>NW_028158385.1:1280000-2560000 GCF_964263955.1 Coregonus lavaretus
GATATAATATGTCTCTCTCTGTTTGTAAGTCATGGATATAATATGTCTCTCTCTGTTTGTAAGTCATGGATATAATATGTCTCTCTCTGTTTGTAAGTCATGGATATAATATGTCTCTTTGTGTGTAAGTCATGAATATAATATGCCTCTCTCTGTGTGTAAGTCATGGATATAATATGCCTCTCTCTGTTTGTAAGTCATGGATATAATATGTCTCTCTCTGTGTGTAAGTCATGGATATAATATGTCTCTCTCTGTTTGTAAGTCATGGATATAATATGTCTCTCTCTGTTTGTAAGTCATGGATATAATATGTCTCTCTCTGTTTGTAAGTCATGGATATAATATGTCTCTCTCTGTTTGTAAGTCATGGATATAATTTGTCTCTCTGTTTGTAAGTCATGGATATAATATGTCTCTCTCTGTTTGTAAGTCATGGATATAATATGTCTCTCTCTGTTTGTAAGTCATGGATATAATATGTTTTTCTCTGTTTGTAAGTCATGGATATAATATGTCTCTCTGTGTGTAAGTCATGGATATAATATGTCTCTCTCTGTTTGTAAGTCATGGATATAATATGTCTCTCTGTGTGTAAGTCATGGATATAATATGTCTCTCTCTGTTTGTAAGTCATGGATATAATATGTCTCTCTCTGTTTGTAAGTCATGGATATAATATGCCTCTCTCTGTTTGTAAGTCATGGATATAATATGTCTCTCTCTGTTTGTAAGTCATGGATATAATATGCCTCTCTCTGTTTGTAAGTCATGGATATAATATATTTTTCTCTGTTTGTAAGTCATGGATATAATATTTCTCTCTCTGTTTGTAAGTCATGGACATAATATGTCTCTCTATGTTTGTAAGTCATGGATATAATATGTATCTCTCTGTTTGTAAGTCATGGATATAATATGTCTCTCTCTGTTTGTAAGTCATGGATATAATATGTCTCTCTCTGTTTGTAAGTCATGGATATAATATGTCTCTCTCTGTTTGTAAGTCATGGATATAATATGTCTCTCACTGTTTGTAAGTCATGGATATAATATGTCTCTCTCTGTTTGTAAGTCATAGATATAATATGTCTCTCACTGTTTGTAAGTCATGGATATAATATGTCTCTCTCTGTTTGTAAGTCATGGATATAATATGTCTCTCTCTGTTTGTAAGTCATGGATATAATATGCCTCTCTCTGTTTGTAAGTCATGGATATAATATGTCTCTCTCTGTTTGTAAGTCATGGATATAATATGCCTCTCTCTGTTTGTAAGTCATGGATATAATATGTTTTTCTCTGTTTGTAAGTCATGGATATAATATTTCGCTCTCTGTTCGTAAGTCATGGATATAATATGTCTCTCTCTGTTTGTAAGTCATGGATATAATATGTCTCTCTCTGTTTGTAAGTCATGGATATAATATGTCTCTCTCTGTTTGTAAGTCATGGATATAATATGTCTCTTTGTGTGTAAGTCATGAATATAATATGCCTCTCTCTGTGTGTAAGTCATGGATATAATATGCCTCTCTCTGTTTGTAAGTCATGGATATAATATGTCTCTCTCTGTGTGTAAGTCATGGATATAATATGTCTCTCTCTGTTTGTAAGTCATGGATATAATATGTCTCTCTCTGTTTGTAAGTCATGGATATAATATGTCTCTCTCTGTTTGTAAGTCATGGATATAATATGTCTCTCTCTGTTTGTAAGTCATGGATATAATTTGTCTCTCTGTTTGTAAGTCATGGATATAATATGTCTCTCTCTGTTTGTAAGTCATGGATATAATATGTCTCTCTCTGTTTGTAAGTCATGGATATAATATGTCTCTCTCTGTTTGTAAGTCATGGATATGATATGTCTCTCTCTGTTTGTAAGTCATGGATATAATATGTCTCTCTGTTTGTAAGTCATGGATATAATATGTCTCTCTGTGTGTAAGTCATGGATATAATATGTCTCTCTGTGTGTAAGTCATTAATATAATATGTCTCTCTCTGTGTGTAAGTCATGGATATAATATGCCTCTCTCTGTTTGTAAGTCATGGATATTATATGTCTCTCTCTGTGTGTAAGTCATGGATATAATATGTCTCTCTCTGTTTGTAAGTCATGGATATAATATGTCTCTCTCTGTTTGTAAGTCATGAATATAATATGCCTCTCTCTGTGTGTAAGTCATGGATATAATATGCCTCTCTCTGTTTGTAAGTCATGGATATAATATGCCTCTCTCTGTTTGTAAGTCATGGATATAATATATTTTTCTCTGTTTGTAAGTCATGGATATAATATTTCTCTCTCTGTTTGTAAGTCATGGACATAATATGTCTCTCTATGTTTGTAAGTCATGGATATAATATGTATCTCTCTGTTTGTAAGTCATGGATATAATATGTCTCTCTCTGTTTGTAAGTCATGGATATAATATGTCTCTCTCTGTTTGTAAGTCATGGATATAATATGTCTCTCTCTGTTTGTAAGTCATGGATATAATATGTCTCTCACTGTTTGTAAGTCATGGATATAATATGTCTCTCTCTGTTTGTAAGTCATAGATATAATATGTCTCTCACTGTTTGTAAGTCATGGATATAATATGTCTCTCTCTGTTTGTAAGTCATGGATATAATATGTCTCTCTCTGTTTGTAAGTCATGGATATAATATGCCTCTCTCTGTTTGTAAGTCATGGATATAATATGTCTCTCTCTGTTTGTAAGTCATGGATATAATATGCCTCTCTCTGTTTGTAAGTCATGGATATAATATGTTTTTCTCTGTTTGTAAGTCATGGATATAATATTTCGCTCTCTGTTCGTAAGTCATGGATATAATATGTCTCTCTCTGTTTGTAAGTCATGGATATAATATGTCTCTCTCTGTTTGTAAGTCATGGATATAATATGTCTCTCTCTGTTTGTAAGTCATGGATATAATATGTCTCTTTGTGTGTAAGTCATGAATATAATATGCCTCTCTCTGTGTGTAAGTCATGGATATAATATGCCTCTCTCTGTTTGTAAGTCATGGATATAATATGTCTCTCTCTGTGTGTAAGTCATGGATATAATATGTCTCTCTCTGTTTGTAAGTCATGGATATAATATGTCTCTCTCTGTTTGTAAGTCATGGATATAATATGTCTCTCTCTGTTTGTAAGTCATGGATATAATATGTCTCTCTCTGTTTGTAAGTCATGGATATAATTTGTCTCTCTGTTTGTAAGTCATGGATATAATATGTCTCTCTCTGTTTGTAAGTCATGGATATAATATGTCTCTCTCTGTTTGTAAGTCATGGATATAATATGTCTCTCTCTGTTTGTAAGTCATGGATATGATATGTCTCTCTCTGTTTGTAAGTCATGGATATAATATGTCTCTCTGTTTGTAAGTCATGGATATAATATGTCTCTCTGTGTGTAAGTCATGGATATAATATGTCTCTCTGTGTGTAAGTCATTAATATAATATGTCTCTCTCTGTGTGTAAGTCATGGATATAATATGCCTCTCTCTGTTTGTAAGTCATGGATATTATATGTCTCTCTCTGTGTGTAAGTCATGGATATAATATGTCTCTCTCTGTTTGTAAGTCATGGATATAATATGTCTCTCTCTGTTTGTAAGTCATGAATATAATATGCCTCTCTCTGTGTGTAAGTCATGGATATAATATGCCTCTCTCTGTTTGTAAGTCATGGATATAATATGTCTCTCTCTGTGTGTAAGTCATGGATATAATATGTCTCTCTCTGTTTGTAAGTCATGGATATAATATGTCTCTCTCTGTTTGTAAGTCATGGATATAATATGTCTCTCTCTGTTTGTAAGTCATGGATATAATATGTCTCTCTCTGTTTGTAAGTCATGGATATAATTTGTCTCTCTGTTTGTAAGTCATGGATATAATATGTCTCTCTCTGTTTGTAAGTCATGGATATAATATGTCTCTCTCTGTTTGTAAGTCATGGATATAATATGTCTCTCTCTGTTTGTAAGTCATGGATATGATATGTCTCTCTCTGTTTGTAAGTCATGGATATAATATGTCTCTCTGTTTGTAAGTCATGGATATAATATGTCTCTCTGTGTGTAAGTCATGGATATAATATGTCTCTCTGTGTGTAAGTCATGAATATAATATGTCTCTCTCTGTGTGTAAGTCATGGATATAATATGCCTCTCTCTGTTTGTAAGTCATGGATATTATATGTCTCTCTCTGTGTGTAAGTCATGGATATAATATGTCTCTCTCTGTTTGTAAGTCATGGATATAATATGTCTCTCTCTGTTTGTAAGTCATGGATATAATATGTCTCTCTGTTTGTAAGTCATGGATATAATATGTCTCTCTCTGTTTGTAAGTCATGGATATAATATGTCTCTCTCTGTTTGTAAGTCATGGATATAATATGTCTCTCTCTGTTTGTAAGTCATGGATATAATATGTCTCTCTCTGTTTGTAAGTCATGGATATAATATGTTTTTCTCTGTTTGTAAGTCATGGATATAATATGTCTCTCTGTGTGTAAGTCATGGATATAATATGTCTCTCTCTGTTTGTAAGTCATGGATATAATATGTCTCTCTGTGTGTAAGTCATGGATATAATATGTCTCTCTCTGTTTGTAAGTCATGGATATAATATGTCTCTCTCTGTTTGTAAGTCATGGATATAATATGCCTCTCTCTATTTGTAAGTCATGGATATAATATGTCTCTCTCTGTTTGTAAGTCATGGATATAATATGCCTCTCTCTGTTTGTAAGTCATGGATATAATATATTTTTCTCTGTTTGTAAGTCATGGATATAATATGTCTCTCTCTGTTTGTAAGTCATGGATATAATATGTCTCTCTCTGTTTGTAAGTCATGGATATAATATGTCTCTCTCTGTTTGTAAGTCATGGATATAATATGTCTCTTTGTGTGTAAGTCATGAATATAATATGCCTCTCTCTGTGTGTAAGTCATGGATATAATATGCCTCTCTCTGTTTGTAAGTCATGGATATAATATGTCTCTCTCTGTGTGTAAGTCATGGATATAATATGTCTCTCTCTGTTTGTAAGTCATGGATATAATATGTCTCTCTCTGTTTGTAAGTCATGGATATAATATGTCTCTCTCTGTTTGTAAGTCATGGATATAATATGTCTCTCTCTGTTTGTAAGTCATGGATATAATTTGTCTCTCTGTTTGTAAGTCATGGATATAATATGTCTCTCTCTGTTTGTAAGTCATGGATATAATATGTCTCTCTCTGTTTGTAAGTCATGGATATAATATGTCTCTCTCTGTTTGTAAGTCATGGATATGATATGTCTCTCTCTGTTTGTTAGTCATGGATATAATATGTCTCTCTGTTTGTAAGTCATGGATATAATATGTCTCTCTGTGTGTAAGTCATGGATATAATATGTCTCTCTGTGTGTAAGTCATGAATATAATATGTCTCTCTCTGTGTGTAAGTCATGGATATAATATGCCTCTCTCTGTTTGTAAGTCATGGATATTATATGTCTCTCTCTGTGTGTAAGTCATGGATATAATATGTCTCTCTCTGTTTGTAAGTCATGAATATAATATGTCTCTCTCTGTTTGTAAGTCATGGATATAATATGTCTCTCTGTTTGTAAGTCATGGATATAATATGTCTCTCTCTGTTTGTAAGTCATGGATATAATATGTCTCTCTCTGTTTGTAAGTCATGGATATAATATGTCTCTCTCTGTTTGTAAGTCATGGATATAATATGTCTCTCTCTGTTTGTAAGTCATGGATATAATATGTTTTTCTCTGTTTGTAAGTCATGGATATAATATGTCTCTCTGTGTGTAAGTCATGGATATAATATGTCTCTCTCTGTTTGTAAGTCATGGATATAATATGTCTCTCTGTGTTTGTAAGTCATGGATATAATATGTCTCTCTCTGTTTGTAAGTCATGGATATAATATGCCTCTCTCTATTTGTAAGTCATGGATATAATATGTCTCTCTCTGTTTGTAAGTCATGGATATAATATGCCTCTCTCTGTTTGTAAGTCATGGATATAATATATTTTTCTCTGTTTGTAAGTCATGGATATAATATTTCTCTCTCTGTTTGTAAGTCATGGACATAATATGTCTCTCTATGTTTGTAAGTCATGGATATAATATGTATCTCTCTGTTTGTAAGTCATGGATATAATATGTCTCTCTCTGTTTGTAAGTCATGGATATAATATGTCTCTCTCTGTTTGTAAGTCATGGATATAATATGTCTCTCTCTGTTTGTAAGGCATGGATATAATATGTCTCTCTGTTTGTAAGTCATTGATATAATATGTCTCTCTCTGTTTGTAAGTCATGGATATAATATGTCTCTCTCTGTTTGTAAGTCATGGATATAATATGTCTCTCTGTTTGTAAGTCATGGATATAATATGTCTCTCTCTGTTTGTAAGTCATGGATATAATATGTCTCTCTCTGTTTGTAAGTCATGGATATAATATGTCTCTCTGTTTGTAAGTCATGGATATAATATGTCTCTCTCTGTTTGTAAGTCATGGATATAATATGTCTCTCTGTTTGTAAGACATGGATATAATATGTTTTTCTCTGTTTGTAAGTCATGGATATAATATGTCTCTCTCTGTGTGTAAGTCATGGATATAATATGTCTCTCTCTGTTTGTAAGTCATGGATATAATATGTCTCTCTCTGTTTGTAAGTCATGGATATAATATGCCTCTCTCTGTTTGTAAGTCATGGATATAATATGTCTCTCTCTGTGTGTAAGTCATGGATATAATATGTCTCTCTCTGTTTGTAAGTCATGGATATAATATGTCTCTCTCTGTTTGTAAGTCATGGATATAATATGCCTCTCTCTGTTTGTAAGTCATGGATATAATATGTCTCTCTCTGTGTGTAAGTCATGGATATAATATGTCTCTCTCTGTTTGTAAGTCATGGATATAATATGTCTCTCTCTGTTTGTAAGTCATGGATATAATATGTCTCTCTCTGTTTGTAAGTCATGGATATAATATGTCTCTCTCTGTTTGTAAGTCATGGATATAATTTGTCTCTCTGTTTGTAAGTCATGGATATAATATGTCTCTCTCTGTTTGTAAGTCATGGATATAATATGTCTCTCTCTGTTTGTAAGTCATGGATATAATATGTCTCTCTCTGTTTGTAAGTCATGGATATAATATGTCTCTCTGTGTGTAAGTCATGAATATAATATGTCTCTCTCTGTGTGTAAGTCATGGATATAATATGTCTCTCTCTGTTTGTAAGTCATGGATATAATATGTCTCTCTGTTTGTAAGTCATGGATATAATATGTCTCTCTATGTTTGTAAGTCATGGATATAATATGTCTCTCTCTGTTTGTAAGTCATGGATATAATATGTCTCTCTCTGTTTGTAAGTCATGGATATAATATGTCTCTCTCTGTTTGTAAGTCATGGATATAATATGTCTCTCTGTGTGTAAGTCATGGATATAATATGTCTCTCTCTGTTTGTAAGTCATGGATATAATATGTCTCTCTCTGTTTGTAAGTCATGGATATAATATGCCTCTCTCTATTTGTAAGTCATGGATATAATATGTCTCTCTCTGTTTGTAAGTCATGGATATAATATGCCTCTCTCTGTTTGTAAGTCATGGATATAATATATTTTTCTCTGTTTGTAAGTCATGGATATAATATTTCTCTCTCTGTTTGTAAGTCATGGACATAATATGTCTCTCTATGTTTGTAAGTCATGGATATAATATGTATCTCTCTGTTTGTAAGTCATGGATATAATATGTCTCTCTCTGTTTGTAAGTCATGGATATAATATGTCTCTCTCTGTTTGTAAGTCATGGATATAATATGTCTCTCTCTGTTTGTAAGGCATGGATATAATATGTCTCTCTGTTTGTAAGTCATGGATATAATATGTCTCTCTCTGTTTGTAAGTCATGGATATAATATGTCTCTCTCTGTTTGTAAGTCATGGATATAATATGTCTCTCTGTTTGTAAGTCATGGATATAATATGTCTCTCTCTGTTTGTAAGTCATGGATATAATATGTCTCTCTCTGTTTGTAAGTCATGGATATAATATGTCTCTCTGTTTGTAAGTCATGGATATAATATGTCTCTCTCTGTTTGTAAGTCATGGATATAATATGTCTCTCTGTTTGTAAGTCATGGATATAATATGTCTCTCTGTGTGTAAGTCATGGATATAATATGTCTCTCTGTGTGTAAGTCATGAATGTAATATGTCTCTTTCTGTTTTTAAGTCATGGATATAATATGCCTCTCTCTGTTTGTAAGTCATGGATATAATATGTCTCTCTCTGTGTGTAAGTCATGGATATAATATGTCTCTCTCTGTTTGTAAGTCATGGATATAATATGTCTCTCTCTGTTTGTAAGTCATGGATATAATATGTCTCTCTGTTTGTAAGTCATGGATATAATATGTCTCTCTCTGTTTGTAAGTCATGGATATAATATGTCTCTCTCTGTTTGTAAGTCATGGATATAATATGTCTCTCTCTGTTTGTAAGTCATGGATATAATATGTCTCTCTCTGTTTGTAAGTCATGGATATAATATGTCTCTCTGTTTGTAAGTCATGGATATAATATGTTTTTCTCTGTTTGTAAGTCATGGATATAATATGTCTCTCTCTGTGTGTAAGTCATGGATATAATATGTCTCTCTCTGTTTGTAAGTCATGGATATAATATGTCTCTCTCTGTTTGTAAGTCATGGATATAATATGCCTCTCTCTGTTTGTAAGTCATGGATATAATATGTCTCTCTCTGTGTGTAAGTCATGGATATAATATGTCTCTCTCTGTTTGTAAGTCATGGATATAATATATCTCTCTCTGTTTGTAAGTCATGGATATAATATGCCTCTCTCTGTTTGTAAGTCATGGATATAATATGTCTCTCTCTGTGTGTAAGTCATGGATATAATATGTCTCTCTCTGTTTGTAAGTCATGGATATAATATGTCTCTCTCTGTTTGTAAGTCATGGATATAATATGTCTCTCTCTGTTTGTAAGTCATGGATATAATATGTCTCTCTCTGTTTGTAAGTCATGGATATAATTTGTCTCTCTGTTTGTAAGTCATGGATATAATATGTCTCTCTCTGTTTGTAAGTCATGGATATAATATGTCTCTCTCTGTTTGTAAGTCATGGATATAATATGTCTCTCTCTGTTTGTAAGTCATGGATATAATATGTCTCTCTGGTTGTAAGTCATGGATATAATATGTCTCTCTCTGTTTGTAAGTCATGGATATAATATGTCTCTCTCTGTTTGTAAGTCATGGATATAATATGTCTCTCTCTGTTTGTAAGTCATGGATATAATATGTCTCTCTCTGTTTGTAAGTCATGGATATAATATGTTTTTCTCTGTTTGTAAGTCATGGATATAATATGTCTCTCTGTGTGTAAGTCATGGATATAATATGTCTCTCTCTGTTTGTAAGTCATGGATATAATATGTCTCTCTGTGTGTAAGTCATGGATATAATATGTCTCTCTCTGTTTGTAAGTCATGGATATAATATGTCTCTCTCTGTTTGTAAGTCATGGATATAATATGCCTCTCTCTATTTGTAAGTCATGGATATAATATGTCTCTCTCTGTTTGTAAGTCATGGATATAATATGCCTCTCTCTGTTTGTAAGTCATGGATATAATATATTTTTCTCTGTTTGTAAGTCATGGATATAATATGTCTCTCTCTGTTTGTAAGTCATGGATATAATATGTCTCTCTCTGTTTGTAAGTCATGGATATAATATGTCTCTTTGTGTGTAAGTCATGAATATAATATGCCTCTCTCTGTGTGTAAGTCATGGATATAATATGCCTCTCTCTGTTTGTAAGTCATGGATATAATATGTCTCTCTCTGTGTGTAAGTCATGGATATAATATGTCTCTCTCTGTTTGTAAGTCATGGATATAATATGTCTCTCTCTGTTTGTAAGTCATGGATATAATATGTCTCTCTCTGTTTGTAAGTCATGGATATAATATGTCTCTCTCTGTTTGTAAGTCATGGATATAATTTGTCTCTCTGTTTGTAAGTCATGGATATAATATGTCTCTCTCTGTTTGTAAGTCATGGATATAATATGTCTCTCTCTGTTTGTAAGTCATGGATATAATATGTCTCTCTGTTTGTAAGTCATGGATATAATATGTCTCTCTCTGTTTGTAAGTCATGGATATAATATGTCTCTCTGTTTGTAAGTCATGGATATAATATGTCTCTCTGTGTGTAAGTCATGGATATAATATGTCTCTCTGTGTGTAAGTCATGAATGTAATATGTCTCTTTCTGTTTTTAAGTCATGGATATAATATGCCTCTCTCTGTTTGTAAGTCATGGATATAATATGTCTCTCTCTGTGTGTAAGTCATGGATATAATATGTCTCTCTCTGTTTGTAAGTCATGGATATAATATGTCTCTCTCTGTTTGTAAGTCATGGATATAATATGTCTCTCTGTTTGTAAGTCATGGATATAATATGTCTCTCTCTGTTTGTAAGTCATGGATATAATATGTCTCTCTCTGTTTGTAAGTCATGGATATAATATGTCTCTCTCTGTTTGTAAGTCATGGATATAATATGTCTCTCTCTGTTTGTAAGTCATGGATATAATATGTCTCTCTGTTTGTAAGTCATGGATATAATATGTTTTTCTCTGTTTGTAAGTCATGGATATAATATGTCTCTCTCTGTGTGTAAGTCATGGATATAATATGTCTCTCTCTGTTTGTAAGTCATGGATATAATATGTCTCTCTCTGTTTGTAAGTCATGGATATAATATGCCTCTCTCTGTTTGTAAGTCATGGATATAATATGTCTCTCTCTGTGTGTAAGTCATGGATATAATATGTCTCTCTCTGTTTGTAAGTCATGGATATAATATATCTCTCTCTGTTTGTAAGTCATGGATATAATATGCCTCTCTCTGTTTGTAAGTCATGGATATAATATGTCTCTCTCTGTGTGTAAGTCATGGATATAATATGTCTCTCTCTGTTTGTAAGTCATGGATATAATATGTCTCTCTCTGTTTGTAAGTCATGGATATAATATGTCTCTCTCTGTTTGTAAGTCATGGATATAATATGTCTCTCTCTGTTTGTAAGTCATGGATATAATTTGTCTCTCTGTTTGTAAGTCATGGATATAATATGTCTCTCTCTGTTTGTAAGTCATGGATATAATATGTCTCTCTCTGTTTGTAAGTCATGGATATAATATGTCTCTCTCTGTTTGTAAGTCATGGATATAATATGTCTCTCTGGTTGTAAGTCATGGATATAATATGTCTCTCTCTGTTTGTAAGTCATGGATATAATATGTCTCTCTCTGTTTGTAAGTCATGGATATAATATGTCTCTCTCTGTTTGTAAGTCATGGATATAATATGTCTCTCTCTGTTTGTAAGTCATGGATATAATATGTTTTTCTCTGTTTGTAAGTCATGGATATAATATGTCTCTCTGTGTGTAAGTCATGGATATAATATGTCTCTCTCTGTTTGTAAGTCATGGATATAATATGTCTCTCTCTGTTTGTAAGTCATGGATATAATATGTCTCTCTGTTTGTAAGTCATGGATATAATATGTCTCTCTCTGTTTGTAAGTCATGGATATAATATGTCTCTCTCTGTTTGTAAGTCATGGATATAATATGTCTCTCTCTGTTTGTAAGTCATGGATATAATATGTCTCTCTCTGTTTGTAAGTCATGGATATAATATGTCTCTCTGTTTGTAAGTCATGGATATAATATGTTTTTCTCTGTTTGTAAGTCATGGATATAATATGTCTCTCTCTGTGTGTAAGTCATGGATATAATATGTCTCTCTCTGTTTGTAAGTCATGGATATAATATGTCTCTCTCTGTTTGTAAGTCATGGATATAATATGCCTCTCTCTGTTTGTAAGTCATGGATATAATATGTCTCTCTCTGTGTGTAAGTCATGGATATAATATGTCTCTCTCTGTTTGTAAGTCATGGATATAATATATCTCTCTCTGTTTGTAAGTCATGGATATAATATGCCTCTCTCTGTTTGTAAGTCATGGATATAATATGTCTCTCTCTGTGTGTAAGTCATGGATATAATATGTCTCTCTCTGTTTGTAAGTCATGGATATAATATGTCTCTCTCTGTTTGTAAGTCATGGATATAATATGTCTCTCTCTGTTTGTAAGTCATGGATATAATATGTCTCTCTCTGTTTGTAAGTCATGGATATAATTTGTCTCTCTGTTTGTAAGTCATGGATATAATATGTCTCTCTCTGTTTGTAAGTCATGGATATAATATGTCTCTCTCTGTTTGTAAGTCATGGATATAATATGTCTCTCTCTGTTTGTAAGTCATGGATATAATATGTCTCTCTGGTTGTAAGTCATGGATATAATATGTCTCTCTCTGTTTGTAAGTCATGGATATAATATGTCTCTCTCTGTTTGTAAGTCATGGATATAATATGTCTCTCTCTGTTTGTAAGTCATGGATATAATATGTCTCTCTCTGTTTGTAAGTCATGGATATAATATGTTTTCTCTGTTTGTAAGTCATGGATATAATATGTCTCTCTGTGTGTAAGTCATGGATATAATATGTCTCTCTCTGTTTGTAAGTCATGGATATAATATGTCTCTCTGTGTGTAAGTCATGGATATAATATGTCTCTCTCTGTTTGTAAGTCATGGATATAATATGTCTCTCTCTGTTTGTAAGTCATGGATATAATATGCCTCTCTCTATTTGTAAGTCATGGATATAATATGTCTCTCTCTGTTTGTAAGTCATGGATATAATATGCCTCTCTCTGTTTGTAAGTCATGGATATAATATATTTTTCTCTGTTTGTAAGTCATGGATATAATATGTCTCTCTCTGTTTGTAAGTCATGGATATAATATGTCTCTCTCTGTTTGTAAGTCATGGATATAATATGTCTCTTTGTGTGTAAGTCATGAATATAATATGCCTCTCTCTGTGTGTAAGTCATGGATATAATATGCCTCTCTCTGTTTGTAAGTCATGGATATAATATGTCTCTCTCTGTGTGTAAGTCATGGATATAATATGTCTCTCTCTGTTTGTAAGTCATGGATATAATATGTCTCTCTCTGTTTGTAAGTCATGGATATAATATGTCTCTCTCTGTTTGTAAGTCATGGATATAATATGTCTCTCTCTGTTTGTAAGTCATGGATATAATTTGTCTCTCTGTTTGTAAGTCATGGATATAATATGTCTCTCTCTGTTTGTAAGTCATGGATATAATATGTCTCTCTCTGTTTGTAAGTCATGGATATAATATGTCTCTCTCTGTTTGTAAGTCATGGATATGATATGTCTCTCTCTGTTTGTAAGTCATGGATATAATATGTCTCTCTGTTTGTAAGTCATGGATATAATATGTCTCTCTGTGTGTAAGTCATGGATATAATATGTCTCTCTGTGTGTAAGTCATGAATATAATATGTCTCTCTCTGTGTGTAAGTCATGGATATAATATGCCTCTCTCTGTTTGTAAGTCATGGATATTATATGTCTCTCTCTGTGTGTAAGTCATGGATATAATATGTCTCTCTCTGTTTGTAAGTCATGGATATAATATGTCTCTCTCTGTTTGTAAGTCATGGATATAATATGTCTCTCTGTTTGTAAGTCATGGATATAATATGTCTCTCTCTGTTTGTAAGTCATGGATATAATATGTCTCTCTCTGTTTGTAAGTCATGGATATGATATGTCTCTCTCTGTTTGTAAGTCATGGATATAATATGTCTCTCTCTGTTTGTAAGTCATGGATATAATATGTTTTTCTCTGTTTGTAAGTCATGGATATAATATGTCTCTCTGTGTGTAAGTCATGAATATAATATGTCTCTCTCTGTTTGTAAGTCATGGATATAATATGCCTCTCTCTGTTTGTAAGTCATGGATATTATATGTCTCTCTCTGTGTGTAAGTCATGGATATAATATGTCTCTCTCTGTTTGTAAGTCATGGATATAATATGTCTCTCTCTATTTGTAAGTCATGGATATAATATGTCTCTCTGTTTGTAAGTCATGGATATAATATGTCTCTCTCTGTTTGTAAGTCATGGATATAATATGTCTCTCTGTTTGTAAGTCATGGATATAATATGTCTCTCTATGTTTGTAAGTCATGGATATAATATGTCTCTCTCTGTTTGTAAGTCATGGATATAATATGTCTCTCTCTGTTTGTAAGTCATGGATATAATATGTCTCTCTCTGTTTGTAAGTCATGGATATAATATGTCTCTCTGTGTGTAAGTCATGGATATAATATGTCTCTCTCTGTTTGTAAGTCATGGATATAATATGTCTCTCTCTGTTTGTAAGTCATGGATATAATATGCCTCTCTCTATTTGTAAGTCATGGATATAATATGTCTCTCTCTGTTTGTAAGTCATGGATATAATATGCCTCTCTCTGTTTGTAAGTCATGGATATAATATATTTTTCTCTGTTTGTAAGTCATGGATATAATATTTCTCTCTCTGTTTGTAAGTCATGGACATAATATGTCTCTCTATGTTTGTAAGTCATGGATATAATATGTATCTCTCTGTTTGTAAGTCATGGATATAATATGTCTCTCTCTGTTTGTAAGTCATGGATATAATATGTCTCTCTCTGTTTGTAAGTCATGGATATAATATGTCTCTCTCTGTTTGTAAGGCATGGATATAATATGTCTCTCTGTTTGTAAGTCATGGATATAATATGTCTCTCTCTGTTTGTAAGTCATGGATATAATATGTCTCTCTCTGTTTGTAAGTCATGGATATAATATGTCTCTCTGTTTGTAAGTCATGGATATAATATGTCTCTCTCTGTTTGTAAGTCATGGATATAATATGTCTCTCTCTGTTTGTAAGTCATGGATATAATATGTCTCTCTGTTTGTAAGTCATGGATATAATATGTCTCTCTCTGTTTGTAAGTCATGGATATAATATGTCTCTCTGTTTGTAAGTCATGGATATAATATGTCTCTCTGTGTGTAAGTCATGGATATAATATGTCTCTCTCTGTTTGTAAGTCATGGATATAATATGTCTCTCTGTGTGTAAGTCATGGATATAATATGTCTCTCTCTGTTTGTAAGTCATGGATATAATATGTCTCTCTCTGTTTGTAAGTCATGGATATAATATGCCTCTCTCTATTTGTAAGTCATGGATATAATATGTCTCTCTCTGTTTGTAAGTCATGGATATAATATGCCTCTCTCTGTTTGTAAGTCATGGATATAATATATTTTTCTCTGTTTGTAAGTCATGGATATAATATGTCTCTCTCTGTTTGTAAGTCATGGATATAATATGTCTCTCTCTGTTTGTAAGTCATGGATATAATATGTCTCTTTGTGTGTAAGTCATGAATATAATATGCCTCTCTCTGTGTGTAAGTCATGGATATAATATGCCTCTCTCTGTTTGTAAGTCATGGATATAATATGTCTCTCTCTGTGTGTAAGTCATGGATATAATATGTCTCTCTCTGTTTGTAAGTCATGGATATAATATGTCTCTCTCTGTTTGTAAGTCATGGATATAATATGTCTCTCTCTGTTTGTAAGTCATGGATAGAATATGTCTCTCTCTGTTTGTAAGTCATGGATATAATTTGTCTCTCTGTTTGTAAGTCATGGATATAATATGTCTCTCTCTGTTTGTAAGTCATGGATATAATATGTCTCTCTCTGTTTGTAAGTCATGGATATAATATGTCTCTCTGTTTGTAAGTCATGGATATAATATGTCTCTCTCTGTTTGTAAGTCATGGATATAATATGTCTCTCTGTTTGTAAGTCATGGATATAATATGTCTCTCTGTGTGTAAGTCATGGATATAATATGTCTCTCTGTGTGTAAGTCATGAATGTAATATGTCTCTTTCTGTTTTTAAGTCATGGATATAATATGCCTCTCTCTGTTTGTAAGTCATGGATATAATATGTCTCTCTCTGTGTGTAAGTCATGGATATAATATGTCTCTCTCTGTTTGTAAGTCATGGATATAATATGTCTCTCTCTGTTTGTAAGTCATGGATATAATATGTCTCTCTGTTTGTAAGTCATGGATATAATATGTCTCTCTCTGTTTGTAAGTCATGGATATAATATGTCTCTCTCTGTTTGTAAGTCATGGATATAATATGTCTCTCTCTGTTTGTAAGTCATGGATATAATATGTCTCTCTCTGTTTGTAAGTCATGGATATAATATGTCTCTCTGTTTGTAAGTCATGGATATAATATGTTTTTCTCTGTTTGTAAGTCATGGATATAATATGTCTCTCTCTGTGTGTAAGTCATGGATATAATATGTCTCTCTCTGTTTGTAAGTCATGGATATAATATGTCTCTCTCTGTTTGTAAGTCATGGATATAATATGCCTCTCTCTGTTTGTAAGTCATGGATATAATATGTCTCTCTCTGTGTGTAAGTCATGGATATAATATGTCTCTCTCTGTTTGTAAGTCATGGATATAATATATCTCTCTCTGTTTGTAAGTCATGGATATAATATGCCTCTCTCTGTTTGTAAGTCATGGATATAATATGTCTCTCTCTGTGTGTAAGTCATGGATATAATATGTCTCTCTCTGTTTGTAAGTCATGGATATAATATGTCTCTCTCTGTTTGTAAGTCATGGATATAATATGTCTCTCTCTGTTTGTAAGTCATGGATATAATATGTCTCTCTCTGTTTGTAAGTCATGGATATAATTTGTCTCTCTGTTTGTAAGTCATGGATATAATATGTCTCTCTCTGTTTGTAAGTCATGGATATAATATGTCTCTCTCTGTTTGTAAGTCATGGATATAATATGTCTCTCTCTGTTTGTAAGTCATGGATATAATATGTCTCTCTGGTTGTAAGTCATGGATATAATATGTCTCTCTCTGTTTGTAAGTCATGGATATAATATGTCTCTCTCTGTTTGTAAGTCATGGATATAATATGTCTCTCTCTGTTTGTAAGTCATGGATATAATATGTCTCTCTCTGTTTGTAAGTCATGGATATAATATGTTTTTCTCTGTTTGTAAGTCATGGATATAATATGTCTCTCTGTGTGTAAGTCATGGATATAATATGTCTCTCTCTGTTTGTAAGTCATGGATATAATATGTCTCTCTGTGTGTAAGTCATGGATATAATATGTCTCTCTCTGTTTGTAAGTCATGGATATAATATGTCTCTCTCTGTTTGTAAGTCATGGATATAATATGCCTCTCTCTATTTGTAAGTCATGGATATAATATGTCTCTCTCTGTTTGTAAGTCATGGATATAATATGCCTCTCTCTGTTTGTAAGTCATGGATATAATATATTTTTCTCTGTTTGTAAGTCATGGATATAATATGTCTCTCTCTGTTTGTAAGTCATGGATATAATATGTCTCTCTCTGTTTGTAAGTCATGGATATAATATGTCTCTTTGTGTGTAAGTCATGAATATAATATGCCTCTCTCTGTGTGTAAGTCATGGATATAATATGCCTCTCTCTGTTTGTAAGTCATGGATATAATATGTCTCTCTCTGTGTGTAAGTCATGGATATAATATGTCTCTCTCTGTTTGTAAGTCATGGATATAATATGTCTCTCTCTGTTTGTAAGTCATGGATATAATATGTCTCTCTCTGTTTGTAAGTCATGGATATAATATGTCTCTCTCTGTTTGTAAGTCATGGATATAATTTGTCTCTCTGTTTGTAAGTCATGGATATAATATGTCTCTCTCTGTTTGTAAGTCATGGATATAATATGTCTCTCTCTGTTTGTAAGTCATGGATATAATATGTCTCTCTCTGTTTGTAAGTCATGGATATGATATGTCTCTCTCTGTTTGTAAGTCATGGATATAATATGTCTCTCTGTTTGTAAGTCATGGATATAATATGTCTCTCTGTGTGTAAGTCATGGATATAATATGTCTCTCTGTGTGTAAGTCATGAATATAATATGTCTCTCTCTGTGTGTAAGTCATGGATATAATATGCCTCTCTCTGTTTGTAAGTCATGGATATTATATGTCTCTCTCTGTGTGTAAGTCATGGATATAATATGTCTCTCTCTGTTTGTAAGTCATGGATATAATATGTCTCTCTCTGTTTGTAAGTCATGGATATAATATGTCTCTCTGTTTGTAAGTCATGGATATAATATGTCTCTCTCTGTTTGTAAGTCATGGATATAATATGTCTCTCTCTGTTTGTAAGTCATGGATATGATATGTCTCTCTCTGTTTGTAAGTCATGGATATAATATGTCTCTCTCTGTTTGTAAGTCATGGATATAATATGTTTTTCTCTGTTTGTAAGTCATGGATATAATATGTCTCTCTGTGTGTAAGTCATGAATATAATATGTCTCTCTCTGTGTGTAAGTCATGGATATAATATGCCTCTCTCTGTTTGTAAGTCATGGATATTATATGTCTCTCTCTGTGTGTAAGTCATGGATATAATATGTCTCTCTCTGTTTGTAAGTCATGGATATAATATGTCTCTCTCTATTTGTAAGTCATGGATATAATATGTCTCTCTGTTTGTAAGTCATGGATATAATATGTCTCTCTCTGTTTGTAAGTCATGGATATAATATGTCTCTCTGTTTGTAAGTCATGGATATAATATGTCTCTCTATGTTTGTAAGTCATGGATATAATATGTCTCTCTCTGTTTGTAAGTCTTGGATATAATATGTCTCTCTCTGTTTGTAAGTCATGGATATAATATGTCTCTCTCTGTTTGTAAGTCATGGATATAATATGTCTCTCTGTGTGTAAGTCATGGATATAATATGTCTCTCTCTGTTTGTAAGTCATGGATATAATATGTCTCTCTCTGTTTGTAAGTCATGGATATAATATGCCTCTCTCTATTTGTAAGTCATGGATATAATATGTCTCTCTCTGTTTGTAAGTCATGGATATAATATGCCTCTCTCTGTTTGTAAGTCATGGATATAATATATTTTTCTCTGTTTGTAAGTCATGGATATAATATTTCTCTCTCTGTTTGTAAGTCATGGACATAATATGTCTCTCTATGTTTGTAAGTCATGGATATAATATGTATCTCTCTGTTTGTAAGTCATGGATATAATATGTCTCTCTCTGTTTGTAAGTCATGGATATAATATGTCTCTCTCTGTTTGTAAGTCATGGATATAATATGTCTCTCTCTGTTTGTAAGGCATGGATATAATATGTCTCTCTCTGTTTGTAAGTCATGGATATGATATGTCTCTCTCTGTTTGTAAGTCATGGATATAATATGTCTCTCTGTTTGTAAGTCATGGATATAATATGTCTCTCTGTGTGTAAGTCATGGATATAATATGTCTCTCTGTGTGTAAGTCATGAATATAATATGTCTCTCTCTGTGTGTAAGTCATGGATATAATATGCCTCTCTCTGTTTGTAAGTCATGGATATTATATGTCTCTCTCTGTGTGTAAGTCATGGATATAATATGTCTCTCTCTGTTTGTAAGTCATGGATATAATATGTCTCTCTCTGTTTGTAAGTCATGGATATAATATGTCTCTCTGTTTGTAAGTCATGGATATAATATGTCTCTCTCTGTTTGTAAGTCATGGATATAATATGTCTCTCTCTGTTTGTAAGTCATGGATATGATATGTCTCTCTCTGTTTGTAAGTCATGGATATAATATGTCTCTCTCTGTTTGTAAGTCATGGATATAATATGTTTTTCTCTGTTTGTAAGTCATGGATATAATATGTCTCTCTGTGTGTAAGTCATGAATATAATATGTCTCTCTCTGTGTGTAAGTCATGGATATAATATGCCTCTCTCTGTTTGTAAGTCATGGATATTATATGTCTCTCTCTGTGTGTAAGTCATGGATATAATATGTCTCTCTCTGTTTGTAAGTCATGGATATAATATGTCTCTCTCTATTTGTAAGTCATGGATATAATATGTCTCTCTGTTTGTAAGTCATGGATATAATATGTCTCTCTCTGTTTGTAAGTCATGGATATAATATGTCTCTCTGTTTGTAAGTCATGGATATAATATGTCTCTCTATGTTTGTAAGTCATGGATATAATATGTCTCTCTCTGTTTGTAAGTCATGGATATAATATGTCTCTCTCTGTTTGTAAGTCATGGATATAATATGTCTCTCTCTGTTTGTAAGTCATGGATATAATATGTCTCTCTGTGTGTAAGTCATGGATATAATATGTCTCTCTCTGTTTGTAAGTCATGGATATAATATGTCTCTCTCTGTTTGTAAGTCATGGATATAATATGCCTCTCTCTATTTGTAAGTCATGGATATAATATGTCTCTCTCTGTTTGTAAGTCATGGATATAATATGCCTCTCTCTGTTTGTAAGTCATGGATATAATATATTTTTCTCTGTTTGTAAGTCATGGATATAATATTTCTCTCTCTGTTTGTAAGTCATGGACATAATATGTCTCTCTATGTTTGTAAGTCATGGATATAATATGTATCTCTCTGTTTGTAAGTCATGGATATAATATGTCTCTCTCTGTTTGTAAGTCATGGATATAATATGTCTCTCTCTGTTTGTAAGTCATGGATATAATATGTCTCTCTCTGTTTGTAAGGCATGGATATAATATGTCTCTCTGTTTGTAAGTCATGGATATAATATGTCTCTCTCTGTTTGTAAGTCATGGATATAATATGTCTCTCTCTGTTTGTAAGTCATGGATATAATATGTCTCTCTGTTTGTAAGTCATGGATATAATATGTCTCTCTCTGTTTGTAAGTCATGGATATAATATGTCTCTCTCTGTTTGTAAGTCATGGATATAATATGTCTCTCTGTTTGTAAGTCATGGATATAATATGTCTCTCTCTGTTTGTAAGTCATGGATATAATATGTCTCTCTGTTTGTAAGTCATGGATATAATATGTCTCTCTGTGTGTAAGTCATGGATATAATATGTCTCTCTCTGTTTGTAAGTCATGGATATAATATGTCTCTCTCTGTTTGTAAGTCATGGATATAATATGTCTCTCTCTGTTTGTAAGTCATGGATATGATATGTCTCTCTCTGTTTGTAAGTCATGGATATAATATGTCTCTCTCTGTTTGTAAGTCATGGATATAATATGTTTTTCTCTGTTTGTAAGTCATGGATATAATATGTCTCTCTGTGTGTAAGTCATGGATATAATATGTCTCTCTCTGTTTGTAAGTCATGGATATAATATGTCTCTCTGTGTGTAAGTCATGGATATAATATGTCTCTCTCTGTTTGTAAGTCATGGATATAATATGTCTCTCTCTGTTTGTAAGTCATGGATATAATATGCCTCTCTCTATTTGTAAGTCATGGATATAATATGTCTCTCTCTGTTTGTAAGTCATGGATATAATATGCCTCTCTCTGTTTGTAAGTCATGGATGTAATATATTTTTCTCTGTTTGTAAGTCATGGATATAATATTTCTCTCTCTGTTTGTAAGTCATGGACATAATATGTCTCTCTATGTTTGTAAGTCATGGATATAATATGTATCTCTCTGTTTGTAAGTCATGGATATAATATGTCTCTCTCTGTTTGTAAGTCATGGATATAATATGTCTCTCTCTGTTTGTAAGTCATGGATATAATATGTCTCTCTCTGTTTGTAAGGCATGGATATAATATGTCTCTCTGTTTGTAAGTCATGGATATAATATGTCTCTCTCTGTTTGTAAGTCATGGATATAATATGTCTCTCTCTGTTTGTAAGTCATGGATATAATATGTCTCTCTGTTTGTAAGTCATGGATATAATATGTCTCTCTCTGTTTGTAAGTCATGGATATAATATGTCTCTCTCTGTTTGTAAGTCATGGATATAATATGTCTCTCTGTTTGTAAGTCATGGATATAATATGTCTCTCTCTGTTTGTAAGTCATGGATATAATATGTCTCTCTGTTTGTAAGTCATGGATATAATATGTCTCTCTGTGTGTAAGTCATGGATATAATATGTCTCTCTGTGTGTAAGTCATGAATGTAATATGTCTCTTTCTGTTTTTAAGTCATGGATATAATATGCCTCTCTCTGTTTTTAAGTCATGGATATAATATGTCTCTCTCTGTGTGTAAGTCATGGATATAATATGTCTCTCTCTGTTTGTAAGTCATGGATATAATATGTCTCTCTGGTTGTAAGTCATGGATATAATATGTCTCTCTCTGTTTGTAAGTCATGGATATAATATGTCTCTCTCTGTTTGTAAGTCATGGATATAATATGTCTCTCTCTGTTTGTAAGTCATGGATATAATATGTCTCTCTCTGTTTGTAAGTCATGGATATAATATGTTTTTCTCTGTTTGTAAGTCATGGATATAATATGTCTCTCTGTGTGTAAGTCATGGATATAATATGTCTCTCTCTGTTTGTAAGTCATGGATATAATATGTCTCTCTGTGTGTAAGTCATGGATATAATATGTCTCTCTCTGTTTGTAAGTCATGGATATAATATGTCTCTCTCTGTTTGTAAGTCATGGATATAATATGCCTCTCTCTATTTGTAAGTCATGGATATAATATGTCTCTCTCTGTTTGTAAGTCATGGATATAATATGCCTCTCTCTGTTTGTAAGTCATGGATATAATATATTTTTCTCTGTTTGTAAGTCATGGATATAATATGTCTCTCTCTGTTTGTAAGTCATGGATATAATATGTCTCTCTCTGTTTGTAAGTCATGGATATAATATGTCTCTTTGTGTGTAAGTCATGAATATAATATGCCTCTCTCTGTGTGTAAGTCATGGATATAATATGCCTCTCTCTGTTTGTAAGTCATGGATATAATATGTCTCTCTCTGTGTGTAAGTCATGGATATAATATGTCTCTCTCTGTTTGTAAGTCATGGATATAATATGTCTCTCTCTGTTTGTAAGTCATGGATATAATATGTCTCTCTCTGTTTGTAAGTCATGGATATAATATGTCTCTCTCTGTTTGTAAGTCATGGATATAATTTGTCTCTCTGTTTGTAAGTCATGGATATAATATGTCTCTCTCTGTTTGTAAGTCATGGATATAATATGTCTCTCTCTGTTTGTAAGTCATGGATATAATATGTCTCTCTCTGTTTGTAAGTCATGGATATGATATGTCTCTCTCTGTTTGTAAGTCATGGATATAATATGTCTCTCTGTTTGTAAGTCATGGATATAATATGTCTCTCTGTGTGTAAGTCATGGATATAATATGTCTCTCTGTGTGTAAGTCATGAATATAATATGTCTCTCTCTGTGTGTAAGTCATGGATATAATATGCCTCTCTCTGTTTGTAAGTCATGGATATTATATGTCTCTCTCTGTGTGTAAGTCATGGATATAATATGTCTCTCTCTGTTTGTAAGTCATGGATATAATATGTCTCTCTCTGTTTGTAAGTCATGGATATAATATGTCTCTCTGTTTGTAAGTCATGGATATAATATGTCTCTCTCTGTTTGTAAGTCATGGATATAATATGTCTCTCTCTGTTTGTAAGTCATGGATATAATATGTCTCTCTCTGTTTGTAAGTCATGGATATAATATGTCTCTCTCTGTTTGTAAGTCATGGATATAATATGTTTTTCTCTGTTTGTAAGTCATGGATATAATATGTCTCTCTGTGTGTAAGTCATGGATATAATATGTCTCTCTCTGTTTGTAAGTCATGGATATAATATGTCTCTCTGTGTGTAAGTCATGGATATAATATGTCTCTCTCTGTTTGTAAGTCATGGATATAATATGTCTCTCTCTGTTTGTAAGTCATGGATATAATATGCCTCTCTCTATTTGTAAGTCATGGATATAATATGTCTCTCTCTGTTTGTAAGTCATGGATATAATATGCCTCTCTCTGTTTGTAAGTCATGGATATAATATATTTTTCTCTGTTTGTAAGTCATGGATATAATATTTCTCTCTCTGTTTGTAAGTCATGGACATAATATGTCTCTCTATGTTTGTAAGTCATGGATATAATATGTATCTCTCTGTTTGTAAGTCATGGATATAATATGTCTCTCTCTGTTTGTAAGTCATGGATATAATATGTCTCTCTCTGTTTGTAAGTCATGGATATAATATGTCTCTCTCTGTTTGTAAGGCATGGATATAATATGTCTCTCTGTTTGTAAGTCATGGATATAATATGTCTCTCTCTGTTTGTAAGTCATGGATATAATATGTCTCTCTCTGTTTGTAAGTCATGGATATAATATGTCTCTCTGTTTGTAAGTCATGGATATAATATGTCTCTCTCTGTTTGTAAGTCATGGATATAATATGTCTCTCTCTGTTTGTAAGTCATGGATATAATATGTCTCTCTGTTTGTAAGTCATGGATATAATAAGTCTCTCTCTGTTTGTAAGTCATGGAAATAATATGTCTCTCTGTTTGTAAGTCATGGATATAATATGTCTCTCTGTGTGTAAGTCATGGATATAATATGTCTCTCTGTGTGTAAGTCATGAATGTAATATGTCTCTTTCTGTTTTTAAGTCATGGATATAATATGCCTCTCTCTGTTTTTAAGTCATGGATATAATATGTCTCTCTCTGTGTGTAAGTCATGGATATAATATGTCTCTCTCTGTTTGTAAGTCATGGATATAATATGTCTCTCTCTGTTTGTAAGTCATGGATATAATATGTCTCTCTGTTTGTAAGTCATGGATATAATATGTCTCTCTCTGTTTGTAAGTCATGGATATAATATGTCTCTCTCTGTTTGTAAGTCATGGATATAATATGTCTCTCTCTGTTTGTAAGTCATGGATATAATATGTCTCTCTCTGTTTGTAAGTCATGGATATAATATGTTTTTCTCTGTTTGTAAGTCATGGATATAATATGTCTCTCTGTGTGTAAGTCATGGATATAATATGTCTCTCTCTGTTTGTAAGTCATGGATATAATATGTCTCTCTGTGTGTAAGTCATGGATATAATATGTCTCTCTCTGTTTGTAAGTCATGGATATAATATGTCTCTCTCTGTTTGTAAGTCATGGATATAATATGCCTCTCTCTATTTGTAAGTCATGGATATAATATGTCTCTCTCTGTTTGTAAGTCATGGATATAATATGCCTCTCTCTGTTTGTAAGTCATGGATGTAATATATTTTTCTCTGTTTGTAAGTCATGGATATAATATTTCTCTCTCTGTTTGTAAGTCATGGACATAATATGTCTCTCTATGTTTGTAAGTCATGGATATAATATGTATCTCTCTGTTTGTAAGTCATGGATATAATATGTCTCTCTCTGTTTGTAAGTCATGGATATAATATGTCTCTCTCTGTTTGTAAGTCATGGATATAATATGTCTCTCTCTGTTTGTAAGGCATGGATATAATATGTCTCTCTGTTTGTAAGTCATGGATATAATATGTCTCTCTCTGTTTGTAAGTCATGGATATAATATATCTCTCTCTGTTTGTAAGTCATGGATATAATATGTCTCTCTGTTTGTAAGTCATGGATATAATATGTCTCTCTCTGTTTGTAAGTCATGGATATAATATGTCTCTCTCTGTTTGTAAGTCATGGATATAATATGTCTCTCTGTTTGTAAGTCATGGATATAATATGTCTCTCTCTGTTTGTAAGTCATGGATATAATATGTCTCTCTGTTTGTAAGTCATGGATATAATATGTCTCTCTGTGTGTAAGTCATGGATATAATATGTCTCTCTGTGTGTAAGTCATGAATGTAATATGTCTCTTTCTGTTTTTAAGTCATGGATATAATATGCCTCTCTCTGTTTTTAAGTCATGGATATAATATGTCTCTCTCTGTGTGTAAGTCATGGATATAATATGTCTCTCTCTGTTTGTAAGTCATGGATATAATATGTCTCTCTGGTTGTAAGTCATGGATATAATATGTCTCTCTCTGTTTGTAAGTCATGGATATAATATGTTTTTCTCTGTTTGTAAGTCATGGATATAATATGTCTCTCTGTGTGTAAGTCATGGATATAATATGTCTCTCTCTGTTTGTAAGTCATGGATATAATATGTCTCTCTGTGTGTAAGTCATGGATATAATATGTCTCTCTCTGTTTGTAAGTCATGGATATAATATGTCTCTCTCTGTTTGTAAGTCATGGATATAATATGCCTCTCTCTATTTGTAAGTCATGGATATAATATATCTCTCTCTGTTTGTAAGTCATGGATATAATATGCCTCTCTCTGTTTGTAAGTCATGGATGTAATATATTTTTCTCTGTTTGTAAGTCATGGATATAATATTTCTCTCTCTGTTTGTAAGTCATGGACATAATATGTCTCTCTATGTTTGTAAGTCATGGATATAATATGTATCTCTCTGTTTGTAAGTCATGGATATAATATGTCTCTCTCTGTTTGTAAGTCATGGATATAATATGTCTCTCTCTGTTTGTAAGTCATGGATATAATATGTCTCTCTCTGTTTGTAAGGCATGGATATAATATGTCTCTCTGTTTGTAAGTCATGGATATAATATGTCTCTCTCTGTTTGTAAGTCATGGATATAATATGTCTCTCTCTGTTTGTAAGTCATGGATATAATATGTCTCTCTGTTTGTAAGTCATGGATATAATATGTCTCTCTCTGTTTGTAAGTCATGGATATAATATGTCTCTCTCTGTTTGTAAGTCATGGATATAATATGTCTCTCTGTTTGTAAGTCATGGATATAATATGTCTCTCTCTGTTTGTAAGTCATGGATATAATATGTCTCTCTGTTTGTAAGTCATGGATATAATATGTCTCTCTGTGTGTAAGTCATGGATATAATATGTCTCTCTGTGTGTAAGTCATGAATGTAATATGTCTCTTTCTGTTTTTAAGTCATGGATATAATATGCCTCTCTCTGTTTTTAAGTCATGGATATAATATGTCTCTCTCTGTGTGTAAGTCATGGATATAATATGTCTCTCTCTGTTTGTAAGTCATGGATATAATATGTCTCTCTGGTTGTAAGTCATGGATATAATATGTCTCTCTCTGTTTGTAAGTCATGGATATAATATGTCTCTCTCTGTTTGTAAGTCATGGATATAATATGTCTCTCTCTGTTTGTAAGTCATGGATATAATATGTCTCTCTCTGTTTGTAAGTCATGGATATAATATGTTTTTCTCTGTTTGTAAGTCATGGATATAATATGTCTCTCTGTGTGTAAGTCATGGATATAATATGTCTCTCTCTGTTTGTAAGTCATGGATATAATATGTCTCTCTGTGTGTAAGTCATGGATATAATATGTCTCTCTCTGTTTGTAAGTCATGGATATAATATGTCTCTCTCTGTTTGTAAGTCATGGATATAATATGCCTCTCTCTATTTGTAAGTCATGGATATAATATGTCTCTCTCTGTTTGTAAGTCATGGATATAATATGCCTCTCTCTGTTTGTAAGTCATGGATATAATATATTTTTCTCTGTTTGTAAGTCATGGATATAATATGTCTCTCTCTGTTTGTAAGTCATGGATATAATATGTCTCTCTCTGTTTGTAAGTCATGGATATAATATGTCTCTTTGTGTGTAAGTCATGAATATAATATGCCTCTCTCTGTGTGTAAGTCATGGATATAATATGCCTCTCTCTGTTTGTAAGTCATGGATATAATATGTCTCTCTCTGTGTGTAAGTCATGGATATAATATGTCTCTCTCTGTTTGTAAGTCATGGATATAATATGTCTCTCTCTGTTTGTAAGTCATGGATATAATATGTCTCTCTCTGTTTGTAAGTCATGGATATAATATGTCTCTCTCTGTTTGTAAGTCATGGATATAATTTGTCTCTCTGTTTGTAAGTCATGGATATAATATGTCTCTCTCTGTTTGTAAGTCATGGATATAATATGTCTCTCTCTGTTTGTAAGTCATGGATATAATATCTCTCTCTCTGTTTGTAAGTCATGGATATGATATGTCTCTCTCTGTTTGTAAGTCATGGATATAATATGTCTCTCTGTTTGTAAGTCATGGATATAATATGTCTCTCTGTGTGTAAGTCATGGATATAATATGTCTCTCTGTGTGTAAGTCATGAATATAATATGTCTCTCTCTGTGTGTAAGTCATGGATATAATATGCCTCTCTCTGTTTGTAAGTCATGGATATTATATGTCTCTCTCTGTGTGTAAGTCATGGATATAATATGTCTCTCTCTGTTTGTAAGTCATGGATATAATATGTCTCTCTCTGTTTGTAAGTCATGGATATAATATGTCTCTCTGTTTGTAAGTCATGGATATAATATGTCTCTCTCTGTTTGTAAGTCATGGATATAATATGTCTCTCTCTGTTTGTAAGTCATGGATATAATATGTCTCTCTCTGTTTGTAAGTCATGGATATAATATGTCTCTCTCTGTTTGTAAGTCATGGATATAATATGTTCTTCTCTGTTTGTAAGTCATGGATATAATATGTCTCTCTGTGTGTAAGTCATGGATATAATATGTCTCTCTCTGTTTGTAAGTCATGGATATAATATGTCTCTCTGTGTGTAAGTCATGGATATAATATGTCTCTCTCTGTTTGTAAGTCATGGATATAATATGTCTCTCTCTGTTTGTAAGTCATGGATATAATATGCCTCTCTCTATTTGTAAGTCATGGATATAATATGTCTCTCTCTGTTTGTAAGTCATGGATATAATATGCCTCTCTCTGTTTGTAAGTCATGGATATAATATATTTTTCTCTGTTTGTAAGTCATGGATATAATATTTCTCTCTCTGTTTGTAAGTCATGGACATAATATGTCTCTCTATGTTTGTAAGTCATGGATATAATATGTATCTCTCTGTTTGTAAGTCATGGATATAATATGTCTCTCTCTGTTTGTAAGTCATGGATATAATATGTCTCTCTCTGTTTGTAAGTCATGGATATAATATGTCTCTCTCTGTTTGTAAGGCATGGATATAATATGTCTCTCTGTTTGTAAGTCATGGATATAATATGTCTCTCTCTGTTTGTAAGTCATGGATATAATATGTCTCTCTCTGTTTGTAAGTCATGGATATAATATGTCTCTCTGTTTGTAAGTCATGGATATAATATGTCTCTCTCTGTTTGTAAGTCATGGATATAATATGTCTCTCTCTGTTTGTAAGTCATGGATATAATATGTCTCTCTGTTTGTAAGTCATGGATATAATATGTCTCTCTGTGTGTAAGTCATGGATATAATATGTCTCTCTGTGTGTAAGTCATGAATGTAATATGTCTCTTCTGTTTTTAAGTCATGGATATAATATGCCTCTCTCTGTTTTTAAGTCATGGATATAATATGTCTCTCTCTGTGTGTAAGTCATGGATATAATATGTCTCTCTCTGTTTGTAAGTCATGGATATAATATGTCTCTCTCTGTTTGTAAGTCATGGATATAATATGTCTCTCTGTTTGTAAGTCATGGATATAATATGTCTCTCTCTGTTTGTAAGTCATGGATATAATATGTCTCTCTCTGTTTGTAAGTCATGGATATAATATGTCTCTCTCTGTTTGTAAGTCATGGATATAATATGTCTCTCTCTGTTTGTAAGTCATGGATATAATATGTCTCTCTGTTTGTAAGTCATGGATATAATATGTTTTTCTCTGTTTGTAAGTCATGGATATAATATGTCTCTCTCTGTGTGTAAGTCATGGATATAATATGTCTCTCTCTGTTTGTAAGTCATGGATATAATATGTCTCTCTCTGTTTGTAAGTCATGGATATAATATGCCTCTCTCTGTTTGTAAGTCATGGATATAATATGTCTCTCTCTGTGTGTAAGTCATGGATATAATATGTCTCTCTCTGTTTGTAAGTCATGGATATAATATGTCTCTCTCTGTTTGTAAGTCATGGATATAATATGCCTCTCTCTGTTTGTAAGTCATGGATATAATATGTCTCTCTCTGTGTGTAAGTCATGGATATAATATGTCTCTCTCTGTTTGTAAGTCATGGATATAATATGCCTCTCTCTGTTTGTAAGTCATGGATATAATATGTCTCTCTCTGTGTGTAAGTCATGGATATAATATGTCTCTCTGTTTGTAAGTCATGGATATAATATGTCTCTCTCTGTTTGTAAGTCATGGATATAATATGCCTCTCTCTGTTTGTAAGTCATGGATATAATATGTCTCTCTCTGTGTGTAAGTCATGGATATAATATGTCTCTCTCTGTTTGTAAGTCATGGATATAATATGTCTCTCTCTGTTTGTAAGTCATGGATATAATATGTCTCTCTCTGTTTGTAAGTCATGGATATAATATGTCTCTCTCTGTTTGTAAGTCATGGATATAATTTGTCTCTCTGTTTGTAAGTCATGGATATAATATGTCTCTCTCTGTTTGTAAGTCATGGATATAATATGTCTCTCTCTGTTTGTAAGTCATGGATATAATATGTCTCTCTCTGTTTGTAAGTCATGGATATAATATGTCTCTCTGTGTGTAAGTCATGAATATAATATGTCTCTCTCTGTGTGTAAGTCATGGATATAATATGCCTCTCTCTGTTTGTAAGTCATGGATATTATATGTCTCTCTCTGTGTGTAAGTCATGGATATAATATGTCTCTCTCTGTTTGTAAGTCATGGATATAATATGTCTCTCTCTGTTTGTAAGTCATGGATATAATATGTCTCTCTGTTTGTAAGTCATGGATATAATATGTCTCTCTCTGTTTGTAAGTCATGGATATAATATGTCTCTCTCTGTTTGTAAGTCATGGATATAATATGTCTCTCTCTGTTTGTAAGTCATGGATATAATATGTCTCTCTCTGTTTGTAAGTCATGGATATAATATGTCTCTCTGTTTGTAAGTCATGGATATAATATGTTTTTCTCTGTTTGTAAGTCATGGATATAATATGTCTCTCTCTGTGTGTAAGTCATGGATATAATATGTCTCTCTCTGTTTGTAAGTCATGGATATAATATGTCTCTCTCTGTTTGTAAGTCATGGATATAATATGCCTCTCTCTGTTTGTAAGTCATGGATATAATATGTCTCTCTCTGTGTGTAATTCATGGATATAATATGTCTCTCTCTGTTTGTAAGTCATGGATATAATATGTCTCTCTCTGTTTGTAAGTCATGGATATAATATGCCTCTCTCTGTTTGTAAGTCATGGATATAATATGTCTCTCTCTGTGTGTAAGTCATGGATATAATATGTCTCTCTCTGTTTGTAAGTCATGGATATAATATGCCTCTCTCTGTTTGTAAGTCATGGATATAATATGTCTCTCTCTGTGTGTAAGTCATGGATATAATATGTCTCTCTCTGTTTGTAAGTCATGGATATAATATGTCTCTCTCTGTTTGTAAGTCATGGATATAATATGCCTCTCTCTGTTTGTAAGTCATGGATATAATATGTCTCTCTCTGTGTGTAAGTCATGGATATAATATGTCTCTCTCTGTTTGTAAGTCATGGATATAATATGTCTCTCTCTGTTTGTAAGTCATGGATATAATATGTCTCTCTCTGTTTGTAAGTCATGGATATAATATGTCTCTCTCTGTTTGTAAGTCATGGATATAATTTGTCTCTCTGTTTGTAAGTCATGGATATAATATGTCTCTCTCTGTTGTAAGTCATGGATATAATATGTCTCTCTCTGTTTGTAAGTCATGGATATAATATGTCTCTCTCTGTTTGTAAGTCATGGATATAATATGTCTCTCTGTGTGTAAGTCATGAATATAATATGTCTCTCTCTGTGTGTAAGTCATGGATATAATATGCCTCTCTCTGTTTGTAAGTCATGGATATTATATGTCTCTCTCTGTGTGTAAGTCATGGATATAATATGTCTCTCTCTGTTTGTAAGTCATGGATATAATATGTCTCTCTCTGTTTGTAAGTCATGGATATAATATGTCTCTCTGTTTGTAAGTCATGGATATAATATGTCTCTCTCTGTTTGTAAGTCATGGATATAATATGTCTCTCTCTGTTTGTAAGTCATGGATATAATATGTCTCTCTCTGTTTGTAAGTCATGGATATAATATGTCTCTCTCTGTTTGTAAGTCATGGATATAATAAGTTTTTCTCTGTTTGTAAGTCATGGATATAATATGTCTCTCTGTGTGTAAGTCATGGATATAATATGTCTCTCTCTGTTTGTAAGTCATGGATATAATATGTATCTCTGTGTGTAAGTCATGGATATAATATGTCTCTCTCTGTTTGTAAGTCATGGATATAATATGTCTCTCTCTGTTTGTAAGTCATGGATATAATATGCCTCTCTCTATTTGTAAGTCATGGATATAATATGTCTCTCTCTGTTTGTAAGTCATGGATATAATATGCCTCTCTCTGTTTGTAAGTCATGGATATAATATATTTTTCTCTGTTTGTAAGTCATGGATATAATATGTCTCTCTCTGTTTGTAAGTCATGGATATAATATGTCTCTCTCTGTTTGTAAGTCATGGATATAATATGTCTCTTTGTGTGTAAGTCATGAATATAATATGCTTCTCTCTGTGTGTAAGTCATGGATATAATATGCCTCTCTCTGTTTGTAAGTCATGGATATAATATGTCTCTCTCTGTGTGTAAGTCATGGATATAATATGTCTCTCTCTGTTTGTAAGTCATGGATATAATATGTCTCTCTCTGTTTGTAAGTCATGGATATAATATGTCTCTCTCTGTTTGTAAGTCATGGATATAATATGTCTCTCTCTGTTTGTAAGTCATGGATATAATTTGTCTCTCTGTTTGTAAGTCATGGATATAATATGTCTCTCTCTGTTTGTAAGTCATAGATATAATATGTCTATCTCTGTTTGTAAGTCATGGATATAATATGTCTCTCTCTGTTTGTAAGTCATGGATATGATATGTCTCTCTCTGTTTGTAAGTCATGGATATAATATGTCTCTCTGTTTGTAAGTCATGGATATAATATGTCTCTCTGTGTGTAAGTCATGGATATAATATGTCTCTCTGTGTGTAAGTCATGAATATAATATGTCTCTCTCTGTGTGTAAGTCATGGATATAATATGCCTCTCTCTGTTTGTAAGTCATGGATATTATATGTCTCTCTCTGTTTGTAAGTCATGGATATAATATGTCTCTCTCTGTTTGTAAGTCATGGATATAATATGTCTCTCTGGTTGTAAGTCATGGATATAATATGTCTCTCTCTGTTTGTAAGTCATGGATATAATATGTCTCTCTCTGTTTGTAAGTCATGGATATAATATGTCTCTCTCTGTTTGTAAGTCATGGATATAATATGTCTCTCTCTGTTTGTAAGTCATGGATATAATATGTCTCTCTCTGTTTGTAAGTCATGGATATAATATGTCTCTCTGTTTGTAAGTCATGGATATAATATGTCTCTCTCTGTTTGTAAGTCATGGATATAATATGTCTCTCTCTGTTTGTAAGTCATGGATATAATATGTCTCTCTCTGTTTGTAAGTCATGGATATAATATGTCTCTCTCTGTTTGTAAGTCATGGATATAATATGTCTCTCTGTTTGTAAGTCATGGATATAATATGTTTTTCTCTGTTTGTAAGTCATGGATATAATATGTCTCTCTCTGTGTGTAAGTCATGGATATAATATGTCTCTCTCTGTTTGTAAGTCATGGATATAATATGTCTCTCTCTGTTTGTAAGTCATGGATATAATATGCCTCTCTCTGTTTGTAAGTCATGGATATAATATGTCTCTCTCTGTGTGTAATTCATGGATATAATATGTCTCTCTCTGTTTGTAAGTCATGGATATAATATGTCTCTCTCTGTTTGTAAGTCATGGATATAATATGCCTCTCTCTGTTTGTAAGTCATGGATATAATATGTCTCTCTCTGTGTGTAAGTCATGGATATAATATGTCTCTCTCTGTTTGTAAGTCATGGATATAATATGCCTCTCTCTGTTTGTAAGTCATGGATATAATATGTCTCTCTCTGTGTGTAAGTCATGGATATAATATGTCTCTCTCTGTTTGTAAGTCATGGATATAATATGTCTCTCTCTGTTTGTAAGTCATGGATATAATATGCCTCTCTCTGTTTGTAAGTCATGGATATAATATGTCTCTCTCTGTGTGTAAGTCATGGATATAATATGTCTCTCTCTGTTTGTAAGTCATGGATATAATATGTCTCTCTCTGTTTGTAAGTCATGGATATAATATGTCTCTCTCTGTTTGTAAGTCATGGATATAATATGTCTCTCTCTGTTTGTAAGTCATGGATATAATTTGTCTCTCTGTTTGTAAGTCATGGATATAATATGTCTCTCTCTGTTTGTAAGTCATGGATATAATATGTCTCTCTCTGTTTGTAAGTCATGGATATAATATGTCTCTCTCTGTTTGTAAGTCATGGATATAATATGTCTCTCTGTGTGTAAGTCATGAATATAATATGTCTCTCTCTGTGTGTAAGTCATGGATATAATATGCCTCTCTCTGTTTGTAAGTCATGGATATTATATGTCTCTCTCTGTGTGTAAGTCATGGATATAATATGTCTCTCTCTGTTTGTAAGTCATGGATATAATATGTCTCTCTCTGTTTGTAAGTCATGGATATAATATGTCTCTCTGTTTGTAAGTCATGGATATAATATGTCTCTCTCTGTTTGTAAGTCATGGATATAATATGTCTCTCTCTGTTTGTAAGTCATGGATATAATATGTCTCTCTCTGTTTGTAAGTCATGGATATAATATGTCTCTCTCTGTTTGTAAGTCATGGATATAATAAGTTTTTCTCTGTTTGTAAGTCATGGATATAATATGTCTCTCTGTGTGTAAGTCATGGATATAATATGTCTCTCTCTGTTTGTAAGTCATGGATATAATATGTATCTCTGTGTGTAAGTCATGGATATAATATGTCTCTCTCTGTTTGTAAGTCATGGATATAATATGTCTCTCTCTGTTTGTAAGTCATGGATATAATATGCCTCTCTCTATTTGTAAGTCATGGATATAATATGTCTCTCTCTGTTTGTAAGTCATGGATATAATATGCCTCTCTCTGTTTGTAAGTCATGGATATAATATATTTTTCTCTGTTTGTAAGTCATGGATATAATATGTCTCTCTCTGTTTGTAAGTCATGGATATAATATGTCTCTCTCTGTTTGTAAGTCATGGATATAATATGTCTCTTTGTGTGTAAGTCATGAATATAATATGCTTCTCTCTGTGTGTAAGTCATGGATATAATATGCCTCTCTCTGTTTGTAAGTCATGGATATAATATGTCTCTCTCTGTGTGTAAGTCATGGATATAATATGTCTCTCTCTGTTTGTAAGTCATGGATATAATATGTCTCTCTCTGTTTGTAAGTCATGGATATAATATGTCTCTCTCTGTTTGTAAGTCATGGATATAATATGTCTCTCTCTGTTTGTAAGTCATGGATATAATTTGTCTCTCTGTTTGTAAGTCATGGATATAATATGTCTCTCTCTGTTTGTAAGTCATAGATATAATATGTCTATCTCTGTTTGTAAGTCATGGATATAATATGTCTCTCTCTGTTTGTAAGTCATGGATATGATATGTCTCTCTCTGTTTGTAAGTCATGGATATAATATGTCTCTCTGTTTGTAAGTCATGGATATAATATGTCTCTCTGTGTGTAAGTCATGGATATAATATGTCTCTCTGTGTGTAAGTCATGAATATAATATGTCTCTCTCTGTGTGTAAGTCATGGATATAATATGCCTCTCTCTGTTTGTAAGTCATGGATATTATATGTCTCTCTCTGTTTGTAAGTCATGGATATAATATGTCTCTCTCTGTTTGTAAGTCATGGATATAATATGTCTCTCTGGTTGTAAGTCATGGATATAATATGTCTCTCTCTGTTTGTAAGTCATGGATATAATATGTCTCTCTCTGTTTGTAAGTCATGGATATAATATGTCTCTCTCTGTTTGTAAGTCATGGATATAATATGTCTCTCTCTGTTTGTAAGTCATGGATATAATATGTTTTTCTCTGTTTGTAAGTCATGGATATAATATGTCTCTCTGTGTGTAAGTCATGGATATAATATGTCTCTCTCTGTTTGTAAGTCATGGATATAATATGTCTCTCTGTGTGTAAGTCATGGACATAATATGTCTCTCTCTGTTTGTAAGTCATGGATATAATATGTCTTTCTCTGTTTGTAAGTCATGGATATAATATGCCTCTCTCTATTTGTAAGTCATGGATATAATATGTCTCTCTCTGTTTGTAAGTCATGGATATAATATGCCTCTCTCTGTTTGTAAGTCATGGATATAATATATTTTTCTCTGTTTGTAAGTCATGGATATAATATGTCTCTCTCTGTTTGTAAGTCATGGATATAATATGTCTCTCTCTGTTTGTAAGTCATGGATATAATATGTCTCTTTGTGTGTAAGTCATGAATATAATATGCCTCTCTCTGTGTGTAAGTCATGGATATAATATGCCTCTCTCTGTTTGTAAGTCATGGATATAATATGTCTCTCTCTGTGTGTAAGTCATGGATATAATATGTCTCTCTCTGTTTGTAAGTCATGGATATAATATGTCTCTCTCTGTTTGTAAGTCATGGATATAATATGTCTCTCTCTGTTTGTAAGTCATGGATATAATATGTCTCTCTCTGTTTGTAAGTCATGGATATAATTTGTCTCTCTGTTTGTAAGTCATGGATATAATATGTCTCTCTCTGTTTGTAAGTCATGGATATAATATGTCTCTCTCTGTTTGTAAGTAATGGATATAATATGTCTCTCTCTGTTTGTAAGTCATGGATATGATATGTCTCTCTCTGTTTGTAAGTCATGGATATAATATGTCTCTCTGTTTGTAAGTCATGGATATAATATGTCTCTATGTGTGTAAGTCATGGATATAATATGTCTCTCTGTGTGTAAGTCATGAATATAATATGTCTCTCTCTGTGTGTAAGTCATGGATATAATATGCCTCTCTCTGTTTGTAAGTCATGGATATTATATGTCTCTCTCTGTGTGTAAGTCATGGATATAATATGTCTCTCTCTGTTTGTAAGTCATGGATATAATATGTCTCTCTCTGTTTGTAAGTCATGGATATAATATGTCTCTCTGTTTGTAAGTCATGGATATAATATGTCTCTCTCTGTTTGTAAGTCATGGATATAATATGTCTCTCTCTGTTTGTAAGTCATGGATATAATATGTCTCTCTCTGTTTGTAAGTCATGGATATAATATGTCTCTCTCTGTTTGTAAGTCATGGATATAATATGTTTTTCTCTGTTTGTAAGTCATGGATATAATATGTCTCTCTGTGTGTAAGTCATGGATATAATATGTCTCTCTCTGTTTGTAAGTCATGGATATAATATGTCTCTCTGTGTGTAAGTCATGGATATAATATGTCTCTCTCTGTTTGTAAGTCATGGATATAATATGTCTCTCTCTGTTTGTAAGTCATGGATATAATATGCCTCTCTCTATTTGTAAGTCATGGATATAATATGTCTCTCTCTGTTTGTAAGTCATGGATATAATATGCCTCTCTCTGTTTGTAAGTCATGGATATAATATATTTTTCTCTGTTTGTAAGTCATGGATATAATATTTCTCTCTCTGTTTGTAAGTCATGGACATAATATGTCTCTCTATGTTTGTAAGTCATGGATATAATATGTATCTCTCTGTTTGTAAGTCATGGATATAATATGTCTCTCTCTGTTTGTAAGTCATGGATATAATATGTCTCTCTCTGTTTGTAAGTCATGGATATAATATGTCTCTCTCTGTTTGTAAGGCATGGATATAATATGTCTCTCTGTTTGTAAGTCATGGATATAATATGTCTCTCTCTGTTTGTAAGTCATGGATATAATATGTCTCTCTCTGTTTGTAAGTCATGGATATAATATGTCTCTCTGTTTGTAAGTCATGGATATAATATGTCTCTCTCTGTTTGTAAGTCATGGATATAATATGTCTCTCTCTGTTTGTAAGTCATGGATATACTATGTCTCTCTGTTTGTAAGTCATGGATATAATATGTCTCTCTCTGTTTGTAAGTCATGGATATAATATGTCTCTCTGTTTGTAAGTCATGGATATAATATGTCTCTCTGTGTGTAAGTCATGGATATAATATGTCTCTCTGTGTGTAAGTCATGAATGTAATATGTCTCTTTCTGTTTTTAAGTCATGGATATAATATGCCTCTCTCTGTTTTTAAGTCATGGATATAATATGTCTCTCTCTGTGTGTAAGTCATGGATATAATATGTCTCTCTCTGTTTGTAAGTCATGGATATAATATGTCTCTCTCTGTTTGTAAGTCATGGATATAATATGTCTCTCTGTTTGTAAGTCATGGATATAATATGTCTCTCTCTGTTTGTAAGTCATGGATATAATATGTCTCTCTCTGTTTGTAAGTCATGGATATAATATGTCTCTCTCTGTTTGTAAGTCATGGATATAATATGTCTCTCTCTGTTTGTAAGTCATGGATATAATATGTCTCTCTGTTTGTAAGTCATGGATATAATATGTTTTTCTCTGTTTGTAAGTCATGGATATAATATGTCTCTCTCTGTGTGTAAGTCATGGATATAATATGTCTCTCTCTGTTTGTAAGTCATGGATATAATATGTCTCTCTCTGTTTGTAAGTCATGGATATAATATGTCTCTCTCTGTTTGTAAGTCATGGATATAATATGTCTCTCTCTGTTTGTAAGTCATGGATATAATATGCCTCTCTCTGTTTGTAAGTCATGGATATAATATGTCTCTCTCTGTGTGTAAGTCATGGATATAATATGTCTCTCTCTGTTTGTAAGTCATGGATATAATATGTCTCTCTCTGTTTGTAAGTCATGGATATAATATGTCTCTCTCTGTTTGTAAGTCATGGATATAATATGTCTCTCTCTGTTTGTAAGTCATGGATATAATTTGTCTCTCTGTTTGTAAGTCATGGATATAATATGTCTCTCTCTGTTTGTAAGTCATGGATATAATATGTCTCTCTCTGTTTGTAAGTCATGGATATAATATGTCTCTCTCTGTTTGTAAGTCATGGATATAATATGTCTCTCTGTGTGTAAGTCATGAATATAATATGTCTCTCTCTGTGTGAAAGTCATGGATATAATATGCCTCTCTCTGTTTGTAAGTCATGGATATTATATGTCTCTCTCTGTGTGTAAGTCATGGATATAATATGTCTCTCTCTGTTTGTAAGTCATGGATATAATATGTCTCTCTCTGTTTGTAAGTCATGGATATAATATGTCTCTCTGTTTGTAAGTCATGGATATAATATGTCTCTCTCTGTTTGTAAGTCATGGATATAATATGTCTCTCTCTGTTTGTAAGTCATGGATATAATATGTCTCTCTCTGTTTGTAAGTCATGGATATAATACAGTGGGGGAAAAAAGTATTTAGTCAGCCACCAATTGTGCAAGTTCTCCCGCTTAAAAAGATGAAAGAGGCCTGTAATTTTCATCATAGGTACACGTCAACTATGACAGACTAAATGAGAAAAAAAAATCCAGAAAATCACATTGTAGGATTTTTAATGCATTTTTTGGCAAATTATGGTGGAAAATAAGTATTTGGTCAATAACAAAAGTTTCTCAATACTTTGTTATATACCCTTTGTTGGCAATGACACAGGTCAAACGTTTTCTGTAAGTCTTCACAAGGTTTTCACACACTGTTGCTCGTATTTTGGCCCATTCCTCCATGCAGATCTCCTCTAGAGCAGTGATGTTTTGGGGCTGTCGCTGGGCAACACGGACTTTCAACTCCCTCCAAAGATTTTCTATGGGGTTGAGATCTGGAGACTGGCTAGGCCACTCCAGGACCTTGAAATGCTTCTTACGAAGCCACTCCTTCGTTGCCCGGGCGGTGTGTTTGGGATCATTGTCATGCTGAAAGACCCAGCCACGTTTCATCTTCAATGCCCTTGCTGATGGAAGGAGGTTTTCACTCAAAATCTCACGATACATGGCCCCATTCATTCTTTCCTTTACACGGATCAGTCGTCCTGGTCCCTTTGCAGAAAAACAGCCCCAAAGCATGATGTTTCCACCCCTATGCTTCACAGTAGGTATGGTGTTCTTTGGATGCAACTCAGCATTCTTTGTCCTCCAAACACGACGAGTTGAGTTTTTACCAAAAAGTTATATTTTGGTTTCATCTGACCATATGACATTATCCCAATCCTCTTCTGGATCATCCAAATGCACTCTAGCAAACTTCAGACGGGCCTGGACATGTACTGGCTTAAGCAGGGGGACACGTCTTGCACTGCATGATTTGAGTCCCTGGCGGCGTAGTGTGTTACTGATGGTAGGCTTGTTACTTTGGTCCCAGCTCTCTGCAGGTCATTCACTAGGTCCCCCCGTGTGGTTCTGGGATTTTTGCTCACCGTTCTTGTGATAATTTTGACCCCACGGGGTGAGATCTTGCGTGGAGCCCCAGATCGAGGGAGATTGTCAGTGGTCTTGTATGTCTTCCATTTCCTAATAATTGCTCCCACAGTTGATTTCTTCAAACCAAGCTGCTTACCTATTGCAGATTCAGTCTTCCCAGCCTGGTGCAGATCTACAATTTTGTTTCTGGTGTCCTTTGACAGCTCTTTGGTCTTGGCCATAGTGGAGTTTGGAGTGTGACTGTTTGAGGTTGTGGACAGGTGTCTTTTATACTGATAACAAGTTCAAACAGGTGCCATTAATACAGGTAACGAGTGGAGGACAGAGGAGCCTCTTAAAGAAGAAGTTACAGGTCTGTGAGAACCAGAAATCTTGCTTGTTTGTAGGTGACCAAATACTTATTTTCCACCATAATTTGCAAATAAATTCATTACAAATCCTACAATGTGATTTTCTGGAGTTTTTTTTCTCAATTTGTCTGTCATAGTTGACGTGTACCTATGATGAAAATTACAGGCCTCTCTCATCTTTTTAAGTGGGAGAACTTGCACAATTGGTGGCTGACTAAATACTTTTTTTCCCCACTGTATGTCTCTCTCTGTTTGTAAGTCATGGATATAATATGTTTTTCTCTGTTTGTAAGTCATGGATATAATATGTCTCTCTGTGTGTAAGTCATGGATATAATATGTCTCTCTCTGTTTGTAAGTCATGGATATAATATGTCTCTCTGTGTGTAAGTCATGGATATAATATGTCTTTCTCTGTTTGTAAGTCATGGATATAATATGTCTCTCTCTGTTTGTAAGTCATGGATATAATATGCCTCTCTCTATTTGTAAGTCATGGATATAATATGTCTCTCTCTGTTTGTAAGTCATGGATATAATATGCCTCTCTCTGTTTGTAAGTCATGGATATAATATATTTTTCTCTGTTTGTAAGTCATGGATATAATATGTCTCTCTCTGTTTGTAAGTCATGGATATAATATGTCTCTCTCTGTTTGTAAGTCATGGATATAATATGTCTCTTTGTGTGTAAGTCATGAATATAATATGCCTCTCTCTGTGTGTAAGTCATGGATATAATATGCCTCTCTCTGTTTGTAAGTCATGGATATAATATGTCTCTCTCTGTGTGTAAGTCATGGATATAATATGTCTCTCTCTGTTTGTAAGTCATGGATATAATATGTCTCTCTCTGTTTGTAAGTCATGGATATAATATGTCTCTCTCTGTTTGTAAGTCATGGATATAATATGTCTCTCTCTGTTTGTAAGTCATGGATATAATTTGTCTCTCTGTTTGTAAGTCATGGATATAATATGTCTCTCTCTGTTTGTAAGTCATGGATATAATATGTCTCTCTCTGTTTGTAAGTCATGGATATAATATGTCTCTCTCTGTTTGTAAGTCATGGATATGATATGTCTCTCTCTGTTTGTAAGTCATGGATATAATATGTCTCTCTGTTTGTAAGTCATGGATATAATATGTCTCTCTGTGTGTAAGTCATGGATATAATATGTCTCTCTGTGTGTAAGTCATGAATATAATATGTCTCTCTCTGTGTGTAAGTCATGGATATAATATGCCTCTCTCTGTTTGTAAGTCATGGATATTATATGTCTCTCTCTGTGTGTAAGTCATGGATATAATATGTCTCTCTCTGTTTGTAAGTCATGGATATAATATGTCTCTCTCTGTTTGTAAGTCATGGATATAATATGTCTCTTTGTGTGTAAGTCATGAATATAATATGCTTCTCTCTGTGTGTAAGTCATGGATATAATATGCCTCTCTCTGTTTGTAAGTCATGGATATAATATGTCTCTCTCTGTGTGTAAGTCATGGATATAATATGTCTCTCTCTGTTTGTAAGTCATGGATATAATATGTCTCTCTCTGTTTGTAAGTCATGGATATAATATGTCTCTCTCTGTTTGTAAGTCATGGATATAATATGTCTCTCTCTGTTTGTAAGTCATGGATATAATTTGTCTTTCTGTTTGTAAGTCATGGATATAATATGTCTCTCTCTGTTTGTAAGTCATGGATATAATATGTCTATCTCTGTTTGTAAGTCATGGATATAATATGTCTCTCTCTGTGTGTAAGTCATGGATATAATATGACTCTCTCTCTGTTTGTAAGTCATGGATATTATATGTCTCTCTCTGTTTGTAAGTCATGGATATAATATGTCTCTCTCTGTTTGTAAGTCATGGATATAATATGTCTCTTTGTGTGTAAGTCATGAATATAATATGCCTCTCTCTGTGTGTAAGTCATGGATATAATATGCCTCTCTCTGTTTGTAAGTCATGGATATAATATGTCTCTCTCTGTGTGTAAGTCATGGATATAATATGTCTCTCTCTGTTTGTAAGTCATGGATATAATATGTCTCTCTCTGTTTGTAAGTCATGGATATAATATGTCTCTCTCTGTTTGTAAGTCATGGATATAATATGTCTCTCTCTGTTTGTAAGTCATGGATATAATTTGTCTCTCTGTTTGTAAGTCATGGATATAATATGTCTCTCTCTGTTTGTAAGTCATGGATATAATATGTCTCTCTCTGTTTGTAAGTCATGGATATAATATGTCTCTCTCTGTTTGTAAGTCATGGATATGATATGTCTCTCTCTGTTTGTAAGTCATGGATATAATATGTCTCTCTGTTTGTAAGTCATGGATATAATATGTCTCTCTGTGTGTAAGTCATGGATATAATATGTCTCTCTGTGTGTAAGTCATGAATATAATATGTCTCTCTCTGTGTGTAAGTCATGGATATAATATGCCTCTCTCTGTTTGTAAGTCATGGATATTATATGTCTCTCTCTGTGTGTAAGTCATGGATATAATATGTCTCTCTCTGTTTGTAAGTCATGGATATAATATGTCTCTCTCTGTTTGTAAGTCATGGATATAATATGTCTCTCTGTTTGTAAGTCATGGATATAATATGTCTCTCTCTGTTTGTAAGTCATGGATATAATATGTCTCTCTCTGTTTGTAAGTCATGGATATAATATGTCTCTCTCTGTTTGTAAGTCATGGATATAATATGTCTCTCTCTGTTTGTAAGTCATGGATATAATATGTTTTTCTCTGTTTGTAAGTCATGGATATAATATGTCTCTCTGTGTGTAAGTCATGGATATAATATGTCTCTCTCTGTTTGTAAGTCATGGATATAATATGTCTCTCTGTGTGTAAGTCATGGATATAATATGTCTCTCTCTGTTTGTAAGTCATGGATATAATATGTCTCTCTCTGTTTGTAAGTCATGGATATAATATGCCTCTCTCTATTTGTAAGTCATGGATATAATATGTCTCTCTCTGTTTGTAAGTCATGGATATAATATGCCTCTCTCTGTTTGTAAGTCATGGATATAATATATTTTTCTCTGTTTGTAAGTCATGGATATAATATTTCTCTCTCTGTTTGTAAGTCATGGACATAATATGTCTCTCTATGTTTGTAAGTCATGGATATAATATGTATCTCTCTGTTTGTAAGTCATGGATATAATATGTCTCTCTCTGTTTGTAAGTCATGGATATAATATGTCTCTCTCTGTTTGTAAGTCATGGATATAATATGTCTCTCTCTGTTTGTAAGGCATGGATATAATATGTCTCTCTGTTTGTAAGTCATGGATATAATATGTCTCTCTCTGTTTGTAAGTCATGGATATAATATGTCTCTCTCTGTTTGTAAGTCATGGATATACTATGTCTCTCTGTTTGTAAGTCATGGATATAATATGTCTCTCTCTGTTTGTAAGTCATGGATATAATATGTCTCTCTGTTTGTAAGTCATGGATATAATATGTCTCTCTGTGTGTAAGTCATGGATATAATATGTCTCTCTGTGTGTAAGTCATGAATGTAATATGTCTCTTTCTGTTTTTAAGTCATGGATATAATATGCCTCTCTGTTTTTAAGTCATGGATATAATATGTCTCTCTCTGTGTGTAAGTCATGGATATAATATGTCTCTCTCTGTTTGTAAGTCATGGATATAATATGTCTCTCTCTGTTTGTAAGTCATGGATATAATATGTCTCTCTGTTTGTAAGTCATGGATATAATATGTCTCTCTCTGTTTGTAAGTCATGGATATAATATGTCTCTCTCTGTTTGTAAGTCATGGATATAATATGTCTCTCTCTGTTTGTAAGTCATGGATATAATATGTCTCTCTCTGTTTGTAAGTCATGGATATAATATGTCTCTCTCTGTGTGTAAGTCATGGATATAATATGTCTCTCTCTGTTTGTAAGTCATGGATATAATATGTCTCTCTCTGTTTGTAAGTCATGGATATAATATGCCTCTCTCTGTTTGTAAGTCATGGATATAATATGTCTCTCTCTGTGTGTAAGTCATGGATATAATATGTCTCTCTCTGTTTGTAAGTCATGGATATAATATGTCTCTCTCTGTTTGTAAGTCATGGATATAATATGCCTCTCTCTGTTTGTAAGTCATGGATATAATATGTCTCTCTCTGTGTGTAAGTCATGGATATAATATGTCTCTCTCTGTTTGTAAGTCATGGATATAATATGTCTCTCTCTGTTTGTAAGTCATGGATATAATATGTCTCTCTCTGTTTGTAAGTCATGGATATAATATGTCTCTCTCTGTTTGTAAGTCATGGATATAATTTGTCTCTCTGTTTGTAAGTCATGGATATAATATGTCTCTCTCTGTTTGTAAGTCATGGATATAATATGTCTCTCTCTGTTTGTAAGTCATGGATATAATATGTCTCTCTCTGTTTGTAAGTCATGGATATAATATGTCTCTCTGTGTGTAAGTCATGAATATAATATGTCTCTCTCTGTGTGTAAGTCATGGATATAATATGCCTCTCTCTGTTTGTAAGTCATGGATATTATATGTCTCTCTCTGTGTGTAAGTCATGGATATAATATGTCTCTCTCTGTTTGTAAGTCATGGATATAATATGTCTCTCTCTGTTTGTAAGTCATGGATATAATATGTCTCTCTGTTTGTAAGTCATGGATATAATATGTCTCTCTCTGTTTGTAAGTCATGGATATAATATGTCTCTCTCTGTTTGTAAGTCATGGATATAATATGTCTCTCTCTGTTTGTAAGTCATGGATATAATATGTCTCTCTCTGTTTGTAAGTCATGGATATAATATGTTTTTCTCTGTTTGTAAGTCATGGATATAATATGTCTCTCTGTGTGTAAGTCATGGATATAATATGTCTCTCTCTGTTTGTAAGTCATGGATATAATATGTCTCTCTCTGTTTGTAAGTCATGGATATAATATGCCTCTCTCTATTTGTAAGTCATGGATATAATATGTCTCTCTCTGTTTGTAAGTCATGGATATAATATGCCTCTCTCTGTTTGTAAGTCATGGATATAATATATTTTTCTCTGTTTGTAAGTCATGGATATAATATGTCTCTCTCTGTTTGTAAGTCATGGATATAATATGTCTCTCTCTGTTTGTAAGTCATGGATATAATATGTCTCTTTGTGTGTAAGTCATGAATATAATATGCCTCTCTCTGTGTGTAAGTCATGGATATAATATGCCTCTCTCTGTTTGTAAGTCATGGATATAATATGTCTCTCTCTGTGTGTAAGTCATGGATATAATATGTCTCTCTCTGTTTGTAAGTCATGGATATAATATGTCTCTCTCTGTTTGTAAGTCATGGATATAATATGTCTCTCTCTGTTTGTAAGTCATGGATATAATATGTCTCTCTCTGTTTGTAAGTCATGGATATAATTTGTCTCTCTGTTTGTAAGTCATGGATATAATATGTCTCTCTCTGTTTGTAAGTCATGGATATAATATGTCTCTCTCTGTTTGTAAGTCATGGATATAATATGTCTCTCTCTGTTTGTAAGTCATGGATATGATATGTCTCTCTCTGTTTGTAAGTCATGGATATAATATGTCTCTCTGTTTGTAAGTCATGGATATAATATGTCTCTCTGTGTGTAAGTCATGGATATAATATGTCTCTCTGTGTGTAAGTCATGAATATAATATGTCTCTCTCTGTGTGTAAGTCATGGATATAATATGCCTCTCTCTGTTTGTAAGTCATGGATATTATATGTCTCTCTCTGTGTGTAAGTCATGGATATAATATGTCTCTCTCTGTTTGTAAGTCATGGATATAATATGTCTCTCTCTGTTTGTAAGTCATGGATATAATATGTCTCTCTGTTTGTAAGTCATGGATATAATATGTCTCTCTCTGTTTGTAAGTCATGGATATAATATGTCTCTCTCTGTTTGTAAGTCATGGATATAATATGTCTCTCTCTGTTTGTAAGTCATGGATATAATATGTCTCTCTCTGTTTGTAAGTCATGGATATAATATGTTTTTCTCTGTTTGTAAGTCATGGATATAATATGTCTCTCTGTGTGTAAGTCATGGATATAATATGTCTCTCTCTGTTTGTAAGTCATGGATATAATATGTCTCTCTGTGTGTAAGTCATGGATATAATATGCCTCTCTCTATTTGTAAGTCATGGATATAATATGTCTCTCTCTGTTTGTAAGTCATGGATATAATATGCCTCTCTCTGTTTGTAAGTCATGGATATAATATATTTTTCTCTGTTTGTAAGTCATGGATATAATATGTCTCTCTCTGTTTGTAAGTCATGGATATAATATGTCTCTCTCTGTTTGTAAGTCATGGATATAATATGTCTCTTTGTGTGTAAGTCATGAATATAATATGCCTCTCTCTGTGTGTAAGTCATGGATATAATATGCCTCTCTCTGTTTGTAAGTCATGGATATAATATGTCTCTCTCTGTGTGTAAGTCATGGATATAATATGTCTCTCTCTGTTTGTAAGTCATGGATATAATATGTCTCTCTCTGTTTGTAAGTCATGGATATAATATGTCTCTCTCTGTTTGTAAGTCATGGATATAATATGTCTCTCTCTGTTTGTAAGTCATGGATATAATTTGTCTCTCTGTTTGTAAGTCATGGATATAATATGTCTCTCTCTGTTTGTAAGTCATGGATATAATATGTCTCTCTCTGTTTGTAAGTCATGGATATAATATGTCTCTCTCTGTTTGTAAGTCATGGATATAATTTGTCTCTCTGTTTGTAAGTCATGGATATAATATGTCTCTCTCTGTTTGTAAGTCATGGATATAATATGTCTCTCTCTGTTTGTAAGTCATGGATATAATATGTCTCTCTCTGTTTGTCAGTCATGGATATGATATGTCTCTCTCTGTTTGTAAGTCATGGATATAATATGTCTCTCTGTTTGTAAGTCATGGATATAATATGTCTCTCTGTGTGTAAGTCATGGATATAATATGTCTCTCTGTGTGTAAGTCATGAATATAATATGTCTCTCTCTGTGTGTAAGTCATGGATATAATATGCCTCTCTCTGTTTGTAAGTCATGGATATTATATTTCTCTCTCTGTGTGTAAGTCATGGATATAATATGTCTCTCTCTGTTTGTAAGTCATGGATATAATATGTCTCTCTCTGTTTGTAAGTCATGGATATAATATGTCTCTCTGTTTGTAAGTCATGGATATAATATGTCTCTCTCTGTTTGTAAGTCATGGATATAATATGTCTCTCTCTGTTTGTAAGTCATGGATATAATATGTCTCTCTCTGTTTGTAAGTCATGGATATAATATGTTTTTCTCTGTTTGTAAGTCATGGATATAATATGTCTCTCTGTGTGTAAGTCATGGATATAATATGTCTCTCTCTGTTTGTAAGTCATGGATATAATATGTCTCTCTGTGTGTAAGTCATGGATATAATATGTCTCTCTCTGTTTGTAAGTCATGGATATAATATGTCTCTCTCTGTTTGTAAGTCATGGATATAATATGCCTCTCTCTATTTGTAAGTCATGGATATAATATGTCTCTCTCTGTTTGTAAGTCATGGATATAATATGCCTCTCTCTGTTTGTAAGTCATGGATATAATATATTTTTCTCTGTTTGTAAGTCATGGATATAATATGTCTCTCTCTGTTTGTAAGTCATGGATATAATATGTCTCTCTCTGTTTGTAAGTCATGGATATAATATGTCTCTTTGTGTGTAAGTCATGAATATAATATGCCTCTCTCTGTGTGTAAGTCATGGATATAATATGCCTCTCTCTGTTTGTAAGTCATGGATATAATATGTCTCTCTCTGTGTGTAAGTCATGGATATAATATGTCTCTCTCTGTTTGTAAGTCATGGATATAATATGTCTCTCTCTGTTTGTAAGTCATGGATATAATATGTCTCTCTCTGTTTGTAAGTCATGGATATAATATGTCTCTCTCTGTTTGTAAGTCATGGATATAATTTGTCTCTCTGTTTGTAAGTCATGGATATAATATGTCTCTCTCTGTTTGTAAGTCATGGATATAATATGTCTCTCTCTGTTTGTAAGTCATGGATATAATATGTCTCTCTCTGTTTGTAAGTCATGGATATGATATGTCTCTCTCTGTTTGTAAGTCATGGATATAATATGTCTCTCTGTTTGTAAGTCATGGATATAATATGTCTCTCTGTGTGTAAGTCATGGATATAATATGTCTCTCTGTGTGTAAGTCATGAATATAATATGTCTCTCTCTGTGTGTAAGTCATGGATATAATATGCCTCTCTCTGTTTGTAAGTCATGGATATTATATGTCTCTCTCTGTGTGTAAGTCATGTATATAATATGTCTCTCTCTGTTTGTAAGTCATGGATATAATATGTCTCTCTCTGTTTGTAAGTCATGGATATAATATGTCTCTCTCTGTTTGTAAGTCATGGATATAATATGTCTCTCTCTGTTTGTAAGTCATGGATATAATATGTCTCTCTGTTTGTAAGTCATGGATATAATATGTCTCTCTCTGTTTGTAAGTCATGGATATAATATGTCTCTCTCTGTTTGTAAGTCATGGATATACTATGTCTCTCTGTTTGTAAGTCATGGATATAATATGTCTCTCTCTGTTTGTAAGTCATGGATATAATATGTCTCTCTGTTTGTAAGTCATGGATATAATATGTCTCTCTGTGTGTAAGTCATGGATATAATATGTCTCTCTGTGTGTAAGTCATGAATGTAATATGTCTCTTTCTGTTTTTAAGTCATGGATATAATATGCCTCTCTCTGTTTTTAAGTCATGGATATAATATGTCTCTCTCTGTGTGTAAGTCATGGATATAATATGTCTCTCTCTGTTTGTAAGTCATGGATATAATATGTCTCTCTCTGTTTGTAAGTCATGGATATAATATGTCTCTCTCTGTTTGTAAGTCATGGATATACTATGTCTCTCTGTTTGTAAGTCATGGATATAATATGTCTCTCTCTGTTTGTAAGTCATGGATATAATATGTCTCTCTGTTTGTAAGTCATGGATATAATATGTCTCTCTGTGTGTAAGTCATGGATATAATATGTCTCTCTGTGTGTAAGTCATGAATGTAATATGTCTCTTTCTGTTTTTAAGTCATGGATATAATATGCCTCTCTCTGTTTTTAAGTCATGGATATAATATGTCTCTCTCTGTGTGTAAGTCATGGATATAATATGTCTCTCTCTGTTTGTAAGTCATGGATATAATATGTCTCTCTCTGTTTGTAAGTCATGGATATAATATGTCTCTCTGTTTGTAAGTCATGGATATAATATGTCTCTCTCTGTTTGTAAGTCATGGATATAATATGTCTCTCTCTGTTTGCAAGTCATGGATATAATATGTCTCTCTCTGTTTGTAAGTCATGGATATAATATGTCTCTCTCTGTTTGTAAGTCATGGATATAATATGTCTCTCTGTTTGTAAGTCATGGATATAATATGTTTTTCTCTGTTTGTAAGTCATGGATATAATATGTCTCTCTCTGTGTGTAAGTCATGGATATAATATGTCTCTCTCTGTTTGTAAGTCATGGATATAATATGTCTCTCTCTGTTTGTAAGTCATGGATATAATATGCCTCTCTCTGTTTGTAAGTCATGGATATAATATGTCTCTCTCTGTGTGTAAGTCATGGATATAATATGTCTCTCTCTGTTTGTAAGTCATGGATATAATATGTCTCTCTCTGTTTGTAAGTCATGGATATAATATGCCTCTCTCTGTTTGTAAGTCATGGATATAATATGTCTCTCTCTGTGTGTAAGTCATGGATATAATATGTCTCTCTCTGTTTGTAAGTCATGGATATAATATGTCTCTCTCTGTTTGTAAGTCATGGATATAGTCCCGTGTATCTCAGTTGGTAGAGCATGGCGCTTGCAATGCCAGGGTTGTGGGTTCGATTCCCACGGGGGACCAGTACAAAAAAAATGTATGCACTCACTAACTGTAAGTCGCTCTGGATAAGAGCGTCTGCTAAATGACTAAAATGTAATGTAAATGTATAATATGTCTCTCTCTGTTTGTAAGTCATGGATATAATATGTCTCTCTCTGTTTGTAAGTCATGGATATAATTTGTCTCTCTGTTTGTAAGTCATGGATATAATATGTCTCTCTCTGTTTGTAAGTCATGGATATAATATGTCTCTCTCTGTTTGTAAGTCATGGATATAATATGTCTCTCTCTGTTTGTAAGTCATGGATATAATATGTCTCTCTGTGTGTAAGTCATGAATATAATATGTCTCTCTCTGTGTGTAAGTCATGGATATAATATGCCTCTCTCTGTTTGTAAGTCATGGATATTATATGTCTCTCTCTGTGTGTAAGTCATGGATATAATATGTCTCTCTCTGTTTGTAAGTCATGGATATAATATGTCTCTCTCTGTTTGTAAGTCATGGATATAATATGTCTCTCTGTTTGTAAGTCATGGATATAATATGTCTCTCTCTGTTTGTAAGTCATGGATATAATATGTCTCTCTCTGTTTGTAAGTCATGGATATAATATGTCTCTCTCTGTTTGTAAGTCATGGATATAATATCTTTTTCTCTGTTTGTAAGTCATGGATATAATATGTCTCTCTGTGTGTAAGTCATGGATATAATATGTCTCTCTCTGTTTGTAAGTCATGGATATAATATGTCTCTCTGTGTGTAAGTCATGGATATAATATGTCTCTCTCTGTTTGTAAGTCATGGATATAATATGTCTCTCTCTGTTTGTAAGTCATGGATATAATATGCCTCTCTCTATTTGTAAGTCATGGATATAATATGTCTCTCTCTGTTTGTAAGTCATGGATATAATATGCCTCTCTCTGTTTGTAAGTCATGGATATAATATATTTTTCTCTGTTTGTAAGTCATGGATATAATATGTCTCTCTCTGTTTGTAAGTCATGGATATATTATGTCTCTCTCTGTTTGTAAGTCATGGATATAATATGTCTCTTTGTGTGTAAGTCATGAATATAATATGCCTCTCTCTGTGTGTAAGTCATGGATATAATATGCCTCTCTCTGTTTGTAAGTCATGGATATAATATGTCTCTCTCTGTGTGTAAGTCATGGATATAATATGTCTCTCTCTGTTTGTAAGTCATGGATATAATATGTCTCTCTCTGTTTGTAAGTCATGGATATAATATGTCTCTCTCTGTTTGTAAGTCATGGATATAATATGTCTCTCTCTGTTTGTAAGTCATGGATATAATTTGTCTCTCTGTTTGTAAGTCATGGATATAATATGTCTCTCTCTGTTTGTAAGTCATGGATATAATATGTCTCTCTCTGTTTGTAAGTCATGGATATAATATGTCTCTCTCTGTTTGTAAGTCATGGATATGATATGTCTCTCTCTGTTTGTAAGTCATGGATATAATATGTCTCTCTGTTTGTAAGTCATGGATATAATATGTCTCTCTGTGTGTAAGTCATGGATATAATATGTCTCTCTGTGTGTAAGTCATGAATATAATATGTCTCTCTCTGTGTGTAAGTCATGGATATAATATGCCTCTCTCTGTTTGTAAGTCATGGATATTATATGTCTCTCTCTGTGTGTAAGTCATGGATATAATATGTCTCTCTCTGTTTGTAAGTCATGGATATAATATGTATCTCTCTGTTTGTAAGTCATGGATATAATATGTCTCTCTGTTTGTAAGTCATGGATATAATATGTCTCTCTCTGTTTGTAAGTCATGGATATAATATGTCTCTCTCTGTTTGTAAGTCATGGATATAATATGTCTCTCTCTGTTTGTAAGTCATGGATATAATATGTCTCTCTCTGTTTGTAAGTCATGGATATAATATGTTTTTCTCTGTTTGTAAGTCATGGATATAATATGTCTCTCTGTGTGTAAGTCATGGATATAATATGTCTCTCTCTGTTTGTAAGTCATGGATATAATATGTCTCTCTGTGTGTAAGTCATGGATATAATATGTCTCTCTCTGTTTGTAAGTCATGGATATAATATGTCTCTCTCTGTTTGTAAGTCATGGATATAATATGCCTCTCTCTATTTGTAAGTCATGGATATAATATGTCTCTCTCTGTTTGTAAGTCATGGATATAATATGCCTCTCTCTGTTTGTAAGTCATGGATATAATATGTCTCTCTATGTTTGTAAGTCATGGATATAATATGTATCTCTCTGTTTGTAAGTCATGGATATAATATGTCTCTCTCTGTTTGTAAGTCATGGATATAATATGCCTCTCTCTATTTGTAAGTCATGGATATAATATGTCTCTCTCTGTTTGTAAGTCATGGATATAATATGCCTCTCTCTGTTTGTAAGTCATGGATATAATATATTTTTCTCTGTTTGTAAGTCATGGATATAATATTTCTCTATCTGTTTGTAAGTCATGGACATAATATGTCTCTCTATGTTTGTAAGTCATGGATATAATATGTATCTCTCTGTTTGTAAGTCATGGATATAATATGTCTCTCTCTGTTTGTAAGTCATGGATATAATATGTCTCTCTCTGTTTGTAAGTCATGGATATAATATGTCTCTCTGTTTGTAAGTCATGGATATAATATGTCTCTCTGTTTGTAAGTCATGGATATAATATGTCTCTTTCTGTTTGTAAGTCATGGATATAATATGCCTCTCTCTATTTGTAAGTCATGGATATAATATGTCTCTCTCTGTTTGTAAGTAATGGATATAATATGCCTCTCTCTGTTTGTAAGTCATGGATATAATATATTTTTCTCTGTTTGTAAGTCATGGATATAATATTTCTCTCTCTGTTTGTAAGTCATGGACATAATATGTCTCTCTATGTTTGTAAGTCATGGATATAATATGTCTCTCTCTGTTTGTAAGTCATGGATATAATATGTCTCTCTCTGTTTGTAAGTCATGGATATAATATAACTCTCTCTATTTGTAAGTCATGGATATAATATGTCTCTCTCTGTTTGTAAGTCATGGATATAATATGCCTCTCTCTGTTTGTAAGTCATGGATATAATATATTTTTCTCTGTTTGTAAGTCATGGATATAATATTTCTCTCTCTGTTTGTAAGTCATGGACATAATATGTCTCTCTATGTTTGTAAGTCATGGATATAATATGTATCTCTCTGTTTGTAAGTCATGGATATAATATGTCTCTCTCTGTTTGTAAGTCATGGATATAATATGTCTCTCTCTGTTTGTAAGTCATGGATATAATATGTCTCTCTGTTTGTAAGTCATGGATATAATATGTCTCTCTGTTTGTAAGTCATGGATATAATATGTCTCTCTGTGTGTAAGTCATGGATATAATATGTCTCTCTGTTTGTAAGTCATGGATATAATATGTCTCTCTGTGTGTAAGTCATGAATGTAATATGTCTCTTTCTGTTTGTAAGTCATGGATATAATATGCCTCTCTCTGTTTGTAAGTCATGGACATAATATGTCTCTCTATGTTTGTAAGTCATGGATATAATATGTATCTCTCTGTTTGTAAGTCATGGATATAATATGTCTCTCTCTGTTTGTAAGTCATGGATATAATATGTCTCTCTCTGTTTGTAAGTCATGGATATAATATGTCTCTCTCTGTTTGTAAGTCATGGATATAATATGTCTCTCTGTTTGTAAGTCATGGATATAATATGTCTCTCTCTGTTTGTAAGTCATGGATATAATATGCCTCTCTCTGTTTGTAAGTCATGGATATAATAAGTCTCTCTCTGTTTGTAAGTCATGGATATAATATGTCTCTCTCTGTTTGTAAGTCATGGATATAATATGTCTCTCTCTGTTTGTAAGTCATGGATATAATATGTCTCTCTGTGTGTAAGTCATGGATATAATATGTCTCTCTGTGTGTAAGTCATGGATATAATATGTCTCTCTCTGTGTGTAATTCATGGATATAATATGCCTCTGTTTGTAAGTCATGGATATAATATGTCTCTCTCTGTGTGTAAGTCATGGATATAATAAGTCTCTCTCTGTTTGTAAGTCATGGATATAATATGTCTCTCTCTGTTTGTAAGTCATGGATATAATATGTCTCTCTCTGTTTGTAAGTCATGGATATAATAAGTCTCTCTCTGTTTGTAAGTCATGGATATAATATGTCTCTCTCTGTTTGTAAGTCATGGATATAATATGTCTCTCTGTTTGTAAGTCATGGATATAATATGTCTCTCTCTGTTTGTAAGTCATGGATATAATATGTCTCTCTCTGTTTGTAAGTCATGGATATAATATGTCTCTCTCTGTTTGTAAGTCATGGATATAATATGTCTCTCTCTGTTTGTAAGTCATGGATATAATATGTCTCTCTCTGTTTGTAAGTCATGGATATAATATGTCTCTTTGTGTGTAAGTCATGAATATAATATGCCTCTCTCTGTGTGTAAGTCATGGATATAATATGCCTCTCTCTGTTTGTAAGTCATGGATATAATATGTCTCTCTCTGTGTGTAAGTCATGGATATAATATGTCTCTCTCTGTTTGTAAGTCATGGATATAATATGTCTCTCTCTGTTTGTAAGTCATGGATATAATATGTCTCTCTCTGTTTGTAAGTCATGGATATAATATGTCTCTCTCTGTTTGTAAGTCATGGATATAATTTGTCTCTCTGTTTGTAAGTCATGGATATAATATGTCTCTCTCTGTTTGTAAGTCATGGATATAATATGTCTCTCTCTGTTTGTAAGTCATGGATATAATATGTCTCTCTCTGTTTGTAAGTCATGGATATGATATGTCTCTCTCTGTTTGTAAGTCATGGATATAATATGTCTCTCTGTTTGTAAGTCATGGATATAATATGTCTCTCTGTGTGTAAGTCATGGATATAATATGTCTCTCTGTGTGTAAGTCATGAATATAATATGTCTCTCTCTGTGTGTAAGTCATGGATATAATATGCCTCTCTCTGTTTATAAGTCATGGATATTATATGTCTCTCTCTGTGTGTAAGTCATGGATATAATATGTCTCTCTCTGTTTGTAAGTCATGGATATAATATGTCTCTCTCTGTTTGTAAGTCATGGATATAATATGTCTCTCTGTTTGTAAGTCATGGATATAATATGTCTCTCTCTGTTTGTAAGTCATGGATATAATATGTCTCTCTCTGTTTGTAAGTCATGGATATAATATGTCTCTCTCTGTTTGTAAGTCATGGATATAATATGTCTCTCTCTGTTTGTAAGTCATGGATATAATATGTCTCTCTGTTTGTAAGTCATGGATATAATATGTTTTTCTCTGTTTGTAAGTCATGGATATAATATGTCTCTCTGTGTGTAAGTCATGGATATAATATGTCTCTCTCTGTTTGTAAGTCATGGATATAATATGTCTCTCTGTGTGTAAGTCATGGATATAATATTTCTCTCTCTGTCTGTAAGTCATGGATATAATATGTCTCTCTCTGTTTGTAAGTCATGGATATAATATGTCTCTCTCTGTTTATAAGTCATGGATATAATATGCCTCTCTCTATTTGTAAGTCATGGATATAATATGTCTCTCTCTGTTTGTAAGTCATGGATATAATATGCCTCTCTCTGTTTGTAAGTCATGGATATAATATATTTTTCTCTGTTTGTAAGTCATGGATATAATATTTCTCTCTCTGTTTGTAAGTCATGGACATAATATGTCTCTCTATGTTTGTAAGTCATGGATATAATATGTATCTCTCTGTTTGTAAGTCATGGATATAATATGTCTCTCTCTGTTTGTAAGTCATGGATATAATATGTCTCTCTCTGTTTGTAAGTCATGGATATAATATGTCTCTCTGTTTGTAAGTCATGGATATAATATGTCTCTCTGTTTGTAAGTCATGGATATAATATGTCTCTCTCTGTTTGTAAGTCATGGATATAATATGCCTCTCTCTATTTGTAAGTCATGGATATAATATGTCTCTCTCTGTTTGTAAGTAATGGATATAATATGCCTCTCTCTGTTTGTAAGTCATGGATATAATATATTTTTCTCTGTTTGTAAGTCATGGATATAATATTTCTCTCTCTGTTTGTAAGTCATGGACATAATATGTCTCTCTATGTTTGTAAGTCATGGATATAATATGTCTCTCTCTGTTTGTAAGTCATGGATATAATATGTCTCTCTCTGTTTGTAAGTCATGGATATAATATGCCTCTCTCTGTTTGTAAGTCATGGATATAATATATTTTTCTCTGTTTGTAAGTCATGGATATAATATTTCTCTCTCTGTTTGTAAGTCATGGACATAATATGTCTCTCTATGTTTGTAAGTCATGGATATAATATGTATCTCTCTGTTTGTAAGTCATGGATATAATATGTCTCTCTCTGTTTGTAAGTCATGGATATAATATGTCTCTCTCTGTTTGTAAGTCATGGATATAATATGTCTCTCTGTTTGTAAGTCATGGATATAATATGTCTCTCTGTTTGTAAGTCATGGATATAATATGTCTCTTTCTGTTTGTAAGTCATGGATATAATATGCCTCTCTCTATTTGTAAGTCATGGATATAATATGTCTCTCTCTGTTTGTAAGTAATGGATATAATATGCCTCTCTCTGTTTGTAAGTCATGGATATAATATATTTTTCTCTGTTTGTAAGTCATGGATATAATATTTCTCTCTCTGTTTGTAAGTCATGGACATAATATGTCTCTCTATGTTTGTAAGTCATGGATATAATATGTCTCTCTCTGTTTGTAAGTCATGGATATAATATGTCTCTCTCTGTTTGTAAGTCATGGATATAATATGCCTCTCTCTATTTGTAAGTCATGGATATAATATGTCTCTCTCTGTTTGTAAGTCATGGATATAATATGCCTCTCTCTGTTTGTAAGTCATGGATATAATATATTTTTCTCTGTTTGTAAGTCATGGATATAATATATCTCTCTGTTTGTAAGTCATGGACATAATATGTCTCTCTATGTTTGTAAGTCATGGATATAATATGTATCTCTCTGTTTGTAAGTCATGGATATAATATGTCTCTCTCTGTTTGTAAGTCATGGATATAATATGTCTCTCTCTGTTTGTAAGTCATGGATATAATATGTCTCTCTGTTTGTAAGTCATGGATATAATATGTCTCTCTGTTTGTAAGTCATGGATATAATATGTCTCTCTGTGTGTAAGTCATGGATATAATATGTCTCTCTGTGTGTAAGTCATGAATGTAATATGTCTCTCTGTGTGTAAGTCATGAATGTAATATGTCTCTTTCTGTTTGTAAGTCATGGATATAATATGCCTCTCTCTGTTTGTAAGTCATGGACATAATATGTCTCTCTATGTTTGTAAGTCATGGATATAATATGTATCTCTCTGTTTGTAAGTCATGGATATAATATGTCTCTCTGTTTGTAAGTCATGGATATAATATGTCTCTCTCTGTTTGTAAGTCATGGATATAATATGTATCTCTATTTGTAAGTCATGGATATAATATGTCTCTCTCTGTTTGTAAGTCATGGATATAATATGCCTCTCTCTGTTTGTAAGTCATGGATATAATAAGTCTCTCTCTGTTTGTAAGTCATGGATATAATATGTCTCTCTCTGTTTGTAAGTCATGGATATAATATGTCTCTCTCTGTTTGTAAGTCATGGATATAATATGTCTCTCTGTGTGTAAGTCATGGATATAATATGTCTCTCTGTGTGTAAGTCATGGATATAATATGTCTCTCTCTGTGTGTAATTCATGGATATAATATGCCTCTGTTTGTAAGTCATGGATATAATATGTCTCTCTCTGTGTGTAAGTCATGGATATAATAAGTCTCTCTCTGTTTGTAAGTCATGGATATAATATGTCTCTCTCTGTTTGTAAGTCATGGATATAATATGTCTCTCTCTGTTTGTAAGTCATGGATATAATAAGTCTCTCTCTGTTTGTAAGTCATGGATATAATATGTCTCTCTCTGTTTGTAAGTCATGGATATAATATGTCTCTCTGTTTGTAAGTCATGGATATAATATGTCTCTCTCTGTTTGTAAGTCATGGATATAATATGTCTCTCTCTGTTTGTAAGTCATGGATATAATATGTCTCTCTCTGTTTGTAAGTCATGGATATAATATGTCTCTCTCTGTTTGTAAGTCATGGATATAATATGTCTCTTTGTGTGTAAGTCATGAATATAATATGCCTCTCTCTGTGTGTAAGTCATGGATATAATATGCCTCTCTCTGTTTGTAAGTCATGGATATAATATGTCTCTCTCTGTGTGTAAGTCATGGATATAATATGTCTCTCTCTGTTTGTAAGTCATGGATATAATATGTCTCTCTCTGTTTGTAAGTCATGGATATAATATGTCTCTCTCTGTTTGTAAGTCATGGATATAATTTGTCTCTCTGTTTGTAAGTCATGGATATAATATGTCTCTCTCTGTTTGTAAGTCATGGATATAATATGTCTCTCTCTGTTTGTAAGTCATGGATATAATATGTCTCTCTCTGTTTGTAAGTCATGGATATGATATGTCTCTCTCTGTTTGTAAGTCATGGATATAATATGCCTCTCTCTGTTTGTAAGTCATGGACATAATATGTCTCTCTATGTTTGTAAGTCATGGATATAATATGTATCTCTCTGTTTGTAAGTCATGGATATAATATGTCTCTCTGTTTGTAAGTCATGGATATAATATGTCTCTCTCTGTTTGTAAGTCATGGATATAATATGTCTCTCTATTTGTAAGTCATGGATATAATATGTCTCTCTCTGTTTGTAAGTCATGGATATAATATGCCTCTCTCTGTTTGTAAGTCATGGATATAATAAGTCTCTCTCTGTTTGTAAGTCATGGATATAATATGTCTCTCTCTGTTTGTAAGTCATGGATATAATATGTCTCTCTCTGTTTGTAAGTCATGGATATAATATGTCTCTCTGTGTGTAAGTCATGGATATAATATGTCTCTCTGTGTGTAAGTCATGGATATAATATGTCTCTCTCTGTGTGTAATTCATGGATATAATATGCCTCTGTTTGTAAGTCATGGATATAATATGTCTCTCTCTGTGTGTAAGTCATGGATATAATAAGTCTCTCTCTGTTTGTAAGTCATGGATATAATATGTCTCTCTCTGTTTGTAAGTCATGGATATAATATGTCTCTCTCTGTTTGTAAGTCATGGATATAATAAGTCTCTCTCTGTTTGTAAGTCATGGATATAATATGTCTCTCTCTGTTTGTAAGTCATGGATATAATATGTCTCTCTGTTTGTAAGTCATGGATATAATATGTCTCTCTCTGTTTGTAAGTCATGGATATAATATGTCTCTCTCTGTTTGTAAGTCATGGATATAATATGTCTCTCTCTGTTTGTAAGTCATGGATATAATATGTCTCTCTCTGTGTGTAAGTCATGGATATAATATGTCTCTCTCTGTTTGTAAGTCATGGATATAATATGTCTCTCTCTGTTTGTAAGTCATGGATATAATATGTCTCTCTCTGTTTGTAAGTCATGGATATAATATGTCTCTCTCTGTTTGTAAGTCATGGATATAATTTGTCTCTCTGTTTGTAAGTCATGGATATAATATGTCTCTCTCTGTTTGTAAGTCATGGATATAATATGTCTCTCTCTGTTTGTAAGTCATGGATATAATATGTCTCTCTCTGTTTGTAAGTCATGGATATGATATGTCTCTCTCTGTTTGTAAGTCATGGATATAATATGTCTCTCTGTTTGTAAGTCATGGATATAATATGTCTCTCTGTGTGTAAGTCATGGATATAATATGTCTCTCTGTGTGTAAGTCATGAATGTAATATGTCTCTTTCTGTTTGTAAGTCATGGATATAATATGCCTCTCTCTGTTTGTAAGTCATGGACATAATATGTCTCTCTATGTTTGTAAGTCATGGATATAATATGTATCTCTCTGTTTGTAAGTCATGGATATAATATGTCTCTCTCTGTTTGTAAGTCATGGATATAATATGTCTCTCTCTGTTTGTAAGTCATGGATATAATATGTCTCTCTCTGTTTGTAAGTCATGGATATAATATGTCTCTCTGTTTGTAAGTCATGGATATAATATGTCTCTCTCTGTTTGTAAGTCATGGATATAATATGCCTCTCTCTGTTTGTAAGTCATGGATATAATAAGTCTCTCTCTGTTTGTGTCACGGTTCAGACAGACGACCAGAGGACCACAATTGCGTCACACCAGAAAGTTTATTAAACTTAAGGGAAAAGGGAAGTAGGGAGTGAATGAAGGCTCCAGGGGTAACAGGGATCCCGTCCAATGTGCTGGGTCTGTGCCCCCCCCAGTGGCAGCGATGCGTCCTATGAAGCCGGTGGTGGGTGGTCCAGACGTCCTGGGGGGGGGGAGACACAGACACAACAGGGCGGAATGAAACAAGGCAGCAGTACAGTTCAAGGGAAATCCAAAATACGTAGTAGCAAGGCAGAAGGCTGGTCAGAGTTACCGGGATTGAAGAGTAGTCAGGAGTCGTAATGGCAGAAGCAGGTCTGGATCTCCTGGGGCAGACGAGTATCCAAAAATCAGGCAGGTCCGGGGTCACAAAACCAGGGTGAGCCAGAAGCGCGAGCAAACAGGTTCCGGGTGTGAGCTTTGCAGACGATCTGACACCGGAGAGCTGAAAGACAGGGCCTTAAATACTGGGAGAGGTAGTGGGTAATGCAGCGCAGCTGGCAGAGTAATTAGAGCAGAGCAGAGCAGGGACAGGTGGAGCTAGTTAGGCTGAGTAGAGAGAGTGGTGAGCAGAGTGGAAGAAAATAAGGTGGTAACCCGGTGGAGTGAGAGGCTCATGACAGAACCCCCCCCCCAAGGGACGGCCCCAGAAGTCCCAAGAGCAACACCACGCCGGGCGGGAGGAGGGGAGCCGGAGGAGGGCTAGAACTCCTCCGAACGGTCCGAGTGAACGTCCTCATCCTCGGAGGAAGCCGGAGGGCCGTGGTCGGGAGATGGGACGGGTCCCGAGACAGGATCAGGCACAGGACAGGAAGCCGAGCGGGCAGGACGGTTAGGGACCCCTCTGGGGCGGCCCCTACGGATTGCAGGTTGATCAGGATGCTGTTGGTGGAAAGCGGTGATGAGAGTCCTATCCACAATCCGACTAGCTGGCACCCAGGTCCTTTCCTCAGGTCCATAGCCCTCCCAGTCAATGAGGTACTGGAGACCCCTACCCCTCCGTCTGGACCGAAGCAGGCGGCGGACGGTGTAAACCAGACCACCATCGACGAGCCGTGGAGGAGGAGGACAAGGCGCAGCAGGGACCAGCGGACTCTCATGGATGGGCTTAATCTTAGACACATGGAAAGTGGGGTGCACCCTCAGGGAATTAGGCAGTTGGAGCCGGACAGCAGTTGGGCTAATCACTCTTATGATAGGGAATGGGCCAATGAACCGAGGTGCCAGCTTCTGCGACTCCACCCTGAGTGGCAGGTTCTTCGATGACAACCACACCCTTTGACCAACATGGTAGGTGGGAGCAGGAATTCTCCGACGGTTGGCCCCGGTAGTGTAGCTGGCAACGGATCTGAGGAGTGTGGCTCGGGCTTGTGACCAGGTGCGGCGACATCGACGGGCAAAAGCAAGTGCAGATGGGCAAGTAACCTCCTCTTCCTGGCTGGCAAATAGAGGAGGCTGGTATCCATAAACACATTGGAAAGGGGACATACCGATGGCAGAGCAGGTCAGAGAATTGTGTGCGTACTCCACCCATGTCAATTGCTGCGACCAGGAGTGGGGGTTGCGTGAAGTCATGCATCGCAGTGCCTTCTCGAGCTCCTGATTAGCCCGCTCTGACTGCCCATTGGATTGGGGATGGAATCCGGAAGTCAGACTGACTGTGGCTCCCAGCAGGTGACAGAACTCCTTCCAAAAAGCGGAGGAGAATTGTGGACCACGGTCAGAAACTACATCCTTAGGCAGTCCGTGGATCCGGAAGACGTGTTCCAGGACCACCTGGGCGGTCTCCTTGGCGGTTGGGAGCTTGGGGAGGGGAATGAAGTGTGCCATCTTGCTGAAACGGTCAACTATGGTGAGAATGACGGTCATGCCACTTGAAGGGGGCAGCCCCGTGACAAAGTCAAGGGCGATGTGAGACCAGGGACGTCTGGGCACAGGCAGGGGCTGCAGCAATCCGGCTGGGGGCTGGCAGGACGACTTGTGTTGGTTGCAGATGGGGCAGGCTTGGACGAATTCCCGTACATCCTTCCTCAGAGAGGGCCACCAGAACCTCTGGGCGAGCAGGTTGTAAGTGCGGGTGGAGCCAGGGTGACAAGCTAGGCGGGAGTCATGTCCCCACTGAACGACCTGGGACCTCAGGTCTTCGGGGACAAAAAGGCGGTCAGCTGGGCAAGTGCTGGGACCTGGCTGGTTACGGAGAGCCTCCAGCACCTGTTCCTCAACAGCCCAGGTCAGAGCTGCAACGATGCAGGGACTTGGCAGAATCGACACAGGGTCCTTGGAGGGGGTGTCATCCTTCTGGAATTGACGGGAGAGGGCGTCTGGCTTGGTGTTGCGTGATCCAGGCCGGTATGACAGAGTGAAATTAAACCTGGTGAAGAACAGGGCCCAGCGGGACTGCCTGGAGTTCAACCGTTTGGCCGTGCGGATGTACTCCAAGTTCTTATGATCGGTCCAAACGAGAAATGGAATGGTGGACCCCTCCAGCCAGTGACGCCACTCCTCCAAGGCAAGCTTCACAGCCAGCAGCTCACGGTTCCCTATGTCGTAATTGCACTCAGAGGGGGACAACCGACGTGAGAAAAAGGCACAGGGATGGAGCTTCCTATCCTCCGCAGCCCACTGAGAAATCACAGCACCAACTCCCACATCCGAGGCGTCCACCTCCACAATGAATTGCCGGTCCACATCAGGCATCTGGAGGATGGGAGCGGAGGTGAACCTCACCTTGAGGGTACTGAAGGCTTTGTCGGCTGCTGGGGTCCAGGTGAAGGGTTGCTTGGTGCTGGTTAGAGCAGTGAGAGGGGCAGCAACGGTACTGTAGTTCCGGATAAACTTTCTATAGAAGTTAGCAAACCCCAGAAACTGTTGCAGCTTCTTTCTGTTCTCCGGAACTGGCCATGAAGTGACTGCTGATACTTTGGCAGGATCCATTTGGATACTTCCCTCTGCCACTATGTACCCCAGGAAGGCCACTGTCTTGACGTGAAACTCACATTTCTCTGCCTTGGCGTAGAGGGAATTCTCCAGAAGACGATGAAGGACTTGCTGGACATGGCGGGTGTGTTCAGACAGGTTTCTGGAGTAGATTAAGATGTCATCCAGGTAAACGAAGACAAACTTGTTTAACATGTCCCGCAGTACATCATTCACTAGAGCCTGGAACACAGCAGGAGCATTGGTGAGGCCAAAAGGCATAACCAGATACTCGTAGTGGCCTGTTGGTGTATTGAATGCGGTTTTCCATTCATCTCCCTCCCGGATCCGCACTAGGTGGTAAGCGTTTCTGAGATCCAACTTGGTAAAAACAGTGGCTCCCTGGAGCAACTCAAAAGCAGAGGTGAGCAGAGGCAGAGGGTAACGGTTTTTCACTGTGATGTCGTTGAGTCCCCTGTAGTCGATGCAGGGGCGAAGAGATCCGTCCTTCTTCCCCACAAAGAAGAAGCCAGCACCAGCAGGAGATGAAGATGAACGGATTAATCCTGCGGACAGAGAGCCATTGATGTAGTCCTCCATGGACTTTCTTTCAGGAGCAGACAACGAATAAAGACGACCCTTTGGAGGGGCTGTTCCAGGGAGGAGGTCGATGGCACAGTCGTACGGTCGGTGAGGGGGCAGAGATGTGGCTCTTGCTTTGTCAAACACCTCTCTGAGACCATGGTAGCATTCTGGGACATTGGAGAGGTCAGGAGCGGAGTTAGTAGGTACTGGCCGAGGGGGTAGTGCGGCAGCAAGCAGGCAGGTTCGGTGGCAGTCCTCTCCCCACTCCCTGATCACCCCGGTCACCCAGTCGAGCTGAGGGTTGTGCCGGCGGAGCCATGGGTAACCCAGGATGAGGGGTTGGCCTGGAGAGGGGAGCAGGTGAAACTGGATAGTTTCTTGATGGTTTCCGGACAGACCCATCGAGACCGGGGCCGTGACATGAGTGACCGATCCGAGTAAGTGTCCGTCCAGTGCCCGGGCAGGAATAGGAGGTGTCAAACGGAGGTTCTCCAGTCCCAGTTGGCGTGCCAGCTTGATGTCCATTATGTTGGCTTCGGCGCCAGAATCCACCAGAGCAGCCAGGGTGTGAGTTGAGTCAGAGAGGCGGAGGTGAACTTGCAGCAGGGGTTTGCGGTCGGAGGACTGGATGGTCATTGAACTCAACCGGACTCCCCCTATGCCCGGTGAGCTTCGGCCCTTTAAAGGGCAGGTTACCACACGATGTCCATCACCTCCACAATAGAGGCAGAGGTTTGAGGTGAAGCGTCGCTGGCGCTCTGCAGGAGTGAGAGAGGCTCGCCCAATCTCCATAGGCTCAGACTGATCAAGCTGACCTGGGTGAGTGGCAGTAGATGACAGGAGCCCAGTCGGATCTCTCCGAATGCCGGTAGTAGGTGGACCTTGGCGCCCCCTCTCACGACGACGGGTCTGTATCCTTCTGTCGATCCTGACAGTTAGTGCGATGGCTTCATCAAGAGTGGAAGGCAGTTCATGGGAGACCAACTCGTCCTTGATATAGTCAGCCAAACTATGGAAGAACGCGTCCACCAACGATGGTGTGTTCCAAGAACTTCGTCTAGCCAGGGTTCGGAAGTCGATGGAATGGTCTGCGACTGTACGTCTGCCTTGTCGAATACTGAACAGTTCACGAGACGCCTCTGCGGTTGGTGAATCCAGGTCAAACACCTTCAGCATCTCCTCAGCAAACAGGTCGAAGGTTGCACATGCGGGGGTTTGACGTTCGAACTCTGCTGTTCCCCAGAGTCGAGCTCGGCCCGTCAGGTGAGTGATGGCATACCCAACTTTAGCCCCCTCCGTGGCGAAGGTCCTTGGCTGCAAGGAGAACTGAAGTCGGCAGCTAGTCAGGAATGGCCGGACCTGGGTTGAATCGCCGTTGAACCGCTCGGGGTTTCCAATCTTGGGTTCCGGAGCAGCGGCTGCAATGACCGGGGCAGGTAACTCGGGGGCAGGGCTGGTGGGCAGACTGGCTGGGGTCAGGTTGGTGAGGAGTTGAATGATCATGGCGAGTTGTTGTTGCTGCTGCTGGAACTGCTGCTCATGCTCATCGGTTTCCATGTCGGGGAAAGTGTGCGCTGAGTCCATAATGGTCAGATCGTACTGTCACGGTTCAGACAGACGACCAGAGGACCACAATTGCGTCACACCAGAAAGTTTATTAAACTTAAGGGAAAAGGGAAGTAGGGAGTGAATGAAGGCTCCAGGGGTAACAGGGATCCCGTCCAATGTGCTGGGTCTGTGCCCCCCCCAGTGGCAGCGATGCGTCCTATGAAGCCGGTGGTGGGTGGTCCAGACGTCCTGGGGGGGGGGAGACACAGACACAACAGGGCGGAATGAAACAAGGCAGCAGTACAGTTCAAGGGAAATCCAAAATACGTAGTAGCAAGGCAGAAGGCTGGTCAGAGTTACCGGGATTGAAGAGTAGTCAGGAGTCGTAATGGCAGAAGCAGGTCTGGATCTCCTGGGGCAGACGAGTATCCAAAAATCAGGCAGGTCCGGGGTCACAAAACCAGGGTGAGCCAGAAGCGCGAGCAAACAGGTTCCGGGTGTGAGCTTTGCAGACGATCTGACACCGGAGAGCTGAAAGACAGGGCCTTAAATACTGGGAGAGGTAGTGGGTAATGCAGCGCAGCTGGCAGAGTAATTAGAGCAGAGCAGAGCAGGGACAGGTGGAGCTAGTTAGGCTGAGTAGAGAGAGTGGTGAGCAGAGTGGAAGAAAATAAGGTGGTAACCCGGTGGAGTGAGAGGCTCATGACAGTTTGTAAGTCATGGATATAATATGTCTCTCTCTGTTTGTAAGTCATGGATATAATATGTCTCTCTCTGTTTGTAAGTCATGGATATAATATGTCTCTCTGTGTGTAAGTCATGGATATAATATGTCTCTCTGTGTGTAAGTCATGGATATAATATGTCTCTCTCTGTGTGTAATTCATGGATATAATATGCCTCTGTTTGTAAGTCATGGATATAATATGTCTCTCTCTGTGTGTAAGTCATGGATATAATAAGTCTCTCTCTGTTTGTAAGTCATGGATATAATATGTCTCTCTCTGTTTGTAAGTCATGGATATAATATGTCTCTCTCTGTTTGTAAGTCATGGATATAATAAGTCTCTCTCTGTTTGTAAGTCATGGATATAATATGTCTCTCTCTGTTTGTAAGTCATGGATATAATATGTCTCTCTGTTTGTAAGTCATGGATATAATATGTCTCTCTCTGTTTGTAAGTCATGGATATAATATGTCTCTCTCTGTTTGTAAGTCATGGATATAATATGTCTCTCTCTGTTTGTAAGTCATGGATATAATATGTCTCTCTCTGTTTGTAAGTCATGGATATAATATGTCTCTCTCTGTTTGTAAGTCATGGATATAATATGTCTCTCTCTGTTTGTAAGTCATGGATATAATATGTCTCTCTCTGTTTGTAAGTCATGGATATAATATGTCTCTCTCTGTTTGTAAGTCATGGATATAATATGTCTCTCTCTGTTTGTAAGTCATGGATATAATATGTCTCTCTCTGTTTGTAAGTCATGGATATAATATGTCTCTTTGTGTGTAAGTCATGAATATAATATGCCTCTCTCTGTGTAAAAGTCATGGATATAATATGCCTCTCTCTGTTTGTAAGTCATGGATATAATATGTCTCTCTCTGTGTGTAAGTCATGGATATAATATGTCTCTCTCTGTTTGTAAGTCATGGATATAATATGTCTCTCTCTGTTTGTAAGTCATGGATATAATATGTCTCTCTCTGTTTGTAAGTCATGGATATAATATGTCTCTCTCTGTTTGTAAGTCATGGATATAATTTGTCTCTCTGTTTGTAAGTCATGGATATAATATGTCTCTCTCTGTTTGTAAGTCATGGATATAATATGTCTCTCTCTGTTTGTAAGTCATGGATATAATATGTCTCTCTCTGTTTGTAAGTCATGGATATGATATGTCTCTCTCTGTTTGTAAGTCATGGATATAATATGTCTCTCTGTTTGTAAGTCATGGATATAATATGTCTCTCTGTGTGTAAGTCATGGATATAATATGTCTCTCTCTGTGTGTAAGTCATGGATATAATATGTCTCTCTGTGTGTAAGTCATGAATATAATATGTCTCTCTCTGTGTGTAAGTCATGAATATAATATGTCTCTCTCTGTGTGTAAGTCATGGATATAATATGCCTCTCTCTGTTTATAAGTCATGGATATTATATGTCTCTCTCTGTGTGTAAGTCATGGATATAATATGTCTCTCTCTGTTTGTAAGTCATGGATATAATATGTCTCTCTCTGTTTGTAAGTCATGGATATAATATGTCTCTCTGTTTGTAAGTCATGGATATAATATGTCTCTCTCTGTTTGTAAGTCATGGATATAATATGTCTCTCTCTGTTTGTAAGTCATGGATATAATATGTCTCTCTCTGTTTGTAAGTCATGGATATAATATGTCTCTCTCTGTTTGTAAGTCATGGATATAATATGTCTCTCTGTTTGTAAGTCATGGATATAATATGTTTTTCTCTGTTTGTAAGTCATGGATATAATATGTCTCTCTGTGTGTAAGTCATGGATATAATATGTCTCTCTCTGTTTGTAAGTCATGGATATAATATGTCTCTCTGTGTGTAAGTCATGGATATAATATTTCTCTCTCTGTCTGTAAGTCATGGATATAATATGTCTCTCTCTGTTTGTAAGTCATGGATATAATATGTCTCTCTCTGTTTATAAGTCATGGATATAATATGCCTCTCTCTATTTGTAAGTCATGGATATAATATGTCTCTCTCTGTTTGTAAGTCATGGATATAATATGCCTCTCTCTGTTTGTAAGTCATGGATATAATATATTTTTCTCTGTTTGTAAGTCATGGATATAATATTTCTCTCTCTGTTTGTAAGTCATGGACATAATATGTCTCTCTATGTTTGTAAGTCATGGATATAATATGTATCTCTCTGTTTGTAAGTCATGGATATAATATGTCTCTCTCTGTTTGTAAGTCATGGATATAATATGTCTCTCTCTGTTTGTAAGTCATGGATATAATATGTCTCTCTGTTTGTAAGTCATGGATATAATATGTCTCTCTGTTTGTAAGTCATGGATATAATATGTCTCTCTCTGTTTGTAAGTCATGGATATAATATGCCTCTCTCTATTTGTAAGTCATGGATATAATATGTCTCTCTCTGTTTGTAAGTAATGGATATAATATGCCTCTCTCTGTTTGTAAGTCATGGATATAATATATTTTTCTCTGTTTGTAAGTCATGGATATAATATTTCTCTCTCTGTTTGTAAGTCATGGACATAATATGTCTCTCTATGTTTGTATGTCATGGATATAATATGTCTCTCTCTGTTTGTAAGTCATGGATATAATATGTCTCTCTCTGTTTGTAAGTCATGGATATAATATGCCTCTCTCTGTTTGTAAGTCATGGATATAATATATTTTTCTCTGTTTGTAAGTCATGGATATAATATTTCTCTCTCTGTTTGTAAGTCATGGACATAATATGTCTCTCTATGTTTGTAAGTCATGGATATAATATGTATCTCTCTGTTTGTAAGTCATGGATATAATATGTCTCTCTCTGTTTGTAAGTCATGGATATAATATGTCTCTCTCTGTTTGTAAGTCATGGATATAATATGTCTCTCTGTTTGTAAGTCATGGATATAATATGTCTCTCTGTTTGTAAGTCATGGATATAATATGTCTCTTTCTGTTTGTAAGTCATGGATATAATATGCCTCTCTCTATTTGTAAGTCATGGATATAATATGTCTCTCTCTGTTTGTAAGTAATGGATATAATATGCCTCTCTCTGTTTATAAGTCATGGATATAATATATTTTTCTCTGTTTGTAAGTCATGGATATAATATTTCTCTCTCTGTTTGTAAGTCATGGACATAATATGTCTCTCTATGTTTGTAAGTCATGGATATAATATGTCTCTCTCTGTTTGTAAGTCATGGATATAATATGTCTCTCTCTGTTTGTAAGTCATGGATATAATATGCCTCTCTCTATTTGTAAGTCATGGATATAATATGTCTCTCTCTGTTTGTAAGTCATGGATATAATATGCCTCTCTCTGTTTGTAAGTCATGGATATAATATATTTTTCTCTGTTTGTAAGTCATGGATATAATATTTCTCTCTGTTTGTAAGTCATGGACATAATATGTCTCTCTATGTTTGTAAGTCATGGATATAATATGTATCTCTCTGTTTGTAAGTCATGGATATAATATGTCTCTCTCTGTTTGTAAGTCATGGATATAATATGTCTCTCTCTGTTTGTAAGTCATGGATATAATATGTCTCTCTGTTTGTAAGTCATGGATATAATATGTCTCTCTGTTTGTAAGTCATGGATATAATATGTCTCTCTGTGTGTAAGTCATGGATATAATATGTCTCTCTGTGTGTAAGTCATGAATGTAATATGTCTCTTTCTGTTTGTAAGTCATGGATATAATATGCCTCTCTCTGTTTGTAAGTCATGGACATAATATGTCTCTCTATGTTTGTAAGTCATGGATATAATATGTATCTCTCTGTTTGTAAGTCATGGATATAATATGTCTCTCTGTTTGTAAGTCATGGATATAATATGTCTCTCTCTGTTTGTAAGTCATGGATATAATATGTCTCTCTATTTGTAAGTCATGGATATAATATGTCTCTCTCTGTTTGTAAGTCATGGATATAATATGCCTCTCTCTGTTTGTAAGTCATGGATATAATAAGTCTCTCTCTGTTTGTAAGTCATGGATATAATATGTCTCTCTCTGTTTGTAAGTCATGGATATAATATGTCTCTCTCTGTTTGTAAGTCATGGATATAATATGTCTCTCTGTGTGTAAGTCATGGATATAATATGTCTCTCTGTGTGTAAGTCATGGATATAATATGTCTCTCTCTGTGTGTAATTCATGGATATAATATGCCTCTGTTTGTAAGTCATGGATATAATATGTCTCTCTCTGTGTGTAAGTCATGGATATAATAAGTCTCTCTCTGTTTGTAAGTCATGGATATAATATGTCTCTCTCTGTTTGTAAGTCATGGATATAATATGTCTCTCTCTGTTTGTAAGTCATGGATATAATAAGTCTCTCTCTGTTTGTAAGTCATGGATATAATATGTCTCTCTCTGTTTGTAAGTCATGGATATAATATGTCTCTCTGTTTGTAAGTCATGGATATAATATGTCTCTCTCTGTTTGTAAGTCATGGATATAATATGTCTCTCTCTGTTTGTAAGTCATGGATATAATATGTCTCTCTCTGTTTGTAAGTCATGGATATAATATGTCTCTCTCTGTTTGTAAGTCATGGATATAATATGTCTCTTTGTGTGTAAGTCATGAATATAATATGCCTCTCTCTGTGTGTAAGTCATGGATATAATATGCCTCTCTCTGTTTGTAAGTCATGGATATAATATGTCTCTCTCTGTGTGTAAGTCATGGATATAATATGTCTCTCTCTGTTTGTAAGTCATGGATATAATATGTCTCTCTCTGTTTGTAAGTCATGGATATAATATGTCTCTCTCTGTTTGTAAGTCATGGATATAATTTGTCTCTCTGTTTGTAAGTCATGGATATAATATGTCTCTCTCTGTTTGTAAGTCATGGATATAATATGTCTCTCTCTGTTTGTAAGTCATGGATATAATATGTCTCTCTCTGTTTGTAAGTCATGGATATGATATGTCTCTCTCTGTTTGTAAGTCATGGATATAATATGCCTCTCTCTGTTTGTAAGTCATGGACATAATATGTCTCTCTATGTTTGTAAGTCATGGATATAATATGTATCTCTCTGTTTGTAAGTCATGGATATAATATGTCTCTCTGTTTGTAAGTCATGGATATAATATGTCTCTCTCTGTTTGTAAGTCATGGATATAATATGTCTCTCTATTTGTAAGTCATGGATATAATATGTCTCTCTCTGTTTGTAAGTCATGGATATAATATGCCTCTCTCTGTTTGTAAGTCATGGATATAATAAGTCTCTCTCTGTTTGTAAGTCATGGATATAATATGTCTCTCTCTGTTTGTAAGTCATGGATATAATATGTCTCTCTCTGTTTGTAAGTCATGGATATAATATGTCTCTCTGTGTGTAAGTCATGGATATAATATGTCTCTCTGTGTGTAAGTCATGGATATAATATGTCTCTCTCTGTGTGTAATTCATGGATATAATATGCCTCTGTTTGTAAGTCATGGATATAATATGTCTCTCTCTGTGTGTAAGTCATGGATATAATAAGTCTCTCTCTGTTTGTAAGTCATGGATATAATATGTCTCTCTCTGTTTGTAAGTCATGGATATAATATGTCTCTCTCTGTTTGTAAGTCATGGATATAATAAGTCTCTCTCTGTTTGTAAGTCATGGATATAATATGTCTCTCTCTGTTTGTAAGTCATGGATATAATATGTCTCTCTGTTTGTAAGTCATGGATATAATATGTCTCTCTCTGTTTGTAAGTCATGGATATAATATGTCTCTCTCTGTTTGTAAGTCATGGATATAATATGTCTCTCTCTGTTTGTAAGTCATGGATATAATATGTCTCTCTCTGTTTGTAAGTCATGGATATAATATGTCTCTCTCTGTTTGTAAGTCATGGATATAATATGTCTCTTTGTGTGTAAGTCATGAATATAATATGCCTCTCTCTGTGTGTAAGTCATGGATATAATATGCCTCTCTCTGTTTGTAAGTCATGGATATAATATGTCTCTCTCTGTTTGTAAGTCATGGATATAATATGTCTCTCTCTGTTTGTAAGTCATGGATATAATATGTCTCTCTCTGTTTGTAAGTCATGGATATAATATGTCTCTCTCTGTTTGTAAGTCATGGATATAATTTGTCTCTCTGTTTGTAAGTCATGGATATAATATGTCTCTCTCTGTTTGTAAGTCATGGATATAATATGTCTCTCTCTGTTTGTAAGTCATGGATATAATATGTCTCTCTCTGTTTGTAAGTCATGGATATGATATGTCTCTCTCTGTTTGTAAGTCATGGATATAATATGTCTCTCTGTTTGTAAGTCATGGATATAATATGTCTCTCTGTGTGTAAGTCATGGATATAATATGTCTCTCTGTGTGTAAGTCATGAATATAATATGTCTCTCTCTGTGTGTAAGTCATGGATATAATATGCCTCTCTCTGTTTATAAGTCATGGATATTATATGTCTCTCTCTGTGTGTAAGTCATGGATATAATATGTCTCTCTCTGTTTGTAAGTCATGGATATAATATGTCTCTCTCTGTTTGTAAGTCATGGATATAATATGTCTCTCTGTTTGTAAGTCATGGATATAATATGTCTCTCTCTGTTTGTAAGTCATGGATATAATATGTCTCTCTCTGTTTGTAAGTCATGGATATAATATGTCTCTCTCTGTTTGTAAGTCATGGATATAATATGTCTCTCTCTGTTTGTAAGTCATGGATATAATATGTCTCTCTCTGTTTGTAAGTCATGGATATAATATGTCTCTTTGTGTGTAAGTCATGAATATAATATGCCTCTCTCTGTGTGTAAGTCATGGATATAATATGCCTCTCTCTGTTTGTAAGTCATGGATATAATATGTCTCTCTCTGTTTGTAAGTCATGGATATAATATGTCTCTCTCTGTTTGTAAGTCATGGATATAATATGTCTCTCTCTGTTTGTAAGTCATGGATATAATATGTCTCTCTCTGTTTGTAAGTCATGGATATAATTTGTCTCTCTGTTTGTAAGTCATGGATATAATATGTCTCTCTCTGTTTGTAAGTCATGGATATAATATGTCTCTCTCTGTTTGTAAGTCATGGATATAATATGTCTCTCTCTGTTTGTAAGTCATGGATATGATATGTCTCTCTCTGTTTGTAAGTCATGGATATAATATGTCTCTCTGTTTGTAAGTCATGGATATAATATGTCTCTCTGTGTGTAAGTCATGGATATAATATGTCTCTCTGTGTGTAAGTCATGAATATAATATGTCTCTCTCTGTGTGTAAGTCATGGATATAATATGCCTCTCTCTGTTTATAAGTCATGGATATTATATGTCTCTCTCTGTGTGTAAGTCATGGATATAATATGTCTCTCTCTGTTTGTAAGTCATGGATATAATATGTCTCTCTCTGTTTGTAAGTCATGGATATAATATGTCTCTCTGTTTGTAAGTCATGGATATAATATGTCTCTCTCTGTTTGTAAGTCATGGATATAATATGTCTCTCTCTGTTTGTAAGTCATGGATATAATATGTCTCTCTCTGTTTGTAAGTCATGGATATAATATGTCTCTCTCTGTTTGTAAGTCATGGATATAATATGTCTCTCTGTTTGTAAGTCATGGATATAATATGTTTTTCTCTGTTTGTAAGTCATGGATATAATATGTCTCTCTGTGTGTAAGTCATGGATATAATATGTCTCTCTCTGTTTGTAAGTCATGGATATAATATGTCTCTCTGTGTGTAAGTCATGGATATAATATGTCTCTCTCTGTTTGTAAGTCATGGATATAATATGTCTCTCTCTGTTTGTAAGTCATGGATATAATATGTCTCTCTCTGTTTGTAAGTCATGGATATAATATGCCTCTCTCTATTTGTAAGTCATGGATATAATATGTCTCTCTCTGTTTGTAAGTCATGGATATAATATGCCTCTCTCTGTTTGTAAGTCATGGATATAATATATTTTTCTCTGTTTGTAAGTCATGGATATAATATTTCTCTCTCTGTTTGTAAGTCATGGACATAATATGTCTCTCTATGTTTGTAAGTCATGGATATAATATGTATCTCTCTGTTTGTAAGTCATGGATATAATATGTCTCTCTCTGTTTGTAAGTCATGGATATAACATGTCTCTCTCTGTTTGTAAGTCATGGATATAATATGTCTCTCTGTTTGTAAGTCATGGATATAATATGTCTCTCTGTTTGTAAGTCATGGATATAATATGTCTCTCTCTGTTTGTAAGTCATAGATATAATATATTTTTCTCTGTTTGTAAGTCATGGATATAATATTTCTCTCTCTGTTTGTAAGTCATGGACATAATATGTATCTCTATGTTTGTAAGTCATGGATATAATATGTCTCTCTCTGTTTGTAAGTCATGGATATAATATGTCTCTCTCTGTTTGTAAGTCATGGATATAATATGCCTCTCTCTATTTGTAAGTCATGGATATAATATGTCTCTCTCTGTTTGTAAGTCATGGATATAATATGCCTCTCTCTGTTTGTAAGTCATGGATATAATATATTTTTCTCTGTTTGTAAGTCATGGATATAATATTTCTCTCTCTGTTTGTAAGTCATGGACATAATATGTCTCTCTATGTTTGTAAGTCATGGATATAATATGTATCTCTCTGTTTGTAAGTCATGGATATAATATGTCTCTCTCTGTTTGTAAGTCATGGATATAATATGTCTCTCTCTGTTTGTAAGTCATGGATATAATATGTCTCTCTGTTTGTAAGTCATGGATATAATATGTCTCTCTGTTTGTAAGTCATGGATATAATATGTCTCTCTGTGTGTAAGTCATGGATATAATATGTCTCTCTGTGTGTAAGTCATGAATGTAATATGTCTCTTTCTGTTTGTAAGTCATGGATATAATATGCCTCTCTCTATTTGTAAGTCATGGACATAATATGTCTCTCTATGTTTGTAAGTCATGGATATAATATGTATCTCTCTGTTTGTAAGTCATGGATATAATATGTCTCTCTCTGTTTGTAAGTCATGGATATAATATGTCTCTCTCTGTTTGTAAGTCATGGATATAATATGTCTCTCTCTGTTTGTAAGTCATGGATATAATATGTCTCTCTGTTTGTAAGTCATGGATATAATATGTCTCTCTCTGTTTGTAAGTCATGGATATAATATGCCTCTCTCTGTTTGTAAGTCATGGATATAATAAGTCTCTCTCTGTTTGTAAGTCATGGATATAATATGTCTCTCTCTGTTTGTAAGTCATGGATATAATATGTCTCTCTGTGTGAAAGTCATGGATATAATATGTCTCTCTCTGTGTGTAATTCATGGATATAATATGCCTCTGTTTGTAAGTCATGGATATAATATGTCTCTCTCTGTGTGTAAGTCATGGATATAATAAGTCTCTCTCTGTTTGTAAGTCATGGATATAATATGTCTCTCTCTGTTTGTAAGTCATGGATATAATATGTCTCTCTCTGTTTGTAAGTCATGGATATAATAAGTCTCTCTCTGTTTGTAAGTCATGGATATAATATGTCTCTCTCTGTTTGTAAGTCATGGATATAATATGTCTCTCTGTGTGTAAGTCATGAATATAATATGTCTCTCTCTGTGTGTAAGTCATGGATATAATATGCCTCTCTCTGTTTGTAAGTCATGGATATTATATGTCTCTCTCTGTTTGTAAGTCATGGATATAATATGTCTCTCTCTGTTTGTAAGTCATGGATATAATATGTCTCTCTGGTTGTAAGTCATGGATATAATATGTCTCTCTCTGTTTGTAAGTCATGGATATAATATGTATCTCTCTGTTTGTAAGTCATGGAAATAATATGTCTCTCTCTGTTTGTAAGTCATGGATATAATATGTCTCTCTCTGTTTGTAAGTCATGGATATAATATGTTTTTCTCTGTTTGTAAGTCATGGATATAATATGTCTCTCTGTGTGTAAGTCATGGATATAATATGTCTCTCTCTGTTTGTAAGTCATGGATATAATATGTCTCTCTGTGTGTAAGTCATGGATATAATATGTCTCTCTCTGTTTGTAAGTCATGGATATAATATGTCTCTCTCTGTTTGTAAGTCATGGATATAATATGCCTCTCTCTATTTGTAAGTCATGGATATAATATGTCTCTCTCTGTTTGTAAGTCATGGATATAATATGCCTCTCTCTGTTTGTAAGTCATGGATATAATATATTTTTCTCTGTTTGTAAGTCATGGATATAATATGTCTCTCTCTGTTTGTAAGTCATGGATATAATATGTCTCTCTCTGTTTGATAGTCATGGATATAATATGTCTCTTTGTGTGTAAGTCATGAATATAATATGCCTCTCTCTGTGTGTAAGTCATGGATATAATATGCCTCTCTCTGTTTGTAAGTCATGGATATAATATGTCTCTCTCTGTGTGTAAGTCATGGATATAATATGTCTCTCTCTGTTTGTAAGTCATGGATATAATATGTCTCTCTCTGTTTGTAAGTCATGGATATAATAAGTCTCTCTCTGTTTGTAAGTCATGGATATAATATGTCTCTCTCTGTTTGTAAGTCATGGATATAATATGTCTCTCTGTTTGTAAGTCATGGATATAATATGTCTCTCTCTGTTTGTAAGTCATGGATATAATATGTCTCTCTCTGTTTGTAAGTCATGGATATAATATGTCTCTCTCTGTTTGTAAGTCATGGATATAATATGTCTCTCTCTGTTTGTAAGTCATGGATATAATATGTCTCTCTCTGTTTGTAAGTCATGGATATAATATGTCTCTTTGTGTGTAAGTCATGAATATAATATGCCTCTCTCTGTGTGTAAGTCATGGATATAATATGCCTCTCTCTGTTTGTAAGTCATGGATATAATATGTCTCTCTCTGTTTGTAAGTCATGGATATAATATGTCTCTCTCTGTTTGTAAGTCATGGATATAATATGTCTCTCTCTGTTTGTAAGTCATGGATATAATATGTCTCTCTCTGTTTGTAAGTCATGGATATAATTTGTCTCTCTGTTTGTAAGTCATGGATATAATATGTCTCTCTCTGTTTGTAAGTCATGGATATAATATGTCTCTCTCTGTTTGTAAGTCATGGATATAATATGTCTCTCTCTGTTTGTAAGTCATGGATATGATATGTCTCTCTCTGTTTGTAAGTCATGGATATAATATGTCTCTCTGTGTGTAAGTCATGGATATAATATGTCTCTCTGTGTGTAAGTCATGAATATAATATGTCTCTCTCTGTGTGTAAGTCATGGATATAATATGCCTCTCTCTGTTTATAAGTCATGGATATTATATGTCTCTCTCTGTGTGTAAGTCATGGATATAATATGTCTCTCTCTGTTTGTAAGTCATGGATATAATATGTCTCTCTCTGTTTGTAAGTCATGGATATAATATGTCTCTCTGTTTGTAAGTCATGGATATAATATGTCTCTCTCTGTTTGTAAGTCATGGATATAATATGTCTCTCTCTGTTTGTAAGTCATGGATATAATATGTCTCTCTCTGTTTGTAAGTCATGGATATAATATGTCTCTCTCTGTTTGTAAGTCATGGATATAATATGTCTCTCTCTGTTTGTAAGTCATGGATATAATATGTCTCTTTGTGTGTAAGTCATGAATATAATATGCCTCTCTCTGTGTGTAAGTCATGGATATAATATGCCTCTCTCTGTTTGTAAGTCATGGATATAATATGTCTCTCTCTGTTTGTAAGTCATGGATATAATATGTCTCTCTCTGTTTGTAAGTCATGGATATAATATGTCTCTCTCTGTTTGTAAGTCATGGATATAATATGTCTCTCTCTGTTTGTAAGTCATGGATATAATTTGTCTCTCTGTTTGTAAGTCATGGATATAATATGTCTCTCTCTGTTTGTAAGTCATGGATATAATATGTCTCTCTCTGTTTGTAAGTCATGGATATAATATGTCTCTCTCTGTTTGTAAGTCATGGATATGATATGTCTCTCTCTGTTTGTAAGTCATGGATATAATATGTCTCTCTGTTTGTAAGTCATGGATATAATATGTCTCTCTGTGTGTAAGTCATGGATATAATATGTCTCTCTGTGTGTAAGTCATGAATATAATATGTCTCTCTCTGTGTGTAAGTCATGGATATAATATGCCTCTCTCTGTTTATAAGTCATGGATATTATATGTCTCTCTCTGTGTGTAAGTCATGGATATAATATGTCTCTCTCTGTTTGTAAGTCATGGATATAATATGTCTCTCTCTGTTTGTAAGTCATGGATATAATATGTCTCTCTGTTTGTAAGTCATGGATATAATATGTCTCTCTCTGTTTGTAAGTCATGGATATAATATGTCTCTCTCTGTTTGTAAGTCATGGATATAATATGTCTCTCTCTGTTTGTAAGTCATGGATATAATATGTCTCTCTCTGTTTGTAAGTCATGGATATAATATGTCTCTCTGTTTGTAAGTCATGGATATAATATGTTTTTCTCTGTTTGTAAGTCATGGATATAATATGTCTCTCTGTGTGTAAGTCATGGATATAATATGTCTCTCTCTGTTTGTAAGTCATGGATATAATATGTCTCTCTGTGTGTAAGTCATGGATATAATATGTCTCTCTCTGTTTGTAAGTCATGGATATAATATGTCTCTCTCTGTTTGTAAGTCATGGATATAATATGTCTCTCTCTGTTTGTAAGTCATGGATATAATATGCCTCTCTCTATTTGTAAGTCATGGATATAATATGTCTCTCTCTGTTTGTAAGTCATGGATATAATATGCCTCTCTCTGTTTGTAAGTCATGGATATAATATATTTTTCTCTGTTTGTAAGTCATGGATATAATATTTCTCTCTCTGTTTGTAAGTCATGGACATAATATGTCTCTCTATGTTTGTAAGTCATGGATATAATATGTATCTCTCTGTTTGTAAGTCATGGATATAATATGTCTCTCTCTGTTTGTAAGTCATGGATATAACATGTCTCTCTCTGTTTGTAAGTCATGGATATAATATGTCTCTCTGTTTGTAAGTCATGGATATAATATGTCTCTCTGTTTGTAAGTCATGGATATAATATGTCTCTCTCTGTTTGTAAGTCATAGATATAATATATTTTTCTCTGTTTGTAAGTCATGGATATAATATTTCTCTCTCTGTTTGTAAGTCATGGACATAATATGTATCTCTATGTTTGTAAGTCATGGATATAATATGTCTCTCTCTGTTTGTAAGTCATGGATATAATATGTCTCTCTCTGTTTGTAAGTCATGGATATAATATGCCTCTCTCTATTTGTAAGTCATGGATATAATATGTCTCTCTCTGTTTGTAAGTCATGGATATAATATGCCTCTCTCTGTTTGTAAGTCATGGATATAATATATTTTTCTCTGTTTGTAAGTCATGGATATAATATTTCTCTCTCTGTTTGTAAGTCATGGACATAATATGTCTCTCTATGTTTGTAAGTCATGGATATAATATGTATCTCTCTGTTTGTAAGTCATGGATATAATATGTCTCTCTCTGTTTGTAAGTCATGGATATAATATGTCTCTCTCTGTTTGTAAGTCATGGATATAATATGTCTCTCTGTTTGTAAGTCATGGATATAATATGTCTCTCTGTTTGTAAGTCATGGATATAATATGTCTCTCTGTGTGTAAGTCATGGATATAATATGTCTCTCTGTGTGTAAGTCATGAATGTAATATGTCTCTTTCTGTTTGTAAGTCATGGATATAATATGCCTCTCTCTGTTTGTAAGTCATGGACATAATATGTCTCTCTATGTTTGTAAGTCATGGATATAATATGTATCTCTCTGTTTGTAAGTCATGGATATAATATGTCTCTCTCTGTTTGTAAGTCATGGATATAATATGTCTCTCTCTGTTTGTAAGTCATGGATATAATATGTCTCTCTCTGTTTGTAAGTCATGGATATAATATGTCTCTCTGTTTGTAAGTCATGGATATAATATGTCTCTCTCTGTTTGTAAGTCATGGATATAATATGCCTCTCTCTGTTTGTAAGTCATGGATATAATAAGTCTCTCTCTGTTTGTAAGTCATGGATATAATATGTCTCTCTCTGTTTGTAAGTCATGGATATAATATGTCTCTCTGTGTGAAAGTCATGGATATAATATGTCTCTCTCTGTGTGTAATTCATGGATATAATATGCCTCTGTTTGTAAGTCATGGATATAATATGTCTCTCTCTGTGTGTAAGTCATGGATATAATAAGTCTCTCTCTGTTTGTAAGTCATGGATATAATATGTCTCTCTCTGTTTGTAAGTCATGGATATAATATGTCTCTCTCTGTTTGTAAGTCATGGATATAATAAGTCTCTCTCTGTTTGTAAGTCATGGATATAATATGTCTCTCTCTGTTTGTAAGTCATGGATATAATATGTCTCTCTGTGTGTAAGTCATGAATATAATATGTCTCTCTCTGTGTGTAAGTCATGGATATAATATGCCTCTCTCTGTTTGTAAGTCATGGATATTATATGTCTCTCTCTGTTTGTAAGTCATGGATATAATATGTCTCTCTCTGTTTGTAAGTCATGGATATAATATGTCTCTCTGGTTGTAAGTCATGGATATAATATGTCTCTCTCTGTTTGTAAGTCATGGATATAATATGTATCTCTCTGTTTGTAAGTCATGGAAATAATATGTCTCTCTCTGTTTGTAAGTCATGGATATAATATGTCTCTCTCTGTTTGTAAGTCATGGATATAATATGTTTTTCTCTGTTTGTAAGTCATGGATATAATATGTCTCTCTGTGTGTAAGTCATGGATATAATATGTCTCTCTCTGTTTGTAAGTCATGGATATAATATGTCTCTCTGTGTGTAAGTCATGGATATAATATGTCTCTCTCTGTTTGTAAGTCATGGATATAATATGTCTCTCTCTGTTTGTAAGTCATGGATATAATATGCCTCTCTCTATTTGTAAGTCATGGATATAATATGTCTCTCTCTGTTTGTAAGTCATGGATATAATATGCCTCTCTCTGTTTGTAAGTCATGGATATAATATATTTTTCTCTGTTTGTAAGTCATGGATATAATATGTCTCTCTCTGTTTGTAAGTCATGGATATAATATGTCTCTCTCTGTTTGATAGTCATGGATATAATATGTCTCTTTGTGTGTAAGTCATGAATATAATATGCCTCTCTCTGTGTGTAAGTCATGGATATAATATGCCTCTCTCTGTTTGTAAGTCATGGATATAATATGTCTCTCTCTGTGTGTAAGTCATGGATATAATATGTCTCTCTCTGTTTGTAAGTCATGGATATAATATGTCTCTCTCTGTTTGTAAGTCATGGATATAATATGTCTCTCTCTGTTTGTAAGTCATGGATATAATATGTCTCTCTCTGTTTGTAAGTCATGGATATAATTTGTCTCTCTGTTTGTAAGTCATGGATATAATATGTCTCTCTCTGTTTGTAAGTCATGGATATAATATGTCTCTCTCTGTTTGTAAGTCATGGATATAATATGTCTCTCTCTGTTTGTAAGTCATGGATATGATATGTCTCTCTCTGTTTGTAAGTCATGGATATAATATGTCTCTCTGTTTGTAAGTCATGGATATAATATGTCTCTCTGTGTGTAAGTCATGGATATAATATGTCTCTCTGTGTGTAAGTCATGAATATAATATGTCTCTCTCTGTGTGTAAGTCATGGATATAATATGCCTCTCTCTGTTTGTAAGTCATGGATATTATATGTCTCTCTCTGTGTGTAAGTCATGGATATAATATGACTCTCTCTGTTTGTAAGTCATGGATATAATATGTCTCTCTCTGTTTGTAAGTCATGGATATAATATGTCTCTCTGTTTGTAAGTCATGGATATAATATGTCTCTCTCTGTTTGTAAGTCATGGATATAATATTTCTCTCTCTGTTTGTAAGTCATGGATATAATATGTCTCTCTCTGTTTGTAAGTCATGGATATAATATGTCTCTCTCTGTTTGTAAGTCATGGATATAATATGTTTTTCTCTGTTTGTAAGTCATGGATATAATATGTCTCTCTGTGTGTAAGTCATGGATATAATATGTCTCTCTCTGTTTGTAAGTCATGGATATAATATGTCTCTCTGTGTGTAAGTCATGGATATAATATTTCTCTCTCTGTTTGTAAGTCATGGATATAATATGTCTCTCTCTGTTTGTAAGTCATGGATATAATATGTCTCTCTCTGTTTGTAAGTCATGGATATAATATGTTTTTCTCTGTTTGTAAGTCATGGATATAATATGTCTCTCTGTTTGTAAGTCATGGATATAATATGTCTCTCTCTGTTTGTAAGTCATGGATATAATATGTCTCTCTCTGTTTGTAAGTCATGGATATAATATGCCTCTCTCTATTTGTAAGTCATGGATATAATATGTATCTCTCTGTTTGTAAGTCATGGATATAATATGTCTCTCTCTGTTTGTAAGTCATGGATATAATATGTCTCTCTCTGTTTGTAAGTCATGGATATAATATGTCTCTCTCTGTTTGTAAGTCATGGATATAATATGTCTCTCTCTGTTTGTAAGTCATGGATATAATATGTCTCTCTCTGTTTGTAAGTCATGGATATAATATGTCTCTCTGTTTGTAAGTCATGGATATAATATGTCTCTCTCTGTTTGTAAGTCATGGATATAATATGCCTCTCTCTGTTTGTAAGTCATGGATATAATAAGTCTCTCTCTGTTTGTAAGTCATGGATATAATATGTCTCTCTCTGTTTGTAAGTCATGGATATAATATGTCTCTCTCGGTTTGTAAGTCATGGATATAATATGTCTCTCTGTGTGTAAGTCATGGATATAATATGTCTCTCTGTGTGTAAGTCATGGATATAATATGTCTCTCTCTGTGTGTAATTCATGGATATAATATGCCTCTGTTTGTAAGTCATGGATATAATATGTCTCTCTCTGTGTGTAAGTCATGGATATAATAAGTCTCTCTCTGTTTGTAAGTCATGGATATAATATGTCTCTCTCTGTTTGTAAGTCATGGATATAATATGTCTCTCTCTGTTTGTAAGTCATGGATATAATAAGTCTCTCTCTGTTTGTAAGTCATGGATATAATATGTCTCTCTCTGTTTGTAAGTCATGGATATAATATGTCTCTCTGTTTGTAAGTCATGGATATAATATGTCTCTCTCTGTTTGTAAGTCATGGATATAATATGTCTCTCTCTGTTTGTAAGTCATGGATATAATATGTCTCTCTCTGTTTGTAAGTCATGGATATAATATGTCTCTCTCTGTTTGTAAGTCATGGATATAATATGTCTCTCTCTGTTTGTAAGTCATGGATATAATATGTCTCTTTGTGTGTAAGTCATGAATATAATATGCCTCTCTCTGTGTGTAAGTCATGGATATAATATGCCTCTCTCTGTTTGTAAGTCATGGATATAATATGTCTCTCTCTGTGTGTAAGTCATGGATATAATATGTCTCTCTCTGTTTGTAAGTCATGGATATAATATGTCTCTCTCTGTTTGTAAGTCATGGATATAATATGTCTCTCTCTGTTTGTAAGTCATGGATATAATATGTCTCTCTCTGTTTGTAAGTCATGGATATAATTTGTCTCTCTGTTTGTAAGTCATGGATATAATATGTCTCTCTCTGTTTGTAAGTCATGGATATAATATGTCTCTCTCTGTTTGTAAGTCATGGATATAATATGTCTCTCTCTGTTTGTAAGTCATGGATATGATATGTCTCTCTCTGTTTGTAAGTCATGGATATAATATGTCTCTCTGTTTGTAAGTCATGGATATAATATGTCTCTCTGTGTGTAAGTCATGGATATAATATGTCTCTCTGTGTGTAAGTCATGAATATAATATGTCTCTCTCTGTGTGTAAGTCATGGATATAATATGCCTCTCTCTGTTTATAAGTCATGGATATTATATGTCTCTCTCTGTGTGTAAGTCATGGATATAATATGTCTCTCTCTGTTTGTAAGTCATGGATATAATATGTCTCTCTCTGTTTGTAAGTCATGGATATAATATGTCTCTCTGTTTGTAAGTCATGGATATAATATGTCTCTCTCTGTTTGTAAGTCATGGATATAATATGTCTCTCTCTGTTTGTAAGTCATGGATATAATATGTCTCTCTCTGTTTGTAAGTCATGGATATAATATGTCTCTCTCTGTTTGTAAGTCATGGATATAATATGTCTCTCTGTTTGTAAGTCATGGATATAATATGTTTTTCTCTGTTTGTAAGTCATGGATATAATATGTCTCTCTGTGTGTAAGTCATGGATATAATATGTCTCTCTCTGTTTGTAAGTCATGGATATAATATGTCTCTCTGTGTGTAAGTCATGGATATAATATTTCTCTCTCTGTTTGTAAGTCATGGATATAATATGTCTCTCTCTGTTTGTAAGTCATGGATATAATATGCCTCTCTCTGTTTGTAAGTCATGGATATAATATATTTTTCTCTGTTTGTAAGTCATGGATATAATATTTCTCTCTCTGTTTGTAAGTCATGGACATAATATGTCTCTCTATGTTTGTAAGTCATGGATATAATATGTATCTCTCTGTTTGTAAGTCATGGATATAATATGTCTCTCTCTGTTTGTAAGTAATGGATATAATATGTCTCTCTCTGTTTGTAAGTCATGGATATAATATGTCTCTCTGTTTGTAAGTCATGGATATAATATGTCTCTCTGTTTGTAAGTCATGGATATAATATGTCTCTCTCTGTTTGTAAGTCATGGATATAATATGCCTCTCTCTATTTGTAAGTCATGGATATAATATGTCTCTCTCTGTTTGTAAGTAATGGATATAATATGCCTCTCTCTGTTTGTAAGTCATGGATATAATATATTTTTCTCTGTTTGTAAGTCATGGATATAATATTTCTCTCTCTGTTTGTAAGTCATGGACATAATATGTCTCTCTATGTTTGTAAGTCATGGATATAATATGTCTCTCTCTGTTTGTAAGTCATGGATATAATATGTCTCTCTCTGTTTGTAAGTCATGGATATAATATGCCTCTCTCTGTTTGTAAGTCATGGATATAATATATTTTTCTCTGTTTGTAAGTCATGGATATAATATTTCTCTCTCTGTTTGTAAGTCATGGACATAATATGTCTCTCTATGTTTGTAAGTCATGGATATAATATGTATCTCTCTGTTTGTAAGTCATGGATATAATATGTCTCTCTCTGTTTGTAAGTCATGGATATAATATGTCTCTCTCTGTTTGTAAGTCATGGATATAATATGTCTCTCTGTTTGTAAGTCATGGATATAATATGTTTCTCTGTTTGTAAGTCATGGATATAATATGTCTCTTTCTGTTTGTAAGTCATGGATATAATATGCCTCTCTCTATTTGTAAGTCATGGATATAATATGTCTCTCTCTGTTTGTAAGTAATGGATATAATATGCCTCTCTCTGTTTGTAAGTCATGGATATAATATATTTTTCTCTGTTTGTAAGTCATGGATATAATATTTCTCTCTCTGTTTGTAAGTCATGGACATAATATGTCTCTCTATGTTTGTAAGTCATGGATATAATATGTCTCTCTCTGTTTGTAAGTCATGGATATAATATGTCTCTCTCTGTTTGTAAGTCATGGATATAATATGCCTCTCTCTATTTGTAAGTCATGGATATAATATGTCTCTCTCTGTTTGTAAGTCATGGATATAATATGCCTCTCTCTGTTTGTAAGTCATGGATATAATATATTTTTCTCTGTTTGTAAGTCATGGATATAATATTTCTCTCTCTGTTTGTAAGTCATGGACATAATATGTCTCTCTATGTTTGTAAGTCATGGATATAATATGTATCTCTCTGTTTGTAAGTCATGGATATAATATGTCTCTCTCTGTTTGTAAGTCATGGATATAATATGTCTCTCTCTGTTTGTAAGTCATGGATATAATATGTCTCTCTGTTTGTAAGTCATGGATATAATATGTCTCTCTGTTTGTAAGTCATGGATATAATATGTCTCTCTGTGTGTAAGTCATGGATATAATATGTCTCTCTGTGTGTAAGTCATGAATGTAATATGTCTTTTTCTGTTTGTAAGTCATGGATATAATATGCCTCTCTCTGTTTGTAAGTCATGGACATAATATGTCTCTCTATGTTTGTAAGTCATGGATATAATATGTATCTCTCTGTTTGTAAGTCATGGATATAATATGTCTCACTGTTTGTAAGTCATGGATATAATATGTCTCTCTCTGTTTGTAAGTCATGGATATAATATGTCTCTCTATTTGTAAGTCATGGATATAATATGTCTCTCTCTGTTTGTAAGTCATGGATATAATATGCCTCTCTCTGTTTGTAAGTCATGGATATAATAAGTCTCTCTCTGTTTGTAAGTCATGGATATGATATGTCTCTCTCTGTTTGTAAGTCATGGATATAATATGTCTCTCTGTTTGTAAGTCATGGATATAATATGTCTCTCTGTGTGTAAGTCATGGATATAATATGTCTCTCTGTGTGTAAGTCATGAATATAATATGTCTCTCTCTGTGTGTAAGTCATGGATATAATATGCCTCTCTCTGTTTGTAAGTCATGGATATTATATGTCTCTCTCTGTGTGTAAGTCATGGATATAATATGTCTCTCTCTGTTTGTAAGTCATGGATATAATATGTCTCTCTCTGTTTGTAAGTCATGGATATAATATGTCTCTCTGTTTGTAAGTCATGGATATAATATGTCTCTCTCTGTTTGTAAGTCATGGATATAATATTTCTCTCTCTGTTTGTAAGTCATGGATATAATATGTCTCTCTCTGTTTGTAAGTCATGGATATAATATGTCTCTCTCTGTTTGTAAGTCATGGATATAATATGTTTTTCTCTGTTTGTAAGTCATGGATATAATATGTCTCTCTGTGTGTAAGTCATGGATATAATATGTCTCTCTCTGTTTGTAAGTCATGGATATAATATGTCTCTCTGTGTGTAAGTCATGGATATAATATTTCTCTCTCTGTTTGTAAGTCATGGATATAATATGTCTCTCTCTGTTTGTAAGTCATGGATATAATATGTCTCTCTCTGTTTGTAAGTCATGGATATAATATGTTTTTCTCTGTTTGTAAGTCATGGATATAATATGTCTCTCTGTGTGTAAGTCATGGATATAATATGTCTCTCTCTGTTTGTAAGTCATGGATATAATATGTCTCTCTCTGTTTGTAAGTCATGGATATAATATGCCTCTCTCTATTTGTAAGTCATGGATATAATATGTATCTCTCTGTTTGTAAGTCATGGATATAATATGTCTCTCTCTGTTTGTAAGTCATGGATATAATATGTCTCTCTCTGTTTGTAAGTCATGGATATAATATGTCTCTCTCTGTTTGTAAGTCATGGATATAATATGTCTCTCTCTGTTTGTAAGTCATGGATATAATATGTCTCTCTCTGTTTGTAAGTCATGGATATAATATGTCTCTCTATTTGTAAGTCATGGATATAATATGTCTCTCTCTGTTTGTAAGTCATGGATATAATATGCCTCTCTCTGTTTGTAAGTCATGGATATAATAAGTCTCTCTCTGTTTGTAAGTCATGGATATAATATGTCTCTCTCTGTTTGTAAGTCATGGATATAATATGTCTCTCTCTGTTTGTAAGTCATGGATATAATATGTCTCTCTGTGTGTAAGTCATGGATATAATATGTCTCTCTGTGTGTAAGTCATGGATATAATATGTCTCTCTCTGTGTGTAATTCATGGATATAATATGCCTCTGTTTGTAAGTCATGGATATAATATGTCTCTCTCTGTGTGTAAGTCATGGATATAATAAGTCTCTCTCTGTTTGTAAGTCATGGATATAATATGTCTCTCTCTGTTTGTAAGTCATGGATATAATATGTCTCTCTCTGTTTGTAAGTCATGGATATAATATGTCTCTCTCTGTTTGTAAGTCATGGATATAATAAGTCTCTCTCTGTTTGTAAGTCATGGATATAATATGTCTCTCTCTGTTTGTAAGTCATGGATATAATATGTCTCTCTGTGTGTAAGTCATGAATATAATATGTCTCTCTCTGTGTGTAAGTCATGGATATAATATGCCTCTCTCTGTTTGTAAGTCATGGATATTATATGTCTCTCTCTGTTTGTAAGTCATGGATATAATATGTCTCTCTCTGTTTGTAAGTCATGGATATAATATGTCTCTCTGGTTGTAAGTCATGGATATAATATGTCTCTCTCTGTTTGTAAGTCATGGATATAATATGTATCTCTCTGTTTGTAAGTCATGGAAATAATATGTCTCTCTCTGTTTGTAAGTCATGGATATAATATGTCTCTCTCTGTTTGTAAGTCATGGATATAATATGTTTTTCTCTGTTTGTAAGTCATGGATATAATATGTCTCTCTGTGTGTAAGTCATGGATATAATATGTCTCTCTCTGTTTGTAAGTCATGGATATAATATGTCTCTCTGTGTGTAAGTCATGGATATAATATGTCTCTCTCTGTTTGTAAGTCATGGATATAATATGTCTCTCTCTGTTTGTAAGTCATGGATATAATATGCCTCTCTCTATTTGTAAGTCATGGATATAATATGTCTCTCTCTGTTTGTAAGTCATGGATATAATATGCCTCTCTCTGTTTGTAAGTCATGGATATAATATATTTTTCTCTGTTTGTAAGTCATGGATATAATATGTCTCTCTCTGTTTGTAAGTCATGGATATAATATGTCTCTCTCTGTTTGATAGTCATGGATATAATATGTCTCTTTGTGTGTAAGTCATGAATATAATATGCCTCTCTCTGTGTGTAAGTCATGGATATAATATGCCTCTCTCTGTTTGTAAGTCATGGATATAATATGTCTCTCTCTGTGTGTAAGTCATGGATATAATATGTCTCTCTCTGTTTGTAAGTCATGGATATAATATGTCTCTCTCTGTTTGTAAGTCATGGATATAATATGTCTCTCTCTGTTTGTAAGTCATGGATATAATATGTCTCTCTCTGTTTGTAAGTCATGGATATAATTTGTCTCTCTGTTTGTAAGTCATGGATATAATATGTCTCTCTCTGTTTGTAAGTCATGGATATAATATGTCTCTCTCTGTTTGTAAGTCATGGATATAATATGTCTCTCTCTGTTTGTAAGTCATGGATATGATATGTCTCTCTCTGTTTGTAAGTCATGGATATAATATGTCTCTCTGTTTGTAAGTCATGGATATAATATGTCTCTCTGTGTGTAAGTCATGGATATAATATGTCTCTCTGTGTGTAAGTCATGAATATAATATGTCTCTCTCTGTGTGTAAGTCATGGATATAATATGCCTCTCTCTGTTTGTAAGTCATGGATATTATATGTCTCTCTCTGTGTGTAAGTCATGGATATAATATGTCTCTCTCTGTTTGTAAGTCATGGATATAATATGTCTCTCTCTGTTTGTAAGTCATGGATATAATATGTCTCTCTGTTTGTAAGTCATGGATATAATATGTCTCTCTCTGTTTGTAAGTCATGGATATAATATTTCTCTCTCTGTTTGTAAGTCATGGATATAATATGTCTCTCTCTGTTTGTAAGTCATGGATATAATATGTCTCTCTCTGTTTGTAAGTCATGGATATAATATGTTTTTCTCTGTTTGTAAGTCATGGATATAATATGTCTCTCTGTGTGTAAGTCATGGATATAATATGTCTCTCTCTGTTTGTAAGTCATGGATATAATATGTCTCTCTGTGTGTAAGTCATGGATATAATATTTCTCTCTCTGTTTGTAAGTCATGGATATAATATGTCTCTCTCTGTTTGTAAGTCATGGATATAATATGTCTCTCTCTGTTTGTAAGTCATGGATATAATATGTTTTTCTCTGTTTGTAAGTCATGGATATAATATGTCTCTCTGTTTGTAAGTCATGGATATAATATGTCTCTCTCTGTTTGTAAGTCATGGATATAATATGTCTCTCTCTGTTTGTAAGTCATGGATATAATATGCCTCTCTCTATTTGTAAGTCATGGATATAATATGTATCTCTCTGTTTGTAAGTCATGGATATAATATGTCTCTCTCTGTTTGTAAGTCATGGATATAATATGTCTCTCTCTGTTTGTAAGTCATGGATATAATATGTCTCTCTCTGTTTGTAAGTCATGGATATAATATGTCTCTCTCTGTTTGTAAGTCATGGATATAATATGTCTCTCTCTGTTTGTAAGTCATGGATATAATATGTCTCTCTGTTTGTAAGTCATGGATATAATATGTATCTCTCTGTTTGTAAGTCATGGATATAATATGCCTCTCTCTGTTTGTAAGTCATGGATATAATAAGTCTCTCTCTGTTTGTAAGTCATGGATATAATATGTCTCTCTCTGTTTGTAAGTCATGGATATAATATGTCTCTCTCGGTTTGTAAGTCATGGATATAATATGTCTCTCTGTGTGTAAGTCATGGATATAATATGTCTCTCTGTGTGTAAGTCATGGATATAATATGTCTCTCTCTGTGTGTAATTCATGGATATAATATGCCTCTGTTTGTAAGTCATGGATATAATATGTCTCTCTCTGTGTGTAAGTCATGGATATAATAAGTCTCTCTCTGTTTGTAAGTCATGGATATAATATGTCTCTCTCTGTTTGTAAGTCATGGATATAATATGTCTCTCTCTGTTTGTAAGTCATGGATATAATAAGTCTCTCTCTGTTTGTAAGTCATGGATATAATATGTCTCTCTCTGTTTGTAAGTCATGGATATAATATGTCTCTCTGTTTGTAAGTCATGGATATAATATGTCTCTCTCTGTTTGTAAGTCATGGATATAATATGTCTCTCTCTGTTTGTAAGTCATGGATATAATATGTCTCTCTCTGTTTGTAAGTCATGGATATAATATGTCTCTCTCTGTTTGTAAGTCATGGATATAATATGTCTCTCTCTGTTTGTAAGTCATGGATATAATATGTCTCTTTGTGTGTAAGTCATGAATATAATATGCCTCTCTCTGTGTGTAAGTCATGGATATAATATGCCTCTCTCTGTTTGTAAGTCATGGATATAATATGTCTCTCTCTGTGTGTAAGTCATGGATATAATATGTCTCTCTCTGTTTGTAAGTCATGGATATAATATGTCTCTCTCTGTTTGTAAGTCATGGATATAATATGTCTCTCTCTGTTTGTAAGTCATGGATATAATATGTCTCTCTCTGTTTGTAAGTCATGGATATAATTTGTCTCTCTGTTTGTAAGTCATGGATATAATATGTCTCTCTCTGTTTGTAAGTCATGGATATAATATGTCTCTCTCTGTTTGTAAGTCATGGATATAATATGTCTCTCTCTGTTTGTAAGTCATGGATATGATATGTCTCTCTCTGTTTGTAAGTCATGGATATAATATGTCTCTCTGTTTGTAAGTCATGGATATAATATGTCTCTCTGTGTGTAAGTCATGGATATAATATGTCTCTCTGTGTGTAAGTCATGAATATAATATGTCTCTCTCTGTGTGTAAGTCATGGATATAATATGCCTCTCTCTGTTTATAAGTCATGGATATTATATGTCTCTCTCTGTGTGTAAGTCATGGATATAATATGTCTCTCTCTGTTTGTAAGTCATGGATATAATATGTCTCTCTCTGTTTGTAAGTCATGGATATAATATGTCTCTCTGTTTGTAAGTCATGGATATAATATGTCTCTCTCTGTTTGTAAGTCATGGATATAATATGTCTCTCTCTGTTTGTAAGTCATGGATATAATATGTCTCTCTCTGTTTGTAAGTCATGGATATAATATGTCTCTCTCTGTTTGTAAGTCATGGATATAATATGTCTCTCTGTTTGTAAGTCATGGATATAATATGTTTTTCTCTGTTTGTAAGTCATGGATATAATATGTCTCTCTGTGTGTAAGTCATGGATATAATATGTCTCTCTCTGTTTGTAAGTCATGGATATAATATGTCTCTCTGTGTGTAAGTCATGGATATAATATTTCTCTCTCTGTTTGTAAGTCATGGATATAATATGTCTCTCTCTGTTTGTAAGTCATGGATATAATATGTCTCTCTCTGTTTATAAGTCATGGATATAATATGCCTCTCTCTATTTGTAAGTCATGGATATAATATGTCTCTCTCTGTTTGTAAGTCATGGATATAATATGCCTCTCTCTGTTTGTAAGTCATGGATATAATATATTTTTCTCTGTTTGTAAGTCATGGATATAATATTTCTCTCTCTGTTTGTAAGTCATGGACATAATATGTCTCTCTATGTTTGTAAGTCATGGATATAATATGTATCTCTCTGTTTGTAAGTCATGGATATAATATGTCTCTCTCTGTTTGTAAGTAATGGATATAATATGTCTCTCTCTGTTTGTAAGTCATGGATATAATATGTCTCTCTGTTTGTAAGTCATGGATATAATATGTCTCTCTGTTTGTAAGTCATGGATATAATATGTCTCTCTCTGTTTGTAAGTCATGGATATAATATGCCTCTCTCTATTTGTAAGTCATGGATATAATATGTCTCTCTCTGTTTGTAAGTAATGGATATAATATGCCTCTCTCTGTTTGTAAGTCATGGATATAATACATTTTTCTCTGTTTGTAAGTCATGGATATAATATTTCTCTCTCTGTTTGTAAGTCATGGACATAATATGTCTCTCTATGTTTGTAAGTCATGGATATAATATGTCTCTCTCTGTTTGTAAGTCATGGATATAATATGTCTCTCTCTGTTTGTAAGTCATGGATATAATATGCCTCTCTCTGTTTGTAAGTCATGGATATAATATATTTTTCTCTGTTTGTAAGTCATGGATATAATATTTCTCTCTCTGTTTGTAAGTCATGGACATAATATGTCTCTCTATGTTTGTAAGTCATGGATATAATATGTATCTCTCTGTTTGTAAGTCATGGATATAATATGTCTCTCTCTGTTTGTAAGTCATGGATATAATATGTCTCTCTCTGTTTGTAAGTCATGGATATAATATGTCTCTCTGTTTGTAAGTCATGGATATAATATGTTTCTCTGTTTGTAAGTCATGGATATAATATGTCTCTTTCTGTTTGTAAGTCATGGATATAATATGCCTCTCTCTATTTGTAAGTCATGGATATAATATGTCTCTCTCTGTTTGTAAGTAATGGATATAATATGCCTCTCTCTGTTTGTAAGTCATGGATATAATATATTTTTCTCTGTTTGTAAGTCATGGATATAATATTTCTCTCTCTGTTTGTAAGTCATGGACATAATATGTCTCTCTATGTTTGTAAGTCATGGATATAATATGTCTCTCTCTGTTTGTAAGTCATGGATATAATATGTCTCTCTCTGTTTGTAAGTCATGGATATAATATGCCTCTCTCTATTTGTAAGTCATGGATATAATATGTCTCTCTCTGTTTGTAAGTCATGGATATAATATGCCTCTCTCTGTTTGTAAGTCATGGATATAATATATTTTTCTCTGTTTGTAAGTCATGGATATAATATTTCTCTCTCTGTTTGTAAGTCATGGACATAATATGTCTCTCTATGTTTGTAAGTCATGGATATAATATGTATCTCTCTGTTTGTAAGTCATGGATATAATATGTCTCTCTCTGTTTGTAAGTCATGGATATAATATGTCTCTCTCTGTTTGTAAGTCATGGATATAATATGTCTCTCTGTTTGTAAGTCATGGATATAATATGTCTCTCTGTTTGTAAGTCATGGATATAATATGTCTCTCTGTGTGTAAGTCATGGATATAATATGTCTCTCTGTGTGTAAGTCATGAATGTAATATGTCTCTTTCTGTTTGTAAGTCATGGATATAATATGCCTCTCTCTGTTTGTAAGTCATGGACATAATATGTCTCTCTATGTTTGTAAGTCATGGATATAATATGTATCTCTCTGTTTGTAAGTCATGGATATAATATGTCTCACTGTTTGTAAGTCATGGATATAATATGTCTCTCTCTGTTTGTAAGTCATGGATATAATATGTCTCTCTATTTGTAAGTCATGGATATAATATGTCTCTCTCTGTTTGTAAGTCATGGATATAATATGCCTCTCTCTGTTTGTAAGTCATGGATATAATAAGTCTCTCTCTGTTTGTAAGTCATGGATATGATATGTCTCTCTCTGTTTGTAAGTCATGGATATAATATGTCTCTCTGTTTGTAAGTCATGGATATAATATGTCTCTCTGTGTGTAAGTCATGGATATAATATGTCTCTCTGTGTGTAAGTCATGAATATAATATGTCTCTCTCTGTGTGTAAGTCATGGATATAATATGCCTCTCTCTGTTTGTAAGTCATGGATATTATATGTCTCTCTCTGTGTGTAAGTCATGGATATAATATGTCTCTCTCTGTTTGTAAGTCATGGATATAATATGTCTCTCTCTGTTTGTAAGTCATGGATATAATATGTCTCTCTGTTTGTAAGTCATGGATATAATATGTCTCTCTCTGTTTGTAAGTCATGGATATAATATTTCTCTCTCTGTTTGTAAGTCATGGATATAATATGTCTCTCTCTGTTTGTAAGTCATGGATATAATATGTCTCTCTCTGTTTGTAAGTCATGGATATAATATGTTTTTCTCTGTTTGTAAGTCATGGATATAATATGTCTCTCTGTGTGTAAGTCATGGATATAATATGTCTCTCTCTGTTTGTAAGTCATGGATATAATATGTCTCTCTGTGTGTAAGTCATGGATATAATATTTCTCTCTCTGTTTGTAAGTCATGGATATAATATGTCTCTCTCTGTTTGTAAGTCATGGATATAATATGTCTCTCTCTGTTTGTAAGTCATGGATATAATATGTTTTTCTCTGTTTGTAAGTCATGGATATAATATGTCTCTCTGTGTGTAAGTCATGGATATAATATGTCTCTCTCTGTTTGTAAGTCATGGATATAATATGTCTCTCTCTGTTTGTAAGTCATGGATATAATATGCCTCTCTCTATTTGTAAGTCATGGATATAATATGTATCTCTCTGTTTGTAAGTCATGGATATAATATGTCTCTCTCTGTTTGTAAGTCATGGATATAATATGTCTCTCTCTGTTTGTAAGTCATGGATATAATATGTCTCTCTCTGTTTGTAAGTCATGGATATAATATGTCTCTCTCTGTTTGTAAGTCATGGATATAATATGTCTCTCTCTGTTTGTAAGTCATGGATATAATATGTCTCTCTATTTGTAAGTCATGGATATAATATGTCTCTCTCTGTTTGTAAGTCATGGATATAATATGCCTCTCTCTGTTTGTAAGTCATGGATATAATAAGTCTCTCTCTGTTTGTAAGTCATGGATATAATATGTCTCTCTCTGTTTGTAAGTCATGGATATAATATGTCTCTCTCTGTTTGTAAGTCATGGATATAATATGTCTCTCTGTGTGTAAGTCATGGATATAATATGTCTCTCTGTGTGTAAGTCATGGATATAATATGTCTCTCTCTGTGTGTAATTCATGGATATAATATGCCTCTGTTTGTAAGTCATGGATATAATATGTCTCTCTCTGTGTGTAAGTCATGGATATAATAAGTCTCTCTCTGTTTGTAAGTCATGGATATAATATGTCTCTCTCTGTTTGTAAGTCATGGATATAATATGTCTCTCTCTGTTTGTAAGTCATGGATATAATAAGTCTCTCTCTGTTTGTAAGTCATGGATATAATATGTCTCTCTCTGTTTGTAAGTCATGGATATAATATGTCTCTCTGTTTGTAAGTCATGGATATAATATGTCTCTCTCTGTTTGTAAGTCATGGATATAATATGTCTCTCTCTGTTTGTAAGTCATGGATATAATATGTCTCTCTCTGTTTGTAAGTCATGGATATAATATGTCTCTCTCTGTTTGTAAGTCATGGATATAATATGTCTCTCTCTGTTTGTAAGTCATGGATATAATATGTCTCTTTGTGTGTAAGTCATGAATATAATATGCCTCTCTCTGTGTGTAAGTCATGGATATAATATGCCTCTCTCTGTTTGTAAGTCATGGATATAATATGTCTCTCTCTGTGTGTAAGTCATGGATATAATATGTCTCTCTCTGTTTGTAAGTCATGGATATAATATGTCTCTCTCTGTTTGTAAGTCATGGATATAATATGTCTCTCTCTGTTTGTAAGTCATGGATATAATTTGTCTCTCTGTTTGTAAGTCATGGATATAATATGTCTCTCTCTGTTTGTAAGTCATGGATATAATATGTCTCTCTCTGTTTGTAAGTCATGGATATAATATGTCTCTCTCTGTTTGTAAGTCATGGATATGATATGTCTCTCTCTGTTTGTAAGTCATGGATATAATATGCCTCTCTCTGTTTGTAAGTCATGGACATAATATGTCTCTCTATGTTTGTAAGTCATGGATATAATATGTATCTCTCTGTTTGTAAGTCATGGATATAATATGTCTCTCTGTTTGTAAGTCATGGATATAATATGTCTCTCTCTGTTTGTAAGTCATGGATATAATATGTCTCTCTATTTGTAAGTCATGGATATAATATGTCTCTCTCTGTTTGTAAGTCATGGATATAATATGCCTCTCTCTGTTTGTAAGTCATGGATATAATAAGTCTCTCTCTGTTTGTAAGTCATGGATATAATATGTCTCTCTCTGTTTGTAAGTCATGGATATAATATGTCTCTCTGTTTGTAAGTCATGGATATAATATGTCTCTCTGTTTGTAAGTCATGGATATAATATGTCTCTCTGTGTGTAAGTCATGGATATAATATGTCTCTCTGTGTGTAAGTCATGAATGTAATATGTCTCTTTCTGTTTGTAAGTCATGGATATAATATGCCTCTCTCTGTTTGTAAGTCATGGACATAATATGTCTCTCTATGTTTGTAAGTCATGGATATAATATGTATCTCTCTGTTTGTAAGTCATGGATATAATATGTCTCACTGTTTGTAAGTCATGGATATAATATGTCTCTCTCTGTTTGTAAGTCATGGATATAATATGTCTCTCTATTTGTAAGTCATGGATATAATATGTCTCTCTCTGTTTGTAAGTCATGGATATAATATGCCTCTCTCTGTTTGTAAGTCATGGATATAATAAGTCTCTCTCTGTTTGTAAGTCATGGATATGATATGTCTCTCTCTGTTTGTAAGTCATGGATATAATATGTCTCTCTGTTTGTAAGTCATGGATATAATATGTCTCTCTGTGTGTAAGTCATGGATATAATATGTCTCTCTGTGTGTAAGTCATGAATATAATATGTCTCTCTCTGTGTGTAAGTCATGGATATAATATGCCTCTCTCTGTTTGTAAGTCATGGATATTATATGTCTCTCTCTGTGTGTAAGTCATGGATATAATATGTCTCTCTCTGTTTGTAAGTCATGGATATAATATGTCTCTCTCTGTTTGTAAGTCATGGATATAATATGTCTCTCTGTTTGTAAGTCATGGATATAATATGTCTCTCTCTGTTTGTAAGTCATGGATATAATATTTCTCTCTCTGTTTGTAAGTCATGGATATAATATGTCTCTCTCTGTTTGTAAGTCATGGATATAATATGTCTCTCTCTGTTTGTAAGTCATGGATATAATATGTTTTTCTCTGTTTGTAAGTCATGGATATAATATGTCTCTCTGTGTGTAAGTCATGGATATAATATGTCTCTCTCTGTTTGTAAGTCATGGATATAATATGTCTCTCTGTGTGTAAGTCATGGATATAATATTTCTCTCTCTGTTTGTAAGTCATGGATATAATATGTCTCTCTCTGTTTGTAAGTCATGGATATAATATGTCTCTCTCTGTTTGTAAGTCATGGATATAATATGTTTTTCTCTGTTTGTAAGTCATGGATATAATATGTCTCTCTGTGTGTAAGTCATGGATATAATATGTCTCTCTCTGTTTGTAAGTCATGGATATAATATGTCTCTCTCTGTTTGTAAGTCATGGATATAATATGCCTCTCTCTATTTGTAAGTCATGGATATAATATGTATCTCTCTGTTTGTAAGTCATGGATATAATATTTCTCTCTCTGTTTGTAAGTCATGGATATAATATGTCTCTCTCTGTTTGTAAGTCATGGATATAATATGTCTCTCTCTGTTTGTAAGTCATGGATATAATATGTCTCTCTCTGTTTGTAAGTCATGGATATAATATGTCTCTCTCTGTTTGTAAGTCATGGATATAATATGTCTCTCTATTTGTAAGTCATGGATATAATATGTCTCTCTCTGTTTGTAAGTCATGGATATAATATGCCTCTCTCTGTTTGTAAGTCATGGATATAATAAGTCTCTCTCTGTTTGTAAGTCATGGATATAATATGTCTCTCTCTGTTTGTAAGTCATGGATATAATATGTCTCTCTCTGTTTGTAAGTCATGGATATAATATGTCTCTCTGTGTGTAAGTCATGGATATAATATGTCTCTCTGTGTGTAAGTCATGGATATAATATGTCTCTCTCTGTGTGTAATTCATGGATATAATATGCCTCTGTTTGTAAGTCATGGATATAATATGTCTCTCTCTGTGTGTAAGTCATGGATATAATAAGTCTCTCTCTGTTTGTAAGTCATGGATATAATATGTCTCTCTCTGTTTGTAAGTCATGGATATAATATGTCTCTCTCTGTTTGTAAGTCATGGATATAATAAGTCTCTCTCTGTTTGTAAGTCATGGATATAATATGTCTCTCTCTGTTTGTAAGTCATGGATATAATATGTCTCTCTGTTTGTAAGTCATGGATATAATATGTCTCTCTCTGTTTGTAAGTCATGGATATAATATGTCTCTCTCTGTTTGTAAGTCATGGATATAATATGTCTCTCTCTGTTTGTAAGTCATGGATATAATATGTCTCTCTCTGTTTGTAAGTCATGGATATAATATGTCTCTCTCTGTTTGTAAGTCATGGATATAATATGTCTCTTTGTGTGTAAGTCATGAATATAATATGCCTCTCTCTGTGTGTAAGTCATGGATATAATATGCCTCTCTCTGTTTGTAAGTCATGGATATAATATGTCTCTCTCTGTGTGTAAGTCATGGATATAATATGTCTCTCTCTGTTTGTAAGTCATGGATATAATATGTCTCTCTCTGTTTGTAAGTCATGGATATAATATGTCTCTCTCTGTTTGTAAGTCATGGATATAATTTGTCTCTCTGTTTGTAAGTCATGGATATAATATGTCTCTCTCTGTTTGTAAGTCATGGATATAATATGTCTCTCTCTGTTTGTAAGTCATGGATATAATATGTCTCTCTCTGTTTGTAAGTCATGGATATGATATGTCTCTCTCTGTTTGTAAGTCATGGATATAATATGCCTCTCTCTGTTTGTAAGTCATGGACATAATATGTCTCTCTATGTTTGTAAGTCATGGATATAATATGTATCTCTCTGTTTGTAAGTCATGGATATAATATGTCTCTCTGTTTGTAAGTCATGGATATAATATGTCTCTCTCTGTTTGTAAGTCATGGATATAATATGTCTCTCTATTTGTAAGTCATGGATATAATATGTCTCTCTCTGTTTGTAAGTCATGGATATAATATGCCTCTCTCTGTTTGTAAGTCATGGATATAATAAGTCTCTCTCTGTTTGTAAGTCATGGATATAATATGTCTCTCTCTGTTTGTAAGTCATGGATATAATATGTCTCTCTCTGTTTGTAAGTCATGGATATAATATGTCTCTCTGTGTGTAAGTCATGGATATAATATGTCTCTCTGTGTGTAAGTCATGGATATAATATGTCTCTCTCTGTGTGTAATTCATGGATATAATATGCCTCTGTTTGTAAGTCATGGATATAATATGTCTCTCTCTGTGTGTAAGTCATGGATATAATAAGTCTCTCTCTGTTTGTAAGTCATGGATATAATATGTCTCTCTCTGTTTGTAAGTCATGGATATAATATGTCTCTCTCTGTTTGTAAGTCATGGATATAATAAGTCTCTCTCTGTTTGTAAGTCATGGATATAATATGTCTCTCTCTGTTTGTAAGTCATGGATATAATATGTCTCTCTGTTTGTAAGTCATGGATATAATATGTCTCTCTCTGTTTGTAAGTCATGGATATAATATGTCTCTCTCTGTTTGTAAGTCATGGATATAATATGTCTCTCTCTGTTTGTAAGTCATGGATATAATATGTCTCTCTCTGTTTGTAAGTCATGGATATAATATGTCTCTCTCTGTTTGTAAGTCATGGATATAATATGTCTCTTTGTGTGTAAGTCATGAATATAATATGCCTCTCTCTGTGTGTAAGTCATGGATATAATATGCCTCTCTCTGTTTGTAAGTCATGGATATAATATGTCTCTCTCTGTGTGTAAGTCATGGATATAATATGTCTCTCTCTGTTTGTAAGTCATGGATATAATATGTCTCTCTCTGTTTGTAAGTCATGGATATAATATGTCTCTCTCTGTTTGTAAGTCATGGATATAATATGTCTCTCTCTGTTTGTAAGTCATGGATATAATTTGTCTCTCTGTTTGTAAGTCATGGATATAATATGTCTCTCTCTGTTTGTAAGTCATGGATATAATATGTCTCTCTCTGTTTGTAAGTCATGGATATAATATGTCTCTCTCTGTTTGTAAGTCATGGATATGATATGTCTCTCTCTGTTTGTAAGTCATGGATATAATATGTCTCTCTGTGTGTAAGTCATGGATATAATATGTCTCTCTGTGTGTAAGTCATGAATATAATATGTCTCTCTCTGTGTGTAAGTCATGGATATAATATGCCTCTCTCTGTTTATAAGTCATGGATATTATATGTCTCTCTCTGTGTGTAAGTCATGGATATAATATGTCTCTCTCTGTTTGTAAGTCATGGATATAATATGTCTCTCTCTGTTTGTAAGTCATGGATATAATATGTCTCTCTGTTTGTAAGTCATGGATATAATATGTCTCTCTCTGTTTGTAAGTCATGGATATAATATGTCTCTCTCTGTTTGTAAGTCATGGATATAATATGTCTCTCTCTGTTTGTAAGTCATGGATATAATATGTCTCTCTCTGTTTGTAAGTCATGGATATAATATGTCTCTCTGTTTGTAAGTCATGGATATAATATGTTTTTCTCTGTTTGTAAGTCATGGATATAATATGTCTCTCTGTGTGTAAGTCATGGATATAATATGTCTCTCTCTGTTTGTAAGTCATGGATATAATATGTCTCTCTGTGTGTAAGTCATGGATATAATATGTCTCTCTCTGTTTGTAAGTCATGGATATAATATGTCTCTCTCTGTTTGTAAGTCATGGATATAATATGTCTCTCTCTGTTTGTAAGTCATGGATATAATATGCCTCTCTCTATTTGTAAGTCATGGATATAATATGTCTCTCTCTGTTTGTAAGTCATGGATATAATATGCCTCTCTCTGTTTGTAAGTCATGGATATAATATATTTTTCTCTGTTTGTAAGTCATGGATATAATATTTCTCTCTCTGTTTGTAAGTCATGGACATAATATGTCTCTCTATGTTTGTAAGTCATGGATATAATATGTATCTCTCTGTTTGTAAGTCATGGATATAATATGTCTCTCTCTGTTTGTAAGTCATGGATATAACATGTCTCTCTCTGTTTGTAAGTCATGGATATAATATGTCTCTCTGTTTGTAAGTCATGGATATAATATGTCTCTCTGTTTGTAAGTCATGGATATAATATGTCTCTCTCTGTTTGTAAGTCATGGATATAATATATTTTTCTCTGTTTGTAAGTCATGGATATAATATTTCTCTCTCTGTTTGTAAGTCATGGACATAATATGTCTCTCTATGTTTGTAAGTCATGGATATAATATGTCTCTCTCTGTTTGTAAGTCATGGATATAATATGTCTCTCTCTGTTTGTAAGTCATGGATATAATATGCCTCTCTCTATTTGTAAGTCATGGATATAATATGTCTCTCTCTGTTTGTAAGTCATGGATATAATATGCCTCTCTCTGTTTGTAAGTCATGGATATAATATATTTTTCTCTGTTTGTAAGTCATGGATATAATATTTCTCTCTCTGTTTGTAAGTCATGGACATAATATGTCTCTCTATGTTTGTAAGTCATGGATATAATATGTATCTCTCTGTTTGTAAGTCATGGATATAATATGTCTCTCTCTGTTTGTAAGTCATGGATATAATATGTCTCTCTCTGTTTGTAAGTCATGGATATAATATGTCTCTCTGTTTGTAAGTCATGGATATAATATGTCTCTCTGTTTGTAAGTCATGGATATAATATGTCTCTCTGTGTGTAAGTCATGGATATAATATGTCTCTCTGTGTGTAAGTCATGAATGTAATATGTCTCTTTCTGTTTGTAAGTCATGGATATAATATGCCTCTCTCTGTTTGTAAGTCATGGACATAATATGTCTCTCTATGTTTGTAAGTCATGGATATAATATGTATCTCTCTGTTTGTAAGTCATGGATATAATATGTCTCTCTCTGTTTGTAAGTCATGGATATAATATGTCTCTCTCTGTTTGTAAGTCATGGATATAATATGTCTCTCTCTGTTTGTAAGTCATGGATATAATATGTCTCTCTGTTTGTAAGTCATGGATATAATATGTCTCTCTCTGTTTGTAAGTCATGGATATAATATGCCTCTCTCTGTTTGTAAGTCATGGATATAATAAGTCTCTCTCTGTTTGTAAGTCATGGATATAATATGTCTCTCTCTGTTTGTAAGTCATGGATATAATATGTCTCTCTGTGTGAAAGTCATGGATATAATATGTCTCTCTCTGTGTGTAATTCATGGATATAATATGCCTCTGTTTGTAAGTCATGGATATAATATGTCTCTCTCTGTGTGTAAGTCATGGATATAATAAGTCTCTCTCTGTTTGTAAGTCATGGATATAATATGTCTCTCTCTGTTTGTAAGTCATGGATATAATATGTCTCTCTCTGTTTGTAAGTCATGGATATAATAAGTCTCTCTCTGTTTGTAAGTCATGGATATAATATGTCTCTCTCTGTTTGTAAGTCATGGATATAATATGTCTCTCTGTGTGTAAGTCATGAATATAATATGTCTCTCTCTGTGTGTAAGTCATGGATATAATATGCCTCTCTCTGTTTGTAAGTCATGGATATTATATGTCTCTCTCTGTTTGTAAGTCATGGATATAATATGTCTCTCTCTGTTTGTAAGTCATGGATATAATATGTCTCTCTGGTTGTAAGTCATGGATATAATATGTCTCTCTCTGTTTGTAAGTCATGGATATAATATGTATCTCTCTGTTTGTAAGTCATGGAAATAATATGTCTCTCTCTGTTTGTAAGTCATGGATATAATATGTCTCTCTCTGTTTGTAAGTCATGGATATAATATGTTTTTCTCTGTTTGTAAGTCATGGATATAATATGTCTCTCTGTGTGTAAGTCATGGATATAATATGTCTCTCTCTGTTTGTAAGTCATGGATATAATATGTCTCTCTGTGTGTAAGTCATGGATATAATATGTCTCTCTCTGTTTGTAAGTCATGGATATAATATGTCTCTCTCTGTTTGTAAGTCATGGATATAATATGCCTCTCTCTATTTGTAAGTCATGGATATAATATGTCTCTCTCTGTTTGTAAGTCATGGATATAATATGCCTCTCTCTGTTTGTAAGTCATGGATATAATATATTTTTCTCTGTTTGTAAGTCATGGATATAATATGTCTCTCTCTGTTTGTAAGTCATGGATATAATATGTCTCTCTCTGTTTGTAAGTCATGGATATAATATGTCTCTTTGTGTGTAAGTCATGAATATAATATGCCTCTCTCTGTGTGTAAGTCATGGATATAATATGCCTCTCTCTGTTTGTAAGTCATGGATATAATATGTCTCTCTCTGTGTGTAAGTCATGGATATAATATGTCTCTCTCTGTTTGTAAGTCATGGATATAATATGTCTCTCTCTGTTTGTAAGTCATGGATATAATATGTCTCTCTCTGTTTGTAAGTCATGGATATAATATGTCTCTCTCTGTTTGTAAGTCATGGATATAATTTGTCTCTCTGTTTGTAAGTCATGGATATAATATGTCTCTCTCTGTTTGTAAGTCATGGATATAATATGTCTCTCTCTGTTTGTAAGTCATGGATATAATATGTCTCTCTCTGTTTGTAAGTCATGGATATGATATGTCTCTCTCTGTTTGTAAGTCATGGATATAATATGTCTCTCTGTTTGTAAGTCATGGATATAATATGTCTCTCTGTGTGTAAGTCATGGATATAATATGTCTCTCTGTGTGTAAGTCATGAATATAATATGTCTCTCTCTGTGTGTAAGTCATGGATATAATATGCCTCTCTCTGTTTGTAAGTCATGGATATTATATGTCTCTCTCTGTGTGTAAGTCATGGATATAATATGTCTCTCTCTGTTTGTAAGTCATGGATATAATATGTCTCTCTCTGTTTGTAAGTCATGGATATAATATGTCTCTCTGTTTGTAAGTCATGGATATAATATGTCTCTCTCTGTTTGTAAGTCATGGATATAATATTTCTCTCTCTGTTTGTAAGTCATGGATATAATATGTCTCTCTCTGTTTGTAAGTCATGGATATAATATGTCTCTCTCTGTTTGTAAGTCATGGATATAATATGTTTTTCTCTGTTTGTAAGTCATGGATATAATATGTCTCTCTGTGTGTAAGTCATGGATATAATATGTCTCTCTCTGTTTGTAAGTCATGGATATAATATGTCTCTCTGTGTGTAAGTCATGGATATAATATTTCTCTCTCTGTTTGTAAGTCATGGATATAATATGTCTCTCTCTGTTTGTAAGTCATGGATATAATATGTCTCTCTCTGTTTGTAAGTCATGGATATAATATGTTTTTCTCTGTTTGTAAGTCATGGATATAATATGTCTCTCTGTTTGTAAGTCATGGATATAATATGTCTCTCTCTGTTTGTAAGTCATGGATATAATATGTCTCTCTCTGTTTGTAAGTCATGGATATAATATGCCTCTCTCTATTTGTAAGTCATGGATATAATATGTATCTCTCTGTTTGTAAGTCATGGATATAATATGTCTCTCTCTGTTTGTAAGTCATGGATATAATATGTCTCTCTGTTTGTAAGTCATGGATATAATATGTCTCTCTCTGTTTGTAAGTCATGGATATAATATGTCTCTCTCTGTTTGTAAGTCATGGATATAATATGTCTCTCTCTGTTTGTAAGTCATGGATATAATATGTCTCTCTCTGTTTGTAAGTCATGGATATAATATGTCTCTCTCTGTTTGTAAGTCATGGATATAATATGTCTCTTTGTGTGTAAGTCATGAATATAATATGCCTCTCTCTGTGTGTAAGTCATGGATATAATATGCCTCTCTCTGTTTGTAAGTCATGGATATAATATGTCTCTCTCTGTGTGTAAGTCATGGATATAATATGTCTCTCTCTGTTTGTAAGTCATGGATATAATATGTCTCTCTCTGTTTGTAAGTCATGGATATAATATGTCTCTCTCTGTTTGTAAGTCATGGATATAATTTGTCTCTCTGTTTGTAAGTCATGGATATAATATGTCTCTCTCTGTTTGTAAGTCATGGATATAATATGTCTCTCTCTGTTTGTAAGTCATGGATATAATATGTCTCTCTCTGTTTGTAAGTCATGGATATGATATGTCTCTCTCTGTTTGTAAGTCATGGATATAATATGCCTCTCTCTGTTTGTAAGTCATGGACATAATATGTCTCTCTATGTTTGTAAGTCATGGATATAATATGTATCTCTCTGTTTGTAAGTCATGGATATAATATGTCTCTCTGTTTGTAAGTCATGGATATAATATGTCTCTCTCTGTTTGTAAGTCATGGATATAATATGTCTCTCTATTTGTAAGTCATGGATATAATATGTCTCTCTCTGTTTGTAAGTCATGGATATAATATGCCTCTCTCTGTTTGTAAGTCATGGATATAATAAGTCTCTCTCTGTTTGTAAGTCATGGATATAATATGTCTCTCTCTGTTTGTAAGTCATGGATATAATATGTCTCTCTCTGTTTGTAAGTCATGGATATAATATGTCTCTCTGTGTGTAAGTCATGGATATAATATGTCTCTCTGTGTGTAAGTCATGGATATAATATGTCTCTCTCTGTGTGTAATTCATGGATATAATATGCCTCTGTTTGTAAGTCATGGATATAATATGTCTCTCTCTGTGTGTAAGTCATGGATATAATAAGTCTCTCTCTGTTTGTAAGTCATGGATATAATATGTCTCTCTCTGTTTGTAAGTCATGGATATAATATGTCTCTCTCTGTTTGTAAGTCATGGATATAATAAGTCTCTCTCTGTTTGTAAGTCATGGATATAATATGTCTCTCTCTGTTTGTAAGTCATGGATATAATATGTCTCTCTGTTTGTAAGTCATGGATATAATATGTCTCTCTCTGTTTGTAAGTCATGGATATAATATGTCTCTCTCTGTTTGTAAGTCATGGATATAATATGTCTCTCTCTGTTTGTAAGTCATGGATATAATATGTCTCTCTCTGTTTGTAAGTCATGGATATAATATGTCTCTCTCTGTTTGTAAGTCATGGATATAATATGTCTCTTTGTGTGTAAGTCATGAATATAATATGCCTCTCTCTGTGTGTAAGTCATGGATATAATATGCCTCTCTCTGTTTGTAAGTCATGGATATAATATGTCTCTCTCTGTGTGTAAGTCATGGATATAATATGTCTCTCTCTGTTTGTAAGTCATGGATATAATATGTCTCTCTCTGTTTGTAAGTCATGGATATAATATGTCTCTCTCTGTTTGTAAGTCATGGATATAATATGTCTCTCTCTGTTTGTAAGTCATGGATATAATTTGTCTCTCTGTTTGTAAGTCATGGATATAATATGTCACTCTCTGTTTGTAAGTCATGGATATAATATGTCTCTCTCTGTTTGTAAGTCATGGATATAATATGTCTCTCTCTGTTTGTAAGTCATGGATATGATATGTCTCTCTCTGTTTGTAAGTCATGGATATAATATGTCTCTCTGTTTGTAAGTCATGGATATAATATGTCTCTCTGTGTGTAAGTCATGGATATAATATGTCTCTCTGTGTGTAAGTCATGAATATAATATGTCTCTCTCTGTGTGTAAGTCATGGATATAATATGCCTCTCTCTGTTTATAAGTCATGGATATTATATGTCTCTCTCTGTGTGTAAGTCATGGATATAATATGTCTCTCTCTGTTTGTAAGTCATGGATATAATATGTCTCTCTCTGTTTGTAAGTCATGGATATAATATGTCTCTCTGTTTGTAAGTCATGGATATAATATGTCTCTCTCTGTTTGTAAGTCATGGATATAATATGTCTCTCTCTGTTTGTAAGTCATGGATATAATATGTCTCTCTCTGTTTGTAAGTCATGGATATAATATGTCTCTCTCTGTTTGTAAGTCATGGATATAATATGTCTCTCTGTTTGTAAGTCATGGATATAATATGTTTTTCTCTGTTTGTAAGTCATGGATATAATATGTCTCTCTGTGTGTAAGTCATGGATATAATATGTCTCTCTCTGTTTGTAAGTCATGGATATAATATGTCTCTCTCTGTTTGTAAGTCATGGATATAATATGTCTCTCTCTGTTTGTAAGTCATGGATATAATATGCCTCTCTCTATTTGTAAGTCATGGATATAATATGTCTCTCTCTGTTTGTAAGTCATGGATATAATATGCCTCTCTCTGTTTGTAAGTCATGGATATAATATATTTTTCTCTGTTTGTAAGTCATGGATATAATATTTCTCTCTCTGTTTGTAAGTCATGGACATAATATGTCTCTCTATGTTTGTAAGTCATGGATATAATATGTATCTCTCTGTTTGTAAGTCATGGATATAATATGTCTCTCTCTGTTTGTAAGTCATGGATATAACATGTCTCTCTCTGTTTGTAAGTCATGGATATAATATGTCTCTCTGTTTGTAAGTCATGGATATAATATGTCTCTCTGTTTGTAAGTCATGGATATAATATGTCTCTCTCTGTTTGTAAGTCATGGATATAATATATTTTTCTCTGTTTGTAAGTCATGGATATAATATTTCTCTCTCTGTTTGTAAGTCATGGACATAATATGTCTCTCTATGTTTGTAAGTCATGGATATAATATGTCTCTCTCTGTTTGTAAGTCATGGATATAATATGTCTCTCTCTGTTTGTAAGTCATGGATATAATATGCCTCTCTCTATTTGTAAGTCATGGATATAATATGTCTCTCTCTGTTTGTAAGTCATGGATATAATATGCCTCTCTCTGTTTGTAAGTCATGGATATAATATATTTTTCTCTGTTTGTAAGTCATGGATATAATATTTCTCTCTCTGTTTGTAAGTCATGGACATAATATGTCTCTCTATGTTTGTAAGTCATGGATATAATATGTATCTCTCTGTTTGTAAGTCATGGATATAATATGTCTCTCTCTGTTTGTAAGTCATGGATATAATATGTCTCTCTCTGTTTGTAAGTCATGGATATAATATGTCTCTCTGTTTGTAAGTCATGGATATAATATGTCTCTCTGTTTGTAAGTCATGGATATAATATGTCTCTCTGTGTGTAAGTCATGGATATAATATGTCTCTCTGTGTGTAAGTCATGAATGTAATATGTCTCTTTCTGTTTGTAAGTCATGGATATAATATGCCTCTCTCTGTTTGTAAGTCATGGACATAATATGTCTCTCTATGTTTGTAAGTCATGGATATAATATGTATCTCTCTGTTTGTAAGTCATGGATATAATATGTCTCTCTCTGTTTGTAAGTCATGGATATAATATGTCTCTCTCTGTTTGTAAGTCATGGATATAATATGTCTCTCTCTGTTTGTAAGTCATGGATATAATATGTCTCTCTGTTTGTAAGTCATGGATATAATATGTCTCTCTCTGTTTGTAAGTCATGGATATAATATGCCTCTCTCTGTTTGTAAGTCATGGATATAATAAGTCTCTCTCTGTTTGTAAGTCATGGATATAATATGTCTCTCTCTGTTTGTAAGTCATGGATATAATATGTCTCTCTGTGTGAAAGTCATGGATATAATATGTCTCTCTCTGTGTGTAATTCATGGATATAATATGCCTCTGTTTGTAAGTCATGGATATAATATGTCTCTCTCTGTGTGTAAGTCATGGATATAATAAGTCTCTCTCTGTTTGTAAGTCATGGATATAATATGTCTCTCTCTGTTTGTAAGTCATGGATATAATATGTCTCTCTCTGTTTGTAAGTCATGGATATAATAAGTCTCTCTCTGTTTGTAAGTCATGGATATAATATGTCTCTCTCTGTTTGTAAGTCATGGATATAATATGTCTCTCTGTGTGTAAGTCATGAATATAATATGTCTCTCTCTGTGTGTAAGTCATGGATATAATATGCCTCTCTCTGTTTGTAAGTCATGGATATTATATGTCTCTCTCTGTTTGTAAGTCATGGATATAATATGTCTCTCTCTGTTTGTAAGTCATGGATATAATATGTCTCTCTGGTTGTAAGTCATGGATATAATATGTCTCTCTCTGTTTGTAAGTCATGGATATAATATGTATCTCTCTGTTTGTAAGTCATGGAAATAATATGTCTCTCTCTGTTTGTAAGTCATGGATATAATATGTCTCTCTCTGTTTGTAAGTCATGGATATAATATGTTTTTCTCTGTTTGTAAGTCATGGATATAATATGTCTCTCTGTGTGTAAGTCATGGATATAATATGTCTCTCTCTGTTTGTAAGTCATGGATATAATATGTCTCTCTGTGTGTAAGTCATGGATATAATATGTCTCTCTCTGTTTGTAAGTCATGGATATAATATGTCTCTCTCTGTTTGTAAGTCATGGATATAATATGCCTCTCTCTATTTGTAAGTCATGGATATAATATGTCTCTCTCTGTTTGTAAGTCATGGATATAATATGCCTCTCTCTGTTTGTAAGTCATGGATATAATATATTTTTCTCTGTTTGTAAGTCATGGATATAATATGTCTCTCTCTGTTTGTAAGTCATGGATATAATATGTCTCTCTCTGTTTGTAAGTCATGGATATAATATGTCTCTTTGTGTGTAAGTCATGAATATAATATGCCTCTCTCTGTGTGTAAGTCATGGATATAATATGCCTCTCTCTGTTTGTAAGTCATGGATATAATATGTCTCTCTCTGTGTGTAAGTCATGGATATAATATGTCTCTCTCTGTTTGTAAGTCATGGATATAATATGTCTCTCTCTGTTTGTAAGTCATGGATATAATATGTCTCTCTCTGTTTGTAAGTCATGGATATAATATGTCTCTCTCTGTTTGTAAGTCATGGATATAATTTGTCTCTCTGTTTGTAAGTCATGGATATAATATGTCTCTCTCTGTTTGTAAGTCATGGATATAATATGTCTCTCTCTGTTTGTAAGTCATGGATATAATATGTCTCTCTCTGTTTGTAAGTCATGGATATGATATGTCTCTCTCTGTTTGTAAGTCATGGATATAATATGTCTCTCTGTTTGTAAGTCATGGATATAATATGTCTCTCTGTGTGTAAGTCATGGATATAATATGTCTCTCTGTGTGTAAGTCATGAATATAATATGTCTCTCTCTGTGTGTAAGTCATGGATATAATATGCCTCTCTCTGTTTGTAAGTCATGGATATTATATGTCTCTCTCTGTGTGTAAGTCATGGATATAATATGTCTCTCTCTGTTTGTAAGTCATGGATATAATATGTCTCTCTCTGTTTGTAAGTCATGGATATAATATGTCTCTCTGTTTGTAAGTCATGGATATAATATGTCTCTCTCTGTTTGTAAGTCATGGATATAATATTTCTCTCTCTGTTTGTAAGTCATGGATATAATATGTCTCTCTCTGTTTGTAAGTCATGGATATAATATGTCTCTCTCTGTTTGTAAGTCATGGATATAATATGTTTTTCTCTGTTTGTAAGTCATGGATATAATATGTCTCTCTGTGTGTAAGTCATGGATATAATATGTCTCTCTCTGTTTGTAAGTCATGGATATAATATGTCTCTCTGTGTGTAAGTCATGGATATAATATTTCTCTCTCTGTTTGTAAGTCATGGATATAATATGTCTCTCTCTGTTTGTAAGTCATGGATATAATATGTCTCTCTCTGTTTGTAAGTCATGGATATAATATGTTTTTCTCTGTTTGTAAGTCATGGATATAATATGTCTCTCTGTTTGTAAGTCATGGATATAATATGTCTCTCTCTGTTTGTAAGTCATGGATATAATATGTCTCTCTCTGTTTGTAAGTCATGGATATAATATGCCTCTCTCTATTTGTAAGTCATGGATATAATATGTATCTCTCTGTTTGTAAGTCATGGATATAATATGTCTCTCTCTGTTTGTAAGTCATGGATATAATATGTCTCTCTCTGTTTGTAAGTCATGGATATAATATGTCTCTCTCTGTTTGTAAGTCATGGATATAATATGTCTCTCTCTGTTTGTAAGTCATGGATATAATATGTCTCTCTCTGTTTGTAAGTCATGGATATAATATGTCTCTCTGTTTGTAAGTCATGGATATAATATGTCTCTCTCTGTTTGTAAGTCATGGATATAATATGCCTCTCTCTGTTTGTAAGTCATGGATATAATAAGTCTCTCTCTGTTTGTAAGTCATGGATATAATATGTCTCTCTCTGTTTGTAAGTCATGGATATAATATGTCTCTCTCGGTTTGTAAGTCATGGATATAATATGTCTCTCTGTGTGTAAGTCATGGATATAATATGTCTCTCTGTGTGTAAGTCATGGATATAATATGTCTCTCTCTGTGTGTAATTCATGGATATAATATGCCTCTGTTTGTAAGTCATGGATATAATATGTCTCTCTCTGTGTGTAAGTCATGGATATAATAAGTCTCTCTCTGTTTGTAAGTCATGGATATAATATGTCTCTCTCTGTTTGTAAGTCATGGATATAATATGTCTCTCTCTGTTTGTAAGTCATGGATATAATAAGTCTCTCTCTGTTTGTAAGTCATGGATATAATATGTCTCTCTCTGTTTGTAAGTCATGGATATAATATGTCTCTCTGTTTGTAAGTCATGGATATAATATGTCTCTCTCTGTTTGTAAGTCATGGATATAATATGTCTCTCTCTGTTTGTAAGTCATGGATATAATATGTCTCTCTCTGTTTGTAAGTCATGGATATAATATGTCTCTCTCTGTTTGTAAGTCATGGATATAATATGTCTCTCTCTGTTTGTAAGTCATGGATATAATATGTCTCTTTGTGTGTAAGTCATGAATATAATATGCCTCTCTCTGTGTGTAAGTCATGGATATAATATGCCTCTCTCTGTTTGTAAGTCATGGATATAATATGTCTCTCTCTGTGTGTAAGTCATGGATATAATATGTCTCTCTCATTTTGTAAGTCATGGATATAATATGTCTCTCTCTGTTTGTAAGTCATGGATATAATATGTCTCTCTCTGTTTGTAAGTCATGGATATAATATGTCTCTCTCTGTTTGTAAGTCATGGATATAATTTGTCTCTCTGTTTGTAAGTCATGGATATAATATGTCTCTCTCTGTTTGTAAGTCATGGATATAATATGTCTCTCTCTGTTTGTAAGTCATGGATATAATATGTCTCTCTCTGTTTGTAAGTCATGGATATGATATGTCTCTCTCTGTTTGTAAGTCATGGATATAATATGTCTCTCTGTTTGTAAGTCATGGATATAATATGTCTCTCTGTGTGTAAGTCATGGATATAATATGTCTCTCTGTGTGTAAGTCATGAATATAATATGTCTCTCTCTGTGTGTAAGTCATGGATATAATATGCCTCTCTCTGTTTATAAGTCATGGATATTATATGTCTCTCTCTGTGTGTAAGTCATGGATATAATATGTCTCTCTCTGTTTGTAAGTCATGGATATAATATGTCTCTCTCTGTTTGTAAGTCATGGATATAATATGTCTCTCTGTTTGTAAGTCATGGATATAATATGTCTCTCTCTGTTTGTAAGTCATGGATATAATATGTCTCTCTCTGTTTGTAAGTCATGGATATAATATGTCTCTCTCTGTTTGTAAGTCATGGATATAATATGTCTCTCTCTGTTTGTAAGTCATGGATATAATATGTCTCTCTGTTTGTAAGTCATGGATATAATATGTTTTTCTCTGTTTGTAAGTCATGGATATAATATGTCTCTCTGTGTGTAAGTCATGGATATAATATGTCTCTCTCTGTTTGTAAGTCATGGATATAATATGTCTCTCTGTGTGTAAGTCATGGATATAATATTTCTCTCTCTGTTTGTAAGTCATGGATATAATATGTCTCTCTCTGTTTGTAAGTCATGGATATAATATGTCTCTCTCTGTTTATAAGTCATGGATATAATATGCCTCTCTCTATTTGTAAGTCATGGATATAATATGTCTCTCTCTGTTTGTAAGTCATGGATATAATATGCCTCTCTCTGTTTGTAAGTCATGGATATAATATATTTTTCTCTGTTTGTAAGTCATGGATATAATATTTCTCTCTCTGTTTGTAAGTCATGGACATAATATGTCTCTCTATGTTTGTAAGTCATGGATATAATATGTCTCTCTCTGTTTGTAAGTCATGGATATAATATGTCTCTCTCTGTTTGTAAGTCATGGATATAATTTGTCTCTCTGTTTGTAAGTCATGGATATAATATGTCTCTCTCTGTTTGTAAGTCATGGATATAATATGTCTCTCTCTGTTTGTAAGTCATGGATATAATATGTCTCTCTCTGTTTGTAAGTCATGGATATGATATGTCTCTCTCTGTTTGTAAGTCATGGATATAATATGTCTCTCTGTTTGTAAGTCATGGATATAATATGTCTCTCTGTGTGTAAGTCATGGATATAATATGTCTCTCTGTGTGTAAGTCATGAATATAATATGTCTCTCTCTGTGTGTAAGTCATGGATATAATATGCCTCTCTCTGTTTATAAGTCATGGATATTATATGTCTCTCTCTGTGTGTAAGTCATGGATATAATATGTCTCTCTCTGTTTGTAAGTCATGGATATAATATGTCTCTCTCTGTTTGTAAGTCATGGATATAATATGTCTCTCTGTTTGTAAGTCATGGATATAATATGTCTCTCTCTGTTTGTAAGTCATGGATATAATATGTCTCTCTCTGTTTGTAAGTCATGGATATAATATGTCTCTCTCTGTTTGTAAGTCATGGATATAATATGTCTCTCTCTGTTTGTAAGTCATGGATATAATATGTCTCTCTGTTTGTAAGTCATGGATATAATATGTTTTTCTCTGTTTGTAAGTCATGGATATAATATGTCTCTCTGTGTGTAAGTCATGGATATAATATGTCTCTCTCTGTTTGTAAGTCATGGATATAATATGTCTCTCTGTGTGTAAGTCATGGATATAATATTTCTCTCTCTGTTTGTAAGTCATGGATATAATATGTCTCTCTCTGTTTGTAAGTCATGGATATAATATGTCTCTCTCTGTTTATAAGTCATGGATATAATATGCCTCTCTCTATTTGTAAGTCATGGATATAATATGTCTCTCTCTGTTTGTAAGTCATGGATATAATATGCCTCTCTCTGTTTGTAAGTCATGGATATAATATATTTTTCTCTGTTTGTAAGTCATGGATATAATATTTCTCTCTCTGTTTGTAAGTCATGGACATAATATGTCTCTCTATGTTTGTAAGTCATGGATATAATATGTATCTCTCTGTTTGTAAGTCATGGATATAATATGTCTCTCTCTGTTTGTAAGTCATGGATATAATATGTCTCTCTCTGTTTGTAAGTCATGGATATAATATGTCTCTCTGTTTGTAAGTCATGGATATAATATGTCTCTCTGTTTGTAAGTCATGGATATAATATGTCTCTCTCTGTTTGTAAGTCATGGATATAATATGCCTCTCTCTATTTGTAAGTCATGGATATAATATGTCTCTCTCTGTTTGTAAGTAATGGATATAATATGCCTCTCTCTGTTTGTAAGTCATGGATATAATATATTTTTCTCTGTTTGTAAGTCATGGATATAATATTTCTCTCTCTGTTTGTAAGTCATGGACATAATATGTCTCTCTATGTTTGTAAGTCATGGATATAATATGTCTCTCTCTGTTTGTAAGTCATGGATATAATATGTCTCTCTCTGTTTGTAAGTCATGGATATAATATGCCTCTCTCTGTTTGTAAGTCATGGATATAATATATTTTTCTCTGTTTGTAAGTCATGGATATAATATTTCTCTCTCTGTTTGTAAGTCATGGACATAATATGTCTCTCTATGTTTGTAAGTCATGGATATAATATGTATCTCTCTGTTTGTAAGTCATGGATATAATATGTCTCTCTCTGTTTGTAAGTCATGGATATAATATGTCTCTCTCTGTTTGTAAGTCATGGATATAATATGTCTCTCTGTTTGTAAGTCATGGATATAATATGTTTCTCTGTTTGTAAGTCATGGATATAATATGTCTCTTTCTGTTTGTAAGTCATGGATATAATATGCCTCTCTCTATTTGTAAGTCATGGATATAATATGTCTCTCTCTGTTTGTAAGTAATGGATATAATATGCCTCTCTCTGTTTGTAAGTCATGGATATAATATATATTTCTCTGTTTGTAAGTCATGGATATAATATTTCTCTCTCTGTTTGTAAGTCATGGACATAATATGTCTCTCTATGTTTGTAAGTCATGGATATAATATGTCTCTCTCTGTTTGTAAGTCATGGATATAATATGTCTCTCTCTGTTTGTAAGTCATGGATATAATATGCCTCTCTCTATTTGTAAGTCATGGATATAATATGTCTCTCTCTGTTTGTAAGTCATGGATATAATATGCCTCTCTCTGTTTGTAAGTCATGGATATAATATATTTTTCTCTGTTTGTAAGTCATGGATATAATATTTCTCTCTCTGTTTGTAAGTCATGGACATAATATGTCTCTCTATGTTTGTAAGTCATGGATATAATATGTATCTCTCTGTTTGTAAGTCATGGATATAATATGTCTCTCTCTGTTTGTAAGTCATGGATATAATATGTCTCTCTCTGTTTGTAAGTCATGGATATAATATGTCTCTCTGTTTGTAAGTCATGGATATAATATGTTTCTCTGTTTGTAAGTCATGGATATAATATGTCTCTCTGTGTGTAAGTCATGGATATAATATGTCTCTCTGTGTGTAAGTCATGAATGTAATATGTCTCTTTCTGTTTGTAAGTCATGGATATAATATGTCTCTCTCTGTTTGTAAGTCATGGACATAATATGTCTCTCTATGTTTGTAAGTCATGGATATAATATGTATCTCTCTGTTTGTAAGTCATGGATATAATATGTCTCTCTGTTTGTAAGTCATGGATATAATATGTCTCTCTCTGTTTGTAAGTCATGGATATAATATGTCTCTCTATTTGTAAGTCATGGATATAATATGTCTCTCTCTGTTTGTAAGTCATGGATATAATATGCCTCTCTCTGTTTGTAAGTCATGGATATAATAAGTCTCTCTCTGTTTGTAAGTCATGGATATGATATGTCTCTCTCTGTTTGTAAGTCATGGATATAATATGTCTCTCTGTTTGTAAGTCATGGATATAATATGTCTCTCTGTGTGTAAGTCATGGATATAATATGTCTCTCTGTGTGTAAGTCATGAATATAATATGTCTCTCTCTGTGTGTAAGTCATGGATATAATATGCCTCTCTCTGTTTGTAAGTCATGGATATTATATGTCTCTCTCTGTGTGTAAGTCATGGATATAATATGTCTCTCTCTGTTTGTAAGTCATGGATATAATATGTCTCTCTCTGTTTGTAAGTCATGGATATAATATGTCTCTCTGTTTGTAAGTCATGGATATAATATGTCTCTCTCTGTTTGTAAGTCATGGATATAATATTTCTCTCTCTGTTTGTAAGTTATGGATATAATATGTCTCTCTCTGTTTGTAAGTCATGGATATAATATGTCTCTCTCTGTTTGTAAGTCATGGATATAATATGTTTTTCTCTGTTTGTAAGTCATGGATATAATATGTCTCTCTGTGTGTAAGTCATGTATATAATATGTCTCTCTCTGTTTGTAAGTCATGGATATAATATGTCTCTCTGTGTGTAAGTCATGGATATAATATTTCTCTCTCTGTTTGTAAGTCATGGATATAATATGTCTCTCTCTGTTTGTAAGTCATGGATATAATATGTCTCTCTCTGTTTGTAAGTCATGGATATAATATGTTTTTCTCTGTTTGTAAGTCATGGATATAATATGTCTCTCTGTGTGTAAGTCATGGATATAATATGTCTCTCTCTGTTTGTAAGTCATGGATATAATATGTCTCTCTCTGTTTGTAAGTCATGGATATAATATGCCTCTCTCTATTTGTAAGTCATGGATATAATATGTATCTCTCTGTTTGTAAGTCATGGATATAATATGTCTCTCTCTGTTTGTAAGTCATGGATATAATATGTCTCTCTCTGTTTGTAAGTCATGGATATAATATGTCTCTCTCTGTTTGTAAGTCATGGATATAATATGTCTCTCTCTGTTTGTAAGTCATGGATATAATATGTCTCTCTCTGTTTGTAAGTCATGGATATAATATGTCTCTCTGTTTGTAAGTCATGGATATAATATGTCTCTCTCTGTTTGTAAGTCATGGATATAATATGCCTCTCTCTGTTTGTAAGTCATGGATATAATAAGTCTCTCTCTGTTTGTAAGTCATGGATATAATATGTCTCTCTCTGTTTGTAAGTCATGGATATAATATGGCTCTCTCTGTTTGTAAGTCATGGATATAATATGTCTCTCTGTGTGTAAGTCATGGATATAATATGTCTCTCTGTGTGTAAGTCATGGATATAATATGTCTCTCTCTGTGTGTAATTCATGGATATAATATGCCCCTGTTTGTAAGTCATGGATATAATATGTCTCTCTCTGTGTGTAAGTCATGGATATAATAAGTCTCTCTCTGTTTGTAAGTCATGGATATAATATGTCTCTCTCTGTTTGTAAGTCATGGATATAATATGTCTCTCTCTGTTTGTAAGTCATGGATATAATAAGTCTCTCTCTGTTTGTAAGTCATGGATATAATATGTCTCTCTCTGTTTGTAAGTCATGGATATAATATGTCTCTCTGTTTGTAAGTCATGGATATAATATGTCTCTCTCTGTTTGTAAGTCATGGATATAATATGTCTCTCTCTGTTTGTAAGTCATGGATATAATATGTCTCTCTCTGTTTGTAAGTCATGGATATAATATGTCTCTCTCTGTTTGTAAGTCATGGATATAATATGTCTCTCTCTGTTTGTAAGTCATGGATATAATATGTCTCTTTGTGTGTAAGTCATGAATATAATATGCCTCTCTCTGTGTGTAAGTCATGGATATAATATGCCTCTCTCTGTTTGTAAGTCATGGATATAATATGTCTCTCTCTGTGTGTAAGTCATGGATATAATATGTCTCTCTCTGTTTGTAAGTCATGGATATAATATGTCTCTCTCTGTTTGTAAGTCATGGATATAATATGTCTCTCTCTGTTTGTAAGTCATGGATATAATATGTCTCTCTCTGTTTGTAAGTCATGGATATAATTTGTCTCTCTGTTTGTAAGTCATGGATATAATATGTCTCTCTCTGTTTGTAAGTCATGGATATAATATGTCTCTCTCTGTTTGTAAGTCATGGATATAATATGTCTCTCTCTGTTTGTAAGTCATGGATATGATATGTCTCTCTCTGTTTGTAAGTCATGGATATAATATGTCTCTCTGTTTGTAAGTCATGGATATAATATGTCTCTCTGTGTGTAAGTCATGGATATAATATGTCTCTCTGTGTGTAAGTCATGAATATAATATGTCTCTCTCTGTGTGTAAGTCATGGATATAATATGCCTCTCTCTGTTTATAAGTCATGGATATTATATGTCTCTCTCTGTGTGTAAGTCATGGATATAATATGTCTCTCTCTGTTTGTAAGTCATGGATATAATATGTCTCTCTCTGTTTGTAAGTCATGGATATAATATGTCTCTCTGTTTGTAAGTCATGGATATAATATGTCTCTCTCTGTTTGTAAGTCATGGATATAATATGTCTCTCTCTGTTTGTAAGTCATGGATATAATATGTCTCTCTCTGTTTGTAAGTCATGGATATAATATGTCTCTCTCTGTTTGTAAGTCATGGATATAATATGTCTCTCTCTGTTTGTAAGTCATGGATATAATATGTCTCTCTCTGTTTGTAAGTCATGGACATAATATGTCTCTCTATGTTTGTAAGTCATGGATATAATATGTATCTCTCTGTTTGTAAGTCATGGATATAATATGTCTCTCTCTGTTTGTAAGTCATGGATATAATATGTCTCTCTCTGTTTGTAAGTCATGGATATAATATGTCTCTCTGTTTGTAAGTCATGGATATAATATGTCTCTCTGTTTGTAAGTCATGGATATAATATGTCTCTCTCTGTTTGTAAGTCATGGATATAATATGCCTCTCTCTATTTGTAAGTCATGGATATAATATGTCTCTCTCTGTTTGTAAGTAATGGATATAATATGCCTCTCTCTGTTTGTAAGTCATGGATATAATATATTTTTCTCTGTTTGTAAGTCATGGATATAATATTTCTCTCTCTGTTTGTAAGTCATGGACATAATATGTCTCTCTATGTTTGTAAGTCATGGATATAATATGTCTCTCTCTGTTTGTAAGTCATGGATATAATATGTCTCTCTCTGTTTGTAAGTCATGGATATAATATGCCTCTCTCTGTTTGTAAGTCATGGATATAATATATTTTTCTCTGTTTGTAAGTCATGGATATAATATTTCTCTCTCTGTTTGTAAGTCATGGACATATTATGTCTCTCTATGTTTGTAAGTCATGGATATAATATGTATCTCTCTGTTTGTAAGTCATGGATATAATATGTCTCTCTCTGTTTGTAAGTCATGGATATAATATGTCTCTCTCTGTTTGTAAGTCATGGATATAATATGTCTCTCTGTTTGTAAGTCATGGATATAATATGTCTCTCTGTTTGTAAGTCATGGATATAATATGTCTCTTTCTGTTTGTAAGTCATGGATATAATATGCCTCTCTCTATTTGTAAGTCATGGATATAATATGTCTCTCTCTGTTTGTAAGTAATGGATATAATATGCCTCTCTCTGTTTGTAAGTCATGGATATAATATATTTTTCTCTGTTTGTAAGTCATGGATATAATATTTCTCTCTCTGTTTGTAAGTCATGGACATAATATGTCTCTCTATGTTTGTAAGTCATGGATATAATATGTCTCTCTCTGTTTGTAAGTCATGGATATAATATGTCTCTCTCTGTTTGTAAGTCATGGATATAATATGCCTCTCTCTATTTGTAAGTCATGGATATAATATGTCTCTCTCTGTTTGTAAGTCATGGATATAATATGCCTCTCTCTGTTTGTAAGTCATGGATATAATATATTTTTCTCTGTTTGTAAGTCATGGATATAATATTTCTCTCTCTGTTTGTAAGTCATGGACATAATATGTCTCTCTATGTTTGTAAGTCATGGATATAATATGTATCTCTCTGTTTGTAAGTCATGGATATAATATGTCTCTCTCTGTTTGTAAGTCATGGATATAATATGTCTCTCTCTGTTTGTAAGTCATGGATATAATATGTCTCTCTGTTTGTAAGTCATGGATATAATATGTCTCTCTGTTTGTAAGTCATGGATATAATATGTCTCTCTGTGTGTAAGTCATGGATATAATATGTCTCTCTGTGTGTAAGTCATGAATGTAATATGTCTCTTTCTGTTTGTAAGTCATGGATATAATATGCCTCTCTCTGTTTGTAAGTCATGGACATAATATGTCTCTCTATGTTTGTAAGTCATGGATATAATATGTATCTCTCTGTTTGTAAGTCATGGATATAATATGTCTCTCTGTTTGTAAGTCATGGATATAATATGTCTCTCTCTGTTTGTAAGTCATGGATATAATATGTCTCTCTATTTGTAAGTCATGGATATAATATGTCTCTCTCTGTTTGTAAGTCATGGATATAATATGCCTCTCTCTGTTTGTAAGTCATGGATATAATAAGTCTCTCTCTGTTTGTAAGTCATGGATATAATATGTCTCTCTCTGTTTGTAAGTCATGGATATAATATGTCTCTCTCTGTTTGTAAGTCATGGATATAATATGTCTCTCTGTGTGTAAGTCATGGATATAATATGTCTCTCTGTGTGTAAGTCATGGATATAATATGTCTCTCTCTGTGTGTAAGTCATGGATATAATAAGTCTCTCTCTGTTTGTAAGTCATGGATATAATATGTCTCTCTCTGTTTGTAAGTCATGGATATAATATGTCTCTCTCTGTTTGTAAGTCATGGATATAATAAGTCTCTCTCTGTTTGTAAGTCATGGATATAATATGTCTCTCTCTGTTTGTAAGTCATGGATATAATATGTCTCTCTGTTTGTAAGTCATGGATATAATATGTCTCTCTCTGTTTGTAAGTCATGGATATAATATGTCTCTCTCTGTTTGTAAGTCATGGATATAATATGTCTCTCTCTGTTTGTAAGTCATGGATATAATATGTCTCTCTCTGTTTGTAAGTCATGGATATAATATGTCTCTCTCTGTTTGTAAGTCATGGATATAATATGTCTCTTTGTGTGTAAGTCATGAATATAATATGCCTCTCTCTGTGTGTAAGTCATGGATATAATATGCCTCTCTCTGTTTGTAAGTCATGGATATAATATGTCTCTCTCTGTGTGTAAGTCATGGATATAATATGTCTCTCTCTGTTTGTAAGTCATGGATATAATAAGTCTCTCTCTGTTTGTAAGTCATGGATATAATATGTCTCTCTCTGTTTGTAAGTCATGGATATAATATGTCTCTCTGTTTGTACGTCATGGATATAATATGTCTCTCTCTGTTTGTAAGTCATGGATATAATATGTCTCTCTCTGTTTGTAAGTCATGGATATAATATGTCTCTCTCTGTTTGTAAGTCATGGATATAATATGTCTCTCTCTGTTTGTAAGTCATGGATATAATATGTCTCTCTCTGTTTGTAAGTCATGGATATAATATGTCTCTTTGTGTGTAAGTCATGAATATAATATGCCTCTCTCTGTGTGTAAGTCATGGATATAATATGCCTCTCTCTGTTTGTAAGTCATGGATATAATATGTCTCTCTCTGTGTGTAAGTCATGGATATAATATGTCTCTCTCTGTTTGTAAGTCATGGATATAATATGTCTCTCTCTGTTTGTAAGTCATGGATATAATATGTCTCTCTCCGTTTGTAAGTCATGGATATAATTTGTCTCTCTGTTTGTAAGTCATAGATATAATATGTCTCTCTCTGTTTGTAAGTCATGGATATAATATGTCTCTCTCTGTTTGTAAGTCATGGATATAATATGTCTCTCTCTGTTTGTAAGTCATGGATATGATATGTCTCTCTCTGTTTGTAAGTCATGGATATAATATGCCTCTCTCTGTTTGTAAGTCATGGACATAATATGTCTCTCTATGTTTGTAAGTCATGGATATAATATGTATCTCTCTGTTTGTAAGTCATGGATATAATATGTCTCTCTGTTTGTAAGTCATGGATATAATATGTCTCTCTCTGTTTGTAAGTCATGGATATAATATGTCTCTCTATTTGTAAGTCATGGATATAATATGTCTCTCTCTGTTTGTAAGTCATGGATATAATATTCCTCTCTCTGTTTGTAAGTCATGGATATAATAAGTCTCTCTCTGTTTGTAAGTCATGGATATAATATGTCTCTCTCTGTTTGTAAGTCATGGATATAATATGTCTCTCTCTGTTTGTAAGTCATGGATATAATATGTCTCTCTGTGTGTAAGTCATGGATATAATATGTCTCTCTGTGTGTAAGTCATGGATATAATATGTCTCTCTCTGTGTGTAATTCATGGATATAATATGCCTCTGTTTGTAAGTCATGGATATAATATGTCTCTCTCTGTGTGTAAGTCATGGATATAATAAGTCTCTCTCTGTTTGTAAGTCATGGATATAATATGTCTCTCTCTGTTTGTAAGTCATGGATATAATATGTCTCTCTCTGTTTGTAAGTCATGGATATAATAAGTCTCTCTCTGTTTGTAAGTCATGGATATAATATGTCTCTCTCTGTTTGTAAGTCATGGATATAATATGTCTCTCTCTGTTTGTAAGTCATGGATATAATATGTCTCTCTCTGTTTGTAAGTCATGGATATAATATGTCTCTCTCTGTTTGTAAGTCATGGATATAATATGTCTCTCTCTGTTTGTAAGTCATGGATATAATATGTCTCTTTGTGTGTAAGTCATGAATATAATATGCCTCTCTCTGTGTGTAAGTCATGGATATAATATGCCTCTCTCTGTTTGTAAGTCATGGATATAATATGTCTCTCTGTTTGTAAGTCATGGATATAATATGTCTCTCTGTGTGTAAGTCATGGATATAATATGTCTCTCTGTGTGTAAGTCATGAATATAATATGTCTCTCTCTGTGTGTAAGTCATGGATATAATATGCCTCTCTCTGTTTATAAGTCATGGATATTATATGTCTCTCTCTGTGTGTAAGTCATGGATATAATATGTCTCTCTCTGTTTGTAAGTCATGGATATAATATGTCTCTCTCTGTTTGTAAGTCATGGATATAATATGTCTCTCTGTTTGTAAGTCATGGATATAATATGTCTCTCTCTGTTTGTAAGTCATGGATATAATATGTCTCTCTCTGTTTGTAAGTCATGGATATAATATGTCTCTCTCTGTTTGTAAGTCATGGATATAATATGTCTCTCTCTGTTTGTAAGTCATGGATATAATATGTCTCTCTGTTTGTAAGTCATGGATATAATATGTTTTTCTCTGTTTGTAAGTCATGGATATAATATGTCTCTCTGTGTGTAAGTCATGGATATAATATGTCTCTCTCTGTTTGTAAGTCATGGATATAATATGTCTCTCTGTGTGTAAGTCATGGATATAATATGTCTCTCTCTGTTTGTAAGTCATGGATATAATATGTCTCTCTCTGTTTGTAAGTCATGGATATAATATGTCTCTCTCTGTTTGTAAGTCATGGATATAATATGCCTCTCTCTATTTGTAAGTCATGGATATAATATGTCTCTCTCTGTTTGTAAGTCATGGATATAATATTTCTCTCTCTGTTTGTAAGTCATGGACATAATATGTCTCTCTATGTTTGTAAGTCATGGATATAATATGTATCTCTCTGTTTGTAAGTCATGGATATAATATGTCTCTCTCTGTTTGTAAGTCATGGATATAATATGTCTCTCTCTGTTTGTAAGTCATGGATATAATATGTCTCTCTGTTTGTAAGTCATGGATATAATATGTCTCTCTGTTTGTAAGTCATGGATATAATATGTCTCTTTCTGTTTGTAAGTCATGGATATAATATGCCTCTCTCTATTTGTAAGTCATGGATATAATATGTCTCTCTCTGTTTGTAAGTAATGGATATAATATGCCTCTCTCTGTTTGTAAGTCATGGATATAATATATTTTTCTCTGTTTGTAAGTCATGGATATAATATTTCTCTCTCTGTTTGTAAGTCATGGACATAATATGTCTCTCTATGTTTGTAAGTCATGGATATAATATGTCTCTCTCTGTTTGTAAGTCATGGATATAATATGTCTCTCTCTGTTTGTAAGTCATGGATATAATATGCCTCTCTCTATTTGTAAGTCATGGATATAATATGTCTCTCTCTGTTTGTAAGTCATGGATATAATATGCCTCTCTCTGTTTGTAAGTCATGGATATAATATATTTTTCTCTGTTTGTAAGTCATGGATATAATATTTCTCTCTCTGTTTGTAAGTCATGGACATAATATGTCTCTCTATGTTTGTAAGTCATGGATATAATATGTATCTCTCTGTTTGTAAGTCATGGATATAATATGTCTCTCTCTGTTTGTAAGTCATGGATATAATATGTCTCTCTCTGTTTGTAAGTCATGGATATAATATGTCTCTCTGTTTGTAAGTCATGGATATAATATGTCTCTCTGTTTGTAAGTCATGGATATAATATGTCTCTCTGTGTGTAAGTCATGGATATAATATGTCTCTCTGTGTGTAAGTCATGAATGTAATATGTCTCTTTCTGTTTGTAAGTCATGGATATAATATGCCTCTCTCTGTTTGTAAGTCATGGACATAATATGTCTCTCTATGTTTGTAAGTCATGGATATAATATGTATCTCTCTGTTTGTAAGTCATGGATATAATATGTCTCTCTGTTTGTAAGTCATGGATATAATATGTCTCTCTCTGTTTGTAAGTCATGGATATAATATGTCTCTCTATTTGTAAGTCATGGATATAATATGTCTCTCTCTGTTTGTAAGTCATGGATATAATATGCCTCTCTCTGTTTGTAAGTCATGGATATAATAAGTCTCTCTCTGTTTGTAAGTCATGGATATAATATGTCTCTCTCTGTTTGTAAGTCATGGATATAATATGTCTCTCTCTGTTTGTAAGTCATGGATATAATATGTCTCTCTGTGTGTAAGTCATGGATATAATATGTCTCTCTGTGTGTAAGTCATGGATATAATATGTCTCTCTCTGTGTGTAATTCATGGATATAATATGCCTCTGTTTGTAAGTCATGGATATAATATGTCTCTCTCTGTGTGTAAGTCATGGATATAATAAGTCTCTCTCTGTTTGTAAGTCATGGATATAATATGTCTCTCTCTGTTTGTAAGTCATGGATATAATATGTCTCTCTCTGTTTGTAAGTCATGGATATAATAAGTCTCTCTCTGTTTGTAAGTCATGGATATAATATGTCTCTCTCTGTTTGTAAGTCATGGATATAATATGTCTCTCTGTTTGTAAGTCATGGATATAATATGTCTCTCTCTGTTTGTAAGTCATGGATATAATATGTCTCTCTCTGTTTGTAAGTCATGGATATAATATGTCTCTCTCTGTTTGTAAGTCATGGATATAATATGTCTCTCTCTGTTTGTAAGTCATGGATATAATATGTCTCTCTCTGTTTGTAAGTCATGGATATAATATGTCTCTTTGTGTGTAAGTCATGAATATAATATGCCTCTCTCTGTGTGTAAGTCATGGATATAATATGCCTCTCTCTGTTTGTAAGTCATGGATATAATATGTCTCTCTCTGTGTGTAAGTCATGGATATAATATGTCTCTCTCTGTTTGTAAGTCATGGATATAATATGTCTCTCTCTGTTTGTAAGTCATGGATATAATATGTCTCTCTCCGTTTGTAAGTCATGGATATAATTTGTCTCTCTGTTTGTAAGTCATAGATATAATATGTCTCTCTCTGTTTGTAAGTCATGGATATAATATGTCTCTCTCTGTTTGTAAGTCATGGATATAATATGTCTCTCTCTGTTTGTAAGTCATGGATATGATATGTCTCTCTCTGTTTGTAAGTCATGGATATAATATGCCTCTCTCTGTTTGTAAGTCATGGACATAATATGTCTCTCTATGTTTGTAAGTCATGGATATAATATGTATCTCTCTGTTTGTAAGTCATGGATATAATATGTCTCTCTGTTTGTAAGTCATGGATATAATATGTCTCTCTCTGTTTGTAAGTCATGGATATAATATGTCTCTCTATTTGTAAGTCATGGATATAATATGTCTCTCTCTGTTTGTAAGTCATGGATATAATATTCCTCTCTCTGTTTGTAAGTCATGGATATAATAAGTCTCTCTCTGTTTGTAAGTCATGGATATAATATGTCTCTCTCTGTTTGTAAGTCATGGATATAATATGTCTCTCTCTGTTTGTAAGTCATGGATATAATATGTCTCTCTGTGTGTAAGTCATGGATATAATATGTCTCTCTGTGTGTAAGTCATGGATATAATATGTCTCTCTCTGTGTGTAATTCATGGATATAATATGCCTCTGTTTGTAAGTCATGGATATAATATGTCTCTCTCTGTGTGTAAGTCATGGATATAATAAGTCTCTCTCTGTTTGTAAGTCATGGATATAATATGTCTCTCTCTGTTTGTAAGTCATGGATATAATATGTCTCTCTCTGTTTGTAAGTCATGGATATAATAAGTCTCTCTCTGTTTGTAAGTCATGGATATAATATGTCTCTCTCTGTTTGTAAGTCATGGATATAATATGTCTCTCTGTTTGTAAGTCATGGATATAATATGTCTCTCTCTGTTTGTAAGTCATGGATATAATATGTCTCTCTCTGTTTGTAAGTCATGGATATAATATGTCTCTCTCTGTTTGTAAGTCATGGATATAATATGTCTCTCTCTGTTTGTAAGTCATGGATATAATATGTCTCTCTCTGTTTGTAAGTCATGGATATAATATGTCTCTTTGTGTGTAAGTCATGAATATAATATGCCTCTCTCTGTGTGTAAGTCATGGATATAATATGCCTCTCTCTGTTTGTAAGTCATGGATATAATATGTCTCTCTGTTTGTAAGTCATGGATATAATATGTCTCTCTGTGTGTAAGTCATGGATATAATATGTCTCTCTGTGTGTAAGTCATGAATATAATATGTCTCTCTCTGTGTGTAAGTCATGGATATAATATGCCTCTCTCTGTTTATAAGTCATGGATATTATATGTCTCTCTCTGTGTGTAAGTCATGGATATAATATGTCTCTCTCTGTTTGTAAGTCATGGATATAATATGTCTCTCTCTGTTTGTAAGTCATGGATATAATATGTCTCTCTGTTTGTAAGTCATGGATATAATATGTCTCTCTCTGTTTGTAAGTCATGGATATAATATGTCTCTCTCTGTTTGTAAGTCATGGATATAATATGTCTCTCTCTGTTTGTAAGTCATGGATATAATATGTCTCTCTCTGTTTGTAAGTCATGGATATAATATGTCTCTCTGTTTGTAAGTCATGGATATAATATGTTTTTCTCTGTTTGTAAGTCATGGATATAATATGTCTCTCTGTGTGTAAGTCATGGATATAATATGTCTCTCTCTGTTTGTAAGTCATGGATATAATATGTCTCTCTGTGTGTAAGTCATGGATATAATATGTCTCTCTCTGTTTGTAAGTCATGGATATAATATGTCTCTCTCTGTTTGTAAGTCATGGATATAATATGTCTCTCTCTGTTTGTAAGTCATGGATATAATATGCCTCTCTCTATTTGTAAGTCATGGATATAATATGTCTCTCTCTGTTTGTAAGTCATGGATATAATATGCCTCTCTCTGTTTGTAAGTCATGGATATAATATATTTTTCTCTGTTTGTAAGTCATGGATATAATATTTCTCTCTCTGTTTGTAAGTCATGGACATAATATGTCTCTCTATGTTTGTAAGTCATGGATATAATATGTATCTCTCTGTTTGTAAGTCATGGATATAATATGTCTCTCTCTGTTTGTAAGTCATGGATATAACATGTCTCTCTCTGTTTGTAAGTCATGGATATAATATGTCTCTCTGTTTGTAAGTCATGGATATAATATGTCTCTCTGTTTGTAAGTCATGGATATAATATGTCTCTCTCTGTTTGTAAGTCATGGATATAATATATTTTTCTCTGTTTGTAAGTCATGGATATAATATTTCTCTCTCTGTTTGTAAGTCATGGACATAATATGTCTCTCTATGTTTGTAAGTCATGGATATAATATGTCTCTCTCTGTTTGTAAGTCATGGATATAATATGTCTCTCTCTGTTTGTAAGTCATGGATATAATATGCCTCTCTCTATTTGTAAGTCATGGATATAATATGTCTCTCTCTGTTTGTAAGTCATGGATATAATATGCCTCTCTCTGTTTGTAAGTCATGGATATAATATATTTTTCTCTGTTTGTAAGTCATGGATATAATATTTCTCTCTCTGTTTGTAAGTCATGGACATAATATGTCTCTCTATGTTTGTAAGTCATGGATATAATATGTATCTCTCTGTTTGTAAGTCATGGATATAATATGTCTCTCTCTGTTTGTAAGTCATGGATATAATATGTCTCTCTCTGTTTGTAAGTCATGGATATAATATGTCTCTCTGTTTGTAAGTCATGGATATAATATGTCTCTCTGTTTGTAAGTCATGGATATAATATGTCTCTCTGTGTGTAAGTCATGGATATAATATGTCTCTCTGTGTGTAAGTCATGAATGTAATATGTCTCTTTCTGTTTGTAAGTCATGGATATAATATGCCTCTCTCTGTTTGTAAGTCATGGACATAATATGTCTCTCTATGTTTGTAAGTCATGGATATAATATGTATCTCTCTGTTTGTAAGTCATGGATATAATATGTCTCTCTCTGTTTGTAAGTCATGGATATAATATGTCTCTCTCTGTTTGTAAGTCATGGATATAATATGTCTCTCTCTGTTTGTAAGTCATGGATATAATATGTCTCTCTGTTTGTAAGTCATGGATATAATATGTCTCTCTCTGTTTGTAAGTCATGGATATAATATGCCTCTCTCTGTTTGTAAGTCATGGATATAATAAGTCTCTCTCTGTTTGTAAGTCATGGATATAATATGTCTCTCTCTGTTTGTAAGTCATGGATATAATATGTCTCTCTGTGTGAAAGTCATGGATATAATATGTCTCTCTCTGTGTGTAATTCATGGATATAATATGCCTCTGTTTGTAAGTCATGGATATAATATGTCTCTCTCTGTGTGTAAGTCATGGATATAATAAGTCTCTCTCTGTTTGTAAGTCATGGATATAATATGTCTCTCTCTGTTTGTAAGTCATGGATATAATATGTCTCTCTCTGTTTGTAAGTCATGGATATAATAAGTCTCTCTCTGTTTGTAAGTCATGGATATAATATGTCTCTCTCTGTTTGTAAGTCATGGATATAATATGTCTCTCTGTGTGTAAGTCATGAATATAATATGTCTCTCTCTGTGTGTAAGTCATGGATATAATATGCCTCTCTCTGTTTGTAAGTCATGGATATTATATGTCTCTCTCTGTTTGTAAGTCATGGATATAATATGTCTCTCTCTGTTTGTAAGTCATGGATATAATATGTCTCTCTGGTTGTAAGTCATGGATATAATATGTCTCTCTCTGTTTGTAAGTCATGGATATAATATGTCTCTCTCTGTTTGTAAGTCATGGATATAATATGTCTCTCTCTGTTTGTAAGTCATGGATATAATATGTCTCTCTCTGTTTGTAAGTCATGGATATGATATGTTTTTCTCTGTTTGTAAGTCATGGATATAATATGTCTCTCTGTGTGTAAGTCATGGATATAATATGTCTCTCTCTGTTTGTAAGTCATGGATATAATATGTCTCTCTGTGTGTAAGTCATGGATATAATATGTCTCTCTCTGTTTGTAAGTCATGGATATAATATGTCTCTCTCTGTTTGTAAGTCATGGATATAATATGCCTCTCTCTATTTGTAAGTCATGGATATAATATGTCTCTCTCTGTTTGTAAGTCATGGATATAATATGCCTCTCTCTGTTTGTAAGTCATGGATATAATATATTTTTCTCTGTTTGTAAGTCATGGATATAATATGTCTCTCTCTGTTTGTAAGTCATGGATATAATATGTCTCTCTCTGTTTGTAAGTCATGGATATAATATGTCTCTTTGTGTGTAAGTCATGAATATAATATGCCTCTCTCTGTGTGTAAGTCATGGATATAATATGCCTCTCTCTGTTTGTAAGTCATGGATATAATATGTCTCTCTCTGTGTGTAAGTCATGGATATAATATGTCTCTCTCTGTTTGTAAGTCATGGATATAATATGTCTCTCTCTGTTTGTAAGTCATGGATATAATTTGTCTCTCTGTTTGTAAGTCATGGATATAATATGTCTCTCTCTGTTTGTAAGTCATGGATATAATATGTCTCTCTCTGTTTGTAAGTCATGGATATAATATGTCTCTCTCTGTTTGTAAGTCATGGATATGATATGTCTCTCTCTGTTTGTAAGTCATGGATATAATATGTCTCTCTGTTTGTAAGTCATGGATATAATATGTCTCTCTGTGTGTAAGTCATGGATATAATATGTCTCTCTGTGTGTAAGTCATGAATATAATATGTCTCTCTCTGTGTGTAAGTCATGGATATAATATGCCTCTCTCTGTTTGTAAGTCATGGATATTATATGTCTCTCTCTGTGTGTAAGTCATGGATATAATATGTCTCTCTCTGTTTGTAAGTCATGGATATAATATGTCTCTCTGTGTGTAAGTCATGGATATAATATGTCTCTCTCTGTTTGTAAGTCATGGATATAATATGTCTCTCTCTGTTTGTAAGTCATGGATATAATATGCCTCTCTCTATTTGTAAGTCATGGATATAATATGTCTCTCTCTGTTTGTAAGTCATGGATATAATATGCCTCTCTCTGTTTGTAAGTCATGGATATAATATACTTTTCTCTGTTTGTAAGTCATGGATATAATATTTCTCTCTCTGTTTGTAAGTCATGGACATAATATGTCTCTCTATGTTTGTAAGTCATGGATATAATATGTCTCTCTCTGTTTGTAAGTCATGGATATAATATGTCTCTCTCTGTTTGTAAGTCATGGATATAATATGTCTCTCTCTGTTTGTAAGGCATGGATATAATATGTCTCTCTGTTTGTAAGTCATGGATATAATATGTCTCTCTCTGTTTGTAAGTCATGGATATAATATGTCTCTCTCTGTTTGTAAGTCATGGATATAATATGTCTCTCTGTTTGTAAGTCATGGATATAATATGTCTCTCTCTGTTTGTAAGTCATGGATATAATATGTCTCTCTCTGTTTGTAAGTCATGGATATACTATGTCTCTCTGTTTGTAAGTCATGGATATAATATGTCTCTCTCTGTTTGTAAGTCATGGATATAATATGTCTCTCTGTTTGTAAGTCATGGATATAATATGTCTCTCTGTGTGTAAGTCATGGATATAATATGTCTCTCTGTGTGTAAGTCATGAATGTAATATGTCTCTTTCTGTTTTTAAGTCATGGATATAATATGCCTCTCTCTGTTTTTAAGTCATGGATATAATATGCCTCTCTCTGTTTGTAAGTCATGGATATAATATGTCTCTCTGTTTGTAAGTCATGGATATAATATGTCTCTCTCTGTTTGTAAGTCATGGATATAATATGTCTCTCTCTGTTTGTAAGTCATGGATATAATATGTCTCTCTCTGTTTGTAAGTCATGGATATACTATGTCTCTCTGTTTGTAAGTCATGGATATAATATGTCTCTCTCTGTTTGTAAGTCATGGATATAATATGTCTCTCTGTTTGTAAGTCATGGATATAATATGTCTCTCTGTGTGTAAGTCATGGATATAATATGTCTCTCTGTGTGTAAGTCATGAATGTAATATGTCTCTTTCTGTTTTTAAGTCATGGATATAATATGCCTCTCTCTGTTTTTAAGTCATGGATATAATATGTCTCTCTCTGTGTGTAAGTCATGGATATAATATGTCTCTCTCTGTTTGTAAGTCATGGATATAATATGTCTCTCTCTGTTTGTAAGTCATGGATATAATATGTCTCTCTGTTTGTAAGTCATGGATATAATATGCCTCTCTCTGTTTGTAAGTCATGGACATAATATGTCTCTCTATGTTTGTAAGTCATGGATATAATATGTATCTCTCTGTTTGTAAGTCATGGATATAATATGTCTCTCTCTGTTTGTAAGTCATGGATATAATATGTCTCTCTCTGTTTGTAAGTCATGGATATAATATGTCTCTCTCTGTTTGTAAGTCATGGATATAATATGTCTCTCTCTGTTTGTAAGTCATGGATATAATATGTTTTTCTCTGTTTGTAAGTCATGGATATAATATGTCTCTCTGTGTGTAAGTCATGGATATAATATGTCTCTCTCTGTTTGTAAGTCATGGATATAATATGTCTCTCTGTGTGTAAGTCATGGATATAATATGTCTCTCTCTGTTTGTAAGTCATGGATATAATATGTCTCTCTCTGTTTGTAAGTCATGGATATAATATGCCTCTCTCTATTTGTAAGTCATGGATATAATATGTCTCTCTCTGTTTGTAAGTCATGGATATAATATGCCTCTCTCTGTTTGTAAGTCATGGATATAATATACTTTTCTCTGTTTGTAAGTCATGGATATAATATTTCTCTCTCTGTTTGTAAGTCATGGACATAATATGTCTCTCTATGTTTGTAAGTCATGGATATAATATGTCTCTCTCTGTTTGTAAGTCATGGATATAATATGTCTCTCTCTGTTTGTAAGTCATGGATATAATATGTCTCTCTCTGTTTGTAAGGCATGGATATAATATGTCTCTCTGTTTGTAAGTCATGGATATAATATGTCTCTCTCTGTTTGTAAGTCATGGATATAATATGTCTCTCTCTGTTTGTAAGTCATGGATATAATATGTCTCTCTGTTTGTAAGTCATGGATATAATATGTCTCTCTCTGTTTGTAAGTCATGGATATAATATGTCTCTCTCTGTTTGTAAGTCATGGATATACTATGTCTCTCTGTTTGTAAGTCATGGATATAATATGTCTCTCTCTGTTTGTAAGTCATGGATATAATATGTCTCTCTGTTTGTAAGTCATGGATATAATATGTCTCTCTGTGTGTAAGTCATGGATATAATATGTCTCTCTGTGTGTAAGTCATGAATGTAATATGTCTCTTTCTGTTTTTAAGTCATGGATATAATATGCCTCTCTCTGTTTTTAAGTCATGGATATAATATGCCTCTCTCTGTTTGTAAGTCATGGATATAATATGTCTCTCTGTTTGTAAGTCATGGATATAATATGTCTCTCTCTGTTTGTAAGTCATGGATATAATATGTCTCTCTCTGTTTGTAAGTCATGGATATAATATGTCTCTCTCTGTTTGTAAGTCATGGATATAATATGTCTCTCTCTGTTTGTAAGTCATGGATATAATATGTCTCTCTGTTTGTAAGTCATGGATATAATATGTTTTTCTCTGTTTGTAAGTCATGGATATAATATGTCTCTCTCTGTGTGTAAGTCATGGATATAATATGTCTCTCTCTGTTTGTAAGTCATGGATATAATATGTCTCTCTCTGTTTGTAAGTCATGGATATAATATGCCTCTCTCTGTTTGTAAGTCATGGATATAATATGTCTCTCTCTGTGTGTAAGTCATGGATATAATATGTCTCTCTCTGTTTGTAAGTCATGGATATAATATGTCTCTCTCTGTTTGTAAGTCATGGATATAATATGCCTCTCTCTGTTTGTAAGTCATGGATATAATATGTCTCTCTCTGTGTGTAAGTCATGGATATAATATGTCTCTCTCTGTTTGTAAGTCATGGATATAATATGTCTCTCTCTGTTTGTAAGTCATGGATATAATATGTCTCTCTCTGTTTGTAAGTCATGGATATAATATGTCTCTCTCTGTTTGTAAGTCATGGATATAATTTGTCTCTCTGTTTGTAAGTCATGGATATAATATGTCTCTCTCTGTTTGTAAGTCATGGATATAATATGTCTCTCTCTGTTTGTAAGTCATGGATATAATATGTCTCTCTCTGTTTGTAAGTCATGGATATAATATGTCTCTCTGTGTGTAAGTCATGAATATAATATGTCTCTCTCTGTGTGTAAGTCATGGATATAATATGCCTCTCTCTGTTTGTAAGTCATGGATATTATATGTCTCTCTCTGTGTGTAAGTCATGGATATAATATGTCTCTCTCTGCTTGTAAGTCATGGATATAATATGTCTCTCTCTGTTTGTAAGTCATGGATATAATATGTCTCTCTGTTTGTAAGTCATGGATATAATATGTCTCTCTCTGTTTGTAAGTCATGGATATAATATGTCTCTCTCTGTTTGTAAGTCATGGATATAATATGTCTCTCTCTGTTTGTAAGTCATGGATATAATATGTCTCTCTCTGTTTGTAAGTCATGGATATAATATGTTTTTCTCTGTTTGTAAGTCATGGATATAATATGTCTCTCTGTGTGTAAGTCATGGATATAATATGTCTCTCTCTGTTTGTAAGTCATGGATATAATATGTCTCTCTCTGTGTGTAAGTCATGGATATAAAATGTCTCTCTCTGTTTGTAAGTCATGGATATAATATGTCTCTCTCTGTTTGTAAGTCATGGATATAATATGTCTCTCTCTGTTTGTAAGTCATGGATATAATTTGTCTCTCTGTTTGTAAGTCATGGATATAATATGTCTCTCTCTGTTTGTAAGTCATGGATATAATATGTCTCTCTCTGTTTGTAAGTCATGGATATAATATGTCTCTCTCTGTTTGTAAGTCATGGATATGATATGTCTCTCTCTGTTTGTAAGTCATGGATATAATATGCCTCTCTCTGTTTGTAAGTCATGGACATAATATGTCTCTCTATGTTTGTAAGTCATGGATATAATATGTATCTCTCTGTTTGTAAGTCATGGATATAATATGTCTCTCTGTTTGTAAGTCATGGATATAATATGTCTCTCTCTGTTTGTAAGTCATGGATATAATATGTCTCTCTATTTGTAAGTCATGGATATAATATGTCTCTCTCTGTTTGTAAGTCATGGATATAATATGCCTCTCTCTGTTTGTAAGTCATGGATATAATAAGTCTCTCTCTGTTTGTAAGTCATGGATATAATATGTCTCTCTCTGTTTGTAAGTCATGGATATAATATGTCTCTCTCTGTTTGTAAGTCATGGATATAATATGTCTCTCTGTGTGTAAGTCATGGATATAATATGTCTCTCTGTGTGTAAGTCATGGATATAATATGTCTCTCTCTGTGTGTAATTCATGGATATAATATGCCTCTGTTTGTAAGTCATGGATATAATATGTCTCTCTCTGTGTGTAAGTCATGGATATAATAAGTCTCTCTCTGTTTGTAAGTCATGGATATAATATGTCTCTCTCTGTTTGTAAGTCATGGATATAATATGTCTCTCTCTGTTTGTAAGTCATGGATATAATAAGTCTCTCTCTGTTTGTAAGTCATGGATATAATATGTCTCTCTCTGTTTGTAAGTCATGGATATAATATGTCTCTCTGTTTGTAAGTCATGGATATAATATGTCTCTCTCTGTTTGTAAGTCATGGATATAATATGTCTCTCTCTGTTTGTAAGTCATGGATATAATATGTCTCTCTCTGTTTGTAAGTCATGGATATAATATGTCTCTCTCTGTTTGTAAGTCATGGATATAATATGTCTCTCTCTGTTTGTAAGTCATGGATATAATATGTCTCTTTGTGTGTAAGTCATGAATATAATATGCCTCTCTCTGTGTGTAAGTCATGGATATAATATGCCTCTCTCTGTTTGTAAGTCATGGATATAATATGTCTCTCTCTGTGTGTAAGTCATGGATATAATATGTCTCTCTCTGTTTGTAAGTCATGGATATAATATGTCTCTCTCTGTTTGTAAGTCATGGATATAATATGTCTCTCTCTGTTTGTAAGTCATGGATATAATATGTCTCTCTCTGTTTGTAAGTCATGGATATAATATGTCTCTCTCTGTTTGTAAGTCATGGATATGATATGTCTCTCTCTGTTTGTAAGTCATGGATATAATATGTCTCTCTGTTTGTAAGTCATGGATATAATATGTCTCTCTGTGTGTAAGTCATGGATATAATATGTCTCTCTGTGTGTAAGTCATGAATATAATATGTCTCTCTCTGTGTGTAAGTCATGGATATAATATGCCTCTCTCTGTTTATAAGTCATGGATATTATATGTCTCTCTCTGTGTGTAAGTCATGGATATAATATGTCTCTCTCTGTTTGTAAGTCATGGATATAATATGTCTCTCTCTGTTTGTAAGTCATGGATATAATATGTCTCTCTGTTTGTAAGTCATGGATATAATATGTCTCTCTCTGTTTGTAAGTCATGGATATAATATGTCTCTCTCTGTTTGTAAGTCATGGATATAATATGTCTCTCTCTGTTTGTAAGTCATGGATATAATATGTCTCTCTCTGTTTGTAAGTCATGGATATAATATGTCTCTCTGTTTGTAAGTCATGGATATAATATGTTTTTCTCTGTTTGTAAGTCATGGATATAATATGTCTCTCTGTGTGTAAGTCATGGATATAATATGTCTCTCTCTGTTTGTAAGTCATGGATATAATATGTCTCTCTGTGTGTAAGTCATGGATATAATATGTCTCTCTCTGTTTGTAAGTCATGGATATAATATGTCTCTCTCTGTTTGTAAGTCATGGATATAATATGTCTCTCTCTGTTTGTAAGTCATGGATATAATATGCCTCTCTCTATTTGTAAGTCATGGATATAATATGTCTCTCTCTGTTTGTAAGTCATGGATATAATATGCCTCTCTCTGTTTGTAAGTCATGGATATAATATATTTTTCTCTGTTTGTAAGTCATGGATATAATATTTCTCTCTCTGTTTGTAAGTCATGGACATAATATGTCTCTCTATGTTTGTAAGTCATGGATATAATATGTATCTCTCTGTTTGTAAGTCATGGATATAATATGTCTCTCTCTGTTTGTAAGTCATGGATATAACATGTCTCTCTCTGTTTGTAAGTCATGGATATAATATGTCTCTCTGTTTGTAAGTCATGGATATAATATGTCTCTCTGTTTGTAAGTCATGGATATAATATGTCTCTCTCTGTTTGTAAGTCATGGATATAATATATTTTTCTCTGTTTGTAAGTCATGGATATAATATTTCTCTCTCTGTTTGTAAGTCATGGACATAATATGTCTCTCTATGTTTGTAAGTCATGGATATAATATGTCTCTCTCTGTTTGTAAGTCATGGATATAATATGTCTCTCTCTGTTTGTAAGTCATGGATATAATATGCCTCTCTCTATTTGTAAGTCATGGATATAATATGTCTCTCTCTGTTTGTAAGTCATGGATATAATATGCCTCTCTCTGTTTGTAAGTCATGGATATAATATATTTTTCTCTGTTTGTAAGTCATGGATATAATATTTCTCTCTCTGTTTGTAAGTCATGGACATAATATGTCTCTCTATGTTTGTAAGTCATGGATATAATATGTATCTCTCTGTTTGTAAGTCATGGATATAATATGTCTCTCTCTGTTTGTAAGTCATGGATATAATATGTCTCTCTCTGTTTGTAAGTCATGGATATAATATGTCTCTCTGTTTGTAAGTCATGGATATAATATGTCTCTCTGTTTGTAAGTCATGGATATAATATGTCTCTCTGTGTGTAAGTCATGGATATAATATGTCTCTCTGTGTGTAAGTCATGAATGTAATATGTCTCTTTCTGTTTGTAAGTCATGGATATAATATGCCTCTCTCTGTTTGTAAGTCATGGACATAATATGTCTCTCTATGTTTGTAAGTCATGGATATAATATGTATCTCTCTGTTTGTAAGTCATGGATATAATATGTCTCTCTCTGTTTGTAAGTCATGGATATAATATGTCTCTCTCTGTTTGTAAGTCATGGATATAATATGTCTCTCTCTGTTTGTAAGTCATGGATATAATATGTCTCTCTGTTTGTAAGTCATGGATATAATATGTCTCTCTCTGTTTGTAAGTCATGGATATAATATGCCTCTCTCTGTTTGTAAGTCATGGATATAATAAGTCTCTCTCTGTTTGTAAGTCATGGATATAATATGTCTCTCTCTGTTTGTAAGTCATGGATATAATATGTCTCTCTGTGTGAAAGTCATGGATATAATATGTCTCTCTCTGTGTGTAATTCATGGATATAATATGCCTCTGTTTGTAAGTCATGGATATAATATGTCTCTCTCTGTGTGTAAGTCATGAATATAATAAGTCTCTCTCTGTTTGTAAGTCATGGATATAATATGTCTCTCTCTGTTTGTAAGTCATGGATATAATATGTCTCTCTCTGTTTGTAAGTCATGGATATAATAAGTCTCTCTCTGTTTGTAAGTCATGGATATAATATGTCTCTCTCTGTTTGTAAGTCATGGATATAATATGTCTCTCTGTGTGTAAGTCATGAATATAATATGTCTCTCTCTGTGTGTAAGTCATGGATATAATATGCCTCTCTCTGTTTGTAAGTCATGGATATTATATGTCTCTCTCTGTTTGTAAGTCATGGATATAATATGTCTCTCTCTGTTTGTAAGTCATGGATATAATATGTCTCTCTGGTTGTAAGTCATGGATATAATATGTCTCTCTCTGTTTGTAAGTCATGGATATAATATGTATCTCTCTGTTTGTAAGTCATGGAAATAATATGTCTCTCTCTGTTTGTAAGTCATGGATATAATATGTCTCTCTGTGTGTAAGTCATGGATATAATATGTCTCTCTCTGTTTGTAAGTCATGGATATAATATGTCTCTCTCTGTTTGTAAGTCATGGATATAATATGCCTCTCTCTATTTGTAAGTCATGGATATAATATGTCTCTCTCTGTTTGTAAGTCATGGATATAATATGCCTCTCTCTGTTTGTAAGTCATGGATATAATATATTTTTCTCTGTTTGTAAGTCATGGATATAATATGTCTCTCTCTGTTTGTAAGTCATGGATATAATATGTCTCTCTCTGTTTGTAAGTCATGGATATAATATGTCTCTTTGTGTGTAAGTCATGAATATAATATGTCTCTCTCTGTGTGTAAGTCATGGATATAATATGCCTCTCTCTGTTTGTAAGTCATGGATATAATATGTCTCTCTCTGTGTGTAAGTCATGGATATAATATGTCTCTCTCTGTTTGTAAGTCATGGATATAATATGTCTCTCTCTGTTTGTAAGTCATGGATATAATATGTCTCTCTCTGTTTGTAAGTCATGGATATAATATGTCTCTCTCTGTTTGTAAGTCATGGATATAATTTGTCTCTCTGTTTGTAAGTCATGGATATAATATGTCTCTCTCTGTTTGTAAGTCATGGATATAATATGTCTCTCTCTGTTTGTAAGTCATGGATATAATATGTCTCTCTCTGTTTGTAAGTCATGGATATGATATGTCTCTCTCTGTTTGTAAGTCATGGATATAATATGTCTCTCTGTTTGTAAGTCATGGATATAATATGTCTCTCTGTGTGTAAGTCATGGATATAATATGTCTCTCTGTGTGTAAGTCATGAATATAATATGTCTCTCTCTGTGTGTAAGTCATGGATATAATATGCCTCTCTCTGTTTGTAAGTCATGGATATTATATGTCTCTCTCTGTGTGTAAGTCATGGATATAATATGTCTCTCTCTGTTTGTAAGTCATGGATATAATATGTCTCTCTCTGTTTGTAAGTCATGGATATAATATGTCTCTCTGTTTGTAAGTCATGGATATAATATGTCTCTCTCTGTTTGTAAGTCATGGATATAATATTTCTCTCTCTGTTTGTAAGTCATGGATATAATATGTCTCTCTCTGTTTGTAAGTCATGGATATAATATGTCTCTCTCTGTTTGTAAGTCATGGATATAATATGTTTTTCTCTGTTTGTAAGTCATGGATATAATATGTCTCTCTGTGTGTAAGTCATGGATATAATATGTCTCTCTGTTTGTAAGTCATGGATATAATATGTCTCTCTCTGTTTGTAAGTCATGGATATAATATGCCTCTCTCTATTTGTAAGTCATGGATATAATATGTCTCTCTCTGTTTGTAAGTCATGGATATAATATGCCTCTCTCTGTTTGTAAGTCATGGATATAATATATTTTTCTCTGTTTGTAAGTCATGGATATAATATTTCTCTCTCTGTTTGTAAGTCATGGACATAATATGTCTCTCTATGTTTGTAAGTCATGGATATAATATGTATCTCTCTGTTTGTAAGTCATGGATATAATATGTCTCTCTCTGTTTGTAAGTCATGGATATCATATGTCTCTCTCTGTTTGTAAGTCATGGATATAATATGTCTCTCTGTTTGTAAGTCATGGATATAATATGTCTCTCTGTTTGTAAGTCATGGATATAATATGTCTCTCTGTGTGTAAGTCATGGATATAATATGTCTCTCTGTGTGTAAGTCATGAATGTAATATGTCTCTTTCTGTTTGTAAGTCATGGATATAATATGCCTCTCTCTGTTTGTAAGTCATGGACATAATATGTCTCTCTATGTTTGTAAGTCATGGATATAATATGTATCTCTCTGTTTGTAAGTCATGGATATAATATGTCTCTCTCTGTTTGTAAGTCATGGATATAATATGTCTCTCTCTGTTTGTAAGTCATGGATATAATATGTCTCTCTCTGTTTGTAAGTCATGGATATAATATGTCTCTCTGTTTGTAAGTCATGGATATAATATGTCTCTCTCTGTTTGTAAGTCATGGATATAATATGCCTCTCTCTGTTTGTAAGTCATGGATATAATAAGTCTCTCTCTGTTTGTAAGTCATGGATATAATATGTCTCTCTCTGTTTGTAAGTCATGGATATAATATGTCTCTCTGTGTGAAAGTCATGGATATAATATGTCTCTCTCTGTGTGTAATTCATGGATATAATATGCCTCTGTTTGTAAGTCATGGATATAATATGTCTCTCTCTGTGTGTAAGTCATGAATATAATAAGTCTCTCTCTGTTTGTAAGTCATGGATATAATATGTCTCTCTCTGTTTGTAAGTCATGGATATAATATGTCTCTCTCTGTTTGTAAGTCATGGATATAATAAGTCTCTCTCTGTTTGTAAGTCATGGATATAATATGTCTCTCTCTGTTTGTAAGTCATGGATATAATATGTCTCTCTGTGTGTAAGTCATGAATATAATATGTCTCTCTCTGTGTGTAAGTCATGGATATAATATGCCTCTCTCTGTTTGTAAGTCATGGATATTATATGTCTCTCTCTGTTTGTAAGTCATGGATATAATATGTCTCTCTCTGTTTGTAAGTCATGGATATAATATGTCTCTCTGGTTGTAAGTCATGGATATAATATGTCTCTCTCTGTTTGTAAGTCATGGATATAATATGTATCTCTCTGTTTGTAAGTCATGGAAATAATATGTCTCTCTCTGTTTGTAAGTCATGGATATAATATGTCTCTCTGTGTGTAAGTCATGGATATAATATGTCTCTCTCTGTTTGTAAGTCATGGATATAATATGTCTCTCTCTGTTTGTAAGTCATGGATATAATATGCCTCTCTCTATTTGTAAGTCATGGATATAATATGTCTCTCTCTGTTTGTAAGTCATGGATATAATATGCCTCTCTCTGTTTGTAAGTCATGGATATAATATATTTTTCTCTGTTTGTAAGTCATGGATATAATATGTCTCTCTCTGTTTGTAAGTCATGGATATAATATGTCTCTCTCTGTTTGTAAGTCATGGATATAATATGTCTCTTTGTGTGTAAGTCATGAATATAATATGTCTCTCTCTGTGTGTAAGTCATGGATATAATATGCCTCTCTCTGTTTGTAAGTCATGGATATAATATGTCTCTCTCTGTGTGTAAGTCATGGATATAATATGTCTCTCTCTGTTTGTAAGTCATGGATATAATATGTCTCTCTCTGTTTGTAAGTCATGGATATAATATGTCTCTCTCTGTTTGTAAGTCATGGATATAATATGTCTCTCTCTGTTTGTAAGTCATGGATATAATTTGTCTCTCTGTTTGTAAGTCATGGATATAATATGTCTCTCTCTGTTTGTAAGTCATGGATATAATATGTCTCTCTCTGTTTGTAAGTCATGGATATAATATGTCTCTCTCTGTTTGTAAGTCATGGATATGATATGTCTCTCTCTGTTTGTAAGTCATGGATATAATATGTCTCTCTGTTTGTAAGTCATGGATATAATATGTCTCTCTGTGTGTAAGTCATGGATATAATATGTCTCTCTGTGTGTAAGTCATGAATATAATATGTCTCTCTCTGTGTGTAAGTCATGGATATAATATGCCTCTCTCTGTTTGTAAGTCATGGATATTATATGTCTCTCTCTGTGTGTAAGTCATGGATATAATATGTCTCTCTCTGTTTGTAAGTCATGGATATAATATGTCTCTCTCTGTTTGTAAGTCATGGATATAACATGTCTCTCTCTGTTTGTAAGTCATGGATATAATATGTCTCTCTGTTTGTAAGTCATGGATATAATATGTCTCTCTGTTTGTAAGTCATGGATATAATATGTCTCTCTCTGTTTGTAAGTCATGGATATAATATATTTTTCTCTGTTTGTAAGTCATGGATATAATATTTCTCTCTCTGTTTGTAAGTCATGGACATAATATGTCTCTCTATGTTTGTAAGTCATGGATATAATATGTCTCTCTCTGTTTGTAAGTCATGGATATAATATGTCTCTCTCTGTTTGTAAGTCATGGATATAATATGCCTCTCTCTATTTGTAAGTCATGGATATAATATGTCTCTCTCTGTTTGTAAGTCATGGATATAATATGCCTCTCTCTGTTTGTAAGTCATGGATATAATATATTTTTCTCTGTTTGTAAGTCATGGATATAATATTTCTCTCTCTGTTTGTAAGTCATGGACATAATATGTCTCTCTATGTTTGTAAGTCATGGATATAATATGTATCTCTCTGTTTGTAAGTCATGGATATAATATGTCTCTCTCTGTTTGTAAGTCATGGATATAATATGTCTCTCTCTGTTTGTAAGTCATGGATATAATATGTCTCTCTGTTTGTAAGTCATGGATATAATATGTCTCTCTGTTTGTAAGTCATGGATATAATATGTCTCTCTGTGTGTAAGTCATGGATATAATATGTCTCTCTGTGTGTAAGTCATGAATGTAATATGTCTCTTTCTGTTTGTAAGTCATGGATATAATATGCCTCTCTCTGTTTGTAAGTCATGGACATAATATGTCTCTCTATGTTTGTAAGTCATGGATATAATATGTATCTCTCTGTTTGTAAGTCATGGATATAATATGTCTCTCTCTGTTTGTAAGTCATGGATATAATATGTCTCTCTCTGTTTGTAAGTCATGGATATAATATGTCTCTCTCTGTTTGTAAGTCATGGATATAATATGTCTCTCTGTTTGTAAGTCATGGATATAATATGTCTCTCTCTGTTTGTAAGTCATGGATATAATATGCCTCTCTCTGTTTGTAAGTCATGGATATAATAAGTCTCTCTCTGTTTGTAAGTCATGGATATAATATGTCTCTCTCTGTTTGTAAGTCATGGATATAATATGTCTCTCTGTGTGAAAGTCATGGATATAATATGTCTCTCTCTGTGTGTAATTCATGGATATAATATGCCTCTGTTTGTAAGTCATGGATATAATATGTCTCTCTCTGTGTGTAAGTCATGAATATAATAAGTCTCTCTCTGTTTGTAAGTCATGGATATAATATGTCTCTCTCTGTTTGTAAGTCATGGATATAATATGTCTCTCTCTGTTTGTAAGTCATGGATATAATAAGTCTCTCTCTGTTTGTAAGTCATGGATATAATATGTCTCTCTCTGTTTGTAAGTCATGGATATAATATGTCTCTCTGTGTGTAAGTCATGAATATAATATGTCTCTCTCTGTGTGTAAGTCATGGATATAATATGCCTCTCTCTGTTTGTAAGTCATGGATATTATATGTCTCTCTCTGTTTGTAAGTCATGGATATAATATGTCTCTCTCTGTTTGTAAGTCATGGATATAATATGTCTCTCTGGTTGTAAGTCATGGATATAATATGTCTCTCTCTGTTTGTAAGTCATGGATATAATATGTATCTCTCTGTTTGTAAGTCATGGAAATAATATGTCTCTCTCTGTTTGTAAGTCATGGATATAATATGTCTCTCTGTGTGTAAGTCATGGATATAATATGTCTCTCTCTGTTTGTAAGTCATGGATATAATATGTCTCTCTCTGTTTGTAAGTCATGGATATAATATGCCTCTCTCTATTTGTAAGTCATGGATATAATATGTCTCTCTCTGTTTGTAAGTCATGGATATAATATGCCTCTCTCTGTTTGTAAGTCATGGATATAATATATTTTTCTCTGTTTGTAAGTCATGGATATAATATGTCTCTCTCTGTTTGTAAGTCATGGATATAATATGTCTCTCTCTGTTTGTAAGTCATGGATATAATATGTCTCTTTGTGTGTAAGTCATGAATATAATATGTCTCTCTCTGTGTGTAAGTCATGGATATAATATGCCTCTCTCTGTTTGTAAGTCATGGATATAATATGTCTCTCTCTGTGTGTAAGTCATGGATATAATATGTCTCTCTCTGTTTGTAAGTCATGGATATAATATGTCTCTCTCTGTTTGTAAGTCATGGATATAATATGTCTCTCTCTGTTTGTAAGTCATGGATATAATATGTCTCTCTCTGTTTGTAAGTCATGGATATAATTTGTCTCTCTGTTTGTAAGTCATGGATATAATATGTCTCTCTCTGTTTGTAAGTCATGGATATAATATGTCTCTCTCTGTTTGTAAGTCATGGATATAATATGTCTCTCTCTGTTTGTAAGTCATGGATATGATATGTCTCTCTCTGTTTGTAAGTCATGGATATAATATGTCTCTCTGTTTGTAAGTCATGGATATAATATGTCTCTCTGTGTGTAAGTCATGGATATAATATGTCTCTCTGTGTGTAAGTCATGAATATAATATGTCTCTCTCTGTGTGTAAGTCATGGATATAATATGCCTCTCTCTGTTTGTAAGTCATGGATATTATATGTCTCTCTCTGTGTGTAAGTCATGGATATAATATGTCTCTCTCTGTTTGTAAGTCATGGATATAATATGTCTCTCTCTGTTTGTAAGTCATGGATATAATATGTCTCTCTGTTTGTAAGTCATGGATATAATATGTCTCTCTCTGTTTGTAAGTCATGGATATAATATTTCTCTCTCTGTTTGTAAGTCATGGATATAATATGTCTCTCTCTGTTTGTAAGTCATGGATATAATATGTCTCTCTCTGTTTGTAAGTCATGGATATAATATGTTTTTCTCTGTTTGTAAGTCATGGATATAATATGTCTCTCTGTGTGTAAGTCATGGATATAATATGTCTCTCTGTTTGTAAGTCATGGATATAATATGTCTCTCTCTGTTTGTAAGTCATGGATATAATATGCCTCTCTCTATTTGTAAGTCATGGATATAATATGTCTCTCTCTGTTTGTAAGTCATGGATATAATATGCCTCTCTCTGTTTGTAAGTCATGGATATAATATATTTTTCTCTGTTTGTAAGTCATGGATATAATATTTCTCTCTCTGTTTGTAAGTCATGGACATAATATGTCTCTCTATGTTTGTAAGTCATGGATATAATATGTATCTCTCTGTTTGTAAGTCATGGATATAATATGTCTCTCTCTGTTTGTAAGTCATGGATATCATATGTCTCTCTCTGTTTGTAAGTCATGGATATAATATGTCTCTCTGTTTGTAAGTCATGGATATAATATGTCTCTCTGTTTGTAAGTCATGGATATAATATGTCTCTCTGTGTGTAAGTCATGGATATAATATGTCTCTCTGTGTGTAAGTCATGAATGTAATATGTCTCTTTCTGTTTGTAAGTCATGGATATAATATGCCTCTCTCTGTTTGTAAGTCATGGACATAATATGTCTCTCTATGTTTGTAAGTCATGGATATAATATGTATCTCTCTGTTTGTAAGTCATGGATATAATATGTCTCTCTCTGTTTGTAAGTCATGGATATAATATGTCTCTCTCTGTTTGTAAGTCATGGATATAATATGTCTCTCTCTGTTTGTAAGTCATGGATATAATATGTCTCTCTGTTTGTAAGTCATGGATATAATATGTCTCTCTCTGTTTGTAAGTCATGGATATAATATGCCTCTCTCTGTTTGTAAGTCATGGATATAATAAGTCTCTCTCTGTTTGTAAGTCATGGATATAATATGTCTCTCTCTGTTTGTAAGTCATGGATATAATATGTCTCTCTGTGTGAAAGTCATGGATATAATATGTCTCTCTCTGTGTGTAATTCATGGATATAATATGCCTCTGTTTGTAAGTCATGGATATAATATGTCTCTCTCTGTGTGTAAGTCATGAATATAATAAGTCTCTCTCTGTTTGTAAGTCATGGATATAATATGTCTCTCTCTGTTTGTAAGTCATGGATATAATATGTCTCTCTCTGTTTGTAAGTCATGGATATAATAAGTCTCTCTCTGTTTGTAAGTCATGGATATAATATGTCTCTCTCTGTTTGTAAGTCATGGATATAATATGTCTCTCTGTGTGTAAGTCATGAATATAATATGTCTCTCTCTGTGTGTAAGTCATGGATATAATATGCCTCTCTCTGTTTGTAAGTCATGGATATTATATGTCTCTCTCTGTTTGTAAGTCATGGATATAATATGTCTCTCTCTGTTTGTAAGTCATGGATATAATATGTCTCTCTGGTTGTAAGTCATGGATATAATATGTCTCTCTCTGTTTGTAAGTCATGGATATAATATGTATCTCTCTGTTTGTAAGTCATGGAAATAATATGTCTCTCTCTGTTTGTAAGTCATGGATATAATATGTCTCTCTGTGTGTAAGTCATGGATATAATATGTCTCTCTCTGTTTGTAAGTCATGGATATAATATGTCTCTCTCTGTTTGTAAGTCATGGATATAATATGCCTCTCTCTATTTGTAAGTCATGGATATAATATGTCTCTCTCTGTTTGTAAGTCATGGATATAATATGCCTCTCTCTGTTTGTAAGTCATGGATATAATATATTTTTCTCTGTTTGTAAGTCATGGATATAATATGTCTCTCTCTGTTTGTAAGTCATGGATATAATATGTCTCTCTCTGTTTGTAAGTCATGGATATAATATGTCTCTTTGTGTGTAAGTCATGAATATAATATGTCTCTCTCTGTGTGTAAGTCATGGATATAATATGCCTCTCTCTGTTTGTAAGTCATGGATATAATATGTCTCTCTCTGTGTGTAAGTCATGGATATAATATGTCTCTCTCTGTTTGTAAGTCATGGATATAATATGTCTCTCTCTGTTTGTAAGTCATGGATATAATATGTCTCTCTCTGTTTGTAAGTCATGGATATAATATGTCTCTCTCTGTTTGTAAGTCATGGATATAATTTGTCTCTCTGTTTGTAAGTCATGGATATAATATGTCTCTCTCTGTTTGTAAGTCATGGATATAATATGTCTCTCTCTGTTTGTAAGTCATGGATATAATATGTCTCTCTCTGTTTGTAAGTCATGGATATGATATGTCTCTCTCTGTTTGTAAGTCATGGATATAATATGTCTCTCTGTTTGTAAGTCATGGATATAATATGTCTCTCTGTGTGTAAGTCATGGATATAATATGTCTCTCTGTGTGTAAGTCATGAATATAATATGTCTCTCTCTGTGTGTAAGTCATGGATATAATATGCCTCTCTCTGTTTGTAAGTCATGGATATTATATGTCTCTCTCTGTGTGTAAGTCATGGATATAATATGTCTCTCTCTGTTTGTAAGTCATGGATATAATATGTCTCTCTCTGTTTGTAAGTCATGGATATAATATGTCTCTCTGTTTGTAAGTCATGGATATAATATGTCTCTCTCTGTTTGTAAGTCATGGATATAATATTTCTCTCTCTGTTTGTAAGTCATGGATATAATATGTCTCTCTCTGTTTGTAAGTCATGGATATAATATGTCTCTCTCTGTTTGTAAGTCATGGATATAATATGTTTTTCTCTGTTTGTAAGTCATGGATATAATATGTCTCTCTGTGTGTAAGTCATGGATATAATATGTCTCTCTCTGTTTGTAAGTCATGGATATAATATGTCTCTCTGTGTGTAAGTCATGGATATAATATTTCTCTCTCTGTTTGTAAGTCATGGATATAATATGTCTCTCTCTGTTTGTAAGTCATGGATATAATATGTCTCTCTCTGTTTGTAAGTCATGGATATAATATGTTTTTCTCTGTTTGTAAGTCATGGATATAATATGTCTCTCTGTTTGTAAGTCATGGATATAATATGTCTCTCTCTGTTTGTAAGTCATGGATATAATATGTCTCTCTCTGTTTGTAAGTCATGGATATAATATGCCTCTCTCTATTTGTAAGTCATGGATATAATATGTATCTCTCTGTTTGTAAGTCATGGATATAATATGTCTCTCTCTGTTTGTAAGTCATGGATATAATATGTCTCTCTGTTTGTAAGTCATGGATATAATATGTCTCTCTCTGTTTGTAAGTCATGGATATAATATGTCTCTCTCTGTTTGTAAGTCATGGATATAATATGTCTCTCTCTGTTTGTAAGTCATGGATATAATATGTCTCTCTCTGTTTGTAAGTCATGGATATAATATGTCTCTCTCTGTTTGTAAGTCATGGATATAATATGTCTCTTTGTGTGTAAGTCATGAATATAATATGCCTCTCTCTGTGTGTAAGTCATGGATATAATATGCCTCTCTCTGTTTGTAAGTCATGGATATAATATGTCTCTCTCTGTGTGTAAGTCATGGATATAATATGTCTCTCTCTGTTTGTAAGTCATGGATATAATATGTCTCTCTCTGTTTGTAAGTCATGGATATAATATGTCTCTCTCTGTTTGTAAGTCATGGATATAATTTGTCTCTCTGTTTGTAAGTCATGGATATAATATGTCTCTCTCTGTTTGTAAGTCATGGATATAATATGTCTCTCTCTGTTTGTAAGTCATGGATATAATATGTCTCTCTCTGTTTGTAAGTCATGGATATGATATGTCTCTCTCTGTTTGTAAGTCATGGATATAATATGCCTCTCTCTGTTTGTAAGTCATGGACATAATATGTCTCTCTATGTTTGTAAGTCATGGATATAATATGTATCTCTCTGTTTGTAAGTCATGGATATAATATGTCTCTCTGTTTGTAAGTCATGGATATAATATGTCTCTCTCTGTTTGTAAGTCATGGATATAATATGTCTCTCTATTTGTAAGTCATGGATATAATATGTCTCTCTCTGTTTGTAAGTCATGGATATAATATGCCTCTCTCTGTTTGTAAGTCATGGATATAATAAGTCTCTCTCTGTTTGTAAGTCATGGATATAATATGTCTCTCTCTGTTTGTAAGTCATGGATATAATATGTCTCTCTCTGTTTGTAAGTCATGGATATAATATGTCTCTCTGTGTGTAAGTCATGGATATAATATGTCTCTCTGTGTGTAAGTCATGGATATAATATGTCTCTCTCTGTGTGTAATTCATGGATATAATATGCCTCTGTTTGTAAGTCATGGATATAATATGTCTCTCTCTGTGTGTAAGTCATGGATATAATAAGTCTCTCTCTGTTTGTAAGTCATGGATATAATATGTCTCTCTCTGTTTGTAAGTCATGGATATAATATGTCTCTCTCTGTTTGTAAGTCATGGATATAATAAGTCTCTCTCTGTTTGTAAGTCATGGATATAATATGTCTCTCTCTGTTTGTAAGTCATGGATATAATATGTCTCTCTGTTTGTAAGTCATGGATATAATATGTCTCTCTCTGTTTGTAAGTCATGGATATAATATGTCTCTCTCTGTTTGTAAGTCATGGATATAATATGTCTCTCTCTGTTTGTAAGTCATGGATATAATATGTCTCTCTCTGTTTGTAAGTCATGGATATAATATGTCTCTCTCTGTTTGTAAGTCATGGATATAATATGTCTCTTTGTGTGTAAGTCATGAATATAATATGCCTCTCTCTGTGTGTAAGTCATGGATATAATATGCCTCTCTCTGTTTGTAAGTCATGGATATAATATGTCTCTCTCTGTGTGTAAGTCATGGATATAATATGTCTCTCTCTGTTTGTAAGTCATGGATATAATATGTCTCTCTCTGTTTGTAAGTCATGGATATAATATGTCTCTCTCTGTTTGTAAGTCATGGATATAATATGTCTCTCTCTGTTTGTAAGTCATGGATATAATTTGTCTCTCTGTTTGTAAGTCATGGATATAATATGTCTCTCTCTGTTTGTAAGTCATGGATATAATATGTCTCTCTCTGTTTGTAAGTCATGGATATAATATGTCTCTCTCTGTTTGTAAGTCATGGATATGATATGTCTCTCTCTGTTTGTAAGTCATGGATATAATATGTCTCTCTGTTTGTAAGTCATGGATATAATATGTCTCTCTGTGTGTAAGTCATGGATATAATATGTCTCTCTGTGTGTAAGTCATGAATATAATATGTCTCTCTCTGTGTGTAAGTCATGGATATAATATGCCTCTCTCTGTTTATAAGTCATGGATATTATATGTCTCTCTCTGTGTGTAAGTCATGGATATAATATGTCTCTCTCTGTTTGTAAGTCATGGATATAATATGTCTCTCTCTGTTTGTAAGTCATGGATATAATATGTCTCTCTGTTTGTAAGTCATGGATATAATATGTCTCTCTCTGTTTGTAAGTCATGGATATAATATGTCTCTCTCTGTTTGTAAGTCATGGATATAATATGTCTCTCTCTGTTTGTAAGTCATGGATATAATATGTCTCTCTCTGTTTGTAAGTCATGGATATAATATGTCTCTCTGTTTGTAAGTCATGGATATAATATGTTTTTCTCTGTTTGTAAGTCATGGATATAATATGTCTCTCTGTGTGTAAGTCATGGATATAATATGTCTCTCTCTGTTTGTAAGTCATGGATATAATATGTCTCTCTGTGTGTAAGTCATGGATATAATATGTCTCTCTCTGTTTGTAAGTCATGGATATAATATGTCTCTCTCTGTTTGTAAGTCATGGATATAATATGTCTCTCTCTGTTTGTAAGTCATGGATATAATATGCCTCTCTCTATTTGTAAGTCATGGATATAATATGTCTCTCTCTGTTTGTAAGTCATGGATATAATATGCCTCTCTCTGTTTGTAAGTCATGGATATAATATATTTTTCTCTGTTTGTAAGTCATGGATATAATATTTCTCTCTCTGTTTGTAAGTCATGGACATAATATGTCTCTCTATGTTTGTAAGTCATGGATATAATATGTATCTCTCTGTTTGTAAGTCATGGATATAATATGTCTCTCTCTGTTTGTAAGTCATGGATATAACATGTCTCTCTCTGTTTGTAAGTCATGGATATAATATGTCTCTCTGTTTGTAAGTCATGGATATAATATGTCTCTCTGTTTGTAAGTCATGGATATAATATGTCTCTCTCTGTTTGTAAGTCATGGATATAATATATTTTTCTCTGTTTGTAAGTCATGGATATAATATTTCTCTCTCTGTTTGTAAGTCATGGACATAATATGTCTCTCTATGTTTGTAAGTCATGGATATAATATGTCTCTCTCTGTTTGTAAGTCATGGATATAATATGTCTCTCTCTGTTTGTAAGTCATGGATATAATATGCCTCTCTCTATTTGTAAGTCATGGATATAATATGTCTCTCTCTGTTTGTAAGTCATGGATATAATATGCCTCTCTCTGTTTGTAAGTCATGGATATAATATATTTTTCTCTGTTTGTAAGTCATGGATATAATATTTCTCTCTCTGTTTGTAAGTCATGGACATAATATGTCTCTCTATGTTTGTAAGTCATGGATATAATATGTATCTCTCTGTTTGTAAGTCATGGATATAATATGTCTCTCTCTGTTTGTAAGTCATGGATATAATATGTCTCTCTCTGTTTGTAAGTCATGGATATAATATGTCTCTCTGTTTGTAAGTCATGGATATAATATGTCTCTCTGTTTGTAAGTCATGGATATAATATGTCTCTCTGTGTGTAAGTCATGGATATAATATGTCTCTCTGTGTGTAAGTCATGAATGTAATATGTCTCTTTCTGTTTGTAAGTCATGGATATAATATGCCTCTCTCTGTTTGTAAGTCATGGACATAATATGTCTCTCTATGTTTGTAAGTCATGGATATAATATGTATCTCTCTGTTTGTAAGTCATGGATATAATATGTCTCTCTCTGTTTGTAAGTCATGGATATAATATGTCTCTCTCTGTTTGTAAGTCATGGATATAATATGTCTCTCTCTGTTTGTAAGTCATGGATATAATATGTCTCTCTGTTTGTAAGTCATGGATATAATATGTCTCTCTCTGTTTGTAAGTCATGGATATAATATGCCTCTCTCTGTTTGTAAGTCATGGATATAATAAGTCTCTCTCTGTTTGTAAGTCATGGATATAATATGTCTCTCTCTGTTTGTAAGTCATGGATATAATATGTCTCTCTGTGTGAAAGTCATGGATATAATATGTCTCTCTCTGTGTGTAATTCATGGATATAATATGCCTCTGTTTGTAAGTCATGGATATAATATGTCTCTCTCTGTGTGTAAGTCATGGATATAATAAGTCTCTCTCTGTTTGTAAGTCATGGATATAATATGTCTCTCTCTGTTTGTAAGTCATGGATATAATATGTCTCTCTCTGTTTGTAAGTCATGGATATAATAAGTCTCTCTCTGTTTGTAAGTCATGGATATAATATGTCTCTCTCTGTTTGTAAGTCATGGATATAATATGTCTCTCTGTGTGTAAGTCATGAATATAATATGTCTCTCTCTGTGTGTAAGTCATGGATATAATATGCCTCTCTCTGTTTGTAAGTCATGGATATTATATGTCTCTCTCTGTTTGTAAGTCATGGATATAATATGTCTCTCTCTGTTTGTAAGTCATGGATATAATATGTCTCTCTGGTTGTAAGTCATGGATATAATATGTCTCTCTCTGTTTGTAAGTCATGGATATAATATGTATCTCTCTGTTTGTAAGTCATGGAAATAATATGTCTCTCTCTGTTTGTAAGTCATGGATATAATATGTCTCTCTCTGTTTGTAAGTCATGGATATAATATGTTTTTCTCTGTTTGTAAGTCATGGATATAATATGTCTCTCTGTGTGTAAGTCATGGATATAATATGTCTCTCTCTGTTTGTAAGTCATGGATATAATATGTCTCTCTGTGTGTAAGTCATGGATATAATATGTCTCTCTCTGTTTGTAAGTCATGGATATAATATGTCTCTCTCTGTTTGTAAGTCATGGATATAATATGCCTCTCTCTATTTGTAAGTCATGGATATAATATGTCTCTCTCTGTTTGTAAGTCATGGATATAATATGCCTCTCTCTGTTTGTAAGTCATGGATATAATATATTTTTCTCTGTTTGTAAGTCATGGATATAATATGTCTCTCTCTGTTTGTAAGTCATGGATATAATATGTCTCTCTCTGTTTGTAAGTCATGGATATAATATGTCTCTTTGTGTGTAAGTCATGAATATAATATGCCTCTCTCTGTGTGTAAGTCATGGATATAATATGCCTCTCTCTGTTTGTAAGTCATGGATATAATATGTCTCTCTCTGTGTGTAAGTCATGGATATAATATGTCTCTCTCTGTTTGTAAGTCATGGATATAATATGTCTCTCTCTGTTTGTAAGTCATGGATATAATATGTCTCTCTCTGTTTGTAAGTCATGGATATAATATGTCTCTCTCTGTTTGTAAGTCATGGATATAATTTGTCTCTCTGTTTGTAAGTCATGGATATAATATGTCTCTCTCTGTTTGTAAGTCATGGATATAATATGTCTCTCTCTGTTTGTAAGTCATGGATATAATATGTCTCTCTCTGTTTGTAAGTCATGGATATGATATGTCTCTCTCTGTTTGTAAGTCATGGATATAATATGTCTCTCTGTTTGTAAGTCATGGATATAATATGTCTCTCTGTGTGTAAGTCATGGATATAATATGTCTCTCTGTGTGTAAGTCATGAATATAATATGTCTCTCTCTGTGTGTAAGTCATGGATATAATATGCCTCTCTCTGTTTGTAAGTCATGGATATTATATGTCTCTCTCTGTGTGTAAGTCATGGATATAATATGTCTCTCTCTGTTTGTAAGTCATGGATATAATATGTCTCTCTCTGTTTGTAAGTCATGGATATAATATGTCTCTCTGTTTGTAAGTCATGGATATAATATGTCTCTCTCTGTTTGTAAGTCATGGATATAATATTTCTCTCTCTGTTTGTAAGTCATGGATATAATATGTCTCTCTCTGTTTGTAAGTCATGGATATAATATGTCTCTCTCTGTTTGTAAGTCATGGATATAATATGTTTTTCTCTGTTTGTAAGTCATGGATATAATATGTCTCTCTGTGTGTAAGTCATGGATATAATATGTCTCTCTCTGTTTGTAAGTCATGGATATAATATGTCTCTCTGTGTGTAAGTCATGGATATAATATTTCTCTCTCTGTTTGTAAGTCATGGATATAATATGTCTCTCTGTTTGTAAGTCATGGATATAATATGTCTCTCTCTGTTTGTAAGTCATGGATATAATATGCCTCTCTCTGTTTGTAAGTCATGGATATAATAAGTCTCTCTCTGTTTGTAAGTCATGGATATAATATGTCTCTCTCTGTTTGTAAGTCATGGATATAATATGTCTCTCTGTGTGAAAGTCATGGATATAATATGTCTCTCTCTGTGTGTAATTCATGGATATAATATGCCTCTGTTTGTAAGTCATGGATATAATATGTCTCTCTCTGTGTGTAAGTCATGGATATAATAAGTCTCTCTCTGTTTGTAAGTCATGGATATAATATGTCTCTCTCTGTTTGTAAGTCATGGATATAATATGTCTCTCTCTGTTTGTAAGTCATGGATATAATAAGTCTCTCTCTGTTTGTAAGTCATGGATATAATATGTCTCTCTCTGTTTGTAAGTCATGGATATAATATGTCTCTCTGTGTGTAAGTCATGAATATAATATGTCTCTCTCTGTGTGTAAGTCATGGATATAATATGCCTCTCTCTGTTTGTAAGTCATGGATATTATATGTCTCTCTCTGTTTGTAAGTCATGGATATAATATGTCTCTCTCTGTTTGTAAGTCATGGATATAATATGTCTCTCTGGTTGTAAGTCATGGATATAATATGTCTCTCTCTGTTTGTAAGTCATGGATATAATATGTATCTCTCTGTTTGTAAGTCATGGAAATAATATGTCTCTCTCTGTTTGTAAGTCATGGATATAATATGTCTCTCTCTGTTTGTAAGTCATGGATATAATATGTTTTTCTCTGTTTGTAAGTCATGGATATAATATGTCTCTCTGTGTGTAAGTCATGGATATAATATGTCTCTCTCTGTTTGTAAGTCATGGATATAATATGTCTCTCTGTGTGTAAGTCATGGATATAATATGTCTCTCTCTGTTTGTAAGTCATGGATATAATATGTCTCTCTCTGTTTGTAAGTCATGGATATAATATGCCTCTCTCTATTTGTAAGTCATGGATATAATATGTCTCTCTCTGTTTGTAAGTCATGGATATAATATGCCTCTCTCTGTTTGTAAGTCATGGATATAATATATTTTTCTCTGTTTGTAAGTCATGGATATAATATGTCTCTCTCTGTTTGTAAGTCATGGATATAATATGTCTCTCTCTGTTTGTAAGTCATGGATATAATATGTCTCTTTGTGTGTAAGTCATGAATATAATATGCCTCTCTCTGTGTGTAAGTCATGGATATAATATGCCTCTCTCTGTTTGTAAGTCATGGATATAATATGTCTCTCTCTGTGTGTAAGTCATGGATATAATATGTCTCTCTCTGTTTGTAAGTCATGGATATAATATGTCTCTCTCTGTTTGTAAGTCATGGATATAATATGTCTCTCTCTGTTTGTAAGTCATGGATATAATATGTCTCTCTCTGTTTGTAAGTCATGGATATAATTTGTCTCTCTGTTTGTAAGTCATGGATATAATATGTCTCTCTCTGTTTGTAAGTCATGGATATAATATGTCTCTCTCTGTTTGTAAGTCATGGATATAATATGTCTCTCTCTGTTTGTAAGTCATGGATATGATATGTCTCTCTCTGTTTGTAAGTCATGGATATAATATGTCTCTCTGTTTGTAAGTCATGGATATAATATGTCTCTCTGTGTGTAAGTCATGGATATAATATGTCTCTCTGTGTGTAAGTCATGAATATAATATGTCTCTCTCTGTGTGTAAGTCATGGATATAATATGCCTCTCTCTGTTTGTAAGTCATGGATATTATATGTCTCTCTCTGTGTGTAAGTCATGGATATAATATGTCTCTCTCTGTTTGTAAGTCATGGATATAATATGTCTCTCTCTGTTTGTAAGTCATGGATATAATATGTCTCTCTGTTTGTAAGTCATGGATATAATATGTCTCTCTCTGTTTGTAAGTCATGGATATAATATTTCTCTCTCTGTTTGTAAGTCATGGATATAATATGTCTCTCTCTGTTTGTAAGTCATGGATATAATATGTCTCTCTCTGTTTGTAAGTCATGGATATAATATGTTTTTCTCTGTTTGTAAGTCATGGATATAATATGTCTCTCTGTGTGTAAGTCATGGATATAATATGTCTCTCTCTGTTTGTAAGTCATGGATATAATATGTCTCTCTGTGTGTAAGTCATGGATATAATATTTCTCTCTCTGTTTGTAAGTCATGGATATAATATGTCTCTCTCTGTTTGTAAGTCATGGATATAATATGTCTCTCTCTGTTTGTAAGTCATGGATATAATATGTTTTTCTCTGTTTGTAAGTCATGGATATAATATGTCTCTCTGTTTGTAAGTCATGGATATAATATGTCTCTCTCTGTTTGTAAGTCATGGATATAATATGTCTCTCTCTGTTTGTAAGTCATGGATATAATATGCCTCTCTCTATTTGTAAGTCATGGATATAATATGTATCTCTCTGTTTGTAAGTCGTGGATATAATATGTCTCTCTCTGTTTGTAAGTCATGGATATAATATGTCTCTCTCTGTTTGTAAGTCATGGATATAATATGTCTCTCTCTGTTTGTAAGTCATGGATATAATATGTCTCTCTCTGTTTGTAAGTCATGGATATAATATGTCTCTCTCTGTTTGTAAGTCATGGATATAATATGTCTCTCTGTTTGTAAGTCATGGATATAATATGTCTCTCTCTGTTTGTAAGTCATGGATATAATATGCCTCTCTCTGTTTGTAAGTCATGGATATAATAAGTCTCTCTCTGTTTGTAAGTCATGGATATAATATGTCTCTCTCTGTTTGTAAGTCATGGATATAATATGTCTCTCTCGGTTTGTAAGTCATGGATATAATATGTCTCTCTGTGTGTAAGTCATGGATATAATATGTCTCTCTGTGTGTAAGTCATGGATATAATATGTCTCTCTCTGTGTGTAATTCATGGATATAATATGCCTCTGTTTGTAAGTCATGGATATAATATGTCTCTCTCTGTGTGTAAGTCATGGATATAATAAGTCTCTCTCTGTTTGTAAGTCATGGATATAATATGTCTCTCTCTGTTTGTAAGTCATGGATATAATATGTCTCTCTCTGTTTGTAAGTCATGGATATAATAAGTCTCTCTCTGTTTGTAAGTCATGGATATAATATGTCTCTCTCTGTTTGTAAGTCATGGATATAATATGTCTCTCTGTTTGTAAGTCATGGATATAATATGTCTCTCTCTGTTTGTAAGTCATGGATATAATATGTCTCTCTCTGTTTGTAAGTCATGGATATAATATGTCTCTCTCTGTTTGTAAGTCATGGATATAATATGTCTCTCTCTGTTTGTAAGTCATGGATATAATATGTCTCTCTCTGTTTGTAAGTCATGGATATAATATGTCTCTTTGTGTGTAAGTCATGAATATAATATGCCTCTCTCTGTGTGTAAGTCATGGATATAATATGCCTCTCTCTGTTTGTAAGTCATGGATATAATATGTCTCTCTCTGTGTGTAAGTCATGGATATAATATGTCTCTCTCTGTTTGTAAGTCATGGATATAATATGTCTCTCTCTGTTTGTAAGTCATGGATATAATATGTCTCTCTCTGTTTGTAAGTCATGGATATAATATGTCTCTCTCTGTTTGTAAGTCATGGATATAATTTGTCTCTCTGTTTGTAAGTCATGGATATAATATGTCTCTCTCTGTTTGTAAGTCATGGATATAATATGTCTCTCTCTGTTTGTAAGTCATGGATATAATATGTCTCTCTCTGTTTGTAAGTCATGGATATGATATGTCTCTCTCTGTTTGTAAGTCATGGATATAATATGTCTCTCTGTTTGTAAGTCATGGATATAATATGTCTCTCTGTGTGTAAGTCATGGATATAATATGTCTCTCTGTGTGTAAGTCATGAATATAATATGTCTCTCTCTGTGTGTAAGTCATGGATATAATATGCCTCTCTCTGTTTATAAGTCATGGATATTATATGTCTCTCTCTGTGTGTAAGTCATGGATATAATATGTCTCTCTCTGTTTGTAAGTCATGGATATAATATGTCTCTCTCTGTTTGTAAGTCATGGATATAATATGTCTCTCTGTTTGTAAGTCATGGATATAATATGTCTCTCTCTGTTTGTAAGTCATGGATATAATATGTCTCTCTCTGTTTGTAAGTCATGGATATAATATGTCTCTCTCTGTTTGTAAGTCATGGATATAATATGTCTCTCTCTGTTTGTAAGTCATGGATATAATATGTCTCTCTGTTTGTAAGTCATGGATATAATATGTTTTTCTCTGTTTGTAAGTCATGGATATAATATGTCTCTCTGTGTGTAAGTCATGGATATAATATGTCTCTCTCTGTTTGTAAGTCATGGATATAATATGTCTCTCTGTGTGTAAGTCATGGATATAATATTTCTCTCTCTGTTTGTAAGTCATGGATATAATATGTCTCTCTCTGTTTGTAAGTCATGGATATAATATGTCTCTCTCTGTTTATAAGTCATGGATATAATATGCCTCTCTCTATTTGTAAGTCATGGATATAATATGTCTCTCTCTGTTTGTAAGTCATGGATATAATATGCCTCTCTCTGTTTGTAAGTCATGGATATAATATATTTTTCTCTGTTTGTAAGTCATGGATATAATATTTCTCTCTCTGTTTGTAAGTCATGGACATAATATGTCTCTCTATGTTTGTAAGTCATGGATATAATATGTATCTCTCTGTTTGTAAGTCATGGATATAATATGTCTCTCTCTGTTTGTAAGTCATGGATATAATATGTCTCTCTCTGTTTGTAAGTCATGGATATAATATGTCTCTCTGTTTGTAAGTCATGGATATAATATGTCTCTCTGTTTGTAAGTCATGGATATAATATGTCTCTCTCTGTTTGTAAGTCATGGATATAATATGCCTCTCTCTATTTGTAAGTCATGGATATAATATGTCTCTCTCTGTTTGTAAGTAATGGATATAATATGCCTCTCTCTGTTTGTAAGTCATGGATATAATATATTTTTCTCTGTTTGTAATTCATGGATATAATATTTCTCTCTCTGTTTGTAAGTCATGGACATAATATGTCTCTCTATGTTTGTAAGTCATGGATATAATATGTCTCTCTCTGTTTGTAAGTCATGGATATAATATGTCTCTCTCTGTTTGTAAGTCATGGATATAATATGCCTCTCTCTGTTTGTAAGTCATGGATATAATATATTTTTCTCTGTTTGTAAGTCATGGATATAATATTTCTCTCTCTGTTTGTAAGTCATGGACATAATATGTCTCTCTATGTTTGTAAGTCATGGATATAATATGTATCTCTCTGTTTGTAAGTCATGGATATAATATGTCTCTCTCTGTTTGTAAGTCATGGATATAATATGTCTCTCTCTGTTTGTAAGTCATGGATATAATATGTCTCTCTGTTTGTAAGTCATGGATATAATATGTTTCTCTGTTTGTAAGTCATGGATATAATATGTCTCTTTCTGTTTGTAAGTCATGGATATAATATGCCTCTCTCTATTTGTAAGTCATGGATATAATATGTCTCTCTCTGTTTGTAAGTAATGGATATAATATGCCTCTCTCTGTTTGTAAGTCATGGATATAATATATTTTTCTCTGTTTGTAAGTCATGGATATAATATTTCTCTCTCTGTTTGTAAGTCATGGACATAATATGTCTCTCTATGTTTGTAAGTCATGGATATAATATGTCTCTCTCTGTTTGTAAGTCATGGATATAATATGTCTCTCTCTGTTTGTAAGTCATGGATATAATATGCCTCTCTCTATTTGTAAGTCATGGATATAATATGTCTCTCTCTGTTTGTAAGTCATGGATATAATATGCCTCTCTCTGTTTGTAAGTCATGGATATAATATATTTTTCTCTGTTTGTAAGTCATGGATATAATATTGCTCTCTCTGTTTGTAAGTCATGGACATAATATGTCTCTCTATGTTTGTAAGTCATGGATATAATATGAATCTCTCTGTTTGTAAGTCATGGATATAATATGTCTCTCTCTGTTTGTAAGTCATGGATATAATATGTCTCTCTCTGTTTGTAAGTCATGGATATAATATGTCTCTCTGTTTGTAAGTCATGGATATAATATGTCTCTCTGTTTGTAAGTCATGGATATAATATGTCTCTCTGTGTGTAAGTCATGGATATAATATGTCTCTCTGTGTGTAAGTCATGAATGTAATATGTCTCTTTCTGTTTGTAAGTCATGGATATAATATGCCTCTCTCTGTTTGTAAGTCATGGACATAATATGTCTCTCTATGTTTGTAAGTCATGGATATAATATGTATCTCTCTGTTTGTAAGTCATGGATATAATATGTCTCTCTGTTTGTAAGTCATGGATATAATATGTCTCTCTCTGTTTGTAAGTCATGGATATAATATGTCTCTCTATTTGTAAGTCATGGATATAATATGTCTCTCTCTGTTTGTAAGTCATGGATATAATATGCCTCTCTCTGTTTGTAAGTCATGGATATAATAAGTCTCTCTCTGTTTGTAAGTCATGGATATGATATGTCTCTCTCTGTTTGTAAGTCATGGATATAATATGTCTCTCTGTTTGTAAGTCATGGATATAATATGTCTCTCTGTGTGTAAGTCATGGATATAATATGTCTCTCTGTGTGAAAGTCATGAATATAATATGTCTCTCTCTGTGTGTAAGTCATGGATATAATATGCCTCTCTCTGTTTGTAAGTCATGGATATTATATGTCTCTCTCTGTGTGTAAGTCATGGATATAATATGTCTCTCTCTGTTTGTAAGTCATGGATATAATATGTCTCTCTCTGTTTGTAAGTCATGGATATAATATGTCTCTCTGTTTGTAAGTCATGGATATAATATGTCTCTCTCTGTTTGTAAGTCATGGATATAATATTTCTCTCTCTGTTTGTAAGTCATGGATATAATATGTCTCTCTCTGTTTGTAAGTCATGGATATAATATGTCTCTCTCTGTTTGTAAGTCATGGATATAATATGTTTTTCTCTGTTTGTAAGTCATGGATATAATATGTCTCTCTGTGTGTAAGTCATGGATATAATATGTCTCTCTCTGTTTGTAAGTCATGGATATAATATGTCTCTCTGTGTGTAAGTCATGGATATAATATTTCTCTCTCTGTTTGTAAGTCATGGATATAATATGTCTCTCTCTGTTTGTAAGTCATGGATATAATATGTCTCTCTCTGTTTGTAAGTCATGGATATAATATGTTTTTCTCTGTTTGTAAGTCATGGATATAATATGTCTCTCTGTGTGTAAGTCATGGATATAATATGTCTCTCTCTGTTTGTAAGTCATGGATATAATATGTCTCTCTCTGTTTGTAAGTCATGGATATAATATGCCTCTCTCTATTTGTAAGTCATGGATATAATATGTATCTCTCTGTTTGTAAGTCATGGATATAATATGTCTCTCTCTGTTTGTAAGTCATGGATATAATATGTCTCTCTCTGTTTGTAAGTCATGGATATAATATGTCTCTCTCTGTTTGTAAGTCATGGATATAATATGTCTCTCTCTGTTTGTAAGTCATGGATATAATATGTCTCTCTCTGTTTGTAAGTCATGGATATAATATGTCTCTCTGTTTGTAAGTCATGGATATAATATGTCTCTCTCTGTTTGTAAGTCATGGATATAATATGCCTCTCTCTGTTTGTAAGTCATGGATATAATAAGTCTCTCTCTGTTTGTAAGTCATGGATATAATATGTCTCTCTCTGTTTGTAAGTCATGGATATAATATGTCTCTCTCTGTTTGTAAGTCATGGATATAATATGTCTCTCTGTGTGTAAGTCATGGATATAATATGTCTCTCTGTGTGTAAGTCATGGATATAATATGTCTCTCTCTGTGTGTAATTCATGGATATAATATGCCCCTGTTTGTAAGTCATGGATATAATATGTCTCTCTCTGTGTGTAAGTCATGGATATAATAAGTCTCTCTCTGTTTGTAAGTCATGGATATAATATGTCTCTCTCTGTTTGTAAGTCATGGATATAATATGTCTCTCTCTGTTTGTAAGTCATGGATATAATAAGTCTCTCTCTGTTTGTAAGTCATGGATATAATATGTCTCTCTCTGTTTGTAAGTCATGGATATAATATGTCTCTCTGTTTGTAAGTCATGGATATAATATGTCTCTCTCTGTTTGTAAGTCATGGATATAATATGTCTCTCTCTGTTTGTAAGTCATGGATATAATATGTCTCTCTCTGTTTGTAAGTCATGGATATAATATGTCTCTCTCTGTTTGTAAGTCATGGATATAATATGTCTCTCTCTGTTTGTAAGTCATGGATATAATATGTCTCTTTGTGTGTAAGTCATGAATATAATATGCCTCTCTCTGTGTGTAAGTCATGGATATAATATGCCTCTCTCTGTTTGTAAGTCATGGATATAATATGTCTCTCTCTGTGTGTAAGTCATGGATATAATATGTCTCTCTCTGTTTGTAAGTCATGGATATAATATGTCTCTCTCTGTTTGTAAGTCATGGATATAATATGTCTCTCTCTGTTTGTAAGTCATGGATATAATATGTCTCTCTCTGTTTGTAAGTCATGGATATAATTTGTCTCTCTGTTTGTAAGTCATGGATATAATATGTCTCTCTCTGTTTGTAAGTCATGGATATAATATGTCTCTCTCTGTTTGTAAGTCATGGATATAATATGTCTCTCTCTGTTTGTAAGTCATGGATATGATATGTCTCTCTCTGTTTGTAAGTCATGGATATAATATGTCTCTCTGTTTGTAAGTCATGGATATAATATGTCTCTCTGTGTGTAAGTCATGGATATAATATGTCTCTCTGTGTGTAAGTCATGAATATAATATGTCTCTCTCTGTGTGTAAGTCATGGATATAATATGCCTCTCTCTGTTTATAAGTCATGGATATTATATGTCTCTCTCTGTGTGTAAGTCATGGATATAATATGTCTCTCTCTGTTTGTAAGTCATGGATATAATATGTCTCTCTCTGTTTGTAAGTCATGGATATAATATGTCTCTCTGTTTGTAAGTCATGGATATAATATGTCTCTCTCTGTTTGTAAGTCATGGATATAATATGTCTCTCTCTGTTTGTAAGTCATGGATATAATATGTCTCTCTCTGTTTGTAAGTCATGGATATAATATGTCTCTCTCTGTTTGTAAGTCATGGATATAATATGTCTCTCTCTGTTTGTAAGTCATGGATATAATATGTCTCTCTCTGTTTGTAAGTCATGGACATAATATGTCTCTCTATGTTTGTAAGTCATGGATATAATATGTATCTCTCTGTTTGTAAGTCATGGATATAATATGTCTCTCTCTGTTTGTAAGTCATGGATATAATATGTCTCTCTCTGTTTGTAAGTCATGGATATAATATGTCTCTCTGTTTGTAAGTCATGGATATAATATGTCTCTCTGTTTGTAAGTCATGGATATAATATGTCTCTCTCTGTTTGTAAGTCATGGATATAATATGCCTCTCTCTATTTGTAAGTCATGGATATAATATGTCTCTCTCTGTTTGTAAGTAATGGATATAATATGCCTCTCTCTGTTTGTAAGTCATGGATATAATATATTTTTCTCTGTTTGTAAGTCATGGATATAATATTTCTCTCTCTGTTTGTAAGTCATGGACATAATATGTCTCTCTATGTTTGTAAGTCATGGATATAATATGTCTCTCTCTGTTTGTAAGTCATGGATATAATATGTCTCTCTCTGTTTGTAAGTCATGGATATAATATGCCTCTCTCTGTTTGTAAGTCATGGATATAATATATTTTTCTCTGTTTGTAAGTCATGGATATAATATTTCTCTCTCTGTTTGTAAGTCATGGACATAATATGTCTCTCTATGTTTGTAAGTCATGGATATAATATGTATCTCTCTGTTTGTAAGTCATGGATATAATATGTCTCTCTCTGTTTGTAAGTCATGGATATAATATGTCTCTCTCTGTTTGTAAGTCATGGATATAATATGTCTCTCTGTTTGTAAGTCATGGATATAATATGTCTCTCTGTTTGTAAGTCATGGATATAATATGTCTCTTTCTGTTTGTAAGTCATGGATATAATATGCCTCTCTCTATTTGTAAGTCATGGATATAATATGTCTCTCTCTGTTTGTAAGTAATGGATATAATATGCCTCTCTCTGTTTGTAAGTCATGGATATAATATATTTTTCTCTGTTTGTAAGTCATGGATATAATATTTCTCTCTCTGTTTGTAAGTCATGGACATAATATGTCTCTCTATGTTTGTAAGTCATGGATATAATATGTCTCTCTCTGTTTGTAAGTCATGGATATAATATGTCTCTCTCTGTTTGTAAGTCATGGATATAATATGCCTCTCTCTATTTGTAAGTCATGGATATAATATGTCTCTCTCTGTTTGTAAGTCATGGATATAATATGCCTCTCTCTGTTTGTAAGTCATGGATATAATATATTTTTCTCTGTTTGTAAGTCATGGATATAATATTTCTCTCTCTGTTTGTAAGTCATGGACATAATATGTCTCTCTATGTTTGTAAGTCATGGATATAATATGTATCTCTCTGTTTGTAAGTCATGGATATAATATGTCTCTCTCTGTTTGTAAGTCATGGATATAATATGTCTCTCTCTGTTTGTAAGTCATGGATATAATATGTCTCTCTGTTTGTAAGTCATGGATATAATATGTCTCTCTGTTTGTAAGTCATGGATATAATATGTCTCTCTGTGTGTAAGTCATGGATATAATATGTCTCTCTGTGTGTAAGTCATGAATGTAATATGTCTCTTTCTGTTTGTAAGTCATGGATATAATATGCCTCTCTCTGTTTGTAAGTCATGGACATAATATGTCTCTCTATGTTTGTAAGTCATGGATATAATATGTATCTCTCTGTTTGTAAGTCATGGATATAATATGTCTCTCTGTTTGTAAGTCATGGATATAATATGTCTCTCTCTGTTTGTAAGTCATGGATATAATATGTCTCTCTATTTGTAAGTCATGGATATAATATGTCTCTCTCTGTTTGTAAGTCATGGATATAATATGCCTCTCTCTGTTTGTAAGTCATGGATATAATAAGTCTCTCTCTGTTTGTAAGTCATGGATATAATATGTCTCTCTCTGTTTGTAAGTCATGGATATAATATGTCTCTCTCTGTTTGTAAGTCATGGATATAATATGTCTCTCTGTGTGTAAGTCATGGATATAATATGTCTCTCTCTGTGTGTAATTCATGGATATAATATGCCTCTGTTTGTAAGTCATGGATATAATATGTCTCTCTCTGTGTGTAAGTCATGGATATAATAAGTCTCTCTCTGTTTGTAAGTCATGGATATAATATGTCTCTCTCTGTTTGTAAGTCATGGATATAATATGTCTCTCTCTGTTTGTAAGTCATGGATATAATAAGTCTCTCTCTGTTTGTAAGTCATGGATATAATATGTCTCTCTCTGTTTGTAAGTCATGGATATAATATGTCTCTCTGTTTGTAAGTCATGGATATAATATGTCTCTCTCTGTTTGTAAGTCATGGATATAATATGTCTCTCTCTGTTTGTAAGTCATGGATATAATATGTCTCTCTCTGTTTGTAAGTCATGGATATAATATGTCTCTCTCTGTTTGTAAGTCATGGATATAATATGTCTCTCTCTGTTTGTAAGTCATGGATACAATATGTCTCTCTCTGTTTGTAAGTCATGGATATAATTTGTCTCTCTGTTTGTAAGTCATGGATATAATATGTCTCTCTCTGTTTGTAAGTCATGGATATAATATGTCTCTCTCTGTTTGTAAGTCATGGATATAATATGTCTCTCTCTGTTTGTAAGTCATGGATATGATATGTCTCTCTCTGTTTGTAAGTCATGGATATAATATGTCTCTCTGTTTGTAAGTCATGGATATAATATGTCTCTCTGTGTGTAAGTCATGGATATAATATGTCTCTCTGTGTGTAAGTCATGAATATAATATGTCTCTCTCTGTGTGTAAGTCATGGATATAATATGCCTCTCTCTGTTTGTAAGTCATGGATATTATATGTCTCTCTCTGTGTGTAAGTCATGGATATAATATGTCTCTCTCTGTTTGTAAGTCATGGATATAATATGTCTCTCTCTGTTTGTAAGTCATGGATATAATATGTCTCTCTGTTTGTAAGTCATGGATATAATATGTCTCTCTCTGTTTGTAAGTCATGGATATAATATTTCTCTCTCTGTTTGTAAGTCATGGATATAATATGTCTCTCTCTGTTTGTAAGTCATGGATATAATATGTCTCTCTCTGTTTGTAAGTCATGGATATAATATGTTTTTCTCTGTTTGTAAGTCATGGATATAATATGTCTCTCTGTGTGTAAGTCATGGATATAATATGTCTCTCTCTGTTTGTAAGTCATGGATATAATATGTCTCTCTGTGTGTAAGTCATGGATATAATATGTCTCTCTCTGTTTGTAAGTCATGGATATAATATGTCTCTCTCTGTTTGTAAGTCATGGATATAATATGCCTCTCTCTATTTGTAAGTCATGGATATAATATGTATCTCTCTGTTTGTAAGTCATGGATATAATATGTCTCTCTCTGTTTGTAAGTCATGGATATAATATGTCTCTCTCTGTTTGTAAGTCATGGATATAATATGTCTCTCTCTGTTTGTAAGGCATGGATATAATATGTCTCTCTGTTTGTAAGTCATGGATATAATATGTCTCTCTCTGTTTGTAAGTCATGGATATAATATGTCTCTCTCTGTTTGTAAGTCATGGATATAATATGTCTCTCTGTTTGTAAGTCATGGATATAATATGTCTCTCTCTGTTTGTAAGTCATGGATATAATATGTCTCTCTCTGTTTGTAAGTCATGGATATACTATGTCTCTCTGTTTGTAAGTCATGGATATAATATGTCTCTCTCTGTTTGTAAGTCATGGATATAATATGTCTCTCTGTTTGTAAGTCATGGATATAATATGTCTCTCTGTGTGTAAGTCATGGATATAATATGTCTCTCTGTGTGTAAGTCATGAATGTAATATGTCTCTTTCTGTTTTTAAGTCATGGATATAATATGCCTCTCTCTGTTTTTAAGTCATGGATATAATATGTCTCTCTCTGTGTGTAAGTCATGGATATAATATGTCTCTCTCTGTTTGTAAGTCATGGATATAATATGTCTCTCTCTGTTTGTAAGTCATGGATATAATATGTCTCTCTGTTTGTAAGTCATGGATATAATATGCCTCTCTCTGTTTGTAAGTCATGGACATAATATGTCTCTCTATGTTTGTAAGTCATGGATATAATATGTATCTCTCTGTTTGTAAGTCATGGATATAATATGTCTCTCTCTGTTTGTAAGTCATGGATATAATATGTCTCTCTCTGTTTGTAAGTCATGGATATAATATGTCTCTCTCTGTTTGTAAGTCATGGATATAATATGTCTCTCTCTGTTTGTAAGTCATGGATATAATATGTTTTTCTCTGTTTGTAAGTCATGGATATAATATGTCTCTCTGTGTGTAAGTCATGGATATAATATGTCTCTCTCTGTTTGTAAGTCATGGATATAATATGTCTCTCTGTGTGTAAGTCATGGATATAATATGTCTCTCTCTGTTTGTAAGTCATGGATATAATATGTCTCTCTCTGTTTGTAAGTCATGGATATAATATGCCTCTCTCTATTTGTAAGTCATGGATATAATATGTCTCTCTCTGTTTGTAAGTCATGGATATAATATGCCTCTCTCTGTTTGTAAGTCATGGATATAATATACTTTTCTCTGTTTGTAAGTCATGGATATAATATTTCTCTCTCTGTTTGTAAGTCATGGACATAATATGTCTCTCTATGTTTGTAAGTCATGGATATAATATGTCTCTCTCTGTTTGTAAGTCATGGATATAATATGTCTCTCTCTGTTTGTAAGTCATGGATATAATATGTCTCTCTCTGTTTGTAAGGCATGGATATAATATGTCTCTCTGTTTGTAAGTCATGGATATAATATGTCTCTCTCTGTTTGTAAGTCATGGATATAATATGTCTCTCTCTGTTTGTAAGTCATGGATATAATATGTCTCTCTGTTTGTAAGTCATGGATATAATATGTCTCTCTCTGTTTGTAAGTCATGGATATAATATGTCTCTCTCTGTTTGTAAGTCATGGATATACTATGTCTCTCTGTTTGTAAGTCATGGATATAATATGTCTCTCTCTGTTTGTAAGTCATGGATATAATATGTCTCTCTGTTTGTAAGTCATGGATATAATATGTCTCTCTGTGTGTAAGTCATGGATATAATATGTCTCTCTGTGTGTAAGTCATGAATGTAATATGTCTCTTTCTGTTTTTAAGTCATGGATATAATATGCCTCTCTCTGTTTTTAAGTCATGGATATAATATGCCTCTCTCTGTTTGTAAGTCATGGATATAATATGTCTCTCTGTTTGTAAGTCATGGATATAATATGTCTCTCTCTGTTTGTAAGTCATGGATATAATATGTCTCTCTCTGTTTGTAAGTCATGGATATAATATGTCTCTCTCTGTTTGTAAGTCATGGATATAATATGTCTCTCTCTGTTTGTAAGTCATGGATATAATATGTCTCTCTGTTTGTAAGTCATGGATATAATATGTTTTTCTCTGTTTGTAAGTCATGGATATAATATGTCTCTCTCTGTGTGTAAGTCATGGATATAATATGTCTCTCTCTGTTTGTAAGTCATGGATATAATATGTCTCTCTCTGTTTGTAAGTCATGGATATAATATGCCTCTCTCTGTTTGTAAGTCATGGATATAATATGTCTCTCTCTGTGTGTAAGTCATGGATATAATATGTCTCTCTCTGTTTGTAAGTCATGGATATAATATGTCTCTCTCTGTTTGTAAGTCATGGATATAATATGCCTCTCTCTGTTTGTAAGTCATGGATATAATATGTCTCTCTCTGTGTGTAAGTCATGGATATAATATGTCTCTCTCTGTTTGTAAGTCATGGATATAATATGTCTCTCTCTGTTTGTAAGTCATGGATATAATATGTCTCTCTCTGTTTGTAAGTCATGGATATAATATGTCTCTCTCTGTTTGTAAGTCATGGATATAATTTGTCTCTCTGTTTGTAAGTCATGGATATAATATGTCTCTCTCTGTTTGTAAGTCATGGATATAATATGTCTCTCTCTGTTTGTAAGTCATGGATATAATATGTCTCTCTCTGTTTGTAAGTCATGGATATAATATGTCTCTCTGTGTGTAAGTCATGAATATAATATGTCTCTCTCTGTGTGTAAGTCATGGATATAATATGCCTCTCTCTGTTTGTAAGTCATGGATATTATATGTCTCTCTCTGTGTGTAAGTCATGGATATAATATGTCTCTCTCTGCTTGTAAGTCATGGATATAATATGTCTCTCTCTGTTTGTAAGTCATGGATATAATATGTCTCTCTGTTTGTAAGTCATGGATATAATATGTCTCTCTCTGTTTGTAAGTCATGGATATAATATGTCTCTCTCTGTTTGTAAGTCATGGATATAATATGTCTCTCTCTGTTTGTAAGTCATGGATATAATATGTCTCTCTCTGTTTGTAAGTCATGGATATAATATGTTTTTCTCTGTTTGTAAGTCATGGATATAATATGTCTCTCTGTGTGTAAGTCATGGATATAATATGTCTCTCTCTGTTTGTAAGTCATGGATATAATATGTCTCTCTCTGTGTGTAAGTCATGGATATAAAATGTCTCTCTCTGTTTGTAAGTCATGGATATAATATGTCTCTCTCTGTTTGTAAGTCATGGATATAATATGTCTCTCTCTGTTTGTAAGTCATGGATATAATTTGTCTCTCTGTTTGTAAGTCATGGATATAATATGTCTCTCTCTGTTTGTAAGTCATGGATATAATATGTCTCTCTCTGTTTGTAAGTCATGGATATAATATGTCTCTCTCTGTTTGTAAGTCATGGATATGATATGTCTCTCTCTGTTTGTAAGTCATGGATATAATATGCCTCTCTCTGTTTGTAAGTCATGGACATAATATGTCTCTCTATGTTTGTAAGTCATGGATATAATATGTATCTCTCTGTTTGTAAGTCATGGATATAATATGTCTCTCTGTTTGTAAGTCATGGATATAATATGTCTCTCTCTGTTTGTAAGTCATGGATATAATATGTCTCTCTATTTGTAAGTCATGGATATAATATGTCTCTCTCTGTTTGTAAGTCATGGATATAATATGCCTCTCTCTGTTTGTAAGTCATGGATATAATAAGTCTCTCTCTGTTTGTAAGTCATGGATATAATATGTCTCTCTCTGTTTGTAAGTCATGGATATAATATGTCTCTCTCTGTTTGTAAGTCATGGATATAATATGTCTCTCTGTGTGTAAGTCATGGATATAATATGTCTCTCTGTGTGTAAGTCATGGATATAATATGTCTCTCTCTGTGTGTAATTCATGGATATAATATGCCTCTGTTTGTAAGTCATGGATATAATATGTCTCTCTCTGTGTGTAAGTCATGGATATAATAAGTCTCTCTCTGTTTGTAAGTCATGGATATAATATGTCTCTCTCTGTTTGTAAGTCATGGATATAATATGTCTCTCTCTGTTTGTAAGTCATGGATATAATAAGTCTCTCTCTGTTTGTAAGTCATGGATATAATATGTCTCTCTCTGTTTGTAAGTCATGGATATAATATGTCTCTCTGTTTGTAAGTCATGGATATAATATGTCTCTCTCTGTTTGTAAGTCATGGATATAATATGTCTCTCTCTGTTTGTAAGTCATGGATATAATATGTCTCTCTCTGTTTGTAAGTCATGGATATAATATGTCTCTCTCTGTTTGTAAGTCATGGATATAATATGTCTCTCTCTGTTTGTAAGTCATGGATATAATATGTCTCTTTGTGTGTAAGTCATGAATATAATATGCCTCTCTCTGTGTGTAAGTCATGGATATAATATGCCTCTCTCTGTTTGTAAGTCATGGATATAATATGTCTCTCTCTGTGTGTAAGTCATGGATATAATATGTCTCTCTCTGTTTGTAAGTCATGGATATAATATGTCTCTCTCTGTTTGTAAGTCATGGATATAATATGTCTCTCTCTGTTTGTAAGTCATGGATATAATATGTCTCTCTCTGTTTGTAAGTCATGGATATAATTTGTCTCTCTGTTTGTAAGTCATGGATATAATATGTCTCTCTCTGTTTGTAAGTCATGGATATAATATGTCTCTCTCTGTTTGTAAGTCATGGATATAATATGTCTCTCTCTGTTTGTAAGTCATGGATATGATATGTCTCTCTCTGTTTGTAAGTCATGGATATAATATGTCTCTCTGTTTGTAAGTCATGGATATAATATGTCTCTCTGTGTGTAAGTCATGGATATAATATGTCTCTCTGTGTGTAAGTCATGAATATAATATGTCTCTCTCTGTGTGTAAGTCATGGATATAATATGCCTCTCTCTGTTTATAAGTCATGGATATTATATGTCTCTCTCTGTGTGTAAGTCATGGATATAATATGTCTCTCTCTGTTTGTAAGTCATGGATATAATATGTCTCTCTCTGTTTGTAAGTCATGGATATAATATGTCTCTCTGTTTGTAAGTCATGGATATAATATGTCTCTCTCTGTTTGTAAGTCATGGATATAATATGTCTCTCTCTGTTTGTAAGTCATGGATATAATATGTCTCTCTCTGTTTGTAAGTCATGGATATAATATGTCTCTCTCTGTTTGTAAGTCATGGATATAATATGTCTCTCTGTTTGTAAGTCATGGATATAATATGTTTTTCTCTGTTTGTAAGTCATGGATATAATATGTCTCTCTGTGTGTAAGTCATGGATATAATATGTCTCTCTCTGTTTGTAAGTCATGGATATAATATGTCTCTCTGTGTGTAAGTCATGGATATAATATGTCTCTCTCTGTTTGTAAGTCATGGATATAATATGTCTCTCTCTGTTTGTAAGTCATGGATATAATATGTCTCTCTCTGTTTGTAAGTCATGGATATAATATGCCTCTCTCTATTTGTAAGTCATGGATATAATATGTCTCTCTCTGTTTGTAAGTCATGGATATAATATGTCTCTCTGTTTGTAAGTCATGGATATAATATGTCTCTCTCTGTTTGTAAGTCATGGATATAATATGTCTCTCTCTGTTTGTAAGTCATGGATATAATATGTCTCTCTCTGTTTGTAAGTCATGGATATAATATGTCTCTCTCTGTTTGTAAGTCATGGATATAATATGTTTTTCTCTGTTTGTAAGTCATGGATATAATATGTCTCTCTGTGTGTAAGTCATGGATATAATATGTCTCTCTCTGTTTGTAAGTCATGGATATAATATGTCTCTCTCTGTGTGTAAGTCATGGATATAAAATGTCTCTCTCTGTTTGTAAGTCATGGATATAATATGTCTCTCTCTGTTTGTAAGTCATGGATATAATATGTCTCTCTCTGTTTGTAAGTCATGGATATAATTTGTCTCTCTGTTTGTAAGTCATGGATATAATATGTCTCTCTCTGTTTGTAAGTCATGGATATAATATGTCTCTCTCTGTTTGTAAGTCATGGATATAATATGTCTCTCTCTATTTGTAAGTCATGGATATAATATGTATCTCTCTGTTTGTAAGTCATGGATATAATATGTCTCTCTCTGTTTGTAAGTCATGGATATAATATGTCTCTCTCTGTTTGTAAGTCATGGATATAATATGTCTCTCTCTGTTTGTAAGTCATGGATATAATATGTCTCTCTCTGTTTGTAAGTCATGGATATAATATGTCTCTCTCTGTTTGTAAGTCATGGATATAATATGTCTCTCTGTTTGTAAGTCATGGATATAATATGTCTCTCTCTGTTTGTAAGTCATGGATATAATATGCCTCTCTCTGTTTGTAAGTCATGGATATAATAAGTCTCTCTCTGTTTGTAAGTCATGGATATAATATGTCTCTCTCTGTTTGTAAGTCATGGATATAATATGTCTCTCTCTGTTTGTAAGTCATGGATATAATATGTCTCTCTGTGTGTAAGTCATGGATATAATATGTCTCTCTGTGTGTAAGTCATGGATATAATATGTCTCTCTCTGTGTGTAATTCATGGATATAATATGCCCCTGTTTGTAAGTCATGGATATAATATGTCTCTCTCTGTGTGTAAGTCATGGATATAATAAGTCTCTCTCTGTTTGTAAGTCATGGATATAATATTTCTCTCTCTGTTTGTAAGTCATGGATATAATATGTCTCTCTCTGTTTGTAAGTCATGGATATAATAAGTCTCTCTCTGTTTGTAAGTCATGGATATAATATGTCTCTCTCTGTTTGTAAGTCATGGATATAATATGTCTCTCTGTTTGTAAGTCATGGATATAATATGTCTCTCTCTGTTTGTAAGTCATGGATATAATATGTCTCTCTCTGTTTGTAAGTCATGGATATAATATGTCTCTCTCTGTTTGTAAGTCATGGATATAATATGTCTCTCTCTGTTTGTAAGTCATGGATATAATATGTCTCTCTCTGTTTGTAAGTCATGGATATAATATGTCTCTTTGTGTGTAAGTCATGAATATAATATGCCTCTCTCTGTGTGTAAGTCATGGATATAATATGCCTCTCTCTGTTTGTAAGTCATGGATATAATATGTCTCTCTCTGTGTGTAAGTCATGGATATAATATGTCTCTCTCTGTTTGTAAGTCATGGATATAATATGTCTCTCTCTGTTTGTAAGTCATGGATATAATATGTCTCTCTCTGTTTGTAAGTCATGGATATAATATGTCTCTCTCTGTTTGTAAGTCATGGATATAATTTGTCTCTCTGTTTGTAAGTCATGGATATAATATGTCTCTCTCTGTTTGTAAGTCATGGATATAATATGTCTCTCTCTGTTTGTAAGTCATGGATATAATATGTCTCTCTCTGTTTGTAAGTCATGGATATGATATGTCTCTCTCTGTTTGTAAGTCATGGATATAATATGTCTCTCTGTTTGTAAGTCATGGATATAATATGTCTCTCTGTGTGTAAGTCATGGATATAATATGTCTCTCTGTGTGTAAGTCATGAATATAATATGTCTCTCTCTGTGTGTAAGTCATGGATATAATATGCCTCTCTCTGTTTATAAGTCATGGATATTATATGTCTCTCTCTGTGTGTAAGTCATGGATATAATATGTCTCTCTCTGTTTGTAAGTCATGGATATAATATGTCTCTCTCTGTTTGTAAGTCATGGATATAATATGTCTCTCTGTTTGTAAGTCATGGATATAATATGTCTCTCTCTGTTTGTAAGTCATGGATATAATATGTCTCTCTCTGTTTGTAAGTCATGGATATAATATGTCTCTCTCTGTTTGTAAGTCATGGATATAATATGTCTCTCTCTGTTTGTAAGTCATGGATATAATATGTCTCTCTCTGTTTGTAAGTCATGGATATAATATGTCTCTCTCTGTTTGTAAGTCATGGACATAATATGTCTCTCTATGTTTGTAAGTCATGGATATAATATGTATCTCTCTGTTTGTAAGTCATGGATATAATATGTCTCTCTCTGTTTGTAAGTCATGGATATAATATGTCTCTCTCTGTTTGTAAGTCATGGATATAATATGTCTCTCTGTTTGTAAGTCATGGATATAATATGTCTCTCTGTTTGTAAGTCATGGATATAATATGTCTCTCTCTGTTTGTAAGTCATGGATATAATATGCCTCTCTCTATTTGTAAGTCATGGATATAATATGTCTCTCTCTGTTTGTAAGTAATGGATATAATATGCCTCTCTCTGTTTGTAAGTCATGGATATAATATATTTTTCTCTGTTTGTAAGTCATGGATATAATATTTCTCTCTCTGTTTGTAAGTCATGGACATAATATGTCTCTCTATGTTTGTAAGTCATGGATATAATATGTCTCTCTCTGTTTGTAAGTCATGGATATAATATGTCTCTCTCTGTTTGTAAGTCATGGATATAATATGCCTCTCTCTGTTTGTAAGTCATGGATATAATATATTTTTCTCTGTTTGTAAGTCATGGATATAATATTTCTCTCTCTGTTTGTAAGTCATGGACATAATATGTCTCTCTATGTTTGTAAGTCATGGATATAATATGTATCTCTCTGTTTGTAAGTCATGGATATAATATGTCTCTCTCTGTTTGTAAGTCATGGATATAATATGTCTCTCTCTGTTTGTAAGTCATGGATATAATATGTCTCTCTGTTTGTAAGTCATGGATATAATATGTCTCTCTGTTTGTAAGTCATGGATATAATATGTCTCTTTCTGTTTGTAAGTCATGGATATAATATGCCTCTCTCTATTTGTAAGTCATGGATATAATATGTCTCTCTCTGTTTGTAAGTAATGGATATAATATGCCTCTCTCTGTTTGTAAGTCATGGATATAATATATTTTTCTCTGTTTGTAAGTCATGGATATAATATTTCTCTCTCTGTTTGTAAGTCATGGACATAATATGTCTCTCTATGTTTGTAAGTCATGGATATAATATGTCTCTCTCTGTTTGTAAGTCATGGATATAATATGTCTCTCTCTGTTTGTAAGTCATGGATATAATATGCCTCTCTCTATTTGTAAGTCATGGATATAATATGTCTCTCTCTGTTTGTAAGTCATGGATATAATATGCCTCTCTCTGTTTGTAAGTCATGGATATAATATATTTTTCTCTGTTTGTAAGTCATGGATATAATATTTCTCTCTCTGTTTGTAAGTCATGGACATAATATGTCTCTCTATGTTTGTAAGTCATGGATATAATATGTATCTCTCTGTTTGTAAGTCATGGATATAATATGTCTCTCTCTGTTTGTAAGTCATGGATATAATATGTCTCTCTCTGTTTGTAAGTCATGGATATAATATGTCTCTCTGTTTGTAAGTCATGGATATAATATGTCTCTCTGTTTGTAAGTCATGGATATAATATGTCTCTCTGTGTGTAAGTCATGGATATAATATGTCTCTCTGTGTGTAAGTCATGAATGTAATATGTCTCTTTCTGTTTGTAAGTCATGGATATAATATGCCTCTCTCTGTTTGTAAGTCATGGACATAATATGTCTCTCTATGTTTGTAAGTCATGGATATAATATGTATCTCTCTGTTTGTAAGTCATGGATATAATATGTCTCTCTGTTTGTAAGTCATGGAAATAATATGTCTCTCTCTGTTTGTAAGTCATGGATATAATATGTCTCTCTATTTGTAAGTCATGGATATAATATGTCTCTCTCTGTTTGTAAGTCATGGATATAATATGCCTCTCTCTGTTTGTAAGTCATGGATATAATATGTATCTCTCTGTTTGTAAGTCATGGATATAATATGTCTCTCTCTGTTTGTAAGTCATGGATATAATATGTCTCTCTCTGTTTGTAAGTCATGGATATAATATGTCTCTCTGTTTGTAAGTCATGGATATAATATGTCTCTCTGTTTGTAAGTCATGGATATAATATGTCTCTCTGTGTGTAAGTCATGGATATAATATGTCTCTCTGTGTGTAAGTCATGAATGTAATATGTCTCTTTCTGTTTGTAAGTCATGGATATAATATGCCTCTCTCTGTTTGTAAGTCATGGACATAATATGTCTCTCTATGTTTGTAAGTCATGGATATAATATGTATCTCTCTGTTTGTAAGTCATGGATATAATATGTCTCTCTGTTTGTAAGTCATGGATATAATATGTCTCTCTCTGTTTGTAAGTCATGGATATAATATGTCTCTCTATTTGTAAGTCATGGATATAATATGTCTCTCTCTGTTTGTAAGTCATGGATATAATATGCCTCTCTCTGTTTGTAAGTCATGGATATAATAAGTCTCTCTCTGTTTGTAAGTCATGGATATAATATGTCTCTCTCTGTTTGTAAGTCATGGATATAATATGTCTCTCTCTGTTTGTAAGTCATGGATATAATATGTCTCTCTGTGTGTAAGTCATGGATATAATATGTCTCTCTGTGTGTAAGTCATGGATATAATATGTCTCTCTCTGTGTGTAATTCATGGATATAATATGCCTCTGTTTGTAAGTCATGGATATAATATGTCTCTCTCTGTGTGTAAGTCATGGATATAATAAGTCTCTCTCTGTTTGTAAGTCATGGATATAATATGTCTCTCTCTGTTTGTAAGTCATGGATATAATATGTCTCTCTCTGTTTGTAAGTCATGGATATAATAAGTCTCTCTCTGTTTGTAAGTCATGGATATAATATGTCTCTCTCTGTTTGTAAGTCATGGATATAATATGTCTCTCTGTTTGTAAGTCATGGATATAATATGTCTCTCTCTGTTTGTAAGTCATGGATATAATATGTCTCTCTCTGTTTGTAAGTCATGGATATAATATGTCTCTCTCTGTTTGTAAGTCATGGATATAATATGTCTCTCTCTGTTTGTAAGTCATGGATATAATATGTCTCTCTCTGTTTGTAAGTCATGGATACAATATGTCTCTCTCTGTTTGTAAGTCATGGATATAATTTGTCTCTCTGTTTGTAAGTCATGGATATAATATGTCTCTCTCTGTTTGTAAGTCATGGATATAATATGTCTCTCTCTGTTTGTAAGTCATGGATATAATATGTCTCTCTCTGTTTGTAAGTCATGGATATGATATGTCTCTCTCTGTTTGTAAGTCATGGATATAATATGTCTCTCTGTTTGTAAGTCATGGATATAATATGTCTCTCTGTGTGTAAGTCATGGATATAATATGTCTCTCTGTGTGTAAGTCATGAATATAATATGTCTCTCTCTGTGTGTAAGTCATGGATATAATATGCCTCTCTCTGTTTGTAAGTCATGGATATTATATGTCTCTCTCTGTGTGTAAGTCATGGATATAATATGTCTCTCTCTGTTTGTAAGTCATGGATATAATATTTCTCTCTCTGTTTGTAAGTCATGGATATAATATGTCTCTCTCTGTTTGTAAGTCATGGATATAATATGTCTCTCTCTGTTTGTAAGTCATGGATATAATATGTTTTTCTCTGTTTGTAAGTCATGGATATAATATGTCTCTCTGTGTGTAAGTCATGGATATAATATGTCTCTCTCTGTTTGTAAGTCATGGATATAATATGTCTCTCTGTGTGTAAGTCATGGATATAATATGTCTCTCTCTGTTTGTAAGTCATGGATATAATATGTCTCTCTCTGTTTGTAAGTCATGGATATAATATGCCTCTCTCTATTTGTAAGTCATGGATATAATATGTATCTCTCTGTTTGTAAGTCATGGATATAATATGTCTCTCTCTGTTTGTAAGTCATGGATATAATATGTCTCTCTCTGTTTGTAAGTCATGGATATAATATGTCTCTCTCTGTTTGTAAGGCATGGATATAATATGTCTCTCTGTTTGTAAGTCATGGATATAATATGTCTCTCTCTGTTTGTAAGTCATGGATATAATATGTCTCTCTCTGTTTGTAAGTCATGGATATAATATGTCTCTCTGTTTGTAAGTCATGGATATAATATGTCTCTCTCTGTTTGTAAGTCATGGATATAATATGTCTCTCTCTGTTTGTAAGTCATGGATATACTATGTCTCTCTGTTTGTAAGTCATGGATATAATATGTCTCTCTCTGTTTGTAAGTCATGGATATAATATGTCTCTCTGTTTGTAAGTCATGGATATAATATGTCTCTCTGTGTGTAAGTCATGGATATAATATGTCTCTCTGTGTGTAAGTCATGAATGTAATATGTCTCTTTCTGTTTTTAAGTCATGGATATAATATGCCTCTCTCTGTTTTTAAGTCATGGATATAATATGTCTCTCTCTGTGTGTAAGTCATGGATATAATATGTCTCTCTCTGTTTGTAAGTCATGGATATAATATGTCTCTCTCTGTTTGTAAGTCATGGATATAATATGTCTCTCTGTTTGTAAGTCATGGATATAATATGCCTCTCTCTGTTTGTAAGTCATGGACATAATATGTCTCTCTATGTTTGTAAGTCATGGATATAATATGTATCTCTCTGTTTGTAAGTCATGGATATAATATGTCTCTCTCTGTTTGTAAGTCATGGATATAATATGTCTCTCTCTGTTTGTAAGTCATGGATATAATATGTCTCTCTCTGTTTGTAAGTCATGGATATAATATGTCTCTCTCTGTTTGTAAGTCATGGATATAATATGTTTTTCTCTGTTTGTAAGTCATGGATATAATATGTCTCTCTGTGTGTAAGTCATGGATATAATATGTCTCTCTCTGTTTGTAAGTCATGGATATAATATGTCTCTCTGTGTGTAAGTCATGGATATAATATGTCTCTCTCTGTTTGTAAGTCATGGATATAATATGTCTCTCTCTGTTTGTAAGTCATGGATATAATATGCCTCTCTCTATTTGTAAGTCATGGATATAATATGTCTCTCTCTGTTTGTAAGTCATGGATATAATATGCCTCTCTCTGTTTGTAAGTCATGGATATAATATACTTTTCTCTGTTTGTAAGTCATGGATATAATATTTCTCTCTCTGTTTGTAAGTCATGGACATAATATGTCTCTCTATGTTTGTAAGTCATGGATATAATATGTCTCTCTCTGTTTGTAAGTCATGGATATAATATGTCTCTCTCTGTTTGTAAGTCATGGATATAATATGTCTCTCTCTGTTTGTAAGGCATGGATATAATATGTCTCTCTGTTTGTAAGTCATGGATATAATATGTCTCTCTCTGTTTGTAAGTCATGGATATAATATGTCTCTCTCTGTTTGTAAGTCATGGATATAATATGTCTCTCTGTTTGTAAGTCATGGATATAATATGTCTCTCTCTGTTTGTAAGTCATGGATATAATATGTCTCTCTCTGTTTGTAAGTCATGGATATACTATGTCTCTCTGTTTGTAAGTCATGGATATAATATGTCTCTCTCTGTTTGTAAGTCATGGATATAATATGTCTCTCTGTTTGTAAGTCATGGATATAATATGTCTCTCTGTGTGTAAGTCATGGATATAATATGTCTCTCTGTGTGTAAGTCATGAATGTAATATGTCTCTTTCTGTTTTTAAGTCATGGATATAATATGCCTCTCTCTGTTTTTAAGTCATGGATATAATATGCCTCTCTCTGTTTGTAAGTCATGGATATAATATGTCTCTCTGTTTGTAAGTCATGGATATAATATGTCTCTCTCTGTTTGTAAGTCATGGATATAATATGTCTCTCTCTGTTTGTAAGTCATGGATATAATATGTCTCTCTCTGTTTGTAAGTCATGGATATAATATGTCTCTCTCTGTTTGTAAGTCATGGATATAATATGTCTCTCTGTTTGTAAGTCATGGATATAATATGTTTTTCTCTGTTTGTAAGTCATGGATATAATATGTCTCTCTCTGTGTGTAAGTCATGGATATAATATGTCTCTCTCTGTTTGTAAGTCATGGATATAATATGTCTCTCTCTGTTTGTAAGTCATGGATATAATATGCCTCTCTCTGTTTGTAAGTCATGGATATAATATGTCTCTCTCTGTGTGTAAGTCATGGATATAATATGTCTCTCTCTGTTTGTAAGTCATGGATATAATATGTCTCTCTCTGTTTGTAAGTCATGGATATAATATGCCTCTCTCTGTTTGTAAGTCATGGATATAATATGTCTCTCTCTGTGTGTAAGTCATGGATATAATATGTCTCTCTCTGTTTGTAAGTCATGGATATAATATGTCTCTCTCTGTTTGTAAGTCATGGATATAATATGTCTCTCTCTGTTTGTAAGTCATGGATATAATATGTCTCTCTCTGTTTGTAAGTCATGGATATAATTTGTCTCTCTGTTTGTAAGTCATGGATATAATATGTCTCTCTCTGTTTGTAAGTCATGGATATAATATGTCTCTCTCTGTTTGTAAGTCATGGATATAATATGTCTCTCTCTGTTTGTAAGTCATGGATATAATATGTCTCTCTGTGTGTAAGTCATGAATATAATATGTCTCTCTCTGTGTGTAAGTCATGGATATAATATGCCTCTCTCTGTTTGTAAGTCATGGATATTATATGTCTCTCTCTGTGTGTAAGTCATGGATATAATATGTCTCTCTCTGCTTGTAAGTCATGGATATAATATGTCTCTCTCTGTTTGTAAGTCATGGATATAATATGTCTCTCTGTTTGTAAGTCATGGATATAATATGTCTCTCTCTGTTTGTAAGTCATGGATATAATATGTCTCTCTCTGTTTGTAAGTCATGGATATAATATGTCTCTCTCTGTTTGTAAGTCATGGATATAATATGTCTCTCTCTGTTTGTAAGTCATGGATATAATATGTTTTTCTCTGTTTGTAAGTCATGGATATAATATGTCTCTCTGTGTGTAAGTCATGGATATAATATGTCTCTCTCTGTTTGTAAGTCATGGATATAATATGTCTCTCTCTGTGTGTAAGTCATGGATATAAAATGTCTCTCTCTGTTTGTAAGTCATGGATATAATATGTCTCTCTCTGTTTGTAAGTCATGGATATAATATGTCTCTCTCTGTTTGTAAGTCATGGATATAATATGTCTCTCTGTTTGTAAGTCATGGATATAATATGTCTCTCTCTGTTTGTAAGTCATGGATATAATATGTCTCTCTCTGTTTGTAAGTCATGGATATAATATGTCTCTCTCTGTTTGTAAGTCATGGATATGATATGTCTCTCTCTGTTTGTAAGTCATGGATATAATATGCCTCTCTCTGTTTGTAAGTCATGGACATAATATGTCTCTCTATGTTTGTAAGTCATGGATATAATATGTATCTCTCTGTTTGTAAGTCATGGATATAATATGTCTCTCTGTTTGTAAGTCATGGATATAATATGTCTCTCTCTGTTTGTAAGTCATGGATATAATATGTCTCTCTATTTGTAAGTCATGGATATAATATGTCTCTCTCTGTTTGTAAGTCATGGATATAATATGCCTCTCTCTGTTTGTAAGTCATGGATATAATAAGTCTCTCTCTGTTTGTAAGTCATGGATATAATATGTCTCTCTCTGTTTGTAAGTCATGGATATAATATGTCTCTCTCTGTTTGTAAGTCATGGATATAATATGTCTCTCTGTGTGTAAGTCATGGATATAATATGTCTCTCTGTGTGTAAGTCATGGATATAATATGTCTCTCTCTGTGTGTAATTCATGGATATAATATGCCTCTGTTTGTAAGTCATGGATATAATATGTCTCTCTCTGTGTGTAAGTCATGGATATAATAAGTCTCTCTCTGTTTGTAAGTCATGGATATAATATGTCTCTCTCTGTTTGTAAGTCATGGATATAATATGTCTCTCTCTGTTTGTAAGTCATGGATATAATAAGTCTCTCTCTGTTTGTAAGTCATGGATATAATATGTCTCTCTCTGTTTGTAAGTCATGGATATAATATGTCTCTCTGTTTGTAAGTCATGGATATAATATGTCTCTCTCTGTTTGTAAGTCATGGATATAATATGTCTCTCTCTGTTTGTAAGTCATGGATATAATATGTCTCTCTCTGTTTGTAAGTCATGGATATAATATGTCTCTCTCTGTTTGTAAGTCATGGATATAATATGTCTCTCTCTGTTTGTAAGTCATGGATATAATATGTCTCTTTGTGTGTAAGTCATGAATATAATATGCCTCTCTCTGTGTGTAAGTCATGGATATAATATGCCTCTCTCTGTTTGTAAGTCATGGATATAATATGTCTCTCTCTGTGTGTAAGTCATGGATATAATATGTCTCTCTCTGTTTGTAAGTCATGGATATAATATGTCTCTCTCTGTTTGTAAGTCATGGATATAATATGTCTCTCTCTGTTTGTAAGTCATGGATATAATATGTCTCTCTCTGTTTGTAAGTCATGGATATAATTTGTCTCTCTGTTTGTAAGTCATGGATATAATATGTCTCTCTCTGTTTGTAAGTCATGGATATAATATGTCTCTCTCTGTTTGTAAGTCATGGATATAATATGTCTCTCTCTGTTTGTAAGTCATGGATATGATATGTCTCTCTCTGTTTGTAAGTCATGGATATAATATGTCTCTCTGTTTGTAAGTCATGGATATAATATGTCTCTCTGTGTGTAAGTCATGGATATAATATGTCTCTCTGTGTGTAAGTCATGAATATAATATGTCTCTCTCTGTGTGTAAGTCATGGATATAATATGCCTCTCTCTGTTTATAAGTCATGGATATTATATGTCTCTCTCTGTGTGTAAGTCATGGATATAATATGTCTCTCTCTGTTTGTAAGTCATGGATATAATATGTCTCTCTCTGTTTGTAAGTCATGGATATACTATGTCTCTCTGTTTGTAAGTCATGGATATAATATGTCTCTCTCTGTTTGTAAGTCATGGATATAATATGTCTCTCTGTTTGTAAGTCATGGATATAATATGTCTCTCTGTGTGTAAGTCATGGATATAATATGTCTCTCTGTGTGTAAGTCATGAATGTAATATGTCTCTTTCTGTTTTTAAGTCATGGATATAATATGCCTCTCTCTGTTTTTAAGTCATGGATATAATATGCCTCTCTCTGTTTGTAAGTCATGGATATAATATGTCTCTCTGTTTGTAAGTCATGGATATAATATGTCTCTCTCTGTTTGTAAGTCATGGATATAATATGTCTCTCTCTGTTTGTAAGTCATGGATATAATATGTCTCTCTCTGTTTGTAAGTCATGGATATAATATGTCTCTCTCTGTTTGTAAGTCATGGATATAATATGTCTCTCTGTTTGTAAGTCATGGATATAATATGTTTTTCTCTGTTTGTAAGTCATGGATATAATATGTCTCTCTCTGTGTGTAAGTCATGGATATAATATGTCTCTCTCTGTTTGTAAGTCATGGATATAATATGTCTCTCTCTGTTTGTAAGTCATGGATATAATATGCCTCTCTCTGTTTGTAAGTCATGGATATAATATGTCTCTCTCTGTGTGTAAGTCATGGATATAATATGTCTCTCTCTGTTTGTAAGTCATGGATATAATATGTCTCTCTCTGTTTGTAAGTCATGGATATAATATGCCTCTCTCTGTTTGTAAGTCATGGATATAATATGTCTCTCTCTGTGTGTAAGTCATGGATATAATATGTCTCTCTCTGTTTGTAAGTCATGGATATAATATGTCTCTCTCTGTTTGTAAGTCATGGATATAATATGTCTCTCTCTGTTTGTAAGTCATGGATATAATATGTCTCTCTCTGTTTGTAAGTCATGGATATAATTTGTCTCTCTGTTTGTAAGTCATGGATATAATATGTCTCTCTCTGTTTGTAAGTCATGGATATAATATGTCTCTCTCTGTTTGTAAGTCATGGATATAATATGTCTCTCTCTGTTTGTAAGTCATGGATATAATATGTCTCTCTGTGTGTAAGTCATGAATATAATATGTCTCTCTCTGTGTGTAAGTCATGGATATAATATGCCTCTCTCTGTTTGTAAGTAATGGATATTATATGTCTCTCTCTGTGTGTAAGTCATGGATATAATATGTCTCTCTCTGCTTGTAAGTCATGGATATAATATGTCTCTCTCTGTTTGTAAGTCATGGATATAATATGTCTCTCTGTTTGTAAGTCATGGATATAATATGTCTCTCTCTGTTTGTAAGTCATGGATATAATATGTCTCTCTCTGTTTGTAAGTCATGGATATAATATGTCTCTCTCTGTTTGTAAGTCATGGATATAATATGTCTCTCTCTGTTTGTAAGTCATGGATATAATATGTTTTTCTCTGTTTGTAAGTCATGGATATAATATGTCTCTCTGTGTGTAAGTCATGGATATAATATGTCTCTCTCTGTTTGTAAGTCATGGATATAATATGTCTCTCTCTGTGTGTAAGTCATGGATATAAAATGTCTCTCTCTGTTTGTAAGTCATGGATATAATATGTCTCTCTCTGTTTGTAAGTCATGGATATAATATGTCTCTCTCTGTTTGTAAGTCATGGATATAATTTGTCTCTCTGTTTGTAAGTCATGGATATAATATGTCTCTCTCTGTTTGTAAGTCATGGATATAATATGTCTCTCTCTGTTTGTAAGTCATGGATATAATATGTCTCTCTCTGTTTGTAAGTCATGGATATGATATGTCTCTCTCTGTTTGTAAGTCATGGATATAATATGCCTCTCTCTGTTTGTAAGTCATGGACATAATATGTCTCTCTATGTTTGTAAGTCATGGATATAATATGTATCTCTCTGTTTGTAAGTCATGGATATAATATGTCTCTCTGTTTGTAAGTCATGGATATAATATGTCTCTCTCTGTTTGTAAGTCATGGATATAATATGTCTCTCTATTTGTAAGTCATGGATATAATATGTCTCTCTCTGTTTGTAAGTCATGGATATAATATGCCTCTCTCTGTTTGTAAGTCATGGATATAATAAGTCTCTCTCTGTTTGTAAGTCATGGATATAATATGTCTCTCTCTGTTTGTAAGTCATGGATATAATATGTCTCTCTCTGTTTGTAAGTCATGGATATAATATGTCTCTCTGTGTGTAAGTCATGGATATAATATGTCTCTCTGTGTGTAAGTCATGGATATAATATGTCTCTCTCTGTGTGTAATTCATGGATATAATATGCCTCTGTTTGTAAGTCATGGATATAATATGTCTCTCTCTGTGTGTAAGTCATGGATATAATAAGTCTCTCTCTGTTTGTAAGTCATGGATATAATATGTCTCTCTCTGTTTGTAAGTCATGGATATAATATGTCTCTCTCTGTTTGTAAGTCATGGATATAATAAGTCTCTCTCTGTTTGTAAGTCATGGATATAATATGTCTCTCTCTGTTTGTAAGTCATGGATATAATATGTCTCTCTGTTTGTAAGTCATGGATATAATATGTCTCTCTCTGTTTGTAAGTCATGGATATAATATGTCTCTCTCTGTTTGTAAGTCATGGATATAATATGTCTCTCTCTGTTTGTAAGTCATGGATATAATATGTCTCTCTCTGTTTGTAAGTCATGGATATAATATGTCTCTCTCTGTTTGTAAGTCATGGATATAATATGTCTCTTTGTGTGTAAGTCATGAATATAATATGCCTCTCTCTGTGTGTAAGTCATGGATATAATATGCCTCTCTCTGTTTGTAAGTCATGGATATAATATGTCTCTCTCTGTGTGTAAGTCATGGATATAATATGTCTCTCTCTGTTTGTAAGTCATGGATATAATATGTCTCTCTCTGTTTGTAAGTCATGGATATAATATGTCTCTCTCTGTTTGTAAGTCATGGATATAATATGTCTCTCTCTGTTTGTAAGTCATGGATATAATTTGTCTCTCTGTTTGTAAGTCATGGATATAATATGTCTCTCTCTGTTTGTAAGTCATGGATATAATATGTCTCTCTCTGTTTGTAAGTCATGGATATAATATGTCTCTCTCTGTTTGTAAGTCATGGATATGATATGTCTCTCTCTGTTTGTAAGTCATGGATATAATATGTCTCTCTGTTTGTAAGTCATGGATATAATATGTCTCTCTGTGTGTAAGTCATGGATATAATATGTCTCTCTGTGTGTAAGTCATGAATATAATATGTCTCTCTCTGTGTGTAAGTCATGGATATAATATGCCTCTCTCTGTTTATAAGTCATGGATATTATATGTCTCTCTCTGTGTGTAAGTCATGGATATAATATGTCTCTCTCTGTTTGTAAGTCATGGATATAATATGTCTCTCTCTGTTTGTAAGTCATGGATATAATATGTCTCTCTGTTTGTAAGTCATGGATATAATATGTCTCTCTCTGTTTGTAAGTCATGGATATAATATGTCTCTCTCTGTTTGTAAGTCATGGATATAATATGTCTCTCTCTGTTTGTAAGTCATGGATATAATATGTCTCTCTCTGTTTGTAAGTCATGGATATAATATGTCTCTCTGTTTGTAAGTCATGGATATAATATGTTTTTCTCTGTTTGTAAGTCATGGATATAATATGTCTCTCTGTGTGTAAGTCATGGATATAATATGTCTCTCTCTGTTTGTAAGTCATGGATATAATATGTCTCTCTGTGTGTAAGTCATGGATATAATATGTCTCTCTCTGTTTGTAAGTCATGGATATAATATGTCTCTCTCTGTTTGTAAGTCATGGATATAATATGTCTCTCTCTGTTTGTAAGTCATGGATATAATATGCCTCTCTCTATTTGTAAGTCATGGATATAATATGTCTCTCTCTGTTTGTAAGTCATGGATATAATATGTCTCTCTGTTTGTAAGTCATGGATATAATATGTCTCTCTCTGTTTGTAAGTCATGGATATAATATGTCTCTCTCTGTTTGTAAGTCATGGATATAATATGTCTCTCTCTGTTTGTAAGTCATGGATATAATATGTCTCTCTCTGTTTGTAAGTCATGGATATAATATGTTTTTCTCTGTTTGTAAGTCATGGATATAATATGTCTCTCTGTGTGTAAGTCATGGATATAATATGTCTCTCTCTGTTTGTAAGTCATGGATATAATATGTCTCTCTCTGTGTGTAAGTCATGGATATAAAATGTCTCTCTCTGTTTGTAAGTCATGGATATAATATGTCTCTCTCTGTTTGTAAGTCATGGATATAATATGTCTCTCTCTGTTTGTAAGTCATGGATATAATTTGTCTCTCTGTTTGTAAGTCATGGATATAATATGTCTCTCTCTGTTTGTAAGTCATGGATATAATATGTCTCTCTCTGTTTGTAAGTCATGGATATAATATGTCTCTCTCTGTTTGTAAGTCATGGATATGATATGTCTCTCTCTGTTTGTAAGTCATGGATATAATATGCCTCTCTCTGTTTGTAAGTCATGGACATAATATGTCTCTCTATGTTTGTAAGTCATGGATATAATATGTATCTCTCTGTTTGTAAGTCATGGATATAATATGTCTCTCTCTGTTTGTAAGTCATGGATATGATATGTCTCTCTCTGTTTGTAAGTCATGGATATAATATGCCTCTCTCTGTTTGTAAGTCATGGACATAATATGTCTCTCTATGTTTGTAAGTCATGGATATAATATGTATCTCTCTGTTTGTAAGTCATGGATATAATATGTCTCTCTGTTTGTAAGTCATGGATATAATATGTCTCTCTCTGTTTGTAAGTCATGGATATAATATGTCTCTCTATTTGTAAGTCATGGATATAATATGTCTCTCTCTGTTTGTAAGTCATGGATATAATATGCCTCTCTCTGTTTGTAAGTCATGGATATAATAAGTCTCTCTCTGTTTGTAAGTCATGGATATAATATGTCTCTCTCTGTTTGTAAGTCATGGATATAATATGTCTCTCTCTGTTTGTAAGTCATGGATATAATATGTCTCTCTGTGTGTAAGTCATGGATATAATATGTCTCTCTGTGTGTAAGTCATGGATATAATATGTCTCTCTCTGTGTGTAATTCATGGATATAATATGCCTCTGTTTGTAAGTCATGGATATAATATGTCTCTCTCTGTGTGTAAGTCATGGATATAATAAGTCTCTCTCTGTTTGTAAGTCATGGATATAATATGTCTCTCTCTGTTTGTAAGTCATGGATATAATATGTCTCTCTCTGTTTGTAAGTCATGGATATAATAAGTCTCTCTCTGTTTGTAAGTCATGGATATAATATGTCTCTCTCTGTTTGTAAGTCATGGATATAATATGTCTCTCTGTTTGTAAGTCATGGATATAATATGTCTCTCTCTGTTTGTAAGTCATGGATATAATATGTCTCTCTCTGTTTGTAAGTCATGGATATAATATGTCTCTCTCTGTTTGTAAGTCATGGATATAATATGTCTCTCTCTGTTTGTAAGTCATGGATATAATATGTCTCTCTCTGTTTGTAAGTCATGGATATAATATGTCTCTTTGTGTGTAAGTCATGAATATAATATGCCTCTCTCTGTGTGTAAGTCATGGATATAATATGCCTCTCTCTGTTTGTAAGTCATGGATATAATATGTCTCTCTCTGTGTGTAAGTCATGGATATAATATGTCTCTCTCTGTTTGTAAGTCATGGATATAATATGTCTCTCTCTGTTTGTAAGTCATGGATATAATATGTCTCTCTCTGTTTGTAAGTCATGGATATAATATGTCTCTCTCTGTTTGTAAGTCATGGATATAATTTGTCTCTCTGTTTGTAAGTCATGGATATAATATGTCTCTCTCTGTTTGTAAGTCATGGATATAATATGTCTCTCTCTGTTTGTAAGTCATGGATATAATATGTCTCTCTCTGTTTGTAAGTCATGGATATGATATGTCTCTCTCTGTTTGTAAGTCATGGATATAATATGTCTCTCTGTTTGTAAGTCATGGATATAATATGTCTCTCTGTGTGTAAGTCATGGATATAATATGTCTCTCTGTGTGTAAGTCATGAATATAATATGTCTCTCTCTGTGTGTAAGTCATGGATATAATATGCCTCTCTCTGTTTATAAGTCATGGATATTATATGTCTCTCTCTGTGTGTAAGTCATGGATATAATATGTCTCTCTCTGTTTGTAAGTCATGGATATAATATGTCTCTCTCTGTTTGTAAGTCATGGATATAATATGTCTCTCTGTTTGTAAGTCATGGATATAATATGTCTCTCTCTGTTTGTAAGTCATGGATATAATATGTATCTCTCTGTTTGTAAGTCATGGATATAATATGTCTCTCTCTGTTTGTAAGTCATGGATATAATATGTCTCTCTCTGTTTGTAAGTCATGGATATAATATGTCTCTCTGTTTGTAAGTCATGGATATAATATGTTTTTCTCTGTTTGTAAGTCATGGATATAATATGTCTCTCTGTGTGTAAGTCATGGATATAATATGTCTCTCTCTGTTTGTAAGTCATGGATATAATATGTCTCTCTGTGTGTAAGTCATGGATATAATATGTCTCTCTCTGTTTGTAAGTCATGGATATAATATGTCTCTCTCTGTTTGTAAGTCATGGATATAATATGTCTCTCTCTGTTTGTAAGTCATGGATATAATATGCCTCTCTCTATTTGTAAGTCATGGATATAATATGTCTCTCTCTGTTTGTAAGTCATGGATATAATATGCCTCTCTCTGTTTGTAAGTCATGGATATAATATATTTTTCTCTGTTTGTAAGTCATGGATATAATATTTCTCTCTCTGTTTGTAAGTCATGGACATAATATGTCTCTCTATGTTTGTAAGTCATGGATATAATATGTATCTCTCTGTTTGTAAGTCATGGATATAATATGTCTCTCTCTGTTTGTAAGTCATGGATATAACATGTCTCTCTCTGTTTGTAAGTCATGGATATAATATGTCTCTCTGTTTGTAAGTCATGGATATAATATGTCTCTCTGTTTGTAAGTCATGGATATAATATGTCTCTCTCTGTTTGTAAGTCATGGATATAATATATTTTTCTCTGTTTGTAAGTCATGGATATAATATTTCTCTCTCTGTTTGTAAGTCATGGACATAATATGTCTCTCTATGTTTGTAAGTCATGGATATAATATGTCTCTCTCTGTTTGTAAGTCATGGATATAATATGTCTCTCTCTGTTTGTAAGTCATGGATATAATATGCCTCTCTCTATTTGTAAGTCATGGATATAATATGTCTCTCTCTGTTTGTAAGTCATGGATATAATATGCCTCTCTCTGTTTGTAAGTCATGGATATAATATATTTTTCTCTGTTTGTAAGTCATGGATATAATATTTCTCTCTCTGTTTGTAAGTCATGGACATAATATGTCTCTCTATGTTTGTAAGTCATGGATATAATATGTATCTCTCTGTTTGTAAGTCATGGATATAATATGTCTCTCTCTGTTTGTAAGTCATGGATATAATATGTCTCTCTCTGTTTGTAAGTCATGGATATAATATGTCTCTCTGTTTGTAAGTCATGGATATAATATGTCTCTCTGTTTGTAAGTCATGGATATAATATGTCTCTCTGTGTGTAAGTCATGGATATAATATGTCTCTCTGTGTGTAAGTCATGAATGTAATATGTCTCTTTCTGTTTGTAAGTCATGGATATAATATGCCTCTCTCTGTTTGTAAGTCATGGACATAATATGTCTCTCTATGTTTGTAAGTCATGGATATAATATGTATCTCTCTGTTTGTAAGTCATGGATATAATATGTCTCTCTCTGTTTGTAAGTCATGGATATAATATGTCTCTCTCTGTTTGTAAGTCATGGATATAATATGTCTCTCTCTGTTTGTAAGTCATGGATATAATATGTCTCTCTGTTTGTAAGTCATGGATATAATATGTCTCTCTCTGTTTGTAAGTCATGGATATAATATGCCTCTCTCTGTTTGTAAGTCATGGATATAATAAGTCTCTCTCTGTTTGTAAGTCATGGATATAATATGTCTCTCTCTGTTTGTAAGTCATGGATATAATATGTCTCTCTGTGTGAAAGTCATGGATATAATATGTCTCTCTCTGTGTGTAATTCATGGATATAATATGCCTCTGTTTGTAAGTCATGGATATAATATGTCTCTCTCTGTGTGTAAGTCATGGATATAATAAGTCTCTCTCTGTTTGTAAGTCATGGATATAATATGTCTCTCTCTGTTTGTAAGTCATGGATATAATATGTCTCTCTCTGTTTGTAAGTCATGGATATAATAAGTCTCTCTCTGTTTGTAAGTCATGGATATAATATGTCTCTCTCTGTTTGTAAGTCATGGATATAATATGTCTCTCTGTGTGTAAGTCATGAATATAATATGTCTCTCTCTGTGTGTAAGTCATGGATATAATATGCCTCTCTCTGTTTGTAAGTCATGGATATTATATGTCTCTCTCTGTTTGTAAGTCATGGATATAATATGTCTCTCTCTGTTTGTAAGTCATGGATATAATATGTCTCTCTGGTTGTAAGTCATGGATATAATATGTCTCTCTCTGTTTGTAAGTCATGGATATAATATGTATCTCTCTGTTTGTAAGTCATGGAAATAATATGTCTCTCTCTGTTTGTAAGTCATGGATATAATATGTCTCTCTCTGTTTGTAAGTCATGGATATAATATGTTTTTCTCTGTTTGTAAGTCATGGATATAATATGTCTCTCTGTGTGTAAGTCATGGATATAATATGTCTCTCTCTGTTTGTAAGTCATGGATATAATATGTCTCTCTGTGTGTAAGTCATGGATATAATATGTCTCTCTCTGTTTGTAAGTCATGGATATAATATGTCTCTCTCTGTTTGTAAGTCATGGATATAATATGCCTCTCTCTATTTGTAAGTCATGGATATAATATGTCTCTCTCTGTTTGTAAGTCATGGATATAATATATTTTTCTCTGTTTGTAAGTCATGGATATAATATGTCTCTCTCTGTTTGTAAGTCATGGATATAATATGTCTCTCTCTGTTTGTAAGTCATGGATATAATATGTCTCTTTGTGTGTAAGTCATGAATATAATATGCCTCTCTCTGTGTGTAAGTCATGGATATAATATGCCTCTCTCTGTTTGTAAGTCATGGATATAATATGTCTCTCTCTGTGTGTAAGTCATGGATATAATATGTCTCTCTCTGTTTGTAAGTCATGGATATAATATGTCTCTCTCTGTTTGTAAGTCATGGATATAATATGTCTCTCTCTGTTTGTAAGTCATGGATATAATATGTCTCTCTCTGTTTGTAAGTCATGGATATAATTTGTCTCTCTGTTTGTAAGTCATGGATATAATATGTCTCTCTCTGTTTGTAAGTCATGGATATAATATGTCTCTCTCTGTTTGTAAGTCATGGATATAATATGTCTCTCTCTGTTTGTAAGTCATGGATATGATATGTCTCTCTCTGTTTGTAAGTCATGGATATAATATGTCTCTCTGTTTGTAAGTCATGGATATAATATGTCTCTCTGTGTGTAAGTCATGGATATAATATGTCTCTCTGTGTGTAAGTCATGAATATAATATGTCTCTCTCTGTGTGTAAGTCATGGATATAATATGCCTCTCTCTGTTTGTAAGTCATGGATATTATATGTCTCTCTCTGTGTGTAAGTCATGGATATAATATGTCTCTCTCTGTTTGTAAGTCATGGATATAATATGTCTCTCTCTGTTTGTAAGTCATGGATATAATATGTCTCTCTGTTTGTAAGTCATGGATATAATATGTCTCTCTCTGTTTGTAAGTCATGGATATAATATTTCTCTCTCTGTTTGTAAGTCATGGATATAATATGTCTCTCTCTGTTTGTAAGTCATGGATATAATATGTCTCTCTCTGTTTGTAAGTCATGGATATAATATGTTTTTCTCTGTTTGTAAGTCATGGATATAATATGTCTCTCTGTGTGTAAGTCATGGATATAATATGTCTCTCTCTGTTTGTAAGTCATGGATATAATATGTCTCTCTGTGTGTAAGTCATGGATATAATATTTCTCTCTCTGTTTGTAAGTCATGGATATAATATGTCTCTCTCTGTTTGTAAGTCATGGATATAATATGTCTCTCTCTGTTTGTAAGTCATGGATATAATATGTTTTTCTCTGTTTGTAAGTCATGGATATAATATGTCTCTCTGTTTGTAAGTCATGGATATAATATGTCTCTCTCTGTTTGTAAGTCATGGATATAATATGTCTCTCTCTGTTTGTAAGTCATGGATATAATATGCCTCTCTCTATTTGTAAGTCATGGATATAATATGTATCTCTCTGTTTGTAAGTCATGGATATAATATGTCTCTCTCTGTTTGTAAGTCATGGATATAATATGTCTCTCTGTTTGTAAGTCATGGATATAATATGTCTCTCTCTGTTTGTAAGTCATGGATATAATATGTCTCTCTCTGTTTGTAAGTCATGGATATAATATGTCTCTCTCTGTTTGTAAGTCATGGATATAATATGTCTCTCTCTGTTTGTAAGTCATGGATATAATATGTCTCTCTCTGTTTGTAAGTCATGGATATAATATGTCTCTTTGTGTGTAAGTCATGAATATAATATGCCTCTCTCTGTGTGTAAGTCATGGATATAATATGCCTCTCTCTGTTTGTAAGTCATGGATATAATATGTCTCTCTCTGTGTGTAAGTCATGGATATAATATGTCTCTCTCTGTTTGTAAGTCATGGATATAATATGTCTCTCTCTGTTTGTAAGTCATGGATATAATATGTCTCTCTCTGTTTGTAAGTCATGGATATAATTTGTCTCTCTGTTTGTAAGTCATGGATATAATATGTCTCTCTCTGTTTGTAAGTCATGGATATAATATGTCTCTCTCTGTTTGTAAGTCATGGATATAATATGTCTCTCTCTGTTTGTAAGTCATGGATATGATATGTCTCTCTCTGTTTGTAAGTCATGGATATAATATGCCTCTCTCTGTTTGTAAGTCATGGACATAATATGTCTCTCTATGTTTGTAAGTCATGGATATAATATGTATCTCTCTGTTTGTAAGTCATGGATATAATATGTCTCTCTCTGTTTGTAAGTCATGGATATAATATGTCTCTCTCTGTGTGTAATTCATGGATATAATATGCCTCTGTTTGTAAGTCATGGATATAATATGTCTCTCTCTGTGTGTAAGTCATGGATATAATAAGTCTCTCTCTGTTTGTAAGTCATGGATATAATATGTCTCTCTCTGTTTGTAAGTCATGGATATAATATGTCTCTCTCTGTTTGTAAGTCATGGATATAATAAGTCTCTCTCTGTTTGTAAGTCATGGATATAATATGTCTCTCTCTGTTTGTAAGTCATGGATATAATATGTCTCTCTGTTTGTAAGTCATGGATATAATATGTCTCTCTCTGTTTGTAAGTCATGGATATAATATGTCTCTCTCTGTTTGTAAGTCATGGATATAATATGTCTCTCTCTGTTTGTAAGTCATGGATATAATATGTCTCTCTCTGTTTGTAAGTCATGGATATAATATGTCTCACTCTGTTTGTAAGTCATGGATATAATATGTCTCTTTGTGTGTAAGTCATGAATATAATATGCCTCTCTCTGTGTGTAAGTCATGGATATAATATGCCTCTCTCTGTTTGTAAGTCATGGATATAATATGTCTCTCTCTGTGTGTAAGTCATGGATATAATATGTCTCTCTCTGTTTGTAAGTCATGGATATAATATGTCTCTCTCTGTTTGTAAGTCATGGATATAATATGTCTCTCTCTGTTTGTAAGTCATGGATATAATATGTCTCTCTCTGTTTGTAAGTCATGGATATAATTTGTCTCTCTGTTTGTAAGTCATGGATATAATATGTCTCTCTCTGTTTGTAAGTCATGGATATAATATGTCTCTCTGTTTGTAAGTCATGGATATAATATGTCTCTCTCTGTTTGTAAGTCATGGATATAATATTTCTCTCTCTGTTTGTAAGTCATGGATATAATATGTCTCTCTCTGTTTGTAAGTCATGGATATAATATGTCTCTCTCTGTTTGTAAGTCATGGATATAATATGTTTTTCTCTGTTTGTAAGTCATGGATATAATATGTCTCTCTGTGTGTAAGTCATGGATATAATATGTCTCTCTCTGTTTGTAAGTCATGGATATAATATGTCTCTCTGTGTGTAAGTCATGGATATAATATTTCTCTCTCTGTTTGTAAGTCATGGATATAATATGTCTCTCTCTGTTTGTAAGTCATGGATATAATATGTCTCTCTCTGTTTGTAAGTCATGGATATAATATGTTTTTCTCTGTTTGTAAGTCATGGATATAATATGTCTCTCTGTTTGTAAGTCATGGATATAATATGTCTCTCTCTGTTTGTAAGTCATGGATATAATATGTCTCTCTCTGTTTGTAAGTCATGGATATAATATGCCTCTCTCTATTTGTAAGTCATGGATATAATATGTATCTCTCTGTTTGTAAGTCATGGATATAATATGTCTCTCTCTGTTTGTAAGTCATGGATATAATATGTCTCTCTGTTTGTAAGTCATGGATATAATATGTCTCTCTCTGTTTGTAAGTCATGGATATAATATGTCTCTCTCTGTTTGTAAGTCATGGATATAATATGTCTCTCTCTGTTTGTAAGTCATGGATATAATATGTCTCTCTCTGTTTGTAAGTCATGGATATAATATGTCTCTCTCTGTTTGTAAGTCATGGATATAATATGTCTCTTTGTGTGTAAGTCATGAATATAATATGCCTCTCTCTGTGTGTAAGTCATGGATATAATATGCCTCTCTCTGTTTGTAAGTCATGGATATAATATGTCTCTCTCTGTGTGTAAGTCATGGATATAATATGTCTCTCTCTGTTTGTAAGTCATGGATATAATATGTCTCTCTCTGTTTGTAAGTCATGGATATAATATGTCTCTCTCTGTTTGTAAGTCATGGATATAATTTGTCTCTCTGTTTGTAAGTCATGGATATAATATGTCTCTCTCTGTTTGTAAGTCATGGATATAATATGTCTCTCTCTGTTTGTAAGTCATGGATATAATATGTCTCTCTCTGTTTGTAAGTCATGGATATGATATGTCTCTCTCTGTTTGTAAGTCATGGATATAATATGCCTCTCTCTGTTTGTAAGTCATGGACATAATATGTCTCTCTATGTTTGTAAGTCATGGATATAATATGTATCTCTCTGTTTGTAAGTCATGGATATAATATGTCTCTCTCTGTTTGTAAGTCATGGATATAATATGTCTCTCTCTGTGTGTAATTCATGGATATAATATGCCTCTGTTTGTAAGTCATGGATATAATATGTCTCTCTCTGTGTGTAAGTCATGGATATAATAAGTCTCTCTCTGTTTGTAAGTCATGGATATAATATGTCTCTCTCTGTTTGTAAGTCATGGATATAATATGTCTCTCTCTGTTTGTAAGTCATGGATATAATAAGTCTCTCTCTGTTTGTAAGTCATGGATATAATATGTCTCTCTCTGTTTGTAAGTCATGGATATAATATGTCTCTCTGTTTGTAAGTCATGGATATAATATGTCTCTCTCTGTTTGTAAGTCATGGATATAATATGTCTCTCTCTGTTTGTAAGTCATGGATATAATATGTCTCTCTCTGTTTGTAAGTCATGGATATAATATGTCTCTCTCTGTTTGTAAGTCATGGATATAATATGTCTCACTCTGTTTGTAAGTCATGGATATAATATGTCTCTTTGTGTGTAAGTCATGAATATAATATGCCTCTCTCTGTGTGTAAGTCATGGATATAATATGCCTCTCTCTGTTTGTAAGTCATGGATATAATATGTCTCTCTCTGTGTGTAAGTCATGGATATAATATGTCTCTCTCTGTTTGTAAGTCATGGATATAATATGTCTCTCTCTGTTTGTAAGTCATGGATATAATATGTCTCTCTCTGTTTGTAAGTCATGGATATAATATGTCTCTCTCTGTTTGTAAGTCATGGATATAATTTGTCTCTCTGTTTGTAAGTCATGGATATAATATGTCTCTCTCTGTTTGTAAGTCATGGATATAATATGTCTCTCTCTGTTTGTAAGTCATGGATATAATATGTCTCTCTCTGTTTGTAAGTCATGGATATGATATGTCTCTCTCTGTTTGTAAGTCATGGATATAATATGTCTCTCTGTTTGTAAGTCATGGATATAATATGTCTCTCTGTGTGTAAGTCATGGATATAATATGTCTCTCTGTGTGTAAGTCATGAATATAATATGTCTCTCTCTGTGTGTAAGTCATGGATATAATATGCCTCTCTCTGTTTATAAGTCATGGATATTATATGTCTCTCTCTGTGTGTAAGTCATGGATATAATATGTCTCTCTCTGTTTGTAAGTCATGGATATAATATGTCTCTCTCTGTTTGTAAGTCATGGATATAATATGTCTCTCTGTTTGTAAGTCATGGATATAATATGTCTCTCTCTGTTTGTAAGTCATGGATATAATATGTCTCTCTCTGTTTGTAAGTCATGGATATAATATGTCTCTCTCTGTTTGTAAGTCATGGATATAATATGTCTCTCTCTGTTTGTAAGTCATGGATATAATATGTCTCTCTGTTTGTAAGTCATGGATATAATATGTTTTTCTCTGTTTGTAAGTCATGGATATAATATGTCTCTCTGTGTGTAAGTCATGGATATAATATGTCTCTCTCTGTTTGTAAGTCATGGATATAATATGTCTCTCTGTGTGTAAGTCATGGATATAATATGTCTCTCTCTGTTTGTAAGTCATGGATATAATATGTCTCTCTCTGTTTGTAAGTCATGGATATAATATGTCTCTCTCTGTTTGTAAGTCATGGATATAATATGCCTCTCTCTATTTGTAAGTCATGGATATAATATGTCTCTCTCTGTTTGTAAGTCATGGATATAATATGCCTCTCTCTGTTTGTAAGTCATGGATATAATATATTTTTCTCTGTTTGTAAGTCATGGATATAATATTTCTCTCTCTGTTTGTAAGTCATGGACATAATATGTCTCTCTATGTTTGTAAGTCATGGATATAATATGTATCTCTCTGTTTGTAAGTCATGGATATAATATGTCTCTCTCTGTTTGTAAGTCATGGATATAACATGTCTCTCTCTGTTTGTAAGTCATGGATATAATATGTCTCTCTGTTTGTAAGTCATGGATATAATATGTCTCTCTGTTTGTAAGTCATGGATATAATATGTCTCTCTCTGTTTGTAAGTCATGGATATAATATATTTTTCTCTGTTTGTAAGTCATGGATATAATATTTCTCTCTCTGTTTGTAAGTCATGGACATAATATGTCTCTCTATGTTTGTAAGTCATGGATATAATATGTCTCTCTCTGTTTGTAAGTCATGGATATAATATGTCTCTCTCTGTTTGTAAGTCATGGATATAATATGCCTCTCTCTATTTGTAAGTCATGGATATAATATGTCTCTCTCTGTTTGTAAGTCATGGATATAATATGCCTCTCTCTGTTTGTAAGTCATGGATATAATATATTTTTCTCTGTTTGTAAGTCATGGATATAATATTTCTCTCTCTGTTTGTAAGTCATGGACATAATATGTCTCTCTATGTTTGTAAGTCATGGATATAATATGTATCTCTCTGTTTGTAAGTCATGGATATAATATGTCTCTCTCTGTTTGTAAGTCATGGATATAATATGTCTCTCTCTGTTTGTAAGTCATGGATATAATATGTCTCTCTGTTTGTAAGTCATGGATATAATATGTCTCTCTGTTTGTAAGTCATGGATATAATATGTCTCTCTGTGTGTAAGTCATGGATATAATATGTCTCTCTGTGTGTAAGTCATGAATGTAATATGTCTCTTTCTGTTTGTAAGTCATGGATATAATATGCCTCTCTCTGTTTGTAAGTCATGGACATAATATGTCTCTCTATGTTTGTAAGTCATGGATATAATATGTATCTCTCTGTTTGTAAGTCATGGATATAATATGTCTCTCTCTGTTTGTAAGTCATGGATATAATATGTCTCTCTCTGTTTGTAAGTCATGGATATAATATGTCTCTCTCTGTTTGTAAGTCATGGATATAATATGTCTCTCTGTTTGTAAGTCATGGATATAATATGTCTCTCTCTGTTTGTAAGTCATGGATATAATATGCCTCTCTCTGTTTGTAAGTCATGGATATAATAAGTCTCTCTCTGTTTGTAAGTCATGGATATAATATGTCTCTCTCTGTTTGTAAGTCATGGATATAATATGTCTCTCTGTGTGAAAGTCATGGATATAATATGTCTCTCTCTGTGTGTAATTCATGGATATAATATGCCTCTGTTTGTAAGTCATGGATATAATATGTCTCTCTCTGTGTGTAAGTCATGGATATAATAAGTCTCTCTCTGTTTGTAAGTCATGGATATAATATGTCTCTCTCTGTTTGTAAGTCATGGATATAATATGTCTCTCTCTGTTTGTAAGTCATGGATATAATAAGTCTCTCTCTGTTTGTAAGTCATGGATATAATATGTCTCTCTCTGTTTGTAAGTCATGGATATAATATGTCTCTCTGTGTGTAAGTCATGAATATAATATGTCTCTCTCTGTGTGTAAGTCATGGATATAATATGCCTCTCTCTGTTTGTAAGTCATGGATATTATATGTCTCTCTCTGTTTGTAAGTCATGGATATAATATGTCTCTCTCTGTTTGTAAGTCATGGATATAATATGTCTCTCTGGTTGTAAGTCATGGATATAATATGTCTCTCTCTGTTTGTAAGTCATGGATATAATATGTATCTCTCTGTTTGTAAGTCATGGAAATAATATGTCTCTCTCTGTTTGTAAGTCATGGATATAATATGTCTCTCTCTGTTTGTAAGTCATGGATATAATATGTTTTTCTCTGTTTGTAAGTCATGGATATAATATGTCTCTCTGTGTGTAAGTCATGGATATAATATGTCTCTCTCTGTTTGTAAGTCATGGATATAATATGTCTCTCTGTGTGTAAGTCATGGATATAATATGTCTCTCTCTGTTTGTAAGTCATGGATATAATATGTCTCTCTCTGTTTGTAAGTCATGGATATAATATGCCTCTCTCTATTTGTAAGTCATGGATATAATATGTCTCTCTCTGTTTGTAAGTCATGGATATAATATGCCTCTCTCTGTTTGTAAGTCATGGATATAATATATTTTTCTCTGTTTGTAAGTCATGGATATAATATGTCTCTCTCTGTTTTAAGTCATGGATATAATATGTCTCTCTCTGTTTGTAAGTCATGGATATAATATGTCTCTTTGTGTGTAAGTCATGAATATAATATGCCTCTCTCTGTGTGTAAGTCATGGATATAATATGCCTCTCTCTGTTTGTAAGTCATGGATATAATATGTCTCTCTCTGTGTGTAAGTCATGGATATAATATGTCTCTCTCTGTTTGTAAGTCATGGATATAATATGTCTCTCTCTGTTTGTAAGTCATGGATATAATATGTCTCTCTCTGTTTGTAAGTCATGGATATAATATGTCTCTCTCTGTTTGTAAGTCATGGATATAATTTGTCTCTCTGTTTGTAAGTCATGGATATAATATGTCTCTCTCTGTTTGTAAGTCATGGATATAATATGTCTCTCTCTGTTTGTAAGTCATGGATATAATATGTCTCTCTCTGTTTGTAAGTCATGGATATGATATGTCTCTCTCTGTTTGTAAGTCATGGATATAATATGTCTCTCTGTTTGTAAGTCATGGATATAATATGTCTCTCTGTGTGTAAGTCATGGATATAATATGTCTCTCTGTGTGTAAGTCATGAATATAATATGTCTCTCTCTGTGTGTAAGTCATGGATATAATATGCCTCTCTCTGTTTGTAAGTCATGGATATTATATGTCTCTCTCTGTGTGTAAGTCATGGATATAATATGTCTCTCTCTGTTTGTAAGTCATGGATATAATATGTCTCTCTCTGTTTGTAAGTCATGGATATAATATGTCTCTCTGTTTGTAAGTCATGGATATAATATGTCTCTCTCTGTTTGTAAGTCATGGATATAATATTTCTCTCTCTGTTTTTGTAAGTCATGGATATAATATGTCTCTCTCTGTTTGTAAGTCATGGATATAATATGTCTCTCTCTGTTTGTAAGTCATGGATATAATATGTTTTTCTCTGTTTGTAAGTCATGGATATAATATGTCTCTCTGTGTGTAAGTCATGGATATAATATGTCTCTCTCTGTTTGTAAGTCATGGATATAATATGTCTCTCTGTGTGTAAGTCATGGATATAATATTTCTCTCTCTGTTTGTAAGTCATGGATATAATATGTCTCTCTCTGTTTGTAAGTCATGGATATAATATGTCTCTCTCTGTTTGTAAGTCATGGATATAATATGTTTTTCTCTGTTTGTAAGTCATGGATATAATATGTCTCTCTGTTTGTAAGTCATGGATATAATATGTCTCTCTCTGTTTGTAAGTCATGGATATAATATGTCTCTCTCTGTTTGTAAGTCATGGATATAATATGCCTCTCTCTATTTGTAAGTCATGGATATAATATGTATCTCTCTGTTTGTAAGTCATGGATATAATATGTCTCTCTCTGTTTGTAAGTCATGGATATAATATGTCTCTCTCTGTTTGTAAGTCATGGATATAATATGTCTCTCTCTGTTTGTAAGTCATGGATATAATATGTCTCTCTCTGTTTGTAAGTCATGGATATAATATGTCTCTCTCTGTTTGTAAGTCATGGATATAATATGTCTCTCTGTTTGTAAGTCATGGATATAATATGTCTCTCTCTGTTTGTAAGTCATGGATATAATATGCCTCTCTCTGTTTGTAAGTCATGGATATAATAAGTCTCTCTCTGTTTGTAAGTCATGGATATAATATGTCTCTCTCTGTTTGTAAGTCATGGATATAATATGTCTCTCTCGGTTTGTAAGTCATGGATATAATATGTCTCTCTGTGTGTAAGTCATGGATATAATATGTCTCTCTGTGTGTAAGTCATGGATATAATATGTCTCTCTCTGTGTGTAATTCATGGATATAATATGCCTCTGTTTGTAAGTCATGGATATAATATGTCTCTCTCTGTGTGTAAGTCATGGATATAATAAGTCTCTCTCTGTTTGTAAGTCATGGATATAATATGTCTCTCTCTGTTTGTAAGTCATGGATATAATATGTCTCTCTCTGTTTGTAAGTCATGGATATAATAAGTCTCTCTCTGTTTGTAAGTCATGGATATAATATGTCTCTCTCTGTTTGTAAGTCATGGATATAATATGTCTCTCTGTTTGTAAGTCATGGATATAATATGTCTCTCTCTGTTTGTAAGTCATGGATATAATATGTCTCTCTCTGTTTGTAAGTCATGGATATAATATGTCTCTCTCTGTTTGTAAGTCATGGATATAATATGTCTCTCTCTGTTTGTAAGTCATGGATATAATATGTCTCTCTCTGTTTGTAAGTCATGGATATAATATGTCTCTTTGTGTGTAAGTCATGAATATAATATGCCTCTCTCTGTGTGTAAGTCATGGATATAATATGCCTCTCTCTGTTTGTAAGTCATGGATATAATATGTCTCTCTCTGTGTGTAAGTCATGGATATAATATGTCTCTCTCTGTTTGTAAGTCATGGATATAATATGTCTCTCTCTGTTTGTAAGTCATGGATATAATATGTCTCTCTCTGTTTGTAAGTCATGGATATAATATGTCTCTCTCTGTTTGTAAGTCATGGATATAATTTGTCTCTCTGTTTGTAAGTCATGGATATAATATGTCTCTCTCTGTTTGTAAGTCATGGATATAATATGTCTCTCTCTGTTTGTAAGTCATGGATATAATATGTCTCTCTCTGTTTGTAAGTCATGGATATGATATGTCTCTCTCTGTTTGTAAGTCATGGATATAATATGTCTCTCTGTTTGTAAGTCATGGATATAATATGTCTCTCTGTGTGTAAGTCATGGATATAATATGTCTCTCTGTGTGTAAGTCATGAATATAATATGTCTCTCTCTGTGTGTAAGTCATGGATATAATATGCCTCTCTCTGTTTATAAGTCATGGATATTATATGTCTCTCTCTGTGTGTAAGTCATGGATATAATATGTCTCTCTCTGTTTGTAAGTCATGGATATAATATGTCTCTCTCTGTTTGTAAGTCATGGATATAATATGTCTCTCTGTTTGTAAGTCATGGATATAATATGTCTCTCTCTGTTTGTAAGTCATGGATATAATATGTCTCTCTCTGTTTGTAAGTCATGGATATAATATGTCTCTCTCTGTTTGTAAGTCATGGATATAATATGTCTCTCTCTGTTTGTAAGTCATGGATATAATATGTCTCTCTGTTTGTAAGTCATGGATATAATATGTTTTTCTCTGTTTGTAAGTCATGGATATAATATGTCTCTCTGTGTGTAAGTCATGGATATAATATGTCTCTCTCTGTTTGTAAGTCATGGATATAATATGTCTCTCTGTGTGTAAGTCATGGATATAATATTTCTCTCTCTGTTTGTAAGTCATGGATATAATATGTCTCTCTCTGTTTGTAAGTCATGGATATAATATGTCTCTCTCTGTTTATAAGTCATGGATATAATATGCCTCTCTCTATTTGTAAGTCATGGATATAATATGTCTCTCTCTGTTTGTAAGTCATGGATATAATATGCCTCTCTCTGTTTGTAAGTCATGGATATAATATATTTTTCTCTGTTTGTAAGTCATGGATATAATATTTCTCTCTCTGTTTGTAAGTCATGGACATAATATGTCTCTCTATGTTTGTAAGTCATGGATATAATATGTATCTCTCTGTTTGTAAGTCATGGATATAATATGTCTCTCTCTGTTTGTAAGTCATGGATATAATATGTCTCTTTGTGTGTAAGTCATGAATATAATATGCCTCTCTCTGTGTGTAAGTCATGGATATAATATGCCTCTCTCTGTTTGTAAGTCATGGATATAATAAGTCTCTCTCTGTTTGTAAGTCATGGATATAATATGTCTCTCTCTGTTTGTAAGTCATGGATATAATATGTCTCTCTCGGTTTGTAAGTCATGGATATAATATGTCTCTCTGTGTGTAAGTCATGGATATAATATGTCTCTCTGTGTGTAAGTCATGGATATAATATGTCTCTCTCTGTGTGTAATTCATGGATATAATATGCCTCTGTTTGTAAGTCATGGATATAATATGTCTCTCTCTGTGTGTAAGTCATGGATATAATAAGTCTCTCTCTGTTTGTAAGTCATGGATATAATATGTCTCTCTCTGTTTGTAAGTCATGGATATAATATGTCTCTCTCTGTTTGTAAGTCATGGATATAATAAGTCTCTCTCTGTTTGTAAGTCATGGATATAATATGTCTCTCTCTGTTTGTAAGTCATGGATATAATATGTCTCTCTGTTTGTAAGTCATGGATATAATATGTCTCTCTCTGTTTGTAAGTCATGGATATAATATGTCTCTCTCTGTTTGTAAGTCATGGATATAATATGTCTCTCTCTGTTTGTAAGTCATGGATATAATATGTCTCTCTCTGTTTGTAAGTCATGGATATAATATGTCTCTCTCTGTTTGTAAGTCATGGATATAATATGTCTCTTTGTGTGTAAGTCATGAATATAATATGCCTCTCTCTGTGTGTAAGTCATGGATATAATATGCCTCTCTCTGTTTGTAAGTCATGGATATAATATGTCTCTCTCTGTGTGTAAGTCATGGATATAATATGTCTCTCTCTGTTTGTAAGTCATGGATATAATATGTCTCTCTCTGTTTGTAAGTCATGGATATAATATGTCTCTCTCTGTTTGTAAGTCATGGATATAATATGTCTCTCTCTGTTTGTAAGTCATGGATATAATTTGTCTCTCTGTTTGTAAGTCATGGATATAATATGTCTCTCTCTGTTTGTAAGTCATGGATATAATATGTCTCTCTCTGTTTGTAAGTCATGGATATAATATGTCTCTCTCTGTTTGTAAGTCATGGATATGATATGTCTCTCTCTGTTTGTAAGTCATGGATATAATATGTCTCTCTGTTTGTAAGTCATGGATATAATATGTCTCTCTGTGTGTAAGTCATGGATATAATATGTCTCTCTGTGTGTAAGTCATGAATATAATATGTCTCTCTCTGTGTGTAAGTCATGGATATAATATGCCTCTCTCTGTTTATAAGTCATGGATATTATATGTCTCTCTCTGTGTGTAAGTCATGGATATAATATGTCTCTCTCTGTTTGTAAGTCATGGATATAATATGTCTCTCTCTGTTTGTAAGTCATGGATATAATATGTCTCTCTGTTTGTAAGTCATGGATATAATATGTCTCTCTCTGTTTGTAAGTCATGGATATAATATGTCTCTCTCTGTTTGTAAGTCATGGATATAATATGTCTCTCTCTGTTTGTAAGTCATGGATATAATATGTCTCTCTCTGTTTGTAAGTCATGGATATAATATGTCTCTCTGTTTGTAAGTCATGGATATAATATGTTTTTCTCTGTTTGTAAGTCATGGATATAATATGTCTCTCTGTGTGTAAGTCATGGATATAATATGTCTCTCTCTGTTTGTAAGTCATGGATATAATATGTCTCTCTGTGTGTAAGTCATGGATATAATATTTCTCTCTCTGTTTGTAAGTCATGGATATAATATGTCTCTCTCTGTTTGTAAGTCATGGATATAATATGTCTCTCTCTGTTTATAAGTCATGGATATAATATGCCTCTCTCTATTTGTAAGTCATGGATATAATATGTCTCTCTCTGTTTGTAAGTCATGGATATAATATGCCTCTCTCTGTTTGTAAGTCATGGATATAATATATTTTTCTCTGTTTGTAAGTCATGGATATAATATTTCTCTCTCTGTTTGTAAGTCATGGACATAATATGTCTCTCTATGTTTGTAAGTCATGGATATAATATGTATCTCTCTGTTTGTAAGTCATGGATATAATATGTCTCTCTCTGTTTGTAAGTCATGGATATAATATGTCTCTCTCTGTTTGTAAGTCATGGATATAATATGTCTCTCTGTTTGTAAGTCATGGATATAATATGTCTCTCTGTTTGTAAGTCATGGATATAATATGTCTCTCTCTGTTTGTAAGTCATGGATATAATATGCCTCTCTCTATTTGTAAGTCATGGATATAATATGTCTCTCTCTGTTTGTAAGTAATGGATATAATATGCCTCTCTCTGTTTGTAAGTCATGGATATAATATATTTTTCTCTGTTTGTAAGTCATGGATATAATATTTCTCTCTCTGTTTGTAAGTCATGGACATAATATGTCTCTCTATGTTTGTAAGTCATGGATATAATATGTCTCTCTCTGTTTGTAAGTCATGGATATAATATGTCTCTCTCTGTTTGTAAGTCATGGATATAATATGCCTCTCTCTGTTTGTAAGTCATGGATATAATATATTTTTCTCTGTTTGTAAGTCATGGATATAATATGTCTCTCTGTGTGTAAGTCATGGATATAATATGTCTCTCTCTGTTTGTAAGTCATGGATATAATATGTCTCTCTGTGTGTAAGTCATGGATATAATATTTCTCTCTCTGTTTGTAAGTCATGGATATAATATGTCTCTCTCTGTTTGTAAGTCATGGATATAATATGTCTCTCTCTGTTTATAAGTCATGGATATAATATGCCTCTCTCTATTTGTAAGTCATGGATATAATATGTCTCTCTCTGTTTGTAAGTCATGGATATAATATGCCTCTCTCTGTTTGTAAGTCATGGATATAATATATTTTTCTCTGTTTGTAAGTCATGGATATAATATTTCTCTCTCTGTTTGTAAGTCATGGACATAATATGTCTCTCTATGTTTGTAAGTCATGGATATAATATGTATCTCTCTGTTTGTAAGTCATGGATATAATATGTCTCTCTCTGTTTGTAAGTCATGGATATAATATGTCTCTCTCTGTTTGTAAGTCATGGATATAATATGTCTCTCTGTTTGTAAGTCATGGATATAATATGTCTCTCTGTTTGTAAGTCATGGATATAATATGTCTCTCTCTGTTTGTAAGTCATGGATATAATATGCCTCTCTCTATTTGTAAGTCATGGATATAATATGTCTCTCTCTGTTTGTAAGTAATGGATATAATATGCCTCTCTCTGTTTGTAAGTCATGGATATAATATATTTTTCTCTGTTTGTAAGTCATGGATATAATATTTCTCTCTCTGTTTGTAAGTCATGGACATAATATGTCTCTCTATGTTTGTAAGTCATGGATATAATATGTCTCTCTCTGTTTGTAAGTCATGGATATAATATGTCTCTCTCTGTTTGTAAGTCATGGATATAATATGCCTCTCTCTGTTTGTAAGTCATGGATATAATATATTTTTCTCTGTTTGTAAGTCATGGATATAATATTTCTCTCTCTGTTTGTAAGTCATGGACATAATATGTCTCTCTCTGTTTGTAAGTCATGGATATAATATGTATCTCTCTGTTTGTAAGTCATGGATATAATATGTCTCTCTCTGTTTGTAAGTCATGGATATAATATGTCTCTCTCTGTTTGTAAGTCATGGATATAATATGTCTCTCTGTTTGTAAGTCATGGATATAATATGTTTCTCTGTTTGTAAGTCATGGATATAATATGTCTCTTTCTGTTTGTAAGTCATGGATATAATATGCCTCTCTCTATTTGTAAGTCATGGATATAATATGTCTCTCTCTGTTTGTAAGTAATGGATATAATATGCCTCTCTCTGTTTGTAAGTCATGGATATAATATATTTTTCTCTGTTTGTAAGTCATGGATATAATATTTCTCTCTCTGTTTGTAAGTCATGGACATAATATGTCTCTCTATGTTTGTAAGTCATGGATATAATATGTCTCTCTCTGTTTGTAAGTCATGGATATAATATGTCTCTCTCTGTTTGTAAGTCATGGATATAATATGCCTCTCTCTATTTGTAAGTCATGGATATAATATGTCTCTCTCTGTTTGTAAGTCATGGATATAATATGCCTCTCTCTGTTTGTAAGTCATGGATATAATATATTTTTCTCTGTTTGTAAGTCATGGATATAATATTTCTCTCTCTGTTTGTAAGTCATGGACATAATATGTCTCTCTATGTTTGTAAGTCATGGATATAATATGTATCTCTCTGTTTGTAAGTCATGGATATAATATGTCTCTCTCTGTTTGTAAGTCATGGATATAATATGTCTCTCTCTGTTTGTAAGTCATGGATATAATATGTCTCTCTGTTTGTAAGTCATGGATATAATATGTCTCTCTGTTTGTAAGTCATGGATATAATATGTCTCTCTGTGTGTAAGTCATGGATATAATATGTCTCTCTGTGTGTAAGTCATGAATGTAATATGTCTCTTTCTGTTTGTAAGTCATGGATATAATATGCCTCTCTCTGTTTGTAAGTCATGGACATAATATGTCTCTCTATGTTTGTAAGTCATGGATATAATATGTATCTCTCTGTTTGTAAGTCATGGATATAATATGTCTCTCTGTTTGTAAGTCATGGATATAATATGTCTCTCTCTGTTTGTAAGTCATGGATATAATATGTCTCTCTATTTGTAAGTCATGGATATAATATGTCTCTCTCTGTTTGTAAGTCATGGATATAATATGCCTCTCTCTGTTTGTAAGTCATGGATATAATAAGTCTCTCTCTGTTTGTAAGTCATGGATATGATATGTCTCTCTCTGTTTGTAAGTCATGGATATAATATGTCTCTCTGTTTGTAAGTCATGGATATAATATGTCTCTCTGTGTGTAAGTCATGGATATAATATGTCTCTCTGTGTGTAAGTCATGAATATAATATGTCTCTCTCTGTGTGTAAGTCATGGATATAATATGCCTCTCTCTGTTTGTAAGTCATGGATATTATATGTCTCTCTCTGTGTGTAAGTCATGGATATAATATGTCTCTCTCTGTTTGTAAGTCATGGATATAATATGTCTCTCTCTGTTTGTAAGTCATGGATATAATATGTCTCTCTGTTTGTAAGTCATGGATATAATATGTCTCTCTCTGTTTGTAAGTCATGGATATAATATTTCTCTCTCTGTTTGTAAGTCATGGATATAATATGTCTCTCTCTGTTTGTAAGTCATGGATATAATATGTCTCTCTCTGTTTGTAAGTCATGGATATAATATGTTTTTCTCTGTTTGTAAGTCATGGATATAATATGTCTCTCTGTGTGTAAGTCATGGATATAATATGTCTCTCTCTGTTTGTAAGTCATGGATATAATATGTCTCTCTGTGTGTAAGTCATGGATATAATATTTCTCTCTCTGTTTGTAAGTCATGGATATAATATGTCTCTCTCTGTTTGTAAGTCATGGATATAATATGTCTCTCTCTGTTTGTAAGTCATGGATATAATATGTTTTTCTCTGTTTGTAAGTCATGGATATAATATGTCTCTCTGTGTGTAAGTCATGGATATAATATGTCTCTCTCTGTTTGTAAGTCATGGATATAATATGTCTCTCTCTGTTTGTAAGTCATGGATATAATATGCCTCTCTCTATTTGTAAGTCATGGATATAATATGTATCTCTCTGTTTGTAAGTCATGGATATAATATGTCTCTCTCTGTTTGTAAGTCATGGATATAATATGTCTCTCTCTGTTTGTAAGTCATGGATATAATATGTCTCTCTCTGTTTGTAAGTCATGGATATAATATGTCTCTCTCTGTTTGTAAGTCATGGATATAATATGTCTCTCTCTGTTTGTAAGTCATGGATATAATATGTCTCTCTGTTTGTAAGTCATGGATATAATATGTCTCTCTCTGTTTGTAAGTCATGGATATAATATGCCTCTCTCTGTTTGTAAGTCATGGATATAATAAGTCTCTCTCTGTTTGTAAGTCATGGATATAATATGTCTCTCTCTGTTTGTAAGTCATGGATATAATATGTCTCTCTCTGTTTGTAAGTCATGGATATAATATGTCTCTCTGTGTGTAAGTCATGGATATAATATGTCTCTCTGTGTGTAAGTCATGGATATAATATGTCTCTCTCTGTGTGTAATTCATGGATATAATATGCCCCTGTTTGTAAGTCATGGATATAATATGTCTCTCTCTGTGTGTAAGTCATGGATATAATAAGTCTCTCTCTGTTTGTAAGTCATGGATATAATATGTCTCTCTCTGTTTGTAAGTCATGGATATAATATGTCTCTCTCTGTTTGTAAGTCATGGATATAATAAGTCTCTCTCTGTTTGTAAGTCATGGATATAATATGTCTCTCTCTGTTTGTAAGTCATGGATATAATATGTCTCTCTGTTTGTAAGTCATGGATATAATATGTCTCTCTCTGTTTGTAAGTCATGGATATAATATGTCTCTCTCTGTTTGTAAGTCATGGATATAATATGTCTCTCTCTGTTTGTAAGTCATGGATATAATATGTCTCTCTCTGTTTGTAAGTCATGGATATAATATGTCTCTCTCTGTTTGTAAGTCATGGATATAATATGTCTCTTTGTGTGTAAGTCATGAATATAATATGCCTCTCTCTGTGTGTAAGTCATGGATATAATATGCCTCTCTCTGTTTGTAAGTCATGGATATAATATGTCTCTCTCTGTGTGTAAGTCATGGATATAATATGTCTCTCTCTGTTTGTAAGTCATGGATATAATATGTCTCTCTCTGTTTGTAAGTCATGGATATAATATGTCTCTCTCTGTTTGTAAGTCATGGATATAATATGTCTCTCTCTGTTTGTAAGTCATGGATATAATTTGTCTCTCTGTTTGTAAGTCATGGATATAATATGTCTCTCTCTGTTTGTAAGTCATGGATATAATATGTCTCTCTCTGTTTGTAAGTCATGGATATAATATGTCTCTCTCTGTTTGTAAGTCATGGATATGATATGTCTCTCTCTGTTTGTAAGTCATGGATATAATATGTCTCTCTGTTTGTAAGTCATGGATATAATATGTCTCTCTGTGTGTAAGTCATGGATATAATATGTCTCTCTGTGTGTAAGTCATGAATATAATATGTCTCTCTCTGTGTGTAAGTCATGGATATAATATGCCTCTCTCTGTTTATAAGTCATGGATATTATATGTCTCTCTCTGTGTGTAAGTCATGGATATAATATGTCTCTCTCTGTTTGTAAGTCATGGATATAATATGTCTCTCTCTGTTTGTAAGTCATGGATATAATATGTCTCTCTGTTTGTAAGTCATGGATATAATATGTCTCTCTCTGTTTGTAAGTCATGGATATAATATGTCTCTCTCTGTTTGTAAGTCATGGATATAATATGTCTCTCTCTGTTTGTAAGTCATGGATATAATATGTCTCTCTCTGTTTGTAAGTCATGGATATAATATGTCTCTCTCTGTTTGTAAGTCATGGATATAATATGTCTCTCTCTGTTTGTAAGTCATGGACATAATATGTCTCTCTATGTTTGTAAGTCATGGATATAATATGTATCTCTCTGTTTGTAAGTCATGGATATAATATGTCTCTCTCTGTTTGTAAGTCATGGATATAATATGTCTCTCTCTGTTTGTAAGTCATGGATATAATATGTCTCTCTGTTTGTAAGTCATGGATATAATATGTCTCTCTGTTTGTAAGTCATGGATATAATATGTCTCTCTCTGTTTGTAAGTCATGGATATAATATGCCTCTCTCTATTTGTAAGTCATGGATATAATATTTCTCTCTCTGTTTGTAAGTAATGGATATAATATGCCTCTCTCTGTTTGTAAGTCATGGATATAATATATTTTTCTCTGTTTGTAAGTCATGGATATAATATTTCTCTCTCTGTTTGTAAGTCATGGACATAATATGTCTCTCTATGTTTGTAAGTCATGGATATAATATGTCTCTCTCTGTTTGTAAGTCATGGATATAATATGTCTCTCTCTGTTTGTAAGTCATGGATATAATATGCCTCTCTCTGTTTGTAAGTCATGGATATAATATATTTTTCTCTGTTTGTAAGTCATGGATATAATATTTCTCTCTCTGTTTGTAAGTCATGGACATAATATGTCTCTCTATGTTTGTAAGTCATGGATATAATATGTATCTCTCTGTTTGTAAGTCATGGATATAATATGTCTCTCTCTGTTTGTAAGTCATGGATATAATATGTCTCTCTCTGTTTGTAAGTCATGGATATAATATGTCTCTCTGTTTGTAAGTCATGGATATAATATGTCTCTCTGTTTGTAAGTCATGGATATAATATGTCTCTTTCTGTTTGTAAGTCATGGATATAATATGCCTCTCTCTATTTGTAAGTCATGGATATAATATGTCTCTCTCTGTTTGTAAGTAATGGATATAATATGCCTCTCTCTGTTTGTAAGTCATGGATATAATATATTTTTCTCTGTTTGTAAGTCATGGATATAATATTTCTCTCTCTGTTTGTAAGTCATGGACATAATATGTCTCTCTATGTTTGTAAGTCATGGATATAATATGTCTCTCTCTGTTTGTAAGTCATGGATATAATATGTCTCTCTCTGTTTGTAAGTCATGGATATAATATGCCTCTCTCTATTTGTAAGTCATGGATATAATATGTCTCTCTCTGTTTGTAAGTCATGGATATAATATGCCTCTCTCTGTTTGTAAGTCATGGATATAATATATTTTTCTCTGTTTGTAAGTCATGGATATAATATGTCTCTCTCTGTTTGTAAGTCATGGATATAATATGTCTCTCTGTTTGTAAGTCATGGATATAATATGCCTCTCTCTGTTTGTAAGTCATGGATATAATAAGTCTCTCTCTGTTTGTAAGTCATGGATATGATATGTCTCTCTCTGTTTGTAAGTCATGGATATAATATGTCTCTCTGTTTGTAAGTCATGGATATAATATGTCTCTCTGTGTGTAAGTCATGGATATAATATGTCTCTCTGTGTGTAAGTCATGAATATAATATGTCTCTCTCTGTGTGTAAGTCATGGATATAATATGCCTCTCTCTGTTTGTAAGTCATGGATATTATATGTCTCTCTCTGTGTGTAAGTCATGGATATAATATGTCTCTCTCTGTTTGTAAGTCATGGATATAATATGTCTCTCTCTGTTTGTAAGTCATGGATATAATATGTCTCTCTGTTTGTAAGTCATGGATATAATATGTCTCTCTCTGTTTGTAAGTCATGGATATAATATTTCTCTCTCTGTTTGTAAGTCATGGATATAATATGTCTCTCTCTGTTTGTAAGTCATGGATATAATATGTCTCTCTCTGTTTGTAAGTCATGGATATAATATGTTTTTCTCTGTTTGTAAGTCATGGATATAATATGTCTCTCTGTGTGTAAGTCATGGATATAATATGTCTCTCTCTGTTTGTAAGTCATGGATATAATATGTCTCTCTGTGTGTAAGTCATGGATATAATATTTCTCTCTCTGTTTGTAAGTCATGGATATAATATGTCTCTCTCTGTTTGTAAGTCATGGATATAATATGTCTCTCTCTGTTTGTAAGTCATGGATATAATATGTTTTTCTCTGTTTGTAAGTCATGGATATAATATGTCTCTCTGTGTGTAAGTCATGGATATAATATGTCTCTCTCTGTTTGTAAGTCATGGATATAATATGTCTCTCTCTGTTTGTAAGTCATGGATATAATATGCCTCTCTCTATTTGTAAGTCATGGATATAATATGTATCTCTCTGTTTGTAAGTCATGGATATAATATGTCTCTCTCTGTTTGTAAGTCATGGATATAATATGTCTCTCTCTGTTTGTAAGTCATGGATATAATATGTCTCTCTCTGTTTGTAAGTCATGGATATAATATGTCTCTCTCTGTTTGTAAGTCATGGATATAATATGTCTCTCTCTGTTTGTAAGTCATGGATATAATATGTCTCTCTGTTTGTAAGTCATGGATATAATATGTCTCTCTCTGTTTGTAAGTCATGGATATAATATGCCTCTCTCTGTTTGTAAGTCATGGATATAATAAGTCTCTCTCTGTTTGTAAGTCATGGATATAATATGTCTCTCTCTGTTTGTAAGTCATGGATATAATATGTCTCTCTCTGTTTGTAAGTCATGGATATAATATGTCTCTCTGTGTGTAAGTCATGGATATAATATGTCTCTCTGTGTGTAAGTCATGGATATAATATGTCTCTCTCTGTGTGTAATTCATGGATATAATATGCCCCTGTTTGTAAGTCATGGATATAATATGTCTCTCTCTGTGTGTAAGTCATGGATATAATAAGTCTCTCTCTGTTTGTAAGTCATGGATATAATATGTCTCTCTCTGTTTGTAAGTCATGGATATAATATGTCTCTCTCTGTTTGTAAGTCATGGATATAATAAGTCTCTCTCTGTTTGTAAGTCATGGATATAATATGTCTCTCTCTGTTTGTAAGTCATGGATATAATATGTCTCTCTGTTTGTAAGTCATGGATATAATATGTCTCTCTCTGTTTGTAAGTCATGGATATAATATGTCTCTCTCTGTTTGTAAGTCATGGATATAATATGTCTCTCTCTGTTTGTAAGTCATGGATATAATATGTCTCTCTCTGTTTGTAAGTCATGGATATAATATGTCTCTCTCTGTTTGTAAGTCATGGATATAATATGTCTCTTTGTGTGTAAGTCATGAATATAATATGCCTCTCTCTGTGTGTAAGTCATGGATATAATATGCCTCTCTCTGTTTGTAAGTCATGGATATAATATGTCTCTCTCTGTGTGTAAGTCATGGATATAATATGTCTCTCTCTGTTTGTAAGTCATGGATATAATATGTCTCTCTCTGTTTGTAAGTCATGGATATAATATGTCTCTCTCTGTTTGTAAGTCATGGATATAATATGTCTCTCTCTGTTTGTAAGTCATGGATATAATTTGTCTCTCTGTTTGTAAGTCATGGATATAATATGTCTCTCTCTGTTTGTAAGTCATGGATATAATATGTCTCTCTCTGTTTGTAAGTCATGGATATAATATGTCTCTCTCTGTTTGTAAGTCATGGATATGATATGTCTCTCTCTGTTTGTAAGTCATGGATATAATATGTCTCTCTGTTTGTAAGTCATGGATATAATATGTCTCTCTGTGTGTAAGTCATGGATATAATATGTCTCTCTGTGTGTAAGTCATGAATATAATATGTCTCTCTCTGTGTGTAAGTCATGGATATAATATGCCTCTCTCTGTTTATAAGTCATGGATATTATATGTCTCTCTCTGTGTGTAAGTCATGGATATAATATGTCTCTCTCTGTTTGTAAGTCATGGATATAATATGTCTCTCTCTGTTTGTAAGTCATGGATATAATATGTCTCTCTGTTTGTAAGTCATGGATATAATATGTCTCTCTCTGTTTGTAAGTCATGGATATAATATGTCTCTCTCTGTTTGTAAGTCATGGATATAATATGTCTCTCTCTGTTTGTAAGTCATGGATATAATATGTCTCTCTCTGTTTGTAAGTCATGGATATAATATGTCTCTCTCTGTTTGTAAGTCATGGATATAATATGTCTCTCTCTGTTTGTAAGTCATGGACATAATATGTCTCTCTATGTTTGTAAGTCATGGATATAATATGTATCTCTCTGTTTGTAAGTCATGGATATAATATGTCTCTCTCTGTTTGTAAGTCATGGATATAATATGTCTCTCTCTGTTTGTAAGTCATGGATATAATATGTCTCTCTGTTTGTAAGTCATGGATATAATATGTCTCTCTGTTTGTAAGTCATGGATATAATATGTCTCTCTCTGTTTGTAAGTCATGGATATAATATGCCTCTCTCTATTTGTAAGTCATGGATATAATATTTCTCTCTCTGTTTGTAAGTAATGGATATAATATGCCTCTCTCTGTTTGTAAGTCATGGATATAATATATTTTTCTCTGTTTGTAAGTCATGGATATAATATTTCTCTCTCTGTTTGTAAGTCATGGACATAATATGTCTCTCTATGTTTGTAAGTCATGGATATAATATGTCTCTCTCTGTTTGTAAGTCATGGATATAATATGTCTCTCTCTGTTTGTAAGTCATGGATATAATATGCCTCTCTCTGTTTGTAAGTCATGGATATAATATATTTTTCTCTGTTTGTAAGTCATGGATATAATATTTCTCTCTCTGTTTGTAAGTCATGGACATAATATGTCTCTCTATGTTTGTAAGTCATGGATATAATATGTATCTCTCTGTTTGTAAGTCATGGATATAATATGTCTCTCTCTGTTTGTAAGTCATGGATATAATATGTCTCTCTCTGTTTGTAAGTCATGGATATAATATGTCTCTCTGTTTGTAAGTCATGGATATAATATGTCTCTCTGTTTGTAAGTCATGGATATAATATGTCTCTTTCTGTTTGTAAGTCATGGATATAATATGCCTCTCTCTATTTGTAAGTCATGGATATAATATGTCTCTCTCTGTTTGTAAGTAATGGATATAATATGCCTCTCTCTGTTTGTAAGTCATGGATATAATATATTTTTCTCTGTTTGTAAGTCATGGATATAATATTTCTCTCTCTGTTTGTAAGTCATGGACATAATATGTCTCTCTATGTTTGTAAGTCATGGATATAATATGTCTCTCTCTGTTTGTAAGTCATGGATATAATATGTCTCTCTCTGTTTGTAAGTCATGGATATAATATGCCTCTCTCTATTTGTAAGTCATGGATATAATATGTCTCTCTCTGTTTGTAAGTCATGGATATAATATGCCTCTCTCTGTTTGTAAGTCATGGATATAATATATTTTTCTCTGTTTGTAAGTCATGGATATAATATTTCTCTCTCTGTTTGTAAGTCATGGACATAATATGTCTCTCTATGTTTGTAAGTCATGGATATAATATGTATCTCTCTGTTTGTAAGTCATGGATATAATATGTCTCTCTCTGTTTGTAAGTCATGGATATAATATGTCTCTCTCTGTTTGTAAGTCATGGATATAATATGTCTCTCTGTTTGTAAGTCATGGATATAATATGTCTCTCTGTTTGTAAGTCATGGATATAATATGTCTCTCTGTGTGTAAGTCATGGATATAATATGTCTCTCTGTGTGTAAGTCATGAATGTAATATGTCTCTTTCTGTTTGTAAGTCATGGATATAATATGCCTCTCTCTGTTTGTAAGTCATGGACATAATATGTCTCTCTATGTTTGTAAGTCATGGATATAATATGTATCTCTCTGTTTGTAAGTCATGGATATAATATGTCTCTCTGTTTGTAAGTCATGGATATAATATGTCTCTCTCTGTTTGTAAGTCATGGATATAATATGTCTCTCTATTTGTAAGTCATGGATATAATATGTCTCTCTCTGTTTGTAAGTCATGGATATAATATGCCTCTCTCTGTTTGTAAGTCATGGATATAATAAGTCTCTCTCTGTTTGTAAGTCATGGATATAATATGTCTCTCTCTGTTTGTAAGTCATGGATATAATATGTCTCTCTCTGTTTGTAAGTCATGGATATAATATGTCTCTCTGTGTGTAAGTCATGGATATAATATGTCTCTCTGTGTGTAAGTCATGGATATAATATGTCTCTCTCTGTGTGTAATTCATGGATATAATATGCCTCTGTTTGTAAGTCATGGATATAATATGTCTCTCTCTGTGTGTAAGTCATGGATATAATAAGTCTCTCTCTGTTTGTAAGTCATGGATATAATATGTCTCTCTCTGTTTGTAAGTCATGGATATAATATGTCTCTCTCTGTTTGTAAGTCATGGATATAATAAGTCTCTCTCTGTTTGTAAGTCATGGATATAATATGTCTCTCTCTGTTTGTAAGTCATGGATATAATATGTCTCTCTGTTTGTAAGTCATGGATATAATATGTCTCTCTCTGTTTGTAAGTCATGGATATAATATGTCTCTCTCTGTTTGTAAGTCATGGATATAATATGTCTCTCTCTGTTTGTAAGTCATGGATATAATATGTCTCTCTCTGTTTGTAAGTCATGGATATAATATGTCTCTCTCTGTTTGTAAGTCATGGATATAATATGTCTCTTTGTGTGTAAGTCATGAATATAATATGCCTCTCTCTGTGTGTAAGTCATGGATATAATATGCCTCTCTCTGTTTGTAAGTCATGGATATAATATGTCTCTCTCTGTGTGTAAGTCATGGATATAATATGTCTCTCTCTGTTTGTAAGTCATGGATATAATATGTCTCTCTCTGTTTGTAAGTCATGGATATAATATGTCTCTCTCTGTGTGTAAGTCATGGATATAATAAGTCTCTCTCTGTTTGTAAGTCATGGATATAATATGTCTCTCTCTGTTTGTAAGTCATGGATATAATATGTCTCTCTCTGTTTGTAAGTCATGGATATAATAAGTCTCTCTCTGTTTGTAAGTCATGGATATAATATGTCTCTCTCTGTTTGTAAGTCATGGATATAATATGTCTCTCTGTTTGTAAGTCATGGATATAATATGTCTCTCTCTGTTTGTAAGTCATGGATATAATATGTCTCTCTCTGTTTGTAAGTCATGGATATAATATGTCTCTCTCTGTTTGTAAGTCATGGATATAATATGTCTCTCTCTGTTTGTAAGTCATGGATATAATATGTCTCTCTCTGTTTGTAAGTCATGGATATAATATGTCTCTTTGTGTGTAAGTCATGAATATAATATGCCTCTCTCTGTGTGTAAGTCATGGATATAATATGCCTCTCTCTGTTTGTAAGTCATGGATATAATATGTCTCTCTCTGTGTGTAAGTCATGGATATAATATGTCTCTCTCTGTTTGTAAGTCATGGATATAATATGTCTCTCTCTGTTTGTAAGTCATGGATATAATATGTCTCTCTCTGTTTGTAAGTCATGGATATAATATGTCTCTCTCTGTTTGTAAGTCATGGATATAATTTGTCTCTCTGTTTGTAAGTCATGGATATAATATGTCTCTCTCTGTTTGTAAGTCATGGATATAATATGTCTCTCTCTGTTTGTAAGTCATGGATATAATATGTCTCTCTCTGTTTGTAAGTCATGGATATGATATGTCTCTCTCTGTTTGTAAGTCATGGATATAATATGTCTCTCTGTTTGTAAGTCATGGATATAATATGTCTCTCTGTGTGTAAGTCATGGATATAATATGTCTCTCTGTGTGTAAGTCATGAATATAATATGTCTCTCTCTGTGTGTAAGTCATGGATATAATATGCCTCTCTCTGTTTATAAGTCATGGATATTATATGTCTCTCTCTGTGTGTAAGTCATGGATATAATATGTCTCTCTCTGTTTGTAAGTCATGGATATAATATGTCTCTCTCTGTTTGTAAGTCATGGATATAATATGTCTCTCTGTTTGTAAGTCATGGATATAATATGTCTCTCTCTGTTTGTAAGTCATGGATATAATATGTCTCTCTCTGTTTGTAAGTCATGGATATAATATGTCTCTCTCTGTTTGTAAGTCATGGATATAATATGTCTCTCTCTGTTTGTAAGTCATGGATATAATATGTCTCTCTCTGTTTGTAAGTCATGGATATAATATGTCTCTCTCTGTTTGTAAGTCATGGACATAATATGTCTCTCTATGTTTGTAAGTCATGGATATAATATGTATCTCTCTGTTTGTAAGTCATGGATATAATATGTCTCTCTCTGTTTGTAAGTCATGGATATAATATGTCTCTCTCTGTTTGTAAGTCATGGATATAATATGTCTCTCTGTTTGTAAGTCATGGATATAATATGTCTCTCTGTTTGTAAGTCATGGATATAATATGTCTCTCTCTGTTTGTAAGTCATGGATATAATATGCCTCTCTCTATTTGTAAGTCATGGATATAATATTTCTCTCTCTGTTTGTAAGTAATGGATATAATATGCCTCTCTCTGTTTGTAAGTCATGGATATAATATATTTTTCTCTGTTTGTAAGTCATGGATATAATATTTCTCTCTCTGTTTGTAAGTCATGGACATAATATGTCTCTCTATGTTTGTAAGTCATGGATATAATATGTCTCTCTCTGTTTGTAAGTCATGGATATAATATGTCTCTCTCTGTTTGTAAGTCATGGATATAATATGCCTCTCTCTGTTTGTAAGTCATGGATATAATATATTTTTCTCTGTTTGTAAGTCATGGATATAATATTTCTCTCTCTGTTTGTAAGTCATGGACATAATATGTCTCTCTATGTTTGTAAGTCATGGATATAATATGTATCTCTCTGTTTGTAAGTCATGGATATAATATGTCTCTCTCTGTTTGTAAGTCATGGATATAATATGTCTCTCTCTGTTTGTAAGTCATGGATATAATATGTCTCTCTGTTTGTAAGTCATGGATATAATATGTCTCTCTGTTTGTAAGTCATGGATATAATATGTCTCTTTCTGTTTGTAAGTCATGGATATAATATGCCTCTCTCTATTTGTAAGTCATGGATATAATATGTCTCTCTCTGTTTGTAAGTAATGGATATAATATGCCTCTCTCTGTTTGTAAGTCATGGATATAATATATTTTTCTCTGTTTGTAAGTCATGGATATAATATTTCTCTCTCTGTTTGTAAGTCATGGACATAATATGTCTCTCTATGTTTGTAAGTCATGGATATAATATGTCTCTCTCTGTTTGTAAGTCATGGATATAATATGTCTCTCTCTGTTTGTAAGTCATGGATATAATATGCCTCTCTCTATTTGTAAGTCATGGATATAATATGTCTCTCTCTGTTTGTAAGTCATGGATATAATATGCCTCTCTCTGTTTGTAAGTCATGGATATAATATATTTTTCTCTGTTTGTAAGTCATGGATATAATATTTCTCTCTCTGTTTGTAAGTCATGGACATAATATGTCTCTCTATGTTTGTAAGTCATGGATATAATATGTATCTCTCTGTTTGTAAGTCATGGATATAATATGTCTCTCTCTGTTTGTAAGTCATGGATATAATATGTCTCTCTCTGTTTGTAAGTCATGGATATAATATGTCTCTCTGTTTGTAAGTCATGGATATAATATGTCTCTCTGTTTGTAAGTCATGGATATAATATGTCTCTCTGTGTGTAAGTCATGGATATAATATGTCTCTCTGTGTGTAAGTCATGAATGTAATATGTCTCTTTCTGTTTGTAAGTCATGGATATAATATGCCTCTCTCTGTTTGTAAGTCATGGACATAATATGTCTCTCTATGTTTGTAAGTCATGGATATAATATGTATCTCTCTGTTTGTAAGTCATGGATATAATATGTCTCTCTGTTTGTAAGTCATGGATATAATATGTCTCTCTCTGTTTGTAAGTCATGGATATAATATGTCTCTCTATTTGTAAGTCATGGATATAATATGTCTCTCTCTGTTTGTAAGTCATGGATATAATATGCCTCTCTCTGTTTGTAAGTCATGGATATAATAAGTCTCTCTCTGTTTGTAAGTCATGGATATAATATGTCTCTCTCTGTTTGTAAGTCATGGATATAATATGTCTCTCTCTGTTTGTAAGTCATGGATATAATATGTCTCTCTGTGTGTAAGTCATGGATATAATATGTCTCTCTGTGTGTAAGTCATGGATATAATATGTCTCTCTCTGTGTGTAATTCATGGATATAATATGCCTCTGTTTGTAAGTCATGGATATAATATGTCTCTCTCTGTGTGTAAGTCATGGATATAATAAGTCTCTCTCTGTTTGTAAGTCATGGATATAATATGTCTCTCTCTGTTTGTAAGTCATGGATATAATATGTCTCTCTCTGTTTGTAAGTCATGGATATAATAAGTCTCTCTCTGTTTGTAAGTCATGGATATAATATGTCTCTCTCTGTTTGTAAGTCATGGATATAATATGTCTCTCTGTTTGTAAGTCATGGATATAATATGTCTCTCTCTGTTTGTAAGTCATGGATATAATATGTCTCTCTCTGTTTGTAAGTCATGGATATAATATGTCTCTCTCTGTTTGTAAGTCATGGATATAATATGTCTCTCTCTGTTTGTAAGTCATGGATATAATATGTCTCTCTCTGTTTGTAAGTCATGGATATAATATGTCTCTTTGTGTGTAAGTCATGAATATAATATGCCTCTCTCTGTGTGTAAGTCATGGATATAATATGCCTCTCTCTGTTTGTAAGTCATGGATATAATATGTCTCTCTCTGTGTGTAAGTCATGGATATAATATGTCTCTCTCTGTTTGTAAGTCATGGATATAATATGTCTCTCTCTGTTTGTAAGTCATGGATATAATATGTCTCTCTCCGTTTGTAAGTCATGGATATAATTTGTCTCTCTGTTTGTAAGTCATAGATATAATATGTCTCTCTCTGTTTGTAAGTCATGGATATAATATGTCTCTCTCTGTTTGTAAGTCATGGATATAATATGTCTCTCTCTGTTTGTAAGTCATGGATATGATATGTCTCTCTCTGTTTGTAAGTCATGGATATAATATGCCTCTCTCTGTTTGTAAGTCATGGACATAATATGTCTCTCTATGTTTGTAAGTCATGGATATAATATGTATCTCTCTGTTTGTAAGTCATGGATATAATATGTCTCTCTGTTTGTAAGTCATGGATATAATATGTCTCTCTCTGTTTGTAAGTCATGGATATAATATGTCTCTCTATTTGTAAGTCATGGATATAATATGTCTCTCTCTGTTTGTAAGTCATGGATATAATATGCCTCTCTCTGTTTGTAAGTCATGGATATAATAAGTCTCTCTCTGTTTGTAAGTCATGGATATAATATGTCTCTCTCTGTTTGTAAGTCATGGATATAATATGTCTCTCTCTGTTTGTAAGTCATGGATATAATATGTCTCTCTGTGTGTAAGTCATGGATATAATATGTCTCTCTGTGTGTAAGTCATGGATATAATATGTCTCTCTCTGTGTGTAATTCATGGATATAATATGCCTCTGTTTGTAAGTCATGGATATAATATGTCTCTCTCTGTGTGTAAGTCATGGATATAATAAGTCTCTCTCTGTTTGTAAGTCATGGATATAATATGTCTCTCTCTGTTTGTAAGTCATGGATATAATATGTCTCTCTCTGTTTGTAAGTATTGGATATAATAAGTCTCTCTCTGTTTGTAAGTCATGGATATAATATGTCTCTCTCTGTTTGTAAGTCATGGATATAATATGTCTCTCTGTTTGTAAGTCATGGATATAATATGTCTCTCTCTGTTTGTAAGTCATGGATATAATATGTCTCTCTCTGTTTGTAAGTCATGGATATAATATGTCTCTCTCTGTTTGTAAGTCATGGATATAATATGTCTCTCTCTGTTTGTAAGTCATGGATATAATATGTCTCTCTCTGTTTGTAAGTCATGGATTTAATATGTCTCTTTGTGTGTAAGTCATGAATATAATATGCCTCTCTCTGTGTGTAAGTCATGGATATAATATGCCTCTCTCTGTTTGTAAGTCATGGATATAATATGTCTCTCTGTTTGTAAGTCATGGATATAATATGTCTCTCTGTGTGTAAGTCATGGATATAATATGTCTCTCTGTGTGTAAGTCATGAATATAATATGTCTCTCTCTGTGTGTAAGTCATGGATATAATATGCCTCTCTCTGTTTATAAGTCATGGATATTATATGTCTCTCTCTGTGTGTAAGTCATGGATATAATATGTCTCTCTCTGTTTGTAAGTCATGGATATAATATGTCTCTCTCTGTTTGTAAGTCATGGATATAATATGTCTCTCTGTTTGTAAGTCATGGATATAATATGTCTCTCTCTGTTTGTAAGTCATGGATATAATATGTCTCTCTCTGTTTGTAAGTCATGGATATAATATGTCTCTCTCTGTTTGTAAGTCATGGATATAATATGTCTCTCTCTGTTTGTAAGTCATGGATATAATATGTCTCTCTGTTTGTAAGTCATGGATTTAATATGTTTTTCTCTGTTTGTAAGTCATGGATATAATATGTCTCTCTGTGTGTAAGTCATGGATATAATATGTCTCTCTCTGTTTGTAAGTCATGGATATAATATGTCTCTCTGTGTGTAAGTCATGGATATAATATGTCTCTCTCTGTTTGTAAGTCATGGATATAATATGTCTCTCTCTGTTTGTAAGTCATGGATATAATATGTCTCTCTCTGTTTGTAAGTCATGGATATAATATGCCTCTCTCTATTTGTAAGTCATGGATATAATATGTCTCTCTCTGTTTGTAAGTCATGGATATAATATGCCTCTCTCTGTTTGTAAGTCATGGATATAATATATTTTTCTCTGTTTGTAAGTCATGGATATAATATTTCTCTCTCTGTTTGTAAGTCATGGACATAATATGTCTCTCTATGTTTGTAAGTCATGGATATAATATGTATCTCTCTGTTTGTAAGTCATGGATATAATATGTCTCTCTCTGTTTGTAAGTCATGGATATAACATGTCTCTCTCTGTTTGTAAGTCATGGATATAATATGTCTCTCTGTTTGTAAGTCATGGATATAATATGTCTCTCTGTTTGTAAGTCATGGATATAATATGTCTCTCTCTGTTTGTAAGTCATGGATATAATATATTTTTCTCTGTTTGTAAGTCATGGATATAATATTTCTCTCTCTGTTTGTAAGTCATGGACATAATATGTCTCTCTATGTTTGTAAGTCATGGATATAATATGTCTCTCTCTGTTTGTAAGTCATGGATATAATATGTCTCTCTCTGTTTGTAAGTCATGGATATAATATGCCTCTCTCTATTTGTAAGTCATGGATATAATATGTCTCTCTCTGTTTGTAAGTCATGGATATAATATGCCTCTCTCTGTTTGTAAGTCATGGATATAATATATTTTTCTCTGTTTGTAAGTCATGGATATAATATTTCTCTCTCTGTTTGTAAGTCATGGACATAATATGTCTCTCTATGTTTGTAAGTCATGGATATAATATGTATCTCTCTGTTTGTAAGTCATGGATATAATATGTCTCTCTCTGTTTGTAAGTCATGGATATAATATGTCTCTCTCTGTTTGTAAGTCATGGATATAATATGTCTCTCTGTTTGTAAGTCATGGATATAATATGTCTCTCTGTTTGTAAGTCATGGATATAATATGTCTCTCTGTGTGTAAGTCATGGATATAATATGTCTCTCTGTGTGTAAGTCATGAATGTAATATGTCTCTTTCTGTTTGTAAGTCATGGATATAATATGCCTCTCTCTGTTTGTAAGTCATGGACATAATATGTCTCTCTATGTTTGTAAGTCATGGATATAATATGTATCTCTCTGTTTGTAAGTCATGGATATAATATGTCTCTCTCTGTTTGTAAGTCATGGATATAATATGTCTCTCTCTGTTTGTAAGTCATGGATATAATATGTCTCTCTCTGTTTGTAAGTCATGGATATAATATGTCTCTCTGTTTGTAAGTCATGGATATAATATGTCTCTCTCTGTTTGTAAGTCATGGATATAATATGCCTCTCTCTGTTTGTAAGTCATGGATATAATAAGTCTCTCTCTGTTTGTAAGTCATGGATATAATATGTCTCTCTCTGTTTGTAAGTCATGGATATAATATGTCTCTCTGTGTGAAAGTCATGGATATAATATGTCTCTCTCTGTGTGTAATTCATGGATATAATATGCCTCTGTTTGTAAGTCATGGATATAATATGTCTCTCTCTGTGTGTAAGTCATGGATATAATAAGTCTCTCTCTGTTTGTAAGTCATGGATATAATATGTCTCTCTCTGTTTGTAAGTCATGGATATAATATGTCTCTCTCTGTTTGTAAGTCATGGATATAATATGTCTCTTTGTGTGTAAGTCATGAATATAATATGCCTCTCTCTGTGTGTAAGTCATGGATATAATATGCCTCTCTCTGTTTGTAAGTCATGGATATAATATGTCTCTCTCTGTGTGTAAGTCATGGATATAATATGTCTCTCTCTGTTTGTAAGTCATGGATATAATATGTCTCTCTCTGTTTGTAAGTCATGGATATAATTTGTCTCTCTGTTTGTAAGTCATGGATATAATATGTCTCTCTCTGTTTGTAAGTCATGGATATAATATGTCTCTCTCTGTTTGTAAGTCATGGATATAATATGTCTCTCTCTGTTTGTAAGTCATGGATATGATATGTCTCTCTCTGTTTGTAAGTCATGGATATAATATGTCTCTCTGTTTGTAAGTCATGGATATAATATGTCTCTCTGTGTGTAAGTCATGGATATAATATGTCTCTCTGTGTGTAAGTCATGAATATAATATGTCTCTCTCTGTGTGTAAGTCATGGATATAATATGCCTCTCTCTGTTTGTAAGTCATGGATATTATATGTCTCTCTCTGTGTGTAAGTCATGGATATAATATGTCTCTCTCTGTTTGTAAGTCATGGATATAATATGTCTCTCTCTGTTTGTAAGTCATGGATATAATATGTCTCTCTGTTTGTAAGTCATGGATATAATATGTCTCTCTCTGTTTGTAAGTCATGGATATAATATTTCTCTCTCTGTTTGTAAGTCATGGATATAATATGTCTCTCTCTGTTTGTAAGTCATGGATATAATATGTCTCTCTCTGTTTGTAAGTCATGGATATAATATGTTTTTCTCTGTTTGTAAGTCATGGATATAATATGTCTCTCTGTGTGTAAGTCATGGATATAATATGTCTCTCTCTGTTTGTAAGTCATGGATATAATATGTCTCTCTGTGTGTAAGTCATGGATATAATATGTCTCTCTCTGTTTGTAAGTCATGGATATAATATGTCTCTCTCTGTTTGTAAGTCATGGATATAATATGCCTCTCTCTATTTGTAAGTCATGGATATAATATGTATCTCTCTGTTTGTAAGTCATGGATATAATATGTCTCTCTCTGTTTGTAAGTCATGGATATAATATGTCTCTCTCTGTTTGTAAGTCATGGATATAATATGTCTCTCTCTGTTTGTAAGGCATGGATATAATATGTCTCTCTGTTTGTAAGTCATGGATATAATATGTCTCTCTCTGTTTGTAAGTCATGGATATAATATGTCTCTCTCTGTTTGTAAGTCATGGATATCATTTACATTTTACATTTTAGTCATTTAGCAGACGCTCTTAACCAGAGCGACTTACAGGAGCAATTAGGGTTAAGTGCCTTGCTCAAGGGCACATTAACGTCATTTAGCAGACGCTCTTAGCCAGAGCGACTCACAAATTGGTGCGTTCACCCTATAGCCAGTGGGATAACCACTTTACAATTTGGGGGGGGGGGGGGGGTTAGAAGGAATACTTTAGCCTATCCCAGGTATTCCTTAAAGAGGTGGGGTTTCAAATGTCTCCGGAAGGTGGTGAGTGACTCCGCTGTCCTGGCGTCGTGAGGGAGCTTGTTCCACCATTGGGGTGCCAGAGCAGCGAACAGTTTTGACTGGGCTGAGCGGGAGCTGTGCTTCCGCAGAGGAAGGGGAGCCAGCAGGCCAGAGGTGGATGAACGCAATGTCCTCGTTTGGGTGTAGGGACTGATCAGAGCCTGAAGGTACAGGGGTGCCGTTCCCCTCACTGCTCCAAAGGCAAGCACCATGGTCTTGTAGCGGATGCGAGCTTCAATTGGAAGCCAGTGGAGTGTGCGGAGGAGGGGGGTGACGTGAGAGAACTTGGGAAGGTTGAACACCAGACGGGCTGCGGCATTCTGGATGAGTTGTGGGGGTTTAATGGCACAGGCAGGGAGCCCAGCCAACAGCGAGTTGCAGTAGTCCAGACGGGAGATGACAAGTGCCTGGACCAGGACCTGCGCCGCTTCCTGTGTAAGGCAGGGTCGCACTCTCCGAATGTTGTAGAGCATGAACCTGCAGGAGCGGGTCACCGCCTTGATGTTGGCGGAGAACGACAGGGTGTTGTCCAGGGTCACGCCTAGGCTCTTCGCACTCTGGGAGGAGGACACAGCGGAGTTGTCTACCGTGATGGCGAGATCATGGAACGGGCAGTCCTTCCCCGGGAGGAAGAGCAGCTCCGTCTTGCCAGGGTTCAGCTTGAGGTGGTGATCCGTCATCCATACTGATATGTCTGCCAGACATGCAGAGATGCGATTCGCCACCTGGTTATCAGAAGGGGGAAAGGAGAAGATTAGTTGTGTATCGTCAGCGTAGCAATGATAGGAAAGGCCATGTGAGGATATGACAGAGCCAAGTGACTTGGTGTATAGGGAGAAAAGGAGAGGGCCCAGAACCGATCCCTGGGGGACACCAGTATTGAGAGCACGTGGTGCGGAGACAGCTTCCCGCCACGCCACTTGGTAGGAGCGACCGGTCAGGTAGGACGCAATCCAGGAGTGAGCCGCGCCGGAGATGCCCATTTCGGAGAGGGTGGAGAGGAGGATCTGATGGTTCACAGTATCAAAGGCAGCAGACAGGTCTAGAAGGACAAGAGCAGAGGAGAGAGAGTTAGCTTTAGCAGTGCGGAGAGTCTCTGTGACACAGAGAAGAGCAGTCTCAGTTGAATGACCAGTCCTGAAACCTGATTGGTTTGGATCAAGAAGGTCATTCTGAGAGAGATAGCAAGAGAGTTGGCTAAAGACGGCACGCTCAATAGTTTTGGAAAGAAAAGAAAGAAGGGATACTGGTCTGTAGTTGTTGACATCAGTGGGGTCGAGTGTTGGTTTTTTGAGAAGGGGAGTAACTCTCGCTCTCTTGAAGACGGAAGGGACATGGCCAGCGGTCAAGGATGAGTTGATCAGCGAGGTGAGGTAGGGGAGAAGGTCACCGGAGATGGTCTGGAGAAGGGAGGAGGGGATGGGGTCAAGCGGGCAGGTTGTTGGGCGGCCTGCAGTCACAAGTCGCAGGATCTTATCTGGAGAGAGAGGGGAGAAAGAAGTCAAAGCATAGGGTAGGGCAGTGTGAGCAGGACCAGCAGTGTCATTAGACTTAACAAACAAGGATCGGATGTCGTCAACCTTCTTTTCAAAGTGGTTGACGAAGTCATCCACAGAGAGAGAGGAGGGGGGGGGGGGGGAGGGAGGATTCAGGAGGGAGGAAAATGTGGCAAAGAGCTTCCTAGGGTTAGAGGCAGATGCTTGGAATTTAGAGTGGTAGAAGGTGGCCTTAGCAGCAGAAACAGATGAAGAAAATGTAGAGAGGAGGGAGTGAAAAGATGCCAGGTCGGCAGGGAATTTAGTTTTCTTCCATTTCCGCTCCGCTGCCCGGAGCTCTGTTCTGTGAGCTCGCAATGAGTCATCAAGCCACGGAGCTGGAGGGGAGGACCGAGCCGGCCGGGAGGATAGGGGACACAGAGAGTCAAAGGATGCAGAAAGGGAGGAGAGGAGGGTTGAGGAGGCAGAATCAGGAGATTGGAGGGAGAAGGATTGAGCAGAGGGAAGAGATGATAGGATGGAAGAGGAGAGAGTAGTGGGAGAGAGAGAGCGAAGGTTGCGGCGGCGCATTACCATCTGTGTAGGGGCAGAGTGAGTAGTGTGGGAGGAGAGTGAGAGAGAAAAGGAAACAAAGTAGTGGTCGGAGACTTGGAGGGGAGTTGCAGTGAGATTAGTAGAGGAGCAGCATCTAGTGAAGATGAGGTCAAGCGTATTGCCTGCCTTGTGGATATAATATGTCTCTCTGTTTGTAAGTCATGGATATAATATGTCTCTCTCTGTTTGTAAGTCATGGATATAATATGTCTCTCTCTGTTTGTAAGTCATGGATATACTATGTCTCTCTGTTTGTAAGTCATGGATATAATATGTCTCTCTCTGTTTGTAAGTCATGGATATAATATGTCTCTCTGTTTGTAAGTCATGGATATAATATGTCTCTCTGTGTGTAAGTCATGGATATAATATGTCTCTCTGTGTGTAAGTCATGAATGTAATATGTCTCTTTCTGTTTTTAAGTCATGGATATAATATGCCTCTCTCTGTTTTTAAGTCATGGATATAATATGTCTCTCTCTGTGTGTAAGTCATGGATATAATATGTCTCTCTCTGTTTGTAAGTCATGGATATAATATGTCTCTCTCTGTTTGTAAGTCATGGATATAATATGTCTCTCTGTTTGTAAGTCATGGATATAATATGCCTCTCTCTGTTTGTAAGTCATGGACATAATATGTCTCTCTATGTTTGTAAGTCATGGATATAATATGTATCTCTCTGTTTGTAAGTCATGGATATAATATGTCTCTCTCTGTTTGTAAGTCATGGATATAATATGTCTCTCTCTGTTTGTAAGTCATGGATATAATATGTCTCTCTCTGTTTGTAAGTCATGGATATAATATGTCTCTCTCTGTTTGTAAGTCATGGATATAATATGTCTCTCTCTGTTTGTAAGTCATGGATATAATATGTTTTTCTCTGTTTGTAAGTCATGGATATAATATGTCTCTCTGTGTGTAAGTCATGGATATAATATGTCTCTCTCTGTTTGTAAGTCATGGATATAATATGTCTCTCTGTGTGTAAGTCATGGATATAATATGTCTCTCTCTGTTTGTAAGTCATGGATATAATATGTCTCTCTCTGTTTGTAAGTCATGGATATAATATGCCTCTCTCTATTTGTAAGTCATGGATATAATATGTCTCTCTCTGTTTGTAAGTCATGGATATAATATGCCTCTCTCTGTTTGTAAGTCATGGATATAATATACTTTTCTCTGTTTGTAAGTCATGGATATAATATTTCTCTCTCTGTTTGTAAGTCATGGACATAATATGTCTCTCTATGTTTGTAAGTCATGGATATAATATGTCTCTCTCTGTTTGTAAGTCATGGATATAATATGTCTCTCTCTGTTTGTAAGTCATGGATATAATATGTCTCTCTCTGTTTGTAAGGCATGGATATAATATGTCTCTCTGTTTGTAAGTCATGGATATAATATGTCTCTCTCTGTTTGTAAGTCATGGATATAATATGTCTCTCTCTGTTTGTAAGTCATGGATATAATATGTCTCTCTGTTTGTAAGTCATGGATATAATATGTCTCTCTCTGTTTGTAAGTCATGGATATAATATGTCTCTCTCTGTTTGTAAGTCATGGATATAATATGCCTCTCTCTATTTGTAAGTCATGGATATAATATGTCTCTCTCTGTTTGTAAGTCATGGATATAATATGCCTCTCTCTGTTTGTAAGTCATGGATATAATATACTTTTCTCTGTTTGTAAGTCATGGATATAATATTTCTCTCTCTGTTTGTAAGTCATGGACATAATATGTCTCTCTATGTTTGTAAGTCATGGATATAATATGTCTCTCTCTGTTTGTAAGTCATGGATATAATATGTCTCTCTCTGTTTGTAAGTCATGGATATAATATGTCTCTCTCTGTTTGTAAGGCATGGATATAATATGTCTCTCTGTTTGTAAGTCATGGATATAATATGTCTCTCTCTGTTTGTAAGTCATGGATATAATATGTCTCTCTCTGTTTGTAAGTCATGGATATAATATGTCTCTCTGTTTGTAAGTCATGGATATAATATGTCTCTCTCTGTTTGTAAGTCATGGATATAATATGTCTCTCTCTGTTTGTAAGTCATGGATATACTATGTCTCTCTGTTTGTAAGTCATGGATATAATATGTCTCTCTCTGTTTGTAAGTCATGGATATAATATGTCTCTCTGTTTGTAAGTCATGGATATAATATGTCTCTCTGTGTGTAAGTCATGGATATAATATGTCTCTCTGTGTGTAAGTCATGAATGTAATATGTCTCTTTCTGTTTTTAAGTCATGGATATAATATGCCTCTCTCTGTTTTTAAGTCATGGATATAATATGCCTCTCTCTGTTTGTAAGTCATGGATATAATATGTCTCTCTGTTTGTAAGTCATGGATATAATATGTCTCTCTCTGTTTGTAAGTCATGGATATAATATGTCTCTCTCTGTTTGTAAGTCATGGATATAATATGTCTCTCTCTGTTTGTAAGTCATGGATATAATATGTCTCTCTCTGTTTGTAAGTCATGGATATAATATGTCTCTCTGTTTGTAAGTCATGGATATAATATGTTTTTCTCTGTTTGTAAGTCATGGATATAATATGTCTCTCTCTGTGTGTAAGTCATGGATATAATATGTCTCTCTCTGTTTGTAAGTCATGGATATAATATGTCTCTCTCTGTTTGTAAGTCATGGATATAATATGCCTCTCTCTGTTTGTAAGTCATGGATATAATATGTCTCTCTCTGTGTGTAAGTCATGGATATAATATGTCTCTCTCTGTTTGTAAGTCATGGATATAATATGTCTCTCTCTGTTTGTAAGTCATGGATATAATATGCCTCTCTCTGTTTGTAAGTCATGGATATAATATGTCTCTCTCTGTGTGTAAGTCATGGATATAATATGTCTCTCTCTGTTTGTAAGTCATGGATATAATATGTCTCTCTCTGTTTGTAAGTCATGGATATAATATGTCTCTCTCTGTTTGTAAGTCATGGATATAATATGTCTCTCTCTGTTTGTAAGTCATGGATATAATTTGTCTCTCTGTTTGTAAGTCATGGATATAATATGTCTCTCTCTGTTTGTAAGTCATGGATATAATATGTCTCTCTCTGTTTGTAAGTCATGGATATAATATGTCTCTCTCTGTTTGTAAGTCATGGATATAATATGTCTCTCTGTGTGTAAGTCATGAATATAATATGTCTCTCTCTGTGTGTAAGTCATGGATATAATATGCCTCTCTCTGTTTGTAAGTCATGGATATTATATGTCTCTCTCTGTGTGTAAGTCATGGATATAATATGTCTCTCTCTGCTTGTAAGTCATGGATATAATATGTCTCTCTCTGTTTGTAAGTCATGGATATAATATGTCTCTCTGTTTGTAAGTCATGGATATAATATGTCTCTCTCTGTTTGTAAGTCATGGATATAATATGTCTCTCTCTGTTTGTAAGTCATGGATATAATATGTCTCTCTCTGTTTGTAAGTCATGGATATAATATGTCTCTCTCTGTTTGTAAGTCATGGATATAATATGTTTTTCTCTGTTTGTAAGTCATGGATATAATATGTCTCTCTGTGTGTAAGTCATGGATATAATATGTCTCTCTCTGTTTGTAAGTCATGGATATAATATGTCTCTCTGTGTGTAAGTCATGGATATAAAATGTCTCTCTCTGTTTGTAAGTCATGGATATAATATGTCTCTCTCTGTTTGTAAGTCATGGATATAATATGCCTCTCTCTATTTGTAAGTCATGGATATAATATGTCTCTCTCTGTTTGTAAGTCATGGATATAATATGCCTCTCTCTGTTTGTAAGTCATGGATATAATATATTTTTCTCTGTTTGTAAGTCATGGATATAATATGTCTCTCTCTGTTTGTAAGTCATGGATATAATATGTCTCTCTCTGTTTGTAAGTCATGGATATAATATGTCTCTTTGTGTGTAAGTCATGAATATAATATGCCTCTCTCTGTGTGTAAGTCATGGATATAATATGCCTCTCTCTGTTTGTAAGTCATGGATATAATATGTCTCTCTCTGTGTGTAAGTCATGGATATAATATGTCTCTCTCTGTTTTTAAGTCATGGATATAATATGTCTCTCTCTGTTTGTAAGTCATGGATATAATATGTCTCTCTCTGTTTGTAAGTCATGGATATAATATGTCTCTCTCTGTTTGTAAGTCATGGATATAATTTGTCTCTCTGTTTGTAAGTCATGGATATAATATGTCTCTCTGTGTGTAAGTCATGGATATAATATGTCTCTCTGTGTGTAAGTCATGAATATAATATGTCTCTCTCTGTGTGTAAGTCATGGATATAATATGCCTCTCTCTGTTTGTAAGTCATGGATATTATATGTCTCTCTCTGTGTGTAAGTCATGGATATAATATGTCTCTCTCTGTTTGTAAGTCATGGATATAATATGTCTCTCTCTGTTTGTAAGTCATGGATATAATATGTCTCTCTGTTTGTAAGTCATGGATGTAATATGTCTCTCTCTGTTTGTAAGTCATGGATATAATATGTCTCTCTGTGTGTAAGTCATGGATATAATATGTCTCTCTCTGTTTGTAAGTCATGGATATAATATGTCTCTCTCTGTTTGTAAGTCATGGATATAATATGCCTCTCTCTATTTGTAAGTCATGGATATAATATGTCTCTCTCTGTTTGTAAGTCATGGATATAATATGCCTCTCTCTGTTTGTAAGTCATGGATATAATATATTTTTCTCTGTTTGTAAGTCATGGATATAATATGTCTCTCTGTGTGTAAGTCATGGATATAATATGTCTCTCTATGTTTGTAAGTCATGGATATAATATGTCTCTCTCTGTTTGTAAGTCATGGATATAATATGTCTCTCTCTGTTTGTAAGTCATGGATATAATATGTCTCTCTCTGTTTGTAAGTCATGGATATAATATGCCTCTCTCTATTTGTAAGTCATGGATATAATATGTCTCTCTCTGTTTGTAAGTCATGGATATAATATGCCTCTCTCTGTTTGTAAGTCATGGATATAATATATTTTTCTCTGTTTGTAAGTCATGGATATAATATTTCTCTCTCTGTTTGTAAGTCATGGACATAATATGTCTCTCTATGTTTGTAAGTCATGGATATAATATGTCTCTCTCTGTTTGTAAGTCATGGATATAATATGTCTCTCTCTGTTTGTAAGTCATGGATATAATATGCCTCTCTCTATTTGTAAGTCATGGATATAATATGTCTCTCTCTGTTTGTAAGTCATGGATATAATATGCCTCTCTCTGTTTGTAAGTCATGGATATAATATATTTTTCTCTGTTTGTAAGTCATGGATATAATATTTCTCTCTCTGTTTGTAAGTCATGGACATAATATGTCTCTCTATGTTTGTAAGTCATGGATATAATATGTATCTCTCTGTTTGTAAGTCATGGATATAATATGTCTCTCTCTGTTTGTAAGTCATGGATATTATATGTCTCTCTCTGTTTGTAAGTCATGGATATAATATGTCTCTCTGTTTGTAAGTCATGGATATAATATGTATCTCTGTTTGTAAGTCATGGATATAATATGCCTCTCTCTATTTGTAAGTCATGGATATAATATGTCTCTCTCTGTTTGTAAGTCATGGATATAATATGCCTCTCTCTGTTTGTAAGTCATGGATATAATATATTTTTCTCTGTTTGTAAGTCATGGATATAATATTTCTCTCTCTGTTTGTAAGTCATGGACATAATATGTCTCTCTATGTTTGTAAGTCATGGATATAATATGTATCTCTCTGTTTGTAAGTCATGGATATAATATGTCTCTCTCTGTTTGTAAGTCATGGATATTATATGTCTCTCTCTGTTTGTAAGTCATGGATATAATATGTCTCTCTGTTTGTAAGTCATGGATATAATATGTATCTCTGTTTGTAAGTCATGGATATAATATGTCTCTCTCTGTTTGTAAGTCATGGATATAATATGCCTCTCTCTATTTGTAAGTCATGGATATAATATGTCTCTCTCTGTTTGTAAGTAATGGATATAATATGCCTCTCTCTGTTTGTAAGTCATGGATATAATATATTTTTCTCTGTTTGTAAGTCATGGATATAATATTTCTCTCTCTGTTTGTAAGTCATGGACATAATATGTCTCTCTATGTTTGTAAGTCATGGATATAATATGTCTCTCTCTGTTTGTAAGTCATGGATATAATATGTCTCTCTCTGTTTGTAAGTCATGGATATAATATGCCTCTCTCTATTTGTAAGTCATGGATATAATATGTCTCTCTCTGTTTGTAAGTCATGGATATAATATGCCTCTCTCTGTTTGTAAGTCATGGATATAATATATTTTTCTCTGTTTGTAAGTCATGGATATAATATTTCTCTCTCTGTTTGTAAGTCATGGACATAATATGTCTCTCTATGTTTGTAAGTCATGGATATAATATGTATCTCTCTGTTTGTAAGTCATGGATATAATATGTCTCTCTGTTTGTAAGTCATGGATATAATATGTCTCTCTGTGTGTAAGTCATGGATATAATATGTCTCTCTGTGTGTAAGTCATGAATGTAATATGTCTCTTTCTGTTTGTAAGTCATGGATATAATATGCCTCTCTCTGTTTGTAAGTCATGGACATAATATGTCTCTCTATGTTTGTAAGTCATGGATATAATATGTATCTCTCTGTTTGTAAGTCATGGATATAATATGTCTCTCTCTGTTTGTAAGTCATGGATATAATATGTCTCTCTCTGTTTGTAAGTCATGGATATAATATGTCTCTCTCTGTTTGTAAGTCATGGATATAATATGTCTCTCTGTTTGTAAGTCATGGATATAATATGTCTCTCTCTGTTTGTAAGTCATGGATATAATATGCCTCTCTCTGTTTGTAAGTCATGGATATAATAAGTCTCTCTCTGTTTGTAAGTCATGGATATAATATGTCTCTCTCTGTTTGTAAGTCATGGATATAATATGTCTCTCTCTGTTTGTAAGTCATGGATATAATATGTCTCTCTCTGTTTGTAAGTCATGGATATAATATGTCTCTTTGTGTGTAAGTCATGAATATAATATGCCTCTCTCTGTGTGTAAGTCATGGATATAATATGCCTCTCTCTGTTTGTAAGTCATGGATATAATATGTCTCTCTCTGTGTGTAAGTCATGGATATAATATGTCTCTCTCTGTTTTTAAGTCATGGATATAATATGTCTCTCTCTGTTTGTAAGTCATGGATATAATATGTCTCTCTCTGTTTGTAAGTCATGGATATAATATGTCTCTCTCTGTTTGTAAGTCATGGATATAATTTGTCTCTCTGTTTGTAAGTCATGGATATAATATGTCTCTCTCTGTTTGTAAGTCATGGATATAATATGTCTCTCTCTGTTTGTAAGTCATGGATATAATATGTCTCTCTCTGTTTGTAAGTCATGGATATGATATGTCTCTCTCTGTTTGTAAGTCATGGATATAATATGTCTCTCTGTTTGTAAGTCATGGATATAATATGTCTCTCTGTGTGTAAGTCATGGATATAATATGTCTCTCTGTGTGTAAGTCATGAATATAATATGTCTCTCTCTGTGTGTAAGTCATGGATATAATATGCCTCTCTCTGTTTGTAAGTCATGGATATTATATGTCTCTCTCTGTGTGTAAGTCATGGATATAATATGTCTCTCTCTGTTTGTAAGTCATGGATATAATATGTCTCTCTCTGTTTGTAAGTCATGGATATAATATGTCTCTCTGTTTGTAAGTCATGGATATAATATGTCTCTCTCTGTTTGTAAGTCATGGATATAATATGTCTCTCTGTGTGTAAGTCATGGATATAATATGTCTCTCTCTGTTTGTAAGTCATGGATATAATATGTCTCTCTCTGTTTGTAAGTCATGGATATAATATGCCTCTCTCTATTTGTAAGTCATGGATATAATATGTCTCTCTCTGTTTGTAAGTCATGGATATAATATGCCTCTCTCTGTTTGTAAGTCATGGATATAATATATTTTTCTCTGTTTGTAAGTCATGGATATAATATGTCTCTCTGTGTGTAAGTCATGGATATAATATGTCTCTCTATGTTTGTAAGTCATGGATATAATATGTCTCTCTCTGTTTGTAAGTCATGGATATAATATGTCTCTCTCTGTTTGTAAGTCATGGATATAATATGTCTCTCTCTGTTTGTAAGTCATGGATATAATATGCCTCTCTCTATTTGTAAGTCATGGATATAATATGTCTCTCTCTGTTTGTAAGTCATGGATATAATATGCCTCTCTCTGTTTGTAAGTCATGGATATAATATATTTTTCTCTGTTTGTAAGTCATGGATATAATATTTCTCTCTCTGTTTGTAAGTCATGGACATAATATGTCTCTCTATGTTTGTAAGTCATGGATATAATATGTCTCTCTCTGTTTGTAAGTCATGGATATAATATGTCTCTCTCTGTTTGTAAGTCATGGATATAATATGCCTCTCTCTATTTGTAAGTCATGGATATAATATGTCTCTCTCTGTTTGTAAGTCATGGATATAATATGCCTCTCTCTGTTTGTAAGTCATGGATATAATATATTTTTCTCTGTTTGTAAGTCATGGATATAATATTTCTCTCTCTGTTTGTAAGTCATGGACATAATATGTCTCTCTATGTTTGTAAGTCATGGATATAATATGTATCTCTCTGTTTGTAAGTCATGGATATAATATGTCTCTCTGTTTGTAAGTCATGGATATAATATGTCTCTCTGTGTGTAAGTCATGGATATAATATGTCTCTCTGTGTGTAAGTCATGAATGTAATATGTCTCTTTCTGTTTGTAAGTCATGGATATAATATGCCTCTCTCTGTTTGTAAGTCATGGACATAATATGTCTCTCTATGTTTGTAAGTCATGGATATAATATGTATCTCTCTGTTTGTAAGTCATGGATATAATATGTCTCTCTCTGTTTGTAAGTCATGGATATAATATGTCTCTCTCTGTTTGTAAGTCATGGATATAATATGTCTCTCTCTGTTTGTAAGTCATGGATATAATATGTCTCTCTGTTTGTAAGTCATGGATATAATATGTCTCTCTCTGTTTGTAAGTCATGGATATAATATGCCTCTCTCTGTTTGTAAGTCATGGATATAATAAGTCTCTCTCTGTTTGTAAGTCATGGATATAATATGTCTCTCTCTGTTTGTAAGTCATGGATATAATATGTCTCTCTCTGTTTGTAAGTCATGGATATAATATGTCTCTCTCTGTTTGTAAGTCATGGATATAATATGTCTCTTTGTGTGTAAGTCATGAATATAATATGCCTCTCTCTGTGTGTAAGTCATGGATATAATATGCCTCTCTCTGTTTGTAAGTCATGGATATAATATGTCTCTCTCTGTGTGTAAGTCATGGATATAATATGTCTCTCTCTGTTTTTAAGTCATGGATATAATATGTCTCTCTCTGTTTGTAAGTCATGGATATAATATGTCTCTCTCTGTTTGTAAGTCATGGATATAATATGTCTCTCTCTGTTTGTAAGTCATGGATATAATTTGTCTCTCTGTTTGTAAGTCATGGATATAATATGTCTCTCTCTGTTTGTAAGTCATGGATATAATATGTCTCTCTCTGTTTGTAAGTCATGGATATAATATGTCTCTCTCTGTTTGTAAGTCATGGATATGATATGTCTCTCTCTGTTTGTAAGTCATGGATATAATATGTCTCTCTGTTTGTAAGTCATGGATATAATATGTCTCTCTGTGTGTAAGTCATGGATATAATATGTCTCTCTGTGTGTAAGTCATGAATATAATATGTCTCTCTCTGTGTGTAAGTCATGGATATAATATGCCTCTCTCTGTTTGTAAGTCATGGATATTATATGTCTCTCTCTGTGTGTAAGTCATGGATATAATATGTCTCTCTCTGTTTGTAAGTCATGGATATAATATGTCTCTCTCTGTTTGTAAGTCATGGATATAATATGTCTCTCTGTTTGTAAGTCATGGATATAATATGTCTCTCTCTGTTTGTAAGTCATGGATATAATATGTCTCTCTGTGTGTAAGTCATGGATATAATATGTCTCTCTCTGTTTGTAAGTCATGGATATAATATGTCTCTCTCTGTTTGTAAGTCATGGATATAATATGCCTCTCTCTATTTGTAAGTCATGGATATAATATGTCTCTCTCTGTTTGTAAGTCATGGATATAATATGCCTCTCTCTGTTTGTAAGTCATGGATATAATATATTTTTCTCTGTTTGTAAGTCATGGATATAATATGTCTCTCTGTGTGTAAGTCATGGATATAATATGTCTCTCTATGTTTGTAAGTCATGGATATAATATGTCTCTCTCTGTTTGTAAGTCATGGATATAATATGTCTCTCTCTGTTTGTAAGTCATGGATATAATATGTCTCTCTCTGTTTGTAAGTCATGGATATAATATGCCTCTCTCTATTTGTAAGTCATGGATATAATATGTCTCTCTCTGTTTGTAAGTCATGGATATAATATGCCTCTCTCTGTTTGTAAGTCATGGATATAATATATTTTTCTCTGTTTGTAAGTCATGGATATAATATTTCTCTCTCTGTTTGTAAGTCATGGACATAATATGTCTCTCTATGTTTGTAAGTCATGGATATAATATGTCTCTCTCTGTTTGTAAGTCATGGATATAATATGTCTCTCTCTGTTTGTAAGTCATGGATATAATATGCCTCTCTCTATTTGTAAGTCATGGATATAATATTTCTCTCTCTGTTTGTAAGTCATGGACATAATATGTCTCTCTATGTTTGTAAGTCATGGATATAATATGTATCTCTCTGTTTGTAAGTCATGGATATAATATGTCTCTCTCTGTTTGTAAGTCATGGATATTATATGTCTCTCTCTGTTTGTAAGTCATGGATATAATATGTCTCTCTGTTTGTAAGTCATGGATATAATATGTATCTCTGTTTGTAAGTCATGGATATAATATGTCTCTCTCTGTTTGTAAGTCATGGATATAATATGCCTCTCTCTATTTGTAAGTCATGGATATAATATGTCTCTCTCTGTTTGTAAGTAATGGATATAATATGCCTCTCTCTGTTTGTAAGTCATGGATATAATATATTTTTCTCTGTTTGTAAGTCATGGATATAATATTTCTCTCTCTGTTTGTAAGTCATGGACATAATATGTCTCTCTATGTTTGTAAGTCATGGATATAATATGTCTCTCTCTGTTTGTAAGTCATGGATATAATATGTCTCTCTCTGTTTGTAAGTCATGGATATAATATGCCTCTCTCTATTTGTAAGTCATGGATATAATATGTCTCTCTCTGTTTGTAAGTCATGGATATAATATGCCTCTCTCTGTTTGTAAGTCATGGATATAATATATTTTTCTCTGTTTGTAAGTCATGGATATAATATGCCTCTCTCTATTTGTAAGTCATGGATATAATATGTCTCTCTCTGTTTGTAAGTCATGGATATAATATGCCTCTCTCTGTTTGTAAGTCATGGATATAATATATTTTTCTCTGTTTGTAAGTCATGGATATAATATTTCTCTCTCTGTTTGTAAGTCATGGACATAATATGTCTCTCTATGTTTGTAAGTCATGGATATAATATGTATCTCTCTGTTTGTAAGTCATGGATATAATATGTCTCTCTGTTTGTAAGTCATGGATATAATATGTCTCTCTGTGTGTAAGTCATGGATATAATATGTCTCTCTGTGTGTAAGTCATGAATGTAATATGTCTCTTTCTGTTTGTAAGTCATGGATATAATATGCCTCTCTCTGTTTGTAAGTCATGGACATAATATGTCTCTCTATGTTTGTAAGTCATGGATATAATATGTATCTCTCTGTTTGTAAGTCATGGATATAATATGTCTCTCTCTGTTTGTAAGTCATGGATATAATATGTCTCTCTCTGTTTGTAAGTCATGGATATAATATGTCTCTCTCTGTTTGTAAGTCATGGATATAATATGTCTCTCTGTTTGTAAGTCATGGATATAATATGTCTCTCTCTGTTTGTAAGTCATGGATATAATATGCCTCTCTCTGTTTGTAAGTCATGGATATAATAAGTCTCTCTCTGTTTGTAAGTCATGGATATAATATGTCTCTCTGTGTGTAAGTCATGGATATAATATGTCTCTCTGTGTGTAAGTCATGGATATAATATGTCTCTCTCTGTGTGTAATTCATGGATATAATATGCCTCTGTTTGTAAGTCATGGATATAATATGTCTCTCTCTGTGTGTAAGTCATGGATATAATAAGTCTCTCTCTGTTTGTAAGTCATGGATATAATATGTCTCTCTCTGTTTGTAAGTCATGGATATAATATGTCTCTCTCTGTTTGTAAGTCATGGATATAATAAGTCTCTCTCTGTTTGTAAGTCATGGATATAATATGTCTCTCTCTGTTTGTAAGTCATGGATATAATATGTCTCTCTGTTTGTAAGTCATGGATATAATATGTCTCTCTGTGTGTAAGTCATGGATATAATATGTCTCTCTGTGTGTAAGTCATGAATATAATATGTCTCTCTCTGTGTGTAAGTCATGGATATAATATGCCTCTCTCTGTTTGTAAGTCATGGATATTATATGTCTCTCTCTGTGTGTAAGTCATGGATATAATATGTCTCTCTCTGTTTGTAAGTCATGGATATAATATGTCTCTCTCTGTTTGTAAGTCATGGATATAATATGTCTCTCTGTTTGTAAGTCATGGATATAATATGTCTCTCTCTGTTTGTAAGTCATGGATATAATATTTCTCTCTCTGTTTGTAAGTCATGGATATAATATGTCTCTCTCTGTTTGTAAGTCATGGATATAATATGTCTCTCTCTGTTTGTAAGTCATGGATATAATATGTTTTTCTCTGTTTGTAAGTCATGGATATAATATGTCTCTCTGTGTGTAAGTCATGGATATAATATGTCTCTCTCTGTTTGTAAGTCATGGATATAATATGTCTCTCTGTGTGTAAGTCATGGATATAATATGTCTCTCTCTGTTTGTAAGTCATGGATATAATATGTCTCTCTCTGTTTGTAAGTCATGGATATAATATGCCTCTCTCTATTTGTAAGTCATGGATATAATATGTATCTCTCTGTTTGTAAGTCATGGATATAATATGTCTCTCTCTGTTTGTAAGTCATGGATATAATATGTCTCTCTCTGTTTGTAAGTCATGGATATAATATGTCTCTCTCTGTTTGTAAGGCATGGATATAATATGTCTCTCTGTTTGTAAGTCATGGATATAATATGTCTCTCTCTGTTTGTAAGTCATGGATATAATATGTCTCTCTCTGTTTGTAAGTCATGGATATAATATGTCTCTCTGTTTGTAAGTCATGGATATAATATGTCTCTCTCTGTTTGTAAGTCATGGATATAATATGTCTCTCTCTGTTTGTAAGTCATGGATATACTATGTCTCTCTGTTTGTAAGTCATGGATATAATATGTCTCTCTCTGTTTGTAAGTCATGGATATAATATGTCTCTCTGTTTGTAAGTCATGGATATAATATGTCTCTCTGTGTGTAAGTCATGGATATAATATGTCTCTCTGTGTGTAAGTCATGAATGTAATATGTCTCTTTCTGTTTTTAAGTCATGGATATAATATGCCTCTCTCTGTTTTTAAGTCATGGATATAATATGTCTCTCTCTGTGTGTAAGTCATGGATATAATATGTCTCTCTCTGTTTGTAAGTCATGGATATAATATGTCTCTCTCTGTTTGTAAGTCATGGATATAATATGTCTCTCTGTTTGTAAGTCATGGATATAATATGCCTCTCTCTGTTTGTAAGTCATGGACATAATATGTCTCTCTATGTTTGTAAGTCATGGATATAATATGTATCTCTCTGTTTGTAAGTCATGGATATAATATGTCTCTCTCTGTTTGTAAGTCATGGATATAATATGTCTCTCTCTGTTTGTAAGTCATGGATATAATATGTCTCTCTCTGTTTGTAAGTCATGGATATAATATGTCTCTCTCTGTTTGTAAGTCATGGATATAATATGTCTCTCTCTGTTTGTAAGTCATGGATATAATATGTTTTTCTCTGTTTGTAAGTCATGGATATAATATGTCTCTCTGTGTGTAAGTCATGGATATAATATGTCTCTCTCTGTTTGTAAGTCATGGATATAATATGTCTCTCTGTGTGTAAGTCATGGATATAATATGTCTCTCTCTGTTTGTAAGTCATGGATATAATATGTCTCTCTCTGTTTGTAAGTCATGGATATAATATGCCTCTCTCTATTTGTAAGTCATGGATATAATATGTCTCTCTCTGTTTGTAAGTCATGGATATAATATGCCTCTCTCTGTTTGTAAGTCATGGATATAATATACTTTTCTCTGTTTGTAAGTCATGGATATAATATTTCTCTCTCTGTTTGTAAGTCATGGACATAATATGTCTCTCTATGTTTGTAAGTCATGGATATAATATGTCTCTCTCTGTTTGTAAGTCATGGATATAATATGTCTCTCTCTGTTTGTAAGTCATGGATATAATATGTCTCTCTCTGTTTGTAAGGCATGGATATAATATGTCTCTCTGTTTGTAAGTCATGGATATAATATGTCTCTCTCTGTTTGTAAGTCATGGATATAATATGTCTCTCTCTGTTTGTAAGTCATGGATATAATATGTCTCTCTGTTTGTAAGTCATGGATATAATATGTCTCTCTCTGTTTGTAAGTCATGGATATAATATGTCTCTCTCTGTTTGTAAGTCATGGATATACTATGTCTCTCTGTTTGTAAGTCATGGATATAATATGTCTCTCTCTGTTTGTAAGTCATGGATATAATATGTCTCTCTGTTTGTAAGTCATGGATATAATATGTCTCTCTGTGTGTAAGTCATGGATATAATATGTCTCTCTGTGTGTAAGTCATGAATGTAATATGTCTCTTTCTGTTTTTAAGTCATGGATATAATATGCCTCTCTCTGTTTTTAAGTCATGGATATAATATGCCTCTCTCTGTTTGTAAGTCATGGATATAATATGTCTCTCTGTTTGTAAGTCATGGATATAATATGTCTCTCTCTGTTTGTAAGTCATGGATATAATATGTCTCTCTCTGTTTGTAAGTCATGGATATAATATGTCTCTCTCTGTTTGTAAGTCATGGATATAATATGTCTCTCTGTTTGTAAGTCATGGATATAATATGTTTTTCTCTGTTTGTAAGTCATGGATATAATATGTCTCTCTCTGTGTGTAAGTCATGGATATAATATGTCTCTCTCTGTTTGTAAGTCATGGATATAATATGTCTCTCTCTGTTTGTAAGTCATGGATATAATATGCCTCTCTCTGTTTGTAAGTCATGGATATAATATGTCTCTCTCTGTGTGTAAGTCATGGATATAATATGTCTCTCTCTGTTTGTAAGTCATGGATATAATATGTCTCTCTCTGTTTGTAAGTCATGGATATAATATGCCTCTCTCTGTTTGTAAGTCATGGATATAATATGTCTCTCTCTGTGTGTAAGTCATGGATATAATATGTCTCTCTCTGTTTGTAAGTCATGGATATAATATGTCTCTCTCTGTTTGTAAGTCATGGATATAATATGTCTCTCTCTGTTTGTAAGTCATGGATATAATATGTCTCTCTCTGTTTGTAAGTCATGGATATAATTTGTCTCTCTGTTTGTAAGTCATGGATATAATATGTCTCTCTCTGTTTGTAAGTCATGGATATAATATGTCTCTCTCTGTTTGTAAGTCATGGATATAATATGTCTCTCTCTGTTTGTAAGTCATGGATATAATATGTCTCTCTGTGTGTAAGTCATGAATATAATATGTCTCTCTCTGTGTGTAAGTCATGGATATAATATGCCTCTCTCTGTTTGTAAGTCATGGATATTATATGTCTCTCTCTGTGTGTAAGTCATGGATATAATATGTCTCTCTCTGCTTGTAAGTCATGGATATAATATGTCTCTCTCTGTTTGTAAGTCATGGATATAATATGTCTCTCTGTTTGTAAGTCATGGATATAATATGTCTCTCTCTGTTTGTAAGTCATGGATATAATATGTCTCTCTCTGTTTGTAAGTCATGGATATAATATGTCTCTCTCTGTTTGTAAGTCATGGATATAATATGTCTCTCTCTGTTTGTAAGTCATGGATATAATATGTTTTTCTCTGTTTGTAAGTCATGGATATAATATGTCTCTCTGTGTGTAAGTCATGGATATAATATGTCTCTCTCTGTTTGTAAGTCATGGATATAATATGTCTCTCTGTGTGTAAGTCATGGATATAAAATGTCTCTCTCTGTTTGTAAGTCATGGATATAATATGTCTCTCTCTGTAAGTCATGGATATAATATGCCTCTCTCTATTTGTAAGTCATGGATATAATATGTCTCTCTCTGTTTGTAAGTCATGGATATAATATGCCTCTCTCTGTTTGTAAGTCATGGATATAATATATTTTTCTCTGTTTGTAAGTCATGGATATAATATGTCTCTCTCTGTTTGTAAGTCATGGATATAATATGTCTCTCTCTGTTTGTAAGTCATGGATATAATATGTCTCTTTGTGTGTAAGTCATGAATATAATATGCCTCTCTCTGTGTGTAAGTCATGGATATAATATGCCTCTCTCTGTTTGTAAGTCATGGATATAATATGTCTCTCTCTGTGTGTAAGTCATGGATATAATATGTCTCTCTCTGTTTTTAAGTCATGGATATAATATGTCTCTCTCTGTTTGTAAGTCATGGATATAATATGTCTCTCTCTGTTTGTAAGTCATGGATATAATATGTCTCTCTCTGTTTGTAAGTCATGGATATAATTTGTCTCTCTGTTTGTAAGTCATGGATATAATATGTCTCTCTCTGTTTGTAAGTCATGGATATAATATGTCTCTCTCTGTTTGTAAGTCATGGATATGATATGTCTCTCTCTGTTTGTAAGTCATGGATATAATATGTCTCTCTGTTTGTAAGTCATGGATATAATATGTCTCTCTGTGTGTAAGTCATGGATATAATATGTCTCTCTGTGTGTAAGTCATGAATATAATATGTCTCTCTCTGTGTGTAAGTCATGGATATAATATGCCTCTCTCTGTTTGTAAGTCATGGATATTATATGTCTCTCTCTGTGTGTAAGTCATGGATATAATATGTCTCTCTCTGTTTGTAAGTCATGGATATAATATGTCTCTCTCTGTTTGTAAGTCATGGATATAATATGTCTCTCTGTTTGTAAGTCATGGATATAATATGTCTCTCTCTGTTTGTAAGTCATGGATATAATATGTCTCTCTGTGTGTAAGTCATGGATATAATATGTCTCTCTCTGTTTGTAAGTCATGGATATAATATGTCTCTCTCTGTTTGTAAGTCATGGATATAATATGCCTCTCTCTATTTGTAAGTCATGGATATAATATGTCTCTCTCTGTTTGTAAGTCATGGATATAATATGTCTCTCTCTGTTTGTAAGTCATGGATATAATATGTCTCTCTGTGTGTAAGTCATGGATATAATATGTCTCTCTATGTTTGTAAGTCATGGATATAATATGTCTCTCTCTGTTTGTAAGTCATGGATATAATATGTCTCTCTCTGTTTGTAAGTCATGGATATAATATGTCTCTCTCTGTTTGTAAGTCATGGATATAATATGCCTCTCTCTATTTGTAAGTCATGGATATAATATGTCTCTCTCTGTTTGTAAGTCATGGATATAATATGCCTCTCTCTGTTTGTAAGTCATGGATATAATATATTTTTCTCTGTTTGTAAGTCATGGATATAATATTTCTCTCTCTGTTTGTAAGTCATGGACATAATATGTCTCTCTATGTTTGTAAGTCATGGATATAATATGTCTCTCTCTGTTTGTAAGTCATGGATATAATATGTCTCTCTCTGTTTGTAAGTCATGGATATAATATGCCTCTCTCTATTTGTAAGTCATGGATATAATATGTCTCTCTCTGTTTGTAAGTCATGGATATAATATGCCTCTCTCTGTTTGTAAGTCATGGATATAATATATTTTTCTCTGTTTGTAAGTCATGGATATAATATTTCTCTCTCTGTTTGTAAGTCATGGACATAATATGTCTCTCTATGTTTGTAAGTCATGGATATAATATGTATCTCTCTGTTTGTAAGTCATGGATATAATATGTCTCTCTCTGTTTGTAAGTCATGGATATTATATGTCTCTCTCTGTTTGTAAGTCATGGATATAATATGTCTCTCTGTTTGTAAGTCATGGATATAATATGTATCTCTGTTTGTAAGTCATGGATATAATATGTCTCTCTCTGTTTGTAAGTCATGGATATAATATGCCTCTCTCTATTTGTAAGTCATGGATATAATATGTCTCTCTCTGTTTGTAAGTAATGGATATAATATGCCTCTCTCTGTTTGTAAGTCATGGATATAATATATTTTTCTCTGTTTGTAAGTCATGGATATAATATTTCTCTCTCTGTTTGTAAGTCATGGACATAATATGTCTCTCTATGTTTGTAAGTCATGGATATAATATGTCTCTCTCTGTTTGTAAGTCATGGATATAATATGTCTCTCTCTGTTTGTAAGTCATGGATATAATATGCCTCTCTCTATTTGTAAGTCATGGATATAATATGTCTCTCTCTGTTTGTAAGTCATGGATATAATATGCCTCTCTCTGTTTGTAAGTCATGGATATAATATATTTTTCTCTGTTTGTAAGTCATGGATATAATATTTCTCTCTCTGTTTGTAAGTCATGGACATAATATGTCTCTCTATGTTTGTAAGTCATGGATATAATATGTATCTCTCTGTTTGTAAGTCATGGATATAATATGTCTCTCTGTTTGTAAGTCATGGATATAATATGTCTCTCTGTGTGTAAGTCATGGATATAATATGTCTCTCTGTGTGTAAGTCATGAATGTAATATGTCTCTTTCTGTTTGTAAGTCATGGATATAATATGCCTCTCTCTGTTTGTAAGTCATGGACATAATATGTCTCTCTATGTTTGTAAGTCATGGATATAATATGTATCTCTCTGTTTGTAAGTCATGGATATAATATGTCTCTCTCTGTTTGTAAGTCATGGATATAATATGTCTCTCTCTGTTTGTAAGTCATGGATATAATATGTCTCTCTCTGTTTGTAAGTCATGGATATAATATGTCTCTCTGTTTGTAAGTCATGGATATAATATGTCTCTCTCTGTTTGTAAGTCATGGATATAATATGCCTCTCTCTGTTTGTAAGTCATGGATATAATAAGTCTCTCTCTGTTTGTAAGTCATGGATATAATATGTCTCTCTCTGTTTGTAAGTCATGGATATAATATGTCTCTCTCTGTTTGTAAGTCATGGATATAATATGTCTCTCTCTGTTTGTAAGTCATGGATATAATATGTCTCTTTGTGTGTAAGTCATGAATATAATATGCCTCTCTCTGTGTGTAAGTCATGGATATAATATGCCTCTCTCTGTTTGTAAGTCATGGATATAATATGTCTCTCTCTGTGTGTAAGTCATGGATATAATATGTCTCTCTCTGTTTTTAAGTCATGGATATAATATGTCTCTCTCTGTTTGTAAGTCATGGATATAATATGTCTCTCTCTGTTTGTAAGTCATGGATATAATATGTCTCTCTCTGTTTGTAAGTCATGGATATAATTTGTCTCTCTGTTTGTAAGTCATGGATATAATATGTCTCTCTCTTTTTGTAAGTCATGGATATAATATGTCTCTCTCTGTTTGTAAGTCATGGATATAATATGTCTCTCTCTGTTTGTAAGTCATGGATATGATATGTCTCTCTCTGTTTGTAAGTCATGGATATAATATGTCTCTCTGTTTGTAAGTCATGGATATAATATGTCTCTCTGTGTGTAAGTCATGGATATAATATGTCTCTCTGTGTGTAAGTCATGAATATAATATGTCTCTCTCTGTGTGTAAGTCATGGATATAATATGCCTCTCTCTGTTTGTAAGTCATGGATATTATATGTCTCTCTCTGTGTGTAAGTCATGGATATAATATGTCTCTCTCTGTTTGTAAGTCATGGATATAATATGTCTCTCTCTGTTTGTAAGTCATGGATATAATATGTCTCTCTGTTTGTAAGTCATGGATATAATATGTCTCTCTCTGTTTGTAAGTCATGGATATAATATGTCTCTCTGTGTGTAAGTCATGGATATAATATGTCTCTCTCTGTTTGTAAGTCATGGATATAATATGTCTCTCTCTGTTTGTAAGTCATGGATATAATATGCCTCTCTCTATTTGTAAGTCATGGATATAATATGTCTCTCTCTGTTTGTAAGTCATGGATATAATATGCCTCTCTCTGTTTGTAAGTCATGGATATAATATATTTTTCTCTGTTTGTAAGTCATGGATATAATATGTCTCTCTGTGTGTAAGTCATGGATATAATATGTCTCTCTATGTTTGTAAGTCATGGATATAATATGTCTCTCTCTGTTTGTAAGTCATGGATATAATATGTCTCTCTCTGTTTGTAAGTCATGGATATAATATGTCTCTCTCTGTTTGTAAGTCATGGATATAATATGTTTTTCTCTGTTTGTAAGTCATGGATATAATATGTCTCTCTGTGTGTAAGTCATGGATATAATATGTCTCTCTCTGTTTGTAAGTCATGGATATAATATGTCTCTCTGTGTGTAAGTCATGGATATAAAATGTCTCTCTCTGTTTGTAAGTCATGGATATAATATGTCTCTCTCTGTAAGTCATGGATATAATATGCCTCTCTCTATTTGTAAGTCATGGATATAATATGTCTCTCTCTGTTTGTAAGTCATGGATATAATATGCCTCTCTCTGTTTGTAAGTCATGGATATAATATATTTTTCTCTGTTTGTAAGTCATGGATATAATATGTCTCTCTCTGTTTGTAAGTCATGGATATAATATGTCTCTCTCTGTTTGTAAGTCATGGATATAATATGTCTCTTTGTGTGTAAGTCATGAATATAATATGCCTCTCTCTGTGTGTAAGTCATGGATATAATATGCCTCTCTCTGTTTGTAAGTCATGGATATAATATGTCTCTCTCTGTGTGTAAGTCATGGATATAATATGTCTCTCTCTGTTTTTAAGTCATGGATATAATATGTCTCTCTCTGTTTGTAAGTCATGGATATAATATGTCTCTCTCTGTTTGTAAGTCATGGATATAATATGTCTCTCTCTGTTTGTAAGTCATGGATATAATTTGTCTCTCTGTTTGTAAGTCATGGATATAATATGTCTCTCTCTGTTTGTAAGTCATGGATATAATATGTCTCTCTCTGTTTGTAAGTCATGGATATAATATGTCTCTCTCTGTTTGTAAGTCATGGATATGATATGTCTCTCTCTGTTTGTAAGTCATGGATATAATATGTCTCTCTGTTTGTAAGTCATGGATATAATATGTCTCTCTGTGTGTAAGTCATGGATATAATATGTCTCTCTGTGTGTAAGTCATGAATATAATATGTCTCTCTCTGTGTGTAAGTCATGGATATAATATGCCTCTCTCTGTTTGTAAGTCATGGATATTATATGTCTCTCTCTGTGTGTAAGTCATGGATATAATATGTCTCTCTCTGTTTGTAAGTCATGGATATAATATGTCTCTCTCTGTTTGTAAGTCATGGATATAATATGTCTCTCTGTTTGTAAGTCATGGATATAATATGTCTCTCTCTGTTTGTAAGTCATGGATATAATATGTCTCTCTGTGTGTAAGTCATGGATATAATATGTCTCTCTCTGTTTGTAAGTCATGGATATAATATGTCTCTCTCTGTTTGTAAGTCATGGATATAATATGCCTCTCTCTATTTGTAAGTCATGGATATAATATGTCTCTCTCTGTTTGTAAGTCATGGATATAATATGTCTCTCTCTGTTTGTAAGTCATGGATATAATATGTCTCTCTGTGTGTAAGTCATGGATATAATATGTCTCTCTATGTTTGTAAGTCATGGATATAATATGTCTCTCTCTGTTTGTAAGTCATGGATATAATATGTCTCTCTCTGTTTGTAAGTCATGGATATAATATGTCTCTCTCTGTTTGTAAGTCATGGATATAATATGCCTCTCTCTATTTGTAAGTCATGGATATAATATGTCTCTCTCTGTTTGTAAGTCATGGATATAATATGCCTCTCTCTGTTTGTAAGTCATGGATATAATATATTTTTCTCTGTTTGTAAGTCATGGATATAATATTTCTCTCTCTGTTTGTAAGTCATGGACATAATATGTCTCTCTATGTTTGTAAGTCATGGATATAATATGTCTCTCTCTGTTTGTAAGTCATGGATATAATATGTCTCTCTCTGTTTGTAAGTCATGGATATAATATGCCTCTCTCTATTTGTAAGTCATGGATATAATATGTCTCTCTCTGTTTGTAAGTCATGGATATAATATGCCTCTCTCTGTTTGTAAGTCATGGATATAATATATTTTTCTCTGTTTGTAAGTCATGGATATAATATTTCTCTCTCTGTTTGTAAGTCATGGACATAATATGTCTCTCTATGTTTGTAAGTCATGGATATAATATGTATCTCTCTGTTTGTAAGTCATGGATATAATATGTCTCTCTCTGTTTGTAAGTCATGGATATTATATGTCTCTCTCTGTTTGTAAGTCATGGATATAATATGTCTCTCTGTTTGTAAGTCATGGATATAATATGTATCTCTGTTTGTAAGTCATGGATATAATATGTCTCTCTCTGTTTGTAAGTCATGGATATAATATGCCTCTCTCTATTTGTAAGTCATGGATATAATATGTCTCTCTCTGTTTGTAAGTAATGGATATAATATGCCTCTCTCTGTTTGTAAGTCATGGATATAATATATTTTTCTCTGTTTGTAAGTCATGGATATAATATTTCTCTCTCTGTTTGTAAGTCATGGACATAATATGTCTCTCTATGTTTGTAAGTCATGGATATAATATGTCTCTCTCTGTTTGTAAGTCATGGATATAATATGTCTCTCTCTGTTTGTAAGTCATGGATATAATATGCCTCTCTCTATTTGTAAGTCATGGATATAATATGTCTCTCTCTGTTTGTAAGTCATGGATATAATATGCCTCTCTCTGTTTGTAAGTCATGGATATAATATATTTTTCTCTGTTTGTAAGTCATGGATATAATATTTCTCTCTCTGTTTGTAAGTCATGGACATAATATGTCTCTCTATGTTTGTAAGTCATGGATATAATATGTATCTCTCTGTTTGTAAGTCATGGATATAATATGTCTCTCTGTTTGTAAGTCATGGATATAATATGTCTCTCTGTGTGTAAGTCATGGATATAATATGTCTCTCTGTGTGTAAGTCATGAATGTAATATGTCTCTTTCTGTTTGTAAGTCATGGATATAATATGCCTCTCTCTGTTTGTAAGTCATGGACATAATATGTCTCTCTATGTTTGTAAGTCATGGATATAATATGTATCTCTCTGTTTGTAAGTCATGGATATAATATGTCTCTCTCTGTTTGTAAGTCATGGATATAATATGTCTCTCTCTGTTTGTAAGTCATGGATATAATATGTCTCTCTCTGTTTGTAAGTCATGGATATAATATGTCTCTCTGTTTGTAAGTCATGGATATAATATGTCTCTCTCTGTTTGTAAGTCATGGATATAATATGCCTCTCTCTGTTTGTAAGTCATGGATATAATAAGTCTCTCTCTGTTTGTAAGTCATGGATATAATATGTCTCTCTCTGTTTGTAAGTCATGGATATAATATGTCTCTCTCTGTTTGTAAGTCATGGATATAATATGTCTCTCTCTGTTTGTAAGTCATGGATATAATATGTCTCTTTGTGTGTAAGTCATGAATATAATATGCCTCTCTCTGTGTGTAAGTCATGGATATAATATGCCTCTCTCTGTTTGTAAGTCATGGATATAATATGTCTCTCTCTGTGTGTAAGTCATGGATATAATATGTCTCTCTCTGTTTTTAAGTCATGGATATAATATGTCTCTCTCTGTTTGTAAGTCATGGATATAATATGTCTCTCTCTGTTTGTAAGTCATGGATATAATATGTCTCTCTCTGTTTGTAAGTCATGGATATAATTTGTCTCTCTGTTTGTAAGTCATGGATATAATATGTCTCTCTCTGTTTGTAAGTCATGGATATAATATGTCTCTCTCTGTTTGTAAGTCATGGATATAATATGTCTCTCTCTGTTTGTAAGTCATGGATATGATATGTCTCTCTCTGTTTGTAAGTCATGGATATAATATGTCTCTCTGTTTGTAAGTCATGGATATAATATGTCTCTCTGTGTGTAAGTCATGGATATAATATGTCTCTCTGTGTGTAAGTCATGAATATAATATGTCTCTCTCTGTGTGTAAGTCATGGATATAATATGCCTCTCTCTGTTTGTAAGTCATGGATATTATATGTCTCTCTCTGTGTGTAAGTCATGGATATAATATGTCTCTCTCTGTTTGTAAGTCATGGATATAATATGTCTCTCTCTGTTTGTAAGTCATGGATATAATATGTCTCTCTGTTTGTAAGTCATGGATATAATATGTCTCTCTCTGTTTGTAAGTCATGGATATAATATGTCTCTCTGTGTGTAAGTCATGGATATAATATGTCTCTCTCTGTTTGTAAGTCATGGATATAATATGTCTCTCTCTGTTTGTAAGTCATGGATATAATATGCCTCTCTCTATTTGTAAGTCATGGATATAATATGTCTCTCTCTGTTTGTAAGTCATGGATATAATATGCCTCTCTCTGTTTGTAAGTCATGGATATAATATATTTTTCTCTGTTTGTAAGTCATGGATATAATATGTCTCTCTGTGTGTAAGTCATGGATATAATATGTCTCTCTATGTTTGTAAGTCATGGATATAATATGTCTCTCTCTGTTTGTAAGTCATGGATATAATATGTCTCTCTCTGTTTGTAAGTCATGGATATAATATGTCTCTCTCTGTTTGTAAGTCATGGATATAATATGCCTCTCTCTATTTGTAAGTCATGGATATAATATGTCTCTCTCTGTTTGTAAGTCATGGATATAATATGCCTCTCTCTGTTTGTAAGTCATGGATATAATATATTTTTCTCTGTTTGTAAGTCATGGATATAATATTTCTCTCTCTGTTTGTAAGTCATGGACATAATATGTCTCTCTATGTTTGTAAGTCATGGATATAATATGTCTCTCTCTGTTTGTAAGTCATGGATATAATATGTCTCTCTCTGTTTGTAAGTCATGGATATAATATGCCTCTCTCTATTTGTAAGTCATGGATATAATATGTCTCTCTCTGTTTGTAAGTCATGGATATAATATGCCTCTCTCTGTTTGTAAGTCATGGATATAATATATTTTTCTCTGTTTGTAAGTCATGGATATAATATTTCTCTCTCTGTTTGTAAGTCATGGACATAATATGTCTCTCTATGTTTGTAAGTCATGGATATAATATGTATCTCTCTGTTTGTAAGTCATGGATATAATATGTCTCTCTCTGTTTGTAAGTCATGGATATTATATGTCTCTCTCTGTTTGTAAGTCATGGATATAATATGTCTCTCTGTTTGTAAGTCATGGATATAATATGTATCTCTGTTTGTAAGTCATGGATATAATATGTCTCTCTCTGTTTGTAAGTCATGGATATAATATGCCTCTCTCTATTTGTAAGTCATGGATATAATATGTCTCTCTCTGTTTGTAAGTAATGGATATAATATGCCTCTCTCTGTTTGTAAGTCATGGATATAATATATTTTTCTCTGTTTGTAAGTCATGGATATAATATTTCTCTCTCTGTTTGTAAGTCATGGACATAATATGTCTCTCTATGTTTGTAAGTCATGGATATAATATGTCTCTCTCTGTTTGTAAGTCATGGATATAATATGTCTCTCTCTGTTTGTAAGTCATGGATATAATATGCCTCTCTCTATTTGTAAGTCATGGATATAATATGTCTCTCTCTGTTTGTAAGTCATGGATATAATATGCCTCTCTCTGTTTGTAAGTCATGGATATAATATATTTTTCTCTGTTTGTAAGTCATGGATATAATATTTCTCTCTCTGTTTGTAAGTCATGGACATAATATGTCTCTCTATGTTTGTAAGTCATGGATATAATATGTATCTCTCTGTTTGTAAGTCATGGATATAATATGTCTCTCTGTTTGTAAGTCATGGATATAATATGTCTCTCTGTGTGTAAGTCATGGATATAATATGTCTCTCTGTGTGTAAGTCATGAATGTAATATGTCTCTTTCTGTTTGTAAGTCATGGATATAATATGCCTCTCTCTGTTTGTAAGTCATGGACATAATATGTCTCTCTATGTTTGTAAGTCATGGATATAATATGTATCTCTCTGTTTGTAAGTCATGGATATAATATGTCTCTCTCTGTTTGTAAGTCATGGATATAATATGTCTCTCTCTGTTTGTAAGTCATGGATATAATATGTCTCTCTCTGTTTGTAAGTCATGGATATAATATGTCTCTCTGTTTGTAAGTCATGGATATAATATGTCTCTCTCTGTTTGTAAGTCATGGATATAATATGCCTCTCTCTGTTTGTAAGTCATGGATATAATAAGTCTCTCTCTGTTTGTAAGTCATGGATATAATATGTCTCTCTCTGTTTGTAAGTCATGGATATAATATGTCTCTCTCTGTTTGTAAGTCATGGATATAATATGTCTCTCTGTGTGTAAGTCATGGATATAATATGTCTCTCTGTGTGTAAGTCATGGATATAATATGTCTCTCTCTGTGTGTAATTCATGGATATAATATGCCTCTGTTTGTAAGTCATGGATATAATATGTCTCTCTCTGTGTGTAAGTCATGGATATAATAAGTCTCTCTCTGTTTGTAAGTCATGGATATAATATGTCTCTCTCTGTTTGTAAGTCATGGATATAATATGTCTCTCTCTGTTTGTAAGTCATGGATATAATAAGTCTCTCTCTGTTTGTAAGTCATGGATATAATATGTCTCTCTCTGTTTGTAAGTCATGGATATAATATGTCTCTCTGTTTGTAAGTCATGGATATAATATGTCTCTCTCTGTTTGTAAGTCATGGATATAATATGTCTCTCTCTGTTTGTAAGTCATGGATATAATATGTCTCTCTCTGTTTGTAAGTCATGGATATAATATGTCTCTCTCTGTTTGTAAGTCATGGATATAATATGTCTCTCTCTGTTTGTAAGTCATGGATATAATATGTCTCTTTGTGTGTAAGTCATGAATATAATATGCCTCTCTCTGTGTGTAAGTCATGGATATAATATGCCTCTCTCTGTTTGTAAGTCATGGATATAATATGTCTCTCTCTGTGTGTAAGTCATGGATATAATATGTCTCTCTCTGTTTGTAAGTCATGGATATAATATGTCTCTCTCTGTTTGTAAGTCATGGATATAATATGTCTCTCTCTGTTTGTAAGTCATGGATATAATATGTCTCTCTCTGTTTGTAAGTCATGGATATAATTTGTCTCTCTGTTTGTAAGTCATGGATATAATATGTCTCTCTCTGTTTGTAAGTCATGGATATAATATGTCTCTCTCTGTTTGTAAGTCATGGATATAATATGTCTCTCTCTGTTTGTAAGTCATGGATATGATATGTCTCTCTCTGTTTGTAAGTCATGGATATAATATGTCTCTCTGTTTGTAAGTCATGGATATAACATGTCTCTCTGTGTGTAAGTCATGGATATAATATGTCTCTCTGTGTGTAAGTCATGAATATAATATGTCTCTCTCTGTGTGTAAGTCATGGATATAATATGCCTCTCTCTGTTTATAAGTCATGGATATTATATGTCTCTCTCTGTGTGTAAGTCATGGATATAATATGTCTCTCTCTGTTTGTAAGTCATGGATATAATATGTCTCTCTCTGTTTGTAAGTCATGGATATAATATGTCTCTCTGTTTGTAAGTCATGGATATAATATGTCTCTCTCTGTTTGTAAGTCATGGATATAATATGTCTCTCTCTGTTTGTAAGTCATGGATATAATATGTCTCTCTCTGTTTGTAAGTCATGGATATAATATGTCTCTCTCTGTTTGTAAGTCATGGATATAATATGTCTCTCTGTTTGTAAGTCATGGATATAATATGTTTTTCTCTGTTTGTAAGTCATGGATATAATATGTCTCTCTGTGTGTAAGTCATGGATATAATATGTCTCTCTCTGTTTGTAAGTCATGGATATAATATGTCTCTCTGTGTGTAAGTCATGGATATAATATGTCTCTCTCTGTTTGTAAGTCATGGATATAATATGTCTCTCTCTGTTTGTAAGTCATGGATATAATATGTCTCTCTCTGTTTGTAAGTCATGGATATAATATGCCTCTCTCTATTTGTAAGTCATGGATATAATATGTCTCTCTCTGTTTGTAAGTCATGGATATAATACGCCTCTCTCTGTTTGTAAGTCATGGATATAATATATTTTTCTCTGTTTGTAAGTCATGGATATAATATTTCTCTCTCTGTTTGTAAGTCATGGACATAATATGTCTCTCTATGTTTGTAAGTCATGGATATAATATGTATCTCTCTGTTTGTAAGTCATGGATATAATATGTCTCTCTCTGTTTGTAAGTCATGGATATAATATGTCTCTCTCTGTTTGTAAGTCATGGATATAATATGTCTCTCTGTTTGTAAGTCATGGATATAATATGTCTCTCTGTTTGTAAGTCATGGATATAATATGTCTCTCTCTGTTTGTAAGTCATGGATATAATATGCCTCTCTCTATTTGTAAGTCATGGATATAATATGTCTCTCTCTGTTTGTAAGTAATGGATATAATATGCCTCTCTCTGTTTGTAAGTCATGGATATAATATATTTTTCTCTGTTTGTAAGTCATGGATATAATATTTCTCTCTCTGTTTGTAAGTCATGGACATAATATGTCTCTCTATGTTTGTAAGTCATGGATATAATATGTCTCTCTCTGTTTGTAAGTCATGGATATAATATGTCTCTCTCTGTTTGTAAGTCATGGATATAATATGTCTCTCTGTGTGTAAGTCATGGATATAATATGTCTCTCTGTGTGTAAGTCATGGATATAATATGTCTCTCTCTGTGTGTAATTCATGGATATAATATGCCTCTGTTTGTAAGTCATGGATATAATATGTCTCTCTCTGTGTGTAAGTCATGGATATAATAAGTCTCTCTCTGTTTGTAAGTCATGGATATAATATGTCTCTCTCTGTTTGTAAGTCATGGATATAATATGTCTCTCTCTGTTTGTAAGTCATGGATATAATAAGTCTCTCTCTGTTTGTAAGTCATGGATATAATATGTCTCTCTCTGTTTGTAAGTCATGGATATAATATGTCTCTCTGTTTGTAAGTCATGGATATAATATGTCTCTCTCTGTTTGTAAGTCATGGATATAATATGTCTCTCTCTGTTTGTAAGTCATGGATATAATATGTCTCTCTCTGTTTGTAAGTCATGGATATAATATGTCTCTCTCTGTTTGTAAGTCATGGATATAATATGTCTCTCTCTGTTTGTAAGTCATGGATATAATATGTCTCTTTGTGTGTAAGTCATGAATATAATATGCCTCTCTCTGTGTGTAAGTCATGGATATAATATGCCTCTCTCTGTTTGTAAGTCATGGATATAATATGTCTCTCTCTGTGTGTAAGTCATGGATATAATATGTCTCTCTCTGTTTGTAAGTCATGGATATAATATGTCTCTCTCTGTTTGTAAGTCATGGATATAATATGTCTCTCTCTGTTTGTAAGTCATGGATATAATATGTCTCTCTCTGTTTGTAAGTCATGGATATAATTTGTCTCTCTGTTTCTAAGTCATGGATATAATATGTCTCTCTCTGTTTGTAAGTCATGGATATAATATGTCTCTCTCTGTTTGTAAGTCATGGATATAATATGTCTCTCTCTGTTTGTAAGTCATGGATATGATATTTCTCTCTCTGTTTGTAAGTCATGGATATAATATGTCTCTCTCTGTGTGTAAGTCATGGATATAATATGCCTCTCTCTGTTTGTAAGTCATGGATATTATATGTCTCTCTCTGTGTGTAAGTCATGGATATAATATGTCTCTCTCTGTTTGTAAGTCATGGATATTATATGTCTCTCTCTGTGTGTAAGTCATGGATATAATATGTCTCTCTCTGTTTGTAAGTCATGGATATAATATGTCTCTCTCTGTTTGTAAGTCATGGATATAATATGTCTCTCTGTTTGTAAGTCATGGATATAATATGTCTCTCTCTGTTTGTAAGTCATGGATATAATATGTCTCTCTGTGTGTAAGTCATGGATATAATATGTCTCTCTCTGTTTGTAAGTCATGGATATAATATGTCTCTCTCTGTTTGTAAGTCATGGATATAATATGCCTCTCTCTATTTGTAAGTCATGGATATAATATGTCTCTCTCTGTTTGTAAGTCATGGATATAATATGCCTCTCTCTGTTTGTAAGTCATGGATATAATATATTTTTCTCTGTTTGTAAGTCATGGATATAATATGTCTCTCTGTGTGTAAGTCATGGATATAATATGTCTCTCTATGTTTGTAAGTCATGGATATAATATGTCTCTCTCTGTTTGTAAGTCATGGATATAATATGTCTCTCTCTGTTTGTAAGTCATGGATATAATATGTCTCTCTCTGTTTGTAAGTCATGGATATAATATGTTTTTCTCTGTTTGTAAGTCATGGATATAATATGTCTCTCTGTGTGTAAGTCATGGATATAATATGTCTCTCTCTGTTTGTAAGTCATGGATATAATATGTCTCTCTGTGTGTAAGTCATGGATATAAAATGTCTCTCTCTGTTTGTAAGTCATGGATATAATATGTCTCTCTCTGTAAGTCATGGATATAATATGCCTCTCTCTATTTGTAAGTCATGGATATAATATGTCTCTCTCTGTTTGTAAGTCATGGATATAATATGCCTCTCTCTGTTTGTAAGTCATGGATATAATATATTTTTCTCTGTTTGTAAGTCATGGATATAATATGTCTCTCTCTGTTTGTAAGTCATGGATATAATATGTCTCTCTCTGTTTGTAAGTCATGGATATAATATGTCTCTTTGTGTGTAAGTCATGAATATAATATGCCTCTCTCTGTGTGTAAGTCATGGATATAATATGCCTCTCTCTGTTTGTAAGTCATGGATATAATATGTCTCTCTCTGTGTGTAAGTCATGGATATAATATGTCTCTCTCTGTTTTTAAGTCATGGATATAATATGTCTCTCTCTGTTTGTAAGTCATGGATATAATATGTCTCTCTCTGTTTGTAAGTCATGGATATAATATGTCTCTCTCTGTTTGTAAGTCATGGATATAATTTGTCTCTCTGTTTGTAAGTCATGGATATAATATGTCTCTCTCTGTTTGTAAGTCATGGATATAATATGTCTCTCTCTGTTTGTAAGTCATGGATATAATATGTCTCTCTCTGTTTGTAAGTCATGGATATGATATGTCTCTCTCTGTTTGTAAGTCATGGATATAATATGTCTCTCTGTTTGTAAGTCATGGATATAATATGTCTCTCTGTGTGTAAGTCATGGATATAATATGTCTCTCTGTGTGTAAGTCATGAATATAATATGTCTCTCTCTGTGTGTAAGTCATGGATATAATATGCCTCTCTCTGTTTGTAAGTCATGGATATTATATGTCTCTCTCTGTGTGTAAGTCATGGATATAATATGTCTCTCTCTGTTTGTAAGTCATGGATATAATATGTCTCTCTCTGTTTGTAAGTCATGGATATAATATGTCTCTCTGTTTGTAAGTCATGGATATAATATGTCTCTCTCTGTTTGTAAGTCATGGATATAATATGTCTCTCTGTGTGTAAGTCATGGATATAATATGTCTCTCTCTGTTTGTAAGTCATGGATATAATATGTCTCTCTCTGTTTGTAAGTCATGGATATAATATGCCTCTCTCTATTTGTAAGTCATGGATATAATATGTCTCTCTCTGTTTGTAAGTCATGGATATAATATGTCTCTCTCTGTTTGTAAGTCATGGATATAATATGTCTCTCTGTGTGTAAGTCATGGATATAATATGTCTCTCTATGTTTGTAAGTCATGGATATAATATGTCTCTCTCTGTTTGTAAGTCATGGATATAATATGTCTCTCTCTGTTTGTAAGTCATGGATATAATATGTCTCTCTCTGTTTGTAAGTCATGGATATAATATGCCTCTCTCTATTTGTAAGTCATGGATATAATATGTCTCTCTCTGTTTGTAAGTCATGGATATAATATGCCTCTCTCTGTTTGTAAGTCATGGATATAATATATTTTTCTCTGTTTGTAAGTCATGGATATAATATTTCTCTCTCTGTTTGTAAGTCATGGACATAATATGTCTCTCTATGTTTGTAAGTCATGGATATAATATGTCTCTCTCTGTTTGTAAGTCATGGATATAATATGTCTCTCTCTGTTTGTAAGTCATGGATATAATATGCCTCTCTCTATTTGTAAGTCATGGATATAATATGTCTCTCTCTGTTTGTAAGTCATGGATATAATATGCCTCTCTCTGTTTGTAAGTCATGGATATAATATATTTTTCTCTGTTTGTAAGTCATGGATATAATATTTCTCTCTCTGTTTGTAAGTCATGGACATAATATGTCTCTCTATGTTTGTAAGTCATGGATATAATATGTATCTCTCTGTTTGTAAGTCATGGATATAATATGTCTCTCTCTGTTTGTAAGTCATGGATATTATATGTCTCTCTCTGTTTGTAAGTCATGGATATAATATGTCTCTCTGTTTGTAAGTCATGGATATAATATGTATCTCTGTTTGTAAGTCATGGATATAATATGTCTCTCTCTGTTTGTAAGTCATGGATATAATATGCCTCTCTCTATTTGTAAGTCATGGATATAATATGTCTCTCTCTGTTTGTAAGTAATGGATATAATATGCCTCTCTCTGTTTGTAAGTCATGGATATAATATATTTTTCTCTGTTTGTAAGTCATGGATATAATATTTCTCTCTCTGTTTGTAAGTCATGGACATAATATGTCTCTCTATGTTTGTAAGTCATGGATATAATATGTCTCTCTCTGTTTGTAAGTCATGGATATAATATGTCTCTCTCTGTTTGTAAGTCATGGATATAATATGCCTCTCTCTATTTGTAAGTCATGGATATAATATGTCTCTCTCTGTTTGTAAGTCATGGATATAATATGCCTCTCTCTGTTTGTAAGTCATGGATATAATATATTTTTCTCTGTTTGTAAGTCATGGATATAATATTTCTCTCTCTGTTTGTAAGTCATGGACATAATATGTCTCTCTATGTTTGTAAGTCATGGATATAATATGTATCTCTCTGTTTGTAAGTCATGGATATAATATGTCTCTCTGTTTGTAAGTCATGGATATAATATGTCTCTCTGTGTGTAAGTCATGGATATAATATGTCTCTCTGTGTGTAAGTCATGAATGTAATATGTCTCTTTCTGTTTGTAAGTCATGGATATAATATGCCTCTCTCTGTTTGTAAGTCATGGACATAATATGTCTCTCTATGTTTGTAAGTCATGGATATAATATGTATCTCTCTGTTTGTAAGTCATGGATATAATATGTCTCTCTCTGTTTGTAAGTCATGGATATAATATGTCTCTCTCTGTTTGTAAGTCATGGATATAATATGTCTCTCTCTGTTTGTAAGTCATGGATATAATATGTCTCTCTGTTTGTAAGTCATGGATATAATATGTCTCTCTCTGTTTGTAAGTCATGGATATAATATGCCTCTCTCTGTTTGTAAGTCATGGATATAATAAGTCTCTCTCTGTTTGTAAGTCATGGATATAATATGTCTCTCTCTGTTTGTAAGTCATGGATATAATATGTCTCTCTCTGTTTGTAAGTCATGGATATAATATGTCTCTCTCTGTTTGTAAGTCATGGATATAATATGTCTCTTTGTGTGTAAGTCATGAATATAATATGCCTCTCTCTGTGTGTAAGTCATGGATATAATATGCCTCTCTCTGTTTGTAAGTCATGGATATAATATGTCTCTCTCTGTGTGTAAGTCATGGATATAATATGTCTCTCTCTGTTTTTAAGTCATGGATATAATATGTCTCTCTCTGTTTGTAAGTCATGGATATAATATGTCTCTCTCTGTTTGTAAGTCATGGATATAATATGTCTCTCTCTGTTTGTAAGTCATGGATATAATTTGTCTCTCTGTTTGTAAGTCATGGATATAATATGTCTCTCTCTGTTTGTAAGTCATGGATATAATATGTCTCTCTCTGTTTGTAAGTCATGGATATAATATGTCTCTCTCTGTTTGTAAGTCATGGATATGATATGTCTCTCTCTGTTTGTAAGTCATGGATATAATATGTCTCTCTGTTTGTAAGTCATGGATATAATATGTCTCTCTGTGTGTAAGTCATGGATATAATATGTCTCTCTGTGTGTAAGTCATGAATATAATATGTCTCTCTCTGTGTGTAAGTCATGGATATAATATGCCTCTCTCTGTTTGTAAGTCATGGATATTATATGTCTCTCTCTGTGTGTAAGTCATGGATATAATATGTCTCTCTCTGTTTGTAAGTCATGGATATAATATGTCTCTCTCTGTTTGTAAGTCATGGATATAATATGTCTCTCTGTTTGTAAGTCATGGATATAATATGTCTCTCTCTGTTTGTAAGTCATGGATATAATATGTCTCTCTGTGTGTAAGTCATGGATATAATATGTCTCTCTCTGTTTGTAAGTCATGGATATAATATGTCTCTCTCTGTTTGTAAGTCATGGATATAATATGCCTCTCTCTATTTGTAAGTCATGGATATAATATGTCTCTCTCTGTTTGTAAGTCATGGATATAATATGCCTCTCTCTGTTTGTAAGTCATGGATATAATATATTTTTCTCTGTTTGTAAGTCATGGATATAATATGTCTCTCTGTGTGTAAGTCATGGATATAATATGTCTCTCTATGTTTGTAAGTCATGGATATAATATGTCTCTCTCTGTTTGTAAGTCATGGATATAATATGTCTCTCTCTGTTTGTAAGTCATGGATATAATATGTCTCTCTCTGTTTGTAAGTCATGGATATAATATGCCTCTCTCTATTTGTAAGTCATGGATATAATATGTCTCTCTCTGTTTGTAAGTCATGGATATAATATGCCTCTCTCTGTTTGTAAGTCATGGATATAATATATTTTTCTCTGTTTGTAAGTCATGGATATAATATTTCTCTCTCTGTTTGTAAGTCATGGACATAATATGTCTCTCTATGTTTGTAAGTCATGGATATAATATGTCTCTCTCTGTTTGTAAGTCATGGATATAATATGTCTCTCTCTGTTTGTAAGTCATGGATATAATATGCCTCTCTCTATTTGTAAGTCATGGATATAATATGTCTCTCTCTGTTTGTAAGTCATGGATATAATATGCCTCTCTCTGTTTGTAAGTCATGGATATAATATATTTTTCTCTGTTTGTAAGTCATGGATATAATATTTCTCTCTCTGTTTGTAAGTCATGGACATAATATGTCTCTCTATGTTTGTAAGTCATGGATATAATATGTATCTCTCTGTTTGTAAGTCATGGATATAATATGTCTCTCTCTGTTTGTAAGTCATGGATATTATATGTCTCTCTCTGTTTGTAAGTCATGGATATAATATGTCTCTCTGTTTGTAAGTCATGGATATAATATGTATCTCTGTTTGTAAGTCATGGATATAATATGTCTCTCTCTGTTTGTAAGTCATGGATATAATATGCCTCTCTCTATTTGTAAGTCATGGATATAATATGTCTCTCTCTGTTTGTAAGTAATGGATATAATATGCCTCTCTCTGTTTGTAAGTCATGGATATAATATATTTTTCTCTGTTTGTAAGTCATGGATATAATATTTCTCTCTCTGTTTGTAAGTCATGGACATAATATGTCTCTCTATGTTTGTAAGTCATGGATATAATATGTCTCTCTCTGTTTGTAAGTCATGGATATAATATGTCTCTCTCTGTTTGTAAGTCATGGATATAATATGCCTCTCTCTATTTGTAAGTCATGGATATAATATGTCTCTCTCTGTTTGTAAGTCATGGATATAATATGCCTCTCTCTGTTTGTAAGTCATGGATATAATATATTTTTCTCTGTTTGTAAGTCATGGATATAATATTTCTCTCTCTGTTTGTAAGTCATGGACATAATATGTCTCTCTATGTTTGTAAGTCATGGATATAATATGTATCTCTCTGTTTGTAAGTCATGGATATAATATGTCTCTCTGTTTGTAAGTCATGGATATAATATGTCTCTCTGTGTGTAAGTCATGGATATAATATGTCTCTCTGTGTGTAAGTCATGAATGTAATATGTCTCTTTCTGTTTGTAAGTCATGGATATAATATGCCTCTCTCTGTTTGTAAGTCATGGACATAATATGTCTCTCTATGTTTGTAAGTCATGGATATAATATGTATCTCTCTGTTTGTAAGTCATGGATATAATATGTCTCTCTCTGTTTGTAAGTCATGGATATAATATGTCTCTCTCTGTTTGTAAGTCATGGATATAATATGTCTCTCTCTGTTTGTAAGTCATGGATATAATATGTCTCTCTGTTTGTAAGTCATGGATATAATATGTCTCTCTCTGTTTGTAAGTCATGGATATAATATGCCTCTCTCTGTTTGTAAGTCATGGATATAATAAGTCTCTCTCTGTTTGTAAGTCATGGATATAATATGTCTCTCTCTGTTTGTAAGTCATGGATATAATATGTCTCTCTCTGTTTGTAAGTCATGGATATAATATGTCTCTCTGTGTGTAAGTCATGGATATAATATGTCTCTCTGTGTGTAAGTCATGGATATAATATGTCTCTCTCTGTGTGTAATTCATGGATATAATATGCCTCTGTTTGTAAGTCATGGATATAATATGTCTCTCTCTGTGTGTAAGTCATGGATATAATAAGTCTCTCTCTGTTTGTAAGTCATGGATATAATATGTCTCTCTCTGTTTGTAAGTCATGGATATAATATGTCTCTCTCTGTTTGTAAGTCATGGATATAATAAGTCTCTCTCTGTTTGTAAGTCATGGATATAATATGTCTCTCTCTGTTTGTAAGTCATGGATATAATATGTCTCTCTGTTTGTAAGTCATGGATATAATATGTCTCTCTCTGTTTGTAAGTCATGGATATAATATGTCTCTCTCTGTTTGTAAGTCATGGATATAATATGTCTCTCTCTGTTTGTAAGTCATGGATATAATATGTCTCTCTCTGTTTGTAAGTCATGGATATAATATGTCTCTCTCTGTTTGTAAGTCATGGATATAATATGTCTCTTTGTGTGTAAGTCATGAATATAATATGCCTCTCTCTGTGTGTAAGTCATGGATATAATATGCCTCTCTCTGTTTGTAAGTCATGGATATAATATGTCTCTCTCTGTGTGTAAGTCATGGATATAATATGTCTCTCTCTGTTTGTAAGTCATGGATATAATATGTCTCTCTCTGTTTGTAAGTCATGGATATAATATGTCTCTCTCTGTTTGTAAGTCATGGATATAATATGTCTCTCTCTGTTTGTAAGTCATGGATATAATTTGTCTCTCTGTTTGTAAGTCATGGATATAATATGTCTCTCTCTGTTTGTAAGTCATGGATATAATATGTCTCTCTCTGTTTGTAAGTCATGGATATAATATGTCTCTCTCTGTTTGTAAGTCATGGATATGATATGTCTCTCTCTGTTTGTAAGTCATGGATATAATATGTCTCTCTGTTTGTAAGTCATGGATATAATATGTCTCTCTGTGTGTAAGTCATGGATATAATATGTCTCTCTGTGTGTAAGTCATGAATATAATATGTCTCTCTCTGTGTGTAAGTCATGGATATAATATGCCTCTCTCTGTTTATAAGTCATGGATATTATATGTCTCTCTCTGTGTGTAAGTCATGGATATAATATGTCTCTCTCTGTTTGTAAGTCATGGATATAATATGTCTCTCTCTGTTTGTAAGTCATGGATATAATATGTCTCTCTGTTTGTAAGTCATGGATATAATATGTCTCTCTCTGTTTGTAAGTCATGGATATAATATGTCTCTCTCTGTTTGTAAGTCATGGATATAATATGTCTCTCTCTGTTTGTAAGTCATGGATATAATATGTCTCTCTCTGTTTGTAAGTCATGGATATAATATGTCTCTCTGTTTGTAAGTCATGGATATAATATGTTTTTCTCTGTTTGTAAGTCATGGATATAATATGTCTCTCTGTGTGTAAGTCATGGATATAATATGTCTCTCTCTGTTTGTAAGTCATGGATATAATATGTCTCTCTGTGTGTAAGTCATGGATATAATATGTCTCTCTCTGTTTGTAAGTCATGGATATAATATGTCTCTCTCTGTTTGTAAGTCATGGATATAATATGTCTCTCTCTGTTTGTAAGTCATGGATATAATATGCCTCTCTCTATTTGTAAGTCATGGATATAATATGTCTCTCTCTGTTTGTAAGTCATGGATATAATACGCCTCTCTCTGTTTGTAAGTCATGGATATAATATATTTTTCTCTGTTTGTAAGTCATGGATATAATATTTCTCTCTCTGTTTGTAAGTCATGGACATAATATGTCTCTCTATGTTTGTAAGTCATGGATATAATATGTATCTCTCTGTTTGTAAGTCATGGATATAATATGTCTCTCTCTGTTTGTAAGTCATGGATATAATATGTCTCTCTCTGTTTGTAAGTCATGGATATAATATGTCTCTCTGTTTGTAAGTCATGGATATAATATGTCTCTCTGTTTGTAAGTCATGGATATAATATGTCTCTCTCTGTTTGTAAGTCATGGATATAATATGTCTCTCTCTGTTTGTAAGTCATGGATATAATATGCCTCTCTCTATTTGTAAGTCATGGATATAATATGTCTCTCTCTGTTTGTAAGTCATGGATATAATACGCCTCTCTCTGTTTGTAAGTCATGGATATAATATATTTTTCTCTGTTTGTAAGTCATGGATATAATATTTCTCTCTCTGTTTGTAAGTCATGGACATAATATGTCTCTCTATGTTTGTAAGTCATGGATATAATATGTCTCTCTCTGTTTGTAAGTCATGGATATAATATGTCTCTCTCTGTTTGTAAGTCATGGATATAATATGCCTCTCTCTGTTTGTAAGTCATGGATATAATATGTCTCTCTCTGTTTGTAAGTCATGGATATAATATGTCTCTCTGTTTGTAAGTCATGGATATAATATGTCTCTCTCTGTTTGTAAGTCATGGATATAATATGCCTCTCTCTGTTTGTAAGTCATGGATATAATAAGTCTCTCTCTGTTTGTAAGTCATGGATATAATATGTCTCTCTCTGTTTGTAAGTCATGGATATAATATGTCTCTCTCTGTTTGTAAGTCATGGATATAATATGTCTCTCTGTGTGTAAGTCATGGATATAATATGTCTCTCTGTGTGTAAGTCATGGATATAATATGTCTCTCTCTGTGTGTAATTCATGGATATAATATGCCTCTGTTTGTAAGTCATGGATATAATATGTCTCTCTCTGTGTGTAAGTCATGGATATAATAAGTCTCTCTCTGTTTGTAAGTCATGGATATAATATGTCTCTCTCTGTTTGTAAGTCATGGATATAATATGTCTCTCTCTGTTTGTAAGTCATGGATATAATAAGTCTCTCTCTGTTTGTAAGTCATGGATATAATATGTCTCTCTCTGTTTGTAAGTCATGGATATAATATGTCTCTCTGTTTGTAAGTCATGGATATAATATGTCTCTCTCTGTTTGTAAGTCATGGATATAATATGTCTCTCTCTGTTTGTAAGTCATGGATATAATATGTCTCTCTCTGTTTGTAAGTCATGGATATAATATGTCTCTCTCTGTTTGTAAGTCATGGATATAATATGTCTCTCTCTGTTTGTAAGTCATGGATATAATATGTCTCTTTGTGTGTAAGTCATGAATATAATATGCCTCTCTCTGTGTGTAAGTCATGGATATAATATGCCTCTCTCTGTTTGTAAGTCATGGATATAATATGTCTCTCTCTGTGTGTAAGTCATGGATATAATATGTCTCTCTCTGTTTGTAAGTCATGGATATAATATGTCTCTCTCTGTTTGTAAGTCATGGATATAATATGTCTCTCTCTGTTTGTAAGTCATGGATATAATATGTCTCTCTCTGTTTGTAAGTCATGGATATAATTTGTCTCTCTGTTTGTAAGTCATGGATATAATATGTCTCTCTCTGTTTGTAAGTCATGGATATAATATGTCTCTCTCTGTTTGTAAGTCATGGATATAATATGTCTCTCTCTGTTTGTAAGTCATGGATATGATATGTCTCTCTCTGTTTGTAAGTCATGGATATAATATGTCTCTCTGTTTGTAAGTCATGGATATAATATGTCTCTCTGTGTGTAAGTCATGGATATAATATGTCTCTCTGTGTGTAAGTCATGAATATAATATGTCTCTCTCTGTGTGTAAGTCATGGATATAATATGCCTCTCTCTGTTTATAAGTCATGGATATTATATGTCTCTCTCTGTGTGTAAGTCATGGATATAATATGTCTCTCTCTGTTTGTAAGTCATGGATATAATATGTCTCTCTCTGTTTGTAAGTCATGGATATAATATGTCTCTCTGTTTGTAAGTCATGGATATAATATGTCTCTCTCTGTTTGTAAGTCATGGATATAATATGTCTCTCTCTGTTTGTAAGTCATGGATATAATATGTCTCTCTCTGTTTGTAAGTCATGGATATAATATGTCTCTCTCTGTTTGTAAGTCATGGATATAATATGTCTCTCTGTTTGTAAGTCATGGATATAATATGTTTTTCTCTGTTTGTAAGTCATGGATATAATATGTCTCTCTGTGTGTAAGTCATGGATATAATATGTCTCTCTCTGTTTGTAAGTCATGGATATAATATGTCTCTCTGTGTGTAAGTCATGGATATAATATGTCTCTCTCTGTTTGTAAGTCATGGATATAATATGTCTCTCTCTGTTTGTAAGTCATGGATATAATATGTCTCTCTCTGTTTGTAAGTCATGGATATAATATGCCTCTCTCTATTTGTAAGTCATGGATATAATATGTCTCTCTCTGTTTGTAAGTCATGGATATAATACGCCTCTCTCTGTTTGTAAGTCATGGATATAATATATTTTTCTCTGTTTGTAAGTCATGGATATAATATTTCTCTCTCTGTTTGTAAGTCATGGACATAATATGTCTCTCTATGTTTGTAAGTCATGGATATAATATGTATCTCTCTGTTTGTAAGTCATGGATATAATATGTCTCTCTCTGTTTGTAAGTCATGGATATAATATGTCTCTCTCTGTTTGTAAGTCATGGATATAATATGTCTCTCTGTTTGTAAGTCATGGATATAATATGTCTCTCTGTTTGTAAGTCATGGATATAATATGTCTCTCTCTGTTTGTAAGTCATGGATATAATATGTCTCTCTCTGTTTGTAAGTCATGGATATAATATGCCTCTCTCTATTTGTAAGTCATGGATATAATATGTCTCTCTCTGTTTGTAAGTCATGGATATAATACGCCTCTCTCTGTTTGTAAGTCATGGATATAATATATTTTTCTCTGTTTGTAAGTCATGGATATAATATTTCTCTCTCTGTTTGTAAGTCATGGACATAATATGTCTCTCTATGTTTGTAAGTCATGGATATAATATGTCTCTCTCTGTTTGTAAGTCATGGATATAATATGTCTCTCTCTGTTTGTAAGTCATGGATATAATATGCCTCTCTCTATTTGTAAGTCATGGATATAATATGTCTCTCTCTGTTTGTAAGTCATGGATATAATATGCCTCTCTCTGTTTGTAAGTCATGGATATAATATATTTTTCTCTGTTTGTAAGTCATGGATATAATATTTCTCTCTCTGTTTGTAAGTCATGGACATAATATGTCTCTCTATGTTTGTAAGTCATGGATATAATATGTATCTCTCTGTTTGTAAGTCATGGATATAATATGTCTCTCTGTTTGTAAGTCATGGATATAATATGTCTCTCTGTGTGTAAGTCATGGATATAATATGTCTCTCTGTGTGTAAGTCATGAATGTAATATGTCTCTTTCTGTTTGTAAGTCATGGATATAATATGCCTCTCTCTGTTTGTAAGTCATGGACATAATATGTCTCTCTATGTTTGTAAGTCATGGATATAATATGTATCTCTCTGTTTGTAAGTCATGGATATAATATGTCTCTCTCTGTTTGTAAGTCATGGATATAATATGTCTCTCTCTGTTTGTAAGTCATGGATATAATATGTCTCTCTCTGTTTGTAAGTCATGGATATAATATGTCTCTCTGTTTGTAAGTCATGGATATAATATGTCTCTCTCTGTTTGTAAGTCATGGATATAATATGCCTCTCTCTGTTTGTAAGTCATGGATATAATAAGTCTCTCTCTGTTTGTAAGTCATGGATATAATATGTCTCTCTCTGTTTGTAAGTCATGGATATAATATGTCTCTCTCTGTTTGTAAGTCATGGATATAATATGTCTCTCTCTGTTTGTAAGTCATGGATATAATATGTCTCTTTGTGTGTAAGTCATGAATATAATATGCCTCTCTCTGTGTGTAAGTCATGGATATAATATGCCTCTCTCTGTTTGTAAGTCATGGATATAATATGTCTCTCTCTGTGTGTAAGTCATGGATATAATATGTCTCTCTCTGTTTTTAAGTCATGGATATAATATGTCTCTCTCTGTTTGTAAGTCATGGATATAATATGTCTCTCTCTGTTTGTAAGTCATGGATATAATATGTCTCTCTCTGTTTGTAAGTCATGGATATAATTTGTCTCTCTGTTTGTAAGTCATGGATATAATATGTCTCTCTCTGTTTGTAAGTCATGGATATAATATGTCTCTCTCTGTTTGTAAGTCATGGATATAATATGTCTCTCTCTGTTTGTAAGTCATGGATATGATATGTCTCTCTCTGTTTGTAAGTCATGGATATAATATGTCTCTCTGTTTGTAAGTCATGGATATAATATGTCTCTCTGTGTGTAAGTCATGGATATAATATGTCTCTCTGTGTGTAAGTCATGAATATAATATGTCTCTCTCTGTGTGTAAGTCATGGATATAATATGCCTCTCTCTGTTTGTAAGTCATGGATATTATATGTCTCTCTCTGTGTGTAAGTCATGGATATAATATGTCTCTCTCTGTTTGTAAGTCATGGATATAATATGTCTCTCTCTGTTTGTAAGTCATGGATATAATATGTCTCTCTGTTTGTAAGTCATGGATATAATATGTCTCTCTCTGTTTGTAAGTCATGGATATAATATGTCTCTCTGTGTGTAAGTCATGGATATAATATGTCTCTCTCTGTTTGTAAGTCATGGATATAATATGTCTCTCTCTGTTTGTAAGTCATGGATATAATATGCCTCTCTCTATTTGTAAGTCATGGATATAATATGTCTCTCTCTGTTTGTAAGTCATGGATATAATATGCCTCTCTCTGTTTGTAAGTCATGGATATAATATATTTTTCTCTGTTTGTAAGTCATGGATATAATATGTCTCTCTGTGTGTAAGTCATGGATATAATATGTCTCTCTATGTTTGTAAGTCATGGATATAATATGTCTCTCTCTGTTTGTAAGTCATGGATATAATATGTCTCTCTCTGTTTGTAAGTCATGGATATAATATGTCTCTCTCTGTTTGTAAGTCATGGATATAATATGCCTCTCTCTATTTGTAAGTCATGGATATAATATGTCTCTCTCTGTTTGTAAGTCATGGATATAATATGCCTCTCTCTGTTTGTAAGTCATGGATATAATATATTTTTCTCTGTTTGTAAGTCATGGATATAATATTTCTCTCTCTGTTTGTAAGTCATGGACATAATATGTCTCTCTATGTTTGTAAGTCATGGATATAATATGTCTCTCTCTGTTTGTAAGTCATGGATATAATATGTCTCTCTCTGTTTGTAAGTCATGGATATAATATGCCTCTCTCTATTTGTAAGTCATGGATATAATATGTCTCTCTCTGTTTGTAAGTCATGGATATAATATGCCTCTCTCTGTTTGTAAGTCATGGATATAATATATTTTTCTCTGTTTGTAAGTCATGGATATAATATTTCTCTCTCTGTTTGTAAGTCATGGACATAATATGTCTCTCTATGTTTGTAAGTCATGGATATAATATGTATCTCTCTGTTTGTAAGTCATGGATATAATATGTCTCTCTCTGTTTGTAAGTCATGGATATTATATGTCTCTCTCTGTTTGTAAGTCATGGATATAATATGTCTCTCTGTTTGTAAGTCATGGATATAATATGTATCTCTGTTTGTAAGTCATGGATATAATATGTCTCTCTCTGTTTGTAAGTCATGGATATAATATGCCTCTCTCTATTTGTAAGTCATGGATATAATATGTCTCTCTCTGTTTGTAAGTAATGGATATAATATGCCTCTCTCTGTTTGTAAGTCATGGATATAATATATTTTTCTCTGTTTGTAAGTCATGGATATAATATTTCTCTCTCTGTTTGTAAGTCATGGACATAATATGTCTCTCTATGTTTGTAAGTCATGGATATAATATGTCTCTCTCTGTTTGTAAGTCATGGATATAATATGTCTCTCTCTGTTTGTAAGTCATGGATATAATATGCCTCTCTCTATTTGTAAGTCATGGATATAATATGTCTCTCTCTGTTTGTAAGTCATGGATATAATATGCCTCTCTCTGTTTGTAAGTCATGGATATAATATATTTTTCTCTGTTTGTAAGTCATGGATATAATATTTCTCTCTCTGTTTGTAAGTCATGGACATAATATGTCTCTCTATGTTTGTAAGTCATGGATATAATATGTATCTCTCTGTTTGTAAGTCATGGATATAATATGTCTCTCTGTTTGTAAGTCATGGATATAATATGTCTCTCTGTGTGTAAGTCATGGATATAATATGTCTCTCTGTGTGTAAGTCATGAATGTAATATGTCTCTTTCTGTTTGTAAGTCATGGATATAATATGCCTCTCTCTGTTTGTAAGTCATGGACATAATATGTCTCTCTATGTTTGTAAGTCATGGATATAATATGTATCTCTCTGTTTGTAAGTCATGGATATAATATGTCTCTCTCTGTTTGTAAGTCATGGATATAATATGTCTCTCTCTGTTTGTAAGTCATGGATATAATATGTCTCTCTCTGTTTGTAAGTCATGGATATAATATGTCTCTCTGTTTGTAAGTCATGGATATAATATGTCTCTCTCTGTTTGTAAGTCATGGATATAATATGCCTCTCTCTGTTTGTAAGTCATGGATATAATAAGTCTCTCTCTGTTTGTAAGTCATGGATATAATATGTCTCTCTCTGTTTGTAAGTCATGGATATAATATGTCTCTCTCTGTTTGTAAGTCATGGATATAATATGTCTCTCTGTGTGTAAGTCATGGATATAATATGTCTCTCTGTGTGTAAGTCATGGATATAATATGTCTCTCTCTGTGTGTAATTCATGGATATAATATGCCTCTGTTTGTAAGTCATGGATATAATATGTCTCTCTCTGTGTGTAAGTCATGGATATAATAAGTCTCTCTCTGTTTGTAAGTCATGGATATAATATGTCTCTCTCTGTTTGTAAGTCATGGATATAATATGTCTCTCTCTGTTTGTAAGTCATGGATATAATAAGTCTCTCTCTGTTTGTAAGTCATGGATATAATATGTCTCTCTCTGTTTGTAAGTCATGGATATAATATGTCTCTCTGTTTGTAAGTCATGGATATAATATGTCTCTCTCTGTTTGTAAGTCATGGATATAATATGTCTCTCTCTGTTTGTAAGTCATGGATATAATATGTCTCTCTCTGTTTGTAAGTCATGGATATAATATGTCTCTCTCTGTTTGTAAGTCATGGATATAATATGTCTCTCTCTGTTTGTAAGTCATGGATATAATATGTCTCTTTGTGTGTAAGTCATGAATATAATATGCCTCTCTCTGTGTGTAAGTCATGGATATAATATGCCTCTCTCTGTTTGTAAGTCATGGATATAATATGTCTCTCTCTGTGTGTAAGTCATGGATATAATATGTCTCTCTCTGTTTGTAAGTCATGGATATAATATGTCTCTCTCTGTTTGTAAGTCATGGATATAATATGTCTCTCTCTGTTTGTAAGTCATGGATATAATATGTCTCTCTCTGTTTGTAAGTCATGGATATAATTTGTCTCTCTGTTTGTAAGTCATGGATATAATATGTCTCTCTCTGTTTGTAAGTCATGGATATAATATGTCTCTCTCTGTTTGTAAGTCATGGATATAATATGTCTCTCTCTGTTTGTAAGTCATGGATATGATATGTCTCTCTCTGTTTGTAAGTCATGGATATAATATGTCTCTCTGTTTGTAAGTCATGGATATAATATGTCTCTCTGTGTGTAAGTCATGGATATAATATGTCTCTCTGTGTGTAAGTCATGAATATAATATGTCTCTCTCTGTGTGTAAGTCATGGATATAATATGCCTCTCTCTGTTTATAAGTCATGGATATTATATGTCTCTCTCTGTGTGTAAGTCATGGATATAATATGTCTCTCTCTGTTTGTAAGTCATGGATATAATATGTCTCTCTCTGTTTGTAAGTCATGGATATAATATGTCTCTCTGTTTGTAAGTCATGGATATAATATGTCTCTCTCTGTTTGTAAGTCATGGATATAATATGTCTCTCTCTGTTTGTAAGTCATGGATATAATATGTCTCTCTCTGTTTGTAAGTCATGGATATAATATGTCTCTCTCTGTTTGTAAGTCATGGATATAATATGTCTCTCTGTTTGTAAGTCATGGATATAATATGTTTTTCTCTGTTTGTAAGTCATGGATATAATATGTCTCTCTGTGTGTAAGTCATGGATATAATATGTCTCTCTCTGTTTGTAAGTCATGGATATAATATGTCTCTCTGTGTGTAAGTCATGGATATAATATGTCTCTCTCTGTTTGTAAGTCATGGATATAATATGTCTCTCTCTGTTTGTAAGTCATGGATATAATATGTCTCTCTCTGTTTGTAAGTCATGGATATAATATGCCTCTCTCTATTTGTAAGTCATGGATATAATATGTCTCTCTCTGTTTGTAAGTCATGGATATAATACGCCTCTCTCTGTTTGTAAGTCATGGATATAATATATTTTTCTCTGTTTGTAAGTCATGGATATAATATTTCTCTCTCTGTTTGTAAGTCATGGACATAATATGTCTCTCTATGTTTGTAAGTCATGGATATAATATGTATCTCTCTGTTTGTAAGTCATGGATATAATATGTCTCTCTCTGTTTGTAAGTCATGGATATAATATGTCTCTCTCTGTTTGTAAGTCATGGATATAATATGTCTCTCTGTTTGTAAGTCATGGATATAATATGTCTCTCTGTTTGTAAGTCATGGATATAATATGTCTCTCTCTGTTTGTAAGTCATGGATATAATATGCCTCTCTCTATTTGTAAGTCATGGATATAATATGTCTCTCTCTGTTTGTAAGTAATGGATATAATATGCCTCTCTCTGTTTGTAAGTCATGGATATAATATATTTTTCTCTGTTTGTAAGTCATGGATATAATATTTCTCTCTCTGTTTGTAAGTCATGGACATAATATGTCTCTCTATGTTTGTAAGTCATGGATATAATATGTCTCTCTCTGTTTGTAAGTCATGGATATAATATGTCTCTCTCTGTTTGTAAGTCATGGATATAATATGTCTCTCTGTGTGTAAGTCATGGATATAATATGTCTCTCTGTGTGTAAGTCATGGATATAATATGTCTCTCTCTGTGTGTAATTCATGGATATAATATGCCTCTGTTTGTAAGTCATGGATATAATATGTCTCTCTCTGTGTGTAAGTCATGGATATAATAAGTCTCTCTCTGTTTGTAAGTCATGGATATAATATGTCTCTCTCTGTTTGTAAGTCATGGATATAATATGTCTCTCTCTGTTTGTAAGTCATGGATATAATAAGTCTCTCTCTGTTTGTAAGTCATGGATATAATATGTCTCTCTCTGTTTGTAAGTCATGGATATAATATGTCTCTCTGTTTGTAAGTCATGGATATAATATGTCTCTCTCTGTTTGTAAGTCATGGATATAATATGTCTCTCTCTGTTTGTAAGTCATGGATATAATATGTCTCTCTCTGTTTGTAAGTCATGGATATAATATGTCTCTCTCTGTTTGTAAGTCATGGATATAATATGTCTCTCTCTGTTTGTAAGTCATGGATATAATATGTCTCTTTGTGTGTAAGTCATGAATATAATATGCCTCTCTCTGTGTGTAAGTCATGGATATAATATGCCTCTCTCTGTTTGTAAGTCATGGATATAATATGTCTCTCTCTGTGTGTAAGTCATGGATATAATATGTCTCTCTCTGTTTGTAAGTCATGGATATAATATGTCTCTCTCTGTTTGTAAGTCATGGATATAATATGTCTCTCTCTGTTTGTAAGTCATGGATATAATATGTCTCTCTCTGTTTGTAAGTCATGGATATAATTTGTCTCTCTGTTTCTAAGTCATGGATATAATATGTCTCTCTCTGTTTGTAAGTCATGGATATAATATGTCTCTCTCTGTTTGTAAGTCATGGATATAATATGTCTCTCTCTGTTTGTAAGTCATGGATATGATATTTCTCTCTCTGTTTGTAAGTCATGGATATAATATGTCTCTCTGTTTGTAAGTCATGGATATAATATGTCTCTCTGTGTGTAAGTCATGGATATAATATGTCTCTCTGTGTGTAAGTCATGAATATAATATGTCTCTCTCTGTGTGTAAGTCATGGATATAATATTTCTCTCTCTGTTTATAAGTCATGGATATTATATGTCTCTCTCTGTGTGTAAGTCATGGATATAATATGTCTCTCTCTGTTTGTAAGTCATGGATATAATATGTCTCTCTCTGTTTGTAAGTCATGGATATAATATGTCTCTCTGTTTGTAAGTCATGGATATAATATGTCTCTCTCTGTTTGTAAGTCATGGATATAATATGTCTCTCTCTGTTTGTAAGTCATGGATATAATATGTCTCTCTCTGTTTGTAAGTCATGGATATAATATGTCTCTCTCTGTTTGTAAGTCATGGATATAATATGTCTCTCTGTTTGTAAGTCATGGATATAATATGTTTTTCTCTGTTTGTAAGTCATGGATATAATATGTCTCTCTGTGTGTAAGTCATGGATATAATATGTCTCTCTCTGTTTGTAAGTCATGGATATAATATGTCTCTCTGTGTGTAAGTCATGGATATAATATGTCTCTCTCTGTTTGTAAGTCATGGATATAATATGTCTCTCTCTGTTTGTAAGTCATGGATATAATATGCCTCTCTCTATTTGTAAGTCATGGATATAATATGTCTCTCTCTGTTTGTAAGTCATGGATATAATATGCCTCTCTCTGTTTGTAAGTCATGGATATAATATATTTTTCTCTGTTTGTAAGTCATGGATATAATATTTCTCTCTCTGTTTGTAAGTCATGGACATAATATGTCTCTCTATGTTTGTAAGTCATGGATATAATATGTATCTCTCTGTTTGTAAGTCATGGATATAATATGTCTCTCTCTGTTTGTAAGTCATGGATATAATATGTCTCTCTCTGTTTGTAAGTCATGGATATTGTCACGATCGTCTGAAGAAGCGGACCAATACGCAGCGCGTGGAGTGAACATGATGACTTTATTAAATAAAGCAACCACGAAAAACAACAAATGACGATAGTGAAGTCCTCTGTAACACTGACAGACACATGGAACAATAACCCACAAAACCAAGGAGAAACCACACAGTATAAATATGGCTCCCAATCAGAGATAACGAGCCGACAGCTGACACTCGTTACCTCCGATTGGGAGTCATATGACTAAACAAGCACAATCACCCAACATAGAAATCAACAACCTAGACACCCCAACATAGAAATACACCCAAACAAATGAAAATGAACAACCCTGGCTCAAATATCAAAGTCCATGGAGCCAGAGTGTCACAGTACCCCCCCCTAAAGGTGCGAACTCCGGGCGCACCAACATAAGGACTAGGGGAGGGTCTGGGTGGGCGTCTGTCCACGGTGGCGGCTCTGGCCCCGGTCGTGATCCCCACCCCACCACAGTCACAACCTGCTTCAGTAGCCTCCTCCCAATGACCACCCTCCAACTAACCCCACCTGGACTAAGGGGCAACACCGGACTAAGGGGCAGCACCGGACTAAGGGGCAGCACCGGGATAAGGGGCAGCACCGGGATAAGGGGCAGCACCGGGCTAAGGGGCAGCACCGGACTAAGGGGCAGCACCGGGCTAAGGGACAGTACCTGACTAAATGGCGGATCCTGGCTGGCTGGCTCTGGCGGATCCTGGCTGGACGGCTCATGGCTGGCTGACGGATCTGGCTGCTCATGGCTGGCTGACGGATCTGGCTGCTCATGGCTGGCTGACGGATCTGGCTGCTCATGGCTGGCGGAAGGCTCTGGCTGATCCTGTCTGGCGGACGGCTCCGGCCGATCCTGTCTGGCGGAAGGCCCCGGCTGATCCTGTCTGGCGGAAGGCTCTGGCTGATCCTGTCTGGCGGAAGGCTCTGGCTGATCCTGTCTGGCGGAAGGCTCTGGCTGATCCTGTCTGGCGGAAGGCTCTGGCTGATCCTGTCTGGCGGAAGGCTCTGGCTGCTCCTGTCTGGCGGACGGCTCAGGCTGATCCTGTCTGGCGGACGGCTCTGGCTGCTCCTGTCTGGCGGAGAGCTCTAGCGGCTCCGGTCTGGCGGACGGCTCTAAAGGCTCATGGCAGACGGGCGGCTTTGCAGGCTCAGTACAGATGGGCAGTTCCTGCGGCGCTTGGCAGACGGACAGTTCAGACGGCGTTGGGCAGACGGGCATTTCAGACGGCGTTGGGCAGACGGACAGTTCAGGCCCCGTTGGGCAGACGGGCAGTTCAGGCGCCGTTGGGCAGACGGGCAGTTCAGGCGCCGTTGGGCAGACGGGCAGTTCAGGCGCCGTTGGGCAGACGGCAGACTCTGGCCGTCTGAGGCGCACCGTAGGCCTGATGCGTGGTGCCGGAACTGGAGGTACCGGGCTGAGGACACGCATCTCAGGGCTAGTGCGGGGAGCAGCAACAGGGCATGCTTGGCCCTGGGGACGCACCGTAGGCCTGATGCGTGGTGCCGGAACTGGAGGTACCGGGCTGAGGACACGCATCTCAGGGCTAGTGCGGGAAGCAGCAACAGGGCATGCTTGGCCCTGGGGACGCACCGTAGGCCTGATGCGTGGTGCCGGAACTGGAGGTACCGGGCTGAGGACACGCATCTCAGGGCTAGTGCGGAGAGCAACAACAGGACGCACAGGACTCGGGGGACACACAGGAGGCTTGGTGCGTGGTAGAGGTACTGGTGGTACTGGGCTGGAGCGGGGAGGTGGCGCCGGAAATACCGGACCGTGCAGGCGTACTGGCTCCCTTGAGCACTGAGCCTGCCCACCCTTACCTGGTTGTATGCTCCCCGTCGCCCGACCAGTACGAGAAGGAGGAATAACCCGCACCGGGCTATGTAGGCGAACCGGGGAAACCATACATAAGGCTGGTGCCATGTAAGCCGGCCCGAGGAGACGCACTGGTGGCCTGCTGCGTGGGGCCGGCTTTATGACATCCGGCTCAACGCTCAATCTAGCCCGGCCGATACGTGGAGCTGGAATGTACCTTACCGGGCTATGCCTGCGTACAGGAGACACCATGCGCTCTACTGCGTAACACGGTGTCTGCCCGTACTCTCGCTCTCCACGGTCAGTCCAGGGAGTAGGCGCAGGTCTCCTACCTGACTTCGCCACACTCCCTTTTAGCCCCCCCCCAAGAAATTTTTGGGTAGTACTCTCGGGCTTCCAGCCTTGCCTCCGTGCTGCCTCCTCATACCACCTCCTCTCTGCTTTAGCTGCCTCCAGCTCTTCACGAGGGCGGTGATATTCCTCCGGTTGTGCCCAAGGACCCTTTCCAGCCCGTATCTCCTCCCATGTCCATGAATCCTTTGGAGGCGTCCATAAATCCAGTGTAGGTAGGTCCTGTTGCCGCTTGTTACGCTGCTTGGTCCTCTTGTGGTGGGTTATTCTGTCACGATCGTCTGAAGAAGCGGACCAATACGCAGCGCGTGGAGTGAACATGATGACTTTATTAAATAAAGCAACCACGAAAAACAACAAATGACGATAGTGAAGTCCTCTGTAACACTGACAGACACATGGAACAATAACCCACAAAACCAAGGAGAAACCACACAGTATAAATATGGCTCCCAATCAGAGATAACGAGCCGACAGCTGACACTCGTTACCTCCGATTGGGAGTCATATGACTAAACAAGCACAATCACCCAACATAGAAATCAACAACCTAGACACCCCAACATAGAAATACACCCAAACAAATGAAAATGAACAACCCTGGCTCAAATATCAAAGTCCATGGAGCCAGAGTGTCACAGATATAATATGTCTCTCTCTGTTTGTAAGGCATGGATATAATATGTCTCTCTGTTTGTAAGTCATGGATATAATATGTCTCTCTCTGTTTGTAAGTCATGGATATAATATGTCTCTCTCTGTTTGTAAGTCATGGATATAATATGTCTCTCTGTTTGTAAGTCATGGATATAATATGTCTCTCTCTGTTTGTAAGTCATGGATATAATATGTCTCTCTCTGTTTGTAAGTCATGGATATAATATGTCTCTCTGTTTGTAAGTCATGGATATAATATGTCTCTCTCTGTTTGTAAGTCATGGATATAATATGTCTCTCTGTTTGTAAGTCATGGATATAATGTCTCTCTGTGTGTAAGTCATGGATATAATATGTCTCTCTGTGTGTAAGTCATGAATGTAATATGTCTCTTTCTGTTTTTAAGTCATGGATATAATATGCCTCTCTCTGTTTGTAAGTCATGGATATAATATGTCTCTCTCTGTGTGTAAGTCATGGATATAATATGTCTCTCTCTGTTTGTAAGTCATGGATATAATATGTCTCTCTCTGTTTGTAAGTCATGGATATAATATGTCTCTCTGTTTGTAAGTCATGGATATAATATGTCTCTCTCTGTTTGCAAGTCATGGATATAATATGTCTCTCTCTGTTTGTAAGTCATGGATATAATATGTCTCTCTCTGTTTGTAAGTCATGGATATAATATGTCTCTCTCTGTGTGTAAGTCATGGATATAATATGTCTCTCTCTGTTTGTAAGTCATGGATATAATATGTCTCTCTCTGTGTGTAAGTCATGGATATAATATGTATCTCTCTGTGTGTAAGTCATGGATATAATATGTCTCTCTCTGTAACAACAATTATTCTCTATCACCTCCTCTCTTAAGTGGCTGTACAACTTCTAAGCCCTTATAATAGTAATAATAAGTCATTTAGCAGACGCTTTTATCCAAAGCGACTTACAGTCATGCGTGGATACATTTTTTTTGTATCCCTTGAAGCTCAAGTTGGCACACAACGTAACCGACCACATTAAAGCTTCTGGCACCAGTTCTGATGTTGCTCTTTCAATTTTCTCTTAGACTTTCCAACACAATAATAGCCACACCAGGAAATATACCACACATTTTGTTTTACAGGAAATTCTACCCATGACATACATTTTATTTACATTTTAGTCATTTAGCAGACGCTCTTATCCAGAGCGACTTTTAGTTAGTGAGTGCATACATTATTATATATATATATATATTTTTTTTTTTCATACTGGCCCCCCGTGGGAATCGAACCCACAACCCTGGCGTTGCAAACGCCATGCTCTACCAACTGAGCTACATTCCCTCCCCTACCCTGGACGATGGGCCAATTGTGCGCCGCCCAATGGGTCTCCCGGTCGCGGCCGGCTCCAACAGGGCCTGGATTCGAACCAGGATCTCTAGTAGCACATCTTAGACCACTGGCACAGCTTAGACCACTGCGACACTCGGGAGGTTTCCAGTGTGAGGGTAAAGAAATTAATCCCCCTTGGTCATCACATTACAGTTCTCACAATGATTTGAGGGGAGGGTGGATAGGAAATGCTGAGGGGGAACATATTCATCTGCTCTTACTAGGCTGTCATTTAGGTTTCTAGAATGTTTAAAAGAGAATCGAGAGATATTCTGAAAAGGCCGGCCCACAGAGGGATCCCAGTCCTAAATAGAAGTCAGAGATCAAACTCCTGGTTCTCCCCTGTTCCTTCCACACGCCCTCCCATTGTACTGTATGTATGAACACATTTTGAACAATGGCTGCCTAAAATGCTGTGGTGCTTACAAACACAATAGGAAAGGTTGTGGTAGACGTGGGCCATCACAGGTGAGTTCATAGCTCTTTTACTCTAAGCATTCATATCAATGACTCACCCTCAGATGGACCATCAATGCCAGAGTTCTACAAGACTGTTTACATAATCAACTGGGCATTTTAACAGTCTGTCCCTCAATATAGTCCTGGGCATATATTGTTTATCTTACTATTGTTTAAAATGCTAACTTTTTAGCATTTGTGGCACAAATCCATTGCAAGTCAATGGTACGTATACAGTCACAGTGAAAGTCTACACACCCCTTTACATTTTGCTAGCTTAAATATTAATAGAGATTCAATATAGTTTTTATCCTGCCGACCTACAAAAACTATTCCACATTCTCAGTGTAAGAAAATTGTAGAACATTTTTACGTCTAAAGATATCCAGTAGTTTTGATTACATATATTTTCACACCCCGTGAAACAGTTCTACAGCGTCTGTACATGTGTGTTGTGGCTTGTAACTTGCTAGGTAGCAGTTTAAGACATGGTTTGAATCCTAATCAACCCATCCAATGTGAGTACATGTTGAAGTACAGTAGATTAATAAAGCTACAGTACTGCAGCTGGTGACAAAGCTGCGTATATTGAAAAAGCGTGTTAGTGCATAGGTCAAATCTATCTTTGTGATGCTCATTTCAGGTCTTTTTTTACAGCTTTAGACAAACACTAAATATTTAACTTAAAACATAGTTTTGTTGTATTTAATGATAGAGAAGAGAAGAGTTTGACCAACACAGATTCATGTCCAATCTTTGAGGACATGTCTACATTGTTAGAGTGGTCACATGCCAATCTGTTCCATATAATAGACAGTCTTTGGAACAGTGGAAAGCTGCATGGCCTCTTGGTTGTTGCTAAGCAGGCATTCTTCTTCTATGGTGTTTATTGGTGGTGTTCAGACCAACGTCAAAGGTGCATCACTGCCACCTTCTGGGCTGGAGTGTGATAGAGACATGTGGTTCTGTCCTGGTGAGATCACAGAGTCAAAGAAAACATGGTATGACTGTAGTCACTCAGCCCATAAGAACCATTAATACTGTCAGATCTAATATGGAAGAACTGAATACAACCATAAGAACCATTCATACTGTCAGATCTAATATGGAAGAACTGAATACAACCATAAGAACCATTCATACTGTCAGATCTAATATGGCAGAACTGAATACAAAAGAGAAGGAGAGTTTGACCAGTACAAATTAATGTACAAACATTATTTTTCATTGGCAGATCAATGCAGTTTTCCAAACATAATCATCATCAGTTGTTTTGTAAGATTTTAACTAACTGAACAATAATATAAACACAACATTCAACAATTTTACTGGGGTACAGTTCATATAAGGAAATCAGACAATTGAAATACATTCATTAGGCCCTAATCTATGGATTTCACATGACAGGGGCCCACCCATCAGTCAATAAGAATAATTTTCCCCCACTAAAAGGGCTTTATTACAGATATAAATACTCCTCAGTTTCATCAGCTGTCCGGGTGGCTGGTCTCAGATGATCCTGCAGGTGAAGAAGCCAGATGTGGAGGTCCTGGGCTTGCACGGTTACACGTGGTCTGCGGCTGTGAAGCCAGTTGGACGTTCTGCCAAATTCTCGGTAGAGAAATGTACATTCAATTCTCTGGCAACAGCTCTGGTGAACATTCCTGCAGTCAGCATGCCAATTGCGCACTCCCTCAAAATGTAGACATATGTGGCATTGTGTTGTGTGACAAAACTGCACATTTCAGAGTGGCCTTTTATTGTACCCAGCACAAGGTGCACCTGTGTAATGATCATGCTGTTTAATCAGCTTCTTGATATGCCACAACTCGCAGGTGGATTGATTATCTTGGCAAAGGAGAAATGCTCACTAACAGAAATGGAAACAAATTTGTGCACCAAATTTGAGAGAAATAAGCTTTTTGTGCGTATGGAAAATATCAGGGATCTTTTTTTTCAGCTCATGAAACATGGGACCAACACTTTACATGTCAAGTTTATATATTTTTTCAGTATAGTTTTAGAAGACAATTAACTAAATACGTAGTCCTTTCATTTTGTCACATGTTTGGTAAACAACAGGTGTAGAATAACAGTGAGATGTTGACCAACAATGGAGAACACAATACAACAATTATAATAATAGGAAAAAGATTGTAGCACAATGAATTAATACACGATGAGCAATGGTAGCTTGGCTATACAGTGGGGAAAATAAGTATTTGGTCACCTACAAACAAGCAAGATTTCTGGCTCTCACAGACCTGTAACTTCTACTTTAAGAGGCTCCTCTGTCCTCCACTCGTTACCTGTATTAATGGCACCTGTTTGAACTTGTTATCAGTATAAAAAGACACCTGTCCACAACCTCAAACAGTCACACTCCAAACTCCACTATGGCCAAGACCAAAGAGCTGTCAAAGGACACCAGAAACAAAATTGTAGACCTGCACCAGGCTGGGAAGACTGAATCTGCAATAGGTAAGCAGCTTGGTTTGAAGAAATCAACTGTGGGAGCAATTATTAGGAAATGGAAGACATACAAGACCACTGATAATCTCCCTCGATCTGGGGCTCCACGCAAGATCTCACCCCGTGGAGTCAAAATGATCACAAGAACGGTGAGCAAAAATCCCAGAACCACACGGGGGGACCTAGTGAATGAGCCCATGGCTTTGTCATGTGCCCATGGTGGAGCACTCCACTACCAGAGATGAAACTGAGCTGGGGTGTTGTTTAGGACGGAGCTGAAGACACTCAAACTCTTCTTTCTCTAGGTCAGTTATTCTTCTCATTGCCTGCATACTGTGATTCACATACATAGCCACACCCCCTCCTCGCATCCCCTCTCTGGACCTGTCATTTCTGAACAGCTGATAGTCTTTGTCATCAGAACAGCCTCAATTTGTCGGGGCATGGACTCTACAAGGTGTCGAAAGCGTTCCACTGGGATGCTGGCCCATGTTGACTGCAATGCTTCCCACAGTTGTGTCAAGTTGTCTGGCAGTGGATTTCTACTCAGAATAGCTTGTTCCATCTCCTACAACAGATGCACAATTGGATTTGAGATCTGGTGCCTTGGAAGGCCACTGCAGTAACCTGAATTCACTGTCATGTTCGTGGAACCTTTTCTGGACAAGCCTTGTGGCATGGGGCATAATCCAGCTGAAAGAATCTATTTGCAGATGGATAACTGCTGCCATGAAGGGATGCACCTGATTGACAATGATTTTTAGATATCCTGTGGCATTCAAACGTTGCTCCACTTTTATCAAGGGGCCCAATGTCTGCCATGAAAACAAACCCCACACCACCACCACCATCCTGCAATGCTGACACACGGCATGGATGCATGTACTCGTGGTTTCCTCAATATCCTATCCCTCTCATTATCTTTACAGTAGGAGCTATCTAAGCACTGCAAAACTGACAAGGTGCACACTGATCAGTTAAGAAATGCTAAAATTCTACAACTTTCCCGTACCTCTGCACAGTTCTCTCACAGTGAGAAACAATAGGATTACAATAGAGTGTATCCCATCCACTACCACTTCTTATGTATACGTTGGTGTCTTTTTAAATTGCCAGATATGTAGAATCTCATCTCACAGTCAGATCAGGAGTATGGCTTCTCTCCTGTGTGTGTTCTCTGATGAAGTCTTAGCTCAGTTGATGTTGTGAAGCATTTTACACAGTCAGAGCAGGAGTAAGGCTTCTCTCCTGTGTGTATACGTTCATGTTGTTTTAAGGTGTCCAGTCGAGAAAAACCCTTCCCACAGTCAGAGCAGGAGTATGGCCTCTCTCCTGTGTGTGTTCTCTGATGAAGTCTTAGCTTAGTTGATGTTGTGAAGCATTTTACACAGTCAGAACAGGAGTAAGGCTTTTCTCCTGTATGTATACGTTCATGTTGTTTTAAGGTGTTCAGTCGAGAGAAACCCTTCCCACAGTCAGAGCAGGAGTAAGGCTTCTCTCCTGTGTGTATCCGTTGGTGTGATTTCAAGCTTTCCTGCTGAGAGAAACCCTTCCCACAGTCAGAGCAGGAGTATGGCTTCTCTCCTGTGTGTGTTCTCTGATGAAGTCTTAGCTTAGTTGATGTTGTGAAGCATTTTACACAGTCAAAGCAGGAGTAAGGCTTCTCTCCTGTGTGTATACGTTCATGTTGTTTTAAGGTGCCCAAATGAGAGAAACTTGCCCCACAGTCAGAGCAGGAGTAAGGCTTCTCTCCTGTATGTATACGTTCATGTTGTTTTAAGGTGCCCAAATGAGAGAAACTTGCCCCACAGTCAGAGCAGGAGTAAGGCTTCTCTCCTGTGTGTATCCGTTGGTGTGATTTCAAGCTTTCCTGCTGAGAGAAACCCTTCCCACATTCAGAGCAGGAGTAAGGCTTCTCTCCTGTGTGTGTTCTCTGATGAAGTCTTAGGTTACTTGATGTTGTGAAGCATTTTACACAGTCAAAGCAGGAGTAAGGCTTCTCTCCTGTGTGTATACGTTCATGTTGTTTTAAGGTGCCCAATTGAGAGAAACTTGCCCCACAGTCAGAGCAGGAGTAAGGCTTCTCTCCTGTATGTATATGTTCATGTTGTTTTAAGGTGCCCAAATGAGAGAAACTTGCCCCACAGTCAGAGCAGGAGTAAGGCTTCTCTCCTGTGTGTATACGTTCATGTTGTTTTAAGGTGTCCAGTTGAGAGAAACCCTTCCCACAGTCAGAGCAGGAGTAAGGCTTCTCTCCTGTGTGTATCCGTTGGTGGGATTTAAATTTTTCCTGCTGAGAGAAACCCTTCCCACAGTCAGAGCAGGAGTAAGGCTTCTTTCCTGTGTGTATCCGTTGGTGTGATTTCAAGCTTTCCTGCTGAGAGAAACCCTTCCCACAGTTAGAGCAGGAGTAAGGCTTCTCTCCTGTGTGTGTTCTCTGATGAAGTCTTAGCTCAGTTGATGTTGTGAAGCATTTTACACAGTCAGAGCAGGAGTAAGGCTTCTCTCCTATGTGCACTCTCTGATGAACTGTCAGAGCCTTTGATTTTGTGAAATTCTTCCCACAGTCAGTACAGGAATTCAGATTCTCTCCTGTGTGTATTTGTAGGTGTATTTTTAACTTTGATACAATTGAGAAACTCGCCTCACAATGTGGGCAGTGGTGAGACCTCTTAGCTCTGTGATCTTCCTGCTGTTGCTCTCTGGATGGAGAGAATGTCTCAACATGGTCTCCTGTGTGAACAACATCAGAAGAACCAGTCAGTTGGTGTGATATACATGTCAATCAAATGTATTTTATGAAGCCCTTTTTACATCAGAAGTTGTCACAAAGTGCTTTATAGAAACCCATCCAAAAACCCCAAAGAGCAAGCAATGCAGATGTAGAAGCCATATCATCCTCCACTCACTATCACAAGGGTTCGTAACTACACAGACTCATTTAATAGAACTTTAAAACATTGGCAGTTTGTCTACTTCACTTCTTTAGTCTACTATCTGATCACTCTAGACAGCCCAGTGAATAAAACAAATGCTGGCAATACTGGTGTCAAACCATGTACAGTGAGGGGAAAAAGTTTCGTTTTGTACGTTTGCCCACTGACAAAGACATGATCAGTATATAATTTTTTATTTGAACAGTGAGAGACAGAATAACAACAAAGAAATCCAGAAAAACGCATGTCAAAAATGTTATAAATTGATTTGCATTTTAATTAGGGAAATAAGTATTTAATGGGCCTCAGGATCTTGTCATGGCATCTCTGTGCATTCAAACTGCCATCGATAAAATGCAATTGTATTAGTTGTCTGTAGCTTACGCCATGCCATACAGCGGGGGGAAAAGTATTTAGTCAGCCACCAATTGTGCAAGTTCTCCCACTTAAAAAGATGAGAGAGGCCTGTAATTTTCATCATAGGTACACGTCAACTATGACAGACATAGAGATTTTTTCCCCAGAATATCACATTTTAGGATTTTTTATGAATTTATTTGCAAATTATGGTGGAAAATAAGTATTTGGTCACCTACAAACAAGCAACATTTCTGGCTCTCACAGACCTGTAACTTCTTCTTTAAGAGGCTCCTCTGTCCTCCACTCGTTACCTGTATTAATGGCACCGGTCTGAGCTTGTTATCAGTATAACACACACCTGTCCACATCCTCAAACAGTCATACTCCAAACTCCACTATGGCCAAGACCAAAGAGCTATCAAAGGACGCTAGAAACAAAATTGTAGACCTGCACCAGGCTGGGAAGACTGAATCTGCAATAGGTAAGCAGCTTGGTTTGAAGCAATCAACTGTTGGAGCAATTATTAGGAAATGGAAGACAAACAAGACCACTGATAATCTCCCTCGATCTGGGGCTCCACGCAAGATCTCACCCCGTGGGGTCAAAATGATCACAAGAACGGTGAGCAAAAATCCCAGAACAAAACGGGGGGACCTAGTGAATGACCTGCAGAGAGCTGGGACCAAAGTAACAAAGCCTACCATCAGTAACACACTACGCCGCCAGGGACTCAAATCCTGCAGTGCGAGACGTGTCCCCCTGCTTAAGCCAGTACATGTCCAGGCCCGTCTGAAGTTTGCTAGAGTGCATTTGGATGATCCAGAAGAGGATTGGGAGAATGTCATATGGTCAGATGAAACCAAAATAGAACTTTTTGGTAAAAACTCAACTTGTCGTGTTTGGAGGACAAAGAATGCTGAGTTGCATCCAAAGAACACCATACCTACTGTGAAGCATGGGGGTGGAAACATCATGCTTTGGGGCTGTTTTTCTGCAAAGGGACCAGGACGACTGATCCGTGTAAAGGAAAGAATGAATGGGGCCATGTATCGTGAGATTTTGAGTGAAAACCTCCTTCCATCAGCAAGGGCATTGAAGATGAAACGTGGCTGGGTCTTTCAGAATGACAATGATCCCAAACACACTGCCCGGGCAACGAAGGAGTGGCTTCGTAAGAAACATAACAAGGTCGTGGAGTGGCCTAGCCAGTCTCCAGATCTCAACCCCATAGAAAATCTTTGGAGGGAGTTGAAAGTCAGTGTTGCCCAGTGACAGCCCCAAAACATCACTGCTCTAGAGGAGATCTGCATGGAGGAATGGGCCAAAATACCAGCAACAGTGTGTGAAAATCTTGTGAAGAATTACAGAAAATGTTTGACCTGTGTCATTGCCAACAAAGGGTATATACCAAAGTATTGGGAAACTTTTGTTATTGACCAAATACGTATTTTCCACCATAATTTGCAAATAAATTCGTAAAAAATACTACAATATGATTTTCTGGAGTAAAAAAATCTAATTTTGTCTGTCATAGTTGACGTGTACCTATGATGAAAATTACAGGCCTCTCATCTTTTTAAGTGGGAGAACTTGCACAATTGGTGGCTGACTAAATACTTTTTTTCCCCACTGTACCATAACCCCGATACCACCATGGGGTACCCTGTTCACAACACTGACATCAGCAAACCGCACGCCCACACAACGCCATTACACGGTGGTCAGCAGTTGTGAGGCTGGTTGGGCATACTGCAAAATTCTCTAAAACAACATTGGAGGCAGCTAATGGTAGAGAAATTAACCTAACATTCTCTGGCAACAGCTCTGGTGGACATTCCTGCAGTCAGCATGCCAATTGCATGCTCCCTCAAAACTTGAGACATCTGTGGCATTGTGTTGTGTGAAAAAACTGCACATTTTAGAGTGGCATTTTTGTATTTGTTAGGGATCCCCATTAGATGCTGCCAAGAACCTATTCAGCTACTCTTGTCCCCAGCACAAGGTGCACCTGTGTAATGATGATCATGCTATTTAATCAGCTTCTTGATATACCACACCTGTGGGTATATCAACTGGGATGTAAATAAATGTGTGCACAACATTTTAGAAATAAGTTTGTGTCTGGAACATTTCTGGGATCTTTTATTTCACCTCAATAACATGGGACCAACACTTTACATGTTGCGTTTATATGTTTGTTCAGTGTATACAGTATTTCTAAAAAATCATACAAACTATCAATAACAACATTTAAATTAAATCAGCCTGCTTTTCTGTTCTAATCAGGTCCCTACACAGGCTCAGAAGGATCCTGTGAGGGTGGAACATTTTCTGGCTTGCAGGGCTTCTGCCGTGAAGTCTTGGAGGCCCAAGAACTTCTCAGCTGCAGATATAATGATGTCCAGCTTCTTGGCCTTATTGTGCAGTAAAATTAATAACTGTGGCTATAAATACAAAAAAAATCCACCTTCAAAATTAGTGTATCCAGATCACTTGATTGACGTACAACATTTGGAACTGTTTGCAGTGCATCCACCGCCATATCTTCTTCAGAACTGTGGCCTCTTGCTACTCTCTTCACCGCCTCCACATAGGACATTTGCTGTACAGCCCTGATCCTTGACACCTCAACCTCTTTCACCCTAACAGGGCACTCTGGGAATTCAGGAATATGACCCCCACCACAGTAACAACATTTTACATTCACATGCTCTTCAATAACATATTCCTTCCGTCTGCAAACACTTGACATGTGGCCAAACTTTTTACATTTCTTGCATTGCATCAGGTTTTACACAAACTCTCTTATGGGGTATATTATATATCCCAGCTTTACATAGGGTGGTAGATACTCTTCATCAAACATCAATAATAAAGATGAACTTTGCTCCTTTTTCACATTCTCCATACGGGTCAAGCGACGTGCATTTTCATCCTTCTTCTTCGGGATTTGGTTGGCGGAGCGCATCCAACTTTTAGGTGCATACACCGCCACCTACTGTACTGGTGTGCGAGGCCATTCACAGCCTACATACAATAAATTCACTGATACGGTAATTAATACAAAATTGCAGTATTAGCCTGCTCTAAAAAATGTGAGGGTAAATGTTCTTGGTTGGTGCAGATGACTGACCTCCTCAGACCAATTGGCAGTACGCACAGAACATTGTTCTGGGAACCAAAAGGGATATCTCAGTTTCAAGGTCTCAGCTTGGAGAGAAGAAGCCTTGTGAGGTATTGGTCGGTCACATGCAGGAACCAAATGTTAACGATAAATGAATTATTAATAAAGCTAAAATCATGCAAATATAACTTGTCTGTGTAAGCAGTATATAGGACAACTAACGGGACTGCCCCGGCAGAGCTCCCAACCGACGTGTACTATGGTGCTTTTACGTTTGTTGGAACCTCTCCAACAAGGGACTCATTTGACTTTGAGTCCCTTCGTGGCGATTTTCCACAACAAAAACCCACCACCCCATTCCACTATTTAACACTATCTAGTCCTACGCTAGACCACTACCACTCAACACCCCCTGCAGCTGTTCTGCAGTAAATCCTCGCAATCCCAAGTACTTCTCTGCCGCTGCCACCACAGCCTCTATTTTCTGGGACTTTTGATCCATTTCTGCAGTACAATTGACAACCATTGCTATAAATGCTAAAAAGCCCACCTTACTGAAGCACATATTCTTCCCATCACTCTCTCTTGGTCTCTGCCTACTCACAGGAATACTCTCAAGATCCCTCACCCTGTACCCATCTTCCTCTACCACTCTCTTCACTGCTTTGGCATACAACACTTTCTGTACTACTGTAACCCTGGCAACCTCAATCTGCCTTTCTCTCACCTGACACCTCAGATCTCCAGCCCGTTAGCACCCCCACAACTAACACACAGAACTTTATCCACCGATACCACACATTTCTTCATCTCATGCCCTCCTGCACACTTGTCACATCTAGGCATCTCACGCCTACACACTGCTGCAACAGGCCCATAAACTTCACACCTAAAACACTGTAGTATTTACAGAACATAATCTCTCACGGGATAACCGACACTTCCTACCTTGACCTTATCTGGTAGAGACTATGTATCAAAATCCAGCATGACAGATAATGTATTCTCTGTTTCCCTACGCTCTACACCAGATCAACGACTCACCAAACGGAGGGCGTCACAGACACCTGGAATCTTCCATTTCAACTGCTCATCCTCAACACTTAAACCTAACCCCGTTATCACTCCTTTCAATGCCACCCTGTTCCGGAGAGCAATTCAAGTCACAATTCCTGTCTCAATCACGTAATCCGCAGCGCCCGCTCCCTCTGGACAGAGGAGAAACAATACATTTTCACGAGTCCACTCCGAGTTACCTCCGCCAACTCAACAGTCCCCAACCTCTTCTACACCTAACCTGACACCACATATGGATCCATTCTCTCTACAAATCTCACTCCCACTGGGCCAGAATCATCCTTATCATCCTCGGAACGAGGCCCGAACTCGGAGTTCCTCACCGCAGGTAATTCATCCTCACTCTCACCAGGTTCCATCTCTGAGCTACTGGAGGACGTATCCCTCTTTTTGCACTTGTTGATAACCTCCCTCACCACACTGCTTCCCTATACACTCAGCTCCTTCTCGGCGTTCATCACTGCACCTGCCACCACAGTTAATTCATCCTCACTCTCCTCCTGTAGCTCTTCTAAAAGTTCTGTGTGATCTTTCATTCTATATTCACTCAAAACATATTCCACTTTTCTCCTTTGTCCTTGTCCATCATCTTCTCCTTCATCGGATCTTCCAGAAGGTTTGTGCATCCCCCACTGCAATCCCCCATTCCACTTTTTTTCTTGTCCACCATCTTACGTGTCTCAGCTCATCCACACCCCGCTAGCTTTATGTAGCTGCACACCAATGGAGTACCACAGTATAAATGATAATACCCATAAAACCTAGCAGTCAATCAGGGAAATGGTTCCAATCATTTTTTCACCATTCATTTTTCCCATAGGGGATTTTAGAAACACTTAAAATAAGGGCTGTGTTTCGTGTAGGCTTACCCTGGCGTGGATTTTTTGATAACCATGTCAATCTCTCTAGGACAAGGTGACTTATCAATATATTCGCCTGTATTTACCCCTACAAAAATTAAATTTAATTAGCTGCTAATGTGGCTAGCATAAAAAACTACAAATGCCATGATGGTCTGGACAAAATTGCAGAATCGAGTCAAAGGTAAGGATCTCTGGGTTAACTATCTAATGTTAGCTAAATTTAGTAATGAATAAATAGGCTACATTTATTTAAATGGTCAATTCTGTGAACTGTCTTGTGCAAGTTTTAAATTGACAATACCTGTTAGCAAAGGTGTCAGCTAGAGATGACATGCAGGAGATTGCAGTGATTTGTTGTTTTGCATGATGTCTACTTTGATGATAATTAGCGTTTTATAATCTGAGAGGAAACAGAGTCGAATATATTGCTAAAAGTCACGCCAGGGTAAGCCTACACGAAACACAGCCCTTATTTTAAGTGTTTCTGAAATGAATAAAAAGGGAAAATGATTGGAACCATTTCCCTGTTTGACCGCTACGTTTTATGACACCATTTGTGCAAAAATAATAATAATAAAAAAACAGTATTCAGACTTTACTCAGTACTTTGTAGAAGCACCTTTGGCAGTGATTACAGCCTCAAGTCTTCTTGGGTATGACGCTACAAGCTTGGTATACCTGTATTTGGGGAGTTTCTCTGCAGATCCTCTCAAGGTTGTCAGGTTAGATGGGAAGTGTCGCCGCACAGCTATTTTCAGGTCTCTTTGCTCCGTTCATCTTTCCCTCAATCCTGACTAGTCTCCCAGTCCCTGCCACTGAAAAGCACCCCCACAGCATGATTCTGCCCCCACCATGCTTCACCGTTGGGATGGTGCCAGGATTCCTCCAGACGTGACGCTTGGCATTCAGGCCAAAGAGTTCAATCTTGGTTTCATCAGACCAGAGAATCTTGTTTCTCATGGTCTGAGAGTCCTTTAGGTGTCTTTTGGCAAACTCCCAGCGGGCAGACATGTGCCTTTTCATGAGGAGTGGCTTCCGTCGAGCCACTCTACCATAAAGGCCTGATTGGTGGAGTGCTGCAGAGATGGTTGTCCTTCTGGAAGGTTCTCCCATCACCAGATGAACTCAGTGACCACCGGCTTCTTGGTGACCTCCCTGACCAAGGCCCTTCTCCCGCTATAGCTCAGTTTGTCCGGGCAGCCAGCTCTTGAAAAAGTATAGGTGGTTCCACACTTCTTCCATTTAAGAATTATGGAGGCCTTTTGATCAAGTCCTTGGACTAAAATGATTGACACTCAGGTGCAAGCCTAACATCATGTGCAAAGGGCCTTCGGGTAACGTAGCACATATTCAATGATATCTCTTTTTCTCACGTAGGCTGTTCATTTCAGATCTTTGATACTTTTTTTGGTTTATAAACGTATCATGGTATACTACGTTAACGCTATACGTATAGGCCATATTGTTACTTGGTAGCTACTAGCAACAGACTGTGTTGTGGATCATCTACCACTATTTTGGACGGTCCATACTGTAACGTTAACGTTAGTCTCAGGCTTCACTAACTAGTGTTACTGTTTTAGGTGGAGCTATTCTTTGCTACTTTTCAAACAAATAATACGTGATATTTCACGTCATCTTGCTAGATAGGCCTTTTGTTGTGATATTTCACATATCATCTTGCAAGATATGTGTTTTGTTCGTGAGAAGTAATGGCAGAGAGAAGGAAGGAGATACTTTGTTTTGTTTAGCGTCGCTTAGGTTAGATTGCTCCCTTTAATGGATCAGTCGTCCACCAGGCTACACTATGATTAGGGGGAGGTGGGAGAGGAAGCGTTGATGATCTCGGTTAGGGAGACATTGGAATGGGGTTCAGTGTTTTACTGTTAGGAAATATCCATGCTTGTTTCAACAGATCTTTATATATTTCTCACTACAAAATATTAATGCAGTCCTTGTGGTTACTAAACAGATTTTAGCTACGCCTTTATGCTATAGCTTATTCCATGTTTACATCTTTGGTTAAATGACTTCAAATGCAAAACTTAAAGGTACTTTGTGGAATGTCCGTGGAGTTTGTAAACTATCCAAGCTTAAAACAGGTTATTACTAGGCTTAAACAACTTCATTCATCTATTGTGTTCCTACAAGAAACTCACTTGTTGAAGGATAAGCTACTTAAAGTATGCAGGAGATGGCAAGGGCAAGTAATAGCATCCTGTTTCTCCTCTCATTCTCATGGTGTTATGGTTTTAAATCACTAAACTATCCGTTTCAAGTGGATACTATTATAACTGATACAGCTGGTAGATACATTTTGATACAGGGAACTCTTTTGAATGAGCATATTAATCTGGTTAATTTTTATGGTCCTAATGATGATAATCCCAAATTCTTTGAGAATGTATTTCTATGGATAGCCTCCATTCCTGGTAAGGTCCTAATGGCAGGGGACTTTAATTGCACTATTGATCCTCATCTAGATTGCTCCTCTGGTTTAGACACTTCCCACTCGCAGAGTAGAAAGAAATTACAGCATTTCATTCAGGACTTAAATCTGTGAGAACCTTGGAGGACTCAGAACCCGAGTAAAAGGGAGTATTCATGTTACTCGTCAACATTTAAATCATATTCTCATGTAGACTACTTTTTAGTTTCTTGCTTATTGCTTTCCCAATGTAGCAGGAAGTGGATATGATTGTTTTGTTCTGAGGGACCATTCCCCTGTGTCATTATTCTATAGGGATACAAAACTAGTAAAAGGATCCTCTAGATGGCATTTGCATCCCAGATGGTTACAGGACCCAGACTTCTTACATTACGTTGGAGTGCATATAGATGTTTTTGACATTGAACACTGACCAAATGTCAGCGAGTACCAGATGGGAGGCTTTCAAAGCACATATTTGGGGGCAAATTATACGTTTTACCAGTTTCAAATCTAATAAAATCAGAAAATGAGAGACGGACAGCAAAATGAGAGAATTTGAGAGGGAAGCTTTTTTGGACAACCCAGTCGAAGTAAACAAGGAATTATTTCATCTTAAAGCTCAGTATGAAGAACTTCCCACCTCAAAGGCTGCAAACAGCTTAACTAGGCTGAAACAATCCTATGATCAAGGTGAAAAACCTGGTAAATTGCTGGCCTGGCACATTAAGAAGTCAAATTCAGCCTTTAATGCAATTCATAATTTACAAGGACAATTATCAATGGATCCTGTAGAAATAAACCAAACATTTGCTTCCTACTACAACACACTTTACAACTCTGAATCTCCTGAGAACTGAACTAGTCAGGTCTTGATTTTCCCTCTACTTCAGAAGACACTAAATTGGATCTGGAAAAGGAATTGGATGGTGTAGAAATATCTGCTGCTATTTTCAATCTGAAGGGAGGTAAAGCGGAAGGTCCAGATGGGCTCCCAATAGATATTTAAGGACAAACTTCTAGGTCCACTTTTGGATATGTACAGTGCATTAGGAAAGTACTCAGACCCCTTTACTTTTTCCACAATTTGATTCATTACAGCCTTATTCTGAAATGGATTAAATAAAAAAAATCCTCATCAATCTACACACAATACCTCATAATGACAAAGTGAAAACAGGTTCTTAGACATTTTTGCAAATGTATTAAAAATAAAACAGCAGAAATACCTTGTTTACATAAGTATTCACACCCTTTGCTATGAGACTCGAAATTGAGCTCAGGTGGATCCTGTTTCCATTGATCATCCTTGAGATGTTTCTAAAACTTAATTGGAGTCCAACTGTGGTAAATTAAATTGATTGTAGATGATTTGGAAAGTCACACAACTGTCTATATAGGTGACCAAGAACATGATGGTCACTCTGACAGAGCTCCAGAGTTCCTCTATGGAAATGTGAGAACCTTCCAGAAGGACAACCATCTCTTCAGCACTCCACCAATCAGGCCTTTATGGTAGAGTGGCCAGACGGAAGCCACTCCTCAGCAAAAGGCACATGACAGCCCGCTTGGAGTTTGCCAAAGGCACCTAAAGGACTCGGACCATGAGAAACAAGATTCTCTGGTCTGATGAAACCAAGATTGAACTTCTTGGCCTGAATGCCAAGCATCACGTCTAGAGGAAACCTGGCACCATCCTTATGGTGAAGCACGGTGGTGGAAGCATCATGCTGCGGGGATGTTGTTCAGCGGCAGGGACTGGGAGCCTAGTCCGGATCGAGGGAAAGATGATTGGAGCAAAGTACAGAGAGATATTTGATGAAAACCTCCTCCAGTGCGCTCAGGACCTCAAGACCGGGGCGAAGGTTCACCTTCCAATAGGACAATGACCCTAAGCACACAGCCAAGACAACGCAGGAGTGGCTTCGGGACAAGTCTCTGAATGTCCTTGAGTGGCCCAGCCAGAGCCGGGACATAAACCCAATCGAACATCTCTGGAGACCTGCAAATAGCTGTGCAGCGACGCGCCCTATCTAACCTGACAGAGCTTGAGAGGATCTGCAGAGAGGAATGGGAGAAATTCCCCAAATACAGGTGTGCCAAGCTTGTAGCGTCATAAACATTAAGACTTTAGCTGCAATCACTGCCAACGGTGCTTAAACAAAGTACTGAGTAAAGGGTCTGAATACTTATGTAAATATGATTGTTCAGTTGTTGTTGTTTTTGCTTTGTCATTATGGGGTATTGTGTGTAGATTGATGAGGGAAAAAAACTATTTAATCAATTTTACAATAAGGCTGTAACGTAACAAAATGTCGAAAAAGTCAAGGGGTCTGAATACTTTCCGAATGCACTGTATATAGACAGGTGTGTGCCTTTCCAAATCATGTCCAACAAACTTAGTTAGATAGAACCTGCTCTTACCGTGAGAAACAGATTTCCCAATCTTCTTCTCCTCTTCTTCATCTTTAATGTTGACATTCAGCTCCAGTGTTTGACTGCAGTCTTCCAGCTTCACTGATGCCATCTCTGGATCCTGCATTAAACTGGGCTCCACTGTCACAATCAGGACCCAGTGACTGTAGGTTTGGACTCAGTGTGGAAGGAGAGAGGCAGGCTGGGTTTTGTCCTCACTGTTGATGTTACCGGCCTCAGACTTATCTGAATCGGCCAGTAGTAATAAAGAGAAACAGATACAAAAAGTTATTGTCTTGACAGTTCTGGCACTTTGTTTATACTCTAAAAATATTTTCACTTTTTTCTTGTTCAATTATCTAATTCAGTGCTTGACTTGGACTGAAATAGCTGCTAATTCTCATTTTGGGTGCCGGTACTGTTTATATTAAGGTGCAGGAGCTCAACAATACTTTTGAGCTAATACCTAACCTATAGTAGATAAACGCATAAATGACTCAAAATCCATTTAGTACAAGGTTACAGTTTGTTTTAGACAGCACTGTGTGCTAATTTCCTTAAACCTTGTCTTCACTGTATTACTTCAATCAAAAACCAATTGTATTTCCTGTTCACACCATAGCAACATTTATTGATAAAGACAGAAACAACAGAATGTGTCTGAATATTAGTACACATGTAGAAAACTGATAATCATTACTTTCTGCTTCAAAACAGTAGTCCGACCGTGAAATTGTCTCTATCTGATGCACCCGCACTGTCCTCACTGAAGTCCGTTGACGCTGACCGAGAGTAGTCGCCATTTTACCAGCATGGGAATTTTACACAAAACCAATAATATGCTAAACGAACACAGAAATCTCAAATAAATTGATTATTTATGAAATTACCTTGAGAAAATTATGTACATCCACTCAGACAAACCCAAAGTCTCTAGCTATGTGACTTGTAAAATAGTTTTTATCACGTTCTTCACTTGGTTTGACACAAAAATAACACATCAAACCTTTACCAAATGTGATAATACCTTAACGAATGTGTTACCTAGCATGGTATGACATGTTCTTTCGACATTAGAAAGTTTAAACGTGCTATTACATACCTGTAGTAATAAATACAAACGGACACAAAGGTTATCTTCTTGACTGCACAGTTCTGGCGCTTTCTTTATTGTGAAGAATGGTGCCCGCCTGCCCGGAACTTCCTGTTCCCGCACTACTAACGGTCCGTGCATTCCGAGATCAGATTACAACATTTCATGAAATTACAAAAAAAGTGTAAACTGTAGCAATTTATTTCCCTTTATAATTTATTAGCCTAAGCATGACCTACATCCAAATAATTTATCTAGGGTTGGAACCGGTTCAGGGAACAGAACTGAAAAATAACGTTAAAAAGAACCGGAAACTAAAGTGTTCTATACTTTTCAGGAACAGCAGTTATTTTAAAAGCATGTAATCCAGGTAATAACCTTATTTTACTTTCCGGTATTTTTCTCCAGTCCCACAAAATCGCAACAAAGCTCACTCTAGAAACGTATTCCAGTTTCTGCCTGCCAGCTGAAATGGAAACCTTTGCCAGTGGGTGTGCGTGTGGAAACTACCTGCTCCTCCCCTCTGAAGCATAGGTTACTGTATCCTACTGACAACGTTACAAGCATGATTCAGAAATTAGGGAGATATGTTTAATTTGAGAACAATGGATGAACTTTTTCAATGCTAGTTAAGGATACTATAGTCAGCACGTTTCACATTGGATTTATTAACGACAAAAAGGTACGACCTGTTTTTAATTATAGTGCTGCACGGCACAAACAAGGTTGTTAGCTACATCTGCTCTGTTCCAACGTTAAACCAACTCTGAAGTTCAAAGACATTCAAAGTTTCTCCATAGAAGCCGCTCCTCCGTAGGTATAATTCTGTGGGCCTAATTCAGATAACGCAGGTCATAACATGATGCCCAGCTCTTCAAGGCAAGCTTCCTCTATCCTCTAACGAGCTCTCCACACACGCAAAATGTCGCACCCTTACACTGTGATTGGCAGCACAGTGTGCTCTGAATGATTTTCTTATACAGATACTCTGTGGTGTACTAGTGTATTTATTCTCCCACTTGGATGTCACTTCCACAAGCTTTAAATTGAGGGCCAGGTTGTCAGGATGGGTAATGTACTGTACACATTAATTACAAGTACTCCCAAAGATACACTTCATTTTAAATAGCTAAATCCTGTGTAACAACTAGTAATTACATTGTACTTGGCTAACATTACATGTACTATGCTTTGAAATAGTGTCTTATTCTTTATCTGGGATTTGGATTTGTAAAATGTATTATAAAATGTATTTAATATATGTCTGATTAGGCTCAGGTAGCATCAGGTTTGTATTTTCATGCTGATCAAAGCTCTAATCAAATCGAGACATTTATAAGCGTTATAATGCTTTTGAAGGACACTTACGGTTTTGGCGGAAAATACCGGGTTACCCGGGAGAAAAGTGATTTATTCTCGGGATGGAACATTTGTAAAACACAGGGGAAATATTAAACGCTATTGCGCATACCAGTTGATTCACAAGACACCAACTAAGTAATTTACACATACGGAATCTTCATTAGGCCTAATGGCATTTCATGTCCATGATAGGAAGTTTGTTGTAGTGACTCAGTAAGGCTAATTGTAAAAGTAACCCTCTAAAGTGCCATGTTTGTACAGTTTATTATGTGGAGGAAACATTTAGGCAGCCAGGACCATACACCAGGACCGCTCCGTAGGCCGCACTGTAGGCCTAGCTCTTACTGCAGTCCAGTGCCATGGACATCTTTGAAGTTTGGCCTCTAGTAATTTAGGACGGCAACTTTATGAAGGCCTCCTCACCCTGGTCTTATCGTACAAGGCTCTACAGACATGTAAAATAAAGACAGGCAATTTTTATTGTTCACGTTATTTGCGTTGAATATGTATTGAAGTCAAGTGGTTCAACATTAAAATATAGTTGGATGGATCACACAGGACTGCTTGGAAAATGCGACGGTCGGTGGAACACTTGCGCCAGTTCTCTTGCCTCAGTTCTCTTGTGGCATCAACGCTACCAGAGATATGTGATATAAGATCAAATGTTATGTCAATATTATTATCTCTAAATAGATTCCGCCACCCGTATTTCATATATTATTATTCAGATTTAGCTGTTCATCTGGATTTAATTTATAAACGCTTTCTGTCATTTCCGATTGGAGGTCAGATAACCACGTGACTTCCGAACCTACCAATGTGTTACTTTGTAACAGTCAAAAGTGGTTATTCCCAACGTTGATCAACTCCCAATCTATGGCAAGATTTTTTTAAAGTATTATCTTTGATATTTGGCGGACAGTTTACAGAGCTACGTTTTGTGTAACCGTCATCGAATTTGACGTGTCCGAGAATCGCACCTATCTCCCGAAAGCATTGCGGTTTCGCTTCTTGGCTAAGATGAAGTGTAGTATCTGGAGTACAAGTTTTTATTGACCACAGATAGTCGATGCGAGAGGCTGTGGTGCCATCATCACAATTTTTGTTTTAGATTCCGTCTCTCACAGTTGAAGTGTAACTATGATATAAATTACAGACCTCTACATGCTTTGTAAGTAGGAAAACCTGCTAAATCGGCAGTGTATCAAATACTTGTTCTCCCCACTGTACATGTCAACTGCATATATTTGAGTCTTGTGAAATAGCAGGCCTATCAAATAATGACTTCAGACAAATACATCAGATAACGTTACCGGTATGTGAGGCAGTTCATGTTACCAGTACATGACTTTAGCACATTTAATAGTTTATACTGTATAGTCTTCCAGTGTATATATTTCCAATCATAACAATTGTCTTCTTTTTGTTAAACTACTTTATTACTTAGCTATTTGTGTATATTTTTGATCATGTGTATTGCACTGTTGAGGAGAGCTTGCAAGTAAGCATTTCACTGTACCATTTACACCCTGTATCCTGTGGAGGTGACGAATAAACTTTGATTAGAAGATTAATGCACCATTGATATCAGCTATCATAGTCAAGATAACGGTGACTGACTTGACCAGCACTCTCTAGCCATCATTGACATTGAGATGAACTTGCTCAAATGTGAAAATACAAAATAAACATCACGATCCTAACTAATTAAAACGAAGCAACTGCGTTAACTCTGCATGATTTGTTTTCACAATGACAGGGGGTGCACCGTTCCTGGAGGTACTGCAATACCAGGTCGATGCGTGGAGTGGACGGAGCAAGCCCCTATTCCATCTCCCTATTCTAAAAATCAATTTAATATATGGTCCCCAGATAGGGGACGTATCAGATATTAAACTGATAAGAACAGATGTTTTTTTTGTTTTTTTTGGAAAAATAATTTTTATTTTCATTTCACATTCAAATACAAGTACAAATTCAGTGCATAACGTTGTACATAACATGGATTTACAAAAACAGTACCTTAACCGTATAAAAATAGCAAAACTCCTAACAAAAGTGCTGTTCTGAGGAACCTGACCAGCTAAAAGGCCTACATTCAAGAGAAGCATGTAAACAATTGCCTCTAACAATCTCCCAAAGCTGATCTTTCAAAGGAATAAAAACTATTATAGAAATAAAATCATACACATATACTAAAGGGAACTCTGAATAAACCTCAGTGTATATCGAATATTTACAAAGCCTACATTTCAATTTACATGACAGAATACAGTTATACATAGGCCTATATATAGGCTATAAAAAAACGTTTACAAAGAAGGGTATATCCCTTTCCATCTATGTTTAACAGATGTGATGCCCCACTTATCTATTTCGAATTGTATTTTTTTCCAAATTTCTTGTTTTATAAATTTAACCAATCCCGTCGGTGACCACTTGAGGGTGTCATTGACCGCACCACATCTGGCCTCCCAAAGTTTGGTCTTGATAAGGGACACCAGAGTCACTAATTCTAATAATTGCACATTTTCCACATGTTTTAGTTCAAATTTGGCTACCCCTTCATAATCAATGTTTTTTAAAATATTAAAATCCATTTTAATTTTCTTCCAAACTATTTGGGCAAAAGAGCATTCCCATAAAACATGGGGAATTGTTTCAATTGCGAAACAGTTGTCCCTGGGACAAAATTTATTCAGGGTCAAATTATGATCATATAATGTTGAACGGACCGGAAGACGTCTGTGTAAAACAAGCCAATTAAAATCTTTCAGTCTGTTGTCTAAACCTTTTAATTGTGCCCGTAGCCAGGTGGAAGGTGATATTGGTAATCGGTCTCTAGGACGACAATTTTCTATCAATTTCACATATAGCAGTCTGTGGTTGATTTTCTTTTACTTTGCAGACAGGGTTTTTCCTTGCCCATTCAACTATTTTCTTAAAATGTAATGGGATAATTTCAGCTTTTGGCTTACTGTTATCCCACTCCACCATAAACCTTAACGGTATGGACAGCCAGAATTGTATTAATATATTACATTTGTGTACAGAAGACGACAAAAGACAACAAACGTTTGAGTAGAACAACGCATCTAGTTTGAGAGGAATATGAGGGAAATCCCTTCCACCAGCCTCTATAGGCTGGTACATCCGATCTCTCCGGATGTACTCATATCCCCCCCAAAAGAAATTAAACAGTACACGTATGAACATTTTCCTTAGAGACACCGGCATGGGAAACACATATGCAAGGTGGAGTAATGAAGGCAGAATGTCCGCCTTCAGCACTAACACCTTGCCACTAAAAGATAGTCGCCTCACTTTCCACAGTCCCAATCTTTTATTAAGCGAAAGTAGTTTTTCTTTCCAATTAACCATGTCATCTTTAATTTCATTTCCGAAAGATATCCCGAGTACTACCATTGGTCCTGTGCACACAGTCAAACCACATAACTGATCAGATCTCCATTTCCACTGTCCCATATATTTTATTTCTGTTTTATTCTTGTTAATCCTAGACCCGGAGGCAACAGAGAACTCATCAATGACTTTGATAACCTCTTTCAAGCTCAGGTCGTCTTGTAAATATAAAATGGTGTCGTCCGCGTATTGTGAAATTTTTAGAATATCCCCTCCAGGTAATATAATGCCTTTGATGTTGTAATTTGTCCTAATTGCACATGCGAAAGGTTCAATATATAAAACATACAATAGCGCAGAGAGAGGGTCCCCCTGTCTGACACCACGTAATTGCTTGATTACATTTCCAATATTCCCATTAATATTTACTCTGCTTCCCACATTACTATAAATAATTTTTACCCATTTCATAAAATTCTTTCCAAAACCACATTTTTTAAGAGCTCTAAACAAAAACTCATGGTTTACCATGTCAAAGGCTTTTTCCTGGTCCAAATTTACAGTAATAGCTGGCAGGTGCCTTTCCTCTAAATATGCTTGAACGTCTCTGTGCAATTGCAAGTTCCAGGTTAACTTTCTCCCTACCACACCACATGTTTGGTCTAAACCAACAACATATGCCATGGCAGAAGACAGACGATTAGTTATGGCTTTACTTAATAATTTATAGTCTACACACAACATTGTTAAAGGTCTCCAATTTGCTAGTGTCTTGGGGTCTCCCTTTTTGTAAAGTAGCGAGATTACCCCCTCGCACATTGAACCTCCCATATGCTCCAAACCAAAAATAACTCTAAATACTTCCAAAAGATGACATCCAATTAAATCCCAAAAAACTATGTAAAACTCTTTAGAGAGCCCATCCACTCCTGGTACTTTGTTATCTTTCATGCTCTTCAGTGCCATATATATTTCATCTAAATTCAATTCCCCTTCTAATTGGTCTCTAATATCTAAAGGTATCTGCACATCCACACATTTTAAAAAAGTAGTCCCCTTCTCATAATTAATTGTTTGCTTTTGGAATAGCTGAGAAAAGTACTGGGTAGCGACACCAAGCATGCCATCTCCATCCTCAACCGTCTCCCCGTCTTGATTCACTAAAGCCGAAATGGTCCTCCTCTTTCCCCGTGACTTAATTTGTTTGAAAAAAATATGCAGAGCACTTCTCATCATTATCCCATTTATCTTGTTGACTTTTAAACATGAAATCTCGACCTTTCTTTTCAAAAAAGGCCTGCTGCTTTTTCTGCAGGTTACACAATGTGTCTTTATCTAAACCACCACCATTCAAATTACCTTGGATGTGCAGATCTTCTAGTTCGTTCTGCAACTTATAAAAATCTTTGTATTTATTACGTGCTTTATCTTTGCAATAATTCTGAATAAAAATCTTGATTCGTAATTTTGTGCTCTCCCACCAGTCTATGACAGTAGAATAAAAGGATTTCATGGTTACACAGCCCTGGAAAAAATACCTAAATCTAGTCTCAAATGTTCTGTCATGTAAAATACCATTATTAATTTTCCAATATCCTTTTCCAAATTCAATTGTTTTTAATTCTACTGTCACAGACAGGCAACTGTGGTCAGAATAAAAAACTGGAGTGACGCGTGCAGAGGACACACCGAGTCCATGCGGAACAAACACATAATCTATGCGGCTCCTCGCACCCCTGCTGTTTCCCCAGGTGAAACCGGGATCATTTGCATGCGCCACTCTATAAGTATCCACCAAATTATATTTCTCTATTAGGTTTTTTACAAGATGCCCTCCCAGATTACCCCGGTCATATGATACATTAAAATCTCCCCCCATAATAACCTGTCTGTTTGTCATAAAAATAGCGTCTAGGTTGTTCAGCATTTCCCTCCTTTCCTTGGGTGTCGATGGTGCATATACATTAATTAACCGAAGACATTTGCCCCTCCAATCAATATCTACTATTAAAACCCTCCCGTGTACTACCGAAAAACTTCCAACTATTTTAAAATCCCTATTTCCACATAGAACACCAACCCCTGTAGAATGCACCCCGCCGACACTCCACCTTGACTCTCCCTGAACCCATTCCCTCGTAAATCTCTCCACATCATTTTGATCTTTTAAATGTACTTCTTGTAACAAACACACAGAGAAGCAAATGGAGGACAAATGGGAAAAAACAGTCGCCCTTTTAACGGGGTTCCTAAGCCCTCTAGCGTTTATGCTAGCTATGTTAAAAAGGGACGACATGGGGAAAGGAGAGAAGCAGACAACTATCTAAATATGACATGAATTTCCAGACTCACTTTAAGTCCAGTTCCTCGTTAGGAGGCCTGTCTGGGAAACGGTGGTCCCCAGGGGGAGGACTGTCCACAAAGATAGGGGTCGGGAAAACCCCTTCCTCCTCAATCAGTGTGGGTGCTGGAACACCGCTGGGTGCGAGACCGCTGCTGTCGGTAGAGCTCGCGCCTGACAGGGAAAGCAGAGTCTCCTCTGCGCTGCCCGGGTTTCCCACGCTTTTCTCCTCATACTCCCCGCTTGCAAAACAACTGAAGCGATTCCCCCCCAGGGCGGACTCCTCCGTCGCCTCCATGCGGATGAGTGGGGAAACAGGGCTCATCTGCTTCCTCTTGACAGAGCACTTCCTCCTCTCTCCCACCGTGGTCCAGCTCTCCGGAGCAGAGGGCGCGGTGGGCTCTCCTGTAGCCTCCTTCATTTGCTTGCTCCAGCTCCTGTCCCCCGCTCCGCTCTCCTCATGAGGTGATAATGGCGCCTCACTCCCGCTCTCCTCAGACTCTCGCAGTTCTCTCTCCATCACTAGCCCCTCCACGACCTCCTCAATAGCACGTAGCTCTATAACTTTTCCCTCATCTGCTCTTTTCCCGCTCACCGCTCTGGCGTAGGAGGGGGCTGCCTTTGGGCAGTGACGGAACAGGTGCTCCTCTGAGCTGCACAGACTGCAGCGCTTAGGCACGGTGCAATCCCTCATTACATGGCCGAGGGCCCCACAGTTTCTGCACCTTGTCTGGGTGCAGGCATCAGCGAGGTGCCCGTACGTGCTGCACTTCCTGCAAAAACGAGGCTGCCCAGCATACATGAGGTAACCCCTGTCTGCACCGATAGAAAAAGACGCGGGAGGATGGAGGTAGCCATCATGGCCGCTCTCGTCTTCCTTTAGCAGCACGCGAAACTGCCTCTTCCCTGTCCAGATGCTAGGGCGTCCTTAATGTCTCTCACTCCTGGCAAGATGGTCACATACCGGCTGAGGTAGCACACTAACGTTTCTTCAGTGACCCAGGGGTTGAACATGTGCACCGTTAGCACCCTCAGATTGTGCCTGCACAGGGACTCAACTTGAAAGCTACTGAGGGCGGGAGCTGTCGAGTTCGCTCGGAAGAGCCCTCTCACCTCCTCCAGCCTGGTGATGGTGTAGAACGACACATCATAAAATTTCTCTGGTGTGTTTTGTTGCAGACAGTGCACATCGTCTGCTGTCAGGCGTAGAGGTCCAAAAAGAACGTCCTTTCCAAAAATAACTCTTTCCATCAACTTTTCTTTTCCAGTCCATTGAAAACGCAGCGTGTTCTTCAGTCCGGCGGCTGCCGACTGTGAGGTGGTCGATGACGACATCGCTCCACCTTCAGGATCTCCTTGGTGCTGCAACTTGATCTTGATCTTAGCCAAAAGGCCGAGAAGCGATACCGCAATGCTTTCGGGAGGAAGGGGCCGTTCTCGGGCACGTCATATTCGATGACGTTTACACAAAACGTAGCTCTGTAAACTGTCCGCCAAATATCAAAGATAATGATTTAAAGAAAATCGTGTCATAGATTGGGAGTTGATCAACGTTGGGAATAACCACTTTTGACTGTTACAAAGTAACAAATTGGTAGGATCGGAAGTCACGTGGTCATCTGACCTCCAATCGGAAATGACAGAAAGTGTTTATAAATTAAATCCAGTTTAACAGCTAAATCGGAATAATAATATATGAAATACGGGTGGGGGAATCAATTTAGAGATAATAATATATACATAACATTTGATCTTATATCACATATCTCTGGTAGCGTTGATGCCACAAGGGAACTGAAGCAATTGTCCACTTGGTGGCGCAAGTGTTCCACCGACCGTCGCGTTTTCCAAGCAGTCCTGTGTGGTCCATCCAACTACATTTGAATGTTGAACCGCTTGACTTCAATACATCATCAACGCAAACAATATGAACAATAAAAACAGCCTGTCATTATTTTATATGTCTGTAGAGCCTTGTACGATAAGACCAGGGTGAGGAGGCCTTCATAAAGTTGCCCTCCTAAATTACTAGAGGCCAAACTTCAAAGATGTCCATGGCACTGGACTGCAGTAAGAGCTAGGCCTACAGTGCGGCCTACGGAGCGGTCCTGGTGTATGGTCCTGGCTGCCTAAATGTTTCCTCCACATAATAAACTGTACAAACATGGCACTTTAGAGGGTTACTTTTACAATTAGCCTTACTCAGTCACTACTTCATATCATGGACATAAAATTACATTAGGCCTAATGAAGATAACGTACATGTAAGTTACTTAGTTGGTGTCTTGTGAATCAACTGGTATGCGCATCAGGGTTTAATATTTCCTCGATATTATACAAATGTTCCATCCCGAGAATAAATCACTCTTCTCCCGGGTAACCCGGTGTTTTCCGCCAAAACCGGAAGTGTCATTCAAAAGCATTATAACACTTATAAATGTCTGGATTTGATTAGCGCTTTGATCAACATGAAAATACAAACCTGATGCTACTTGAGCCTGATCAGACATATATTAAATACATGTTATAATACATTTTACAAATCCAAATCCCAGATGAAGAATAAGACACTATTTCAAAGCATAGTACATGTAATGTTAGCAAAGTACAATGTAATTACTAGTTGTTACAAAGGATTTAGCCAATTAAAATTAAGTGTATCTTTAGGAGTACTTGTAATTGATGTGTACAGTACATTACCCATCCTGACAACCTGGCCCTCAATTTAAAGCTTGTGGAAGTGACATTCTAGTGGGAAAATAAATACACTAGTACACCACAGAGTATCTGTATAGGAAAATCATTCAGAGCACACTGTGCTGCCAATCACAGTGTAAGGCGCGACATTTTGCGGGTGTGGAGAGCTCGTTAGAGGATAGAGAAAGCTTGCATTGAAGAGCTGGGCATCGTGTTATGACCTGCATTATCTGAATTAGGCCCACAGAATTATACCTACGGAGGAGCGGCTTCTATGGAGGAACTTTGAATGTCTGAACTTCAGAGTTGGTTTAACGTTGGACCAGAGCAGATGTTAGCTAGGTAGCTAACAACCTTGTTTGTGCAGTGGCACTAGAATTAAAAACAGGTCTTACCTTTTTGTCGTTAATAAATCCAATGTGAAACGTGCTGACTATAGTATCCTTAACTAGCATTGAAAAAGTTAATCCAATCTTCTCAAATTAAACATATTTCCCTAATTTCTGAATCATGCTTGTAACGTTGTCGGTAGGATACAGTAACCTATGCTTCAGAGGGGAGGAGCAGGTAGTTTCCACACGCACACCCACTGGCAAAGATTTCCATTCCAGCTGGCAGGCAGAAACTGGAATACGTTTCTAGAGTGAGCTTTCCCAGCTAACAAAATTACGTTCCAGGATGTCACCAAAGTTATTTTAGTCTCTACATAAGTCATGATAACGTTATTGTGAAACGTTCCTTCTATGTAGCTGTGGTGTCCGCTGACAAAACGTATGTCCCAAGTCTTTTCAGGACGTAGAAATGTGGGGGATTTTAAACCCTTAAATATGTGTATTTTTAAGTCAACCTCATAATGTTGCTAAACGTCAGACAGTACGTTGAGAACCCCATAAAATACAGTTTCTGGTAACCACTGGGAACATAACTTACGTACGTAACAGTGTGATGGGGACAAGGACATTCCGGCTGGACAAACCCTCCCCTAACCCGGACAATTGTGCATCACCTCATGGGTCTCTCCAGACAGGTATCGAACCAGCATCTGTAGCAACGCAGCTGCGATGCAGTGTCTTAGACCACTGCGCCACTCGGGAGGACCCTTAAGACACGTCATTTAATCTACCCTGAACATATACACAGTATCCTGTCGGTAGGTGTCCACTGACGAAATATGCAAAATGCCTGAAAATAAGTTCTTTTTTTACATAAACAGTATCACAATAGATTCGTAAACAAAATCACAGCAATAAGCTCACAAAATAACAAGTCAGTAAAAACATGAACACTGCACTCCAATCAAGAACTGTAAAACTGCTTAAAGCTAAAAGTGAATAACTATGTTATGTTTATTCAGGTGCTGCTGCTCCATCCTCATCCACGGTCTCTTCCTCGACCCGCTCCTGGAAGTCAAAATAACACAAACTGGTCATTATTTTCCGTAAACAAATGATCAAAATGCCGGTTTAACGTCGACTCCCTACTACATTCCTTTTTTACTAGCACAATCATTTAGCTATATTGACCGACTGGATTAAAGTGAAGTAAAAAGGCCATGGGGCGGCAGGTGGCTTAGTGGGTAAGAGCGTTGTGCCAGTAACCGAAAGGTTGCTGGTTCTAATCCCCGAGCCGACTAGGTGAAAAATCTGTCGATGTGCCCTTGAGCAAGGCACTTAACCCTAATTGCTCCTGTAAGTCGCTCTGGATAAGAGCGTCTGCTAAATGACTCAAATGTAAATGTAAATGATATCCTCTATGGCCTCCATAACTTGGTTCAGAGCAGTCCTGAACTCTGTACGGATCATCTCCAGTTCCACCATTATCCTCTATGGCCTCCATAACTTGGTTCAGAGCAGTCCTGAACTCTGTACGGATCATCTCCAGTTCCACCATTATCCTCTATGGCCTCCATAACTTGGTTCAGAGCAGTCCTGAACTCTGTACGGATCATCTCCAGTTTCACCATTATCCTCTATGGCCTCCATAACTTGGTTCAGAGCAGTCCTGAACTCTGTACGGATCATCTCCAGTTCCACCATTATCCTCTATGGCCTCCATAACTTGGTTCAGAGCAGTCCTGAACTCTGTACGGATCATCTCCAGTTTCACCATTATCCTCTATGGCCTCCATAACTTGGTTCAGAGCAGTCCTGAACTCTGTACGGATCATCTCCAGTTTCACCATTATCCTCATCTCCACTGCTTGAAGATCTGCAAAATAATAAGACTCAACAGTTTTGCTGCAAGTAGTGTGACAATACAAGCCATGAGTACCAGGCAGGACATGGATCAAGGCTATGTGAAATACCGCGATCAAAATATCCACCCTTCATATATATTAGTAGTATTGATAACCATGTATTTGCTGACAGCCAAATAATTTGAAATTGATGTTGACAATACAAGAGAAGCAACATGTTGTAACATATAGGCACATATAACTTGTGTGTGAAACATTGTATTGTATTCTTATGATTGGTAGGGGGTTATTATGTCTGAGTGAATGGGCTGCTTCTACTTTAACATCATGCTGTGTGACTTGTCTTTCTGTCGCCCTATGCGTTTTACATAAAGTCTCCTACATGGAGTGTCTGCTTCTCTGTCTGCTTATCGGTTAGGCCATCTGCTGCTCTGTCTGCCTCTGTCTGCTTATCAGTCAGGCCGTCTGCTTCTCTGTCTGCTTATCTGTCAGGCCGTCTGCTTCTCTGTCAGCTTAACGGTCAGGCCGTCTGCTTCTCTGTCGGTTTATGGGAACTACAGAGTTGGTTTAACGTTGGAACAGAGCTAATGTTAGCTAGCTAGCTAACAACCTTGTTTGTAAAGTGCAGTGCAGCACTATAATTAAAAAGAGGTCGTACCTTTTTGTCGTTAATAAATCCAATGTGAAACGTGGTGACTATAGTATCCTTAACTAGCATAGAAAAAGTTAATCCATTCTTCTCAAATTAAACATATCTCCCTAATTTCTGAATCATGCTTGTAACGTTGTCAGTAGGATACAGTAACCTATGCTTCAGAGGGGAGGAGCAGGTAGTTTCCACACGCACACCCACTGGCAAAGATTTCCATTCCAGCTGGCAGGCAGAAACTGGAATACGTTTCTAGAGTGAGCTTTGTTGCGATTTTTGTGGGACTGGAGAAAAATACCCGGAAAGGAAAATAAGGTTATTACCTGGATTACATGCTTTTAAAATAACTGTGCTGTTCCTGAAAAGTATAGAACACTTTTTCCGGTTCTTTCCCTGAACCGGTTCCAATCCTAGAGAAATTATTTGGATGAAGGTCATGCTTAGGCTAATAAACTATAAAGGGAAATAAATTGCTACAGTTTACACTTTTTTTTAGTAATTTAATGAAATGTTGTAATCTGATCTCGGAATGCACGGACCGTTAGTAGTGGGGGAACAGGAAGTTCCGGGCAAGCGGCACCATTCTTCACAATAAAGAAAGCGTCTGAACTGTGCAGTCAAGAAGATAACCTTTGTGTCCGTTTCTATTTATTACTAGAGGTATGTAATAGCACGTTTAAACTTTCTAATGTCGAAAGAACATACCATGCTAGGTAACACATCCGTTAAGGTATTATCACGTTTGTCAAAGGTTTGATGTGTTATTTTTGTGTCAAACCGAGTGAGTGAAAGAACATGATAAAAACTATTTTACAAGTCACATAGCTAGAGATGTTGGGTTTGTCTGAGTGAATGTACATAATTTTCTCATGTTAGTTTAATAAATAATCAATTTATTTGAGATTTTGAGTTCGTTTTGCATGTTATTGGTTTTGTGTAAAATTCCCAAGTTGGTAAAATGGCGGCTACTTTCGGTCAGCGTCAACGGACTTCAGTGAGGACAGTGCGGGTGCATCAGAGACAATTTCACGGTCGCACTACTGTTTTGAAGCTGAATGTAATGATTATCAGTTTTCTACATGTGTACTAATATTCAGACACATTCTGTTGTTTCTGTCTTTATCAATAAATGTTGCTATGGTGTGAACAGGAAATACAATTGGTTTTTGATTGAAGTAATACAGTGAAGACAAGGTTATTCAGGAAATTAGCACACAGTGCTGTCTAAAACAATCTGTAACCTTGTACTAAACGGTTTTTGAGTCATTTATGCGTTTATCTACTATAGGTTAGGTATTAGCTCAAAAGTATTGTGGAGCTCCTGCACCTTAATATAAACAGTACCGACACCCAAAACGAGTATTAGCACTGTAATGATGTCATGTCATAGGATTGTGAGGACAGGGAAAGAGTTAAGAGATGAGTGGTTTGGGGCCATAAAGTCTACATTCCTTATGTCAAGGTAGATTAGAGATGTTTAGAATAGCATGAGTGATGGGCAGGATAGTGACTTGGGGTAAAAAGTGATGAACATCAAAGACAGGGAGTTCCCATGGAGACTTGCCAGATGTATGCCAGCAGAAGGGTAATGAAGGCTATATAAGGTAGAGGGTCTTCTTTGTTAGTTAGTTCGTAGCATCAAGGGCAAAGCTCTGGTCATTGCTGTCACGAACCCGGTACTGATCATTAAATAATTGTATTAACTTTCTACAAAGTGTCTCAGTATAGCCTTGCATCCTTGATTCTTTGAACACCCGAGAAACTCATCATAACAAGCACCTATTTCAGTCCAAGACAAGCACTGAATTAGATAATTCAACAAGAAAAAAGTTAAACTATTTTTAGAGAATAAAGAAAGTGCCAGAACTGTCAAGACAATAACTTTTTGTATCTGTTTGTCTGTATTACTACTGGCCAATTCAGATAAGTCTGAGGCCGGTAACATCAACAGTGAGGACAACACCCAGCCTGCCTCTCTCCTTCCACACTGAGTCCAAACCTACAGTCACTGGGTCCTGATTGTGACAGTGGAGCCCAGTTTACTGCAGGATCCAGAGATGGCATCAGGGAAGCTGGAAGACTGCAGTCAAACACTGGAGCTGAATGTCAACATTAAAGATGAAGAAGAGGAGGAGAAGATTGGGAAATCTGTTTGTCATGGTAAGAGCAGGTTCTATCTAATTAAGTTTGTTGGACATGATTTGGAAAGGCACACACCTGTCTATATTGTCTCCCGAGTGGCGCAGTGGTCTAAGGCACTGCATCACAGTGCTAGCTGTGCCACTAGAGATCCTGGTTCGAATCCAGGCTCTGCTGTAGCCGGCCGCAACCGGGCGCACAATTGGCCCAGCGTCGTCCAGGGTAGGGGAGGGAATGGCCGGCAGGGAGGTAGCTCAGTTGGTAGAGCATGGTGTTTGCAACACCAGGGTTGTGGGTTCGATTCCCACGGGGGGCCGGTATGAAAAAAAAATAAATAATAATGTATGCACTAACTGTAAGTCGCTCTGGATAAGAGCGTCTGCTAAATGACGTAAAATGTAAATATACAGTGCATTCGAAAAGTATTCAGACCCTTTGACTTTTTCGACATTTTGTTACTTTACAGCCTTATTGTAAAATTGATTAAATTGTTTTTTCCTCCTCATCAATCTACACACAATACCCCATAATGACAAAGCAAAAACTGGTTTTTATCAGTTGTTGCAAAAACAACAACAACTGAACAATCACATTTACATAAGTATTCAGACCCTTTACTCAGTACTTTGTTTAAGCACCTTTGGCAGTGATTACAGCCAAAGTCTTAATGTGTATGATGCTATAACCTTGGCACACCTGTATTTGGGGAGTTTCTCCCATTCCTCTCTGCAGATCCTCTCAAGCTCTGTCAGGTTGGATGGGGCGCGTCGCTGCACAGCTATTTTCAGGTCTCCAGAGATGTTCGATTAGGTTTAAGTCCCGGCTCTGGCTGGGCCACTCAAGGACATTCAGAGACTTGTCCCGATGCCACTCCTGTGTTGTCTTGGCTGTGTGCTTAGGGTCGTTGTCCTGTTGGAAGGTGAACATTCGTCCCGGTCTTGAGGTCCTGAACGCACTGGAGCAGGTTTTCGTCAAGGATCTCTCTGTACTTTGCTCCAATCATCTTTCCCTCTATCCTGACTAGGCTCCCAGTCCCTGCCGCTGAACAACATCCCCGCAGCATAATGCTTCCACCACCGTGCTTCACCATAAGGATGGTGCCAGGTTTCCTCCAGACGTGATGCTTGTCATTCAGGCCAAGAAGTTCAATCTTGGTTTCATCAGACCAGAGAATCTTGTTTCTCATGGTCCGAGTCCTTTAGGTGCCTTTTGGCAAACTCCGAGCGGGCTGTCATGTGCCTTTTGCTGAGTAGTGGCTTCCGTCTGGCCACTCTACCATAAAGGCCTGATTGGTGGAGTGCTGCAGAGATTGTTGTCCTTCTGGAAGGTTCTCCCATCTCCATAGAGGAACTCTGGAGCTCTGTCAGAGTGACCATCATGTTCTTGGTCAACTATATAGACAGCTGTGTGACTTTCCAAATCATCTCCAATCAATTGAATTTACCACAGTTGGACTCCAATTAAGTTTTAGAAACATCTCAAGGATGATCAATGGAAACAGTATCCACCTGAGCTCAATTTCGAATCTCATAGCAAAGGGTGTGAATACTTATGTAAACAAGGTATTTCTGCTGTTTTATTTTTAATACATTTGCAAAAATGTCTAAGAACCTGTTTTCACTTTGTCATTGAGGTATTGTGTGTAGATTGATGATACTTTTTTTATTTAATCAATTTCAGAATAAGGCTGTAACGTAACAAATTGTGGAAAAAGTCAAGGGGTCTGGATACTTTCCAAAAGTGGACCTAGAAGTTTGTCCTTAAATATCTATTGGGAGCCCATCTGGACCTTCCGCTTTACCTCCCTTCAGATTGAAAATAGCATCAGATATGTCAACACCATCCAATTCCTTTTCCAGATCCAATTTAGTGTCTTCTGAAGTAGAGGGAAAATCAAGACCTGACTAGTTCAGTTCTCAGGAGATTCAGAGTTGTAAAGTGTGTTGTAGTAGGAAGCAAATGTTTGGTTTATTTCTACAGGATCCATTGATAATTGTCCTTGTAAATTATGAATTGTATTAAAGGCTGAATTTTACTTCTTAATGTGCCAGGCCAGCAATTTACCAGGTTTTTCACCTTGATCATAGGACTGTTTCAGCCTAGTTAAGTTGTTTGCAGCCTTTGAGGTGGGAAGTTCATCATACTGAGCTTTAAGACCAAATCATTCCTTGTTTACTTCTACTGAGTTATCCAAAAAAGCTTCCCTCTCCAATTCTCTCATTTTGCTATCCGTCTCTCATTTTCTGATTTATTAGATTTGAAACTGGTAAAATGTTTAATTTGCTCCCAAATATGTGCTTTGAAAGCCTCCCATCTGGTACTCGCTGACATTTGGTCAGTGTTCAATGTCAAACATCTATATGCACTCCAACGTAATGTAAGAAGTCTGGGTCCTGTAACCATCTGGGATGCAAACGCCATCTAGAGGATCCTTTTACTAGTTTTGTATCCCTATAGAATAATGACACAGGGGAATGGTCACTCAGAACAATACTATCATATCAATTTCCTGCTACATTGGGAAGCAATGAGCAAGAAACTAAAACGTAGTCTACATGAGAATATGATTTAAATGTTGACGAGTAACATGAATACTCCCTTTTACTCGGGTTCTGAGTCCTCCAAGGTTCACATAGATTTAAGTCCTTAATGAAATGCTGTAATTTCTTTCTACTCTGCGAGTGGGAAGTGTCTAAACCAGAGGAGCAATCTAGATGAGGATCAAGAGTGCAATTAAAGTCCCCTGCCATTAGGACTTTACCAGGAATGGAGGCTATCAATAGAAATACATTCTCAAAGAATTTGGGATTATCATCATTAGGACCATAAACATTAACCAGATTAATATGCTCATTCAAAAGAGTTTCCTGTATCAAAATGTATCTACCAGCTGTATCAGTTATAATAGTATCCACTTGAAACGGAACAGATTAGTGAATTAAAACCATAACTCCATGAGAATGAGAGGAGAAACAGGATGCTACTACTTGCCCTTGCCATCTCCTGCATACTTTAAGTAGCTCATCCTTCAACAAGTGAGTTTCTTGTAGGAACACAATAGATGAATGAAGTTGTTTAAGCCTAGTAATAACCTGTTTTAAGCTTGGATAGTTTACAAACTCCACGGACATTCCACTAAGTAAATTTAAGTTTAGCATTTGAAGTCATTTAACCAAAGACGTCAACATGGAATAAGCTATACCATAAAGGCATATCTAAAATATGTTTAGTAACCACAAGGACCGCATTAATATTTTGTAGTGAGGAAAATATATAAAGATCTGTTGAAACAAACAGATATTTCCTAACAGTAAAACACTGAACCCCATTCCACTGTCTCCCTAACCGAGACCATCAACGCTTCCTCTCCCCCTAATCGTAGAGTGTAGCCTGGTGGACGACTGATCCATTAAAGGACGCAAGAGGTTATGTGAAATATCACAACAAAAGGCCTATAGCAAGATGAAATGTGAAATATCACAACAAAAGGCCTATCTAGCAAGATGTTATGTGAAATATCACAACAAAAGGCCTATCTAGCAAGATGATATGTGAAATATCACGTAGTATTTGTTTGAAAAGTAGCAAAGAATAGTTCCACCTAAAACAGTAACGCTAGTTAGTGAAGCCTGAGACTAACGTTAACGTTACAGTATGGACCGTCCAAAATAGTGGTAGATGATCCACAACACAGGGTCTGTTGCTAGTAGCTACCAAGTAACAATATGGCCCATACGTATAGCGTTAATGTAGGAGACCATGATACGTTTATAAACCAGAAAAAGTATCAAAGATCAGAAATGAACAGCCTACATGAGAAAAATAGATATCATTGAATATGTGCTATGTTACCCAAAGGCCCTTTGCACATGTTAGGCTTGCACCTGAGTGTCAATCATTTTAGTCCAAGGATATGATCAAAAGTCCTCCATCATTCTTAAATGGAAGAAGTGTGGAACCACCAATACTGGCTGCCCGGACAAACTAAGCAATGTATAGTGGGAGAAGGGCCTTGGTCAGGGAGGTCACCAAGAAGCCGGTGGTCACTGAGTTCCTCTGGCGATGGGAGAACCTTCCAGAAGGACAGCCATCTCTGCAGCACTCCACCAATCAGGCCTTTAAGGTAGAGTGGCTCGACGGAAGCCACCCTCATGAAAAAGGCACATGACTGCCCGCTGGGAGTTTGCCAAAAGACACCTAAAGGACTCTCAGACCATGAGAAACAAGATTCTCTGGTCTGATGAAACCAAAATTGAACTATTTGGCCTGAATGCCAAGCGTCACGTCTGTAGGAATCCTGGCACCATCCCAACGGCGAAGCATGGTGGTGGCAGCATCATGCTGTGGGGATGTTTTTCAGTGGCAGGGACTGGGAGACTAGTCAGGATCGAAGGAAAGATGAACGGAGCAAAGTACAGAGAGAACTGAAAATAGCTGTGCGGCGACACTCCCCATCTAACCTGACAAGCTTGAGAGGATCTGCAGAGAAACTCCCCAAATACAGGTATGCCAAGCTTGTAGCGTCATACCCAAGAAGACTTGAGGCTGTAATCACTGCCAAAGGTGCTTCTACATAGTACTGAGTAAAGTCTGAATAGTTTTTCATTTATTATTGTTATTTTTGCAAAAATTGTGTCATAAAACGTAGCGATCAAACAGGGAAATGGTTCCAATCAGTTTTCCTTTTTATTCATTTTAGAAACACTTAAAATGAGGGCTATGTTTTGTGTAGGCTTACCCTGGTGTGACTTTTAGCAACATATTCGTCTCTATTTCCTCTTCGATTAAAACTCTAATTATCATCAAAGTAGACATCATGCAAAACAACAAATCACTGCAATCTCCTGCACGTCATCTCTAGCTGACACCTTTGATAACAGGTATTGTCAACTTAACTTGAACAAGACAGTTCACAGATTTGTCCATTTAAATAAATGTAGCCTATTTATTCATTGCTACATTTAGCTAACATTATATAGTTAATCCAGAGATCCTTACCTTTGCCTCGATTCGGCAGTCTTGTCCAGATCATCATGGCATTTGTAGTTTTTTAGGATAGCCACATTAGCAGTTAATTACCATTTCATTTTTGTGGAGGTAAATACAGGCCAATATATTGATAAGTCACCTTGTCCTGGAGAGATTTACACGGTTATCAAAACGCCACGCCAGGATAAGCCTACACGAAACACAGCCCTTATTTTAAGTGTTTCTAAAATCCCCTATGGGAAAAATGAATTGTGGAAAAATGATTGGAACCATTTCCCTGATTGACTGCTAGGTTTTATGGGTATTATCATTTATACTGTGGTACTCCATTGGTGTGCAGCTACCCGAAGCTAGTGGGGTGTGGATGAGGTGAGACACGTGGTAAGATGGCGGACAAGAAAAAAGTGGAATGGGGGATTGCAGTGGGGGATGCACAAACCTTCTGGAAGATCTGATGAAGGAGAAGAGTCTCCCGAGTGGTACAGTGGTCTAAGGCAGCTGTGCCACCAGAGATCCTGGTTCGAATCCAGGCTCTGTCGTAGAGTGGCCTAGCCAGTCTCCAGATCTCAACCCCATAGAAAATCTTTGGAGGGAGTTGAAAGTCCGTGTTGCCCAGCGACAGCCCCAAAACATCACTGCTCTAGAGGAGATCTGCATGGAGGAATGGGCCAAAATACCAGCAACAGTGTGTGAAAACCTTGTGAAGACTTACAGAAAACGTTTGACCTGTGTCATTGCCAACAAAGGGTATATAACAAAGTATTGAGAAACTTTTGTTATTGACCAAATACTTATTTTCCACCATAAATTGCAAATAAATTCATTAAAAATCCTACAATGTGATTTTCTGGAATTGTTTTCCTCATTTTGTCTGTCATAGTTGACGTGTACCTATGATGAAAATTACAGGCGCCTCTCATATTTTTAAGTGGGAGAACTTGCACAATTGGTGGTTGACTAAATACTTTTTTCCCCCACTGTATCTGAGGTTGGGGACTGTTGAGTTGGTGAAGGTAACTGAGTGGACTCGTGATGATTTATTGTTTCTCCTCTGTCCAGAGGGAGCGGGCGCTGCGGATTACGTGATTAGAGACAGGAATTGTGACTTGAATTGCTCTCCGGAACAGGGTGGCATTGAAAGGAGTGATAACGGGGTTAGGTTTAAGTGTTGAGGATGAGCAGTTGAAATGGAAGATTCCAGGTGTCTGACGCCCTCCGTTTGGTGAGACGTAGATCCGGTGTAGAGCGTGGGGAAACAGAGAATACATTATCTGTCATGCTGGATTTTGATTCATAGTCTCTGCCAGATAAGATCAAGGTGGGAAGTGTCAGTTATCCCGTGAGCGATTTTGTTCCGTAAATACTACAGTGTTTTAGGTGTGAAGTTTATGGGCCTGTTGCAGCAGTGTGTAGGCGTGAGATGCCTAGATGTGTCAAGTGTGCAGGAGGGCATGAGATGAAGAAATGTGTGGTATCAGTGGAGAAAGTTCTGTGTGTTAGTTGTGGGGGTGCTAACGGGCTGGAGATCTGAGGTGTCAGGTGAGAGAAAGGCAGATTGAGGTTGCCAGGGTTACAGTAGTACAGAAAGTGTTGTATGCCAAAGCAGTGAAGAGAGTGGTAGAGGAAGATGGGTACAGGGTGAGGGATCTTGAGAGGATTCGTGTGAGTAGGCAGAGACCAAGAGAGAGATGGGAAGAATATGTGCTTCAGTAAATTGGGCTTTTTAGCATTTAAAGCAATGGTTGTCAATTGTACTGCAGAAATTGATCTCTCAAATTACCAAAATGACAGGCTACTTTGACACTAAGAATCTGAGCTCAATAAAAACGACCTTGTCTTGAATCCATCAATAGCCGAGGCCCCTAAGTGTGCAGAGAAACACATTGTACAATATGAGGAGGAAGATATAGTCCTAAAAAAGCTTTCCAGTTTCACTGACTCACCCAATGATGTGCAGCTCACTCACCGGCCAAAAGCTTATCTCTCTCTTGCTTTACTTTTTTAAACAATGCTGTTCGCTCAATAGGCCTATTTGGAAGTTGATAACATGGTAACATACAGACATTCATATTTTGTTTTCAGCAGGATCCATTTGCTTTACAACCTGTGTTTTCCAGCGATTGTATTAGAAATATTTGCGAAAGGCCTGTTTTGGCAGCACGCTGTTAACTGACAGATTTGCCACACATTAGGCATGCCTTGTGATTTGGCTACACACACATTTTAAATTAGCTATGGCTACTCTGTGGCGAAAATCTAGGCTTACTCCTGGTGGAGTATTGGGAATTATTTAATTTCTTTCAGAACAGACTGCAGAGTGCTGCAGCACCTCCAGCACACTTCCCACAGCTATTATTCTATTAGGAGATAAATGATGAAGTGCAATGCTGGAGAGAAGAGAGTTGCCGGCTTATGTCAATAACAGCACAGAGAGGGAGAGAGATCATAGAAAGTGAATGTCATTGTATTTCTGTGAGAGATACAGGCGTGCTTCTCTCTCTCACCACAGCAATGGCCACGCCTTGGTCTAGGCTACAATGTTGCGCAAACCATAAACCGGGGACGGCCCAACATGAACCAATTCTTAGAATATCATGCACGTTTTCAAATTACGTTTTTTTATGGGGCATGACAATTACAGAGGAATCTAAATGTAATTACTCTGATTGCTTTTGTTAGGATTTTTACATTGCAAACAGTGGAAATTATTTTTCTTGCCACAAGAGGTAGGCTACCTGATCCTGGCAAATGGGTTCCGGAACGAAAGACTACAAAACTGAGCGGTACCGGAGGATCCAGCTCAAATTAAACACCGCCCTTCTCATATGATGGGGTAGGGCCATCCCAAGGATCCCTGAACGCACGGACGGTTGCACCAAATATTTCTTATAATTAAACCAAGATAGACCACAGCTGTTCGTTTCCAATGGGAACAGATGAGTCATAGTGGGCAGAGCCAAGCACGAGCTAGCGAGATCCTATTGGCGTGTTCTAGTTCACATCTGCATATTTCTGTTAGGGAACGCCTCCTCTGTGAAGCGCATGTGTGCAATAACTCAATTCGCCTTTGCGTTCCTTCAAAATAACGTGATTTTAAGAAACATTTGCAATAGGTAAGTCCACAAAACTTAGTCCACTCTGTGCATAACAGATTTTAGTTTTGGGAACAGAACTGTATTAAGATCAGATGTTTCATCGATTAGAACATTTGCAGAATATCGGCCAAAATCCATCTCCTTCCATCTTCTCCCACTGCCGGCCAGTGGGCTTCCTCTCACTGCCATATTTGGTAGTGAGTGGAAACGCCAACCGGATGCTTCACAATTATACATCCAGTGAAATATCTGTCTCATTGTTCTATCTGTGGCTGCACTGTGGTAGTGGGGGAACAGGAAGTTCCAGGCAGGCACACACCATTCTTCAGTATAAAGAAAGCTCCAGAACTGTGATGTCAAGAAGATAACCTTTGTGTCCGTTTCTTTTTATTACTATAGTTATGTGTTATGACGATAAAGCACGTTGTGACAACTTCTGATGTAAAAAGGGCTTCATAAAATACATTTGATTGACATGTATATCACACCAACTGATTGGTTCTTCTGATGTTGTTCACACAGGAGATCATGTTGAGACATTCTCTACATCCAGAGAGCAACAGCAGGAAGATCACAGAGCTAAGAGGTCTCACCACTGCCCACATTGTGAGGCGAGTTTCTCAATTCTATCAAAGTTAAAAATACACCTACAAATACACACAGGAGAGAATCTGAATTCCTGTACTGACTGTGGGAAGAATTTCACAACATCAAAGGCTCTGACAATTCATCAGAGATTGCACATAGGAGAGAAGCCTTACTCCTGCTCTGACTGTGGGGTAAGTTTCTCTCAACCTGGCAACTTAAAACAACATCAACGTATACACAAAGGAAAGAAGCCTTACTCCTGCTCTGACTGTGGGAAGAGTTTCTCTCAACGGGGCCCCTTAAAACAACACGAACGTATACACACAGGAGAGAAACCTTACTCCTGCTCTGACTGTGTAAAGTGCTTCACAACATCAACTGAGCTAAAAGTTCATCAGAGAACACACACAGGAGAGAAGCCTTACTCCTGCTCTGACTGTGGGGCAAGTTTCTCTCAACTGTGCAACTTAAAAACACATGAACGTATACATACAGGAGAGAAGCCTTATTCCTGCTCTGACTGTGTAAAATGCTTCATAACATCAACTGCGCTAAAACGTCATCAGAGATCACACACAGGAGAGAAGCCTTACTCCTGCTCTGACTGTGGGAAGAGTTTCTTTCGACTGGGCCACTTTAAAATGCATGAACGTATACATACAGGAGAGAAGCCTTACTCCTGCTCTGACTGTGGGAAGAATTTCTCTCGACAGGAAAGCTTAACATTGCACCAAAGGATGCACACAGGAGAGAAGCCTTACTCCTGCTCTGACTGTGGGGCAAGTTTCGCTCAACTGTGCAAATTAAAAATACATGAACGTATACATACAGGAGAGAAGCCTTTCTCCTGCTCTGACTGTGTAAAATGCTTCACAACATCAACTGACCTAAAACTTCATCAGAGAACACACACAGGAGAGAAGCCGTACTCCTGCTCTGACTGTGGGGCAAGTTTCTCTCAACTGTGCCATTTAAAAGCACATGAACGTATACATACAGGAGAGAAGCCTTACTCCTGCTCTGACTGTGGGAAGAATTTCTCCCGGCAGGAAAGCTTAAAATCGCACCAAAGGATACACACAGGAGAGAAGCCTTACTCCTGCTCTGACTGTGGGGCAAGTTTCTCTCAACTGTGCAGCTTAAAAACACATGAACGTATACATACAGGAGAGAAGCCTTACTCCTGCTCTGGCTGTGGGAAGAGTTTCTCTCGACTGGGCTACTTAAAACAACATGAACGTATACATACAGGAGAAAAGCCTTACTCCTGCTCTGACTGTGGGGCAAGTTTCTCTCAACCTGGCAAGTTAAAACAACATGAACGTATACATACAGGAGAGAAGCCTTACTCCTGCTCTGACTGTGGAAAGAGTTTCTCTCAACTGGGCCACTTTAAAAGACATGAATGTATACATACAGGGGAGAAGCCTTACTCCTGCTCTGAATGTGGGTCGAGTTTTTCTCAACTTGGCGACTTAAAACAACATGAACGTATACATACAGGAGAGAAGCCTTACTCATGCTCTGACTGTGGAAAGATTTTCTCTCAAATAGGCCATTTAAAAAGACACCAAGGTAAACATAAAACGAGAGAAGGCTTACCACTGATCTAAAAACGACAGCTAATCTGCAAGGTCATCAGAGAACACACACAGGAGAGACTCCTTACTTCTGCTCTTAATATGGCAAGAGTTTCTCCCGATTGGCAACTTAAAAACACACCAACGGTTACACACTGGAGAGAAGACTTATTACTGCACTGACTGTAAAACGAGATTCTACAGATTGGGCAATAAAAGACACCAACGTATGCATAAGAAGTGGTAGTGGTCAAAGACAAGACCACAGAGGGGACTCCATCCTAGATCTGATCAACACAACCCACTGTACTTGCTCCTCTCAGATCCAGTGATCACAAATGTCTGCTGTTCTCTCCAAACACAACATCAGGAGGGAGAAGAGAGGTGCAGCGGAAAAAAGGACAGCTGGTAACCCAGAACAGAAAGGAGACCTTTGCATGATGAATGGCCAGTACTGACTGATCTGCCATATGAGGTGGAGAGCATTGATGCAAAGGTGGAGATGTTCAACTCCTGCATTCAAACTGCACTTGATGTATGCATGTCAATAAGAAATAAGAAAACAACAACACTGGACCAGCCCTGGATGACTGAAAGAATAAAGGCTGCCATCAGGAAAATACATAATATTTTCAACAGATGGGGAGAAACAATGACATGGAGAAAAAACAGAAACACAGTGCAAATGCTTATCAAGGAAGCAAAGACAAGCTACTACAAAACGGAAATCCAGGACCTAAAGAAGAAAAACCCTAAGGAATGGTGGGACTTCATTAACAAAGGACTGGGACCAAAGAAAACATCAGGAGGGAGAATACAGGTCGAGGGAATTGAAGACGATGATGTGGCTGATGTTTTGAATGGCTTCTTTGCTGAGGCATGGACAAGCACCACACCTCTTACCATCTTCCCCCTGCCCATGTCTACAAATAAAATAAAAATACCTCCAATCTACACACAATACCCCATAATGACACATCGAAAACAGGTTTAGACATTTTTGCAAAAGTATTAGAAATAAAAAACTGATACCTTATTTACATAAGTATTCCAGACCCTTTGCTATGAATCTCGAAGTTTTTCTCAGGTGCATCCTGTTTCTATTGATCTTCCTTGAGATGTTTCTACAACTTGATTGGAGTCCACCTGAGATCAATTCAATTGATCGGACATGGTTTGAAAAGGCACACACCTGTCTATATAACATCCCACAGTTGACATTGCATGTCAGAGCAAAAACCAAGCCATGAGGTCGAAGGAATTGTCCGTAGAGCTCAGAGACAGGATTGTGTTGAGGCACAGATCTGGGGAAGTGTACCAAAAAATGTCTGCAGCATTGAAGGTCCCCAAGAACACCGTGGCCTCATCCATTCTTAAATGGAAGAAGTTTGGAATCACCAAGATTCTTCCTAGAGCTGTCCACCCGGCCAACTGCGCAATCGGAGGAGAAGGGCCTTAGTCAGGGAGGTGACCAAGAACCCGATGATCACTTTGACAGAGCTCCAGAGTTCAGCCCGCTTGGAGTTTGCCAAGAGGCACCTAAAGGACTCTGACCATGAGAAACAAGATTATCTGGTCTGTTGTTACCAAGATTGAACTCTTTGGCCTGAATACCAAGCGTCACTTCTGGAGGAAACCTGGCACCATGCCTACGGTGAAGCATGGTCGTGGCAGTATCATGCTGTGCGGATGTTTTTCAGAGGCAGGGACTGGGAGACTAGTCAGGATCGAGGAAATAATGAACGGAGCAAAGTACAGAGAGATCCTTGATGAAAACCTGCTCCAGAGCGCTCAGGACTTCAGACTGGGGCGAAGGTTCACCTGGCCCAGCCAGAGCCCAGACTTGAACCCGATTGAACATCTCCGGAGAGACCAGAAAATAGCTGTGCAGCAACACTCCCCATCCAACCTGACAGAGTTTGAGAGGATCTGCAGAGAAGAATGAATGAAACTCCCCAAATACAGGTGTGCCAAGCTTGTAGCATCATACCCAAGAAGACGCGATGGTGTAAGTGCTGCCAAAGGTGCTTCAAGAAAGTACTGATAAAGGGTCTGAATACTTAGATATTTCAGTTTTTTATTAATACATTAGGAAAAATGTCTAAAAACCTGTATTTTGCTTTGACATTATGGGGTATTGTGTGTAGATTGATGAGGGGGGAAAAACTATTTAACCAACTTTAGAATATGGCTGTAACGTAATAAAATGTGGTAAAAGTCAAGGGGTCTGAATACTTTCAGATTGCACTGTATATAGCCAAGCTATCATTGACTAGGTATTGACACCCCATGTATATAGCCAAGCTATCATTGACTAGGTATTGGCACCCCATGTATATAGCCAAGCTACCATTGACTAGGTATTGGCACCCCATGTATATTGCCAAGCTACCATTGACTAGGTATTGGCACCCCATGTATATAGCCAAGCTACCATTGACTAGGTATTGGCACCCCATGTATATAGCCAAGCTACCATTGACTAGGTATTGGCACCCCATGTATATAGCCAAGCTATCATTGCTCATCGTGTATTAATTCCTTGTGCTACAATCTTTTTTCCTATTATTATAATTGTTGTATTGTGTTCTCCATTGTTGGTCAACATTTCACTGTTAGTCTACACCTGTTGTTTACCAAACATGTGACAAAATGAAATGACTACGTGTTTAGTGAATTGTCTTCTAAAACTATGCTGAAAAAATATATAAACTTGACATGTAAAGTGTTGGTCCCATGTTTCTTGAGCTGAAATAAAAGATACTGGATATTTTCCATACCCACAAAAAGCTTATTTCTCTCCAACTTGGTGCACAAATTTGTTTCCAGTTCTGTTAGTGAGCATTTTTCCTTTGCCAAGATTATCAATCCACCTGCGAGTTGTGGCATATCAAGAAGCTGATTAAACCGCATGATCATTACACAGGTGCACCTTGTGCTGGGTACAATAAAAGGCCACTCTGAAATGTGCAGTTTTGTCACACAACACAATGCCACAGATGTCTACATTTTGAGGGAGTGCGCAATTGGCATTCTGACTGCAGGAATGTTCACAACAGCCCAGGACCTCCACATCGGTCTTCTTCACCTGCAGGATCATCTGAGACCAGCCACCCGGACAGCTGATGAAACTGAGGAGTATTTCTATCTGTAATAAAGCCCTTTTAGTGGGGAAAAATCATTCTTATTGGCTGATGGGTGGGCCCCTGTCATTTGAAATCCATAGATTAGGGTCTAATTAATGTATTTCAATTGACTGATTTCCTTATATGAACTGTACCCCAGTAAAATTGTTGAATGTTGTGTTTATATTTTTGTTCAGTTAGTTAAAATCTTACAAAACAACTGATGATGATTATGTTTGGAAAACTGCATTGATGGGCAATGAAAAATAACATTAGTACATTAATTTGTACTGGTCAACCTCCTTCTCTTTTGTATTCAGTTCTTCCATATTAGATCTGACAGTATGAATGGTTCTTATGGTTGTATTCAGTTCTTCCATATTAGATCTGACAGTATGAATGGTTCTTATGGTTGTATTCATTTCTTCCATATTAGATCTGACAGTATGAATGGTTCTCATGGGCTGAGTGCCTGGAGTGACTACAGTCATACCAAGTTTTCTTTGACCCTGTGATCTCACCAGGACAGAACCACGTGTCTATCTCACTCCAGCCCAGAAGGTGGCAGTGATGTACCTTTAACGTTGGTCTGAACACCACCGATAAACACCATATAAGAAGAATGCATGCTTAGCAACAACCAAGGGGCCATGCAGCTTTCCACTGTTCCAAAGACTGTCTATTATATGGAACAGATTGGCATGTGACCACTCTAACAATGTAGACACGTCCTCAAAGATTGGACATGAATCGGTGTTGGTCAAACTCTTCTCTTCTCTATCATTAAATACAACAAAACTATGTTTTAAGTTAAATATTTAGTGTTTGTCTAAAGCTGAAAAAAAAGACTTGAAATGAGCATCACAAAGATACATTTGACCTATGCACTAACAAGCTTTTTCAATATACGCAGCTTTGTCACCAGCTGCAGTACTGTAGCTTTATTAATCTACTGTACTTCAACATGTACTCACATATGTTCCCCCTCAACATTTCCTATCCACCCTCCCCTCAAATCATTGTGAGAACTGTAATGCGATGACCAAGGGGGATTTCTTTCTTCGCCCTCATACTGGAAATAAAATGTATGTCCTGGGTAGAATTTCCTGTAAAACAAAATGTGTGGTATATTTCCTGATGTGCCCATGTGGCTATTATTATGTTGGAAAGTCTAAGAGAAATTTGAAAGTTGAAAGAGCAACTCCCCTGCAGGGTTGCCAACTAATTTTCAGGGGAAGTTGTTAGAGGCAGGTCAATTTGTTGCTAAAAGTTGCTAAATGACGTTGTGATGTCATTGCGTGATGACATCATTACATTTATATTTTACATTTTAGTCATTTAGCAGACGCTCTTATCCAGACCGACTTACAGTTAGTGAGTGCATACATTTTTTGTTATAACATAAAACTGCGTCATTACGTAGAATACACAATAACGTTACTCAAATTGACTGGCCATCTTGACTACAAATATGATTTGACATTTGTTAGTTGAGATTTGTTTGTTTATTATCACATATTTTTATTTGTAAAAGTAATTTGAAACACATAACATTTATATGATCAGATATTTTTATTTATAATCACAACACATTGAATTATTGAACAGTTACACATTACACATTATTGAACAATTACATTTATTTTTATTTTTTATTAACGAGTAAACCTACACATTCTGAACAATTATAGTTTCAAGCAGTGTATTGGTAGTTAGTTAACATGCTACCTGACTGATCAACAATTATAGGTACAAGCTAATAACAAGGTATACAGTGAGGGAAAAAAGTATTTGATCCCCTGCTGGTTTTGTACGTTTGCCCACTGACAAAGACATGATCCGTCTATAATGTTAATGGTAGGTTTATTTGAACTGTGAGAGACAGAATAAAAACAAAAAAAATCCAGAAAAACGCATGTCAAAAATGTTATAAATTGATTTGCATTTTAATGAGGGAAATAAGTATTTGACCCCCTCTCAATCAGAAAGATTTCTGCCCCAAGGGGGGCACTTACCCTGCGACTTAAAAAAACGCCCCTTTTCTAAAAACAACATTTCATTAAATAACTAAAAAAGTGTAAACTGTAGCAATTTATTTCCCTTTATAGTTTATTAGCCTAAGCATGACCTCATCCACATAATTCCCCCCCCCCCCCCCCCCCCAAATGTTGCATTTTTGTGTCAGCAATTAGACATTGTTCTTAGGGGGGGCGAGTTACCCCCTAGTACCCTACCGCCAGTCTCCTCTAGGTACATAGGATGGCTACTTCCCAACCAGAACCCTGGCCTGATGCGAACGTGAGTAGATTACGTTGAAAACAACGGTCGGCCATCTTGGAGACAGTCTCCACCTCTTATACCTCAGCGGTCAGGCGGGCACCATTCTTCAGATAAAGAAAAAAGCGCTAAAACTGTGCTGTCAAGACAATAGCTGTTGTGTCCGTTTCAAATGTATTACTACAGTTATGTAATAGCACGTTTCAACTTTCTAATTTAGAAAGAACATTTCATAACATGCTAGGTCACAAATACGTCAAGGTATTATCAAGTTTGGTAAAGGTTTTAGCTACGTGTTATTTTTGTGTCAAACCGAGTGAGTGAAGAACGTTATAAAAACTATTTTACAAGTCACATAGCTAACTAGAGACTTTGGGTTTGTCTGCGTGATTGAATGTACATAATTTCATCAAGATAATTTAATAAATAATCAATTTATTTGAGATTTCTGAGGTCGTTTACATCAACATACTTCACTGCAGACAGTGCGGATGCATTAGAGAGAGAGAAGTTGACGGTTGCACTACTATTTTGAAGCTGCCTGAATGTAATGTCCAGCAGTTTTCTACATGTGTTGTAATCTAGGGTTGGAACCTGTTCAACCGAAAAAGAAAGTCAAAAAGAACCGGAAACTAAAGTGTCCTATACTTTTCAGGAATAGCAGTCATTTTAAAAGCATGGAATCCAGGTAATAACGTTATTTTACTTTCCTGGCATAAAATGTAAATGTAAAATTGTTCTCCAGTCCCACAAAAATCGCAACAACCCAGGTAACAAGGACCGTAACTGAGACATTTGTAACATTCCCCTTAAGTCTTCCAGAGGTACTGCATGTCATAGCCTGTTTGGGACATTACAGGCACATTCATAACGTTTCTAATAAGTATTATAGAGGTTATAAATATCTGGTCGCTATACGGACATCATGGGAACTTTAAAAACATTCCTTGATAGTCCATGAAAGGTTCTGAATATCATGTTATTTTGGAGATATCCTAGGAACATTTCATAACGTTACATTTAGAGCTATGGTTTTTGTCTTCATATAACGTTACAATCAGAATGATTTCAATGCATTTTGTAACGTCGTCTGTAAGTCAAGTGGTGGTACACTTGTAACGTTGTCTTTCTAAGTGTGTAGGAACATTTGTTAGGTTCTAAATAAGTACTTTAGATCCCAAGATATTGGGACCAGCATACTTGTGCTTTGAGTAAAGGAAGTGGATCCAGCTCTTCCCCTCAGCAATATATTTTTCCATAATTCTACCGATGTAATAAATGTATGGAAATTAATAATGTCATTTTGACCTCAGTATAGGCCTATGGAAGAGGGAACGATACCTACAAATAATATATATTTATTATATTAATTTATGAATGTAGCCTATAACAATAATAATAATTTTTACAAATCATTATAAAGCAGCTAGCAGTAGTGGTGGCCTGACGACGGTTCATCCTGAATATTCATTTTGACTCCATTATCCGTCATTGCAAATATAGAAGTGGGTGTGGCAACTAACAATACTGAAGCTGGAGCCAGAAAGAAACACCTACCGTACTAATTGGTAAAAGTGAAACAACACAGCTGAACAGCGAAGACGCCATTGACTCCGACTGACCGAACACAGTTCACCTCTTGGAAGTTTTTACGAAAGGTAAGTTATCCGGCGTGTACTATTTAAACCAAGTAACTTAGTGTACTCCCAGCTCCCCAGATAAAGACATTTTGATGATGTCAGGCTATCTAACTAGCGAGGAAGCTTGCCAGTTAGTTAATTAGCCAGTTGGCTAATAGATAGTTTAGCCTAGCTACGTTACTTGGATAGTGCCGCGTGTAACCACAGCCTGTGTTACAGGGTTGAGTAATCGTGTTCTTAGGTCCTGATGAAGAACAACATCGGTCTATTACTAGCATAAGCACGTAAAAATATATAATGCATGCTACGGCTTGATACATTTTTACTAAAGGGCTGACTACATTTAAACAATCCAGATAATGAAAAGTGCAATTTATCCGTTCTATAACACCAACATTATTCAAATGCCTTGCAGTGTCACGATAGCCTGAGAAGCTGTAGTCATCTCTTTCCTCATTTAAGTTCTGATTCAAGATGGATATTATGGATAACGTCTTGGGTAGAAGAGATGAATGTTCTTTCCGTTTCTTTACTTAGTGTTCTAAAGATTGAAAATGTCTTCAAAAAAGGTAAACCTATGTGTTGTCTAACTGGTTATTCATTTTAAAAATGGACAAGTAAGGCAGTTCAATTTCATTTTGTACTGTATGTGTAGAGCCATTGTCATATCATCGTTTCATCATTTTCAGACTGTTAAATCCTCTGGTGTAATACGGATGTTGAGTACTTCAAGAAAGAGAGAATCTGGATTAAATTGTCATGGGAGAAAACCAACCTTAAGAAAAAAAGGGTAGAGAAGGAAGTCAATATCAATGAAAGTGGATCTAGTCTCATCAGCCAGTCTGACACCAAGAGTGAAGATACCAGTTCTACTGAATCTGACACCAAGAGTGAAGACACCAGTTCTACTGAATCTGACAGCAAAATTGAGTCAGACAGTGAAGTTGAGGCAGTGGAAGGTACTCCTCCAAGACTGCCAACGCACGCTGAGGAAGAGTCAGATGGTGAACTCCAGGCAGTAGGTGGTACTAAGCCAAGACTGCCATCACACAGTGACATAGATTCAGAGACTGAAGCCAATGCTGGTTGTGCAATTCAGGAGACAACTGACTCTGACAATGATGATGTTGAAAACTATTCTACCTTCAGAGAGGACCTGGCAACCTGGATAAGTGATTTCCAAGTGAAACACAATGCTGTTGATGCACTTCTGAAGATGCTGCAGTCTAATGGTCACCCAGATTTGCCTTCCACTGCTAGAACTCTCCTAGAAACCACCAACGTTTTTGTTGAAGTCAAGTCTAATGTGGAGTTTGTCAGATTTAAAGTGAAGGTGGAGTTAGTGAAACATCTAAGCATCTATCCTAAATCAGTGGTTGGAGATTTGAATCTTTTAGAAATATCCCTTAATCTGGATGGTCTCCCTTTGTTCAAAAGTACCAATATGTCGTTATGGCCACTTTTGTGCTCTATCAATCTATCACCACCAACAGTGTTTCCTCTGTCACTTGCAATGGCATCATGGAAACCAAGCTCCCTGGAATTCCTCAATGACACTTTGCTGGAGCTTAAAGAGTTGATGCAGACCGGCTTGAAGTGGGGAGACACAACACTGCAAGTGAAAGTTTGTTCTGTAACGTGATGCCCCTGCAAAAGCCATGGTAAAATGCATAAAGATGTATTCTGGCTACTATGGCTGTGACAGGTGCACTCGTGTTGTGCTTACCATCTTGCACAGCCTGTAGCAAGCCCCATTTAGCTACAGCCAAGTTCACAAGCTGTATTAGTTATGCAAACTATCTTGGCTGGTAAATCAAGAGACTGAACAGTGTGGAATTGGTGTTTTGTTTTTCTGCACAGGGCATACAGCATTATTATGTTGTACATTTTGTCAAAGAGAACAATGTTGAAGTTGTACCAGAGCAGTGGGTGGAGAAGAGAGATGGGGTGAGTTGATCAGTTAAATGGTTTACCCTTTTTAGGCAAAGAGATGGATAAATAGTTCACTTTAAACAGTGTCTCATATCCTGCAGGTCCTGTGTTGCTACTGGCCAAGAAATGCCATTAAGAGAGGAGACCGGCCTGACAAAATATTATGGGAGTAGTACAGAATTTCCATCTTTTCATCAACTGGTAAAATTATATTTGACTGTCCATCCACTCCCGTTTATATTGCCATGTATGCTTGGTTGTGTGGCTCTGGAGCAGGTTGCATCAGTTGAACATACTCCTACACGTAAGGCTAGTTACAACGTAGAATATGTTCTAAGCCAGGCGTTAACCTGTGTCACCACCTGGTTGTAAGTAATAGCTTTTGCTACGCCAGGGTGTAAAAACTAAGTGTAATGTGGGGTAGACGTATAGTATATATCTATAACTAGTTTCCAAGGTAAGTGTTTCATGACTAGTCATGTCGCATCTTGTTCAATTTTCTAAATCATTACGTCGGGCGTAGGTAGGTCCAACTTATCTCTTCCACCTTATCGTCTAACTGGTGCAACCCACTCCTGGTCAGTAGAGTCAGGAACTTCCCCCTCTTAAGTACTATATGTATTGGCTGAAAGTATTACTATGTGAATTACAAATACTCAATAGCCGGTTTGCCAGTGTTAATAGGAAACTATTTATGACAATGTTTATTGCACGTACAGACAATTACTCTGTGGCAGAGCAACGAGCCAAACGGGGGGTTGACACCTCCAATGTTGAATCTGACGAGGAACCAGCGAAGAGGGCGGTGACTAAACCAATCAGATTCCGTGTAGAGCCACCTGGTGAGGATTTCTTAACTGCTCTTATTCCATTGTGTGTATTACATGCATCAGGAAGTAGATGAAATAAATGAGTAGCACTCCAGAAAAAGACAAATGAACCCAGACAAGCCCAGCGTACAGTGCCACAGCTTCCACCAGCCCCTAGTGGTAAGATCCTGCATTAGGCTACTAGGTCATTGAATGTATAATCAGCTAGTTGATGGTAAGTTTTACACACATTCAAGTATGTAGGTGAAGAAAAGCTTACAGTTAATGCAAGTACTAGTCTTAAATTGAGACGGAATGAAATCATGACCTAATGACAGTTGATATGACAAGAAATTACCACACCCATCTGATCTTGACACACTTGATTATTTAGTGACCAAAAGTGTAACAGTTCTTTATTTGTATTTTTTTAGTAACTTCAAGAGCCAGTGTCTTTGAAAAGACCCTACAACAAGGTACATAATGTTTCAAGTCTGATAAACAAGCCTACTTTCTCAAAGTTCTGTTCCTACCAACTGTATGGGATGAACAGGAAAATCTGTTAAGTGTGTACTATAAATGTGGTAACGGTTTGACATCTGTGATATTCTCTGAAGTTGCAGATGCAGAGGACTTGAGGCCATGTGCCACCTCAAGCCAGAGCGACAGTAAGTGTCTGGTTGTAGTTTTAGGGTAAACAATTGAATTGTATGAAGTATTATAACTTTACAAACCTTTTAAAGCCACTCAATAGAATACAATTACCATTATATTTTTACATATTAGGTCATTTAAAGTCATATTACTACTTTGTGCATACTGTTAGAACTTTCCAAATAGTTGTGGTGCTGTGTATGGGTGAAGCTTGTATTTACAACAGTAGTGAAATCACCCTATTCTTCTGGGGTAAAACACAAGTGTGATGCCATGTTTGTAAATATCTGTATGGATTTGCCATCAAACTAAAAGCATAATATAAAAAAATAAAAATTATGCTTAGCATTTATTTTTGTTGGGATTCATGAACCTTCCCACTGAGCTCCTGACTGACATCCCTTCACGTTTGGTTCTGTGCCAGTTTCAAAAGCAAAGTATGTCTTCATGTTTTTCCTTCTGTTTTCTCAGTAAGTCCAAGTGGCAGCCAGGAAGAAGCTGGCCAAGACAGAGCATCAGAATCAGGTTTCTTTAGCCATCATGTCAGGCTGATGTGTAGGAGTCAGGCGCAGGACACAGAAGCTACTTCCAACAGACTTTACTGGAAGACACGACAAATACAAAGAAACGGGCCTCAACAAAACAAGGAGGCACAAGAATACGCAAAAGTGCGTCAGTACACGAAAACACAGTAGAGCAAAAATCCAGCACCTACGGACAGGCGGAACAATTACACACAACTCACTACAAACAAAACAACAAACTTATAGGGAACATAATTAACACAAAAAGGAAACAGGTGTACAAGGAAGACAAAACCAAACAAACATCGATAACATACAACGGTGGCAGCTAGTACTCCGGGGACGACGAACGCCGAAGCCTGCCCGAGCAAGGAGGAAGAGCAGCCTCGGCCGAAACCGTGACACATCAAGATATTGATCTCGAAATCGTAAATGTAGAAAGTTTAAATAACAGCATGATTTTTTCTTATATTTTAGACCAAGAGCTGCCATCCCTGCTTGATGAGCCTGTGGCTTCTGAGATGCCTGCTGGATACATTAAAGGTATATTATGCTAGCCTATATGTTACAACATGTTGCTTCTCTTGTATTGTCAACATCAATTCCAAATTGTTTGGCTGTCAGCGGATACATGGTTATCAATACTACTAATATATATGAAGGGTGGATATTTTGATCGCGGTATTTCACATGGCCTTGATCCATGTCCTGCCTGGTACTCATGGCTTGTATTGTCACGCTGCTTGCAGCAAAACTGTTGAGTCTTTATTATTTTGCAGATCTTCAAGCAGTGGAGATGAGGATAATGGTGAAACTGGAGATGATCCGTACAGAGTTCAGGACTGCTCTGAACCAAGTTATGGAGGCCATAGAGGATAATGGTGGAACTGGAGATGATCCGTACAGAGTTCAGGACTGCTCTGAACCAAGTTATGGAGGCCATAGAGGATAATGATGAAACTGGAGATGATCCGTACAGCGTTCAGGACTGCTCTGAACCAAGTTATGGAGGCCATAGAGGATAATGGTGGAACTGGAGATGATCCGTACAGAGTTCAGGACTGCTCTGAACCAAGTTATGGAGGCCATAGAGGATAATGGTGGAACTTGAGATGATCCGTACAGAGTTCATACGATCGAGGTATTTAACTTATCTTAAGAAGAAACGATCAGCCCTCTGCCTGTTTACACAAGTTTTAGCCCATGATTACATGATACACTACAAACATGATTTCTCATTACTATCAATCAGAACTGTATGGCCAGCTGTTTTAGCTGAGGAACACACAAATGAGTGGGGTTTCTTTTATTTTTTTATCAGATCCGATACCTGACCCTCTGCTGTGGCCTGGACCTGGGCTCAGGAATCAGACGAATGATGAGAAAAATTAGAACAGAGGAGCTGTGGACAGGCTACTCCTTGAAGGGCAGGAAGGGGAAGAGGGCCTTTAATTAGCTATCAATCTATGATGCTGTCACAAGTAAGTAAATGCACAAGTTTAGATCCTTATTTATTATTATTTAGTAGATAGTATTATTGGTCAAGTGATGGTAAGTCAAATGTGTTTTTATTAACATTTCAAATGAATTAAAATCAGTAACAAGGCAGTTACAAATTAATGTGAAATCCTACCACCTGTTAAGATCGGAGAGAGAGGACAAAGGAAAGGTGAAGGAGAGAGGTCTCATGGCCAAAACTGCCTATGGGGGACGAGAGGGACAATACCCAATCTCTGTCTCAGCCAGCATAGGTGGAAAAGTAATGATATGACATGGAATGTACCATTTACAATTATTTTTCACAACATAGGAGCGTCCCTGAAAGCACACCCCAAGGCTACCTACCAAGAGGTAGATGACAAAATAGCAGACGCTCTCAAACATGCACCAGCTCGGCTCAAGAGTAAGAGAAAGGTATGATTAAAAATAACACTTTATGATTGTTTAGATTTTTTTTTACTTCACTTTAATCCAGTCGGTCAATTTAACTAAATGATTGTGCTAGTCAAAAAGAAATGTAGTAGGGAGTCGACGTTAAACTGGCATTTTGATAATTTGTTTACGAAAAATAATGACCAGTTTGTGTTATTTTAACTTCCAGGAGCGGGTCGAGGAAGAGACTGTGGATGAGGATGGAGCAGCAGCACCTGAATAAACCTAACATAGTTATTCACTTTTAGCTTTAAGCAGTTTTACAGTTATTGATTGGAGTGCAGTGTTCATGTTTTTACTGACTTGTTATTTTGAGCTTATTGCTGTGATTTTGTTCACAAATCTATTGTGATACAGTTTATGTAAAAAAATAACTTATTTTCTGGCATTTTGCATATTTCGTCAGTGGACACCTACCGACAGGTTATTGTGTATATGTTCAGGGTAGATTAAATGACGTGTCTTAAGGGTCCTCCCGAGTGGCGCAGTGGTCTAAGACACTGCATCGCAGCTGCGTTGCTACAGATGCTGGTTCGATACCTGTCTGTGTCGCAGCCAGCCACGACCGGGAGACCCATGAGGTGATGCACAATTGTCCGGGTTAGGGGAGGGTTTGGCCAGCCGGAATGTCCTTGTCCCCATCACACTGTTACGTGCCTTATTGGTACTATAGGTACCCACTGACGAAAGTTACGTTACCAGAAACTGCATTTTATGGGGCTCTCAACGTACTTTCTGACGTTTAGCAACGTTATGAGGTTGACTTAAAAATACACATATTTAACGGTTTAAAATCCCCCACATTTCTACTTCCTGAAAAGACTTGGGACATACGTTTTGTCAGCGGACACCACAGCTACGTAGAAGGAACGTTTCACAATAACGTTATCATGACTTATGTAGGGACTAAAATAACTTTGGTGACATCCTGGAACGTAATTTTGTTAGCTGGGAAAGCTCACTCTAGAAAGGTATTCCAGTTTCTGCCTTCCAGCTGGAATGGAAATCTTTGCCAGTGGGTGTGCGTGTGGAAACTACCTGCTCCTCCCCTCTGAAGCATAGGTTACTGTATCCTACTGACAACGTTACAAGCATGATTCAGAAATTAGGGAGATATGTTTAATTTGAGAAGAATGGCTAACATGAACAATGAATGCTACCAGAGATATGTGATATAAGATCAAATGTTATGTCAATATTATTATCTCTAAATTGATTCCCCCACCCGTATTTCAAATATTATTATTCCGATTTAGCTGTTAATCTGGATTTAATTTATAAACGCTTTCTGTCATTTCCGATTGGAGGTCAGATGACCACGTGACTTCCGATCCTACCAATTTATTACTTTGTAACAGTCAAAAGTGGTTATTCCCAACGTTGATCAACTCCCAATCTATGCCAAGATTTTCATTAAATCTTTAAATAATAATATGTGAAATACGGGTGGGGGAATCAATTTAGAGATAATAATATTGACATAACATTTGATCTTATATCACATATCTCTGGTAGCGTTGATGCCACAAGGGAACTGAAGCAATTGTCCACTTGGTGGCGCAAGTGTTCCACCGACCGTCACGTTTTCCAAGCAGTCCTGTGTGGTCCATCCAACTACATTTGAACGTTGAACCACTTGACTTCAATACATCATCAACGCAAATAATATGAACAATAAAAATAGCCTGTCTTTATTTTATATGTCGGTAGAGCCTTGTACGATAAGACCAGGGTGAATAGGCCTTCATAAAGTTGCCCTCCTAAATTACTTAGAGGCCAAACTTCAAAGATGTCCATGGCACTGGACTGCAGTAAGAGCTAGGCCTACAGTGCGGCCTACGGAGCGGTCCTGGTGTATGGTCCTGGCTGCCTAAATGTTTCCTCCACATAATAAACTGTACAAACATGGCACTTTAGAGGGTTACTTTTACAATTAGCCTTACTGAGTCACTACAACAAACTTCCTATCATGGACATGAAATGCCATTAGGCCTAATGAAGATACCGTATATGTAAGTTACTTAGTTGGTGTCTTGTGAATCAACTGGTATGCGCATCAGGGTTTAATATTTCCCCTGTGTTTTACAAATGTTCCATCCCGAGAATAAATCACTTTTCTCCTGCTGTGTGAGACTGCTGTCTCCTGGCTATCAGCCCTGTCTCTGTGTTTGACCAAAACTGGCTCTCCTTCAGCGCCATGGAGTGCACAGGTATTACGGTTGCTGTCCTTTCAGCACCACAAGCCTTTCACATCTGATGTGACACTGTTGTTGTCTCTATTGGTGATAGTGTGATAGTGGTGCTGGCTACCATTAGCTGTGCAAACAGTGCATTATGTTCAAATCAAATTGTATTGGTCAAATATACATATTTAGCAGATGCTATTGCGGGTGTAGCGAAATGCTTGTGTTTCTAGCACCAACAGTGAAGTAGTATCTAACAATTCACAACAATACACACAATACACTCAAATCTAAAAGTAAAAGAATGGATTGAAGAAATATATAAATATTAGGATGAGCAACGTCGGTGTGGCATAAACTAAAATACAGTAGAATAGAATACAGTATATATATATATGTGATGAGCAAAGCAAAAATATGTAAACATTATTAAAGTGACTAGTGTTTCATTATTAAAGTGGCCATTGATTCCAAGTCTATATATGTAGGGCAGTAGCCTCTAAGCTGCAGGGTTGCGTAACCGGGTGGAAGCCGGCTAGTGATGGCAGGTGAGTTCCTGCCGCTCTGATATCCAAAAGTTATTTCCGGCTGTAATGTAATAACACAAAAAAAATTCTGGCCAAATAATGTAAGAAATAACACACAAAAAACACAAAATACTGCAAAGTTGCTTAGGAGCTAGAAGCAGAGCTGCCATATCTGTCGGCGCCATCTCCAAAATTCTATGTGTTATGTTGTGTCCCATGCGGGTTCTGTCTGTGTCCGCGGCAGCCCGAAGCGCGGCCTGTTTGATTAATTCATAATGTCATCAAAAAGCATTGCTCCTCCTTCACGAGAACTAGAATGGGCCGACTACAGAATATATAATGTCTGGCGTATTAAGTGATGCTATGTTTTCTGTTATTTTCATGACATTTTTTTTGATTCAACGTATTGGTAAATTTTTGGTCCCTCTGAAGGCCTTGGTCCTATAGTCACGGTTCGCCACTGGATCTAAGTGAAGGCTTAAATTAAACCTGGCCAGAGGCAGGTTTAACTTCAGATTAATGGATGTTGGCCCCCAGGTTGACCTGGGCAATGAGAGAAAATGGATTACCTGGACTATTTCAATGATCTCAGAACAACTAGTGTTTTATCTGCTATCTACTTCTTTTGATTATTTCTCAAGTGGATGTAAATTCTGGTGTTGGCAATCATTTGGAAAGGTGGAATTATTTAATATTATGTTATATTAGTAATACAAATAATAACAATGTATCAAAAGGAACAATGTATTTATACCTCTAGATGTTATATTTTATTATGAATTCGTTTTACTAGCCATTTACCAAACGTATTACTGTGTTGATAATTTATTTTAAATATTGATAATGCTTTTAATATATATACAGTACCAGTCAAAAGTTTGGACACACCTACTAATTCCAGGGTATACAGAAGATAGCCTTATTTGGTAAAAGACCAAGTCCATATTATGGCAAGAACAGCTCAAATAATCAAAGAGAAACAACAGTCCATCATTACTTTAAGACATGAAGGTCAGTCAATCCTGAAAATATGAAGAACTTTGAAAGTTTCTTCAAGTGCAGTCGCAAAAACCATCAAGCGATATGTTGAAACTGGCTCTCATGAGTACCGCCACAGGAAAGGGGAAGACCCAGAGTTACCTCTGCTGCAGAGGATAAGTTCATTAGAGTTCCCAGCCTCAGAAATTGCAGCCCAAATAAGTGCTTCACAGAGTTCAAGTAACAGACACATCTCAACATCAACTGTGCAGAGGAGAGTGCGTGAATCAGGCTGAGGAAGCTATTGCAGTGGATGCCCCTCAGCCTGTTGAGATACAAAATGTTGTTAGCTATTTTAGGGATACTGATACACTGATTGTAAAGAAGGTGGATTTTGTGACATTTATTGCGCAAGTGAGTATTTATACTGCCCAAACGAACAAGAAGTCTAAGAAACTGGACATACTGTAATTGTATGTGCGGCTGAATGTTTTTTTGAGTCTTCAGGAATTAACAGCCGAAGCGCTGCAGGGAATCCTGCCTGAAGATGTTACCCCTCCCAGGCCCCTGAGTCTGTGTAGGGATGTGATTTGGATTGGACTGGGACTGAAGGAGTTGGTTGTTTTTTTGTTGATCTGTTTTTGTATTTTGTGTGATGACGTGAGTCCCCCCCTTGTATTTTTTCTCCAGTTTACTAACCATACAGTAGGTTGTGGCAGACAGATGATGAATGATAAGAAGCCATATGCGCTCTTATAAGGTCCATACTACTGAATAGTGTCAGTTCACATTACATTTGTGTGAACGTCATTATACCAGAGAATAATAATTAATTAGTTCATCAGTCCCAATAGATGTTGCTGTGGTTACAGGTGCAAAGCTTATGGGCATGTGGCAGCAGTGTGTTGGAGGGATATTCGTCCCGTGTAGCTCAGTTGGTAGAGCATTTGCAACGCCAGGGTTGTGGGTTCGATTCCCACGGGGGACCAGTATGAAAAAACATATGCACTCACTAACTAAGTCGTTCTGGATAAGAGCGTCTGCTAAATGACTTAAATGTAAATATTCCTAGGTGTGAGAAGTGTGCAGAAGGGGCATGAGACAAATAACTGTGTCGTTTAGTAGTATCAGGAGAATAAGTGTTTTATTTGTACGGGTGCCCATGGTGGTCTCCGGGTTCCCTTGGAGAGTTCATCAATGAGCTTGACTCCTTGATAAGTTCCTTTCCTGAGGATGGCTCACCCCTCACAGTTCTGGGGGATTTCAACCTCCCTACGTCTACATTTGACTCATTTCTCTCTGCCTCCTTCTTTCCACTCCTCTCCTCTTTTGACCTCACCCTCTCACCGTCCCCCCTACTCACAAGGCAGGCAATACGCTTGACCTCATCTTTACTAGATGCTGTTCTTCTACTAATCTCACTGCAACTCCCCTCCAAGTCTCCGACCACTACTTTGTATCCTTTTCTCACTCCCTCTCCTCCAACACTACTCACTCTGCCCCTACACAGATGGTAATGCGCCGTCGCAACCTTCGCTCTCTCTCTCCCGCTACTCTCTCCTCTTCCATCCTATCATCTCTTCCCTCTGCTCAATCCTTCTCCCTCCAATCTCCTGATTCTGCCTCCTCAACCCTCCTCTCCTCCCTTTCTGCATCCTTTGACTCTCTATGTCCCCTATCCTCCCGGCCGGCTCGGTCCTCCCCTCCAGCTCCGTGGCTTGATGACTCATTGCGAGCTCACAGAACAGAGCTCCGGGCAGCTGAGCGGAAATGGAAGAAAACTAGACTCCCTGCAGACCTGGCATCTTTTCACTCCCTCCTCTCTAAATTTTCTTCATCTGTTTCTGCTGCTAAGGCCACTTTCTACAACTCTGAATTCCAAGCATCCGCCTCTAACCCTAGGAAGCTCTTTGCCACATTCTCCTCCCTGCTGAATCCCCCCCCTCCTCCCTCTCTGTGGATGACTTCGTCAACCATTTTGAAAAGAAGGTTGACGACATCCGATCCTCGTTTGTTAAGTCAAATGACACTGCTGGTCCTGCTCACACTGCCCTACCCTATGCTTTGACTTCTTTCTCCCCTCTCTCTCCAGATAAAATCTTGCGACTTGTGACGGCAGGCCGCCCAACAACCTGCCCGCTTGACCCTATCCCCTCCTCTCTTCTCCAGACCATCTCCGGTGACCTTCTCCCTTACCTCACCTCGCTGATCAACTCATCCTTGACCGCTGGCTATGTCCCTTCCGTCTTCAAGAGAGCGAGAGTTGCACCCCTTCTCAAAAAACCAACACTCGATCCCTCTGATGTCAACAACTACAGACCAGTATCCCTTCTTTCTTTTCTCTCCAAAACTATTGAGCGTGCCGTCTTTAGCCAACTCTATTGCTATCTCTCTCAGAATGACCTTCTTGATCCAAACCAGTCAGTTTCAAGACTGGTCATTCAACTGAGACTGCTCTTCTCTGTGTCACAGAGGCTCTCCGCACTGCTAAAGCTAACTCTCTCTCTCCTCTGCTATTGTCCTTCTAGACCTGTTTGCTGCCTTTGATACAGTGAACCATCAGATCCTCCTCTCCACCCTCTCCGAGCTGGGCATCTCCGGCGCGGCTCACTCTTGGATTGCGTCCTACCTGACCGGTCGCTCCTACCAAGTGGCGTGGCGAGAAGCTGTCTCCGCACCACGTGCTCTCACCACTGGTGTCCCCCAGGGCTCAGTTCTAGGCCCTCTCCTATTCTCGCTATACACCAAGTCACTTGGCTCTGTCATATCCTCACATGGCCTCTCCTATCATTGCTACGCTGACGACACACAACTAATCTTCTCCTTTCCCCCTTCTGATAACCAGGTGGCGAATCGCATCTCTGCATGTCTGGCAGACATATCAGTATGGATGACGGATCACCACCTCAAGCTGAACCTCGGCAAGACGGAGCTGCTCTTCCTCCCGGGGAAGGACTGCCCGTTCCATGATCTCGCCATCACGGTTGACAACTCCGTTGTGTCCTCCTCCCAGAGTGCGAAGAGCCTTGGCGTGACCCTGGACAACACCCTGTCGTTCTCCGCTAACATCAAGGCGGTGACCCGATCCTGTAGGTTCATGCTCTACAACATTCGGAGAGTACGACCCTGCCTTACACAGGAAGCGGCACAGGTCCTAATCCAGGCACTTGTCATCTCCCGTCTGGATTACTGCAACTCGCTGTTGGCTGGGCTCCCTGCCTGTGCCATTAAACCCCTACAACTCATCCAGAATGCCTCAGCCCGTCTGGTGTTCAACCTTCCCAAGTTTTCTCACGTCACCCCGCTCCTCCGCACACTCCACTGGCTTCCAGTTGAAGCTCAAATCTGCTATTTACAGAAAAATAAGTCCTGGATGCTTAGACAGGAAATCCACAGGGGGCGACCAATTGGATCCCTGTCTGCTTACATGTGCAGCGCCCATCATTGTTGGCTCAATAACCCACATGTTTTATTTAACATTGTTATCAGGAAATATTCAAAAAGTATGGAAATCAGCTAGTAGTGATCTCAATATTTATCGCCCCAGTTCAAAGGCTTCCTTGTCTAGATAAGATGATTGAATCCTTGGTAAATGTACAACTTTTTTTTCTTTCTGAGAAATGCATTTTGAATTTAAACCAATCAGGGCCTGGGCATAGCAATATTAAAGCAACCACTTTAGTTGTTAATGATCTTGTCAATGCTTTAGACACTAAAATGAAATGTGCTGCTTTGTTTGTGGACCTGTCAAAAGCTTTCGATACTGTTGATCATGCTATTTTGTTGAATAAATTGTCCTCGATAGGCCTGAGCTCTGACGCCTGCTCATGGTTTCCTGATTGTCTTAGTGACAGAACTCAGGCCATCGAGATTGATGGGGTTAAGTTATTTTCTTGAAGTACCACAGCGATCGATTTCGGGACCTGTTCTCGTCACTCTTTATATAAACACCATTGGTCAATCTGTAAAAAAAAAATGTTAACTTCATCTATACTACTATGTATGTTATCGCCCCAACTGTTGATCTGGCTGTATCCAAACTACAGTCAGATTTTATAGCTCTGCAGGAATCCCTTGAGGATTTAAAACTTGTGCTTAATATTGAATTTACCACAGCTCCAACAAGTTGTAGAAACATCAAGGATGATCAATGGAAACAGGATGCACCTGAGCTCAATTTCAAGTCTCATAGCAAAGGGTCTGAATACTTATGTAAATAAGGTATCAGTTTTTTTTATTTTTAAGCAATTTCCAAAAATGTCTAAAAACCTGTTTTCTCTTTGTCATTATGGGCAGATTGATGAGGGGGGAAAACATTTTAAATCAATTTTAGAGTAAGGCTGTAACGTAACAAAATTTGCAAAAAGTGAAGTTGTCTGAAAACTTTCCGAATGAACTGTCGTATTTTAATGAAAGGAAGTCAGGCTAGCGAGCAAGCATTTTAGCCAGGTAGCCTAGGACAACAAAAACTAAAAGCCTCAAAGACCGTTTAGGCAACATGAAAGAGGAGGATGGCCTTGGCGTTTCTCTACCAGTAGGGGGAGACATGATTGTTCTACTTGCACGCATCCACACACAAACAGAAATCAGTGCCATGGACAGCCACATCATATTTAGCTTATGTTGATTGCACTAAATAGTTGTTGGTATCTTTTAGTTGTCGCTGTATTAGACCAAGCATAGATTATTAGATGATGTTGATATTGAAATGGGGCTGGAATAGTGGAGGCAGCTCCTGTTTTCTTTGTGACTTGTGCTAACTCTCCATGGTTCTAAATCAATAGTTGTTTAGTAGTCTGAAAATGTGGGAAACATGACCTTGCTTGACCCCTGCTGTAGGTCATGGAACTGTTTGTTACATGTAATATGTTTTGTAGACTTCACCTGACAGATGTTGCTCTCCGGTTTGGTAATGAAACAAATGTGTGGTTGAATTGATTCTGCCACTGTGTCTTCTTATTGTCTCGGCCTTCAGCCTATATATCCCGGTGGCAAGGCATATGAACTAACAGGTTATAGCTCAAACAACCCAATTATCACAACACATAGGTTGTAATATGTTTTTGGCTTCCCCAGTGATGTTACCCATGCACTGCTACTGGTAAGAGGTATTTATATTCCCCGGGACCACCCATACGTTAAAAAATTAAATAATAATGTATGCACGCATCACTGTAAGTCCCTTTGGATAAAAGCGTCTGCTAAATGGCATACTTACATACATACAACTGGCGTACAGTACTTTCAAAAAGACAAACCCCAAATCTCTAGCTATGTGACTTGTAAAATATTTGTTCGCGTTCTTCAATCACTCGGTTTGACACAAAAACAACACATAGCAACCATCACCAAACGTGGTAATATCTTGATAGATTTGTTAACTAGCACGTTATGACATGTTCTTTCGATATTATAAAGTGTAAACGTGCTATTACATACCTCTAGTAATAAATACAAACAGACACAAAGGTTATCCTCTTGACAGCACAGTTCTGGCGCTTTCTACATTCTGAAGAATGGTGTGCGCCTGCCCGGAACTACTTCTTCTTCTCCTTTGGAGTTTAACTGCGGTTGGCATCAAATATGTTGCATTACCGCCCCCAGCTGGACTATAATATATATACATTATACTTTGTAATACAAAATGAAAAAAATGACTACACAAAAAATGAAAATATACACCCCCCCCCCCCCCCCCCCCCCCCCAAATAAAAAAAATACTTTCCAACTAACTCTACACTAATTAAAAACACACTAACCCATTCCACTACTTTGACCCTATCTGCTCCTGCACCATGCCAACGGAATGGGAAGGCGGGACACCACCCCTCAACACACCCTGTAGCTCTTCTGAAATCAGATCTCGTATACCCAAATACTTCTCTGCAGCTGCCACCACAACATTTATATTCTGTGATTTACGTTCCATCTCTGCAGTACAGTTGATAACCATTGCTATGAACGTTAAGAAGCCAACCTTATATCACTCGTTGGCCTATCCCCCTGTGCTGGCACAGACCTCACACGGATCCTCTCAGGATCCCTCCCCCTTGACCCGTCCTCCTCTACTTTCTTCACTGCTTCAGCATACTACACCCCCTGCACTCCTCTAACCCTAACCTGTCTCTACCATGGGCACCCGTACAAATAAAACACTTATTCTCCTGATACTACTAAACGACACAGTTATTTGTCTCATGCCCCTTCTGCACACTTCTCACACCTAGGAATATTTACATTTTAGTCATTTAGCAGACGCTCTTATCCAGAGCGACTTAGTTAGTGAGTGCATATATTTTTTTCATACTGGTCCCCCGTGGGAATCGAACCCACAACCCTGGCGTTGCAAGCGCCATGCTCTACCAACTGAGCTACACGGGACGAATATCCCTCCAACACACTGCTGCCACACGCCCATAAGCTTTGCACCTGTAACCATAGCAACATCTATTGGGGCTGATGAACTAATTAATTATTATTCTCTGGTATAATGACGTTCACACAAATGTCATGTGAACTGACACTATTCAGTAGTAAGGACCTTATAAGAGCTCATACGGCCTCTTATCATTCATCATCTGTCTGCCACAACCTACTGTATGGTTAGTTAACTGGAGAAAAAATACAAGGGGGGGACTCACGTCATCACACAAAATACAAAAACAGATCAACAAAAAAAACAACCGACTCCTTCAGTCCCAGTCCAATCCAAATCACATCCCTACACAGACTCAGGAGCCTGGGAGGGGGAACATCTTCAGTCAGGATTCCCTGCAACGCTTCGGCTGTTAATTCCTGAAGACTCAAAAAACCATTCAGCCGCACATACAATTACAGTATGTCCAGTTTCTTAGACTTCTTGTTCGTTTGGGCAGTATAAACACTCACTTGCGCAATAAATGTCACAAAATCCACCTTCTTTACAATCAGTGTATCAGTATCCCTAAAATAGCTAACAACATTTTGTATCTCAACAGGCTGAGGGGCATCCACTGCAATAGCTTCCTCAGCCTGATTCATGCACTCTCCTCTGAACAGTTGAGATGTTGAGATGTGTCTGTTACTTGACCTCTGTGAAGCACTTATTTGGGCTGCAATTTCTGAGGCTGGGAACTCTAATGAACTTATCGTCTGCAGCAGAGGTAACTCTGGGTCTTCCCCTTTCCTGTGGCGGTACTCATGAGAGCCAGTTTCAACATATCGCTTGATGGTTTTTGCGACTGCACTTGAAGAAACTTTCAAAGTTTTTCATATTTTCAGGATTGACTGACCTTCATGTCTTAAAGTAATGATGGACTGTTGTTTCTCTTTGATTATTTGAGCTGTTCTTGCCATAATATGGACTTGGTCTTTTACCAAATAAGGCTATATTCTGCATACCCTGGAATTAGTAGGTGTGTCCAAACTTTTGACTGGTACTGTATATATATTAAAAGCATTATCAATATTTAAAATAAATTATCAACACAGTAATACGTTTGGTAAATGGCTAGTAAAACGAATTCATAATAAAATATAAAATCTAGAGGTATAAATACATTGTTCCTTTTGATACATTGTTATTATTTGTATTACTAATATAACATAATATTAAATAATTCCACCTTTCCAAATGATTGCCTACACCAGAATTTACATCCACTTGAGAAATAATCAAAAGAAGTAGATAGCAGATAAAACACTAATTGTTAAAACACTAGTTGTTCTGGGATCATTGAAATAGTCCAGGTAATCAATTTTCTCTCATTGCCAAGGTCAACCTGGGGGCCAACATCCATTCATCTGAAGTTAAACATGCCTCTGGCCAGGTTTAATTTAAGCCTTCACTTAGATCCAGTAGCGAACCGTGACTATAGGACCTAGGCCTTCAGAGGGATCAAAATTCCATCAATAAGTTGTATCAAAAAATATATAATGAAAATAACAGAAAACATAGCATCACTTAATACGGCAGACATGATATATTCTCTAGTCGGGACATTCTAGTTCTAGTGAAGGAGGAGCAATGCTTTTTGATGACATTATGAATGAATCAAACAGGCCGCGCTTCGGGCTGCCGCGGACACAGACAGAACCCGCATGGACACAACAGGACACATAGAATTTTGAAGATGGCGCCGACAGATATGGCAGCTCTGCTTCTAGCTCCTAAGCAACTTTGCAGTATTTTGTGTTTTTTGTGTGTTATTTCTTACATTATTTGGCCAGAATTTTTTTTGTGTTATGACATACAGCCGGAAATAACTTTTGGATATCAGGAGCGGCAGGAACTCACCTGCCATCACTAGCCGGCTTCCACCCGGTTACGCAACCCTGCAGCTTAGAGGCTACTGCCCTACATATATAGACTTGGAATCAATGGCCACTTTAATAATGAAACACTAGTCACTTTAATAATGTTTACATATTTTTGCTTTACTCATCTCATATATATATACTGTATTCTATTCTACTGTATTTTATTTTATGCCACACCGACCTTGCTCATCCTAATATTTATATATTTCTTCAATCCATTCTTTTACTTTTAGATTTGAGTGTATTGTGTGTATTGTTGTGAATTGTTAGATACTACTTCACTGTTGGTGCTAGAAACACAAGCATTTCGCTACACCCGCAATAGCATCTGCTAAATATGTATATGTGACCAATACAATTTGATTTGAACATAATGCACTGTTTGCACAGCTTATGGTAGCCAGCACCACTATCACACTATCACCAATAGAGACAACAACAGTGTCACATCAAATGTGAAAGGCTTGTGGTGCTGAAAGGACAGCAACCGTAATACCTGTGCACTCCATGGCGCTGAAGGAGAGCCAGTTTTGGTCAAACACAGAGACAGGGCTGATAGCCAGGAGACAGCAGTCTCACACAGCAGGAGAAAAGTGATTTATTCTCGGGATGGAACATTTGTAAAACACAGGGGAAATATTAAACCCTATTGCGCATACCAGTTGATTCACAAGACACCAACTAAGTAACTTACCTATACGGTATCTTCATTAGGCCTAATGGCATTTCATGTCCATGATAGGAAGTTTGTTGTAGTGGCTCAGTAAGGCTAATTGTAAAAGTAACCCTCTAAACTGCCATGTTTGTACAGTTTATTATGTGGAGGAAACATTTAGGCAGCCAGGACCATACACCAGGACCGCTCCGTAGGCCGCACTGTAGGCCTAGCTCTTACTGCAGTCCAGTGCCATGGACATCTTTGAAGTTTGGCCTCTAGTAATTTAGGAGGGCAACTTTATGAAGGCCTATTCACCCTGGTCTTATCATACAGGGCTCTACCGACATATAAAATAAAGACAGGCTATTTTTATTGTTCGTATTATTTGCGTTGATGATGTATTGAAGTCAAGTGGTTCAACATTCAAATGTAGTTGGATGGACCACACAGGACTGCTTGGAAAACGCGACGGTCGGTGGAACACTTGCGCCACCAAGTGGACAATTGCTTCAGTTCCCTTGTGGCATCAACGCTACCAGAGATATGTGATATAAGATCAAATGTTATGTCAATATTATTATCTCTAAATTGATTCCCCCACCCGTATTTCATATATTATTATTCCGATTTAGCTGTTAATCTGGATTTAATTCATAAACACTTTCTGTCATTTCCGATTGGAGGTCAGATGACCACGTGACTTCCGATCCTACCAATTTGTTACTTTGTAACAGTCAAAAAGTGGTTATTCCCAACATTGATCAACTCCCAATCTATGACACGATTTTCTTTAAATCATTATCTTTGATATTTGGCGGACAGTTTACAGAGCTACGTTTTGTGTAAACGTTTTCGAATATGACGTGCCCGAGAACGGCACCTTCCTCCCGAAAGCATTGCGGTATCGCTTCTCGGCCTTTTGGCTAAGATCAAGATCAATTTGCAGTACCAAGGAGATCCTGAAGGTGGAGCGATGTCGTCATCGTCCACGTCACAGTCGGCAGCCGCCGGACTGAAGAACACGCTGCGTTTTCATTGGACTGGAAAAGAAAAGTTGATGGAAAGAGTTATTTTTGGAAAGGACGTTCTTTTTGGACCTCTACGGCTGACAGCAGACGATGTGCACTGTCTGCAACAAAACACACCGGAGAAGTTTTATGATGTGTCGTTCTACACCAACTCCAGGCTGGAGGAGGTGAGAGGGCTCTTCCGAGCGAACTCGACAGCACCCGCCCTCAGTAGCTTTCAAGTTGAGTCCCTGTGCAGGCACAATCTGAGGGTGCTAACGGTGCACATGTTCAACCCCTGGGTCACTGAAGAAACGCTAGTGTGCTACCTCAGCCGGTATGTGACCATCTTGCCAGGAGTGAGAGACATTAAGGACGCTCTAGGCATCTGGACAGGGAAGAGGCAGTTTCGCGTGCTGCTAAAGGAAGACGAGAGCGGCCATGATGGCTACCTCCATCCTCCCGCGTCTTTTTCTATCGGTGCAGACAGGGGTTACATCATGTATGCTGGGCAGCCTCGTTTTTGCAGGAAGTGCAGCACGTACGGGCACCTCGCTGATGCCTGCACCCAGACAAGGTGCAGAAACTGTGGGGCCCTCGGCCATGTAATGAGGGATTGCACCGTGCCTAAGCGCTGCAGTCTGTGCAGCTCAGAGGAGCACCTGTTCCGTCACTGCCCAAAGGCAGCCCCCTCCTACGCCAGAGTGGTGAGCGGGAAAAGAGCAGATGAGGGAAAAGTTATAGAGCTACGCGCTATTGAGGAGGTCGTGAAGGAGCTAGTGATGGAGAGAGAACTGCGAGAGTCTGAGGAGAGCGGGAGTGAGGCGCCATCATCACCTCATGAGGAGAGCGGAGCGGGGGACAGGAGCTGGAGCAAGCAAATGGAGGAGGCTACGGGAGAGCCCACCGCGCCCTCTGCTCCGGAGAGCTGGACCACGGTGGGAGAGAGGAGGAAGTGCTCTATCAAGAGGAATCAGATATACATTTACATTTACATTTTAGTCATTTAGCAGACGCTCTTATCCAGAGCGACTTACAGGAGCAATTAGGGTTAAGTGCCTTGCTCAAGGGCACATTTACGTCATTTAGCAGACGCTCTTATCCAGAGTGACTTACAAATTGGTGCATTCACCCTATAGCCAGTGGGATAACCACTTTACAATTTTTATTTTTTATTTTTTTTTAGGGGTGGGGGGGGGGTAGAAGGATTACTTTATCCTATCCCAGGTATTCCTTAAAGAGGTGGGGTTTCAAATGTCTCCGGAAGGTGGTGAGTGACTCCGCTGACCTGGCGTCGTGAGGGAGCTTGTTCCACCATTGGGGTGCCAGAGCAGTGAACAGTTTTGACTGGGCTGAGCGGGAACTATGCTTCCGCAGAGGAAGGGGAGCCAGCAGGCCAGAGGTGGATGAACGCAATGCCCTCGTTTGGGTGTAGGGACTGATCAGAGCCTGAAGGTGCGGAGGTGCCGTTCCCCTCACAGCTCCATAGGCAAGCACCATGGTCTTGTAACGGATGCGAGCTTCAACTGGAAGCCAGTGGAGTGTGCGGAGGAGGGGGGTGACGTGAGAGAACTTGGGAAGGTTGAACACCAGACGGGCTGCGGCATTCTGGATGAGTTGTAGGGGTTTAATGGCACAGGCAGGGAGGCCAGCCAACAGCGAGTTGCAGTAATCCAGACGGGAGATGACAAGTGCCTGGATTAGGACCTGTGCCGCTTCCTGTGTAAGGCAGGGTCGTACTCTCCGAATGTTGTAGAGCATGAACCTGCAGGATCGGGTCACCGCCTTGATGTTAGCGGAGAACGACAGGGTGTTGTCCAGGGTCACGCCAAGGCTCTTCGCACTCTGGGAGGAGGACACAACGGAGTTGTCAACCATGATGGCGAGATCATGAAACGGGCAGTCCTTCCCCGGGAGGAAGAGCAGCTCCGTCTTGCCAGGGTTCAGCTTGAGGTGGTGATCCGTCATCCATACTGATATGTCTGCCAGACATGCAGAGATGCGATTCGCCACCTGGTTATCAGAAGATGAGCCCTGTTTCCCCACTCATCCGCATGGAGGCGACGGAGGAGTCCGCCCTGGGGGGGAATCGTTTCAGTTGTTTTGCAAGCGGGGAGTCTGAGGAGAAAAGCGCGGGAAACCCGGGCAGCGCAGAGGAGACTCTGCTTTCCCTGTCAGGCGCGAGCTCTACCGACAGCAGCGGTCTCGCACCCAGCGGTGTTCCAGCACCCACCCTGACTGAGGAGGAAAGTGTTTTCCCGACCCCTATCTTTGTGGACAGTCCTCCCCCTGGGGACCACCGTTTCCCAGACAGGCCTCCTAACGAGGAACTGTACTTAAAGTGAGTCTGGAAATTAATGTCATATTTAGATAGTTGTCTGCTTCCCTCCTTTCCCCATGTCGTCCCTTTTTAACATAGCTAGCATAAACGCTAGAGGGCTTAGGAACCCCGTTAAAAGGGCGACTGTTTTTTCCCATTTGTCCTCCATTTGCTTCTCTGTGTGTTTTTTACAAGAAGTACATTTAAAAGATCAAAATGATGTGGAGAGATTTACGAGGGAATGGGTTCAGGGAGAGTCAAGGTGGAGTGTCGGCGGGGTGCATTCTACAGGGGTTGGTGTTCTATGTGGAAATAGGGATTTAAAAATAGTGGGAAGTTTTTCGGCAGTACACGGGAGGGTTTTAATAGTAGATATTGATTGGAGGGGTAAATGTATTCGGTTAATTAATGTATATGCACCATCGACACCCAAGGAAAGGAGGGAAATGCTGAACAACCTAGACGCTATTTTTATGACAAACAGACAGGTTATTATGGCGGGAGATTTTAATGTATCATATGACCGAGGTAATCTGGGAGGGCATCTTGTAAAAAATCTAATAGAGAAATATAACTTGGTTGATACTTATAGAGTGGCGCATGCAAATGATCCCGGTTTCACCTGGGGAAACAGCAGGGGCGCGAGGAGCCGCATAGATTATGTGTTTGTTCCGCGTGGACTCGGTGTGTCCTCTGCACGCGTCACTCTGGTTTTTTATTCTGACCACAGTTGCCTGTCTGTGACAGTAGAATTAAAAACAATTGAATTTGGAAAAGGATATTGGAAAATTAATAATGGTATTTTACATGACAAAACATTTGAGACTAGATTTAGGTATTTTTTCCAGGGCTGTGTAACCATGAAATCATTGTATTCTACTGTCATAGACTGGTGGGAGAGCACAAAATTACGAATCAAGATTTTTATTCAGAATTATTGCAAAGATAAAGCACGTAATAAATACAAAGATTTTTATAAGTTGCAGAACGAACTAGAAGATCTGCACATCCAAGGTAATTTGAATGGTGGTGGTTTAGATAAAGACACATTGTGTAACCTGCAGAAAAAGCAGCAGGCCTTTTTTGAAAAGAAAGCTCGAGATTTCATGTTTAAAAGTCAACAAGATAAATGGGATAATGATGAGAAGTGCTCTGCATACTTTTTCAAACAAATTAAGTCACGGGGAAAGAGGAGGACCATTTCGGCTTTATTGAATCAAGACGGGGAGACGGTTGAGGATGGAGATGGCATGCTTGGTGTCGCTACCCAGCACTTTTCTCAGCTATTCCAAAAGCAAACAATTAATTATGAGAAGGGGACTACTTTTTTTAAATGTGTGGATGTGCAGATACCTTTAGATATTAGAGACCAATTAGAAGGGGAATTGAATTTAGATGAAATATATATGGCACTGAAGAGCATGAAAGATAACAAAGTACCAGGAGTGGATGGGCTCTCTAAAGAGTTTTACATAGTTTTTTGGGATTTAATTGGATGTCATCTTTTGGAAGTATTTAGAGTTATTTTTGGTTTGGAGCATATGGGAGGTTCAATGTGCGAGGGGGTAATCTCGCTACTTTACAAAAAGGGAGACCCCAAGACACTAGCAAATTGGAGACCTTTAACAATGTTGTGTGTAGACTATAAATTATTAAGTAAAGCCATAACTAATCGTCTGTCCTCTGCCATGGCATATGTTGTTGGTTTAGACCAAACATGTGGTGTGGTAGGGAGAAAGTTAACCTGGAACTTGCAATTGCACAGAGACGTTCAAGCATATTTAGAGGAAAGGCACCTGCCAGCTATTACTGTAAATGTGGACCAGGAAAAAGCCTTTGACATGGTAAACCATGAGTTTTTGTTTAGAGTTCTGAAAAAATGTGGTTTTGGAAAGAATTTTATGAAATGGGTAAAAATTCTTTATAGTAATGTGGGAAGCAGAGTAAATATTAATGGGAATATTGGAAATGTAATCAAGCAATTACGAGGTGTCAGACAGGGGGACCCTCTCTCTGTATGTTTTATATATTGAACCTTTCGCATGTGCAATTAGGACAAATTACAAGATCAAAGGCATTATATTACCTGGAGGGGATATTCTAAAAATTTCACAATACGCGGACGACACCATTTTATATTTACAAGACGACCTGAGCTTGAAAGAGGTTATCAAAGTCATTGATGAGTTCTCTGTTGCCTCCGGGTCTAGGATTAACAAGAATAAAACAGAAATAAAATATATGGGACAGTGGAAATGGAGATCTGATCAGTTATGTGGTTTGACTGTGTGCACAGGACCAATGGTAGTGCTCGGGATATCTTTCGGAAATCAAATTAAAGATGACATGGTTAATTGGAAAGAAAAACTACTTTCGCTTAATAAAAGATTGGGACTGTGGAAAGTGAGGCGACTATCTTTTAGTGGCAAGGTGTTAGTGCTGAAGGCGGACATTCTGCCTTCATTACTCCACCTTGCATATGTGTTTCCCATGCCGGTGTCTCTAAGGAAAATGTTCATACGTGTACTGTTTAATTTCTTCTGGGGGGGATATGAATACATCCGGAGAGATCGGATGTACCAGCCTATAGAGGCTGGTGGAAGGGATTTCCCTCATATTCCTCTCAAACTAGATGCGTTGTTCTACTCAAACGTTTGTTGTCCTGTGTCGTCTTCTGTACATAAATGTCATATATTAATCAAATTCTGGCTGTCCATACCGTTAAGGTTTATGGTGGAGTGGGATAACAGTAAGCCAAAAGCTGAAATTATCCCATTACATTTTAAGAAAATAGTTGAATGGGCAAGGAAAAACCCTGTCTGCAAAGTAAAAGAAAATGTAATCAACCACAGACTGCTATATGTGAAATTGATAGAAAATTGTTGTCCTAGAGACCGATTACCTATATCACCTTCCACCTGGCTACGGTCACAATTAAAAGGTTTAGACAACAGACTGAAAGATTTAAATTGGCTTGTTTTACACAGACGTCTTCCGGTCCGTTCAACATTATATGATCATAATTTGACCCTGAATAAATTTTGTCCCAGGGACAACTGTTTCGCAATTGAAACAATTCCCCATGTTTTATGGGAATGCTCTTTTGCCCAAATAGTTTGGAAGAAAATTAAAATAGATTTTAATATTTTAAAAAACATTGATTATGAAGGGGTAGCCAAATTTGAACTAAAAAATGTGGAAAAGGTGCAATTATTAGAATTAGTGACTCTGGTGTCCCTTATCAAGACTAAACTTTGGGAGGCCAGATGTGGTGCGGTCAATGACACCCTCAAGTGGTCACCGACGGGATTGGTTAAATTTATAAAACAAGAAATTTGGAAAAAAATACAATTCGAAATAGATAAGTGGGGCATCACATCTGTTAAACATAGATGGAAAGGGATATACCCTTCTTTGTAAACGTTTTTTTTATAGCCTATATATAGGCCTATGTGTAACTGTATTCTGGCATGTAAATTGAAATGTAGGCTTTGTAAATATTCAATATACACTGAGGTTTATTCAGAGTTCCCTTTGGTATATGTGTATGATTTTATTTCTATAATAGTTTTTATTCCTTTGAAAGATCAGCTTTGGGAGATTGGTAGAGGCAATTGTTTACATGCTTCTCTTGAATGTAGGCCTTTTAGCTGGTCAGGTTCCTCAGAACAGCACTTTTTTTTAGGAGTTTTGTTATTTTGATATGGTTAAGGTATTGTTTTTGTAAATCCATGTTATGTACAACGTTATGCACTGAATTTGTACTTGTATTTGAATGTGAAATGAAAATATAAATTATTTTCCACCCCAAAAAAAAAAAACATCTGTTCTTATCAGTTTAATATCTGATACGTCCCCTATCTGGGGACCATATATTAAATTGATTTTTGGAACAGGGAGATGGAATAGGGGCTTGCTCCGTCCACTCCACGCATCGACCTGGTATTGCAGTACCTCCAGGAACGGTGCACCCCCTGTCATTGTAAACATAAATCAGGCAAAGACAACAGAATTGCTTTGTTATATTCCATTAGGATCACGATGTATTTTATATTTTCACGTTTGACCATCTTCATCTCAATGTCAATGATGGCTAGAAAGTGATGGTGAAGTCAGTCACTGTTATATTGACTATGATAGCTGATGTGAATGGTGCGTTAATCATCTAATCAAATCAATGTTTATTCGTCACATGCACAGGATACAGGGTGTAAATGGTACAGTGATAATGCTTTAAAGATAATGCTTAAAAAAATCGTGTCATAGATTGGGAGTTGATCAACGTTGGGAATAACCACTTTTGACTGTTACAAGGTAACACATTTGTAGGTTCGTAAGTCACGTGGTCATCTGCCCTCCAATCGGAAATGACAGAAAGTGTTTATAAATTAAATCCAGTTTAACAGCTAAATCGGAATAATAATATATGAAATACGGGTGGGGGAATCAATTTGGAGATAATAATATTGACATAACATTTGATCTTATATCAAATATCTCTGGTAGCGTTGATGCCACAAGGGAACTGAGCAATTGTCCACTTGGTGGCGCAAGTGTTCCACTGACCGTCGCATTTGAATGTTGAACCACTTGACTTCCATACATCATCAACGCAAATAATATGAACAATAAAAATAGCCTGTTTTTATTTTACATGTCTGTAGAGCCTTGTACGATAAGACCAGGGTGAAGAGGACTTCATAAAGTTGCCCTCCTAAATTACTAGAGGCCAAACTTCAAAGATGTCCATGGCACTGGACTGCAGTAAGAGCTATGCCTACAGTGCGGCCTACGGAGCGGTCCTGGTGTATGGTCCTGGCTGCCTAAATGTTCCCTCCACATAATAAACTGTACAAACATGGCACTTTAGAGGGTTACTTTTACAATTAGCCTTACTGTCACTACAACAAACTTCATATCATGGACATGAAACGCCATTAGGCCTTATGAAGATACCGTATATGTAAGTTACTTAGTTGGTGTCTTGTGAATCAACTGGTATGCGCATCAGGGTTTAATATTTCCCCGGTGTTTTACAAATGTTCCAGCCCGAGAATAAATCACTCTTCTCCCAGGTAACCCGGTATTTTCCGCCAAAACCGGAAGTGTCATTCAAAAGCATTATAATGCTTATAAATGTCTGGATTTGATTAGAGCTTTGATCAGCATGAAAATACAAACCTGATGCTACCTGAGCCTGATCAGACATATATTAAATACATTTTATAATACATTTTACAAATACAAATCCCAGATGAAGAATAAGACACTATTTCAAAGCATAGTACATGTAATGTTAGCCAAGTACAATGTAATTACTAGTTGTTACACAGGATTTAGCTAGTTAAAATGAAGTGTATCTTTAGGAGTACTTGTAATTAATGTGTACAGTACATTACCCATCCTGACAACCTGGCCCTCTATTTAAAGCTTATGGAAGTGACATCCAAGTGGGAGAATAAATACACTAGAACACCACTGATAGAAGAATTTGGTCATGACTAATTATTACACTCCGATTCTTTGTGAAGGAGCGGCTTCTATGGAGGAACTTTGAATGTCTGAACTTCAGAGTTGGTTTAACGTTGGACCAGAGCAGATGTTAGCTAGCTAGCTAACAACCTTGTTTGTGCAGTGCAGTGTAGCACTAGAATTAAAAACAGGTCGTACCTTTATGTCGTTAATAAATCCAATGTGAAACATGGTGACTATAGTATCCTTAACTAGCATTGAAAAAGTTCATCCATTCTTCTCAAAGTAAACATATCTCCCTAATTTCTGAATCATGCTTGTAACGTTGTCAGTAGGATACAGTAACCTATGCTTCAGAGGGGAGGAGCAGGTAGTTTCCACACACACCCACTGGCAAACTTCTCTCTCTAATGCATCCGCACTGTCTGCAGTGAAGTCCGTTGATGTAAAACGAACTCAGAAATCTCAAATAAATTGATTCTTTATTAAATTATCTTGACGAAATGATGTACATTCAATCACGCAGACAACCCCAAAGTCTCTAGTTAGCTATGTGACTTGTAAAATAGTTTTTATCATGTTCTTCACTCACTCGGTTTGACACTAAAATGACACATAGCTAAAACCTTTACCAAACATGATAATACCTTGACGTATTTGTAACCTAGCATGTTATGAAATGTTCTTTCTATATTAGAAAGTTGAAACGTGCTATTACATAACTGTAGTAATACATTTGAAACGGACACAACAGCTATTGTCTTGACAGCACAGTTTTAGCGCTTTTTTCTTTATCTGAAGAATGGTGCCCGCCTGACCACTGAGGTATAAGAGGTGGAGACTGTCTCCAAGATGGCCGACCGTTGTTTCAACGTAATCTACTCACGTTCGCATCAGGCCAGGGTTCTGGTGGGGAGTACGCCATCCTATGTACCTAGAGTTACCCAGTTACCCAGGTAGAATATTATGGCATAGGGTTTCACAAAAGTGTGTTAAAATCCATTTAATCAGTTTTATTGAGATATTCTTTAGTATGTAATATTTAAAAGTCTAGTTGTTTTTATTGTAATTATTTAAATAAAATCACTGCAATCTCCTGCTGATACCTTTGCTAACAGGTATTGTGTCAATTTAAAACATGCACAAGACAGTTCACAGATTTGTCCATTTAAATAAATGTAGCCTATTTATTCATTACTACATTTAGCTAACATTATATAGTTAATCCAGAGATCCTTACCTTTGCCTCGATTCGGCAGTCTTGTCCAGATCATCATGGCATTTGTAGTTCTTTAGGATAGCCACATTAGCAGCTAATTAGCGTTTCATTTTTGGGGGGTAAATACAGGCGAATATATTGATCAAAGTCACCTTGTCCTAGAGAGATTTACACTGTTATCAAAACGTTACGCCAGGGTAAGCCTATCTTCCACCCTATGTAAAGCTGGGATATATAAGATACCCCGTGAAAAAAAACACTCTAAAATGTGAAGTTTTGTCACACAACACAATGCCCAGTGGTGTAAAATACTTAAGTAAAAATACTTTAAAGTACTACTTAAGTCGTTTTTTGGGGTATCTGTACTTTACTTTACTATTTATATTTTTGACAACTTTTACTTCACTACATTCCGAAAGAAAAATATGTACTTTTTACTCCATTCATTTTCCCTGACACCCAAAAGTACTCATTACATTTTGAATGCTTAGGACAGAAACATTTTCAAATTCACGCAATTGCAAGAGAACATCCCTGGTCATCCCTACTGCCTCTGATCTGGCAGACTCACTAAACACACATTTAGTTTGTAAATGATGTCTGAGTGTTGGAGTGTGCCCCTGGCTATCCATGAATACAATTTAAAAAATAAAATGGTGTCATCTGGTTACTTAATATAAGGAATTTGAAATGATTTATACGTTTACTTTTACTTTTGATAGTAAAGTATAATTTAGCAATTACATTTACTTTTGATACTTAAGTATATTTAAAACCAAATACTTTTAGACTTTTACTCAAGTAGTATTTTACTGGGTGTCTTTCAGTTTTACTTGAGTCATTTTCTATTAAGGTATCTTTACTTTTACTCAAGTATGACAAATGGGTGCTTTTTCTACCAATGACAATGCCACAGATGTCTCAAGTTTTGAGGGAGCATGCAACTGGCATGCTGACTGCAGGAATGACCACCAGAGCTGTTGCCAGATAATTTAATGGTAATTTTATACCAACCTATACCAACTTAGTTTTAGAGAATTTGGCAGTATGCCCAACCACCCTCACAACTGCAGACCATGTGTATGGTGGTGTGTGGGCGAGCGGTTTGCTGATGTCAATGTCGTGAACAGAGTACCCCATGTTAGCATCAGCATTATGGTATGGGCAGGCATAAGCTACGGAGAAGGAACAAAATTCAATTTTCTTAATGGCAAATGTAATGCAGAGATACCATGATAAGATCCTGAGGGCCATTATCCTGCCAACATCATCACGTCATGTTTTAGCATGATAATGCAGGGCCCAATGTCGCAAGGATCTGTACACAATTCCTAGAAGCTGAAAATGTCCCAGTTCTTCCATGTCCTGCATACTCAATAATAATATAATAATATGCCATTTAGCAGACGCTTTTATCCAAAGCGACTTACAGTCATGCATGCATACATTTATTTTGTGTATGAAAAGACATGTCAACCATTGAGCATGTTTGGGAGGGCTGGATCGACGTGTACCACAGCTTGTTCCAGTTCCCACCAATATACAGCAACTTCACACAGCCACTGAAGAGGAATGGGACAACATTCCACAGGCCACAATCAACAGATTGATCAACTCTATGCAAAGTAGAAGTGTCCCGGAGGAGGAGGAGGCAGCGGCAGATACCCTGTTCTCATGTAATGGGGTAGGGCCCAGTGATGCCAACTTAGCTATTTTGTTGCTAGATTTAGCAACTTTTCAGACTACCCTGGCAACTTTTTTTTCAAATAGCACCTAGCAACAAATGTAGCTACTTTAAAAAACTTATTTGGAACTTTTAGCAACTTTTGAAAAGTGACTCAAACACTAAAATGCACACATTTTCCCTCTAAATGACACAAAAACGATTTTCTCCATCACACACTCAGTCACAACACACATGGCTGGCTGCAAAAGTGCATTGTGAGCGACGTCAGCAGCAGGCGCTCAGCTCGTGCACAGGCAGCAGCAGGCCAGCCAAGCAGCACAACAACCTGGAGAGAGATGCCTAGCGCACACATCATTATTTGAGTTAAGTTGCTTGTTCAATATGATATCATATATACCTTGTTATTAGGCTTGTACCTATAATTGTTGATCAGTCAGGTAGCATGATAACTAACTACCAATACACTGCTTGAGACTATAATTGTTCAGAATGTGTAGGTTTACTAGTTAATAAGAAAATAAATCAAATGTAATTGTTCAATAATATGTAATGTGTAATTGTTCAATAATTAAATGTGTTATGTTTAAAAATAAAAATATCTGATCATCAGTGTCCTGAGTGGCGCAGTGGTCTAAGGCACTGCATCGCAGTGCTAACTGTGCCACTAGAGATCCTGGTTCGAATCCAGGCTCTGTACCGGGAGACTCATGGGCGGCGCACAATTGGCCCAGCGTCGTCCAGGGTAGGGGAAGGAATGGCCGGCAGGGATGTAGCTCAGTTGATAGAGCATGGCGTTTGCAACGCCAGGGTTGTGGGTTCGATTCCCACGGGGGGCCAGTATAACAAAAAACATGTATTCACTAACTGTAAGTCGCTCCAGAGCGTCTGCTAAATGACTAAAATGTAACATTTTACAAAATGTGTTGTGTTTATATTACTTTTACAAATACAAATATGTGATAATAAACAAACAAATCTAAACTAACAAATGTCAAATCATATTTGTCGCCGAGATGGCCAGTCAATTTTAGTAATTATTTCACATAATGACCCAATTTTACGTTATTACGTAATGTCTTCATCACGCAATAACAGGCAGGGGGAGGCAGGTAGCTTAGTGGTTAAGAGCGTTTTGCCAGTAACCGAAAGGTCGCTGGTTCTAATCCCCGAGCCAACTAGGTGAAAAATCTGTCGATGTGCCCTTGAGCAAGGCACTTAACCCTACTTGCTCCTGTAAGTCGCTCTGGATAAGAGCGTCTGCTAAATGACAAAAAAACAAAACAAAAAAAAAAAAACATCACAACGTTATTGAGCAACTTTTAGCAACAAGTCGACCTGGCTCTAGCAATTTCAGCTGAAAATGAGTTGGCAACACTGGAATGGCCGTTCCAAGGATCCCGAATTGCACGGGCCGTTGCACAGTAGTAGTGGGGGAACAGGAAGTTCCGGCAGGCGCGCCCATCCCATGTTCTTCACAATAAAAAAAAGCGCCAGAACTGTGCAGTCAAGAAGATAACCTTTGTGTCTGTTTCTATTTATTACTACAGGTATGTAATAGCACGTTTAGACTTTCTAATGTCGAAAGAACATGTCATACCATGCTAGTTAACACATCCGTTAAGGTATTATCACGTTTGGTAAAGGTTTGATGTGTTATTTTTTGTGTCAAACCGAGTGAGTGAAAGAACTTGATAAAAACTATTTTACAAGTCACATAGCTAGAGATTTTGTGTTTGTCTGAGTGGATGTACATAATTTTCTCAAGGTAATTTAATAAATAATCAATTTATTTGAGATTTCTGAGTTCGTTTAGCATATTATTGGTTTTGTGTAAAATTCCCATGCTGGTAAAATGGCGTCTACTCTCGGTCAGCGTCAACAGACTTCGGTGAGGACAGTGCGGGTGCATCAGAGACAATTTCAAGGTCGCACTACTGTTTTGAAGCTGAATGTAATGATTATCAGTTTTCTACATGTGTACTAATATTCAGACACATTCAGTAGTTTCTGTCTCTATCAATAAATGTTGCTATGGTGTGAACAGGAAATACAATTGTTTTTTGATTGAAGTTTTACAGTGAAGACAAGGTTTAGGAAATTAGCACACGGTGCTGTCTAAAACAAACTGTAACCTTGTACTAAATTGTTTTTGAGTCATTTATGCGTTGATCTACTATAGGTTAGGTATTAGCTCAAAAGTATTGTGGAGCTCCTGCACCTTAATATAAACAGTACCGGCACCCAAAATGAGTGCACCAATTTCAGTCCAAGTCAAACACTGAATTAGATTATTGAACAAGAAAAAAGTGAAAATATTTTTAGAGAATAAAGAATGTGCCTGAACTTTTAAGACAATAACTTTTGTGTCCGCTTCTCTTTATTACTACTGGCCGATTCAGATAAGTCTGAGGCCGGTTAACATCAACAGGGAGGACAAACCCAGCCTGCCTCTCTCCTTCCACACTGAGTCCAAACCTACAGTCACTGGGTCCTGATTGTTACAGTGGAGCCCAGTTTACTGCAGGATCCAGAGATGGCATCAGTGAAGCTGGAAGACTGCAGTCAAACACTGGAGCTGAATGTCAACATTAAAGACGAAGAAGAGGAGGAGAAGATTGGGAAATCTGTTTCTCGTGGTAAGAGCAGGTTCTATCTAATTAAGTTTGTTGGACATGATTTGGAAAGGCACACACCTGTCTATATACAGTGCATTCGGAAAGTATTCAGACCCCTTGACTTTTTCGACATTTTGTTACGTTACAGCCATATTGTTAAATTTATTACATAGTTTTTTCCCCTCATCAATCTACACACAATACCCCATAATGACAAAGCAAAAACAGGTTTTTATCAATTGTTGCAAAAAAACAACTGAACAATCACATTTACATAAGTATTCAGACCCTTTACTCAGTACTTTGTTTAAGCACCTTTGGTAGTGATTACAGCCAAAGTCTTAATGGGTATGATGCTACAAGCTTGGTACACCTGTATTTGGGTAGTTTCTCCCATTCCTCTCTGCAAATCCTCTCAAGCTCTGTCAGGTTGGATGGGGTGCGTCGCTGCACAGCTATTTTCCGGTCTCCAGAGATGTTTGATTGGGTTTAAGTCCCGGCTCTGGCTGGGCCACTGAAGGACTTTCAGAGACTTGTCCCGAAGCCACTCCTGCTTTGTCTTGGCTGTGTGCTTAGGGTCGTTGTCCTGTTGGAAGGTGAACCTTCGACCTGGTCTTGAGGTCCTGAGCACACTGGAGCAGGTTTTCATCAAGGATCTCTCTGTACTTTGCTCCAATCATCTTTCCCTTGATCCTGACTAGGCTCCCAGTCCCTGCTGCTGAACAACATCCCTGCAGCATAATGCTTCCACCACCATGCTTCACCATAAGGATGGTGCCAGGTTTCCTCCAGATGTGATGCTTGTCATTCAGGCCAAGAAGTTCAATCTTGGTTTCATCAGACCAGATAATCTTTTTTCTCATGGTCCGAGTCCTTTAGGTGCCTTTTGGCAAACTCCAAGCGGGCTGTCATGTGCCTTTTGCTGAGGAGTGGCTTCCGTCTGGCCACTCTACCATAAAGGCCTGATTGGTGGAGTGCTGAAGAGATGGTTGTCCTTCAGGAAGGTTCTCACATCTCCATAGAGGAACTCTGGAGCTCTGTCAGAGTGACCATCATGTTCTTGGTCACCTATATAGACAGTTGTGTGACTTTACAAATCATCTCCAATCAATTGAATTTACCACAGTTGGACTCCAAGGATGATCAATGGAAACAGTATCCACCTGAGCTCAATTTCGAGTCTCATAGCAAAGGGTGTGAATACTTATGTAAACAATATATTTCTGCGGTTTCATTTTTAATACATTTGCAAAAATCTCTAAGGATCTGTTTTCACTTTGTCATTATGGGGTATTGTGTGTAGATTGATGAGGATTTTTTTTCTTTAATTAATTTCAGAGTAAGTCTGTAACGTAACAAATTGTGGGAACAGTCAAGGGTCTGAATACTTTCCGAATGCACTGTACATATCCAAAAGTGGACCTAGAAGTTTGTCCTTAGGTGTTATAAAACCTAGCGGTCAAACAGGGAAATGGTTCGTTCCGATAATTTTTCCTTTTTATTCATTTTAGAAACACTTAAAATAAGGGCTGTGTTTCGTGTAGGCTTACCCTAGTGACTTTTATCAATATATTTGGCTCTATTTCCTCTCAGATTATAAAATGTTAATTATCATCAAAGTAGACATCATGCAAAACAACAAATCACTGCAAGCTCCTGCACGTCATCTCTAGCTGACAACTTTGCTAACAGGTATTGTGGCAATTTAAAACTTGCACAAGACAGTTCACAGAATTGTCCATTTTAAATAAATGTAGCCTATTTATTAATTACTAAATTTAGCTAACATTAGATGGTTAACCCAGAGATCCTTACCTTTGACTCTATTCGGCAATTTTGTCCAGATCATCATGGCATTTGTAGTTCTTTATGATAGCCACATTAGCAGCTAATTACCATTTCATTTTTTTGGGCTAAACATAGGCAAATATATTGATAAAAGTCACCTTGTCCTGGAGAGATTCACACGGTTATCAAAACACCACGCCAGGGTAAGCCTTCACGAAACACAGCCCTTATTTTAAGTGTTTCTAAAATCCCCTATGGGAAAAATGAATGGTGGAAAAATGATTGGAACCATTTCCCTGTTTGGCTGCTAGGTTTTATGGGTAATATGATTTATACTGTGGTACTCCATTGGTGTGCAGCTACCCGAAGCTAGTGGGGTGTGGATGAGCTGAGACACGTTGTAAGATGGCGGACAAGAAAAAAAGTGGAATGGGGGATTGCAGTGGGGGATGCACAAACCTTCTGGAAGATCTGATGAAGGAGAAGATGGTGGACAAGGGAAAAGTGGAATATGTTTTGAGTGAATATGGAATGGAAGATCTCACAGAACTTTTAGAAGAGCTACAGGAGGAGAGTGAATGTGACGAGAGTGAGGATGAATTAACTGTGGTGGCAGGTGCAGTGATGACCGCTGAGAAGGAGCATAGAGGGAAGCAGTGTGGTGAGGGAGGTTATCGTCTAGTGTATAAAGAGGGATACGTCCTCCAGTAGCTCAGAGATGGAACCTGGCGAGAGTGAGGATGAATTACCTGCGGTGAGGAACTCAGAGTTCGGGCCTCGTTCCAAGGATGATAAGGATGATTCTGGCCCAGTGGGAGTGAGATTTGTAGTGAGTGGTATCGGTGGAGAAAGTTCTGTGTGTTAGTTGTGGGGGTGCTAACGGGCTGGAGAGCTGAGGTATCAGGTGAAAGAAAGGCAGATTGAGGTTGCCAGGGTTACAGTATTACAGAAAGTGTTGTATGCAGATGCAGTGAAGAGAGTGGTAGAGGAAGATGGGTACAGGGTGAGGGATCTTGAGAGGATTCCTGTGAGTAGGCAGAGACCAAGAGAGAGTGATGGGAAGAATATGTGCTTCAGTAAGGTGGGAGTTTTAGCATTTATAGCAATGGTTGTCAATTGTACTGCAGAAATCGATCTAAAGTCACAGAAAATAGAGGCAGTGGTGGCAGCGGCAGAGAACTACTTGGGATTGCGAGGATTTACAGCAGAACAGCTGCAGGGGGTGTTGAGTGGTAGTGGTCTGGCGTAGGACTAGATGGGGTTAAATAGTGGAATGGGGCGGTCGGTTTTTGTCGTGGAAAATCGCCACAAAGGGACTGAAAGTCAAACTTAAATGAATAATAATTTTTTAGCAGCAAGCTGGAGAGGTTCCAACAAACTTAAAAGCACCATAGTACACGTCGGTCGGGAGCTCTGTCGGGACAGTCCCGTTAGTTGTCCTATATACTGCTTACACAGACAAGTTATATTTGCATGATTTTAGCTTTATTAATAATTAATTCATCATTAACATTTGGTTCCTGCATGTGACCGACCAATACCTCACAAGGCTTCTTCTCTCCAAGCTGAGACCTTGAAACTGAGATATCCCTTTTGGTTCCCAGAACAATGTTCTGGGCGTACTGCCAATTGGTCTGAGAAGGTCAGTCACCTGCTCAAACCAATAACATTTTCCCTCACATTTTTTAGAGTGGGCTAATACTTGGCAGGGCAATTTTGTATTAATTACCGTATCAATGAATTTAATGTATGTAGTCTGTGAATGGCCTCACACACCACAACAGTAGGTGGCGGTGTATGCACCTAAAAGTTGGATGCACTCCGCCAACCAAATCCCAAAGAAGAAGAAAGATGCAAATGCACGTCGCTTGACCCGTATGGAGAATGTGAAAAAGGAGCAAAGTTTATCTTTATTATTGATGTTGGATGAAGAGTATCTACCACCCTATGTAAAGCTGGGATATATAATATACCCCATAAGAGAGTTTGTGTAAAACCTGATGCAATGCAAGAAATGTAAAAAGTTTGGCCACATGTCAAGTGTTTGCAGACGGAAGGAATATGTTATTGAAGAGCATGTGAATTTAAAATGTTGTAACTGTGGTGGGGGTCATATTCCTGAATTCCCAGAGTGCCCTGTTAGGGTGAAAGAGGTTGAGGTGTCAAGGATCAGGGCTGTACAGCCAATCTCCTATGTGGAGGCGGTGAAGAGAGTTATAGTAGCAAGAGGCCACAGTTCTGAAGAAGATATGGCGGTGGATGCACTGCAACCAGTTGCAAATGTTGTACGTCAATCAAGTGATCTGGATACACTTATTTTGAAGGTGGATTTTTTAATATTTATAGCCACAGTTATTAATTGTACTGCACAAGAAGTCCAAGAAGCTAGACATCATTATATCTGCAGCTGAGACGTTTTTGGGCCTCCAAGACTTCACGGCAGAAGCCCTGCAAGGACTACTGTTGCCAGAAAATGTTCCGCCCTCACAGGATCCTTCTGAGCCTGTGTAGGGACCTGATTAGAACAGAAAAGCAGGCTGATTTAGTTCAATTTAAATTTCGTTATTGATAGTTTGTATGATTTTTTTTAGAAATACTGTATACACTGAACAAACATATAAATGCAACATGTAAAGTGTTGGTCCCATGTTTCATGAGGTGAAATAAAAGATCCCAGAAATGTTCCAGACACAAACTTATATCTAAAATGTTGTGCACAAATTTGTTTACATCCCAGTTAGTGAGCATTTCTCCTTTGCCAAGATAATCCATCCACCTGACAGGTGTGGCATATCAAGAAGCTGATTAAATAGCATGATTATCATTACACAGGTGCACCTTGTGCTGGGGACAAGAGTAGCTGAGTAGGTGCTTGGCAGCATCTAATGGGGATCCCTAACAAATACAAAAATGCCACTCTAAAATGTGTAGTTTTTCCACACAAAACAATGCCAAAGATGTCTCAAGTTTGGAGGGAGCATGCAATTGGCATGCTGACTGCAGGAATGTCCACCAGAGCTGTTGCCAGAGAATGTTAGGTTAATTTCTCTACCATTAGCTGCCTCCAGAGAATCTTGCAGTATGCCCATCCAGCCTCACAACTGCTGACCACCGTGTATGGCGTTGTGTGGGCGTGCGGTTTGCTGATGTCAATGTTGTGAACAGAGTGCCCCATGGTGGTATCGGGGTTATGGTATGGGATGCCATAAGCTACAGATAACTAACACAATTGCATTTTATCGATGGCAGTTTGAATGCACAGAGATACCATGACAAGATCCTGAGGCCCATTGTCCTGCCATTCAAGCCAAACCTTGACCCGGAAAATATAAAAAACTATCGGCCTATATCGAATCTTCCATTCCTCTCAAAAATTTTTGAAAAAGCTGTTGCGCAGCAACTCACTGCCTTTCTGAAGACAAACAATGTATACGAAATGCTTCAGTCTGGTTTTAGACCCCATCATAGCACTGAGACTGCACTTGTGAAGGTGGTAAATGACCTTTTAATGGCGTCAGACCGAGGCTCTGCATCTGTCCTCGTGCTACTAGACCTTAGTGCTGCCTTTGACACCATCGATCACCACATTCTTTTGGAGAGACTGGAAACCCAAATTGGTCTACACGGACAAGTTCTGGCCTGGTTTAGATCTTACCTGTCGGAAAGATATCAGTTTGTCTCTGTGAATGGTCTGTCCTCCGACAAATCAACTGTACATTTCGGTGTTCCTCAAGGTTCCGTTTTAGGACCACTATTGTTTTCACTATATATTTTACCTCTTGGGGATGTTATTCGAAAACATAATGTTAACTTTCACTGCTATGCGGATGACACACAGCTGTACATTTCAATGAAACATGGTGAAGCCCCAAAATTGCCCTCGCTAGAAGCCTGTGTTTCAGACATAAGGAAGTGGATGGCTGAAAACGTTCTACTTTTAAACTCGGACAAAACAGAGATGCTTGTTCTAGGTCCCAAGAAACAAAGAGATCTTCTGTTAAATCTGACAATTCATCTTGATGGTTGTAAAGTCGTCTCAAATAAAACTGTGAAGGACCTCGGCGTTACTCTTGACCCTGATCTCTCTTTTGACGAACATATCAAGACTGTTTCAAGGACAGCTTTTTTCCATCTACGTAACATTGCAAAAATCAGAAAATTTCTGTCCAAAAATGATGCAGAAAAATTAATCCATGCATTTGTTACTTCTAGGTTAGACTACTGCAATGCTCTACTTTCCGGCTACCCGGATAAAGCACTAAATAAACTTCAGTTAGTGCTAAATACGGCTGCTAGAATCCTGACTAGAACCAAGAAATTTGATCATATTACTCCAGTGCTAGCTTCCCTACACTGGCTTCCTGTTAAGGCAAGGGCTAATTTCAAGGTTTTACTGTTAACCTATAAAGCGTTACATGGGCTTGCTCCTACCTATCTTTCCGAGTTGGTCCTGCCGTACATACCAATACGTACGCTACGGTCACAAGACGCAGGCCTCCTAATTGTCCCTAGAATTTCTAAGCAAACAGCGGGAGGCAGGGCTTTCTCCTATAGATCTCCATTTTTATGGAACAGTCTGCCTACCCATGTGAGAGACGCAGACTCGGTCTCAACCGTTAAGTCTTTACTGAAGACTTATCTCTTCAGTAGGTCATATGATTGAGTGTAGTCTGGCCCAGGAGTGTGAAGGTGAACGGAAAGGCTCTGGAGCAACGAACAGCCCTTGCTGTCTCTGCCAGGCCGGTTCCCCTCTCTCCACTGGGGTTCTCTGCCTCTAACCCTGTTACAGGGGCTGAGTCACTGGCTTGCTGGTGCTCTTTCATGCCGTCCCTAGGAGGGGTGCGTCACTTGAGTGGGTTGAGTTACTGACGTGATCTTCCTGTCTGGGTTGGCGCCCCCCCTTGGTTTGTGCTGTGGTGGAGACCTCTGTGGGCTATACTCGGCCTTGTCTCAGGATTGTAAGTTGGTGGTTGAGGATATCCCTCTAGTGGTGCGGGGGCTGTGCTTTGGCAAAGTGGGTGGGGTTTAGGAGTGGGCGATATACCGGTTTGATAGTAAAAACCGGTATTGTGCCGCGCCATGATATGGATTTAGCAATATCATGGATACCGCGATTTATTCAGAATTCATAAATTCGAATTTTGCATCAATATTTTTTTGTTCCAAATTTCAACTGAGTGATAGTACTAAGTAGCTACATCTTTTTTTTTTTTTTTTTATCCAACCTTTCTTGGTTCTTACGAATAAAAGAATGTATGTTAATATGTTGACCTATTTTTATGAGCGCACGTCGCATGCACTTGTTGCACGCATGTAGTGCTAGCAACAAAGAAGTGTGCAGGCAGCTGCAGTTAGGAGGCAGGTTAACTATTGGGGGAAAACTTTACAATCCAGGATGAGCGAAAACACAGAAATTGATGTTGCTCAAGAGCAGGAGGATAAATTGGTTAAGAAGAAAGGGGGCACCTCTGTTGTTTGGAACTGGTTTGGCTTTAAAATCTCCGACCCCGACCAAAACACTACCCTATGCAAGTTGTGTCGTCGTGTTGTCTTAGCAAAAGGTGGAAACACGACCAACCTGTTCAATCACTTAAAAAACATACATGTCCGTGAGTATGAACAATGCACCAGAATGCGTGAGACAGTAAGCCCAGGAGCTCGCCCGAAGACAAGCCAGACTCGCACTCAACAATCAATTATATCATCATTTGCTGCCGGTACTTGCTATGAGAAGACGAGCAAAAAATGGATAGACATCACAGCTGCGATTACAAATCACATAGCGAAGGACATGGTACCGATTCAAACTGTGGAGAAAGAGGGGTTCAGAAAGTTGATTCAAACTCTGGACCCAAGATATGAGATCCCGAGCCGCAAATATTTTAGCCAAAAATGCCTGCCACAGCTTTACACAGAATGCTGGGACAGAGTTTACAGTGAGATAAATAACATTCCATTCTTCTCCACTACTGCCGATCTATGGTCAAGTCGTACCACAGAACCTTATATAAGCCTCACAATCCATTACATAGACGGTGACTGGAAACTGAAAAGTAAGTGCCTACAGACGTCTTATTTCCCAGACGACCACACCGGGGAAATAATTGCAGGTGGGCTGAGGGACATACTGTCGTCCTGGGGATTAAAAGAGTCGCGTCAAGTTTGTATGACGACCGACAGCGGATCGAACATGATCAAGGCATTGCAGCTGAACAAGTGGGCAAACCTTGGATGTTTCGGACACAGGCTGCACAATGCTATTGGTAAGTTTCAGGACTGTAGCCTAGGCCTACCCTGTATGATGCTTATTATTAAGAAAAAATACAGCTCACATCAGCCATGTACCGTAGGCTAAATCTAAGCACATCAGATTTGTAAAATGTGTAACAGTTGAATGTAAATGCCGTAAATCCTCAAACAAAGATTAAAAGTTATATTGTATTGTGATTTCTATATAAAAATGCATTATTATTAATTATTATTGTATTGTGATTTGATTATTTTTCACCCTATTATTTTGATTTCTTATTCCCAATTTCCAGAGAGGAGTGTCCAAAACGCTCCCGGGCCACAGGGGTGTGCGATTTCCCGGGCCACAGGGGTTTGCAAAAAGGTGGTTAGCACGTTCTCATACAGCTGGAAAAAGCAGAAGGCCCTGATGACAGCACAGAATGAACTAAGCCTGCCCCTGCACAAGCTCATCACAGAATCTCCGACAAGGTGGGGATCTCGTCTGAAAATGATGGAAAGAGTCCTGGAGCAGGAAAAGGCCATTACACAGGTCCTGGCAGGGGACAAAAAGACACGGCACCTTGTACCTACCTGGCAAGACATCCAGGTCTTGGAATCAGTCACAGCAGCACTGAAGCCACTCCAGGACTTTACAGATGCCCTGTCAGGAGAAGCGTATGTGAGCGTGTCCTATTTGAAGCCTGTCATCAATCTGTTAAATGCAGAGGTTCTAAATCTGAGCAAGGACGATACAGAACTGACCAAAGAGATCAAGATCAAGGTTCTTGATTACTTGAATAACAAGTACACTGACCCTGCAACAGATGAGCTGCTCTCCATGGCTACCTTTCTAGATCCAAGGTTCAAGACCAGGTACATGTCCGCTGAGAAACTGGAGGACATTAAGGTATTTATTCATTTGTTCTTGTTTTATTGCTTCAAATGTAAAGCACTTTGGGCTGCATTTTATGTATGAAAGGTGCTATACAAATAAAGTTTAATTATTTTCATTTTTTAAGGTGAGAGCTGCCTCAGAGACCGAAGCCCTCCTGGTGGAGAACACAGCCCTGGGAAAATCGTCTCTTGCAGAGGATCACACTGACAGGGAGAAAGAAGCTTCCACTGCTCATCAATCAGGCAAGAAGCCCAAGAAGAGCCTTGGGAGCTTCTTTAAGCAGACCAGCAGTGCACCTGCCTCATGTTCAGAGAGGCAGATCATTGAGCAAGAGCTGAATAGCTACATTCTGGCAACGGCAGCAGACAGCGAGTCTGATCCTTTGGAGTGGTGGCGATTTCACGGATCTAATTTTCCACGTGTGAGTTGTCTGGCAAAGAAATACTTATGCATCCCTGCCACAAGTGCCCCCTCTGAGAGGGCATTCAGCACTGGGGGCAATGTGGTGACATGTCACAGGGCAGCACTAAAGCCAGAAACAGTCAACATGCTGGTATTCCTGGCACGGAACTTGTGAAGAAAGTTCTAGTGAAGATTTGTTGATATTGTTGATAATTGATGGTTGAGGCTTGAAAGGTTTAGTTTCAAACGGTTAGTTTTTTACATATCTACGGACCGTAGCCAAAACAAACACACGTATTTGAATTTGTAATTACCTTATTTTCTTTATCTCCTGTTATTTTTTATTTAATTTTACTTAATATCTAATTTATATATATATATATATATATATATATATAGGCCTACCTACCTCATGTTTACGGAATGCATGTTTGCACAATACAAATAAAAACTTTTCAGGTCCATACGGTCCAATGCCTCACTCTTTCTGGTTATATAAGGTTCAAATACATATTTTTCCTTAACTAATATAATTTAACCAAGAAGGGATATTAAAATGTGATTCATATTTTTTTACGTCATATATCGTGATATCATATCGATATCGTCTGGACAGTGGAAAATATCGTGATATGAATTTTAGCTCATATCGCCCACCCCTAGTGGGGTTATATCCTTCCTGTTTGGCCCTGTCCGGGGGTTTCTTCGGATGGGGCCACAGTGTCTCCGGACCGCTCCTGTCTCAGCCTCCAGTATTTATGCTGCAGTAGTTTATGTGTCGGGGGCTGGGGTCAGTTGGTTATACCTGGAGTACTTCTCCTGTCTTATCCAGTGTCCTGTGTGAATTTAAGTATGCTCTCTCTAATTCTCTCGTTCTCTCTTTCTCTCTGAGAACCTGAGCCCTAGGACCATACGTCAGGACTACCGGGCATGCTGACACCTTGCTGTCCCCAGTCCGCCTGGCCTTGCTGCTATTCCAGTTTCAACTGTTCTGCCTGCGGTTACGAAACCCCTACCTGTCCCAGACCTGCTGTTTTCAACTCTTAATGATCGGCTATGAAAAGCCAACTGAGAGACCTGAGCCCTAGGACCATACGTCGGGACTACCGGCCGTGGTGACTCCTTGCTGTCCCCAGTCCGCCTGGCCTTGCTGCTATTCCAGTTTCAACTGTTCTGTCTGCGGTTATGGAACCCCTACCTGTCCCAGACCTGCTGTTTTCAACTCTTAATGATCGGCTATGAAAAGCCAACTGAGATTTATTCCTGATTATTATTTGACCATGCTTGTCACTTATGAACATTTTTGAACATCTTGGCATGGTTCTGTTATAATCTCCACCCGGCACAGCCAGAAGAGGACTGGCCACCCCTCATAGCCTGGTTCCTCTCTAGGTTTCTTCCTAGGTTTTGGCCTTTCTAGGGAGTTTTTCCTAGCCACCGTGCTTCTACACCTGCATTACTAGCTGTTTGGGGTTTTAGGCTGGGTTTCTGTACAGCACTTCGAGATATTAGCTGATGTACGAAGGGCTATATAAAATAAAATTGATTGATTGATTGATCCACCTCCATCACCTCGTGTTTCAGCATGATAATGCACGACCACATGTCGCAAGGATCTGTACACAATCGAACATGCTGAAAATGTCCCAACTCACCAGACATGTCACCCTTTGAGCATGTTTGGGATGGTCTGGATCGACGTGTACCACAGCTTGTTCCAGTTCCCGCCAATATCCAGGAATTTTGCACAGCCATTGAAGAGGAGTGGGACAACATTCCACAGGCCACAATCAACAGCCTGATTAACTTTATAGAAAGGAGAAGTGTCCCGGAGGAGGCAGCGGCAGCTACCCACTTCTCCAGTGCTTCATTTGTAAATTGGGCGGTGCCGGAACCAAAAGTGAGCCCGAGAGGGGGGTGACCTGGGGGGCTCTGAGGTACCAGAACGGATAAAAACAAACAATCTTTATAACAAAGCATTGCATGCATTATCATGGCTTTCGCGTACGGGCATAGAGCAGTGGTGTGGAGCCGCTTGCAGAAGTTACACACATGGAATATATTTTTTGTAGCCTAGAGTTTGGGAAAAACGTGTTCTTTTTATAAATTGATTTCATGCAATTCTACATCCTTTTAGATGACTGGAGACTTTCGCAGTATCTTTTTTAATACCTCACAAATGACCAAAATGACAGGCTACTTTGACACTGAGAATCTGAGATCAATTAAAACGACCTTGTCTTGAATCCATCAATAACCGAGGCCCCTAAGTGTGCAGAGAAACACATTGTACAATATGAGGAGGAAGATATTGTCCTGAAAAAGCTTTCCAGTTTCACTGACTCACCCAATGATGTGCAGCTCACTCACCGGCCAAAAGCTTATCTCTCTCTTGCTTTACTTTTTAAAACAATGCTGTTCGCTCAATAGGCCTATTTGGAAGTTGATAACTTGGTAACACACAGGAGGAGTTGGAGTGAGTAGTCGTGCTGTACTTCGCTCCGCAGGTAATATTACATTACATTACAACGGAACGATTTGATTAGTGTAATGTTAGCTAGCTACATAGTTGTCTTTGTTGTCTTTGTATCAAAGATAAAGGTGTAATATAGATTAACTATCGAGGTTAGCTAGCCAGCTACATTCGTTCGCAGCGACGCCATTTTCCATACAAAGTCAACACCGCAGCCACTGCTAGCTAGCCAACATTACCAGCTAGCAGTACTGTAGCAACTAAATACATTACAACAGAACGATTTGATTAGTGTAATGTTAGCTAGCTACATAGTTGTCTTTGTATCAAAGATAAAGGTGTAGTATAGAGATACTATCAAGGTTAGCTAGCCAGCTACATTTTCAAACAAAGTCAACACCGCAGCCACTGCTAGCTAGCCAACAGTACCAGCTAGCAGTACTGTAGCATTTTAGTCATTGAGAATTTTGCAACGTAAGCTTCACTTTCTGAACATTCGAGATGTGTAGTCCACTTGTGTAGCTAGCATGACTGACTTTGTGCTAGCTAGCCAACGTTTAATTACTTCTGCGTTATGAAAGGAATTAGACACGGACACGAATGATCTATTGGTAGTTTGTTGTAACCAAGTATTGGTGCTAAACCGTGTGTTATTGGATGCTAGCATGCTAGTTAGCTATGGCGTCATATGATACGGTGTCCTGGGCGGTTTTCACGGAAGAATACTGTACCAAGTTAGCTGAATAAACTAAGTTAGTCTATTCCTGGAAACATTGTTTACAACAATTATAATTTCTAAAGTGGAAGCTGGAAGAGTTATATTTGAGTGTTTCAGTGAAAGGTTAGTGAGGGAGGCCCCACTCTCTCGCTTCCCCAGATGTTTAGTTAATATCATTCCGATCTCCTTTGTATTAGTGTAGCCTTTTCTGTAGCCTGTCAACTATGTGTCTGTCTATCCCTGTTCTCTCCTCTCTGCACAGGCCATACAAACGCTTCACACCGCGTGGCTGCTGCCACTAACCTGGTGGTACCTGCGCGCACGACCCACGTGGAGTTCCAGGTCTCTGGCAGCCTCTAGAACTGCCGTTCTGCGGCCAACAAGACAGAGTTCATCTCAGCCTATGCTACCCTCCAGTCCCTCGACTTCTTGGCGCTGACGGAAACATGGATTACCACAGAAAAATGCTACTCCAACTGCTCTTTCCTCGTCTGATCATGTGTTCTCGCATACACCGAGAGCATCTGGTCAGCACGGCGGTGGCACAGGAATCCTCATCTCTCCCAAGTGGACATTCTCTCTTTTTCCCCTGACCCATCTGTCTATCTCCTCATTTGAATTACATGCTGTCACAGTCACTAGCCCATTCAAGCTTAACGTCCGTATCATTTCTGAAGCCTTCCAGGTTCCCTTGGCGAGTTCATCAATGAGCTTGACTCCTTGATAAGTTCCTTTCCTGAGGATGGCTCACCCCTCACAGTTCTGGGTGACTTTAACCTCCCTACGTCTACCTTTGACTAATTTCTCTCTGCCTCCTTCTTTCCACTCCTCCTCTTTTGACCTCACCCTCTCACCGTCCCCCCCCCCTACTCACAAGGCAGGCAATACGCTTGACCTCATCTTTACTAGATGCTGTTCTTCTACTAATCTCACTGCAACTCCCCTCCAAGTCTCCGACCACTACTTTGTATCCTTTTCTCTCTCACTCTCCTCCAACACTACTCACTCTGCCCCTACTCAGATGGTAATGCGCCATCGCGACCTTCGCTCGCTCTCTCCCGCTACTCTCTCCTCTTCCCTCTGCTCAATCCTTCTCCCTCCAATCTCCTATTCTGCCTCCTCAACCCTCCTCTCCTCCCTTTCTGCATCTTTTGACTCTCTATGTCCCCTATCCTCCCGGCCGGCTCGGTCCTCCACTCCTGCTCCGTGGCTTGACGACTCATTGCGAGCTCACAGAACAGGGCTCCGGGAAGCCGAGCGGAAATGGAGGAAAACTAGACTCCCTGCCGACCTGTCATCTTTTCACTCCCTCCTCTCTACATTGTCTTCCTCTGTTTCTGCTGCTAAAGCCACTTTCTACCACTCTAAATTTCAAGCCTCTGCATCTAACCCTAGAAAGCTCTTTGCCACCTTCTCCTCCCTGCTGAATCCTCCTCCTCCTCCCTCCTCCCTCTCTGTGGATGACTTCGTCAACCATTTTGAAAAGAAGGTTGACGACATCCGATCCTCATTTGTTAAGTCAAATGACACCGCTGCTCCTGCTCACACTGCCCTACCCTATACTTTGACTTCTTTCTCCCCTCTCTCTTCAGATGAAATCTTGCGACTTGTGACGGCCGGCCGCCCAACAACCTGCCCGCTTGACCCCATCCCCTCCTCTCTTCTCCAGACAATTTCCGGAGACCTTCTCCCTTACCTCACCTCGCTCATCAACTCATCCTTAACTGCTGGCTATGTCCCTTCTGTCTTCAAGAGAGCGAGAGTTGCACCCCTTCTCAAAAAAACTACACTCGATCCCTCCGATGTCAACAACTACAGACCAGTATCCCTTCTTTCTTTTCTCTCAAACTCTTGAGCGTGCCGTCTTTAGCCAACTCTCCTGCTATCTCTCTCAGAATGACCTTATTGATCCAAACCAGTCAGGTTTCAAGACTTGTCATTCAACCGAGACTGCTCTTCTCTGTGTCACGGAGGCTCTCCGCTCTGCTAAAGCGAACTCTCTCTCCTCTGCTCTTATCCTTCTAGACCTATCTGCCGCCTTTGATACTGTGAACCATCAGATCCTCCTCTCCACCCTCTCCGAGTTGGGCATCTCCGGTGCCGCTCACTCTTGGATTGCGTCCTACCTGACAGGTCGCTCCTACCAGGTGGTGTGGCGAGAATCTGTCTCCGCACCACGTGCTCTCACCACTGGTGTCCCCCAGGGCTCAGTTCTAGGCCCTCTCCTATTCTCTCTATACACCAAGTCACTTGGCTCTGTCATATCCTCACATGGTCTCTCCTATCATTGCTACGCAGACGACACACAATTAATTTTCTCCTTTCTGATAACCAGGTGGTGAATCGCATCTCTGCATCTCTGGCAGATATATCAGTGTGGATGTCGGATCACCACCTCAAGCTGAACCTCTGCAAGACGGAGCTGCTTTTCCTCCCGGGGAAGGACTGCCCGCTCCATGATCTCGCCATCACGGTTGACAACTCCATTGTGTCCTCCTCCCAGAGTGCAAAGAACCTTGGCGTGACCCTGGACAACACCCTGTCGTTCTCCGCTGACATCAAAGCGGTGACCCGATCCTGCAGGTTCATGCTCTACAACATTCACAGAGTACGACCCTGCCTTACACAGGAAGTGGCACAGGTCCTAATCCAGGCAGTTGTCATCTCCTGTCTGGATTACTGCAACTCGCTGTTGGCTTGGCTCCCTGCCTGTGCCATTAAACCCCTACAACTTATCCAGAACGCTGCAGCCCGTCTGGTGTTCAACCTTCCCAAGTTCTCTCACGTCACCCCGCTCCTCCGCACACTCCACTGGCTTCCAGTTGAAGCTCGCATCTACTACAAGACCATGGTGCTTGCCTACGGAGCTGTGAGGGGAACGGCACCTCCTTACCTTCAGGCTCTGATCAGACCCTACACCCATAAGAGGGTACTACGCTCATCCACCTCTGGCCTGCTAGCCCCCCTACCTCTACGGAAGCACAGTTCCCGCTCAGCTCAGTCAAAGCTATTCACTGCTCTGGCACCCCAATGGTGGAACAAGCTCCCCCACGGCGCCAGGACAGCGGAGTCACTGACCACCTTCCGGAGACACTTGAAACCCCTACCTCTTTAAGGAATACCTGGAAAAGTATAACAGTAATCCTTCTACACCCCCCACTCCCCCAGTGGTGGTTGTCCCACTGGCTATCCTAAGTTGAATGCACCAATTTGTAAGTCGCTCTGGATAAGAGCGTCTGCTAAATGACTTAAATATAAATTAGTCTTTTATTTTCAGCAGGATCCATTTGCTTTACAACCTGTTTTCCAGCGATTGTATTAGAAATATTTGCGAAACGCCTGTTTTGGCTGCATGCTGTTAACTGACAGATTTGCCACACGTTAGGCGTGCCTTGTGATTTGGCTACACACAATCCGCAGCTAGGCTATTTTTTAAAATTAGCTATGGATCCTCTGTGGCGAAGTTCTAGGCTTACTCCTGGTATAGTATTGGAAATTATTTAATTTCTTTCTGAACAGACTGCAGAGTGCTGCAGCACCTCCAGCACACTTCCCACAGCTATTATTTTATTAGGAGATAAATGATGAAGTGCAATGCTGGAGAGAAGAGAGTTGCTGGCTTATGTCTATAACAGCACAGAGAGGGAGAGAGATCATAGAAAGTGAATGTCATTGTATTTCTGTGAGAGATACAGGCGTGCTTCTCTCTCTCACCACAGCAATGGCCACGCCTTGGTCTAGGCTACAATGTTGCGCAAACCATAAACCCGGGACGGCCCAACATTAACCAATTCTTAGAATATCATGCACGTTTTCACATTACGTTTTTTTTTGTGGGCATGACAATTACAGAGGAATCTAAATGTAATTACTCTGATTGCTTTTATTAGTATTTTTTCTTGCCACAAGAGGTAGGCTACCTGATCCTGGCAAATGGGTTCCGGAACGAAAGACTACAAAACTGAGAGGTACCGGAGGATCCAGCTCAAATTAAGCACCGCCCTTCTCATATAATGGGGTAGGGCCATCCCAAGGATCCCTGAACGCACGGACGGTTGCACCAATTATTTTTTATAACAAAGCCAAGATAGACCACAGCTGGTCGTTTCCAATGGGAACAGATGTGTCATAGTGGGCAGAGCCAAGCACGAGCTAGCGAGATCCTATTGGTGTGTTCTAGCACACATCTGCATATTTCTGTTAGGGAACGCCTCCTCTGTGAAGCGCTCGTGTGCAATAACTCAAAATGAGTACTGGCACCTATTTCAGTCCAAGTCAAGCTCGTAATTAGATAATTTAGCAAGAAGAGTATATTTTAAGAGTATAAAGAAAGTGCCAGAACTGTCAAGACAATAACTTTTTGTGTCTGTTTCTCATTGTTACTACAGGACGACTAGAATTAAATCTGAGGCCGGTAACAGCAATAGTGAGGACAAACCCAGCCTGCCTCTCTCCTTCCACACTGAGTCCAAACCTAGAGTCACTGGGTCCTGATTGTGACAGTGGAGCCCAGTTTGCACTGCAGGATCCAGAGATGGCATCAGTGAAGCTGGAAGACTGCAGTCAAACACTGGAGCTGAATGTCAACATTAAAGATCAGGAGAATATTGGGAAATCTGTTTCTCATGGTAAGAGCAAGTTCTATCTAACTAAGTTTGTGTTATTCATTCCAACTTCCCACTGTGCATGAACAGTTGCAGTAGAACTGTTTCAATGAGAAGGTAGATATTATTTAATGCTATTGACACTTACATGGTTTGACACCAGTATTGCCAGCATTTGTTTTATTCACTGGGCTATCTGGAGTGATCAGAGAGTAGACTAAAGAAGTCAAGTAGACAAACTGCCAATGTTTTAAAGTTCTATTAAATGAGTCTGTGTAGTTACTAACCCTTGTGATAGTGAGTGGAGGATGATATTGCTTCTACATCTGCATTGCTTGCTCTTTGGGGTTTTAGGCTGGGTTTCTATAAAGCACTTTGTGACTACTTCTCATAAAATACATTTGATTAACATGTATATCACACCAACTGACTGGTTCTTCTGATGTTGTTCACACAGGAGACCATGTTGAGACATTCTCTACATCCAGCGAGCAACAGCAGGAAGATCACAGAGCTAAGAGTTCTCACCACTGCCCACATTGTGAGGAGATTTTTACATTTCTATCAAAGCTAAAAATACACCTAAAAATACACACAGGAGAGAATCCTTACTCCTACTCTGACTGTGGGAAGAGTTTCCCTCGACTGGGCGCCTTAAAAGTACATGAACGTATACACACAGGAGAGAAGCCATACTCCTGCTCTGACTGTGGGGCAAGTTTCTCTCAAATGGGCTCCTTAAAAGTACATGAACGTATACATACAGGAGAGAAGCCTTACTCCTGCTCTGACTGTGTAAAGTGCTTCAAAACATCAAATGAGCTAAAAGTTCATCGGAGAACACATACAGGAGAGAAGTGTTACTCCTGCTCTGACTGTGGTAAGAATTTCTTTCATCAGGAAAGATTAAAATCGCACCAACGTATACACACAGGAGAGAAGCCTTACTCCTGCTCTGACTGTGGGGCAAGTTTCTCTCATCTGGGCACCTTAAAACAACATGGACGTATACATTCAGGAGAAAAGCCTTACTCCTGCTCTGACTGTGTAAAATGCTTCCCAACATCAAATGAGCTAAAACTTCATCGGAGAACACATACAGGAGAGAAGCCTTACTCCTGCTCTGATTGTGGGGCAAGTTTCTCTCAACAGGGCCACTTAAAACAAAATGAACCTAAACATACAGGACAAAAGCCTTACTTCTGCTCTGACTGTGTAAAACGCTTCACAACATCAACTGAGCTAAAAGTTCATCAGAGAACACACACAGGAGAGAAGCCATACTCCTGCTCTGACTGTGGGAAGAGTTTCTCTCGACTGGGCCACTTAAAATCACACCAACGGATACACACAGGAGTGAAGCCTTACTCCTGTTCTGACTGTGGGAAGAGTTTCTCTCAACTGGGCACCTTAAAAGTACATGAACGTATACATACAGGAGAAAAGCCTTATTCCTGCTCTGACTGTGTAAAATGCTTCTCAACATCAAATGAGCTAAAACTTCATCGGAGAACACATACAGGAGAGAAGCCATACTCCTGCTCTGACTGTGACATGAGATTCTACATGTTGGGCAATTTAAAAAGACACCAACGTATACATAAGAAGTAGTAGTGGATTGGATCAAATTAAGAAAGCATAGAACACTCTATTGTAATCCTATTGTTTCTCACTCTGAGAGAACTGTGCAGAGGAACGGGAACGTTGTGGAATGGTAGCATCTCTTTAATGATCAGTGTGCACCTTGTCAGTTTTGCAGTCCTTAGATAGCTCCTACTGTAAAGATATTGAGAGGACTAGGGTATTGAGGAAATCACGAGTACATGCATCCATGCCGTGTGTCAGCATTGCAGGCTGTTGGTGGTGGTGTGGGGTGTGATTTCATGGCACACATTGGGCCCTTTGATAAAAGTGGAGCAAAGTTTGAATGCCACGGGATATCTAAACATCATTGCCAATCAGGTGTATCCCTTCATGACAGCAGTTATCCATCTGCAAATATATTTTTTCAGCAGGATTATGCCCCGTTCCACAAGGCTTGTCCAGGAATGGTTCCACGAACATGACAGTGAATTCAGGTTACTGCAGTGGTCTTCCGAGGCACCAGATCTCAATCCAATTGTGCATCTGTTGTAGGAGATAGAACGATCTATTCGGAGTAGAAATCCACTGCCAGTCAACTTGACACAACTGTGGGAAGCGTTGCAGTCAACATGGGCCAGCATCCCAGTGGAACGCTTTCGACACCTTGTAGAGTCCATGCCCCGACGAATTAAGGCTGTTCGGATAACAAAGACTATCAGCTGTTCAGAAATGACAGGTCCAGAGAGGGGATCCGAGGAGGGGGCGTGGCTATGTATGTGAATCACAGTATGCAGGCAAAGAGAAGAATAACTGACCTAGAGAAAGAAGAGTTTGAGTGTCTTCAGCTCCGTCCTAAACAACACCCCAGCTCAGTTTCATCTCTGGTAGTGGAGTGCTCTAACATCCACCATGGGCACATGACAAAACACTGCAGCAGAACACTGTGGATTATCTCATAATCACTGTCCATGTGATCAGGATGTCCTCTCCCCAAATGGGTCTCATCCTGTGTGGAGACTTAAATCACCTGCCCATCAAGATGCTGACAAACTCCCATCCAGACATGAAACAAGTGGCCAAAGACAAGACCACAGAGAGGACTCCATCCTAGATCTGATCAACACAACCCACTGTACTTGCTCCTCTCGGATCCAGTGATCACAAATGTCTGCTGTTCTCTCCAAACACAACATCAGGAGGGAGAAGTGAGGTGCAGTGGAAAAAAGGGCATCTGGTAACCCAGAACAGAAAGGAGACCTTTGCACGATGTATGGCCAGTACTGACTGGTCTGCCATATATGAGGTGGAGAGCATCAATGCAAAGGTGGAGACGTTCAACTCCTGCATTCAAACTGCACTTGATGTATGCATGCCAATAAGAAATAAGAAAACAACAACACTGGACCAGCCCTGGATGACTGAAAGAATAAAGGCTGCCATCAGGAAAATACAGAATATTTTCAACAGATGGGGAGAAACAATGACATGGAGAAAATACAGAAACACAGTGCAAATGATTATCAAGGAAGCAAAGACAAACTACTACAAAACTGAAATCCAGGACCTAAAGAAGAAAAACCCTAAGGAATGGTGGGACTTCATTAACAAAGGACTGGGACCAAAGAAAACATCAGGAGGGAGAATACAGGTCGAGGGAATTGAAGACGACGACGTGGCTGATGTTTTGAATGGCTTCTTTGCTGAGACATGGACAAGCACCACACCTCTTGCCATCTTCCCCCTGCCCATGTCTACAAGGCAGGTTGAGCTGTGCAGCATTGGCCAGTTAAAGCAAGCTCTAAACAGACTCAAAGCACGTAAAGCATGTGGGCCTGATGGAATTCCAGCCTGGCTACTAAAGAGCATGCAGAAGATCTAGCCCCTGTCATCAAACACATTGTTAAAACTGTCCCCTGCCAGTAGGAGGTGTTATCTGAGTGCACGATTCAGTATGACTACCTCCCAAAGTCCAGCACTACTACCGCCCTTGTGAAAGCCACATACTCCTGGCTGACAGCTACAGACTCCATAAACCCAACAATGGTGAGGGTGTTACTTGCTGATGTGTCCAAAGCCTTTGATTGAGTAGATCACCCATAGTTCCTGCAACATCTGTCTGACATTGAACTGTCTCCAAGGTTACTAGCCTGGCTCCACAGCTACACCACCGAAAGAGGGCAGAGGGTGATGGCAACTGGTACATTTAGCCCTTGGTCAGAGGACCATCCACAACCTGCACCACTAATCCTAGGAGGACAGGAAGTACCAGTGGTAACAACAACCAAGTATCTTGATTTTAATCTAGACTCTAACCTCAGTGGTGACATGTGGAGCAGCCAGTGAGAAATGCCTCGAAACGCCTTTTTGACTGTTCTGGAATACGGTGGAGTGCTGTTAGTTGGATGCAGTAAAAAGCAGCAGGCCCAACTAGACAGGGTGCAGAGGAGGGCCTTGAGGATCATCTCCAGAGGTGGAGCAGCCCAACCACAGCTCCCGTCACTGCAGAGCAGGCGAGAACAGGCTGCAGTGCACCTGGTGAAGGACATGCACACTCTTGACCATCCACTGAATGACCTGCTCCCTCCAAAAAGAGGTAACTGCACCACCAGGCTCCTGAGAAACAGCCACAAACTGTCCTGTATAACTGCCCGTACAAACCGCCTGCGAAACGCCACTCTACCCACTGCTTTTTTTAAATCACATTTTAATATTTCAATTTCCATCATGAAAAATGTCCTGTAATGTTTCAAGTGTTCTGTATTCTATTTATGTCACGTATTGTGTTATGTATTTAACAGGTAGCCTAGCGGTTAAGAGTGTTGGGCCAGTAACTGAAAGGTCGCTGGTTTGAATCCCGAGCCAACTAGGTCAAAAATCTGTCATTGTGGCCTTGAGCAAGGCAATTAACCCCAATTGGTCCTATAAGTCGCTCTGGATAAGAGCATCTGCTAAATTACAAATATGTAATGAAAAATCATGTTTGTACATTAATTTGTGCTGGGCAACCTCTTCTTCTCTTGTGCATAAATATAACAAAGTGTTTAAAGTGAAATAGTTAGTCTATACAGTGCATTCTGAAAGTATTCAGACCCCTTGACTTTTTCAACCAAAAAAAAAGTTACAGCCTTATTGTAATTTTTTTTATTTTTTTTACAAACAACAACAAAAATCCCTCATCAATCTACACACAATACCCCATAATGACAAAGTGGAAACAGGTTTAGACATTTTTGCAAAACCTTATTTACATTAGTATTCCAGACCCTTTGCTATGAACCTCGAAATTTAGCTCAGGTGCATCCTATTTCCATTGATATTCCTTGAGATGTTTCTACAACTTGATTGGAGTCCACCTGAGATAAATTCAATTGATTGGACATGGTTTGAAAAGGCACACACCTGTCTATATAACATCCCACAGTTGACATTGCATGTCAGAGCAAAAACCAAGCCATGAGGTTGAAGGAATTGTCCGTAGAGCTCCGAGACAGGATTGTGATGAGGCACAGATCTGGGGAAGGGTACCAAAAAATTTCTGCAGCATTGAAGGTCCCCAAGAACACCGTGGCCTCCTCCATTCTTAAATGGAAGAAGTTTGGAATCACCAAGATTCTTCCTAGAGCTGTCCGCCCGGCCAACTGCGCAATCGGAGGAGAAGGGCCTTGGTCAGGGAGGTGACCAAGAACCCGATGATCACTTTGACAGAGCTCCAGAGTTCAGCCCGCTTGGAGTTTGCCAAGAGGCACCTAAAGGACTCTGACCATGAGAAACAAGATTCTCTGGTCTGTTGTTACCAAGATTGAACTCTTTGGCCTGAATGCCAAGCGTCACTTCTGGAGGAAACCTGGCACCATGCCTACGGTGAAGCATGGTCGTGGCAGTATCATGCTGTGCGGATGTTTTTCAGAGGCAGTGACTGGGAGACTAGTCAGGATCGAGGAAATAATGAACGGAGCAAAGTACAGAGAGATCCTTGATGAAAACCTGCTCCAGAGCGCTCAGGACTTCAGACTGGGGCGAAGGTTCACCTGGCCCAGCCAGAGCCCAGACTTGAACCCGATTGAACATCTCCGGAGAGACCAGAAAATAGCTGTGCAGCAACGCTCCCCATCCAACCTGATAGAGTTTGAGAGGATCTGCAGAGAAGAATGAATGAAACTCCCCAAATACAGGTGTGCCAAGCTTGTAGCATCATACCCAAGAAGACTCGATGCTGTGATCGCTGCCAAAGGTGCTTCAAGAAAGTACTGAGTAAAGGGTCTGAATACTTAGATATTTCAGTTTTTTATTAATAAATTAGGAAAAATGTCTTGTGTGTAGATTGATGAGGGGGAAAAAAACTATTTAACCAACTTTAGAATATGGCTGTAACGTAATAAAATGTGGTAAAAGTCAAGGGGTCTGAATACTTTCAGATTGCACTGTATATAGCCAAGCTATCATTGACTAGGTATTGGCACCCATGTATATTGCCAAGCTACCATTGACTAGGTATTGGCACCCCATGTATATAGCCAAGCTACCATTGACTAGGTATTGGCACCCCATGTATATAGCCAAGCTACCATTGCTCATCGTGTATTAATTCCTTGTGCTACAATCTTTTTCCTATTATTATAATTGTTGTATTGTGTTCTCCATTGTTGGTCAACATTTCACTGTTAGTCTACACCTGTTGTTTACCAAACATGTGACAAAATGAAATGACTACGTATTTAGTGAATTGTCTTCTAAAACTATACTGAAAAAATATATAAACTTGACATGTAAAGTGTTGGTCCCATGTTTCATGAGCTGAAATAAAAGATCCTGGATATTTTCCATACGCACAAAAAGCTTATTTCTCTCAAATTTGGTGCACAAATTTGTTTCCATTTCTGTTAGTGAGCATTTCTCCTTTGCCAAGATAATCAATCCACCTGCGAGTTGTGGCATATCAAGAAGCTGATTAAACAGCATGATCATTACACAGGTGCACCTTGTGCTGGGTACAATAGAAGGCCACTCTGAAATGTGCAGTTTTGTCACACAACACAATGCCACAGATGTCTACATTTTGAGGGAGTGCACAATTGGCATGCTGACTGCAGGAATGTTTACAAGAGCTGTTGCCAGAGAATTGAATGTACATTTCTCTACCGAGAATTTGGCAGAACGTCCAACTGGCTTCACAGCCGCAGACCATGTGTCACCGTGCAAGCCCAGGACCTCCACATCTGGCTTCTTCACCTGCAGGATAATCTGAGATCAGCCACCCGGACAGCTGATGAATCTGAGGAGTATTTCTATCTGTAATAAAGCCCTTTAGTGGGGAAAAATCATTCTTATTGGCTGATGGGTGGGCCTGGCTCCCAAATGGTTGGGCCTATGCCTTCCCAGGCCCACCCATGGCTGCGCCCTTGCCCATTCATGTGAAATCCATAGAATAGGGCCTAATGAATTTATTTCAATTGACTGATTTCCTTATATGCACTGTACCCCAGTAAAATTGTTGAATGTTGTGTTTATATTTTTGTTCAGTTAAAATCTTACCAAAAAACTGATGATGAATATGTTTGGAAAACTGCATTGATCTGCCAATGAAAAATAATGTTTGTACATGAATTTGTACTGGTCAACCTCTCCTCCTCTTTTGTATTCAGTTCTTCAATATCATATCTGATAGTATGAATGGTTCTTATGATTGTATTCAGTTCTTCCATATTAGATCTGACAGTATGAATGGTTCTTATGGTTGTATTCAGTTCTTCCATATTAGATCTGACCGTATTAATGCTTCTTATTGTCTGAGTGCCTGGAGTGACTACAGTCATATCAAGTTTTCTTTGACCCTGTGATCTCACCAGGACAGAACCACCAGATGGTGGCAGTGATGTACCTTTCATTGATATGAATGCTCAGAGTGAAAGACCTGAGTACTCACATGTGATGGCCCACATCAACCACAACCTTTCCTATTGTGTTAGTAAGGACCACAGCATATTCGGCAGCCATTGTTCAAAATGTGTTGATACATACGGTACAATGGGAGGGGGTGTGGCATTCACAGGGGACCAGGAAGTTGATCTCAGACTTCTATTTAGGACTGGGATCCTATCCAGATTTGACAAATTAACAGTGAGGACAAACCCAGCCTGCCTCTCTCCTTCCACACTGATTCTAAACCTACAGTCACCTAGTCCTGATTGTGACAGTGGAGCCTAGTTTGCATTGCAGGATCTAGAGATGGCATCAGTAGACAGTTTTCCATTGGCCTAGGTTTATTTGACCAAAAAACATTTAGCAAAGAAATCATTGCAACATGATGGAAACGGCAGATACAGGAGACATTTTCTAAAGATCCACAAATGTTTTATCTTTTCAACAGGGGCAGGAAAACATTGAAGAACCACAGTTCAATGCCGCGAAGGTGTAAAAATGGCGCTGCTAAAATCAGAGATTCTTCTCCTGAGTACATACCTTCGAATCTTGAGTACACACCGACGTCCCCTGTATATAAACCTTACATATAGGACTTCAAGTTGTAAAATAGTGAACTACTCCTTTAATGTAGTGGTAGGTGCTATGAAAGGGATGTTAAAAAAAACAACGATATAATGTTGTATTTTGTTCATTAGTCCACTGTTAATACAACGGCAAAAATGTTGCATGTTAGCAATTAAGTTTTCAAGATTTCAGTACAGAGAAACAAGTGTGATGATGCAAATGAGGAAAATGATAATTGCATAAAATTTGCATCATCACACTTGTTGCAATGTACTACAGTGTTTCCCAATCCTGGTCCAGGGGACACAAAGGGGTGCCCTTTTTAGTTTTTGCCCTAACACTCACACAGTGGATTCAACTAAGCAACTCAAGCCTTTGAATGGAATAAGGTATGTGAGGGCAAAAACACACATGTACACATTTTTACATTTACATTTGAGTCATTTAGCAGACGCTCTTATTAAATATGGTTTCTACTGACTCCTTGTGGATTTGTGTAATTCGATAAGAACTGCCTTGTTAAATAAAGGTTCAATAATAATACAATATGTACATAATAAAATGGCCACTGTAAAACACACAGGGTGTTCACTCCTTAGGCCTACCTTCCTTTCTGCGTCGGACTTCTGAATCTACTTCTGAAGGTACCATGCTTAGATTCATAATAACATCTCAGATTGAACTCTTCCCAAACAGCGACAGTTTCGTTGCAAACAAGACACACTAGTTTGATATTGGAGAAATACAATGAATATATTTTAATAGAACAGGTAGGACTATTAATACAGACATTGGTGATTTTACCACTGTAATCAGATGGACATTATTATGTTATGGTCATTGAATTGATTAGCCCACTAACCACGTGTTAAATGTGTAGTGTAGCTACACTGTGTAGGACTATGAATTGGGCAGCTATAGGCTATTTGTTAATAGGCTAATTATGTTCTGGCCTGCAGACTAGCTACAAGCTCAGCAACAAATTGACTGGAGGCCAAACCTAGTTGCCAACCCCCCTATATTGTAAATTCAATCTGGTTGGTATAAGATTGAAATGGGAAAATAATGTACCTGTGAACACCCTATGAAATAGCTCCCCAATACCGTCTGATGTATATATTTAATGTATTACATGAATGGTGACCACAGCCCTTCCGCCAATCCATTTAAAACGTGTTTGACTGTGTTTTTCCCTCCCTGCTGAATGTATCCAATGTTCCATATCAAATGGGTCCTATTATGACACATCTGGCAGTTTCTTCTCTCCATCTTTCTTGGCCTAGTATCATTTTTTACAAACATCTGTGTTTTTTGTTCACTACCATGTCAGGAAAATACCATGGTACTGGTGCAACTACCATGGTATTTCCCTGACATGGTAGTGACCCAAAAAAACGTTATAGTACCTTGGAATTTTGTTGTTCATTGTACTACGATGGTACATTTTTGTAAGAGCTGTCCTTCACATCAGAGTGCTAATGCTGGCTCTTTGCGTCTCTCGATCATGTCGCGCGGACCGGGCACAAAGCTCAAGGAGCGCTCTTCCCTCCGGTAGTTATTTAGCAAGCCTGATAACACATCACTCCCGACAGACACAAGCAAAAACTCTTGCATGAATGTAGAAGCCTATACAACTAAACACTAGCGATCTGACATGCTGTATTGCATGGAAACTGCAGGCTACTAACAACAGCAGCTACATAGTCTAGCCTACTATGGCCCTGTCCCTCTGTCCAGGGTAAACAAAGAGGTAATGTTGTGTCTTGTATATACAGTATAGGTCATTTGTTTGAGAGAATGTGAATGGGATAACATTTGGTTCATATATAGACACTAACTATTTGATTTAAAACAGTTTGTTTCATTTAATTATACACAAAAAGATGTTGCCCAGATCAAATTAATGTACAAACAGTATTTTTCATTACATTTGAGTCATTTAGCAGATGCTCTTATCCAGAGCAACTTACAGAACCAATTAGGGTTAATTGCCTTGATCAAGGGAACAACGACAGATTTTTCACTATGTTGGCTCAGGATTGAAAACCAGCGACCTTTCAGTTACTGGCCCAACACTCTTAACCACTAGGCTACCTGCGGCCAGATCAATTAACTTCAATACAGTTATCCAAATACATTCATAATCAATGAATAAAATAATGAATCTAATTTTAAAAGATAATTTAAAAAACACAAGTAGTCGATTCATAGCCTTTTTATAATTAATAAAAGTTTAGTAATATAAAATAATCCACCCAAACTAATGCTGAAAACTGATCATCACACCATCTTTATCTGATATACACTGAGTGTACAAAACATTAGGAACACCTTCCTAATATTGAGTTGCACCCCCCCCTGTCCTCAGAACAGCCTCAATTCGTCGGGGCATGGACTCTCCAAGGTGTTGAGAGCGTTCCACAGGGATGCTGGTCCATGTTGACTGCAATGCTTCCCACAGTTGTGTCAGGTTGGCTGGGAGTGGATCTCTACTCCGAATAGCTCATTCCATCTCCTCCCACAGATGCACAATTGGATTGAGATCTGGTGACTCGGCAGGCCACTGCAGTAAGCTGAATTCACTGTCATGTTCTTGGAACCATTCCTGGACAAGGCTTGTTGCATGGGGCATAATCCTGCTGAAAAAATCTACACTGCTCGAAAAAATAAAGGGAACACTTAAACAACACAATGTAACTCCAAGTCAATCACACATCTGTGAAATCAAACTGTCCACTTAGGAAGCAACACTGATTGACAATACATTTCACATGCTGTTGTGCAAATGCAATAAACAACAGGTGGAAATTATAGGCAATTAGCAAGACACCCCCAATAAAGAAGTGGTTCTGCAGGTGGTGACCACAGACCACTTCTCAGTTCCTATGCTTCCTGGCTGATGTTTTGGTCACTTTTGAATGCTGGCGGTGCTTTCACTCTAGTGGTAGCATGAGACGGAGTCTACAACCCACACAAGTGGCTCAGGTAGTGCAGCTCATCCAGGATGGCACATCAATACGAGCTGTGGCAAGAAGGTTTGCTGTGTCTGTCAGCGTAGTGTCCAGAGCATGGAGGCGCTACCAGGAGACAGGCCAGTACATCAGGAGACGTGGAGGAGGCCGTAGGAGGGCAACAACCCAGCAGCAGGACCGCTACCTCCGCCTTTTTGCAAGGAGGAGCAGGAGGAGCACTGCCAGAGCCCTGCAAAATGACCTCCAGCAGGCCACAAATGTGCATGTGTCTGCTCAAACGGTCAGAAACAGACTCCATGAGGGTGGTATGAGGGCCCGACGTCCACAGGTGGGGGTTGTGCTTACAGCCCAACACCGTGCAGGACGTTTGGCATTTGCCAGAGAACACCAAGACTGGCAAATTCGCCACTGGCGCCCTGTGCTCTTCACAGATGAAAGCAGGTTCACACTGAGCACGTGACAGACGTGACAGAGTCTGGAGACGCCGTGGAGATCGTGCTGCTGCCTGCAACATCCTCCAGCATGACCGGTTTGGCGGTGGGCCAGTCATGGTGTGGGGTGGCATTTCTTTGGGGGGCCGCACAGCCCTCCATGTGCTCGCCAGAGGTAGCCTGACTGCCATTAGGTAATGAGATTAGATCCTCAGACCCCTTGTGAGACCATATGCTGGTGCGGTTGGCCCTGCGTTCCTCCTAATGCAAGACAATGCTAGACCTCATGTGGCTGGAGTGTGTCAGCAGTTCCTGCAAGAGGAAGGCATTGATGCTATGGACTGGCCCGCCCGTTCCCCAGACCTGAATCCAATTGAGCACATCTGGGACATCATGTCTCGCTCCATCCACCAACGCCACGTTGCACCACAGACTGTCCAGGAGTTGGCGGATGCTTTAGTCCAGGTCTGGGAGGAGATCCCTCAGGAGACCATCCGCCACCTCATCAGGAGCATGCCCAGGCGTTGTAGGGAGGTCATACAGGCACGTGGAGGCCACACACACTACTGAGCCTCATTTTGACTTGTTTTAAGGACATTACATCAAAGTTGGATCAGCCTGTAGTGTGGTTTTCCACTTTAACTTTGAGGGTGACTCCAAATCCAGACCTCCATGGGTTGATACATTTGATTTCCATTCATAATTTGTGTGATTTTGTTGTCAGCACATTCAACTATGTAAAGAAAAAAGTATTTAATAAGATTATTTCATTCATTCAGATCTAGGATGGGTTGTTTAAGTGTTCCCTTTATTTTTTTGAGCAGTGTATTTTGCAGATGGATACACTGCTGCCATGAAGGGATGCACCTGATTGGTAACGATGTTTAGATATCCTGTGGCAGTCAAACATTGCTCCACTTTTATCAAGGGGCCCAATGAGTACCATGAAATCCCACCCCACACCACCACCACCAGCCTGCAATGCTGACACACGGCATGGATGCATGTACTCATGGTTTTCTCCATACCTTAGTCCTCCCATCAGCATGAAACAGCAGGAACCGGGATTCATCAGACCAGGCAATGTTTTTCAAATTCTCCAGTGTCCAGTGTTTTCATTCCTTAGCCCACTGCAACTGCAGTTTCTTGTTTTCTGCTGAAAGCTAATGGGGATCCATAATAAATACACCACAACAACATCTTTAAGGATCACAGCTTTCACCTGGGTTCACCTGGTCAGTCTATGTCATGGAAAGAGCAGGCGTCCTTAATGTTTTGTACACTCAGTGTATGTTGTGTCTACTAGCTCATTCCCACAGAAAACTGCAGATGTGACCTTGAGCAAGGCACTTAACCCTAATTGCTCATGTAAGTCGCTCTGGATAAGAGCGTCTGCTAAATTACTAAAATGTAAATGTGATGTACCACCCAGTCAACCATCAGACTCCATTGTGAGACGCCTCAAATAGGATATTCAACCTTAAAGGCAAATCCAAGGTCCTCTCAATATCATTACAGTAGAAGCTAACAAAACACACCAAAACTGACAAGGTGAACACTGATCAGTAAAGTAAAGAGAGGCTAACATTCTATAACGTTCCCTTTGATTTTGAATTTTAGGACCCCTTTAGTTATAAAAATATATTTAAAAATGAATTTGGCCTTTACTACTATATCCAATAGAAACACATTGAATAACGCATTCATAAATGGCCCAAAAACAGACTAATGGTGAAAACTGATCATCACATCATCTCTATCTGATACATTCAGTACAATGTAGTATTTCATTAGGATCCCCAGCGGCTACTCTTCCTGGGGTACAAACAGGAAACACAAAAAATACATCAAATACATCATCATGCACTACATTTACAATTTAGTCATGTTGCAGATGCTCCCATCCAGAGAGACCCACAGCTAGTGCATTCATCTTATGATAGCCAGGAGAGACAACATAGTGGCTACTAAAAACTCCCTATGAAGCAGGAACCTAGGGAGAAACATAGAGAGGAACCAGGCTCAAAGGGGTGGCCAGTCCTCTTCTGGCTGTACCAGGTGACATATGTTTACATATCAGTAGGCTGTACAATACAAAAGGGGGGGGGGGGAACTATTCTAAAAGTTGGTAAGAGTCGAAAGCTAAAAAGGGGCAAAAGTCATGCAAATTATGAGCCATATCATCCTCAACAGCAAACACAGGTTCTTAGAAATGTTTTCACATTTATTAAAAACAATACCTTATTTACATACACCTTAGCCAAATACATTTAAACTCAGTTTTTCACAATTCCTGACATTTATTCCTAGTAAAAATTCCCTGTCTTAGGTCAGTTAGGATCACCACTTTATTTTAAGAATGTGAAATGTCAGAATAATAGAGACAATGATTTATTTCAGCTTTTATTTATTTAATCACATTCGCAGTGGGTCAGAAGTTTACATACTCTCAATTAGTATTTGGTAGCATTGCCTTTAAATTGTTTAACTTGGGTCAAACGTGTCGGGTAGCCTTCCACAAGCTTCCCACAATAAGTTGGGTGAATTTTGGCCCATTCCTCCTGACAGGGTTGGTGTAACTGAGTCAGGTTTGTAGGCCTCCTTGCTCGCACACACCTTTTCAATTCTGCCCACAAATGTTCTATAGGATTGAGGTCAGGGCTTTGTGATGGCGACTCCAATACCTTGACTTTGTTGTCCTTAAGCCATTTTGCCACAACTTGGAAGTATGCTTGGGGTCATTGTCCATTTGGAAGACCCATTTGCGACTAACCTTTAACTTCCTGACTGATGTCTTGAGATGTTGCTTCAATATATCCACATAATGTTCCTTCCTCATGATGCCATCTATTTTGTGAAGTGCACCAATCCCTCCTGCAGCAAAGCACCCCGACAGCATGATGCTGCCACCCCCGTGCTTCACGGTTGGGATGGTGTTCTTCTGCTTGCAAACATAACATTATTTTCCTCCAAACATAACAATGGTCATTATGGCCAAACAGTTTTTTGTTTCATCAGACCAGAGGACATTTCTCAAAAAAAGTACGATCTTTGTCCCCATGTGCAATTGCAAACCGTAGTCTGGCTTTTTTTATGTCGGTTTTGGAGCAGTGGCTTCTTCCTTGCTGAGCGGCCTTTCAGGTTATGTCGATATAAGACGCATTTTACTGTGGATATAGACACTTTTGTACCCGTTTCCTCCAGCATCTTCACAATGTCCTTTGCTGTTGTTCTGGGATTGATTTGCATGTCATCTCTAGGAGACAGAACGCATCTCCTTCCTGAGCGGTATGACGGCTGCGTGGTCCCATGGTGTTTATACTTGCATACTATTGTTTGCACAGATGAACGTGGTCCCTTCAGGCGTTTGGAAATTGCTCCCAAGGATGAACCAGACTTGTAGAGGTCTACACATTTTTTTCTGAGGTCTTGGCTGATTTCTTTTCATTTTCCCATGATGTCAAGCAAAAAGGCACTGAGTTTGAAGGTAGACCTTGAAATACATCCACAGGTACACCTCCTATTGACTCAAATTATGTCAATTAGCCCATCAGAAGCTTCTAAAGCCATGACATCATTTTCTGGAATTTTCCAAGCTGTTTAAAGGCATAGTCAACTTAGTGTATGTAAACTTTTGACCCACTGGAATTGTGATACAGTGAATTATAAGTGAAATAATCTGTCTGTAAACAATTGTTGGAAAAATGACTTGTCATGCACAAAGTAGATGTCCTAACCGACTTGCCAAAACTATAGTTTGTTAAAAAGAAATTTGTGGAGTGGTTGAAAAACGAGTTTTAATGACTCCAACCTAAGTGTATGTAAACTTCCGACTTCAACTGAATATGGACAAGCAATGACAGAGCGGCATATACAGTAGAATATTATAGAATACAGTATATACATATGAGATGTGTAAAATAATTCACAACATCAGCTGAGCTAAAAGTTCCTGTTGTTATTTTTTAAATGTGCCATAAGGTTTAATTTATTTTATGTTTTTTTGAATCTGGTTTTATTGCTAGTTTGAGTTACCTGGCAGAGAGTCCCATGTAGTCATGGCTTTATTTAATACTGTGCGTTTCCCAGCGTCTGTTCTGGACCTGGGGACTGTGAAGAAACCTCTTGCTGCATGTCTTGTGTTGTACCGATGAGTGTCCGAACTAGCTCATTCCCCCAGAAAACTGCAGAGGAAAGCAGCACCACCCAGTCATCTATCAGACCTCACTGAGTGTATTCAACCCTAAGGGCAAATCCAAGGTCATCTCAATATCTTTACAGTAGAAGATAACAAAACACACAAAAATTGTGTCACAATTCTCTCACAGTGAGAAACAATAGGATTACAATAATAATAATAATAATATGCCATTTAGCAGACGCTTTTATCCAAAGTGACTTACAGTCATGAGTGCATACATTTTTTTATTATTATTTTTGTGTATGGGTGGTCCCGGGGATCGAACCCACTACCTTGGCGTTACAAGCGCCGTGCTCTACCAGCTGAGCTACAGAGGATCACAATTGAGTGTTAATGTTATCAAATTCACTGTTACCACTTCCTTTATGAGGTGAGAATTAAGTGATGGAGTGACTTTAATCTCAACTTGTCTGAGACAACTGAGGCTTCTCTCCTGTGTGTATACGTTGATGTGTTTTTAAGTTAAGGTGTTGAGAGAAACTCTTCCCACAGTCAGAGCAGTAGTAAGGTTTCTCTCCTGTGTGTGTTCTCCGATGAACTTTTAGCTTAGCTGATGTTATAAAACATTTTCCACAGTCAGAGCAGAAGTAAGGTTTCTCTCCTGTGTGCACCCTCTGATGCATTTTTAGATTGGTTGATGTTGTGAAGCATTTTACACAATCCGAGCAGGAGTAAGGCTTCTCTCCTGTATGCATACGTTCATGTAGTTTTAAGTCGCCCAGTCGAGAGCAACTCTTTCCACAGTAAGAGCAGAAGTAAGGCTTCTCTCCTGTGTGTGTTCTCCGATGAACTTTTAGCTTAGCTGATGTTTTAAAACATTTTCCACAGTCAGAGCAGAAGTAAGGCTTCTCTCCTGTGTGTGTTCTCTGATGAACTTTTAGCTCCGCTGATGATTTAAAACATTTTCCACAGTCAGAGCAGCAGTACGGCTTCTCTCCTGTGTGTATATGTTCATGTCTTTTTAAGTGGCCCAGTTGAGAGAAACTCTTTCCACAGTCTGAGCAGGAGTAAGACTTCTCTCCTGTATGTATACGTTCATGTGTTTTTAAGTGGCCCAGTTGAGAGAAACTCTTCCCACACACAGAGCAGGAGTAAGGCTTCTCTCCTGTATGTATACGATCATGTATTTTTAGGTCGGCCAGTCGAGAGAAACATTTTCCACAGTAAGAGCAGGCGTAAGGCTTCTCTCCTGTGTGCACTCTCTGATGAACTGTCAGAGCCTTTGATGTTGTGAAATTCTTCCCACAGTCAGTGCAGAAATACAGATTCTTGCCTGTGTGTATTTGTAGGTGTATTTTTAACTTTGATAGAATTGGGAAAATCTCCTCACAATGTGGGCAGTGGTGAGACCTCTTAGCTCTGTGATCTTCCTGCTGTTGCTCTCTGGATGTAGAGAATGTCTCAACATGGTCTCCTGTGTGAACATCATCAGAAGAACCAGTCAATTGGTGTAATATACAGTACCAGTCAAAGGCTGACACACCTACTCATTCAAGGGTTTTCTTTATTTTTTACTATTTTCTACCTTGTAGAAGAATAGTGAAGACATCAGACCTATTCTATAACACATATGGAATCATGTAGTAACCCAAAAAAGTGTTAAACATATGTTATATTTTAGATTCTTCAATGTAGCCACCCTTTGCCTTGACAGCTTTCCAAACTCTTGGCATTCTCTCAACCAACTTCACCTGGAATACTTTTCCAACAGTCTTGAAGGAGTTCCCACATATGCTTAGCACTTGTTGGCTGCTTTTCCTTCACTCTGCGGTCCAACTCATCCCAAATCTCAATTGGGTTGAGGTCGGGTGATTGTGGAGGCCAGGTCATCTGATGCAGCACTCCATCACTCTCCTTCTTGGTCAAATAGCACTTACACAGCCTGTAGGTGTGTTGGGTCATTGTCCTGTTGAAAAACAAATGATAGTCCCACTAAGCGCAAACCAGATGGGATGGCGTATCACTGCAGAATGCTGTGGAGCCATGCTGGTTAAGTGTGCCTTGAATTCTAAATAGATCACAGACAGTGTCACCAGCAAAGCACCCCCACACCATCACACATCCTCCTCCATGCTTCACGGTGGGATCTACACGTGCAGAGATCTTCCGTTCACCTACTCTGTGTCTCACAAAGACACGGCTGTTGGAACCAAAAATCTGACATTTGGACTCATCAGACCAATGGACAGATTTCCACCGGTCTAATGTCCATTGCTCGTGTTTTTTTGCCCAAGAAAGTATCTTCTTCTTATTGGTGTCCTTTAGTAGTGGTTTCTTTGCAGCAATTTGACCTTGAAGGCCTGATTCACACAGTCTCCTCTGAACAGTTGATGTTGAGATTTGTCTGTTACTTGAACTCTGAATAATTTATTTGGGCTGCAATTTCTGAGGCTGGTAACTATAATGAACTTGCCATTTACATTTTTACATTTTTTAGCAGACACTCTTATCCAGAGAGACTTACAGTTAGTATAATATGGACTTGGTCTTTTAGCAAATAGGGTTATCTTCTGCATACCACCCCTACCTTGTCACAACACAACTGATTGGCTCAAAAGCATTAAGGAAAGAAATTCCACAAATTAACTTTAACAAGGCACACCTGTTAATTGAAATGCATTCCAGGTGTGCAAAGCTGTCATCAAGGCTAAGGGTGGCTACTTAGAAGAACTTAAAATATAAAATATATTTCGATTTGATTAACACTTTTTTGGTTACTAAACGATTCCATATGTGTTGTGGAATAGCTTTGATGTCTTCACTACTATTACACAATGTAGGATGTAGGAAATAGTCTAAATAAAGATAAACCCTTGAATGAGTAGGTGTGTCCAATCCTTTGACTGGTAATGTACATGTCAATCACATTTATTTTTTGAAGCCCTTTTTACATCCGCAAAGTCACCAAGTGCTTTACAGAAACCCTTCCTAAAATCACGAAAGAGCAAGCAATGCAGATGTAGAAGCACAGTGGCTACTAAAAACTCCCTATAAAGCAGGAACCTAGGGAGAAACATGGAGAGGAACCAGTCCTCTTCTGGCTGTACCGGGTGACATATGTTTTCATATCAGTAGGCTGTACAATACAAAAGGGAACAAAAACTATTCTAAAAGTGGGTAAGAGTCAAAAGCTAAAAAGGGACAAAAGTCATGCAAATTATGAGCCATATCATCCTCCACTCACTATCACAAGGGTTAGTAACTACACAGACTAATTTCATAGAACTTAAAACACTGGCAGTTTGTCTACTTCACTTCTTTAGTCTAGTCTCTGATCACTCCAGAATGCCCAGTGAATAAAACAAATGCTGGCAATACTGGTGTCAAACCATGCAAGGGTCAGTAGCATTAAATAATATCTACCTTCTCATTGAAACAGTTTATAATGAAACAGTTCTACTGCAACTTTTCATGCACAGTGGGAAGTTGGAATGAATAACACAAACTTAGTTAGATAGAACCTGCTCTTACCATGAGAAACAGATTTCCCAATCTTCTCCTCCTCTTCTTCATCTTTAATGTTGACATTCAGCTCCAGTGTTTGACTGCAGTCTTCCAGCTTCACTGATGCCATCTCTGGATCCTGCAGTGCAAACTGGGCTCCCCTGTCACAATCAGGACCCACTGACTGTAGGTTTGGACTTAGTGTGGAAGGAGAGGGGCAGTCTGGGTTTGTCCTCACTATTGATGTTACCGGCATCATACCTAGTTGGCAAGTAGTAATAAAGAGAAACGGAAACAAAAGTTATTGTCTTGACAATTCAGGGACATTCTTTATTCTCTAAAAATATTTTGTATTTTTCAATCATCTAATTCAGTGTTTGACTGAAAAAGTACTAATTTTGGGTGCCGGTACGGTATATATTTAGGTGCAGGAGCCCCACAATACCTTTGAGCTAATATTCTATAAGAGGAACATGAGCTCAAGCAGTAGACATTTCAGGTGCTGATATTCAGCTCTGGTGAGCATCTGTCCAAGTCAAACACTGATCTCATTTTAATAGATCAGGTAGCTAAGAATTGACAACAAATAATTAACATTACAAAGTACACACTACACAATGTACAGTTGAAGACGGAAGTGTACATACACCTTAGCCAAATACATTTAAACTCAGTATTACACAATTCCTGACATTTAATCTTAGTAAAAATTCCCAGTCTTGCGTCAGTTAGGATCACCACTTTATTTTAAGTGAAAATGTCAGAATAATAGTAGAGAGAATGATTTATTTCAGCTTTTATTTCCTTCATCAGATTCCCAGTGGGTCAGATGTTTACATACACACAATTAGTATTTGGTAGCATTGCCTTTAAATTGTTTAGCTTGGGTCAAACGTGTCGGGTAGCCTTCCACAAGCTTCCCACAATAAGTTGGGTGAATTTTGGCCCATTCCTCCTGACAGAGCTGGTGTAACTGAGTCAGGTTTGTAGGCCTCCTTGCTCGCACACGCTTTTTCAGTTCTGCCCACACATTTTCTATAGGATTGAGGTCAGGGCTTTGTGATGGCCACTCCAATACCTTGACATGTTGTCCTTAAGCCATTTTGCCACAACTTTGGATGTATGCTTGTGGTAATTGTCCATTTGGAAGACCTATTTGCGACCAAGCTTTATCTTCCTGACTGATATCTTGAGATGTTGCTTCAATATATCCACATCATGTTCCTTCCTCATGATGCCATCTATTTTGTGAAGTGCACCAGTCTCTCCTGCAGCAAAGCACCCCCACAGCATGATGCTGCCACCCCTGTGCTTCGCGGTTGGCATGGAGTTCTTCGGCTTGCAAGCATCCCCCTTTTTCCTCCAAACATAACGATGGTCAATATGGCCAAGCAGTTATATTTTTGTTTCATCAGACCAGAGGACATTTCTCCAAAAAGTACGATATTTGTCCCCATGTGCAGTTGCAAACCATAGTCTGGCTTTTTTATGGCGGTTTTGGAGCAGTTGCTTCTTCCTTGCTGAGTGGCCTTTCAGGTTATGTCGATATAGGACACGGTTTACTGTGGATATAAATACTTTTGTACCTGTTTCCTCCAGCATCTTCATAAGGTCCTTTGCTGTTGTTCTGGGATTGATTTGCACTTTTCGCACCAAAGTACGTTCATCTCTAGGAGACAGAACGCGTCTCCTTCCTGAGCGGTATGACGGCTGTGTGGTCCCATGGTGTTTATACTTGCATACTACTGTTTGTACAGATGAACGTGGAACCTTCAGGCATTTGAAAATTGCTCCCAAGGATGAACCAGACTTGTGGAGGTGTACCATTTTTTTCCTGAGGTCTTGGCTGATTTATTTTGATTTTCCCATGATGTCAAGCAAAGAGGCACTGAGTTTGAAGGTAGGCCTTGAAATACATTCAGAGGTACACCTCCAATTGACTCAAATTATGTCAATTAGAATATCAGAAGCTTCTAAAGCCATGACATCATTTTCTGGAATTTTCAAAGCTGTTTAAAAGGCACAGTCAACTTAGTGAATGTAAACTTCTGACCCACTGGAATTGTGATACAGTGAATTATAAGTTAAATAATCTGTCTGTAAACAATTGTTGGAAAAATTACTTGTCATTACTTGCCAAAAGTATAGTTTGTTAACAAGAACTTTGTGGAGTGGTTGAAAAACGAGTTTTAATGACTAAACTTCCGACTTCAACTGAGATATATATATATATATATATATACACACACACACACACACACACACACCACCAAGACTCTTCCTAGAGCTGCCCGCCTGGCCAAAGTGAGCAATCGGGGGTGAAAGACGATAGTCAAGAAGGTGACCAAGAAGCCGATGGTCACTCTGACAGAGCTCCAGAGTTCCTTGGTAGAGATAGGAGAAACTTCCAAAAGGACAACCATCTCTGCAGCACTCCACCAATCAGGCCATTATGGTAGAGTGGCCAGACGGAAGCCACTCCTCAGTAATTTTATTTAACCAGGTAAGCCAGTTGAGAACAAGTTCTCATTTACAACTGCGACCTGGCGAAGATAAAGCAAAGCAGTGCGATTAAAAACAACAACAGAGTTACATATGGGGTAAAACAAAACATAAAGTCAAAAATACAACAGAAAATATATATACAGTGTGTGCAAATGTAGTAAGTTATGGAGATAGGCAATAAACAGGCCATAGTGCAAAACAGTTACAATTTCGTATTAACACTGGAATGATAGATGTGCAAAAGATTATGTGCAATTTGAGATACTGGGGTGCAAATTAGCAAAATAAATAACAATATGGGGATGAGGTAGTTGGGTGGGCTAATTTCAGAATGACTGTGTACAGGTGCAGTGATCGGTAAGCTGCTCTGACAACTGACGCTTAAAGTTAGTAAGGGAGATAAGAGTCTCCAGCTTCAGAGATTTTTGCAGGTTGTTCCAGTCATTGACAGCAGAGAACTGGAAGGAATGGCGGCCAAAGGAGGTGTTGGCTTTGGGGATGACCAGTGAGATATACCTGCTGGAGCGCAGACTACGGGTGGGTGTTGCTATGGTGACCAGTGAGCTAAGATAAGATGGGGATTTGCCTAGCAGTGATTTATAGATGACCTGGAGCCAGTGGGTTTGGCGACGAATATGTAGTGAGGGCAAGCCAACAAGAGCATACAGGTCACAATGTTGGGTAGTATATGGGGCTTTGGTGACAAAACGGATAACACTGTGATAGACTACATCCAATTTGCTGAGTAGAGTGTTGGAGGCTAATTTGTAAATGACATCGCCGAAGTCAAGGATCAGTAGGATAGTCAGTTTTACGAGGGCATGTTCGGCAGCATGAGTGAAGGAGGCTTTGTTGCGAAATAGGAAGCCGATTCTAGATCTAACTTTTGAATGGAGATACTTAATGTGAGTCTGGAAGGATAGTTTACAGTCTAACCAGACACCTAGGTATTTGTAGTTGTCCACATACTCTAGGTCAGACCCGCCGAGAGTAGTGATTCTAGTCGGGTGCAAGCAGCGTTTGGTTGAAGAGCATGCATTTAGTATTACTAGTGTTTAAGAGCAGTTGGAGGCTACGGAAGGAGTGTTGTATGGCGTTGAAGCTCGTTTGGAGGTTTGTTAACACAGTGTCCAATGAAGGGCCAGATGTATACAAAATGGTGTCGTCCGCATAGAGGTGGATCCGAGCGTCACCAGCAGCAAGAGCGACATCATTGATATACACAGAGAATAGAGTCGGCCCGAGAATTGAACCCTGTGACACCCCCATAGAGACGGCCAGAGGTCCAGACAACAGGCCCTCCGATTTGACACATTGAACTCTATCTGAGAAGTAGTTGGTGAAGCAGGCGAAGCAGTCATTAGAGAAACCAAGGCTATTTAGTCTGCCAATAAGAATGCGGTGGTTGACAGAGTCGAAAGCCTTGGCCAGGTCGATGAAGATGGCTGCGCAGTACTGTCTTTTATCGATCGCGGTTATAATATCGTTTAGGATCTTGAGCGTGGCTGATGTGCACCCATGACCAGCTCGGAAACCGGATTGCATAGCGGAGAAGGTACGGTGGGATTCGAAATGGACGGTGATCTGTTTGTTAACTTGGCTTTCAAATACTTTTGAAAGGCAGGGCAGGATGAATATAGGTCTAACAGTCTGGATCTAGAGTGTCACCCCCTTTGAAGAGGGGGATGACCGCGGCAGCTGTCCAATCTCTGGGGATCTCAGACGTTACGAAAGAGAGGTTGAACAGGCTAGTAATAGGGGTTGTGACAATTTTGGCGGCTAATTTTAGAAAGAAAGGGTCCAGATTGGCTAGCCCAGCTGATTTGTAGGGGTCCAGATTTTTCAGCTCTTTCAGAACATCAGCTGTCTGAATTTGTGTGAAGGAGAAGCGGGGGGGGCATGGGCACGTTGCAGCGGAGGGTGCAGAGCTGTCCGGGGTAGTGGTAGCCAGGTGGAAAGCATGGCCAGCCGTAGCAAAATGCTTGTTGAAATTCTCGATTATTGTAGATTTATCTGTGGTGACAGTGTTTCATAGTCTCAGTGCAGTGGGCAGTTGGGAGGAGATGCTCTTATTTTCCATGGACTTTACAGTGTCCCAAAACTTTTTGGAGTTAGTGCTACAGGATGCACATTTCTGTTTGAAAAAGCTAGCCTTTGCTTTCCTAACTGATTGTGCATATTGGTTCCTGACTTCCCTAAAAAGTTGCATATCGCGGGGGCTGTTCGATGCTAATGCAGTACGCCACAGGATGTTTTTGTGCTAGTCAAGGGCAGTCAAGTCTGAGGATAAATAAGCATGCCCCATTCAAAAAATTAAGATTGAGAGGAAAGCACTTTTAAAAGAACAACCAGGCATCCTCTACTGACTGAATGAGGTCAATATCCATCCAGGATACCCGGGCCAGGTCAATTAGAAAGGCCTGCTCGCTGAAGTGTTTTAGGGAGCGTTTGACAGTGATGAGGAGTGGTCGTTTGACCGCGGACCCATTACGGACGCAGGCAATAATCGCTGAGATTCTGGTTGAAGACAGCAGAGGTCTATTTAGAGGGTATATTTGTCAGGATGATATCTATGAGGGTGCCCATGTTTACAGATTTGGGGTTGTACCTGGTAGGTTCGTTGATAATTTGTGTGAGATTAAGGGCATCTAGTTTAGATTGTAGGTTGGCCGGGGTGTTAAGCATATCCCAGTTAGGTCACCAAGCAGTACGAACTCTGAGGATAGATGGGGGGCGATCAGTTCACATATGGTGTCCAGGGCACAGCTCTGGGCTGAGGGGGGTTTGTAGCAAGCGGCAGCAGTGGGAGACTTATTTCTGGAAAGGTTGATTTTTAGAAGTAGAAGCTCAAACTGTTTGGGCACAGACCTGGATAGTACAATAGAGCTCTGCAGGCTCTCTCTACAGTAGATTGCAACCCCACCCCCTTTGGCAGTTCTATCGAGACGGAAAATGTTGTAGTTGGAGATGGACATTTCTGGTGGCCTTCCTAAGCCAGGATTCAGACACTGCTAGAACATCAGGGTTGACGGAGTGTGCTAACGCAGTGAATAACTCAAACTTAGGGAGGAGGCTTTGGATGTTAACGTGCAAGAAGCCAAGGCTTTTACGGTTACAGAAGTCAACAAATGATAACGCCTGGGGAGTAGGAGTGATACTGGGGGCTACAGGGCCTGGGTTAACCTCTACATCACCAGAGGAACAGAGGAGGAGTAGAATAAGAATACGGCTAAAGGCTTTAAGTACTGGTCTTCTAGTGCGTTGAGTACAGAGGAAAAAAAGGGGCAGATTTCCGTGCGTTGTAGAATAGATTCAGGGCATTATGTACAGACAAGGATATGGAAGGATATGAGTACAGTGGAGGTAAATCTAAACGTTGGGTAACGATGAAAGAGATAGCATCACTGGAGGCACCGATTGAGTCGGTCTCCGCGTGTATGGGGGGTGGGACAAAGGAACTATCTAAAGGTAGGTTGAGCTGGGCTGGGGGATCTACAGTGAAATAGTACAATAAGAAATAACCGAAACAGCAATAAGCAAAGCATATTGACATGGGAGAGAGGCATAAAGCAATCACAGGTGTTATTCGAGAGAGCTAAGGCAACAGCTGGTAATGGCGACAAAGTTTGGGCTGAGGCTAAACATAAACAGGATGCGGTACCGTATAAAGGAACAGTCCAGCAGGCATCAGCTGTATAGCTGAGTTATCATAAGGTCCGGTGAACAGCAATAGGAGAGTTTGGAGGTAGTTCGGAGGCTGCTATAGCACTGGCGAGCAAGAGGCCATGGCTAGCGTGTGCTAGCGGGCCAGGGCTAGCAGATGGGTCTTCGTGGTCGACGTCGTAACGGGAAGCCTGCTGTAACCACATCAGACGATTTCGTCGGCAGACCAGTCGTGTTGGATCGGCGGGGCTCCGTGTCAACACTAGGAGGTCCCGTCCGGTTGACAGAGAGGTAGATAGCCGGGAAATGGGCCTGGCTCGAGGCTAGCTCACAGCTAACTGGTGCTTGCTTCAGATGCAGTGGTGAACAGCCAAACAGCAACATCCAATCGGTTGCGGCTAGCTAGTTGCGATCCGGTGTTAATGTCCAGTGAATCAGTTATTCCGGAAGTAGAATCCGATGTTCTGGGTGAAAACCGCTAACGATGGCTAATAGCAAGTAGCTAGTTAGCTGGCTAGCTAGCTTCAACTGGAGATTCCAGATAAAGGTAAGTCAATAATAGAATCCGTTCCACATTGAGTGAGGCGGGTTGCAGGAAAGTATATGTTGTAGAAGGATGAAAAGTATGATAGGAAAATATGTACGAAAAATACAAAAAAACTAAACAAAAAAAATGGCTATTTACACAGACACACAACAAAGAACGCGACCGCACTGCTACGCCATCTTGGAATAGTAAAGGGCACATGACAGCCCACTTGGAGTTTGCCAAAAGGCACCTCAAGACTCTCAGACCATGAGAAGGAAGATTCTCTGGTCTGATGAAACCAATATTGAACTCTTTGGCCTGAATCCCAAGCATCACATCTGGAGGAAACCTGGCACCATCCCTACGGTGAAGCGTGGTGGTGTCAGCATCATGCTGTGGGGATGTTTTTCAGCGGCAGGGACTAGGACACTAGTCAAGATCGAGGGAAAGATGAACGGAGCAAAGTACAGAGAGATCCTTGATAAACCTGCTCCAGAATGCTCAGGACCTCAGACTGGGGCGAAGGTTCACCTTTCAACAGGACAACTACCCTAAGCACACAGCCAAGACAACGCAGGAGTGGCTTTGGGACAAGTCTCTGAACGTCCTTGAGTGACCCAGCCAGAGCCCGGACTTCAACCCGATCTAACATCTCCGGAGAGACCAGAAAATAGCTGTGAGGCGACGCTCTCCATCCAATCTGACAGAGCTTGAGAGGATCTGCAGAGAAGAATGGGAGAAACGCTCCAATTACAGGTGTGCCAAGCTTGTAGCGTCATACCAAAGAAGACTCGAGGCTGTAATCGCTGCCAAAGGTGCTTAAACAAAGTACTGAGTAAAGGGTCTGAATAGTTATGTAAATGTGATATTTTCATATTTTTTATTATATTTGGTTAAAAAATGTTAGCAACAATTGATAAAAACAAGTTTTTGCTTTGTCATTATGGGGTATTGTGTGTAGATTAATGAGGGAAACAAACAACTTAATCTATTTTAGAATAAGGCTGTAACATACCTAAATGTGGAAAAAGTCAAGGGGTCTGAATAATTTCCCAATGCACTGTATATACAGTGGGGAGAACAAGTACTTGATAACCTGCAAAATCGGCAGTGTTCCTACTTACAAAGCATTCAGAGGTCTGTAATTTTTTTATAGGTACACTTCAACTGTGAGAGACAGAATCTAAAACAAAAATCCAGAAAATCACATTGTATGATTTTTAAGTAATTAATTTGCATATTTTTGCATGACATAAGTATTTGATACATCAGAAAAGCAGAACTTAATATTTGGTACAGAAACCTTTGTTTGCAATTAGAGAGATCATACGTTTCATGTAGGTCTTGACCAGGTTTGCACACACTGCAGCAGGGATTTTGGCCCACTCCTCCATACAGACCTTCTCCAGATCCTTCAGGTTTCGGGGCTGTCGCTGGGCAATACGGACGTTCAGCTCCCTCCAAAGATGTTCTATTGGGTTCAGGTCTGGAGACTGGCTAGGCCATTCCAGGACCTTGAGATGCTTCTTACGGAGCCACTCCTTAGTTGTCCTGGCTGTGTGTTTCGGGTCGTTGTCATGCTGGAAGACCCAGCCACGACACATCTTCAATGCTCTTACTGAGGGAAGGAGGTTGTTGGCCAAGATCTCGCGATACATGGCCCCATCCATCCTCCCCTCAATACGGTGCAGTCGTCCTGTTCCCTTTGCAGAAAAGCATCCCCAAAGTATGATGTTTCCACCTCCATGCTTCACGGTTGGGATGGTGTTCTTGGGGTTGTACTCATCCTTCTTCCTCCAAACACGGCGAGTGGAGTTTAGACCAAAAAGCTCTATTTTTGTCTCATCAGACCACATGACCATCTCCCATTCCTCCTCTGGATCATCCAGATGGTCATTGGCAAACTTCAGACGGGTCTGGACATGCGCTGGCTTGAGCAGGGGGACCTTGCGTGCGCTGCAGGATTTTAATCCATGACGGCGTAGTGTGTTACTAATGGTTTTTTTGAGACTGTGGTCCCAGCTCCCTTCAGGTCATTGACCAGGTCCTGCCGTGTAGTTCTGGGCTGATCCCTCACCTTCCTCATGATCATTGATGCCCCACGAGGTGAGATCTTGCATGGAGCCCCAGACCGAGGGTGATTGACCCTCATCTTGAACTTCTTCCATTTTCTAATAATTGCGCCAACAGTTGTTGCCTTCTCACCAAGCTGCTTGCCTATTGTCCTGTAGCCCATCCCAGCCTTGTGCAGGTCTACAATTTTATCCCTGATGTCCTTACACAGCTCTCTGGTCTTTGCCATTGTGGAGAGGTTGGAGTCTGTTTGATTGAGTGTGTGGACAGGTGTCTTTTATACAGGTAACGAGTTCAAACAGGTGCAGTTAATACAGGTAATGAGTGGAGAACAGGAGGGCTTCTTCAAGAAAAACTAACAGGTCTGTGAGAGCCGGAATTCTTACTGGTTGGTAGGTGATCAAATACTTATGTCATGCAATAAAATGCAAATTAATTACTTAAAAATCATACAATGTGATTTTCTGGATTTTTGTTTTAGATTCCGTCTCTCACAGTTGAAGTGTAGCTATGATAAAAATGACAGACCTCTACATGCTTTGTAAGTAGGAAAACCTGCAAAATCGGCAGTGTATCAAATACTTTTTCTCCCCACTGTAGCTGTATGCAGAATCCTTTTAGCAAGGTTGCTTCCCCTCCTCTCTAAGGAGGCTTTCATCTTATTCTGAAGCCTGATAAATACCCAACAAAATATGAAATTTGGGTTTGGGAAATACTTCTGTAAATGGATTAAGATATGATATACCAACCCCACTGCAGAAGTTGCCAGTAACAATTTGATTTCACAACCTTTTAAGCTTTTCTGGGGCACAAGAAAGAGTCCTGGACTGGCCGGACACCTTCTTTTAGCTATAGAACCCTTTGCCATTGCAGTAAGGGCCCACCCGTCAATTAGAGGAATACAAATAGATTTTGCACATTGAGTGGCCCTGTATGCAGATGATACCCTCTTATTCCTAACAGATCTAAATCATTTTCTTCCCTCTCCAATTTAATTAATAACTTGTCGGTTTTTTGGGATTAAAGTTGAAAACCTTTTCCTAAACAAGCAAGAGAGACTGAATCCAATTGTACAGCATCAATTGGTGAATACAGAACAAGGTTTCACATATCTTGGTATTAAAATCACACCAGAAATTAGCTCCTTGAGCTCAACAAATTATGTCCCCTTGGTAACGAGTGTAACAGAATCCATCAACAGATGGACATCATTGTCTATATCTATTACTGGTAGAATAAATATCATTAAGATGAATATTCTGCCCAAATGTCTTTATCTATTTCAATCAATTCCTCTGGCACCACCACCTTTATTTTCCCCAAAGATCTGAAAGATACTCTCAAATGTTATCTGGAGCAACAGAAAACCAAGGCTTAGACTTTCTCTTCTTTATTTGCCCTATGACAGAGGGGGGATGCAACTTCCAAACCTACAGTGGCATTACTGGGCTGCTATGTTTTGGTTCTCCAAGAAACCGCAAAAGGCTTCACTTTGGATGGATATTTGTACTCTGCTCCCTTTAAGAAACTAAAGAAGAAGACTACTAATCCCTTTGTTAAAAACACCAACTATATGGCAGGAGGTACAGCAATATCTGGGTGAATCCCCTGTATTATCCAGTTTTACACCAATTTGGGGAAATGACAATTTCATACCTGGTAAAAATGACTTGGGGTTTAAAGAACTTAGAAGAAAAGGTATTGTTAAAGTAATGGACTTATACATAAAAAAAAGGGCTAATGTCATTTGTAGAACTAAAGAGAAGATATAACTTATCACAAAATTATTTTTTCAAATACTTACAATTGAGAAGCTTTATTTTTTCCAGTCTAAAACAATCTGCCCTACAACCTACTTTGACCACTTTAGAAATGCTCTCTGTTAATGTGTGTTATGGGAGAAGTCAAATTACATCATTATATTGGAAAATGGTAGCTACTCATGAAGACAACTCTGATAGTAAGAGACTTCAGTGGATACAATAAATATTTCAGCAGAGTACTGGGGTATGATATGCTCGAGAGCTCAGATACAGACCATAAACACCCGCCTGAGATTGTTGCAATACAATTGGATAATGAGAACAATTGTATTTCTGTAATTGTTGATTGTCCTACTTGGAACTAATAAATATATGTGTAAAAAAAACGCTGGAGGCCACTGTGTTCTTGGGGACCTGCAATGCTGCAGAAATGTTTTGGTACCGTCCCGCAGTTCTGTGCCTCAACAAAATCCTTTCATGGAGCTCTACGGACAATTCATTCGACCTCATGGCTTGGCTTTTGCTCTGACATGCACTGTAAATGTGGGACCTCATAATACAGGTGTGCCTTTCCAAATCACATCCAATCAATTGAATGTACCACAGGTGGACTCCAATCAAGTTGTAGAAACATCTCAAGGATGATCAATGGAAACAGGATGCACCTGAGCTCAATGGTGAGTCTGAATATTTACAGTTAAAGTCGGAAGTTTACATACACTTAGGTTGGAGTCATTAAAACTTGTTTTTCAACCACTCCACACATTTCTTGTTAACAAACTATAGTTTTGGCAAGTCGGTTAGGACATCTACTTTGTGCATGACACAAGTAATTTTTCCAACAATTGTTTAAAGACAGATTATTTCACATAATTCACTGTATCACAATTTCAGTGGGTCAGAAGTTTACATACACTAAGTTGACTGTGCCTTTTAAACAGCTTGGAAAATTCCAAAAAATGATGTCATGGCTTTAGAAGCTTCTGATAGGCTAATTGACATAATTTGAGTCAATTGGAGATGTACCTGTTGATATATTTCAAGGCCTACCTTCAAACTCAGTGCCTCTTTGCTTGACATCATGGGAAAGTCAAAAGAAATCAGCCAAGACCTCAGAAAAAAAATCGTAGACCTCCACAAGTCTGGTTCATCCTTGGGAGCAATTTCCAAATGCCTGAAGGTACCACGTTCATCTGTACAAGCAATAGTACGCAAGTACACCATGGGACCATGCAGCCGTCATATCGCTCAGGAAGGAGAGGCGTTCTGTCTCCTAGAGATGAACGTACTTTGGTGTGTAAAGTGCAAGTCAATCCCAGAAAAACAGCAAGGGACCTTGTGAAGATGCTGGCGGAAACAGGTACAAAAATATCTATATCCACAGTAAAACAAGTCCTATATTGACATAACCTGAAAGGCTGCTCAGCAAGGAAGAAGCCACTGCTCCAAAACCGCCATAAAAAAGCCAGACTACGGATTGCAACTGCACATGGGGACAAAGATCGTACTTTTTAAAGAAATGTCCTTGGTCTGATGAAACTAAAATAGAACTGTTTGGCCATAATGACCATCGTTATGTTTGGAGGAAAAAGGGGGGTATTTGCAGCAGGAGGGACTGGTGCACTTCACATATTAGATGGCATCATGAGTAAGGAAGATTATGTGGATATATTGAAGCGACATCTCAAGACATCAGTCAGGAAGTTAAAGCTTGGTCACAAATGGGTCTTCCAAATGGACAATGACCCCAAGCATACTTCCAAAGTTGTGGCAAAATGGCTTAAGGACAACAAAGTCAAGGTATTGGAGTGGCCATCACAAAGCCCTGACCTCAATCCTGTAGAAAATGTGTGGGCAGAACTGAAAAAGTGTGTGCGAGCAAGGAGGCCTACAAACCTGACTCAGTTACACCAGGTCTGTCAGGAGGAATGGGCCAAAGTTCCCCCAATTTATTGTGGGAAGCTTGTGGAAGGCTACCCGAAATGTTTGATCCAAGGTAAACAATTTAAAGGCAATGCTACCAAATACTAATTGAGTGTATGCTCATCAGTCATGATAATTATATATTTACATTTACATTTTAGTCATTTAGCAGACGCTCTTATCTAGAGCGACTTACAGTTAGTGAGTGCATACATTTTCATACTGGCCCCCCGTGGGAAACAAACCCACAACCCTGGCGTTGCAAGCGCCATGCTCTACCAACTGAGCTACATCCTCCACTCACTATAACAGGGGTTAGACACTACACAGACTCATTTCCTAGAACTTTAAAACACTGGCAGTTTGTCTACTTCACTTCTTTAGTCTACTCTCTGATCACTCCAGATAGCCCAGTAAATAAAACAAATGCTGACAAAATTGGTATCAAACCATGCAAGTCTGAGTAGCATGGAATAACATACCATCTTATTGAAACAGTTCATCAAGAAACAGTTATACTGCAACTTTTCATGCACAGTGGGAAGTTGGAACGAACAACAAACTTAGTTTGATAGAACCTGCTCTTACCATGAGAAACAGATTTCCCAATCTTCTCCTCCTCTTCTTCATCTTTAATGTTGACATTCAGCTCCAGTGTTTGACTGCAGTCTTCCAGCTTCACTGATGCCATCTCTGGATCCTGCTTAGCAAACTGGGCTCCACTGTCACAATCAGGACCCACTGACTGTAGGTTTGGACTCAATGTGGAAGGAGAGAGGCTCTCTGGGTTTGCCCTCACTATTGATGTTACCGGCCTCAGATTTAATTCTAGTCGTCCTGTAGTAACAATGAGAAACAGACACAAAAAGTTATTGTCTTGACAGTTCTGGCACTTTCTTTATTCTCTAAAAATATATTACGTTTCTTCTTGTTAAATTATCAAATTCAGTGCTTGACTTGGACTGAAATAAGTGCCAGTACTCATTTTGGGTGCCGGTAATGTTTATATTTAGGTGCAGGAGCTCCACAATACTGTTGAGCTAACATTCTATAAGAGGAACATGAAATAAAGCACTAGATATTTGAGGTGCCGGTCCTTAACCTATAGTAGATTTTCCCAAATTCAAACTCATTCCAGGGGTTCTATATTTTTACTATTTTCTACATTGTATAATAATAGTGAAGACATCACAACTATGAAATAACACATATGGAATAATGTAGTACCCAATAAAGTGTTAAACAAATCAAAATATATATTTTATATTTGAGATTCTTCAAAGTAGGCAACCTTTGCCTTGATGACAGCTTTGCACACTCTTGGCATTTTCTTAACCAGCTTCGAGGTAGTCACCTGGAATGCATTTCAATTAACAGGTGTCCCTTTTTAAAAGTTAATTTGTGGAATTTCTTAATGTGCTTGAGCCAATCAGTTGTGTTGTGACAAGGTAGGGGTGGTATCCAGAAGATAGGCCTATTTGGTAAAAGACCAAGTCCATATTATTGCAAGAACAGCTCAAATAAGCAAAGAGAAACAACAGTCCATCATTACTTTAAGACATGAAGGTCAGTCAATCCTGAAAATATGAAGAATTTTGAAAGTTTCTTCAAGTGCATTCGCAAAAACCACAGGAAAGGAAGACCCAGAGTTACCTCTGCTGCAGGGGATAAGTTCATTAGAGTTACCAGCCTCAGAAATTGCAGCCCAAATAAATGCTTCACAGACTTCAAGTAACAGACACATCTCAACATCAACTGTTCAGAGGAGACTGCGTGAATCAGGCCTTCATGGTCGAATTGCTGCAAGGAAACCACTACTAAAGGACACCAACAATTAGAAGAGACTTGCTTGGACCAAACAACATGAGCAATGGACATTAGACTGGTGGAAATCTGTCCTTTTGTCTGATGTGTCCAAATTTGAGATTTTTGGTTCCAACCGCAGTGTCTTTGTGAGACGCAGAGTAGGTGAACGGATGATCTCTACATGTTTGGTTCCCACCGTGAAGCATGGAGGAGGAAGTGTGATGGTGCTTTGCTGGTGATTTATTTTGAATTCAAGGCACACTTACCCAGCATGGCTACCACAGCATTCTGCAGCGATACGCCATCCCATCTGGTTTGGGCATAGTGGGATTATCATTTGTTTTTCAACAGGACAATGACACAACACACCTCCAGGCTGTGTACGGGCTGCATCAGATGACCTGGCCTCTACAATCATCCGACCTCCCCAATTGAGATGGTTTGGGATGAGTTGGACCGCAGAGTGAAGTAAAAGCAGCCAACAAGTGCTCAGCATGTGTGTGAACTGCTTCTGGTGGAGATTTTTTAGTGAACTATGAGATAAAACTGGGTTAATCACGAACATAGTTAGAATTCTTTGTTGCTGGGCCAGGAACTTAATTGGGTCATTTCACTGTGTGTGTGTGGGAAAGTGGGAATCAAACTTAGGGTCTAATTGATTGCTCTTACATAAATCCATGGCTGTCCTATCTTATCAAAGACTGAAACTAGCCTGTGGCATTTTGTCTCTCTCGGCGCCAGGGTTGAACAGAGTTTAAACTAAACATGAGTGTTTTTGCAAGACAGGGGAGTGATTGATTGTAGTACTATGTGATTCTGAACTGAATGAAAGTCGAATTTAACCGCCACCATAGACAATGGGAGTGGGCGGAGCAATAAAAGAGCGGGAAACTGAATAGGGGGGATTTTTAAAGCTAGGGTGTGTGGAGGGCACTATATAAGATGGAGAGAGAGAGGAAGAGGAGGTGCTACTCTGCAGACTGGCATCGGCTTTGTTGAAATTATAATAGTCATTCTTAATTCTACAAAAACTCTGGAAGTATTTTGATTTGTAATAAAGTATAGTGATTATTTTCCACAACACTTCAAGACTGTTGGAAAAGCATTCCAGGTGAAGCTGGTTGAGAGAATGCCCAGAGTGTGCAAAGCTGTCATCAAGGTAAAGGGTGGCTACTTTGAAGAATCTAATATCTAAAATATATTTTGATTTGTTTAACACTTTTTTGGTTACTACATGACTCCATATGTGTTATTTCATAGTTTAGATGCCTTCACTATTATTCTACAATGTAGAAAATAGTAAAAATTAAGAAAAACCCTTGAAACCCCACCTCTTTAAGGAATACCTGGGATAGGATAAAGTAATCCCCCCCCCCCAAAAAACAAAAAAAAAAAAACATATTGTTAAGTGGTTATCCCACTGGCTATGAGGTGAATGCACCAATTTGTAAGTCACTCTGGATAAGAGCGTCTGCTAAATGACGTAAATGTAAATATGTGTCCAAACTTTTGACTGGTATATTTGCCACTGCTTGACAAAAAAAATATTGGTCGACCAACAGCCTATCTATTGACCAAACAATTGACCAGTCAACTAAATGGGGTCAGCCCTGAAAGCTATTCAACAGTCGAAGGCAAAAATGAGTGAAAATGATGAGCCATATCATCCTCCACTCACTATCACAAGGGTTAGTAACTACACAGACTCATTTCATATAACTTTTAAAACATTGGCAGTTTGTCTACTTCCCTTCTTTAGTCTACTCTCTGATCACTCTAGATAGCCCAGTGAATAAAACAAATGCTGGCTATTCATTGACTACAGCTCAGCATTCAACACCATAGTGCCCTCTAAGCTCATCACTAAGCTAAGGATCCTGGGACTAAACACCTCCCTCTGCAACTGGATCCTGGACTTCCTGACGGGCCGCCCCCAGGTGGTAAGGGTAGGTAACAACACATCTGCCACACTGATCCTCAACACGGGGGCCCCTCAGGGGTGCGTGCTCAGTCCCCTCCTGTACTCTCTGTTCACCCATGACTGCATGGCCAGGCACGACTCCAACACCATCATTAAGTTTGCCGACGACACAACAGTGATCACCGACAACGATGAGACAGCCTATAGGGAGGAGGTCAGAGATCTGGCCGTGTGGTGCCAGGACAACAACCTCTCCCTCAACGTGACCAAGACAAAGGAGATGATTGTGGACTACAGGAAAAAAAAGAGGACTGAGCACGCCCCCATTCTCATCGACGGGGCTGTAGTGGAACAGGTTGAGAGCTTCAAGTTCCTTGGTGTCCACATCACCAACGAACTATCATGGTCCAAACACACCAAGACAGTCGTGAAGAGGGCACGACAAAGCCTATTCCCCCTCAGGAGACTAAAAAGATTTGGCATGGGTCCTCAGATCCTCAAAAAATTCTACAGCTGCACCATCGAGAGCATCCTGACTGGTTGCATCACCGCCTGGTATGGCAACTGCTTGGCCTCTGACCGCAAGGCACTACAGAGGGTAGTGCGTACGGCCCAGTACATCACTGGGGCAAAGCTCCCTGCCATCCAGGACCTCTATACCAGGCGGTGTCAGAGGAAGGCCCTCAAAATTGTCAAAGACTCCAGCCACCCTAGTCATAGACTGTTCTCTCTGCTACCGCACGGCAAGCGGTACCGGAGTGCCAAGTCTAGGTCCAAAAGACTTCTCAACAGCTTCTACCCCCAAGCCATAAGACTCCTGAACAGCTAATCATGGCTACCCGGACTATTTGCACTGCCCCCCCACCCCATCCTTTTTACGCTGCTGCTACTCTGTTAAGTATTTATGCATAGTCACTTTAACTCTACCCACATGTACATATTACCTCAACTACCTCAACTAGCCGGTGCCCCCGCACATTGACTCTGCAACGGTACCCCCCTGTATATATAGCCTCCCTACTGTCACTTTATTTTACTGTATATATAGCCTCCCTACTGTCACTTTATTTTACTTCTGCTCTTTTTTCTCAACACTTTTTTTGTTGTTGTTTATTCTTACTTTTTTTGTTTAAAATAAATGCACTGTTGGTTAAGGGCTGTAAGTAAGCATTTCACTGCAATGTCTGCACCTGTTGTATTCGGCGCATGTGACCAATAAAATTTGATTTGATTTGATCAGTCTATAATTTTAATGGTAGGTTTATTTGAACAGTGAGAGACAGAATAACAACAAAGAAATCCAGAAAAACGCATGTCAAAAATGTTATAAATTGATTTGCATTTTAATTAGGGAAATAAGTATTTAATGGGCCTCAGGATCTTGTCATGGCATCTCTGTGCATTCAAACTGCCATCGATAAAATGCAATTGTATTAGTTGTCTGTAGCTTACGCCATGCCATACAGCGGGGGGGAAAAGTATTTAGTCAGCCACCAATTGTGCAAGTTCTCCCACTTAAAAAGATGAGAGAGGCCTGTAATTTTCATCATAGGTACACGTCAACTACGACAGACATATTGAGATTTTTTTCCCAGAAAATCACATTTTAGGATTTTTTATGAATTTATTTGCAAATTATGGTGGAAAATAAGTATTTGGTCACCTACAAACAAGCAAGATTTCTGGCTCTCACAGACCTGTAACTTCTTCTTTAAGAGGCTCCTCTGTCCTCCACTCGTTACCTGTATTAATGGCACCTGTTTGAACTTGTTATCAGTATAAAAAACACACCTGTCCACATCATCAAACAGTCACAGTCCAAACTCCACTATGGCCAAGACCAAAGAGCTGTCAAAAGACGCTAGAAACAAAATTGTAGACCTGCACCAGGCTGGGAAGACTGAATCTGCAATAAGCAATCAACTGTTGGAGCAATTATTAGGAAATGGAAGACATACAAGACCACTGATAATCTCCCTCGATCTGGGGCTCCACGCAAGATCTCACCCCGTGGGGTCAAAATGATTACAAGAACGGTGAGCAAAAATCCCAGAACCAAACGGGGGGACCTAGTGAATGACCTGCAGAGAGCTGGGACCAAAGTAACAAAGCCTACCATCAGTAACACACTACGCCGCCAGGGACTCAAATCCTGCAGTGCCAGATGTGTCCCCCTGCTTAAGCCAGTACATGTTCAGGCCCGTCTGAAGTTTGCTAGAGTGCATTTGGATGATCCAGAAGAGGATTGGGAGAATGTCATATGGTCAGATGAAACCAACATATAACTTTTTGGTAAAAACTAAACTCGTCGTGTTTGGAGGACAAAGAATGCTGAGTTGCATCCAAAGAACACCATACCTACTGTGAAGCATGGGGGTGGAAACATCATGCTTTGGGGCTGTTTTTCTGCAAAGGGACCAGGACGACTGACCGTGTAAAGGAAAGAATGAATGGGGCCATGTATCGTGAGATTTTGAGTGAAAACCTCCTTCCATCAGCAAGGGCATTGAAGATGAAACGTGGCTGGGTCTTTCAGCATGACAATGATCCCAAACACACTGCCCGGGCAACGAAGGAGTAGCTTCGTAAGAAACATATCAAGGTCCTGGAGTGGCCTAGCCAGTCTCCAGATCTCAACCCCATAGAAAATCTTTGGAGGGAGTTGAAAGTCCGTGTTGCCCAGCGACAGCCCCAAAACATCACTGCTCTAGAGGAGATCTGCATGGAGGAATGGGCCAAAATACCAGCAACAGTGTGTGAAAACCTTGTGAAGAATTACAGAAAATGTTTGACCTGTGTCATTGCCAACAAAGGGTATATAACAAAGTATTGAGAAACTTTTGTTATTGACCAAATACTTATTTTCCACCATAATTTGCAAATAAATTCATAAAAAATCCTACAATATGATTTTCTGGAGGAAAAAAATCTAATTTTGTCTGTCATAGTTGACGTGTACCTATGATGAAAATTACAGGCCTCTCATCTTTTTAAGTGGGAGAACATGCACAATTGGTGGCTGACTAAATACTTTTTTCCCCCACTGTACCATAACCCCGATACCACCATGGGGTACCCTGTTCACAACACTGACATCAGCAAACCGCACGCCCACACAACGCCATTACACGGTGGTCAGCAGTTGTGAGGCTGGTTGGGCAAAATTCTCTAAAACAACATTGGAGGCAGCTAATGGTAGAGAAATTAACCTAACATTCTCTGGCAACAGCTCTGGTGGACATTCCTGCAGTCAGCATGCCAATTGCATGCTCCCTCAAAACCTGAGACATCTGTGGCATTGTGTTGTGTGAAAAAACTGCACATTTTAGAGTGGCATTTTTGTATTTGTTAGGGATCCCCATTAGATGCTGCCAATAACCTATTCAGCTACTCTTGTCCCCAGCACAAGGTGCACCTGTGTAATGATGATCATGCTATTTAATCAGCTTCTTGATATACCACACCTGTGGGTATATCAACTGGGATGTAAACAAATGTGTGCACAACATTTTAGAAATAAGTTTGTGTCTGGAACATTTCTGGGATCTTTTATTTCACCTCATGAAACATGGGACCAACACTTTACATGTTGCGTTTATATGTTTGTTCAGTGTATACAGTATTTCTAAAAAAAATCATACAAACTATCAATAACTATATTAAAATTGAACTAAATCAGCCTGCTTTTCTGTTCTAATCAGGTCCCTACACAGGCTCAGAAGGATCCTGTGAGGGCGGAACATTTTCTGGCTACAGTAGACCTTGCAGGGCTTCTGCCGTGAAGTCTTGGAGGCCCAAAAACTTCTCAGCTACATATATAATGATGTCCAGCTTCTTGGACTTATTGTGCAGTAAAATTAATAACTGTGGCTATAAATACTAAAAAATCCACCTTCAAAATAAGTGTATCCAGATCACTTGATTGACGTATAACATTTGCAACTGGTTGCAGTGCATCCACCGCCATAACTTCTTCAGAACTGTGGCCTCTTGCTACTATAACTCTCTTCACCGCCTCCACATAGGAGATTTGCTGTACAGCCCTGATCCTTGACACCTCAACCTCTTTCACCCTAACAGGGCACTCTGGGAATTCAGGAATATGACCCCCACCACAGTTACAACATTTTACATTCACATGCTCTTCAATAACATATTCCTTCCGTCTGCAAACACTTGACATGTGGCCAAACTTTTTACATTTCTTGCATTGCATCAGGTTTTACACAAACTCTCTTATGGGGTATATTATATATCCCAGCTTTACATAGGGTGGTAGATACTCTTCATCAAACATCAATAATAAAGATGAACGCTACTCCTTTTTCACATTCTCCATCCTTCTTCTTCGGGATTTGGTTGGCGGAGCGCATTCAACTTTTAGGTGCATACACCGCCACCTACTGTACTGGTGTGTGAGGCCATTCAGAGCCTATATACATTAAATTAATTGATACGGTAATTAATACAAAATTGCAGTATTAGCCTGCTCTAAAAAATGTGAGGGTAAATGTTCTTGGTTCGTGCAGATGACTGACCTCCTCAGACCAATTGGCAGTACGCCCAGAACATTGTTCTGGCATCCAAAAGGGATATCTCAGTTTCAAGGTCTCAGCTTGGAGAGAAGAAGCCTTGTGAGGTATTGGTCGGTCACAAAATCATGCAAATATAACTTGTCTGTGTAAGCAGTATATAGGACAACTAACGGGACTGCCCCGGCAGAGCTCCCAACCGACGTGTACTATGGTGCTTTTATGTTTGTTGGAACCTCTCCAACAAGGGACTCATTTGACTTTGAGTCCCTTCGTGGCGATTTTCCACGACAAAAACCCACCACCCCATTCCACTATTTAACACCATCTAGTCCTACGCCAGACCACTACCACTCAACACCCCCTGCAGCTGTTCTGCAGTAAATCCTCGCAATCCCAAGTACTTCTCTGACACTGCCAACACAGCCTCTATTTTCTGGGACTTTTTGAGCCATTTCCGCAGTACAATTGAAAACCATTGCTATAAATGCTAAAAAGCCCACCTTACTGAAGCACATATTCTTCCCATCACTCTCTCTTGGTCTCTGCCTACTCACAGGAATCCTCACCATGTACCCATCTTCCTCTACCACTCTCTTCACTGCTTCTGCTACAACACTTTCTGTACTACTGTAACCCTGGCAACCTCAATCTAATAATAATAATATGCCATTTAGAAGACGCTTTTATCCAAAGCGACTTACAGTCATGTGCGCATAAATTTTTAAGTATGGGTGGTCACGGGGATCGAACCCACTACCCGTTACAAGTGCCATGCTCTACCAATTGAGCTACAGTTGAGCTATAGAGGACCACAATCTGCCTTTCTCTCACCTGACATCTCAGATCTCCAGCCCGTTAGCACCCCCACAACTAACACACAGAACTTTCTCCACCGATACCACAATTTCTTCATCTCATGCCCTCCTGCACACTTGTCACATCTAGGCATCTCATGCCTACACACTGCTGCAACAGGCCCATAAACTTCACCCCTAAAACACTGTAATATTTACGGAACAAAATCGCTCACGGGATAACTGACACTTCCTACCTTGATCTTATCTGGCAGAGACTATGCATCAAAATCCAGCATGACAAATAATGTATTCTCTGTTTCCCCACGCTCTACACCAGATCTACACCTCACCAAAACGGAGGGCGTCACAGACACCTGGAATCTTCCATTTCAACTGCACATCCTCAACACTTAAACCTAACCCCGTTATCACTCCTTTCAATGCCACCCTGTTCCGGAGAGCAATTCAAGTCACAATTCCTGTCTCTAATCACGTAATCCGCAGCGTCCGCTTCCTCTGGACAGAGGAGAAACAATAAATCATCACGAGTCCACTCAGTTACCTTCACCAACTCAACAGTCCCCAACCTCTTCTCCACCTAATCTGACACCACATATGTATCCATTCTCTCTACAAATCTCACTCCCACTGGGCCAGAATCATCCTTATCATCCTTGGAACGAGGCCCGAACTCTTAGTTCCTCACCGCAGGTAATTCATCCTCACTCTCACCAGGTTCCATCTCTGAGCTACTGGAGGACGTATCCCTCTTTTTACACTAGACGATAACCTCCCTCACCACACTGCTTCCCTCTACACTCAGCTCCTTCTCGGCGTTCATCACTGCACTTGCCACCACAGTTAAGTAGTTTTCAATTGACACAATACCTGTTATCAAAGGTTACAGCTAGAGATGACGTGCATGATGTTTTGCATGATGTCTACTTTGATAATAATTAGAGTTTTATAATCTGAGAGGAAATAGAGCCGAATATTGCTAAAAGTCACGCCAGGGTAAGCCTACACGAAACACAGCCATTATTTTAAGTGTTTCTAAAATGAATAAAAAGGAAAAATGATTTGAACCATTTCCCTGATTGACCGCTACGTTTTATGACACCATTTTTGCAAAAATAATAATAATTTTAAAAAAATAACTGTATTCAGACTTTACTCAGTACTTTGTTGAAGCTCCTTTGGCAGTGATTACAGCCTCAAGTCTTCTTGGGTATAACGCTACAAGCTTGGCATACCTGTATTTGGGGAGTTTCTCTGCAGATCCTCTCAAGCTTGTCAGGTAAAATGGGTAGTGTCTCCGCACAGCTATTTTCAGTTCTCTCTGTACTTTGCTCCGTTCATCTTTCCCTCGATCCTGACTAGTCTCCCAGTCCCTGCCACTGAAAAACATCCCCACAGCATGATGCTGCCACCACCATGCTTCACCGTTGGGATGGTGCCTGGATTCCTCCAGACGTGACGCTTGGCATTCAGGCCAAAGAGTTCAATCTTGGCTTCATCACACCAGAGAATCTTGTTTCTCATGGTCTGAGAGTCCTTTAGGTGTCTTTTGGCAAACTCCCAGCGGGCAGTCATGTGCCTTTTCATGAGGAGTGGCTTCCGTCTAGCCACTCTACCATAAAGGCCTGATTGGTGGAGTGCTGCAGAGATGGTTGTCCTTCTGGAAGATTCTCCTATCGCCACAGAACTCTGGAGCTCTGTCAGAGTGACCACTGGCTTCTTGATGACCTCCCTGACCAAGGCCCTTTTCCCCCGATTGCTTAGTTTGTCTGGGCTGCCAGCTCTAGAAAAATGATTGGTGGTTCCACACTTTTTCCATTTAAGAATGATGGAGGCCTTTCGATCATATCCTTGGACTAAAATGTTTGACACTCAGGTGCAAGCCTAACATCACATGCAAAGGGCCTTTGGGTAACGTAGCTCATATTCAATGATATTTTTCTCACATAGGCTGTTCATTTCTGATCTTTGATACTTTTTCTGGTTTATAAACGTATAATGGTATACTACATTAACGCTATACGTATGGGCCATATTGTTACTTGGTAGCTACTAGCAACAGACCCTGTGTTGTGGATCATCTACCACTATTTTGGACGGTCCATACTGTAACGTTAACGTTAGTCTCAGGCTTCACTAACTAGCGTTACTGTTTTAGGTGGAGCTATTCTTTGCTACTTTTCAAACAAATACTACGTGATATTTCACATATCATCTTGCTAGAGAGGCCTTTTGTTGTGATATTTAGGCTACTATATAGGCTACTAGCAAAATACCCTGTGTTGTTAGGATAGATTTATGTTTGTTTCTTCCAACAGATCTTTACATATTTTCCTCACTACAAAATATTCCTGCGGTCCTTGTGGTTACTAAACAGATTTTAGATATGCCTTTATGGTATAGCTTATTCCATGTTTACATCTTTGGTTAAATAACTTCAAATGCAAAACTTACATTTACTATGTGGAATGTCTGTGGAGTTTGTAAACTATCCAAGCTTAAACAGGTTATTACTAGGCTTAAACAACTTCATCTATTGTGTTCCTACAAGAAACTCACTTGTTGAAGGATGAGTTACTTAAAGTATGCAGGAGATGACAAGGGCAAGTAGTGGCATCCTGTTTCTCCTCTCATTCTCATGGTATTATGGTTTTAATTCACTAATCTGTTCCGTTTCAAGTGGATACTATTATAACTGATACAGCTGGTAGATACATTTAGATACAGGGAACTCTTTTGAATTAGCATATTAATCTGGTTAATGTTGATGGTCCTAATGATGATAATCCCAAATTCTTTGAGAATGTATTTCTATTGATAGCCTCCATTCCTGGTATGGTCCTAATGGCAGGGGACTTTAATTGCACTCTTGATCCTCATCTTGATTGCTCCTCTGGTTTAGACACTTCCCACTCGCAGAGTAGAAAGAAATTACAGCATTTCATTAGTGGATATGATACTATTGTTTTGAATGCCCATTCCCTTGTGTCATTATTCTATAGGGATACAAAACTAGTAAAAGGATCCTCTAGATGGCGTTTGCATCCCAGATGGTTACAGGACCCAGACTTCTTACATTACGTTGGAGTGCGTATAGATGTTTATTTGACATTGAACACTGACCAAACGTCAGCGAGTACCAGATGGGAGGCTTTCAAAGCACATATTTGGGGGCAAATTATACGTTTGACCAGTTTCAAATCTAATAAATCAGAAAATGAGAGCGATGGACAGCAAAATCAGAGAATTGGAGTGGGAAGCTTTATTGGATAACTCAGTAGAACTAAACAAGGAATGATTTGGTCTTAAAAGCTCAGTATGATGAACTTCCCACCTCTAAGGCTGCAAACAGCTTAACTAGGCTGAAACAGTCCTATGATCAAGGTTAAAAACCTAGTAAATTGCTGGCCTGGCGCATTAAGAAGTAAAATTCAGCCTTTAATGCAATTCATAATTTACAAGGACAATTATCAATGGATCCTGTAGAAATAAACCAAACATTTGCTTCCTACTACAACACACTTTACAACTCTGAATCTCCTGAGAACTGAACTAGTCAGGTCTTGATTTTCCCTCTACTTCAGAAGACACTAAATTGGATCTGGAAAAGGAATTGGATGGTGTTTAAATATCTGATGCTATTTTCAATATGAAGGGAGGTAAAGCGGAAGGTCCAGATGGGCTCCCAATAGATATTTAAGGACAAACTTCTAGGTCCACTTTTGGATATGTACAGTGCATTAGGAAAGTACTCAGAACCCTTGACTTTTTCCACAATTTGTTACGTTACAGCCTTATTCTGAAATGGATTAAATAAAAAAAATCCTCATCAATCTACACACAATACCTCATAATGACAAAGTGAAAACAGGTTCTTAGACATTTTTGCAAATGTATTAAAAATAAAAACAGCAAAAATACCTTGTTTACATAAGTATTCACAACATTTGCTATGAGACTCGAAATTGAGCTCAGGTGGATCCTGTTTCCATTGATCATCCTTGAGATGTTTCTAAAACTTAATTGGAGTCCAACTGTGGTAAATTCAATTGACTGGAGATGATTTGGAAAGTCACACAACTGTCTATATAGGTGACCAAGGACATGATGGTCACTCTGACAGAGCTCCAGAGTTCCTCTATGGAAATGTGAGAACCTTCCAGAAGGAAAACCATCTCTTCAGCACTCCACCAATCAGGCCTTTATGGTAGAGCGGCCAGACGGAAGCCACTCCTCAGCAAAAGGCACATGACAGCCCACTTGGAGTTTGCCAAAAGGCACCTAAAGGACTCAGACCATGAGAAACAAGATTCTCTGGTCTGATGAAACCAAGATTGAACTTCTTGGCCTGAATGACAAGCATCACGTCTGGAGGAAACCTGGCACCATCCTTATGGTGAAGCATGGTGGTGTAAGCATCATGCTGCGGGGATGTTGTTCAGCGGCAGGGACTGGGAGCCTAGTCAGGATAGAGGGAAAGATGATTGGAGCAAAGTACAGAGAGATCCTTGATGAAAACCTCCTCCAGTACGCTCAGGACCTCAAGACCGGGGCGAAGGTTCACCTTCCAACAGGACAACGACCCTAAGCACACAGCCAAGACAACGCAGGAGTGGCTTCGGGACAAGTCTCTGAATGTCCTTGAGTGGCCCAGCCAGAGCCGGGACTTAAACCCAATCGAACATCTCTGGAGACCTGAAAATAGCTGTGCAGCGACGCACCCAATCCAACCTGACAGAGCTTGAGAGGATCTGCAGAGAGGAATGGGAGAAACTCCCCAAATACAGGTGTGCCAAGCTTGTAGCGTCATACACATTAAGACTTTGGCTGCAATCACTGCCAACGGTGCTTAAACAAAGTACTGAGTAAAGGGTCTGAATACTTATGTAAATGTGATTGTTCAGTTGTTGTTGTTTTTTGCTTTGTCATCATGGGGTATTGTGTGTAGATTGATGAGGGAAAAAACAATTTAATACATTTTACAATAAGGCTGTAACGTAACAAAATTGTTCTCAACTGGTTTACCTGGTTAAATAAAGGTGAAAAAAAAAAAAAAAAAAAAAAAAAACATTTTCGAAAAAGTCAAGGGGTCTGAATACTATAGACGATTTTCAAGTACATATGTTGTAGAATTAAACACCTATATGCCTTAAAATGTTTATGGATTGAGAACCAGTTGAAGGGTTAATACAGAGCAGAGACATTTATGTGTTTTTCATAAACTCCCTGCAGCTGGTCTGGGTATGTCAATGACACGTGATGGAGATACAACTCCTCGTGGTGGCTGTGGGGAGATTGGAGTAACAATGGAACTAGTGTTATCATTTGTTTGTGCTTATGACCTTATGACCTGACACATGGCCACATGCACACCATCTCAAGGGCCAGGGAGGATGGTAAATGATAAATGCTTAGATGTATGTGGTTGAGAATGGGTTATGTTTAAGGATTAATTGATATGTTTTACATTTACATTTTTTATAATGTGTTATGAAATGATAAAGGTAAAACAGAATGAACATGATTGATACTTTGTCCTCCAGATGCCTGGATAGTGAATATAGTCAATACAGAGTGTGATTGTTCTTTAACGTACGTATGTATATCATCTTTAGAGTCACACCACTAATAAGAGACAGAAGCCCCACTTTGAGAAATCAGGACCCTTGAGATTATGTGCATGTGGCTATGTGTCAGGTCATAAGCACAAACAAATGATAACACTAGTTCCATTGTACTCCAATCTCCACACAGCCATCACGAGGCGTTGTATCTGCATCACATGTCATTGACATACCCAGACCAGCTGCAGGGAGTTATCAAAAGCATAGAGTTTGCACTAAAGAAATGTCTCTGCTCTGTTTTAACCCTTCAACTGGTTCTCAATCCATAAGCATTTAAGGCATATAGTGGTTTTGCTTTGTCATTAAGGGGTATTGTGAGTAGATTGATGAGGGAAAAAAACTATTTAATCAATTCTACAACAAGGCTGTAACGTAACAAAATGTCGAAAAAGTCAAGGGGTCTGAATACTTTCTGAATGCACTGTATATAGACAGGTGTGTGCCTTTCCAAATCATGTCCAACAAACTTAATTAGATAGAACCTGCTCTTACCATGAGAAACAGATTTCCCAATCTTCTCCTCCTCTTCATCTTTAATGTTGACATTCAGCTCCAGTGTTTGACTGCAGTCTTCCAGCTTCACTGATGCCATCTCTGGATCCTGCAGTAAACTGGGCTCCACTGTCACAATCAGGACCCAGTGACTGTAGGTTTGGACTCAGGTACCGGCCTCAGACTTACCTGAATCGGCCAGTAGTAATAAAGAGAAACAGATACAAAAAGTTATTGTCTTGACAGTTCTGGCACTTTCTTTATACTCAAAAAATATTTTCACTTTTTTCTTGTTCAATTATCTAATTCAGTGCTTGAATTGGACTGAAATAGGTGCTAATACTCATTTTGGGTGCCGGTACTGTTTATATTAAAGTGCAGGAGCTCCACAATACTTTTGAGCTAATACCTAACCTATAGTAGATGAATGCATAAATGACTCAAAATCCATTTAGTACAAGGTTACAGTTTGTTTTAGACAGCACTATGTGCTAATTTCCTTAAACCTTGTCTTCACTGTATTACTTCAATCAAAAACCAATTGTATTTCCTGTTCACACCATAGCAACATTTATTGATAAAGACAGAAACAACAGAATGTGTCTATCAGTACACATGTAGAAAACTGATAATCATTACATTCTGCTTCAAAACAGTAGTCCGACCGTGAAATTGTCTCTATCTGATGCACCCGCACTGTCCTCACTGAAGTCCGTTGACGCTGACCGAGAGTAGCCGCCATTTTACCAGCTTGGGAATTTTACACAAAACCAATAATATGCTAAACGAACACAGAAATCTCAAATAAATTGATTATTTATGAAATTACCATGAGAAAATTATGTACATTCACTCAGACAAACCCAAAGTCTCTAGCTATGTGACTTGTAAAATAGTTTTTATCACGTTCTTCACTTGGTTTGACACAAAAATAACACATCAAACCTTTACCAAACGTGATAATACCTTAACGGATGTGATACCTAGCATGGTATGTTCTTTCGACATTAGAAAGTTTAAACGTGCTATTACATACCTCTAGTAATAAATAGAAACGGACACAAATGTTATCTTTTTGACTGCACAGTTCAGACGCTTTCTTTATTGTGAAGAATGGTGCCCGCCTGCCCGGAACTTCCTGTTCCCCCACTACTAACGGTCCGTGCATTCCGAGATCAGATTACAACATTTCATTAAATTACTAAAAAAGTGTAAACTGTAGCAATTTATTTCCCTTTATAGTTTATTAGGCTAAGCATGACCTACATCCAAATAATTTCTCTAGGGTTGGAACCGGTTCAGGGAACAGAACTGAAAAATAACATTAAAAAGAACCGGAAACTAAAGTGTTCTATACTTTTCAGGAACAGCAGTTATTTTAAAAGCATGTAATCCAGGTAATAACCTTATTTTACTTTCCGGGTATTTTTCTCCAGTCCCACAAAATCGCAACAAAGCTCACTCTAGAAACGTATTCCAGTTTCTGCCTTCCAGCTGGAATGGAAACCTTTGCCAGTGGGTGTGCGTGTGGAAACTACCTGCTCCTCCCCTCTGAAGCATAGGTTACTGTATCCTACTGACAACGTTACAAGCATGATTCAGAAATTAGGGAGATATGTTTAATTTGAGAAGAATGGATGAACTTTTTCAATGCTAGTTAAGGATACTATAGTCACCACGTTTCACATTGGATTTATTAACGACAAAAAGAAGACCTGTTGCACAAACAAGTCTGTTAGCTAGCTAACATTTGCTCTGGTCCGACGTTAAACCGACTCTGAAGTTCAAAGACATTCAAAGTTCCTCCGTAATTCTGTGGGCCTAATTCTGTTAATGCAGGTCATAACACGATGCCCAGCTCTTCAATGCAAGTTTTCTCTATCCTCTAACGAGCTCTCCACACCCGCAAAATGTTGCACCTTACACTGTGATTGGCAGCACAGTGTGCTCTGAATGATTTTCTTATACAGATACTCTGTGGTGTACTAGTGTATTTATTCTCCCACTTGGATGTCACTTCCACAAGCTTTAAATTGAGGGCCAGGTTGTCAGGATGGGTAATGTACAATACACATTAATTACAAGTAAGTACTCCTAAAGATACACTTAATTTTAACTAGCTAAATCCTGTGTAACAACTAGTAATTACATTGTACTTGGCAAACATTACATTTACTATGCTTTGAAATAGTGTCTTATTCTTTGAAATAGTGTCTTATTCTTCATCTGGGTATTGTATTTATTATGGATCCCCATTACCCTTCCAAAATTAAGGCAGTTCATACAATTTTAAAAACATTACAATACATTCACAGATTTCACAACACACTGTGTGCCCTCAGGCCCCTACTCCACCACTACCACATATCTACAGTACAAAAATCCATGTGTACGTGTGTGTATAGTGCGTATGTTATCGTGTGTGTGTGTATGCATGTGTCTGCACCTATGTTTGTGTTGCTTCACAATCCCCGCTGTTCAATAAGGTGTTTTTTTAAATCTGTTTTTAAAAATCTAATTGTAGTACTTACATCAGTTACTTGATGTGGAATAGAGTTCCATGTAGTACTGTGCGCCTCCCATAGTCTGTTCTGGACTTGGGGACTGTGAAGAGACCTCTGGTGGCATGTCTTGTGGGGTATGCATGGGTAACCGAGCTGTGCGCCAGTAGCTCAAACAGACAGCTCAGTGCACCCAACATGTCAACACCTCTCATAAACACAAGTAGTGATGAAGTCAATCTCTCCTCCACTTTGAGCCAGGAGATATCGAGTTGCATATTATTAATATTAGCTCTCTTTGTACATCCAAGGGCCAGCTGTGCTGCCCTGTTCTGAGCCAATTGCAATTTTCATAAGTCCTTTTTTGTGGCACCTGAACACACGACTGAACAGTAGTCCAGGTGTGACAAAAATAGGGACCTGCCTTGTTGATAGTGCGGTTAATTTTATTTATTTATTTCACCTTTATTTAACCAGGTAAGCCAGTTGAGAATAAGTTCTCATTTACAACTGCGACCTGGCCAAGATAAAGCAAAGCAGTGCGATAAAAACAACAACACAGAGTTACATATGGGGTAAAACAAAACATAAAGTCAAAAATACAACAGAAAATATATATACAGTGTGTGCAAATGTAGCAAGTTATGGAGGTAAGGCAATAAATAGGCTATAGTGCAAAATAATTACAATTAGTATTAACACTGGAATGATAGATGTGCAAGAGATGATGTGCAAATAGAGATACTGGGGTGCAAATTAGCAAAATAAATAACAATATGGGGATGAGGTAGTTGGGTGGGCTAATTTCAGATGGGCTGTGTACAGGTGCAGTGATCGGTAAGGTGCTCTGACGCTTAACTGATGCTTAAAGTTAGTGAGGGAGATAAGAGTCTCCAGCTTCAGAGATTTTTGCAATTCGTTCCGGTCATTGGCAGCAGAGAACTGGAAGGAATGGCGGCCAAAGGAGGTGTTGGCTTTGGAGATGACCAGTGAGATATACCTGCTGGAGCGCAGACTACGGGTGGGTGTTGCTATGGTGACCAAAGAGCTAAGATAAGGCAGGGATTTGCCTAGCAGTGATTTATAGATGGCCTGGAGCCAGTGGGTTTGGCAACGAATATGTAGTGAGGACCAGCCAACAAGAGCGTACAGGTCACAGTGGTGGGTAGTATATGGGGCTTTGGTGACAAAACGGATGGCACTGTGATAGACTACTTCCAATTTGCTGAGTAGAGTGTTGGAGGCTATTTTGTAAATGACATTGCCGAAGTCAAGGATCGGTAGGATAGTCAGTTTTACGAGGGCATGTTTGGCTTTGTTGCGAAATAGGAAGCCGATTCTAGATTTAACTTTGGATTGGAGATTCTTAATGTGAGTCTGGAAGGAGAGTTTACAGTCTAACCATACACCTAGGTATTTGTAGTTGTCCACATACTCTAGGTCAGACCCGTTGAGAGTAATGATTTTAGTCAGGTGGGCGGGTGCCAGCACCGTTCGATTGAAAAGCATGCATTTAGTTTTACTAGTGTTTAAGAGCAATTGGAGGCTACTGAAGGAGTGTTGTATGGCATTGAAGCTCGTTTGGAGGTTTGTTAACACAGTGTCCAATGAAGGGCCAGATGTATACAAAATGGTGTCATCTGCGTTGAGGTGGATCTGAGCGTCACCAGCAGCAAGAGCGACATCATTGATATACACAGAGAATAGAGTCGGCCCAAGAATTGAACCCTGTGGCACCCCCATAGAGACTGCCATAGGTCCAGACAACAGGCCCTCCGATTTGACACATTGAACTCTATCTGAGAAGTAGTTGGTGAACCAGGCGAGGCAGTCATTTGAGAAACCAAGGCTATTTAGTCTGCCAATAAGAATGCAGTGGTTGACAGAGTCGAAAGCCTTGGCCAGGTCGATGAAGACGGCTGCACAGTACTGTCTAATATCGATCGCGGTTATAATATCATTTAGGACCTTGAGCGTGGCTGAGGTGCACCCATGACCAGCTCGGAAACCGGATTGCATAGCGGAGAAGGTACGGTGGGATTCGAAATGGTCGGTGATCTGTTTGTTAACTTGGCTTTCAAAAACATTCGTAAGGCAGGGCAGGATGGACATAGGTCTGTAACAGTTTGGATCTAGAGTGTCACCCCCTTTGAAGAGGGGGATGACCGCGGCAGCTTTCCAATCTCTGGGGATCTCAGACGTTACGAAAGAGAGGTTGAACAGGCTAGTAATAAGGGTTGCGACAATTTCGGCGGCTAGTTTTAGAAAGAAAGGGTCCAGATTGTCTAGCCCAGATGATTTGTAGGGGTCCAGATTTTGCAGCTCTTTCAGAACATCAGCTGTCTGAATTTGTGTGAAGGATAAGCGGGGGGGCATGGGCAAGTTGCAGCGGAGGGTGCAGAGCTGGTGGCCGGGGTAGTGGTAGCCAGGTGGAAAGCATGGCCAGCCGTAGCAAAATGCTTGTTGAAATTCTCGATTATTGTAGATTTATCGGTGGTGATAGTGTTTTCCTAGCCTCAGTGCAGTGGGCAGCTGGGAGGAGGTGCTCTTATTCTCCATGGACTTTACAGTGTCCCAAAACTTTTTGGAGTTAGTGCTACAGGATGCACATTTCTGTTTGAAAAAGTTAGCCTTTGCTTTCCTAACTGCTTGTGTATATTGCTTGCTGACTTCCCTGAAAAGTTGCATATCGCGGGGGCTATTTGATGCTAATGCAGTACGCCACAGGATGTTTTTGTGCTGGTCAAGGGCAGTCAAGTCTGAGGAGAACCAGGGGATATATCTGTTCTTAGTTCTGTATTTTTTGAATGGGGCATGTTTATTTAAGATTGAAAGGAAATTACTTTTAAAGGACAACCAGGCATCCTCTACTGACGGAATGAGATCTATATCCATCCAGGATACCTGGGCCAGGTCAATTAGGAAGGCCTGCTCGCTAAAGTGTTTTAGGGAGCGTGTGACAGTGATGAGGGATGGTCGTTTTACCGCGGACCCGTTACGGACGCAGGCAATAAGGCAGTGATCGCTGAGATCCTGGTTGAAGACAGCAGAGGTGTATTTAGAGGGTAAGTTAGGATGTTATCTATGAGGGTACCCATGTTTACGGATTTAGGGTTGTACCTGGTAGGTTCGTTGATAATTTGTGTGAGATTGAGGGCATCTAGTTTGGATTGTAGGATGGCCGGGGTGTTAAGCATATCCCAATTTAGGTCATCAAGCAGTATGAAGTCTGAGGATAAATGGGGGGCAATCAATTCACATATGGTGTCCAGGGCACAGCTGGGGGGTGAGGGGGGTCTGTAGCAAGCGGCAACAGTGAGAGACTTATTTCTGGAAAGGTGGATTTTTAGAAGTAGAAGCTCAAACTGTTTGGGCACAGACCTGGATAGTATGATAGAGCTCTGCAGGCTATCTCTACAGTAGATTGCAACTCCACCCCCTTTGGCAGTTCTATCTAGACGGAAAATGTTGTAGTTGGGGATGGACATTTCAGAATTTTTGGTGGCCTTCCTAAGCCAGGATTCAGACACTGCTAGAACATCAGGGTTGGCGGAGTGTGCTAACGCAGTGAATAACTCAAATTTAGGAAGTAGACTTCTGATGTTAACGTGCAGAAAACCAAGGCTTTTACGGTTACAGAAGTCAACAAATGATAGCTCCTGGGGAGTAGGAGTGATACTGGGGGCTGCAGGGCCTGGGTTAGCCTCTACATCACAAGAGGATCAGAGGAGGACTAGAATAAGGACACGGCTAAAGGCTTTAAGAACTGGTCTTCTAGTGCATTGGGTACAGAGAATAAAGGGGGCAGATTTCCGGGCGTTGTAGAAAAGATTCAGGGCATTATGTACAGACAAGGATATGGAAGGATATTAGTACAGTGGAGGTAAACCTAAGCGTTGGGTAACAATGAAAGAGATAGCATCACTGGAGGCACCGATTGAGCCGGTCTCGGCGTGTATGGGGGGTGGAACAAAGGAACTATTTGAGGCAGTTTGAGAGGGACTTGGGGTTCTACAGTGAAATTGTATAATACGAACTAACTGGAACAGCAATAGGCAAGGCATATTGACATGGGAGAGAGGCATAAAGCAATCACAGGTGTTATTAGAGAGAGCTAAGACAACAACTGGTAATGGCGATAAAGTTTGGTCTGAGGCTAAACAGAATAAACAGGACAGGGTACCTTGTAAAGGAACAGTCCAGCAGGCATCAGCTGCGCAGCTGAGGGATCATAAGGTCCAGTGAACAGCAATATGTGAGTCCGAGAGCAGTTCAAATTGGTGCTTCAGCACAGCGAGCAGGAAGCACGGTTGTAGTTTGCGTGTGCTAGCGGGCCGGGGCTAGCAGATGGATCTTCGTGGTCATCGCAACGGGAAGCCTGTTGAAACCACAGACGATTACGTCGGAAGACGAGTCGTGATGGATCGGCAGGGCTCCGTGTCGACTCTAGGAGGTCCCGTCCGGTTGACAGAGAGGTAGATAGCCAGGAGATGTGCTTGACTCAAGGCTAGCTCAAGGCTGATTAGCCAACAACAACGTTCATTTGGTTTCAGCTAGCTAGTTGCGATCATCCAGTGTTAAAGGTCCAGTGATTCAGTGATTCCGGCAGAAAATCCGATAGGTTCTGGGTCGATAACTCGCTGTGCAGACAGTGCAGACTGGCCGATAATAGTCCAGACTAGAGCTGGCTGGTAGGTAGTGCAGGCCACGGACAATGGAGAAAAAGCCGCTAACGGTGGCTAATAGCAAGCAGCTAGTTAGCTGGTTAGCTGGCTACTCCCGTCCGGTAGACAGAGAGGTAGATAGCCGGGGCTAGCTCAAGGCTCAAGGCTAACTGGTGCTACGGGGGCAGTGGTGATTAGCCTACAGCAGCATCCATTCGGTTGCGGCTAGCTAGATCCGGTGTTAAGGTCCAGTGATTCAGTTATTCCGGCAGAAAATCCGATGTTCTGGGTGAAAACCGCCAACGGTGGCTAATAGCAAGTAGCTAGTTAGCTAGTTAGCTGGCTGGCTAGTTTCAACTGGAGATTCTAGATAAAGGTGAGTAAATAATAGAATCCGTTCCACATTGAGCTTTTAGTTTTTTAAATATTTAGGACTAACTTATTCCTTTCCACCCACTCTGAAACTAACTGCAACTCTTTGTTAAGTGTTGCAGTCATTTCAGTCGCTGTAGTAGCTGACATGTATAGTGTTGAGTCATCCGCATACATAGACACTTGTATTAGATCTGTTTTCGTAAACTCAACCAAGTTAACCCAGATAGGAACACTTTATTTTGGAGGCAAGTGCTAGCAACAACATTGACTGGAGATATATTTTGAACAGTGCACATTAATGTTTAAGTAATTGTATTTTACCAGGTAAGTTGACGAACACATTCTCATTTACAGCTACAACCTGGGAAATAGTTACAGCGGAGAGGATGGGGGATGAATGAGCCGATTGGAAGCTAGGGATGATTAGGTGGCTGTGATGGTCTGAGGGACAGATTGGTAATTCAGCCAGGACACTGGGGTTAACACCCCTACTCTTACGATAAGTGGCATGGGATCTTTAGTGACCGCAGACAGTCAGGGCACCCGTTTAACATCCCATCCGAAAGATGGCACACATGATTTTAACCCAATTTATAAGAGATTGTCCAAAATTGAAATGCTCCAGGCATTTATATATAAACCCCAGTCGTACTTTATCAAATGCCTTTTCGAAGTCTGCTATGAATAGTAGGCCTGGTTTCCCAGATTTTCCATAGTGTTCTATTGTTTCCAGTACTTGCCTTATATTATCTCCAATGTATCGCCCATGTAAAAAACCTGTCTGATTAGAATTAAAAATGTCCGACAATACCTTTTTAATTCTATGTGCTATACATTTTGCTAGAATTTTTGTGTAAGGGGCCAATTTTTTAAATGGACTCTATATCTTTATATTTTCCACTTGTATCCTGTTTCAGTAATAATGAAATCAGACCTTCTTCTTGAGTGTCTGATAATCTACCATTTACATAGGAGTGATTAAAACATGCTAATAACGGTCCTCTGAGTATATCAAAAAAAGGTTTGGTATACCTCGACTGTGTTGTTTGTCAGACCAGGAGACTTCTGTCTGTAGCGTCCGAGAAGTTTGGCCTACACATCTAAAGGTGAGACTCACCAACAAGTTCATGTCTGTTGTTTCGCTCTAGGACGCCTACAAGTGTCTGAAGGTAGCAGGTACCAGTTTAAAACATTTGTGGAAGTAAATATTGAAGTACTTTTGTGCCCAAAAAAGGTGTTAATTTATATATATGTTTTACTTATCTTTCTTAATCTCTGAAATACAGGACAGAAACTTCAAAACCAACTCCCCTTTGAAAATGATTAGCAATATCATCCCCCAATCACTATCACAAGGGTTAGCAAATGTCAGGATCAATTCCATTTAAATTACAGTCAATTCACAAAGTAACCCAAATTCCAATTCCACATTTTCCTCATTCAAAAACATTGAAGAATATTGGAATTGGATGTCAGAATTACAGAATTCAACCTAGCAATAGACTGGGTCAACTTAGGGAGGTCTAATTTATCAAGATCATTTATAGATAGATAGAACCTGCTCTTACCATGAGAAACAGATTTCCCAATCTTCTCCTCCTCTTCTTCAGCTTTAATGTCGACATTCAGCTCCAGTGTTTGACTGCAGTCTTCCAGCTTCACTGATGCCATCTCTAGATCCTGCAGTACAAACTGGGTCACAATCAGAGTGGAGGGAGGCAGGCTGGGTTTGTCCTCACTGTCAATAGGGTAACTCTGAATAGGATCCCAGTCCTAAATAGAAGTCTGAGATCAACTTCCTGGTCCTCCCCCCTACATGCCACACCCCCTCCCATTGTACTGTATGTATGAACACATTTTGAACAATGGCTGCCTAAAATGCTGTGGTTCTACTAACACAATAGGAAAGGTTGTGGTTAGACGTGGGCCATCACAGGTGAGTTCACAGCTCTTTCTGATCATAAATGTCAATGACTCACCCTCAAATGGCCCATCAATACCAGAGTTCTACAATACTATTTACGGTAACGCTTCCTTTTATGGGGTCCTTATTAAAGTGTAATAAGGACCCCATGGGGCGGCGCACAATTGGCCCAGCGTCGTCCAGGGTAGGGGAGGGAATGGCCGGCAGGGATGTAGCTCAGTTGGTAGAGCATGGTGTTTGCAACGACAGGGTTGTGGGTTCGATTCCCACGGGGGGCCAGTATGAAAAATAAAAAATTACGTATGCACTCACTAACTGTAAGTCGCTCTGGATAAGAGCGTCTGCTAAATGACTAAAATGTAAAGTGTAACTGCACCGTAATAAGACTATTTACACAATCAACTGGGCATTTGAACAGTCTGACCCTCAATATAGTCCTGGGCATATATTGAACTCTAACAATGGGGGATGGAAAGGGTCTGTTGAAATGAATACTGTAGTGGTGTGAGAAAGGTAACACAAGCTTCCTCTCTGGTTCCATTCCCCAATAGTAAGTTGGTCATTGTTGATTTGTTGTGGTAATGCTGTCCCTGGACTTTGGTACCGTATAAAACACTTTAAAATGACACCACTTTCCCCCCCCATTTTATTTCACTGTTATTTAATAAGAAACATATGTAAGTCCTTTATACTGCAAAACATCTATTTGTATGCATTGTAGCAAATAATGGTGGCCAGCAAATTGGCTTGTCCCAATGGTGATGTGTAAAGGTGTAGTGACATGTTTTGACTAGATAATAGACATGTAAATTATTTTGAATGCCATGAATTAAACAAAAACATTGTATTTTCTGTATAGATAAACCAAAAAACAAAGGTTGACCAGCACAAATTCATGTAGAATGTTTATTTTTCATTACCAGATCAATTACGTTCATTACAGTTATCCAAATATATTTATCAATGACAAAAATAATGAATCTAGTTTTAAAAGACAATTTAATAAACACATGTAGTCGTTTCACAGCCTGTGTATCATTAAACAAAAGTTATGTAGTAAAAATTAATCCACCCAAAGTAATGGTGAAAACTGATCATCACACCATCTCTATCTGATACATGTGTCTACGAGCTCATTCCCACAGAATACTGCAGAGGGACAACTTGGTGTCAGAGACAAACGTAATATATGTTACAAAAAAACATACCACTCAACTTAGTATGATACAGTATGTTATGTTACATTACAATTAACATGCTAAGAAGTTGCATGCTAAGCTAACATGCAAAGTACACTATATATACAAAGGTATGTAGACACCCCTTCAAATGAGTGGATTCAGCTATTTCAGCCACACCCGTTGCTAACAGGTGTATAAAATCAAACACAGCCATGCAATCTCCATAGACAAACACTGGCAGTAGAATGGCCTCACTGAAGAGCTCAGTGACTTTCAATGTGGCATCGTCATAGGATGCCACTTCTCCAACAAGTCAGTTGGTCCATTTTCCGACCAATCCCCCTCCTTTTGTTTTTCCCTTAAAGGGACATTTGTAAATGTTTCAACTCCCATGTTCATCATCTCCAGCACCACCCCAACATCAACATATGTGGAAATGGCGCGTTTCTATGTTTTGTACTAAAAAATATAATTTCCAGTGACATTCAATATGCCCATCAGCATGAAACAGCAGGAAACGGGATTCATCAGACCAGGCTATGTTTTTCTATTTTTCCAGTGTCTAGTGTTTTCATTCCTTAGCCCACTGCAACTGCAGTTTCTTGTTTTCTGCTGAAAGCTAATGGGGATCCATAATAAATACACCACAACTACCGTATTGGTCCGAATATAAGACGACCCTGATTATAAGACGACCCCCCGTTTTTCAACACAAACATTTAGAAAAACAGATTTGCAGACTAGATTTGCCGAACAAAGAACTTCATTTTATTTTAAAATAACAATATTAAAAACACAGTGAATTAAACACAAAGGCAAACTATGTACAGTATGATTCAAAATTAATATCAAGCAATAATAAAGCAACATTTTTAAATAACAGAGAAAATACAGGCCACACATTTAACTAAACTTAACAAAAATTCGCCAAACTTCTCCTCCGATGTCTCTCTATCCCTCACACACGTCCTCTGCCCCGCTGTGTTCGCTCTCGCTGTCATCGCTCCCCAGCTGCTCCGCTTCCACCGGCTCCTCCCAAAGCACGCCGCATCATCCTACGACACCAGCCGAGGCTGGCTTTAAATCCAGTGATGTTGAGCTCTCTGGCGATTTCCAGGGCCTTAACCTGGATGACAGCTCTGGTAATGGGCATTCCCTCACTTCTTTTTTCCCTGACATATTCAAAAACCCTCCGGTCAACCTCAATGAAACGACCACTTTGAGGACCACGGAAGGATTTTCGCTGACTGTTAGCATCTTTTAGACGTTGTTTTTCTGCTCGCCATCTTCTTACATTACACTCAGTGACCCCGAATGTCTTGGCAGCTTGGCAGTTGTTAGATGACTCTGCCTTATTGACAACCATTATTTTGAAATTGGCATCATAGCTCCTCCGCTGTTGTTTATTGACCTGGCCCACTTTTGAGCCACTTGTCTCTAAATGGTCAGCCTGTCTTTCCATCTTTAAACACCGGTAACGGGCTGGTTGTTAAGGACGCCTCTTCCCTCCGTCCGGAACGAATTTTTGGCGCCATCTGTGCCCGCGAATGTGTATTGACATTTAAAGGGAGCGCCGAAGAAGAGAAACTGCGCTCTGAATACTAGACCCCGAATATAAGACGACCCGACTTTTTTGGACCTATTTCGAGGGGAAAAAAGGCCGTCTTATATTCGGACCAATACGGTACATCATTAAGGATCATAGCTTTCACCTGGGTTCACCTGGTCAGTCTGTCATGGAAAGAGCAGGGGTCCTTAATGTTTTGTACACTCAGTGTATGTTGTGTCTACCAGCTCATTCCCACAGAAAACTGCAGAGGGAAGCAGTACCACCCAGTCAACCATCAGACTCCATTATGAGACGCCTCACAGAGGATATTCAACCCTAAGGGCAAATCCAAGGTTATCTCAATATCTATTCAGTAGAAGCTAACAAAACACACTTAAACTGACCAGGTGAACACTGATCAGTGAAGAGATGCTAACATTCTACAACACTCCCTTTCCTCTGCACAGTTCTCTCACAGTGAGAAACAAAAGGATTACAATGGAGTGTTCTATGCCTTCTTCATTTGATCCAATCAACTACCACTTCTTATGTATACGTTGGTGTCTTTTTAAATGGCCCAATCTGTAGAATCTCGTCTCACAGTCAGTGCAGTGATAAGTCTTCTCTCCAGTTTGTAACCGTTGGTGTGTTTTTACGTTGCCCAATCAGGAGAATCTCTTGTCACATTCAGAGCAGGACTAAGGCTTCTCTCCTGTGTGTGTTCTCAGATGAACTTTCAGCTCAAATGATGTTTTGAAGCACTTTACACAGTCAGAGCAAGAGTAAGGCTTCTCTCCTGTGTGTATCAGTTGGTGCAATTTTAAGCTTTCCCGTCGAGAGAAATTCTTCCCACAGTCAGAGCAGGAGTAAGGCTTCTCTCCTGTGTGTGTTCTCAGATGAACTTTCAGCTCAAATGATGTTTTGAAGCACTTTCCACAGTCAAAGCAGGAGTAAGGCTTCTCTCCTGTATGTATACGTTCATGTTGTTTTAAGTTGCCCAGTTGAGAGAAACTTGCCCCACAGTCAGAGCAGGAGTAAGGCTTCTCTCCTGTGTGTATACGTTCATGTTGTTTTAAGCTGCCCAGTTGATAGAAACTTGCCCCACAGTCAGAGCAGGAGTAAGGCTTCTCTCCTGTGTGTGTTCTCTGATGACATTTTAGCTGAGTTGATGTTGGAAAGCATTTTACACAGTCAGAGCAGGAGTAAGGCTTCTCTCCTGTGTGCACACTCTGATGAACTTTTAGCTGAGTTGATGTCGTGAAGCATTTTACACAGTCAGAGCAGGAGTAAGGCTTCTCTCCTGTATGTATACGTTCATGTGTTTTTAAGTGGCCCAGTTGAGAGAAACTTGCCCCACAGTCAGAGCAAGTGTAAGGCTTCTCTCCTGTGTGTATCCGTTGGTGTGATTTTAACTTGTCCTGTACAGAGAAACTCTTGCCACAGTCAGAGCAGAAGTAAGGCTTCTCTCCTGTATGTATACGTTCATGTTTTTCTAAGCTGCCCAATCGAGAGAAACTCTTCCCACAGTCAGAGCAGGAGTAAGGCTTCTCTCCTGTGTGAACACTCTGATGAACTTTTAGCTGAGTTGATGTTGTGAAGCATTTTACACAGTCAGAGCAGGGGTAAGGCTTCTCTCCTGTATGTATACGTTCATGTGATTTTAAGTGGGCCAGTTGAGAGAAACCTGCCCCACAGTCAGAGCAGAAGTAAGGCTTCTCTCCTGTATGTACACGTTCATGTGTTTTTAAGTAGCCCAGTTGAGAGAAACTTGCCCCACAGTCAGAGCAGGAGTAAGGCTTCTCTCCTGTGTGTATCCGTTGGTGTGATTTTAACCTGTCCTGTACAGAGAAACTCTTGCCACAGTCAGAGCAGGAGTAAGACTTCTCTCCTGTGTGCACTTTCTGATGAACCGTCAGAGCCTTTGATGTTGTGAAATTCTTCCCACAGTCAGTACAGGAATACATATTCTCTCCTGTGTGTACTTGTAGGTGTATTTTTAACTTTGATAAAACTGAGAAACTCTCCTCACAATGTGGGCAGTGGTGAGACCTCTTAGCTCTGTGATCTTCCTGCTGTTGCTCTCTGGATGTAGAGAATGTCTCAACATGGTCTCCTGTGTGAACAACATCAGAAGAACCAGTCAGTGTGTGTGATATACAGTGGGGAGAATAAGTATGTGATACACTGCCGATATTGCAGGTTTTCCTACTTACAAAGCATGTAGAGGTCTGTAATTTTTATCATAGGTACACTTCAACTGTGAGAGACGGAATCTAAAACAAAAAAAACAGAAAATCACATTGTATGATTTTTAAGTAATTAATTTGCATTTTATTGCATGACATAAGTATTTGATCACCTACCAACCAGTAAGAATTCCTGCTCTCACAGACCTGCTAGTTTTTCTTTAAGAAGCCCTCCTGTTCTCCACTCATTACCTGTATTAACTGCACCTGTTTGAACTTGTTACCTGTATAAAAGACTCCTGTCCACACACTCAATCAAACAGACTCCAACCTCTCCACAATGGCCAAGACCAGAGAGCTGTGTAAGGACATCAGAGATACAATTGTAGACCTGCACAAGGCTGGGATGGGCTACAGGACAATAGGCAAGCAGCTTGGTGAGAAGGAAACAACTGTTGGCGCAATTATTAGAAAATGGAAGAAGTTCAAGATGACGGTCTCACCTCGTGGGGTATCAATGATTATGAGGAAGGTGAGGGATCAGCCCAGAACTACACGGCAGGACCTGGTCAATGACCTGAAGAGAGCTGGGACCACAGTCTCAAAGAAAACCATTAGTAACACACTACGCCGTCATGGATTAAAATCCTGCAGTGCACGCAAGGTCCCCCTGCTCAAGCCAGCGCATGTCCAGGCCCGTCTGAAGTTTGCCGATGACCATCTGGATGATCCAGAGGAGGAATGGGAGAAGGTCATGTGGTCTGATGAGACAAAAATAGAGCTTTTTGGTCTAAACTCCACTCGCCGTGTTTGGAGGAAGAAGAAGGATGAGTACAACCCCAAGAACACCATCCCAACCGTGAAGCATGGAAGTGGAAACGTCATTCTTTGGGGATGCTTTTCTGCAAAGGGGACAGGACGACTGCACCGTATTTAGGGGAGGATGGATGGGGCCATGTATCGCGAGATCTTGGCCAACAACCTCCTTCCCACAGTTAAAAAAAAAATAAAAAAAAATGCACCTTTATTTAACCAGGTAAGCCAGTTGAGAACAGGTTCTCATTTACAACTGCGACCTGGCCAAGATAAAGCAAAGCAGTGCAATAAAAACAACACAGAGTTACATATGGGGTAAAAAACATAAAGTCAAAAATACAACAGAAAATATATATACAGTGTGTGCAAATGTAGCAAGTTATGGAGGTAAGGCAATAAATAGGCTATAGTGCAAAATAATTACAATAGTATTAACACTGGAATGCTAGATGTGCAAGAGATTATGTGCAAATAGAGATACTGGGGTGCAAAAGAGCAAAATAAATAACAATATAGGGATGAGGTAGTTGGGTGGGCTAATTTCCGATGGGCTGTGTACAGGTGCAGTGATCGGTAAGGTGCTCTGACAACTGATGCTTAAAGTTATTGAGGGAGATAAGAGTCTCCAGCTTCAGAGATTTTTGCAATTCGTTCCAGTCATTGGCAGCAGAGAACTGGAAGGAATGGCGGCCAAAGGAGGTGTTGGCTTTGGGAATGACCAGTGAGATATACCTGCTGGAGCGCAGACTACGGGTGGGTGCTGCTATGGTGACCAATGAGCTAAGATAAGGCGGGGATTTGCCTAGCAGTGATTTATAGATGGCCTGGAGCCAGTGGGTTTGACGACGAACATGTAGTGAGGACCAGCCAACAGTAAGAGCATTGAAGATGGGTTGCGGCTGGGTCTTCCAGCATGACAACGACCCAAAACACACAGCCAGGGCAACTAAGGAGTGGCTTTGTAAGAAGCATCTCAAGGTCCTGGAGTGGCCTAGCCAGTCTCCAGACCTGAACCCAATAGAACATCTTTGGAGGGAGCTGAAAGTCCGTATTGCCCAGCGACAGCCCCAAAACCTGAAGGATCTGGAGAAGGTCTGTATGGAGGAGTGGGCCAAAATCCCTGCTGCAGTGTGTGTAAACCTGGTCAAGACCATATATATTATATAAGACCTACAGGAAACATATGATATCTGTAATTGCAAACAAAGGTTTCTGTACCAAATATTAAGTTCTGCTTTTCTGATGTATCAAATACTTATGTCATGCAATAAAATGCAAATTAATTACTTAAAAATCATACAATGTGATTTTCTGGATTTTTTTAGATTCCATTTCTCACAGTTGAAGTGTACCTATGATAAAAAATTACAGACCTCTACATGCTTTGTAAGTAGGAAAACCATCAAAATCGGCAGTGTATCAAATACTTGTTCTCCCCACTGTACATGTCAATCAAATGTATTTTATGAAGCCCTTTTTACATCAGAAGTTGTCACAAAGAAACCCACCCTAAAACCACAAAGAGCAAGCAATGCAAATGTAGAAGCCATATCATCCTCCACTCACTATCACAAGGGTTAGTAACTACACAGACTCATTTCATAGAACATTAAAAAATTGGCAGTTTGTCTACTTCACTTCTTTAGTCTACTCTCTGATCACTCCAGATAGACCAGTGAATAAAACACATGCTGGCAATACTGGTGTCAAACCATGTAAGTGTCAGTAGCATGAAATAATATCTACCTTCTCATTGAAGCAGTTCATCATGAAACAGTTCTACTGCAACTTTTCATGCACATTGGGAAGTTGGAATGAATAACACAAACTTAGTTAGATAGAATCTGCTCTTACCATGAGAAACAGATTTCCCAATCTTCTCCTCCTCTTCTTCATCTTTAATGTTGACATTCAGCTCCAGTGTTTGACTGCAGTCTTCCAGCTTCACTGATGCCATCTCTTGCTCCTGCAGTGCAAACTGGGCTCCACTGTCACAATCAGGACCCAGTGACTGTAGGTTTGGACTCAGTGTGGAAGGAAAGAGGCAGGCTGGGTTTGTCCTCACTATTGATGTTACCGGCCTCAGATTTAATTCTAGTCGTCCTGTAGTAACAATGAGAAACAGACACAAAAAGTTATTGTCTTCACAGTTCTGGCACTTTCTTTATTCTCTAAAAATATATTATATTTCTTCTTGTTAAAATATCTAATTCAGGTGTTTGACTTGGACTGGAATAGGTGCCGGTACTCATTTTGAGTGCCGGTACTTAACATATAGCAGATTTTCCCAAATTCACATACAGTACCAGTCAAAAGTTTTAGAACAACTACTCATTCCAGGGGTTTTCTTTATTTTTACTATTTTCTACATTGTAGATTACAATCATTCTACAAAGCTGTCATCAAGGCAAAGGGTGGCTACTTTTAAGAATCTAAAATATATTTGATTTGTTTAACACTTTTTTGGTTACTACATGATTCCATGTGTTATTTCATAGTTTAAATGTCTTCACTCTTATTCTACAATATAGAAAATAGTAAAAATTAAGAAAAACCCTTGAATGAGTAGGTGTGTCCAAACTTTTGACTGGTACTGTAAATGCATAAATGACAAAAGCCATTTAGTACAAGGTCACTGTTTGTTTTAGGCAGCACTGTGTACAATTTTCCTGAATAACCTTGTCTTCAATGTATTACTTCAATCAAAAACCAATTGTATTTTCCGTTCACACCATATTAACATTTATCGATAAATACAGAAATAACAGAATGTGTCTGAATATTAGTACACATGTAGAAAACGTATAATCATTACATTCAGCTTCAAAACAGTAGTGCAACCGTGAAATTGTCTCTCTGCTGCACTGAAGTCCGTTGACGCTGACCGAGTGGGCTGCGCTATTTTACCAGCTTGTTAATTTTACACAAAACAAAAAATGCAAAAAACAAACTCGGAAATCTAAAAGAAATGGATTCATTATGAAATCATGTACATCCATTCAGACAAACCCAAAGTATCTAGCTATGTGACTTGTAAAATAGTTACCAGGTTTACTCAGTTTGACATAAAAATAACACATCAAACCTTTGCCAGACGTGATAATACCTTAACGGATTTGTTACCTAGCATGGTATGACATGTTCTTTCGATATTAGAAAGCTTAAAACGTGCTATTACATACTGATATTTTGTCTTCTATGAAGTCAAATCAAATAGTATTTGTCACATACACGTGTTTAGCAGATGTTATAGTGGGTGTAGCGAAATGCTTGTGCTTCTAGCTGACAGTGCAGTAATATCTAACAAGTAATATCTAACAATTTCACAACATATACCCAATACACACAAAACTAGTAAGGAATGGGATTTAAGAATATATACATATATGGACAAGCAATGACAAAGCGGCATGGACTAAGATACAGTAGAATATTATACAATAGAATGCAGTATATACATATGAGATGAGTAGTGCAAGATATGTAAACATTATTAAAGTGACTAGTGTTCCATTTATTAAAGTGGCCAATGACTTCAATAGGCAGCAGCAGCCTCTAATGTGCTAGTGATGGCTATTTAACAGTCTGATGGCCTTGAGATAGAAGCTGTTTTTCATTCTCTCAGTCCCAGCTTTGATGCACCTGTACTAACCTCGCCTTCTGGATGATAGAGGGGTGAACAGGCAGTGGCTCGGGTGGTTGATGTCCTTGATTATCTTTTTGGCCTTCCTGTGATATTGGGTGTTGTATTTGTCTTCGAGGGCGGGTAGTTTGCCCCCGGTAATGCGTTCGGCACACCCACCACCCTCTGGAGAGCCCTGCGGTTGCGGGCGGTGCAGTTGCCATACCAGGCGGAGATACAGCCCGACGGGATGCTCTCAATTGTGCATCTGTAAAAGTTTGTGAGGGTTTTAGGTGCTAGGGCGAATTTCTTCAGCCTACTGAGGTTGAAGAGGCTCTGTTGCGCCTTCTTCGCCACACTGTCTGCGTGGGTGGACCATTTCAGTTTGTTGGTGATATGTACGCCAAGGAACTTGACAGCTTTCCACCTTCTCCACTGCGGTCCCGTCGATTTGGATAGGGGGGTGCACACTGCTGTTTCCTGAAGTCCACGATCATCTCCTTTGTTTTGTTGATGTTGAGTGAGAGGTTATTTTCCTGGCACCACACTCCCAGAGCCCTCACCTCCTCCCTGTAGGTGGTCTCGTTATTGTTGGTAATCAAGCCTACTACGGTTGTGTCGTCTGCAAACTTGATGATTGAGTTGGAGGCGTGCTTGGCCACGCAGTCATGAGTGAACAGGGAGTACAGGAGGGGGCTGAGCATGCACCCTTGTGGGGCCCCAGTGTTGAGGATCAGCGAAGTGGAGATGTTGTTTCCTACCTTCACCACCTGGGGGCGGCCCATCAGGAAGTCCAGGAACCAGTTGCACAGGGAGGGTTACAGACCCAGGGTCTCAAGCTTAATGATGAGCTTGGAGGGTACTATGGTGTTGAATGCTGAGCTATAGTCAATGAACAGCATTCTTACATAAGTATTCCTCTTGTCTAGATGGGATAGGGCAGTGTGCAGTGTGATGGCGATTGCATCATCTCTGGATCTATTGGGGCAGTAAGCAAATTGAAGTGGGTCTAGGGTGAGAGGTAGAGGTGATATGATCCTTGACTAGTCTCTCAAAGCACTTCATGATGACAGAGGTGAGTGCTACAGGGCGATAGTCATTTTGTTCAGTTACCTTTGCTTTCTTGGGTACAGGAACAATGGTGGCCATCTTGAAGCATGTGGGAACAGCAGACTGGGAAAGGGAGAGTTTGAATATGTCCATAAACTAACCAGCCAGCTGGTCTGCGCATGCTCTGAGGACGCGGCTAGGGATGCCGTCTGGGCCGGCAGCCTTGTGGGGGTTAACATGCTTAATCACGTCGGCCATGGAGAAGGAAAGGCCACAGTCCTTGGTAGTGGGCCTCGTCAGTGGCACTGTGTTATCCTCAAAGCGGGCGAAGAAGGTGTTTAGCTTGTCTGGAAGCGAGACGTCGGTGTCGGCGACGTGGCTAGTTTTCCTTTTGTAGTCCGTGATTGTCTGTAGACCCTGCCACATACTTCTCGTGTCTGAGCCGTTGAATTGCGACTCCACTTTGTCTCTATACTGATGTTTTGCCAGTTTAATTGCCTTGCGGAGTGAGTAGCTACACTGTTTGTATTCTGCCATATTCCCAGTCACCTTGCCATGGTTGAATGCGGTGGTTCGCGCTTTCAGATTTGCGTGAATGCTGCCATCTATCCACAGTTTCAGGTTAGCGTAGGTTTTAATAGTCACAGTGGGCACAACATTACCTATACACTTCCTGATAAACGCAGTCACCGTTACAGTGTATACATCTAAATTATTTTCGGAAGCTACCCGGAGCATATCCCAGTCCGCATGATCAAAACAATCTAGAAGCGTGGATTCCGATTGGTCAGACCAGCATTGAATAGTCCTTAGCACGGGTACTTCCTGTTTGAGTTTCTACCTATAGGAAGGGAGGAGCAAAATGGAGTCGTGGTCAGATTTGACAAAAGGAGGGCGGGGGAGGGCCTTATAACCATCCTGGAAGTTTGAATAGCAATGGTCGAGGATTTTAGCAGCGTGAGTACAACAGTCGATAGGTTTCTGCCTATAGGAAGAAAGAAGCTGTTAATGTTTGGAATATTGAGAGCTGCATAAGGATTTGGAGGATGACATATATTCCATGTATTTATTTCTGTCACTGGTGGGTGCCAGAAGGTATGCAGGCCAAGATAGCTGGGGGGCCACTGGGTCTAATCTTAGAAGGAGTATGTGATGGAATATCCTGACTAGGGTGCCACACGATGCCATATAGGGTGATCCTATATGAGGTGAGGAGTGACACTCAATAATGGTTGGCAACTGTTGGATGGAATTAGCTCTGAAAAGCATTATATAAACTAAGAGGTTTTCTATGTAAGTCATTCAGATGACAATAGGCTACGCCTGTACCGCTTGTCATGTGAATCTGGTACTGTAATATGAAATACTTTGAACCAACTCTCCATCTAAGTGTTTAACTATTCTCTTGCATACTGAATTACTTGATGCCAGAGAAAGTCGTCATAACACATACCTACAGTAATAAATAGAAACGGACAAAAAGGTTAATTGAATTGGTTAATGTTGGGTCGTCCCAGGTTTATGGTTTGCGCAACATTGTAGCCTAGACCAAGGTTTGGCCATTGCTGTGGTGAGAGAGAGAAGCACGCCTGTATCTCTCACAGAAATACAATGACATTCACTTTCTATGATCTCTCTCCCTCTCTGTGCTGTTATAGACATAAGCCAGCAACTCTCTTCTCTCCAGCATTGCACTTCATCATTTATCTCCTAATAGAATAATAGCTGTCTGTTCAGAAATAAATTAAATCATTCCCAATACTACACCAGGAGTAAGACTAGAATTTCGCCACAGAGGATCCATAGCTAATTTTAAAAAATAGCCTAGCTGTGGATTGTGTGTAGCCAAATCACAAGGCATGCCTAACGTGTGGCAAATCTGTCAGTTAACAGCATGCAGCCAAAACAGGCCTTTAGCAAATTTTTCTAATACAATCGCTGGAAAACACAGGTTGTAAAGCAAATGGATCCGGCTGAAAATAAAATACTAATGTCTCTATGTTACCAAGTTATCAAATTTCAAATAGGCCTATTGAGCGAACAGCATTGTTTAAAAAAGTAAAGCAAGAGAGAGAGATCAGCTTCTGGCCGGTGAGTGAGCTGCACATCATTGGGTGAGCCAGTGAAACTGGAAAGCTTTTTTAGGACTATATCTTCCTCCTCATATTGTACAATGTGTTTCTCTGCAAACTTAGGGGCCTCTGCAATTGATGGATTCAAGATAAGGTAGTTTTTATTGATCTCAGTGTCAAAGTAGCCTGTCATTTTGGACATTTGTGAGGGCATCTAAAATGATGTAGAATTGCATGAAATCCATTTATAAAAAGAACAAATTTTTCCCGGACTCTAGGCTACTAAAAATGTACTCCATGTGTGTAACTTCTGCAAGCGGCTCCACACCACTGCTCTATGCCCGTATGCTTTGTTATAAAGGTTGTTTGTTTTTATCCGTTCTGGTACCTCAGAGCCCCCCAGGTCACCCCCCCCTCCCCCCTCTCGGACTCACTTTTGGTTCCGGCACCGCCCAATTTACAAATGAAGCACTGGAGAAGTGGGTAGCTGCCGCTGCCTCCTCCGGGACACTTCTCCTTTCTATAAAGTTAATCAGGCTGTTGATTGTGGAATGTTGTCCCACTCCTCTTCAATGGCTGTGCGAAATTCCTGGATATTGGTGGGAACTGGAAGAAGCTGTGGTAGATGTCGATCCAAACCATCCCAAACATGCTCAAAGGGTGACATGTCTCGTGAGTATACAGGCCATGGAAGAATTGGGACATTTTCAGCATGTTCAATTGTGTGCAGATCCTTGCAAAATGGGGCTGTGCATTATCATGCTGAAACACGAGTTGATGGAGGTGGATGAATGGCAGGACAATGGGCCTCAGGATCTTGTCATGGCATCTCTGTGCATTCAAACTGCCATCGATAAAATGCAATTGTGTTAGTTGTCTGTAGCGGAACATTTTCTGGCAACAGTAGTCCTTGCAGGGCTACTGCCGTGAAGTCTTGGAGGCCCAAAAACTTCTCAGCTGCAGATATAATGATGTCCAGCTTCTTGGACTTCTTGTGCAGTACAATTAATAACTGTGGCTGTAAATACTAAAAAAAATCCACCTTCAAAATAAGTGTATCCAGATCACTTGATTGACGTAGAACATTTGCAACTGGTTGCAGTGCATCTACCGCCATATCTTCTTCAGAACTGTGGCCTCTTGCCCCTATAACTCTCTTCACCGCCTCCACATAGGAGATTTGCTGTACAGCCCTGATCCTTGACACCTCAACCTCTTTCACCCTAACAGGGCACTCTGGGAATTCAGGAATATGACCCCCACCACAGTTACAAAATTTTACATTCACATGCTCTTCAATAACATATTCCTTCCGTCTGCAAACACTTGAAATGTGGCCAAACTTTTTACATTTCTTGCATTGCATCAGGTTTTACACAAACTCTCTTATGGGGTATATTATATATCCCAGCTTTACATAGGGTGGTAGATACTCTTCATCAAACATCAATAATAAAGATGAACTTTGCTCCTTTTTCACATTCTCCATACGGGTCAAGCGACGTGCATTTGCATCCTTCTTCTTCGGGATTTGGTTGGCGGAGCGCATTCAACTTTTAGGTGCATACACCGCCACCTACTGTACTGGTGTGTGAGGCCATTCACAGCCTATATACATTAAATTCATTGATACGGTAATTAATACAAAATTGCAGTATTAGCCTGCTCTAAAAAATGTGAGGGTAAATGTTCTTGGTTCGTGCAGATGACTGACCTCCTCAGACCAATTGGCAGTGCGCCCAGAACATTGTTCTGGGATCCAAAAGGGATATCTCAGTTTCAAGGTCTCAGCTTGGAGAGAAGAAGCCTTGTGAGGTATTGGTCGATTACATGCAGGAACCAAATGTTAACGATTAATTAATTATTAATAAAGCTAAAATCATGCAAATATAACTTGTCTGTGTAAGCAGTATATAGGACAACTAACGGGACTGCCCCGGCAGAGCTCCCGCCCGACATGTACTATGGTGCTTTTAAGTTTGTTGGAACCTCTCCAGCAAGTTAAAAAAATAATGATTCATTTAAGTTTGACTTTGAGTCCCTTCGTGGCGATTTTCCACTACAAAAATCCACCACCCCATTCCACTATTTAACCCTATCTAGTCCTACGCCAGACCACTACCAGTCAACACCCCCTGCAGCTGTTCTGCAGTAAATCCTCGCAATCCCAAGTACTTCTCTGCCGCTGCCACCACAGCCTCTATTTTCTGGGACTTTTTGATCAATTTCTCCAGTACAATTGAAAACCATTGCTTTAAATGCTAAAAAGCCCACCTTACTGAAGCACATATTATTCCCATCACTCTCTCTTGGTCTCTGCCTACTCACAGGAATCCTCTCAAGATCCCTCACCCTGTACCCATCTTCCTCTACCACTCCCTTCACTGCTTCTGCTACAACACTTTCTGTACTACTGTAACCCTGGCAACCTCAATCTAATAATAATAATAATAATATGCCATTTAGCAGACGCTTTTATTCAAAGCAATTTACAGTCATGTGCGCATACATTTTTACGTATGGGTGGTCCCGGGGATCGAACCCACTACCCGTTACAAGTGCCATGCTCAACCAATTGAGCTACAGTTGAGCTATAGAGGACCACAATCTGCCTTTCTCTCACCTGACACCTCAGATCTCCAGCCCGTTAGCACCCCCACAACTAACACACAGAACTTTCTCCACCGATACCACACATTTCTTCATCTCATGATCTCCTGCACACTTGTCACATCTAGGCATCTCACGCCTACACACTGCTGCAACAGGCCCATAAACTTCACACCTAAAACACTGTAATATTTACGGAACAAAATCGCTCACGGGATAACTGACACTTCCTACCTTGATCTTATCTTGCAGAGACTATGCATCAAAATCCAGCATGACAGATAATGTATTCTCTGTTACCCCACGCTCAACACCGGATCTACGTCTCACTAAACGGAGGGTGTCACAGACACCTGGAATCTTCCATTTCAACACACATCCTCAACACTTAAACCTAACCCCATTATCACTCCTTTCAATGCCACCCTGTTCCGGAGAGCAATTCAAGTCACAATTCCTGTCTCTAATCACGTAATCCGCAGCGTCCGCTCCCTCTGGACAGAGGAGAAACAATAAATAATCACGAGTCCACTCAGTTACCTTCACCAACTCAACAGTCCCCAACCTCTTCTCCACCTAACCTGACACCACATATGTATCCATTCTCTCTACAAATCTCACTCCCACGGGGCCAGAATCATCCTTATCATCCTCGGAACGAGGCCCGAACTCTGAGTTCCTCACCGCAGGTAATTCATCCTCACTCTCGCCAGGTTCCATCTCTGAGCTACTGGAGGACGTATCCCTCTTTATACACTAGACAATAACCTCCCTCACCACACTCCTTCCCTCTACACTCAGCTCCTTCTCGGCATTCATCACTGCACCTGCCACCACAGTTAAGTAGTTTTCAATTGACACAATACCTGTTATCAAAGGTTACAGCTAGAGATGACGTGCAGGAGCTTGCAGTGTTGTTGTTTTGCATGATGTCTACTTTGATGATAATTAGAGTTTTATAATCTGAGAGGAAATAGAGCCGAATATGTTGCTAAAAGTCACGCCAGGGTAAGCCTACACGAAACACAGCCATTATTTTAAGTGTTTCTAAAATGAATAAAAGGGAAAAATGATTGGAACCATTTCCCTGATTGACCGCTACGTTTTATGACACCAATTTTGCAAAAATAATAATAATAAAAAAACTGTATTCAGACTTTACTCAGTACTTTGTTGAAGCTCCATTGGCAGTGATTACAGCCTCAAGTCTTCTTGGGTATGACGCTACAAGCTTGGCATACCTGTATTTGGGGAGTTTCTCTGCAGATCCTCTCAAGCTTGTCAGGTAAGATGGGTAGTGTCGCCGCACAGCTATTTTCAGTTCTCTCTGTACTTTGCTCCGTTCATCTTTCCCTCGATCCTGACTAGTCTCCCAGTCCCTGCCACTGAAAAACATCCCCACAGCATGATGCTGCCACCACCATGCTTCACCGTTGGGATGGTGCCTGGATTCCTCCAGACGTGACGCTTGGCATTCAGGCCAAAGAGTTCAATCTTGGCTTCATCACACCAGAGAATCTTGTTTCTCATGGTCTGAGAGTCCATTAGGTGTCTTTTGGCAAACTCCCAGCGGGCAGTCATGTGCCTTTTCATGAGGAGTGGCTTCCGTCTAGCCACTCTACCATAAAGGCCTGATTGGTGGAGTTCTGCAGAGATGGTTGTCCTTCTGGAAGATTCTCCTATCGCCACAGAACTCTGGAGCTCTGTCAGAGTGACCACTGGCTTCTTGATGACCTCCCTGACCAAGGCCCTTTTCCCCCGATTGCTTAGTTTGTCTGGGCTGCCAGCTCTAGAAAAATGATTGGTGGTTCCACACTTTTTCCATTTAAGAATGATGGAGGCCTTTCGATATCCTTGGACTAAAATGTTGGACACTCAGGTGCAAGCCTAACATCACATGCAAAGGGCCTTTGGGTAACGTAGCACATATTCAATGATATATATTTTTCCTCACATAGGCTGTTCATTTCTGATCTTTGATACTTTTTCTGGTTTATAAACGTATCATGGTATACTACATTAACGCTATACGTATGGGCCATATTGTTACTTGGTAGCTACTAGCAGCAGACCCTGTGTTGTGGATCATCTACCACTATTTTGGACGGTCCATACTGTAACGTTAACGTTAGTCTCAGGCTTCACTAACTAGCGTTACTGTTTTAGGTGGAGCTATTCTTTGCTACTTTTCAAACAAATACTACGTGATATTTCACATATCATCTTGCTAGAGAGGCCTTTTGTTGTGATATTTAGGCTACTATATAGGCTACTAGCAAAATACCCTGTGTTGTTAGGATAGATTTATGTTTGTTTCTTCCAACAGATCTTTACACATTTTCCTCACTACAAAATATTCCTGCGGTCCTTGTGGTTACTAAACATATTTTAGATATGCCTTTATGGTATAGCTTATTCCATGTTTACATCTTTGGTTAAATGACTTCAAATGCTAAACTTAAATTTACTATGTGGAATGTCCGTGGAGTTTGTAAACTATCCAAGCTTAAAACAGGTTATTACTAGGCTTAAACAACTTCATTCATCTATTGTGTTCCTACAAGAAACTCACCTGTTGAAGGATGAGCTACTTAAAGTATGCAGGAGATGACAAGGGCCAGTAATAGCATCCTGTTTCTCCTCTCATTCTCATGGTGTTATGGTTTTAATTCACTAATCTGTTCGGTTTCAAGTGTATACTATTATAACTGATACAGCTGGTAGATACATTTTTGATACAGGGAACTCTTTTGAATGAGCATATTAATCTGGTTAATGTTTATGGTCCTAATGATGATAATCCCAAATTCTTTGAGAATGTACAGTGGGGAAAAAAGTATTAAGTCAGCCACCAATTGTGCAAGTTCTCCCACTTAAAAAGATGAGAGAGGCCTGTAATTTTCATCATAGGTACATGTCAACTATGACAGACAAAATGAGAAGAAAAAGAAATCCTGAAAATCACATTGTAGGATTTTTTATGAATTTATTTGCAAATTATGGTAGAAAATAAGTATTTGGTCACCTACAAACAAGCAAGATTTCTGGCTCTCACAGACCTGTAACATCTTCTTTAAGAGGCTCCTCTGTCCTCCACTCGTTACCTGCATTAATGGCACCTGTTTGAACTTGTTATCAGTATAAAAGACACCTGTCCACAACCTCAAACAGTCACACTCCAAACTCCACTATGGCCAAGACCAAAGAGCTGTCAAAGGACACCAGAAACAAAATTGTAGACTTGCACCAGGCTGGGAAGACTGAATCTGCAATAGGTAAGCAGCTTGGTTTGAAGAAATCAACTGTGGGAGCAATTATTAGGAAATGGAAGACATACAAGACCACTTATAATCCCCCTCGAGCTGGGGCTCCACGCAAGATCTCACCCCGTGGGGTCAAAATGATCACAAGAACGGTAAGCAAAAATCCCAGAACCACACGGGGGGACCTAGTGAATGACCTGCAGAGAGCTGGGACCAAAGTAACAAAGCCTACCATCTGTAACACACTACGCCGCCAGGGTCTCAAATCCTGCAGTGCCAGACGTGTCCCCCTGCTTAAGCCAGTACATGTCCAGGCCCGTCTGAAGTTTGCTAGAGTGCATTTGGATGATCCAGAAGAGGATTGGGAGAATGTCATATGGTCAGATGAAACCAAAATTTAACTTTTTGGTAAAAACTCAACTCGTCGTGTTTGGAGGACTCAGAACCCGAGTAAAAGGGAGAATTCAGGTTCACATTTAAATCATATTCTCATGTAGACTACTTTTTAGTTTCTTGCTCATTGCTTCCCAATGTAGCAGGAAGTGGATATGATACTATTGTTTTGAATAGCCATTCCCCTGTGTGATTATTCTATAGGGATACAAAACTAGTAAAAGGATCCTCTAGATGGCGTTTGCATCCCAGATGGTTAAAGGACCCAGACTTCTTACATTACGTTGGAGTGCATATAGATGTTTATTTCACATTGAACACTGACCAAACGTCAGCGAGTACCAGATGGGAGGATTTCAAAGCACATATTTAAGGGCAAATTATACGTTTTACCAGTTTCAAATCTAATAAATCAGAAAATGAGAGACGGAGAGCAAAATGAGAGAATTGGAGAGGGAAGCTTTTTTGGATAACTCAGTAGAAGTAAACAAGGAATGATTTGGTCTTAAACCTCAGTATGAAGAACTTCCCACCTCAAAGGCTGCAAACAGCTTTACTAGGCTGAAACAGTCCTATGATCAAGGTGATAAACCTGGTAAATTGCTGGACTGGCACATTAAGAAGTCAAATTCAGCCTTTAATGCAATTCATAATTTACAAGGACAATTATCAATGGATCCTGTAGAAATGAACCAAACATTTGCTTCCTACTACAACACACTTTACAACTTTGAATCTCCTGAGAACTGAACTAGTCAGGTCTTCATTTTCCCTCTATTTCAGAAGACACTCATTTGGATCTGATAAAAGGAATTGGATGGTGTTGAAATATCTGATGCTATTTTCGATATGAAGGGAGGTAAAGCGGAAGGTCCAGATGGGCTCCCAATAGATATTTAAGGACAAACTTCTAGGTCCACTTTTGGATATGTACAGTGCATTAGGAAAGTACTCAGACCCCTTTACTTTTTCCACAATTTGATTCGTAACAGCCTTATTCTGAAATTGATTAAATAAAAAAAATCCTCATCAATCTACACACAATACCTCATAATGACAAAGTGAAAACAGGTTCTTAGACATTTTTGAAAATGTATTAAAAATAAAACAGCAGAAATACCTTCTTTACATAAGTATTCACACCCTTTACTATGAGACTCGAAATTGAGCTCAGGTGGATACTGTTTCCATTGATCATCCTTGAGATGTTTCTAAAACTTAATTGGTGTCCAACTGTGGTAAATTCAATTGATTGGAGATGATTTGGAAAGTCACACAACTGTCTATATAGGTGACCAAGAACATGATGGTCACTCCTCTATGGAAATGTGAGAACCTTCCAGAAGGACAACCATCTCTTCAGCACTCCACCAATCAGGCCTTTATGGTAGAGTGGCCAGACGGAAGCCACTACTCAGCAAAAAGCACATGACAGCCCGCTTGGAGTTTGCCAAAAGGCACCTAAAGGACTCGGACCATGATAAACAAGATTCTCTGGTCTGATGAAACCAAGATTTAACTTCTTGGCCTGAATGACAAGCATCATGTCTGGAGGAAACCTGGCACCATCCTTATGGTGAAGCATGGTGGTGGAAGCATATTGCTGCGGGGATGTTGTTCAGCGGCAGGGACTGGGAGCCTAGTCAGGATAGAGGGAAAGATGATTGGAGCAAAGTACAGAGAGATCCTTGATGAAAACCTGCTCAAGTGCGTTCAGGACCTCAAGACCGGGGCGATGTTCACCTTCCAACAGGACAACGACCCTAAGCACACAGCCAAGACAACGCAGGAGTGGCTTCGGGACAAGTCTCTGAATGTCCTTGAGTGGCCCAGCCAGAGCCGGGACTTAAACCCAATCGAACATCTCTGGAGACCTGAAAATAGCTGTGCAGCGACGCGCCCCATCCAACCTGACAGAGCTTGAGAGGATTTGCAGAGAAGAATGGGAGAAACTCCCCAAATACAGGTGTGCCAAGGTTATAGCGTCATACACATTAAGACTTTGGCTGTAATCAATGCCAAAGGTGCTTAAACAAAGTACTGAGTAAAGGGTCTGAATACTTATGGAAATGTGATTGTTCAGTTGTTGTTTTTGCAACAACTGATAAAAACACGTTTTTGCTTTGTCATTATGGGGTATTGTGTGTAGATTGATGAGGGAAAAAAACAATTTAATCAATTTTACAATAAGGCTGTAAAGTAACAAAATGTCGAAAAAGTCAAGGGGTCTGAATACTTTTCGAATGCACTGTATATAGACAGGTGTGTGCCTTTCCAAATCATGTCCAACAAACTTAGTTAGATAGAACCTGCTCTTACCCTGAGAAACAGATTTCCCAATCTTCTTCTCCTCTTCTTCATCTTTAATGTTGACATTCAGCTCCAGTGTTTGACTGCAGTCTTCCAGCTTCACTGATGCCATCTCTGGATCCTACAGTAAACTGGGCTCCACTGTCGCAATCAGGACCCAGTGACTGTAGGTTTGGACTCAGCGTGGAAGGAGAGAGGCAGGCTGGGTGTTGTCCTCACTGTTGATGTTACCGGCCTCAGACTTATCTGAATCGGCCAGTATTAATAAAGAGAAACAGATACAAAAAGTTATTGTCTTCACAGTTCTGGCACTTTCTTTATTCTCTAAAAATATTTTCACTTTTTTCTTGTTCAATTATCTAATTCAGTGCTTGACTTGGACTGAAATAGGTGCCAATACTCATTTTGGGTGCCGGTACTGTTCATATTAAGGAGCTGGAGCTCCACAATACTTTTGAGCTAATACCTAACCTATAGTAGATCAAAGCATAAATGACTCAAAATCCATTTAGTACAAGGTTACAGTTTGTTTTAGACAGCACTATGTGCTAATTTCCTAAATAACCTTGTCTTCACTGTATTACTTCAATCAAAAACCAATTGTATTTCCTGGTCACACCATAGCAACATTTATTGATAAAGACAGAAACAACAGAATGTGTCTGAATATTAGTACACATGTAGAAAACTTATAATCATTACATTCTGCTTCAAAACAGTAGTGCGACCGTGAAATTGTCTCTGATGCACCCGCACTGTCCTCACTGAAGTCCGTTGACGCTGACCGAGAGTAGCCGCCATTTTATCAGCTTGGGAATTTTACACAAAAACAATAATATGCTAAACGAACTCAAAATCTCAAATAAATTGATTATTTATTAAACTAACATGAGAAAAGTATGTACATTCACTCACACAAACCCAACATCTTTAGCTATGTGACTTGTAAAATAGTTTTTATCACGTTCTTTCACTCACTCGGTTTGACACAAAAATAACACATCAAACCTTTACCAAACGTGATAATACCTTAACGGATGTGTTAACTAGCATGGTATGACATGTTCTTTCGACATTAGAAAGTTTAAACGTGCTATTACATACCTGTAGTAATAAATAGAAACGGACACAAAGGTTATCTTCTTGACTGCACAGTTCAGACGCTTTCTTTATTGTGAAGAATGGTGCCCGCCTGCCCGGAACTTCCTGTTCCCCCACTACTAACGGTCCGTGCATTCCGAGATCAGATTACAACATTTCATTAAATTACTAAAAAAGTGTAAACTGTAGCAATTTATTTCCCTTTATAATTTATTAGCCTAAGCATGACCTTCATCCAAATAATTTCTCTAGGATTGGAACCGGTTCAGGGAACAGAACTGAAAAATAACGTTAAAAAGAACCGGAAACTAAAGTGTTCTATACTTTTCAGGAACAGCAGTTAATTTAAAAGCATGTAATCCAGGTAATAACCTTATTTTACTTTCCGGGTATTTTTCTCCAGTCCCACAAAATCGCAACAAAGCTCCCTGTAGAAACATATTCCAGTTTCTGCCTGCCAGCTGGAATGGAAACCTTTGCCAGTGGGTGTGCGTGTGGAAACTACCTGCTCCTCCCCTCTGAAGCATAGGTTACTGTATCCTACTGACAACGTTACAAGCATGATTCAGAAATTAGGGAGATATGTTTAATTTGAGAAGAATGGATTAACTTTTTCAATGCTAGTTAAGGATACTATAGTCACCACGTTTCACATTGGATTTATTAACGACATAAAGGTAAGACCTGTTTTTAATTCTAGTGCGGCACTGCCCACACAAGGTTGTTAGCTAGCTATTATCTGCTCTGTTCCAACGTTAAACCAACTCTGAAGTTCAAAGACATTCAAAGTTCCTCCATAGAAGCCACTCCTCCGTAAGTATAATTCTGTGGGCCTAATTCAGATAATGCAGGTCATAACACGATGCCCAGCTCTTCAATGCAAGCTTTCTCTATCCTCTAACGAGCTCTCCATACCCGCAAAATGTCGCACCTTACACTGTGATGGGCAGCACAGTGTGCTCTGAATGATTTTTCTTATACAGATACTCTGTGGTGTACTAGTGTATTTATTCTCCCACTTGGATGTCACTTCCACAAGCTTTAAATTGAGGGGCAGGTTGTCAGGATGGGTAATGTACTGTACACATTAATTACAATACTCCTAAAGATACACTTCATTTTAACTAGCTAAATCCTGTGTAACAACTAGTAATTACATTGTACTTGGCTAACATTACATGTACTATGCTTTGAAATAGTGTCTTATTCTTCATCTGGGATTTGGATTTATTATGGATACTCTTCCTGGGGTCCACCAAAATTAAGGCAGTTCATACAATTTTAAAAACATGACAATACATTCACAGATTTCACAACACACTGTGTGCCCTCAGGCCCCTACCACATATCTACAGTACAAAAATCCATGTGTACGTGTGTGTATAGTGCGTATGTTATCGTGTGTGTGTGCATGTGTCTGCGCCTATGTTTGTGTTGCTTCACAATCCCCGCTGTTCAATAAGGTGTTTTTTAAATCTGTTTTTTAAATCTAATTTTACTACTTGCATCAGTTACTTGATGTGGAATAGAGTTCCATGTAGTCATGGCTCTATGTAGTACTGTGCACCTCTCATAGTCTGTTCTGGACTTGGGGACTGTGAAGAGACCTCTGGTGGCATGTCTTGTGGGGTATGCATGGGTGACCGAGGTGTGCGCCAGTAGCTCAAACAGACAGCTCGGTGCACCCAACATGTCAACACCTCCACTTTGAGCCATGAGAGATCGACATGTATATTATTATTAGCTCTCTGTGTACATCCAAGGGCCAGCCGTGCTGCCCCTTTCTGAGCCAATTGCAATTTTCTTAAGTCCTTTTTTGTGGCACCTGACCACACGACTGTACAGTAGTCCAGGTGTGACAAAACTAGGGCCTGTAGGACCTGCCTTGTTGATAGTGTGGTTAAGAAGGTAGAGCAGCGCTTTATTATGGACATATTTCTCCCCATTTTAGCTTCTGTTGTATCAATATTTTTTGACCATGAAAGTTTAAAATCCAGGGTTACTCCAAGCAGTTTAGTCACCTCAACTTGCTGAATTTCCACATTATTTATTACAAGATTTAGTTGAGGTTTAGGGTTTAGTGAATGATTTGTCCCAATTACAATGCTTCTAGTTTTAGAAATATTTAGGACTAACTTATTCCTTTCCACCCACTCAAAAGCTAACTGCAACTCTTTGTTAAGTGTTGCAGTCATTTCAGTCGCTGTAGTAGCTGACATGTATAGTGTTGAGTCATCCTCATACATAGACACTTGTATTAGATCGGTTTTCATAAACTCAACCAAGTTAACTCAGATGGGATGCTTTATTTTGGAGGCAAGTGCTAGCAACAACATTGACTGGAGATATATTTTGAACAGTCCACATTAATGTTTAAGTAAAATATTTTTTATTTTACCAGGTAAGTTGACTGAGAACACATTCTCATTTACAGCAACAACCTGGGAAATAGTTACAGCGGAGAGGATGGGGGATGAATGAGCCGATTGGAAGCTAGGGATGATTAGGTGGCCATGATGGTATGAGGGCCAGATTGGGAATTCAGCCAGACACTGGGGTTAACACCCCTACTCTTACGATAAGTGGCATGGGATCTTTAGTGACCGCAGACAGTCAGGGCACCCGTTTAATGTCCCATCTGAAAGACGGCACACAGGGCAATGTCCCCAATCACTGCCCTGGGGCATTGGGGTGTTATTTTTCTTGCTGGTCCTCCCCTCTGCATGCCACACCCCCTCCCATTGTACTGTATGCATGAACACATTTGGAACAATGGCTGCCTAAAATGCTGTGGTTCTACTAACACAGAAGGAAAGGTTGTGATAGACGTGGGCCATCACAGGTGAGTTCACAGCTCTTTCTGTTCATAAATGACAATGACTCACCCTCAAATGGCCCATCAATACCAGAGCTCTACAAGACTATTTACGGTAACGCTTCCTTTTATGGGGTCCTTATTACAGTGTAATTACATGTAACTACACCGTAACAAGACTATTTACATAATCAACTGGACATTACAACAGCCTGAAACTCAATATAGTCCTGGGCATATATTGGACTCCAACAATGGGGGATGGAAAGGGTCTGTTGAAATGAATACTGTAGTGGTGTGAGAAAGGTAACACAAGCTTCCTCTCTGGTTCCACTCCCCAATAGTAAGTGGGTCATTGTTGATTTGTTGTGGTAATGCTGTCCCTGGACTTTGGTACCGTATAAGACACTTTAAAATGACACCACTTTTCCCCCCATTTTATTTCACTGTTATTTAATAAGAAACATATGTATGTCCTTTATACTGCAAAACATCTATTTGTATGCATTGTAGCAAATACTGGTGGCTAGCATATTGGCTTGTCCCAATGGTGATGTGTAAAGGTGTAGTGTCATGTTTTGACTAGATAATAGACATGTACATTATTTTGAATGCCATGAATTAAACAAAACCATTGTATTTTCTGTATAGATAAACCAAAAAAACAAAGGTTGACCAGCACAAATTCATGTAGAATGTTTATTTTTCATTACCAGATCAATTACGTTCATTACAGTTATCCAAATATATTTATCAATGACAAAAATAATGAATCTAGTTTTAAAAGACAATTTAATAAACACATGTAGTCGTTTCATAGCCTGTGTATCATTAAATGAAAGTTATTGCTGCCTTATTGCCTGCGTCCGTAACGGGTCCGCGGTCAAACGACCACCCCTCATCACTGTCAAACGCTCCCAAAAACACTTCAGCGAGCAGGCCTTCCTAATTGACCTGGCCCAGGTATCCTGGATGGATATAGATCTCATTCCGTCAGTAGGGGATGCCTGGTTGTTCTTTAAAAGTAATTTCCTCTCAATCTTAAATAGACATGCCCCATTCAAAAAATACAGAACTAAGAACCGATATAGCCCCTGGTTTTCCTCAGACTTGACTGCCCTTGACCAGCACAAAAACATCCTGTGGCGTACTGCATTAGCATCAAATAGCCCCCGCGATATGCAACATTTCAGGGAAGTTAGGAACCAATATACACAAGCAGTTAGGAAAGCAAAGGCTAACTTTTTCAAACAGAAATTTGCATCCTGTAGCACTAACTCCAAAAAGTTTTGGGACACTGTAAAGTCCATGGAAAATAAGAGCACTTCCTCCCAGCTGCCCACTGCACTGAGGCTAGGAAACACTATCACCACTGATAAATCTACAATAATCGAGAATTTCAACAAGCATTTTGCTACGGCTGGCCATGCTTTCCACCTGGCTACCACTACCCCGGCCACCAGCTCTGCTCCCTCCGCTGCAACTTGCCCATGCCCCCCCCGCTTCTCCTTCACACAAATCCAGACAGCTGATGTTCTAAAAGAGCTGCAAAATCTGGACCCCTACAAATCATCTGGGCTAGACAATCTGGACCCTTTCTTTCTAAAACTAGCCGCCGAAATTGTCGCAACCCCTATTACTAGCCTGTTCAACCTCTCTTTCGTAACATCTGAGATCCCCAGAGATTGGAAAGCTGCCGTGGTCATCCCCCTCTTCAAAGGGGGTGACACTCTAGATCCAAACTGTTACAGACCCATATCCATCCTGCCCTGCCTTTCAAAAGTTTTTGAAAGCCAAGTCAACAAACAGATCACCGACCATTTCGAATCCCACCGTACCTTCTCCACTATGCAATCCGGTTTCCGAGCTGGTCATGGGTGCACTTCAGCCACGCTCAAGGTCCTAAACAATATTATAACCGCGATCGATAATAGACAGTACTGTGCAGCCGTTTTCATTGACCTGGCCAAGGCTTTCGACACTGTCAACCATCGCATTCTTATTGGCAGACTAAATAGCCTTGGTTTCTCAAATGACTGCCTCGCCTGGTTCACCAACTACTTCTCAGATAGAGTTCAATGTGTCAAATCGGAGGGCCTTTTGTCTGGACCTATGGCAGTCTCTATGGGGGTGCCACAGGGTTCAATTCTTGGGCCGACTCTTTTCTCTGTGTATATCAATGACGTCGCAAAAATCTCTGAAGCTGGAGAGACTTATCTCCCTCACTAACTTTAAGCATCAGTTGTCAGAGCACCTTACCGATCACTGCACCTGTACACAGCCCATCTGAAATTAGCCCGCCCAACTACCTCATCCCTATATTGTTATTTATTTTGCAAATTTGTACCCCAGTATCTCTATTTGCACATCATCTCTTGCACATCTATCAGTCCAGTGTTAATACTAATTGTAATTATTTTGCACTATAGCCTATTTTATTGCCTTACCTCCATAACTTGCTAAATTTGCACACACTGTATATTATATGTATTTCTGTTGTATTTTTGACTTTGTTTTGTTTTACCCCATATGTAACTCTGTATTGTTGTTTTTAATCGCACTGCTTTGCTTTATCTTGGCCAGGTCGCAGTTGTAAATGAGAACTTGTTCTCAACTGGTTTACCTGGTTAAATAAAGGTGATTTAAAAAAAAAAAAAATTATGAAAGTTATGTAGTAAAAACGAATCCACCCAAAGTAATGGTGAAAACTGATCATCACACCATCTCTATCTGATACATGTCTACGAGCTCATTCCCACAGAATACTGCAGAGGGACAACTTGGTGTCAGAGAAAAACGTACTATATGTTACAAAAAAACATCCCACTCAATATAGTATGATACAGTATGTTATGTTACCTTACATTGGCCTATGGATGTAATACCATTTCTAGGATGTATAGTATGTTACGAATTACAATTCGTTCAATATGTTACGAATTTGCAATATGTATGATATTTTACTAATTCCAATTTGTTGTTTTTAACATTAATTTACATGCTAAGTAGTATCATGTTAAGCTAACATGCAAAGTACACTACATATACAAAAGTATGTGGACACCACTTTAAAAATAGTGGATTTGGCTATTTCAGCCACACACGTTGCTGACAGGTGTATAAAATTGAGCACACCGCCATGCAATCTCCATAGACAAACACTGGCAGTAGAATGGCCTCACTGAAGAGCTCAGTGACTTTCAATGTGGCATCGTCATAGGATGCCACTTCTCCAACAAGTCAGTTGGTCGAATTTCCGACCAACCCCCCTCCTTTTGTTTTAGCCTTAAAGGGACATTTCTAAATGTTTCAACTCCATGTTCATCATCTCCAGCACCACCCCAACATCAACATATGTGGAAATGGCGCGTTTCTAAGTTTTGTACTAAAAAAGATAATTTCCAGTGACATTCAATATTCCCATCAGCATGAAACAGCAGGAAACGGGATTCATCAGACCAGGCTATGTTTTTCTATTTTTCCAGTGTCCAGTGTTTTCATTCCATAGCCCACTGCAACTGCAGTTTCTTGTTTTCTGCTGAAAGCTAATGGGGATCCATAATAAATACACCACAACTACATCATTAAGGATCATAGCAAATCCAAGGTAATCTCAATATCATTACAGTAGAAGCTAACAAAACACACCAAAACTGACCAGGTGCACACTGATCAATAAAGTAAAGAGAGGCTAACATTCTAGAACGCTCCCTTTGATTTAGAATTTTAGGACCCCTTTAGTTATAAAAATATATATTTAAAAATGAATTTGGCCTTTACTACTATATCCAATAGAAACACATTGAATAACACATTCATAAATGGCCCAAAAACAGACTAATGGTGAAAACTGATCATCACATCATCTCTATCTGATACATTCAGTACAATGTAGTATTTTATTAGGATCCCCAGCGGCTACTCTTCCTGGGGTACAAACAGGAAACACAAAAAATACATCAAATCCATCATCAAGCACTACATTTACAATTTAGTAACGTCGCAGATGCTCCCATCCAGAGTGACCCACAGCTAGTGCATTCATCTTATGATAGCCAGGAGAGACAACATAGTGGCTACTAAAAACTCCCTATGAAGCAGGAACCTAGGGAGAAACATAGAGAGGAACCAGGCTCAAAGGGGTGGCCAGTCCTCTTCTGGCTGTACCAGGTGACATATGTTTACACATCAGTAGGCTGTACAATACAAAAGGGGGGGGGGGGGAACTATTCTAAAAGTTGGTAAGAGTCGAAAGCTAAAAAGGGGCAAAAGTCATGCAAATTATGGGCCATATCATCCTCAACAGCAAACACAGGTTCTTAGAAATGTTTTCACATTTATTAAAAACATTAATACCTTATTTACATACACCTTAGCCAAATACATTTAAACTCAGATTTTCACAATTCCTGACATTTAATCCTAGTAAAAATTCCCTGTCTTAGGTCAGTTAGGATCACCACTTTATTTTAAGAATGTGAAATGTCAGAATAATAGAGACAATGATTTATTTCAGCTTTTATTTATTTAATCACATTCGCAGTGGGTCAGAAGTTTACATACTCAATTAGTATTTGGTAGCATTGCCTTTATATTGTTTAACTTGGGTCAAACGTGTCGGGTAGCCTTCCACAAGCTTCCCACAATAAGTTGGGTGAATTTTGGCCCATTCCTCCTGACAGAGCTGGTGTAACGGAGTCAGGTTTGTAGGCCTCCTTGCTCGCACACACCTTTTCAATTCTGCCCAAATGTTCTATAGGATTGAGGTCAGGGCTTTGTGATGGCGACTCCAATACCTTGACTTTGTTGTCCTTAAGCCATTTTGCCACAACTTGGAAGTATGCTTGGGGTCATTGTCCATTTGGAAGACCCATTTGCGACCAACCTTTAACTTCCTGACTGATGTCTTGAGATGTTGCTTCAATATATCCACATAATGTTCCTTCCTCATGATGCCATCTATTTTGTGAAGTGCACCAATCCCTCCTGCAGCAAAGCACCCCGACAGCATGATGCTGCCACCCCCGTGCTTCACGGTTGGGATGGTGTTCTTCTGCTTGCAAACATAACATTATTTTCCTCCAAACATAACAATGGTCATTATGGCCAAACAGTTTTTTGTTTCATCAGACCAGAGGACATTTCTCAAAAAAAGTACGATCTTTGTCCCCATGTGCAATGGCAAACCGTAGTCTGGCTTTTTTTATGGCGGTTTTGGAGCAGTGGCTTCTTCCTTGCTGAGCGGCCTTTCAGGTTATGTCGATATAAGACTCATTTTACTGTGGATATAGACACTTTTGTACCCGTTTCCTCCAGCATCTTCACAATGTCCTTTGCTGTTGTTCTGGGATTGATTTGCATGTCATCTCTAGGAGACAGAACGCATCTCCTTCCTGAGCGGTATGATGGCTGCGTGGTCCCATGGTGTTTATACTTGCATACTATTGTTTGCACAGATGAACGTGGTCCCTTCAGGCGTTTGGAAATTGCTCCCAAGGATGAACCAGACTTGTAGAGGTCTACACATTTTTTTCTGAGGTCTTGGCTGATTTCTTTTCATTTTCCAATGATGTCAAGCAAAAAGGCACTGAGTTTGAAGGTAGACCTTGAAAAACATCCACAGGTACACCTCCTATTGACTAAAATTATGTCAATTAGCCTATCAGAAGCTTCTAAAGCCATGACATCATTTTCTGGAATTTTCCAAGCTGTTTAAAGGCACAGTCAACTTAGTGTATGTAAACTTCTGACCCACTGGAATTGTGATACAGTGAATTATAAGTGAAATAGATCTGTCTGTAAACAATTGTTGGAAAAATGACTTGTGTCATGCACAAAGTAGATGTCCTAACCGACTTGCCAAAACTATAGTTTGTTAAAAATAAATTTGTGGAGTGGTTGAAAAACGAGTTTTAATGACTCCAACCTAAGTGTATGTAAACTTCCGACTTCAACTGAATATGGACAAGCAATGACAGAGCGACATGGACTAAGATACAGTAGAATATTATAGAATACAGTATATACATATATAGACAACCAATGACAGAGCGGCATATACAATAGAATATTATAGAATACAGTATATACATATGAGATGTGTAAAATAATTCACAACATCAGCTGAGCTAAAAGTTCCTGTTGTTATTTTTTAAATGTGCCATAAGGTTTATTTTATTTTATGTTTTTTTGAATCTGGTTTTATTGCTAGTTTGAGTTACCTGGCAGAGAGTTCCATGTAGTCATGGCTCTATTTAATACTGTGTGTTTCCCAGCGTCTGTTCTGGACCTGGGGACTGTGAAGAAACCTCTTGCTGCATGTCTTGTGTTGTACCGATGAGTGTCCGAACTAGCTCATTCCCACAGAAAACTGCAGAGGAAAGCAGTACCACCCAGTCATCTATCAGACCTCACTGAGTGTATTCAACCCTAAGGGCAAATCCAAGGTCATCTCAATATCTTTACAGTAGAAGATAACAAAACACTAAAATTGTGTCACAATTCTCTCACAGTGAGAAACAATAGGATTACAATAATTATAATAATAATATGCCATTTAGCAGACGCTTTTATCCAAAGTGACTTACAGTCATGCGTGCATACATTTTTTAAATTTATTTTTTGTGTATGGGTGGTCCCGGGGATCGAACCCACTACCTTGGCGTTACAAGCGCCGTGCTCTACCAGCTGAGCTACAGAGGATCACAATTGAGTGTTAATGTTATCAAATTCACTGTTACCACTTCCTTTATGAGGTGAGAATTAAGTGATGGAGTGACTTTAATCTTAGCTTGTCTGAGACAACTGAGGCTTCTCTCCTTTATGTATACGTTGATGTGTTTTTAAGTTAATGTGTTGAGAGAAACTCTTCCCACAGTCAGAGCAGTAGTAAGGTTTCTCTCCTGTGTGCACCCTCTGATGAATTTTTAGATTGGTTGATGTTGTGAAGAATTTTACACAATCCGAGCAGGAGTAAGGCTTCTCTCCTGTATGCATACGTTCATGTAGTTTTAAGTCGCCCAGTCGAGAGCAACTCTTTCCACAGTAAGAGCAGGAGTAAGGCTTCTCTCCTGTGTATGTTCTCCGATGAACTTTTAGCTCAGCTGATGATTTAAAACATTTTCCACAGTCAGAGCAGAAGTAAGGCTTCTCTCCTGTGTGTGTTCTCTGATGAACTTTTAGCTCTGCTGATGATTTAAAACATTTTCCACAGCCAGAGCAGGTGTAAGGCTTCTCTCCCTTATGTATAGCTTGGTGTCCTTTTAAGTGGCTAAGTTGAGAGAAAGTCTTCCTACAGTCAGAGCAGCAGTAAGGCTTCTCTCCTGTGTGTATACGTTCATGTTGTTTTAAGTTGCCCGGTTGAGAGAAACTCGCCCCACAGTCAGAGCAGGAGTAAGGCTTCTCTCCTGTGTGTATACATTCATGTTGTCTTAAGTTGCCCAGTTGAGAGAAACTCTTCCCACACACAGAGCAGAAGTAAGGCTTCTCTCCTGTGTGTGTTCTCTGATGAACTTTTAGCTCAGCTGATGTTGTGAAGCATTTTACACAATTAAAGCAGGAGTAAGGCTTCCCTCCTGTATGCATACGTTCATGCCGTTTTAGGTGGCTCGGTTGAGAGAAACTCTTTCCACAGTCTGAGCAGGAGTAAGACTTCTCTCCTGTATGTATACGATCATGTATTTTTAGGTCGCCCAGTCGAGAGAAACATTTTCCACAGTAAGAGCAGGCGTAAGGCTTCTCTCCTGTGTGTATAAGTTCATGTATTTTTAAGTCCGCCAGTCGAGAGAAACTCTTTCCACAGTCAGAGCAGGAGTAAGGCTTCTCTCCTGTGTGCACTCTCTGATGAACTGTCAGAGCCTTTGATGTTGTGAAATTCTTCCCACAGTCAGTGCAGAAATACAGATTCTCGCCTGTGTGTATTTGTAGGTGTATTTTTAACTTTGATAGAATTGGGAAAATCTCCTCACAATGTGGGCAGTGGTGAGACCTCTTAGCTCTGTGATCTTCCTGCTGTTGCTCTCTGGATGTAGAGAATGTCTCAATACGGTCTCCTGTGTGAACAACATCAGAAGAACCAGTCAATTGGTGTAATATACAGTACCAGTCAAAGGCTGACACACCTACTCATTCAAGGGTTTTTCTTTATTTTTTAAAACTATTTTCTACCTTGTAGAATAATAGTGAAGACATCAGACCTATTCTATAACACATATGGAATCATGTAGTAACCCAAAAAAGTGTTAAACATATGTTGTATTTTAGATTATTCAATGTAGCCACCCTTTGCCTTGACAGCTTTCCAAACTCTTGGCATTCTCTCAACCAACTTCACCTGGAATACTTTTCCAACAGTCTTGAAGGAGTTCCCACATATGCTTAGCACTTGTTGGCTGCTTTTCCTTCACTCTGCGGTACAACTCATCCCAAATCTCAATTGGGTTGAGGTCGGGTGATTGTGGATGCCAGGTCATCTGATGCACCACTCCATCACTCTCCTTCTTGGTCAAATAGCCCTTACACAGCCTGTAGGTGTGTTGGGTCATTGTCCTGTTGAAAAACAAATGATAGTCCCACTAAGTGCAAACCAGATGGGATGGCGTATCACTGCAGAATGATGTGGAGCCATGCTGGTTAAGTGTGCCTTGAATTCTAAATAGATCACAGACAGTGTCACCAGCAAAGCACCCCCACACCATGACACATCCTCCTCCATGCTTCACAGTGGATCTACACATGCAGAGATCTTCCGTTCACCTACTCTGTGTCTCACAAAGAGCTGTTGGAACCAAAAATCGGACATTTGGACTCATCAGACCAATGGACAGATTTCCACCGGTCTAATGTTCAATGCTCGTGTTTTTTTGCCCAAGAAAGTATCTTCTTCTTATTGGTGTCCTTCAGTAGTGGTTTCTTTTCAGCAATTCGACCTTGAAGGCCTGATTCACGCGGTCTCCTCTGAATAGTTGATGTTGAGATGTGTCTGTTACTTGAACTCTGAATAATTTATTTGGGCTGCAATTTCTGAGGCTGATAACTATAATGAACTTGCCATAATATGGACTTGGTCTTTTAGCAAATAGCATACCACCCCTACCTTGTCACAACACAACTGATTGGCTCAAATGCATTAAGAAATTCCACAAATTAACTTTTAACAAAGCACACCTGTTAATTGAAATGCATTCCAGGTGTGCCAAGAGTGTGCAAAGCTGTAATCAAGGCAAAGGGTGGCTACTTAGAAGAACTTAAAGTATAAAATATATTTTGATATGTTTAACACTTTTTTGGTTACTAAACGATTCCATATGTGTTGTTGAATAGCTTTGATGTCTTCACTACTATTACACAAGACAGAGACAACATAGTGGTTACTAAAAACTCCCTATAAAGCAGGAACCCAGGGAGAAACATAGAGAGGAACCAGGCTTAAAAGGGTGGCCAGTCCTCTTCTGGCTGTACCAGGTGAAATATGTTTACATATCAGTAGGCTGTACAATACAAGGGGGGGGGGGGGGGGGGAACTATTCTAAAAGTGGGTAAGAGTCAAAAGCTAAAAAGGGGCAAAAGTCATTAAAATGATGAGCCATATCATCCTCCACTCACTATCACAAGGGTTAGTAACTACACAGACTCATTTCATAGAACTTTAAAACACTGGCAGTTTGTCTACTTCACTTCTTTAGTCTACTCTCTGAGCACTCCAGATAGCCCAGTGAATAAAACACATGCTGGCAATACTGGTGTAAAACCATGCAAGGGTCAGTAATATGAAATAATATCTACCTTCTCATTGAAATAGTTCATCATGAAACAACTTTTCATGCACATTGGGATGTTGGAATGAATAACACAAACTTAGTTAGATAGAACCTGCTCTTACCATGAGAAACAGATTCCCCAATCTTCTCCTCCTCTTCTTCATCTTTAATGTTGACATTCAGTTCCAGTGTTTGACTGCAGTCTTCCAGCATCACTGATGCCATCTCTGGATCCTGCAGTGCAAACTGGGCTCCACTGTCACAATCAGGATCCACTGACCGTAGGTTTGGACTCAGCGTGGAAGGAGAAAGGCTTGCTGGGTTTGTCCTCACTGTTGATGTTACCGGACTTATACCTGAGTTGGCAAGTAGTAATAAAGAGAAACGGAAACAAAGTATATTGTCTTGACAATTCAGGGACATTCTTTATTCTCTAAAAATATTTTGTATTTTTCAATCATCTAATTTAGTGTTTGACTGAAAAAGTACTAATTTTGGGTGCCGGTACGGTATATATTTAGGTGCAGGAGCCCCACAATACCTTTGAGCTAATATTCTATAAGAGGAACATGAGCTCAAGCAGTAGACATTTCAGGTGCTGATATTCAGCTCTGTTGAGCTTCTGTCCAAGTCAAAACACTGATCTCATTTTTAATAGATCAGGTAGCTAAGAATTGACAACAAATAATTAACATTACAAAGTACACACTACACAATGTACAGTTGAAGTCGGAAGTGTACATACACCTTAGCCAAATACATTTAAACTCAGTATTACACAATTACTGACATTTAATCTTAGTAAAAATTCCCAGTCTTACGTCAGTTAGGATCACCACTTTATTTTAAGAATGGGAAATGTCAGAATAATAGTAGAGAGAATTATTTATTGCAGCTTTTATTTCTTTCATCAGATTCCCAGTGGGTCAGATGTTTACATACACTCAATTCGTATTTGTTAGCATTGCCTTTAAATTGTTTAACTTGGGTAAACGTGTCGGGAAGCCTTCCACAAGCTTCCCACAATAAGTTGGGTGAATTTTGGCCCATTCCTCCTGACAGAGCTGGTGTAACTGAGTCAGGTTTGTAGGACTCCTTGCTCGCACACGCTTTTTCAGTTCTGCCCACACATTTTCTATAGGATTGAGGTCAGGGCTTTGTGATGGCGACTCCAATACCTTGACTTGTTGTCCTTAAGCCATTTTGCCACAACTTTGGATGTATGCTTGGGATCATTGTCCATTTGGAAGACCTATTTGCGACCAAGCTTTATCTTGCTGACTGATATCTTGAGATGTTGCTTCAATATATCCATATAAAATTTTCCTTCCTCATGATGTCATCTATTTTGTGAAGTGCACCAGTCCCTCCTGAAGCAAAGCACCCCCACAGCATGATGCTGCCACCCCTGTGCTTCGCGGTTGGCATGGAGTTCTTCGGCTTGCAAGCATCCCCCTTTTTCCTCCAAACATAACCCATTCCTCAAAAATTGATGGGGTTAGGATTTGGGCTAAATCAACTGATGCTGATGTAATTGTGTTTTCTGAAACCTGGCTCAGCAAGTCTATTTTTGATAAGGATATTTGTATAAGTGGTTACAATGTTTATCGTGCAGATTGGGTTAAGAAAGGTGGGGGTGTGGCTATATATGTAAAATCTAAATTCCATGTAAGTGTGGCAAAGTCTGAAACTATTTGTAAACAGTTGGAATTTCTTGCTTTGAATATTGAGGTTTCAAAGGGCCTCTCTATAACTGTGATTGGTTGTTATAGACCCCCCTCTGCTCTTGGTGATGCATTTTCTTCTTTGATGCACCTTATGTCTAAACTTCTTTACAGTGAAATGATCTTGATTGGTGATCTCAACTGGTGTTGGTTAAAGCCGGTGTCTGATGATTTAAAAATGTTTTGTAATTCTATGAATCTTACCCAGTTGATTAATTCACCCACTCGCCCAAATCTTAAATGCCCTGATAAATCTACCCTGATTGATTTGATATTGACAAATGTTCCACATAAATATTCTGCGGTTGGTGTTTTTTGTAATGATTTAAGTGACCATTGTGCTGTTGTTGCTGTTAGAAATACTAAGGTTCCAAAGACAAATCCACGTTTTATTCGTAAGAGAATTTGAAGTGTTTTAATGAGCAGGCTTTCTTTCATGATTTGTTTTATTTTGACTGGAGCAAGATTGAGCTTATCCCTGATGTGGAAACTGCCTGGTTATTCTTTCATTATGTTTTTTTCCAAATAGTAAACAAACATGCACCATTCCGCAGGTTCAGGGTTAAAGGGCGGGATAATCCATGGTTTTCTTCTGAGCTGTCTTGTATTATTCACGACCGTAATCTAGCCTGGGCTAAAGCAAGGAAATCTTGTTCTGATGCTGATTGGCTTATTTTTAGGCAGTTAAGAAACAAGTGTTATTTTCTTCTCAGGAAGGCCAAGTCTGAATATTTTATGTCTGTTACCACTGATAACCTGAATGACCCTAGAAAGTTTTGGAATGCTATTAAGTCTATGTCTGGTAACAGTAATGTTAATGAATTACCGTCATGTGTTTTGAAGGACTCTGTTGCTATATATGACAAAACTGAAATGCTGAATTGTTTCAATGAGCACTTTGTATCATCTGGTAGGCTGTTTGATTCAGTGTCCTCTGTCTCTGTACAACCCTGTGTGGATGAACAAGTGTCCTCTGTCTCTGTACAACCCTGTGTGGATGAACCAGTGAGAGCTGGTCAAACTTTTAGCTTTCTGCCATTCTCAGTGCAGGTGGTACATAAAGCCCTGAAATCCTTAGATCAAAGAAAGCCTGCAGGTCCTGATCTTTTGGATCCCTGCTTTTTAAATCTGGCAGCTGATTTCATAGCTGAACCACTTACATATCTGTTCAATCTAACCCTGGAATGTAATGAAATTCCAAAGATCTGGAAATCAGCATTTGTCCTACCACTTTTAAAAGGGGGAGATCCAACTCTTTTAAATAATTATAGGCCAATCTCAAAGCTGTCACCCCTGGTGAAAATACTTGAAACCCTTTTAAGTGAACAGCTAAAAGAGTTTTTATTTACTAACTCTATTTTATCAATGTATCAATCAGGCTTCAGGAAGAAGCATAGCACAATTACAGCAGCCATGAAGGTTTTAAATGATATCACTGAAGCCCTTGACAAAAAACAGCACTGTGTCTCACTTTTTATTGATCTCTCTAAGGCTTTTGATACAGTTGATCATGCTATACTAAGGCAGAGATTGTTGAGTGTAGGTCTTTCGGAGCATGCAGTTGCATGGTTTGCTAACTATCTGTCTGATAGAACTCAGTGCACTCAATTTGATGGGCTTATGTCTGTTAAATTGTCTGTCCTGAATGGTGTGCCCCAGGGCTCTGTACTTGGTCCTCTCTTATTCACTATTTATATTAATGATTTAGACAAAAATGTCCAAAATGCACAACTTCATTTTTATGCTGATGATACTGTTATTTACTGTTGTGCCTCATCTCTTACAAAAGCTTTCCAGAACTTGCAAACTGCTTTTTATACTGTTCAACATACCTTGTGCCAATTGAAGCTTATCCTCAATACTGACAAAACTAAACTAATGGTGTTTTCTAATGCAATAAATAGACCTCTGAACCTTTCACCTGTTACTACCTGTCAGGGTAAGGAGATTGAGGTTGTAACCTCATATACATATCTTGGAATTCTAATTGATGACGGCCTCTCTTTTAAATTGCATATTCAACAACTTACAAAAAAATGGAAGCTGAAATTGGGATTTTATTTTAGGAATAAGGCCTGTTTTTCTTTTGAAGCCAGAAGGAGGCTAGTATCAGCTACATTTATGCCTTTACTAGACTATGGGGATATTCTATATATGAATGCTTCCGCTCAGTGTTTGAGATCAATTGACACTCTTTACCATGGTACTTTGAGATTTATTTTAAACTGCAAAACTCTTACGCACCACTGCACTTTGTATACCAGGGTTGGCTGGCCTTCTCTAGTCACTCGTAGGCTCAGTCACTGGTATACTTTTATTTACAAAGCCATTTTGGGTTTACTACCTTTTTATTTGGACATTTTTATTGTTCATAAATGTGGTGGGTACTCTCTTCGTTCACTGGACTTTATCCTGCTAACTGTTCCAAATGTCCGAACTGAATTTGGTAAAAGGTCTTTTATGTACTCTGCGCCATCGTCTTGGAACACCTTACAAAATAATTTTAAACTGGAAGAACTTGTCCCGATTGGTGTTTTTAAATCTCTGATGAAGGATTTTGAGGCTGATTACCTGACCTGTCAATGTTTTTAATTTGCTGTTTTTGATATTGTTAAACTCTTGTGAATTCATGAATGGTTTTTACTAGATTACTTGTAGTTTTTCATGTTGTCTGTCTGTAATTTATTTTTTGTAATGACTTGGTGCTGCCTATCTTGGCCAGGACGCTCTTGAAAAAGAGATTTTAAATCTCAATGAGCCCTTCCTGGTTAAATAAAGGTTAAATAAAATAAATAAAATGGTCATTATGGCCAAACAGTTATATTTTTGTTTCATCAGACCAGAGGACATTTCTCCAAAAAGTACGATATTTGTCCCCATGTGCATTTGCAAACCAGTCTGGCTTTTTTATGGTGGTTTTGGTGCAGTTGCTTCTTCCTTGCTGAGTGGGCTTTCAGGTTATGTCGATATAGGACACGGTTTACTGTGGATATAGATACTTTTGTACCTGTTTCCTCCAGCATCTTCACAAGGTCCTTTGTTGTTGTTCTGGGATTGATGTGCACTTTTCGCACCAAAGTACGTTCATCTCTAGGAGACAGAACGGGTCTCCTTCCTGAACGGTATGACGGCTGTGTGGTCCCATGTGTCACGCCCTGGCTCTGGGGACACTGTTATGTTGAGCCAGGGTGTGTAGTTGGGAGGAGGTGCGCTTATTTTCCATGGACTTTACAGTGTCCCAAAACTTTTTGGAGTTAGTGCTACAGGATGCACATTTCTGTTTGAAAAAGCTAGCCTTTGCTTTCCTAACTGATTGTGTATATTGGTTCCTGACTTCCCTAAAAAGTTGCATATCGCGGGGGCTGTTCGATGCTAATGCAGTACGCCACAGGATGTTTTTGGGCTGGTCAAGGGCAGTCAAGTCTGAGGAAAATTTTTTGAATGGGGCATGCTTATTTAAGATTGAGAGGAAAGCACTTTTAAAGAACAACCAGGCATCCTCTACTGACGGAATGAGGTCAATATCCATCCAGGATACCCGGGCCAGGTCAATTAGAAAGGCCTGCTCGCTGAAGTGTTTTAGGGAGCGTTTGACAGTGATGAGGAGTGGTCGTTTGACCGCGGACCCATTACGGACGCAGGCAATAAGGCAGTAATCGCTGAGATCCTGGTTGAAGACAGCGGAGGTCTATTTAGAGGATATATTTGTCAGGATGATTACTATGAGGGTGCCCATGTTTACAGATTTGGGGTTGTACCTGGTAGGTTTGTTGATAATTTGTGTGAGATTAAGGGCATCTAGTTTAGATTGTAGGTTGTCCGGGGTGTTAAGCATATCCCAGTTCGGTCACCAAGCAGTACGAACTCTGAGGATAGATGGGGGGCGATCAGTTCCCATATGGTGTCCAGGGCACAGCTCTGGGCTGAGGGGGGTCTGTAGCAAGCGGCAACAGTGAGAGACTTATTTCTGGAAAGGTTGATTTTTAGAAGTAGAAGCTCAAACTGTTTGGGCACAGACCTGGATAGTACAATAGAGCTCTGCAGGCTCTCTCTACAGTAGATTGCAACCCCACCCCCTTTGGCAGTTCTATCGAGACGGAAAATGTTGTAGTTGGAGATGGACATTTCTGGTGGCCTTCCTAAGCCAGGATTCAGACACTGCTAGAACATCAGGGTTGGCAGGGTGTGCTAACGCAGTGAATAACTCAAACTTAGGGAGGAGGCTTTGGATGTTAACGTGCAAGAAGCCAAGGCTTTTACGGTTACAGAAGTCAACAGATGATAACGCCTGGGGAGTAGGAGTGATACTGGGGGCTACAGGGCCTGGGTTAATCTCTACATCACCAGAGGAACAGAGGAGGAGTAGAATAAGAATACAGCTAAAGGCTTTAAGTACTGGTCTTCTAGTGCGTTGAGTACAGAGGAAAAAAAGGGGCAGATTTCCGTGCGTTGTAGAATGGATTCAGGGCATTATGTACAGACAAGGATATGGAAAGATATGAGTACAGTGGAGGTAAACCTAAGCATTGGGTAACGATGAAAGAGATCGCATCACTGGAGGCACCGATTGAGTCGGTGTCCGCGTGTATGGGGGGTGGGACAAAGGAGCTATCTAAGGTAGGTTGAGCTGGGCTGGGGGATCTACAGTGAAATAGTACAATAAGAAATAACCGAAACAGCAATAAGCAAGGCATATTGACATGGGAGAGAGGCATAAAGCAATCACAGGTGTTATTCGAGAGAGCTAAGACAACAGCTGGTAATGGCAACAAGGTTTGGGCTGAGGCTAAACATAAACAGGATGCGGTACCGTAAAAAGGAACAGTCCAGCAGACATCAGCTGTATAGCTGAGTTATCATAAGGTCCAGTGAACAGCAATAGGAGAGTTCGGAGGTAGTTCGGAGGATGCTATAGCACTGGCGAGCAAGAGGCCAGGGCTAGCAGATGGGTCTTCATGGTCGACGTCGTAATGGGAAGCCTGCTGTAACCACATCAGACGATTTCAGCAGAGCTGATTTAGTCGGCAGACCAGTCGTGTTGGATCGGCGGGGCTCCGTGTAAACACTAGGAGATCCCGTCCGGTTGACAGAGAGGTAGATAGCTGGGTGATGGGCTTTAGGCTAGCTCAAGGCTGATTACCCACAACAACGTCCATTTGGTTGCAGCTAGCTGCAATGATCTGGTGTTAAAAGTCCAGTGATTCAGGCAGAAAAACCGATGTTCTGGGTCGATAACACGCTGTGCAGACAGTGCAGACTGGCTGATAATAGTCCAGGCTAGAGGTAGTGCAGGCCACAGACAATGGTGAAAAACTGCTGATGGTGGCTAATAGCAAGTAGCTAGTTAGCTGGCTACTCCCGTCCGGTAGACAGAGAGGTAGATAGCCGGGATATGGGCCTGGCTCGAGGCTAGCTCACGGCTAACTGGTGCTTGCTTCTGGGGCAGTGGTGATCAGCCAAACAGCAACATCCAATCTGTTGCGGCTAGCTAGTTGCGATCCGGTGTTAATGTCCAGTGAATCAGTTATTCCGGAAGTAGAATCCGATGTTCTGGGTGAAAACCGCTAACGATGGCTAATAGCAAGTAGCTAGTTATTTGGCTAGCTAGTTTCAACTGGAGATTCCAGATAAAGGTAAGTCAATAATAGAATCCGTTCCACATTGAGTGAGGCGGGTTGCAGGAAAGTATATGTTGTAGAAGGATGAAAAGTATGATAGGAAAATATGTACGAAAAATACAAAAAAAACAGGCTATTTACACAGACACACAACAAAGAACGCGACCGCACTGCTACGCCATCTTGGAATAGTAAAGGGCACATGACAGCCCACTTGGAGTTTGCCAAAAGGCACCTCAAGACTCTCAGACCATGAGAATAAAGATTCTCTGGTCTGATGAAACCAATATTGAACTCTTTTGCCTGAATCCCAAGCATCACATCTGGAGGAAACCTGGCACCATCCCTACGGTGAAGCGTGGTGGTGTCAGCATCATGCTGTGGGGATGTTTTTCAGCGGCAGGGACTAGGACACTAGTCAAGATCGAGGGAAAGATGAACGGAGCAAAGTACAGAGAGATCCTTGACCTACTCCAGAATGCTCAGGACCTCAAACTGGGGTGAAGGTTCACCTTTCAACAGGACAACTACCCTAAGCACACAGCCAAGACAACGCAGGAGTGGCTTTGGGACAAGTCTCTGAACGTCCTTGAGTGACCCAGCCAGAGCCCGGACTTCAACCCGATCTAACTTCTCCGGAGAGACCAGAATATAGCTGTGCAGCGACGCTCTCCATCCAATCTGACAGAGCTTGAGAGGATCTGCAGAGAAGAATGGGAGAAACTCTCCAAATACAGGTGTGCCAAGCTTGTAGCGTCATACCAAAGAAGACTCAAGGCTGTAATCGCTGCCAAAGGTGCTTAAACAAAGTACTGAGTAAAGGGTCTGAATACTTATGTAAATGTGATATTTCCGTATTTTTTATTATATTTGCTAAAAAATTTTTTGCAACAATTGATTAAAAACACGTTTTTGCTTTGTCATTATGGGGTATTGTGTGTAGATTAATGAGGGAAACAAACAACTTAATCTATTTTAGAATAAGGCTGTAACATACCTAAATGTGGAAAAAGTCAAGGGGTCTGAATAATTTCCCAATGCACTGTATATACAATGGGGAGAACAAGTATTCGATACACTGCCGATTTCGCAGGTTTTCCTACTTACAAAGCATTCAGAGGTCTGTAATTTTTATCATAGGTACACTTCAACTGTGAGAGACGGAATCTAAAACAAAAATCCAGAAAATCACATTGTATGATTTTTAAGTAATTAATTTGCATTACGTGCGTGAATTGAATTAAATTGCCAAAATTATATAGCCTAATTAGCCTACTCCTGTCTATAAAGAAAGAAAGTTAATCATTCAAAATAGGCTACTAAAGCATGATTTGGCCACAGGGTCATTAGCTTCTGGAAAAATTAATAAGTTGTGGATTGTCTACAGTCAGAAGGAAAGGCAGCGTGTGCAATTTGGGCAGATTATTGTTGAGTTGAGCCTGTCTGTGACAAGTAGAGGCCAAGCCAGGTATGTCACTATATTTCTAAATACAATCGCGGGAAAACATACACTACATGACCAAAAGTATGTGGACATCTCTGGTGCATCCTTTTTCCATTGATCACCCTTGATGTTTCTACAATTTGATTGGAGTCCACCTGTGATAAATTCAATTGATTGGAAATTATTTGGAAAGACACACACCTGTCTATATAAGGTCCCACAGTTGACAGTGCATGTCAGAGCAAAAACCAAGCCATGAGGTCGAAGGTATTTTCCATAGAGCTCAGAAAATCCAGAAAATCACATGGTATGATTTTTAAGTAATTAATTTGCATTTTATTGCATGACATAAGTATTTGATACATCAGAAAAGCAGAACTTAATATTTGGTACAGAAACCTTTTTTTGCAATTACAGAGATCATATGTTTCCTGTAGGTCTTGACCAGGTTTGCGCACACTGCAGCAGGGATTTTGGCCTTTTGCTTTTAAGTTTGTTGGAACCTCTCCAGCTTGCTGATAAAAAATAATTATTAATTTAAGTTTTACTTTGAGTCCCTTCGTGGCAATTTTCCATGACAAAAACCCACCACCCCATTCCACTATTTAACACCATCTAGTCCTACGCCAGACCACTACCACTCAACACCCCCTGCAGCTGTTCTGCAGTAAATCCTCGCAATCCCAAGTACTTCTCTGCCGCCACAGCCTCTATTTTCTGGGACTTTTGATCAATTTCTGCAGTACAATTGACAACCATTGCTATAAATGCTAAAATGCCCACCTTACTGAAGCACATATTCTTCCCATCTCTCTCTCTTGGTCTCTGCCTACTCACAGGAATCCTCTCAAGATCCCTCACCCTGTACCCATCTTCCTCTACAACTCTCTTCACTGCTTCGGCATACAACACTTTCTGTACTACTGTAACCCTGGCAACCTCAATCTGCCTTTCTCTCACCAGACACCTCAGATCTCCAGCCCGTTAGCACCCCCACAACTAACACACAGAACTTTCTCCACCGATACCACACATTTATTCATCTCATTCCCTCCTGCACACTTGTCACATCTAGGCATCTCACGCCTACACACTGCTGCAACAGGCCCATAAACTTCACCCCTAAAACACTGTAGTATTTACGGAACAAAATTGCTCACGGGATAACTGACACTTCCTACCTTGACCTTATCTGGCAGAGACTATGTATCAAAATCCAACATGGCAGATAATGTATTCTCTGTTTCCCCACGCTCTACACCGGATCTACGTCTCACCAAACGGAGGGCGTCACAGACACCTGGAATCTTCCATTTCAAATGCTCATCCTCAACACTTAAATCTAACCCCGTTATCACTCCTTTCAATGCCACCCTGTTCCGGAGAGCAATTCAAGTCACAATTCCGGTCTCTAATCACGTAATCCGGAGCGCCCGCTCCCTCTGGACAGAGGAGAAACAATAAATCATCACGAGTCCACTCCGAGTTACCTTCACCAACTCAACAGTCCCCAACCTCTTCTCAACCTAATCTGACACCACATATGGATCCATTCTCTCTACAAATCTCAGTCCCACTGGGCCAGAATCATCCTTATCATCCTCAGAACGAGGCCCGAACTCGGAGTTCCTCACAGCAGGTAATTCATCCTCACTCGCGCCAGGTTCCATCTCTGAGCTACTGGAGGACGTATCCCTCTTTATACACTAGACGATAACCTCCCTCAACACACTGCTTCCCTCTACACTCAGCTCCTTCTCAGCGGTCATCACTGCACCTGCCACCACAGTTCATTCATCCTCACTCTCCTCGCGTTCACTTTCCTCCTGTAGCTCTTCTAAAAGTTCTGTGTGATCTTCCATTCCATATTCACTCAAAACATATTCCACTTTTCTCCTTTTTCCTTGTCCACCATCTTCTCCTTCATCAGATCTTCCAGAAGTTTTGTGCATCCCCCATTCCACTTTTTTCTTATCCGCCATCTTACCACGTGTCTCAGCTCATCCACACCCCACTAGCTTCATGTAGCTGCACACCAATTGTGTACCACAGTATAAATCATATTACCCATAAAACCTAGCAGTCAATCAGGGAAATGGTTCCAATCATTTTTCCACCATTCATTTTTCCCATAGGGGATTTTAGAAACACTTAAAATAAGGGCTGTGTTACGTGTAGGCTTACCCTGGCGTGGCGTTTTGATAACCATGTCAATCTCTCTAGGACATGGTGACTTATCAATATTTTCGCCTGTATTTACCCCTACAAAAATTACATTTAATTAGCTGCTAATGTGGCTATCATAAAGAACTACAAATGCCATGATGATCTGGACAAAATTGCTGAATCTCTGGATTAACTATCTAATGTTTAGTAATTATTAATTACTATTATTATTTAGTAAATAATTAATTTAGTAATTAATAAATAGGCTACATTTATTTAAATGGTCAATTCTGTGAACTGTCTTGTGCAAGTTTTAAATTGACACAATACCTGTTAGCAAAGGTGTCTGCTAGAGATGACGTGCAGGAGATTGCAGTGATTTGAGCTATTTATTGTTTTGCATGATGTCTACTTTGATGATAATTAGAGTTGTATAATCTGAGAGGAAATAGAGCCAAATATATTGCTAAAACTCACACCAGGGTAAGCCTACACAAAACAGCCCTTATTTTAAGTGTTTCTAAAATGAATAAAAAGGGAAAATGATTGGAACCATTTCCCTGTTTGACCGCTACGTTTTATGACACCATTTTTGCAAAAATAACAATAATAAAAAAGCTGTATTCAGACTTTACTCAGTACTTTGTTGAAGCACCTTTGGCAGTGATTACAGCCTCAAGTCTTATTGGGTATGACGCTACAAGCATGGCATACCTGTATTTGAGGAGTTTCTCTGCAGATCCTCTGAAGCTTGTCAGGTTAGATGCGGAGTGTCGCCACACAGCTATTTTCAGGTCTCTCTGTACTTTGCTCCGTTCATCTTTCCCTCGATCCTGACTAGTCTCCCAGTCCCTGCCACTGAAAAACACCACCACAGTATGATGCTGTCCCCACCATGCTTCACCATTGGGATGGTGCCAGGATTCCTCCAGACGTGACGCTTGGCATTCAGGCCAAAGAGTTCAATCTTGGTTTCATCAGACCAGAGAATCTTGTTTCTCATTGTCTGAAAATCCTTCAGGTGTCGTTTGGCAAACTCCCAGCGGGCAGTCATGTGCCTTTTCATGAGGAGTGGCTTCCGTCGAGCCACTCTACCCTAAAGGCCTGATTGGTAGAGTGCGGCAGAGATGGTTGTCCTTCTGGAAGGTTCTCCCATCACCAGAGGAACTCAGTGACCACCGGCTTCTTGGTTACCTCCCTGAACAAGGTCCTTCTCCCGCTATAGCTTAGTTTGTCTGGGCAGCCAGCTCTTGAAAAAGTATTGGTGGTTCTACACTTTTTCCATTTAAGAATGATGGAGGCCTTTCAATCATATCCTTGGACTAAAATGTTTGACACTCAGGTGCAAGCCTAACATCACGTGCAAAGGGCCTTTGGGTAACGTAGCACATATTCAATGATATCTATTTTTCTCACGTAGGCTGTTCATTTCTGATCTTTGATACTTTTTCTGGTTTATAAACGTATCATGGTATACTACATTAACGCTATACGTATGTACCATATTGTTACTTGGTATCTACTAGCAACAGACCCTGTGTTGTGGATCATCTATCACTATTTTGGACGGTCCATACTGTAACGTTAACGTTAGTCTCAGGCTTCACTAACTAGCGTTACTGTTTTAGGTGGAGCTATTCTTTGCTACTTTTCAAACAAATACTACGTGATATTTCACATATCATCTTGCAAGATAGGCCTTTTGTTTTGATTGTGAAAAGTAATGGCCGAGAGAAGGCAGGAGACACTTTGTTTTGTTTAGCGTCGCTTAGGTTAGACTGCTCCCTTTAATGGATCAGTCGTCCACCAGGCTACACTCTACGATCAGGGGGAGGTGGTAGAGGAAGCGTTGGGTGTCTCTGTTAGGGAGACAGTGGAATGGGGTTCAGTGTTTTACTGTTAGGAAATATTTATGTTTGTTTCAACAGATCTTTACATATTTTCCTCACTACAAAATATTCCTGCAGTCCTTGTGGTTACTAAACAAATTTTAGATATGCCTTTATGCTATAGCTTATTCCATGTTTACATCTTTGGTTAAATGACTTCAAATGCCAAACTTAAATGTACTTTGTGGAATGTCTGTGGAGTTTGTAAACTATCCAAGCTTAAACAGGTTATTACTAGGCTTAAACAACTTCATTCATCTATTGTGTTCATACAAGAAACTCACTTGTTGAAGGATGAGCTACTTAAAGTATGCAGGAGATGACAAGGGCAGGTAATAGCATCCTGTTCCTCCTCTCATTCTCATGGTGTTATGGTTTTAATTCACTAATCTGTTCCGTTTCAAGTGGATACTATTATAACTGATACAGCTGGTAGATACATTTTGATACAGGGAACTCTTTTGAATGAGCATATTAATCTGGTTAATGTTTATGGTCCTAATGATGATAATCCCAAATTCTTTGAGAATGTATTTCTATTGATAGCCTCCATTCCTGGTAAAGTCCTAATGGCAGGGGACTTTAATTGCACTCTTGATCCTCATCTAGATCGCTCCTCTGGTTTAGACACTTCCCACTCGCAGAGTAGAAAGAAATTACAGCATTTCATTCAGGACTTAAATCTATGTGAACCTTGGAGGACTCATAACCCGAGTAAAAGGGAGTATTCATGTTACTCGTCAACATTTAAGTCATATTCTCATGTAGACTACTTTTTAGTTTCTTGCTTCCCAATGTAGCAGGAAGTTGATATGATACTATTGTTTTGAATGACCATTCCCTTGTGTGATTATTCTATCGGGATACAAAACTAGTAAAAGGATCCTCTAGATGGCGTTTGCATCCCAGATGGTTACAGGACCCATACTTCTTACATTACGTTGGAGTGCATATAGATGTTTATTTGACATTGAACACTGATCAAACGTCAGCGAGTACCAGATGAGAGGCTTTCAAAGCACATATTTGCGGGCAAATTATACGTTTTACCTGTTTAAAATCTAATAAATCCAAAAATGAGAGATGGAGAGCAAAATAAGAGAATTGGAGAGGGAAGCTTTTTTGGATAACTCAGTCGAAGTAAACAAGGAATGATTTGGTCTTAAAGCTCAGTATGAAGAACTTCCCACCTCAAAGGCTGCAAACAGCTTAACTAGGCTGAAACAGTCCTATGATCAAGGTGATCATGGTTTAGACACTCGCAGAGTAGAAAGACATTTTGGAAAAGTACTGAGTAAAGGGTCTGAATACTTATGTAAATGTGATCGTTAAAATGTTGTTTTTGCAACAACCAGTTTTTGCTTTGTCATTATGAGGTATTGTGTGTAGATTGATGAGGGGAAAAAACTATTTAATCTATTTTACAGTAAGGCTGTAAAGTAACAAAATATCAAAAAAGTCCAGGGGTCTGAATACTTTCCGAATGCACTGTATATAGACAGGTGTGTGCCTTTCCAAATCATGTCCAACAAACTTAATTAGATAGAACCTGCTCTTACCCTGAGAAACAGATTTCCCAATCTTCTCCTCCTCTTCTTCATCTTTAATGATGACATTCAGCTCCAGTGTTTGACTGCAGTCTTCCAGCTTCACTGATGCCATCTCTGGATATTGCGATGCAAACTGGGCTCCACTGTCACAATCAGGACCCAGTGACTGTAGGTTTGGACTCAGTGTGGAAGGAGAGAGGCAGGCTGGGTTTCTCCTCACTGTTGATGTTACCGGCCTCAGACTTATCTGAATCTGCTAGTAGTAATATAGAGAGCACAGACACAAAAGTTAGTGTTGACAGTTCTGGCACTTTCTTTATTCTCTAAAAATATTTTCCCTTTTTTCTTGTTCAATTATCTAATTCAGTGCTTTACTTGGACTGAAATAGGTGCCAACACTCATTTTGGGTGCCGGTACTGTTTATATTAAGGTGCAGGAGCTCCACAATACTTTTGAGCTAATACCTACCCTATAGTAGATAAACACATAAATGACTCAAAATCCATTTAGTACAAGGTTACAGTTTGTTTTAGACAGCACTGTGTGCTAATTTCCTGAATAACCTTGTCTTCACTGTATTACTTCAATCAAAAAACAATTGTATTTCCTGTTCACACCATAGCAACATTTATTGATAAAGACTGAAACAACAGAATGTGTCTGAATATTAGTACACATGTAGAAAACGGATAATCATTACATTCTGCTTCAAAACAGTAGTCCGACCGTGAAATTGTCTCTATCTGATGCACCCGCACTGTCCTCACTGAAGTCTGTTGACGCTGACTGAGAGGGCTCCGCCATTTTACCAGCTTGGGAATTTTACACAAAACCAATAACATGCAAAACGAACTCAAAATCTCAAATAAATTGATTATTTATTAAACTAACATGAGAAAATTATGTACATTCACTCAGACAAACTCAAGATCTCTAGCTATGTGACTTGTAAAATAGTTTTTATCACGTTCTTTCACTCACTCGGTTTGACACAAAAATAACACATCAAACCTTTAACAAACGTGATAATACCTTAACGGATGTGTTACCTAGCATGGTATGTTCTTTCGACATTAGAAAGTGTAAACGTGCTATTACATACCTCTAGTAATAAATAGAAACGGACACAAAGGTCATCTTCTTGACGGCACAGTTCAGACACTTTCTTTATTGTGAAGAATGAGGCCCGCCTGCCCGGAACTTCCTGTTCCCCCACTACTAACGGTCCGTGCATTCCGAGATCAGATTACAACATTTCCATTAAATTACAAAAAAAAAGTGTAAACTGTAGCAATTTATTTCCCTTTATAGTTTATTAGCCTAAGCATGACCTTCATCCACATAATTTCTCTAGGAGAATTTCTCGGTTCAGGGAAAGATCTATACTTTTTAGGAACAGCACAGTTATTTTAAAAGCATGGAATCATCTCCATGCTTATTTTCCTTTCCGGGTATTTTTCTCCAGTCCCACAAAAATCGCAACAAAGCTCACTCTAGCAACGTATTCCAGTTTCTGCCTGCCAGCTGGAATGGAAATCCTTGCCAGTGGGTGTGCGTGTGGAAACGACCTGCTCCTCTCCTCTGAAGCATAGGTTACTGTATCCTACTGACAACGTTATAAACATGATTCAGAAATTAGGGAGATATGTTTAATTTGAGAAGAATGGATGAACTTTTTCAATGCTAGTTAAGGATACTATAGTGTCAAGTTGCGTCAATTCAAATCTGGTATTAGGAACAAAAGAGGTCAACACGACTTATAAGATATACTAGTATTTTAATTAATGCAAAACCTTCAATGGTAAATATGATGTTCGTATATACGGGCTCCTTGAAATACCTCGCAGGGCACTCAGAGAACTAATCCATTGTTTCAGATTGTTCTTCAAATACTCTTGACAGTTCTCAGTTCCCGCTCTCTGCTGGCCAATCAGAGTAGAGACTGAGCGTGGTTTAGACTTACTCAGCCAATCCGTTGGCGCACCCCTGTTGCCAGGCGTAAGTCCTTATCATAACAACCTGTCATGGTGAGAAGAGCCAGCTCCCCTAGACACCATTCCTACGTCCAAGGATGGTTCACAGATCACAAAGAACCAGTATAGTCTAGTATTTGGAGACACAAATTCTTATCTCATTTTACCCCCTAAAACAGCTCTTCACATCAATCACAGCTTGCCAGGTGACAACCCACATCAGCACAGTCCAGAATGCATTCTTTCTAAGTTAGTCATCCCATCAATTTATGAGAATAATAAATCCCCACAATAGTCACCACGTTTCACATTGGATTTATTAACGACATAAAGGTACGACCTGTTTTTAATTATAGTGCTGCACTGCACTTTACAAACAAGGTTGTTAGCTAGCTAGCTAACATTAGCTCTGTTCCAACGTTAAACCAACTCTGTAGTTCCGATAAGCCGACAGAGAAGCAGACGGCCTGACCGATAAGCCGACAGAGAAGCAGACGGCCTGACCGTTAAGCTGACAGAGAAGCAGACAGCCTGACCGATAAGCAGACAGAGAAGCAGACAGAGGCAGACAGAGAAGCAGATGGCCTGACCGATAAGCAGACAGAGAAGCAGACACTCCATGTAGGAGACTTTATGTAAAACGCATAGGGCGACAGAAAGACAAGTCACACAGCATGATGTTAAAGTAGAAGCAGCCCATTCACTCAGACATAATAACCCCCTACCAATCAGAAGAATACAATACAATGTTTCACACACAAGTTATATGTGCCTATATGTTACAAAATGTTGCTTTTGTCAACATCAATTCCAAATTGTTTGGCTGTCAGCAGATACATGGTTTTCAATACTACTAATATATATGAAGGGTGGATATTTTGATCGAGGTATTTCACATGGCCTTGATCCATGTCCTGCCTGGTACTCATGGCTTGTATTGTCACACTACTTGCAGCAAAACTGTTGAGTCTTTTATTATTTTGCAGATCTTCAAGCAGTGGAGATGAGGATAATGGTGAAACTGGAGATGATCCGTACAGAGTTCAGGACTGCTCTGAACCAAGTTATGGAGGCCATAGAGGATAATGATGAAACTGGAGATGATCCGTACAGAGTTCAGGACTAATCTGAACCAAGTTATGGAGGCCATAGAGGATAATGGTGGAACTGGAGATGATCCGTACAGAGTTCAGGACTGCTCTGAACCAAGATATGGAGGCCATAGAGGATAATGGTGGAACTGGAGATGATCCGTACAGAGTTCAGGACTGCTCTGAACCAAGTTATGGAGGCCATAGAGGATAATGATGAAACTGGAGATGATCCGTACAGAGTTCAGGACTGCTCTGAACCAAGTTATGGAGGCCATAGAGGATAATGGTGAAACTGGAGATGATCCGTACAGAGTTCAGGACTGCTCTGAACCAAGTTATGGAGGCCATAGAGGATAATGGTGAAACTGGAGATGATCCGTACAGAGTTCAGGACTGCTCTGAACCAAGTTATGGAGGCCATAGAGGATAATGTGGTCCTCTGTAGCTCAATTGGTAGAGCATGGCGCTTGTAACGCCAGGGTAGTGGGTTCCATCCCTGGGACCACCCATACGTAAACATGTATGCGCACATGACTGTAAGTCGCTTTGGATAAAAGCGTCTGCTAAATGGCATATTATATTATTATAATGGTGAAACTGGAGATGATCCGTACAGAGTTCAGGACTGCTCTGAACCAAGTTATGGAGGCCATAGAGGATAATGGTGAAACTGGAGATGATCCGTACAGAGTTCAGGACTGCTCTGAACCAGGACTGCTTCAGGACTGGTCCTCTGTAGCTCAATTGGTAGAGCATGGCGCTTGTAATGCCAGGGTAGTGGGTTCGAACCCCGGGACCACCCATACGTAAAAATGTATGCGCACATGACTGTAAGTCGCTTTGGGTAAAAGCGTCTGCTAAATGTCATATAATTAATTAACCAAGTTATGTAGGCCATAGAGGATAATGGTGGAACTGGAGATGATCCGTACAGAGTTCAGGACTGCTCTGAACCAAGTTATGGAGGCCATAGAGGATAATGGTGAAACTGGAGATGATCCGTACAGAGTTCAGGACTGCTCTGAACCAAGTTATGGAGGCCATAGAGGATAATGGTGAAATTGGAGATGATCCGTACAGAGTTCAGGACTGCTCTGAACCAAGTTATGTAGGCCATAGAGGATAATGGTGGAACTGGAGATGATCCGTGCAGAGTTCAGGACTGCTCTGAACAAAGTTATGGAGGCCATAGAGGATAATGGTGAAATTGGAGATGATCCGTTGTGGGGATCTATTTTCTCATAATTGGATCTGTATGTGATGAAGAGCTTAGAAGTAATGCATTAATGATAAGCATAGAAGGTTTGTACTATACTCATATAAATTGTTTCACATAACCAGCTGTGATTCATGTGAGGAACGTTAGGGGGTAGGACAGATAAGACTTGTATTTCTTACAGATACGAACACTGCCTCTTTGTTGTCTGTGAACCGTCCTTGAACGTAGGTACAGTGGAATGGTGTCTTTTGGGTGCTGACTACAGGTTGTTATGATAAAAACTTATGCCTGGCAACAGTGTGCAACAAGTGGAGCGCCAAGGGATTGGGACCAGCCGGTGCGCCAACGGATTGGCTGAGTAAGTCCAAACCACGCTCAGTCTCTACTCTGATTGGCCAACAGGGAGTGGGAAATATCTCTGTCAGAGTATTTGAAGAAGAACCTGTAACAATGGATTAGTTCTCTGAGTGCCCTGCGTGGTATTTCAGTGGACCCATATATACGAACCTTCATACTTATCATACATACATTTTGCATATAATAAATTTAGCTTGGATTGAATATCTCTTGATTACGTTTGATTCTTATTCCAATACCAGATTTGAATTACGCAATTTCTAACACCGTACAGAGTTCAGGACTGCTCTGAACCAAGTTATGGAGGCCATAGAGGATAATGGTGGAACTGGAGATGATCCGTACAGAGTTCAGGTCTGCTCTGAACCAAGTTATGGAGGCCATAGAGGATAATGGTGGAACTGGAGATGATCCGTACAGAATTCAGGACTGCTCTGAACCAAGTTATGGAGGCCATAGAGGATAATGGTGAAACTGGAGATGATCCGTACAGAGTTCAGGACTGCTCTGAACCAAGTTATGGAGGCCATAGAGGATAATGGCCTTTTTACTTCACTTTAATCCAGTCGGTCAATATAGCTAAATGATTGTGCTAGTAAAAAAGGAATGTAGTAGGGAGTCGACGTTAAACCGGCATTTTGATCATTTGTTTAAGGAAAATAATGACCAGTTTGTGTTATTTTGACTTCCAGGAGCGGGTCGAGGAAGAGACTGTGGATGAGGATGGAGCAGCAGCACCTGAATAAACATAACATAGTTATTCACTTTTAGCTTTAAGCAGTTTTACAGTTCTTGATTGAAGGGCAGTGTTCATGTTTTTACTGACTTGTTATTTTGTGAGCTTATTGCTGTGATTTTGTTTACGAATCTATTGTGATACAGTTTAAGTAAAAAAAAGAACTTATTTTCTGGCATTTTGCATATTTCGTCAGTGGACACCTACCGACAGGATACTGTGTATATGTTCAGGGTAGATTAAATGACGTGTCTTAAGGGTCCTCCCGAGTGGCGCAGTGGTCTAAGACACTGCATCGCAGCTGCGTTGCTACAGATGCTGGTTCGATACCTGTCTGTGTCGCAGCCAGCCACGACCGGGAGACCCATGAGGTGATGCACAATTGTCCGGGTTAGGGGAGGGTTTGGCCAGCCGGAATGTCCTTGTCCCCATCACACTGTTACGTACGAAAGTTACGTTCCCAGTGGTTACCAGAAACTGCATTTTATGGGACTCTCAACGTACTTTCTGACGTTTAGCAACATTATGAGGTTGACTTAAAAATACACATATTTAACGGTTTAAAATTCCCCACATTTATACGTCCTGAAAAGACTTGGGACATAAGCGGACACCACAGCTACGTAGAAGGAACATTTCACAATAACGTTATCATGACTTATGTAGGGACTAAAATAACTTTGGTGACATCCTGGAACGTAATTTTGTTAGCTGGGAAAGCTCACTCTAGAAACGTATTCCAGTTTCTGCCTGCCAGCTGGAATGGAAATCTTTGCCAGTGGGTGTGCGTGTGGAAACTACCTGCTCCTCCCCTCTGAAGCATAGGTTACTGTATCCTACTGACAACGTTACAAGCATGATTCAGAAATTAGGGAGATATGTTTAATTTGAGAAGAATGGATGAACTTTTTCAATGCTAGTTAAGGATACTATAGTCACCACGTTTCACATTGGATTTATTAACAACAAATAGTTACGACCTGTTTTTAATTCTAGTGCTGCACTGCACAAACAAGGTTGTTAGCTAGCTAGCTAACATCTGCTCTGTTCCAACGTTAAACCAACTCTGAAGTTCAAAGACATTCAAAGTACCTCCATAGAAGCCGCTCCTCCGTAGGTATAATTCTGTGGGCCTAATTCAGATAATGCAGGTCATAACACGATGCCCAGCTCTTCAATGCAAGCTTTCTCTATCCTCTAACGAGCTCTCCACACCCGCAAAATGTCGCACCTTACACTGTGATTGGCAGCACAGTGTCCTCTGAATTATTTCATATACAGACACTCTGTGGTGTGCTAGTGTATTTATTCTCCCACTTGGATGTCACTTCCACAAGCTTTAAATTGAGGGCCAGGTTGTCAGGATGGGTAATGTACAGTACACATTAATTACAAGTACTCCTAAAGATACACTTCATTTTAACTAGCTAAATCCTGTGTAACAACTAGTAATTACATTGTACTTGGCTAACATTACATGTACTATGCTTTGAAATAGTGTCTTATTCTTCATCTGGGATTTGGATTTGTAAAATGTATTATAAAATGCATTTAATATATGTCTGATCAGGCTCCGGTAGCATCAGGTTTGTATTTTCATGCTGATCAAAGCTCTAATCAAATCCAGACATTTATAAGCATTATAATGCTTTTGAATGACACTTCCGGTTTTGGCGGAAAATACCGGGTTACCCGGGAGAAGAGTGATTTATTCTCGGGATGGAACATTTGTAAAACACCGGGGAAATATTAAACCCTGATGCGCATACCAGTTGATTCACAAGACACCAACTAAGTAACTTACATATACGGTATCTTCATTAGGCCTAATGGCATTTCATGTCCATGATAGGAAGTTTGTTGTAGTGACTCAGTAAGGCTAATTGTAAAAGTAACCCTCTAAAGTGCCATGTTTGTACAGTTTATTATGTGGAGGAAACATTTAGGCAGCCAGGGCCATACACCAGGACCGCTCCGTAGGCCGCACTGTAGGCCTAGCTCTTACTGCAGTCCAGTGCCATGGACATCTTTGAAGTTTGGCCTCTAGTAATTTAGGACGGCAACTTTATGAAGGCCTCTTCACCCTGGTCTTATAGTACAAGGCTCTACAGACATGTAAAATAAAAACAGGCTATTTTTATTGTTCATATTATTTGCGTTGATGATGTATGGAAGTCAAGTGGTTCAACATTCAAATGCGACGGTCAGTGGAACACTTGCGCCACAAAGTGGACAATTGCTCAGTTCCCTTGTGGCATCAACGCTACCAGAGATATTTGATATAAGATCAAATGTTATGTCAATATTATTATCTCCAAATTGATTCCCCCACCCGTATTTCATATATTATTATTCCGATTTAGCTGTTAATCTGGATTTAATTTATAAACGCTTTCTGTCATTTCCGATTGGAGGGCAGATGACCACGTGACTTACGAACCTACAAATGTGTTACTTTGTAACAGTCAAAAGTGGTTATTCCCAACGTTGATAAACTCCCAATCTATGCCAAGATTTTTTTAAAGCATTATCTTTAAAGCATTATCACTGTACCATTTACACCCTGTATCCTGTGCATGTGACTAATAAACATTGATTTGATTACAGGGGCGGTGTGTTCATTAGGGCGATATGGGCGACGCACTGCCAAACGGGAAAAGGAAGGGATTTTTTTTCTAATCAATTATATCACGGCAACAGTAGTTATCAGTGTTCTAATCTAGACGTCTGATCTGCCACTAAATGTCCAATCAGGCTAAAGTCGTGCTTCAAATGTCCCCGCCCGTTTTGGGGCGATTTCAGTCAGGTTGAAAATCGCCCAGAAGTCTCTCATAGCCTCTAATGTAAAATCAATTTTTTTCAAATATCAGAGCTTTCAATACAATCTCTATGGGTTTCTGAGGGCTTGCACTTACGCGCTTTCGTCATACGTAACATAACCATGAACGTAACTAAGAAAAGAGCGGGTAGCCTCATCAATCAATTCACTACTACTGTCAAAATGGCTAGCCTTCAGTGCAACTCGATTGTCTCTTTGAAAGAAGTTCCTTTTTGTCGGCGAACAAATCAAGATAAATTGGCAACGAAACAATTAGGACCTCCCAGACCAAATTTTATAATTCAACAGGTTTCTACTAAGCAGAATCGTGAACACTGTCTACGAGAATCGAGACGACCTCATAGAATGTTTTGAAGCCATTCGGACGGGTTCATTGGGTTCATTTGACCAGCCCACCGTGAGAGAGGCATCTGGCTACGTGAGGATGCTACATGATGAAGATTTTATTTTTTTCCATGCGGCTTTTTCACAAAATCATGCCCCACGTCGACATTCTGTACCAGAAGCTACAGAAGAAGGACATCGATGCTGTCTTTATCAAACGTGCCCTCGACAGCTTCACAAGCAGTGTGCAGGCCATAAGGTAAGATTAAACAATATCATTCGATCTTTCTCAAAGCAGAGCTTTATTTGAAAATGTATGCATGAAAGGAGACTGCATTTGTGTTTGAAATTACATTATTCTCATTATATATGGCCAGTGGTGTAATCTAGCTTATTTTATATACTATGTGTACTGTACAGTGGTGCTCATAAGTGTATGAACACATTCTAAAGTTGACTAAAAAGAGGAATACAAAAATAAAAAAATCATCTTTTGGAAATTGATCTTAATGACTTAATTAAAAAAGTTGGAAAATCCAACCTTTAAGGACACCAATTTTATTTTATTTTTTATTCCTCTTTTTAGTCAACTTTAGCATGGGATCATAAGCTTATGAGCACCACTGTATACTGTGCTGAACATCCAGGCTATGTGAGACACAAAGGCTAACTTAAACACTAAAGACTTTATGCATCCCTGCCCATTTTAAGTGGAACTGAAGTATTTGTACTATACATGGATACATTGCATATACCTGTGCATCACATAGACAACAATACTGTACAACGCCAACAAACACATTGGTCTGTTTGCCTTCAGGGACTCCTCTCAACAGCAGCTGCAAGAAGCAACAGGAGCCAAAAGACCCAGAACAGCTTTGAGAGAAGAGGAGAAGCAGAGGCTGTCTGAAGAGGTCTGCAACACCATCCTGGATCACACCAAAGAAAGGTTCTCTTTCTCTGGCCACCTTGTGAGTGCTACCTTACTGCAAGCAGACATGTTTGAAAGGTACTGCCATTCATTTCCTGATGAGGCTCTGAATGCCACTGTGAATGCATACCCCATGCTGAGCAAGGCAAAGCTCAAGACAGAACTATCTCTGATCTATGAGAATCCTGAATTCAAGGGATGCTGTGGTGCACTGGCACTGTACCAGGTTCTCATGAGCTACAACCTCCTGGAGACGTTCTCTGAGACTGTGACTCTGTTGAACATCCTCATAACTACTCCCATGACAACAGCTGAAGCTGAGAGATGTTTCTCAACTTTGACACGAGTTAAGACATTCCTGCGAAATTCAATGGGCCAGGAACGTCTGAATGCACTGGCCATGCTTTCCATGGAGAGGGAACTAGTCCTCAGCATGCCTGATTTCAATGAGAAAGTCATTGAACGCTTTGCTGTATTGAAACAGAGAAGAGAACAGTTTCAGTACAAGTAATGTAGCCTCTCTCTCTCTTTGTCCCTCCCTGTCTGTCTCTTTAACACACACACGCCCAAATCAGTTCACAGTTGATGTTGTTTAAAATAGTTATTTTTCATTTTTTTTTAAATAAAAAAATAAAAAAAATCTGTTCATGTTCATTTTTACAAATCTATACAATTGGCCAGAATATGGTTGTTCATATTTACAAATCTATACAATTGGCCAGAATATGGTTGTTCATTTTTACAAAGCCATACAGATAGCTGTGTTTACCTTTTCTAGAAATTACTTTCAAATTCTGTTTTCAGGCAAAATGTCTATCACTGTTCATTTTCACAAATCTATACAAGAGGGCAGAATATGGAAGTCTATAAAAATGTCTTATTACCAATAACTTGCATCAATGTTTTCAGTAGCCTCTATCAAAAGCTCCTGCTTGCTTGTTGTGAATTATGCTCAGGTGCACATATTTCCAATTCAACCATGAGGCAAAAAATGTGGTAAAAGCTCTTGTTGATCCTGCAATCTGAACAAATACCAAGATGCTGTATTTTCAGCTGATATTTCATTTGTTTATGGAAATGCATATTGTTTATGCAGTGTTGAGGAATGTGAAAGAACACCCTTGATTATTTTTACTGTGATAACTTATTTTGATTTTGTAAGCCAACACTTTTGAGATCAGTCAATAAATGCTTCTGGTATTGACTTATATGCTGCCCCTGTCTTCATGTTGTTGCTGGACATATCTTTAAAAAAATGTGTGTAGGTCACCTAAATCATCAGAAAAATTGCCACCCCTGAGAATTTTTTCAGGAGCCGCCACTGTTTGATTAGATGATTAACGCACCATTCACATCAGCTATCATAGTCAATATAACAGTGACTGACTTGACCATCACTTTCTAGCCATCATTGACATTGAGATGAAGATGGTCAAACGTGAAAATATAAAATACATCGTGATCCTAATGGAATATAACAAAGCAATTCTGTTGTCTTTGCCTGCTTTATCTTTACAATGACAGGGGGTGCACCGTTCCTGGAGGTACTGCAATACCAGGTCGATGCGTGGAGTGGACGGAGCAAGCCCCTATTCCATCTCCCTGTTCCAAAAATCAATTTAATATATGGTCCCCAGATAGGGGACGTATCAGATATTAAACTGATAAGAACAGATTTTTTCTTTTGGAAAAGTTTTTATTTGTCAATTCCTTTAAAACAGCTCACATTTGAAATTCATTTACACACATAAAAACGGCATAAAGTGCATTAAAACCAGCATTACATTACAATTACATTTTAAAAGGTACATGTTGTTTATTTAAAACAATAAAACAATCCTATATAAAAGTACCTATTCTTGTAAAAGCCGATTACTAAAAGCCATTTAAAATGTGCATAAATGTTTTAACAAAGTAAAAACAATGTTAAGACATAAAAAGCCTGTCAAAAAGTCACTTTGTTAAAAAAGCTGTCTTCGGTCCTTTGTACAGAAACGGGGTGAGTCCTTATCGAAAAAGCCTCCTCCTGCTCTTCCTGAAACAACTCCGTACCCGTCCGTCGGGGCCCAGAGGAGACTCCTCCCCTAGGCGCATCGCCCTAGGCGCCGCAGCGCTGTCAGGCCGTGGCCGCCGGGACCTTGGGTGTTGTGGGGGACCCTTCGCCTGGGGTCGAGGCCCCCTGTCGTTCGTACCACCCCAGGGCTTCCGTGGCTACCAAAGCCACTGCCTGGGGGGTGGTCTCAACCTGTTTCCCTACCAGCAGGTTGCGGGAGGACCACAGTGCGTCCTTCAGACACGTGAGGGTGGGCCAGAGTTGTGTGAAGGCCTTTGTTGTAATAGGCCTTCGGCCCACCCCATACAGCACGAGCTGGGGCGTTAGGTCCTCCCCTGCTGGCAGGCGTGGGGAGATCAGGGGGCCTGCTTCCTTCCACAGGTCCCGTGCGGCTCTGCACTCCCAGAGCAAGTGCCTCACCGACTCTTCTTGGCCGCAGCCTGGTCGGGGGCACGCGGATGTCCTCGCCATGCCCCGGGAGTGCATAACGGCCCTGACCGGGAGGATCTCGTGGGCGACCATCCAGGACAGGTCCCGGTGCCGATTCAGCAGAGCAGGATGGGACACGTTGCGCCAAACCGTTGAGGGCTCGCCTACAGCAAGCCCGCGCACTGGACACACCGGTTCCCGTTCCTGCACGAGAGAGAGAAGAGAGCGGTGTTTAGTTAAAACAGTGGCAGGCTCCTTTTCCAGTTTAAAATGTCTTAAAAACGTTCTGAGCTGTGCATAGTGTGTGGGGAGCAGGAAAGAGACTGGGGCTCGCAGGTCGACTGGGATCAGCCTCAGAGACCTGAGGTAAGATCCCAGCCAGAACCGTGCGAGGGCCTGGGTCTTGTTGTTGACCGGGGAGGTGGCAAGAGTAAGATGTAACGCTGTATAGCGGCTGCCCAGGAACAAGTAGAGGTCAGGCAAGCCTTTCCCCCCCTTGAACCTGGGCCTCTTTACCACCTCCCTCCTCAGCCTCTCCCACTTGCTTCCCCACAAAAAATAAAACAACATCCGGTCCAGAGCTAAAAGAGTTTTTCGTGGGGGGATAAAAACAGAACTGATCAGTAAAAGGACAGGTAAAATCACAGCCTTGATGATTAAAACCTTGCCCTCCAAAGTCAGCTGTCTCAGTCCCCAAAACCCTAGTCTCTGTCTAACTGTCCCTAACGTCCCGGTCCAATTCCCACTACCACCTCCCTCCCTGTCAAATTTAACCCCTAGAACCCTAATGTCCGTCATCCTAACAGTCAGTGGTAGTCCTGTCAAGTCTGAGTCTGCCCACGGTCCGAAAAATTGGGCCTCCGTCTTGTCTCTGTTCAGTCTCGCCCCAGAGGCTCGTCCGTACCAGTCAGTCCTGTCCAGAGTCCTGTCAACAGATAAAAGGTCAGTGCATAAAATGTTGACGTCGTCCATGTAAAAAACGCACTTGGCGGTCATCCCCCCACTCCCCGGGATACCCACCCCACTGATCCGTTGGTCCCTTCTCAAGACCTGTGCCAGTGGTTCTATGCAGGCCACAAACAGGAGGGGAGATAATGGACATCCCTGACGGACGCCGCAGTGTACTCCCACTGCTCTTGACAAATGCCCATTTACAAGGATTCTGCTGGTGATGTCCCCATACAGCAATCCCACCCAAGCTAGAAACCTTTCAGGGAACCCCATTTTTTGCAGTACCTTGAAGAGGTACTGGTGCGAGACCCGATCAAAAGCTTTCTCAAAGTCTAAATTTAGGACTATAAGCCGCATGTTTCTGTCTCTCGCATAACAGATGGCATCTCTGATCAGTACTAGGCTGTCCGTGATCTTCCTTCCCGGAATGGCACAGGCTTGATCCGGGTGGATCACCTCCCCTAAAACAGAAGACATTCTGAGTGTTAAAACCTTGGTAAAAAGTTTATAGTCAAAGTTTAAAAGGGTGATCGGTCTCCAGTTTTTAAGGTCAGTCCTGTCGTTTTTCTTATGTAAAAGAGTCACTATCCCTGTTCTAAAACTGTCAGGTAGTCTGTCAAGGTGTTCAAAGTCAGTAAAAACAGTCAGAAGTTCGTCGGCTAAAACATCCCAAAAGGTCAGATAAAACTCCAAAGGGAGGCCGTCCTCCCCCGGTGATTTACCCCTTTTAAAATGTCTCAGTCCTTTGTCCAGTTCGGTCATCGTCAGGTCTTTTATTAGGTCGTCTGTGTTGGGTAAAATTCTGTCGATGTATGATAAAACCTCCTCCATTGTTTCCTCACACACATCTTTAAAACCAAACAGTTCCCCATAAAAATCCTCGACTACCTCTTTTATTCCCTCTGTGTCTGTTTTTAAAAACCCATCTTTATCCTTTAACCCTGTCATTATCCTACCCTTACTAACTATCTTCTTAAAAAAGTACCTCGTGCATTTCTCCCCCTCTTCTAATTCCCTTTCTTTACTTCTTAAAATAACCCCCTTACTCTTCTGTTCTGCTAAAAATGCCATCTCTTTCTTAACTTCTTTTATTTCCTGGTTAAAATCAAAGCCCTGTTGATTTAGGTTAAAATAACGTTCCAGTCGCTTCTGCAGTCCCAACATGCGTCTATCTTTTTCTTTACTTTTTTTCTTTCCTATCTCTCTAAAGAAGGTCCTCGTCTTACCCTTCACCATTTCCCACCACTGTGCTCGTGTGTCAAAGAAGTCCTGTAGCGTCTGCCACTGGCTGAACTGCTCCCTGTACTGGCTAACTACTCTATCATCTTCTAAAAGGGAGCAGTTCAGTTTCCAGGGCCCTCTTCCTACAGTCACACCCGAAGTTAGTGAAAGGGTGCACGTCAGCATCACGTGATCTGAGAAGAAAGCAGGGGTTATTCTAGCATCAGTTGGCGGGCAGTCGCGGGTAAACAGATAGTCAATGCGAGAGGCTCTGGTGCCGTCACCACTGGTCCAGGTGAAGCCCTCCTCTCTTGGATGCAGGGTTTTAAAACAGTCCGTTAGTTTAAAATCCCTGCACAACCCTTGCAATAAAACGCTAGACCTATCTACCTTAAAATCTTCTCCCGCTCCTCTCCTATCTGCTCTACTTAAAACACAGTTAAAATCCCCACCCACCACTAGAGGATCCCTCCCCAGCATGTGGGACTGCAGGTCCTCTAAAAGTGCGCACCGGTCATGTTTGTTATTAAAACCATATATATTCAGCATGTTAAAATCCCTCCCCATAAAAGTACATTTGGCTAAAAGAGCACGTCCCCCAACCACCACTGTGCTCCCCTTCACCACCACCTGTGGATTCTTAAATAAAATAGCAACACCATCGTTTTTGTTAAAATTGGATCCACTCCAAATGGAGGGCCCATGCTGCCACTTCTCCTCCCATTTCCTGTAGGAGGTTAAAAATGGTAGACCACACTCCTGCAATAAAAACACATCTGAATTAAAACTTTCTAAAAAGGATAAAACAGATTGTGCTCTTAACTCGGTCTTGATGCTCCTTACATTTATGGTGGTGATGTTAAAAGCCATAAAAGAGGTTAGTAAAAACAGTGCTAAAAAGAAAAGAAGGCATTAAAACAGTTTAAAAGGGGTTATTTTTTAGAAGCTGTCTCTCTCTCCCTGCGGGGTAAGGGGGGATGGCAGGGAGAGGAGGTAAAAACAGGGTTTAAAAACGATTCTTGGTTGGGGGAGTTTGATGGGAAGACCCTGGACTCATCCTCCCCCTGGGAGCTCTCCCACTCCAACTTCCCCTTTTTTTCCTCGCCCTGTTCGGGGTCGGAGAGCTCCTCAGCGTTTCTCTTCCTTAGGGGAAGGTGTTCGCCCAGGGTCTCTCCCACCTCTCCCACACTCTCCTCGCTTGACAGTGTCGTTTCCGACACTGTCATCATGCTGTCCGACCCACTTGGGGAGCTCTCACTCAACATTTCTCCAGAGCCGTCTTTCTCAGCCCTTTCTCCTTCAGAGGTCGCTTCAGTCTGGGGCGGGGGGGTTGGGGTGGGGAGGGTTTTTGCCTCCACTCCCACTTCTCCCACCACCGCACCTTCCGCGCACTCCACCTTATCTACCACTTCCTCCACTACTGCCACCACTTCCTCAACAACCGCCACCACCACCTCCTCTACCACCTCCTCCACTACCGCTACCTTGGCAACTGCCGCTTCCTTCTTCTGGCGCTCGGAAGCCCGGTCCGCAGCCGCCGCCTCCATCCTGCCAGCCCTGACCTTATTGGCCCAGGAGGAGGGGCAGCTGCGGATGAGGTGGGACCGCTCGCCACAGAGGTTGCATGACCTTCCGTTCGTGCACTCCTCGTAGCGATGGCCCACCTCCCGGCACTTCATACAGACCACCTTGTCACAGGCGTCTGCTAGGTGGCCATGTTCACCACACTTACGACACAGCTTTGGCTGGTCTTGGTAGTGAACATGGCCCCTGTTCTCTCCGAGGACTATGGTGGATGGGATGGCTTTCAACCCACCATAGCCCCCGGGATCCTCCCTCTGCTGGACAGTGACCCTCCAGGCCCCTGTCCATATCCCATCGGGATCCTTCACCTGGGTCAGGGGCCCCTTCACGTTGCAGTACCTGCCCAGCCATACTGCAACGTCCTCCGGTTGTACCATCTCATTGTACATACGGACAATAACAGTTTTGATGCTATTGTCCGTCAGCTTGATCACCTCGACACCAGCTATGCTAAGCTAACAGGGCCTACCAATTCCCAGGACACAAAAACAAACTACCTAGCACAGCACCCAACTAAACTTATCAACAATAGGGAAAGACTGTGGGGGGAAGGGGTTTAAACTAAACACAAAAGGACACGAGGGGAGGATGGGAAAAATAAAAAACACACCAAACAAACAAATTTACAGGGGCTAGGAGGCTAGCAGGCCGCACTAGCAAGTCAGACTAAACTGACAAGCTAGCAGGCCGGGTGCTAAAACCTCCCAGTTGACAAAACAAACAAACAAACAAACAAACAAGAGGGACACAAGGGAAGGATGGGAAATATAATACAAAAAACACACCAAACAAACAATGTACAAGGGCTAGGAGGCTAGCAGGCCGTGCTAGCAAGTCAGTCTAAGCTAACAAGCTAGCAGGCTGGATGCTAAACCTCCCGAATGACAAAACAAACAAGAGGGAAAAAATTGGTATAAAACGAGGGAAATAATATGGATGGGGTGACAGGACACAGAAAAAACAAACAAATACTCACAAGACAAGCCAAATTGAGGGGCGAGGAAGGCTAGCAGGCCTCACCAGCAGGCCAGACTAAGCTAACCAGCTAGCAGGCCGGCCAGCCAACAAAATGGCCCCCCAAGTGAACACAAAAGTCAATAAACAAAAAACCAAGACAAGGGAAAGTTCAGGGGATGGAAATACAATTTGAGGGGGTATGGATGGGTTACAGGGGGGGGTACAATACGAACAGAAAGGAACAAACAATGCCTGCCAAGCCTAAGGGGCGAGGAGGCTAGCAGGCCAGCCAAGCTAAAAGCTAGACAGGCCGGCTAGCCAGCAAGCCAACCAAGCTAGCAAACACAAACAGAAAACAAAGGGGTGAAACTAAAGGGAAACTAGGGCTACAAGAGGATGGGGAAACACAAAGAACAACAAATAAGAGAGATAAGAATAACAAAAGAAACAACAACGAGCAAACACAGAACAGATAATATTTTTTTGGTGGTTTTTTTCTAAAGTAAACACAAAAAACACACAACAACAACAAGCTAACACAAGAAAATAAGTAAATAAAGAAAGGAAGAAAACACTTAACTCACCCTACAGATGCTGGTGCACCTGTAGTCCACCACCAAACCACCACCTACCAGGACAAAAAACAATAGTGAAACAGAAAAAACTATTTTTAACAAAAGCACAATTTGCTGATCACTTCTCAAAATCAAGCCCAGTAAAATACTACACTTGATCTTAGCCAAAAGGCCGAGAAGCGATACCGCAATGCTTTCGGGAGGAAGGTGCCGTTCTCGGGCACGTCATATTCGATGACGTTTACACAAAACGTAGCTCTGTAAACTGTCCGCCAAATATCAAAGATAATGATTTAAAGAAAATCGTGTCATAGATTGGGAGTTGATCAACGTTGGGAATAACCACTTTTGACTGTTACAAAGTAACAAATTGGTAGGTTCGGAAGTCACGTGGTCATCTGACCTCCAATCGGAAATGACAGAAAGTGTTTATAAATTAAATCCAGATTAACAGCTAAATCGGAATAATAATATATGAAATACGGGTGGGGGAATCAATTTAGAGATAATAATATATACATAACATTTGATCTTATATCACATATCTCTGGTAGCGTTGATGCCACAAGGGAACTGAAGCAATTGTCCACTTGGTGGCGCAAGTGTTCCACCGACCGTCGCGTTTTCCAAGCAGTCCTGTGTGGTCCATCCAACTACATTTGAATGTTGAACCACTTGACTTCAATACATCATCAACGCAAATAATATGAACAATAAAAATAGCCTGTCTTTATTTTATATGTCGGTAGAGCCTTGTACGATAAGACCACGGTGAAGAGGCCTTCATAAAGTTGCCCTCCTAAATTACTAGAGGCCAAACTTCAAAGATGTCCATGGCACTGGACTGCAGTAAGAGCTATGCCTACAGTGCGGCCTACGGAGCGGTCCTGGTGTATGGTCCTGGCTGCCTAAATGTTCCCTCCACATAATAAACTGTACAAACATGGCACTTTAGAGGGTTACTTTTACAATTAGCCTTACTCAGTCACTACTTCATATCATGGACATAAAATACCATTAGGCCTAATGAAGATACCGTATATGTAAGTTATTTAGTTGGTGTCTTGTGAATCAACTGGTATGCGCAATAGGGTTTAATATTTCCCCGGTGTTTTACAAATGTTCCATCCCGAGAATAAATCACTTTTCTCCTGCTGTGTGAGACTGCTGTCTCCTGGCTATCAGCCCTGTCTCTGTGTTTGACCAAAACTGGCTCTCCTTCAGCGCCATGGAGTGCACAGGTATTACGGTTGCTGTCCTTTCAGCACCACAAGCCTTTCACATTTGATGTGACACTGTTTTTGTCTCTATTGGTGATAGTGTGATAGTGGTGCTGGCTACCATTAGCTGTGCAAACAGTGCATTATGTTCAAATCAAATTGTATTGGTCAAATATACATATTTAGCAGATGCTATTGCGGGTGTAGCGAAATGCTTGTGTTTCTAGCACCAACAGTGAAGTAGTATCTAACAATTCACAACAATACACACAATACACTCAAATCTAAAAGTAAAAGAATGGATTGAAGAAATATATAAATATTAGGATGAGCAACGTCGGTGTGGCATAAACTAAAATACAGTAGAATAGAATACAGTATATATATATATGTGATGAGCAAAGCAAAAATATGTAAACATTATTAAAGTGACTAGTGTTTCATTATTAAAGTGGCCATTGATTCCAAGTCTATATATGTAGGGCAGTAGCCTCTAAGCTGCAGGGTTGCGTAACCGGGTGGAAGCCGGCTAGTGATGGCAGGTGAGTTACTGCCGCTCTGATATCCAAAAGTTATTTCCGGCTGTAATGTAATAACACAAAAAAAATACTGGCCAAATAATGTAAGAAATACTGCAAAGTTGCTTAGGAGCTAGAAGCAGAGCTGCCATATCTGTCGGCGCCATCTTCAAAATTCTATGTGTCATGTTGTGTCCATGCGGGTTCTGTCTGTGTGCGCGGCAGCCCGAAGCGCGACCTGTTTGATTCATTCATAATGTCATCAAAAAGCATTGCTCCTCCTTCACGAGAACTAGAATGGGCCGACTACATAATATATAATGTCTGGCGTATTAAGTGATGCTATGTTTTCTGTTATTTTCATGACATTTTTTTTGATTCAACGTATTGGTAGATTTTTGGTCCCTCTGAAGGCCTAGGTCCTATAGTCACGGTTCGCTACTGGATCTAAGTGAAGGATTAAATTAAACCTGGCCAGAGGCAGGTTTAACTTCAGATTAATGGATGTTGGCCCCCAGGTTGACCTTGGCAATGAGAGAAAATGGATTACCTGGACTATTTCAATGATCTCAGAACAATTAGTGTTTTATCTGCTATCTACTTCTTTTGATTATTTCTCAAGTGGATGTAAATTCTGGTGTAGGCAATCATATGAAAGGTGGAATTATTTAATATCATGTTATATTAGTAATACAAATAATAACAATGTATCAAAAGGAACAATGTATTTATACCTCTATATTTTATATTTTATTATGAATTCGTTTTACTAGCCATTTACCAAACGTATTAATGTGTTGATAATTTATTTTAAATATTGATAATGCTTTTAATATATATACAGTACCAGTCAAAAGTTTGGACACACCTACTAATTCCAGGGTATGCAGAAGATAGCCTTATTTGGTAAAAGACCAAGTCCATATTATGGCAAGAACAGCTCAAATAATCAAAGAGAAACGACAGTCCATCATTACTTTAAGACATGAAGGTCAGTCAATCCTGAAAATATGAAGAACTTTGAAAGTTTCTTCAAGTGCAGTCGCAAAAACCATCAAGCGATATGTTGAAACTGGCTCTCGTGAGTACCGCCACAGGAAAGGGGAAGACCCAGAGTTACCTCTGCTGCAGAGGATAAGTTCATTAGAGTTCCCAGCCTCAGAAATTGCAGCCCAAATAAGTGCTTCACAGAGTTCAAGTAACAGACACATCTCAACATCAACTGTTCAGAGGAGAGTGCGTGAATCAGGCTGAGGAAGCTATTGCAGTGGATGCCCCTCAGCCTGTTGAGATACAAAATGTTGTTCGCTATTTTAGGGATACTGATACACTGATTGTAAAGAAGGTGGATTTTGTGATATTTATTGCGCAAGTGAGTATTTATACTGCCCAAACGAACAAGAAGTCTAAGAAACTGGACATACTGTAATTGTATGTGCGGCTGAATGGTTTTTTGAGTCTTCAGGAATTAACAGCCGAAGCGTTGCAGGGAATCCTGACTGAAGATGTTCCCCCTCCCAGGCCCCTGAGTCGGGATGTGATTTGGATTGGACTGGGACTGAAGATGTTCCCCCTCCCAGGCCCCTGAGTCTGTGTAGGGATGTGATTTGGATTGGACTGGGACTGAAGATGTTCCCCCTCCCAGGCCCCTGAGTCTGTGTAGGGATGTGATTTGGATTGGACTGGGACTGAAGATGTTCCCCCTCCCAGGCCCCTGAGTCGGGATGTGATTTGGATTGGACTGGGACTGAAGATGTTCCCCCTCCCAGGCCCCTGAGTCGGGATGTGATTTGGATTGGACTGGGACTGAAGGAGTCGGTTGTTTTTTTTGTTGATCTGTTTTTGTATTTTGTGTGATGACGTGAGTCCCCCCCTTGTATTTTTTCTCCAGTTTACTAACCATACAGTAGGTTGTGGCAGACAGATGATGAATGATTAATGGCCGTATGAGCTCTTATAAGGTCCTTACTACTGAATAGTGTCAGTTCACATTACATTTGTGTGAACGTCATTATACCAGAGAATAATAATTAATTAGTTCATCAGCCCCAATAGATGTTGCTATGGTTACAGGTGCAAAGCTTATGGGCGTGTGGCAGCAGTGTGTTGGAGGGATATTCGTCCCGTGTAGCTCAGTTGGTAGAGCATGGCGTTTGCAACGCCAGGGTTGTGGGTTCGATTCCCACGGGGGACCAGTATTTAAAAAATATATGCACTCACTAACTAAGTCGCTCTGGATAAGAGCGTCTGCTAAATGACTAAAATGTAAATATTCCTAGGTGTGAGAAGTGTGCAGAAGGGGCATGAGACAAATAACTGTGTCGTTTAGTAGTATCAGGAGAATAAGTGTTTTATTTGTACGGGTGCCCATGGTAGAGACAGGTTAGGGTTAGAGGAGTGCAGGGGGTGTAGTATGCTGAAGCAGTGAAGAAAGTAGAGGAGGACGGATCAAGGGGGAGGGATCCTGAGAGGATCCGTGTGAGGTCTGTGCCAGCACAGAGGGATAGGCCAACGAGTGATGTAAGGTTGGCTTCTTAACGTTCATAGCAATGGTTATCAACTGTACTGCAGAGATGGAACGTAAATCACAGAATATAAATGTTGTGGTGGCAGCTGCAGAGAAGTATTTGGGTATACGAGATCTGATTTCAGAAGAGTTACAGGGTGTGTTGAGGGGTGGTGTCCCGCCTTCCCATTCCGTTGGCATGGTGCAGGAGCAGATAGGGTCAAAGTAGTGGAATGGGGTAGTGTGTTTTTAATTAGTGTAGAGTTAGTTGGAAAGTTGTTTTTTTGGGGGGGGTGTATATTTTCTTTTTTTGTGTAGTAATTTTTTCCCCATTTTGAATGACAAACTATAATGTATATATATTATAGTCCAGCTGGGGGCGGTAATGCAACATATTTGATGCCAACCGCCGTTAAACTCCAAAGGAGAAGAATAAATCGTTTCCGGGCAGGCGCAAACCATTCTTCAGAATGTAGAAAGCGCCAGAACTGTGCTGTCAAGAGGATAACCTTTGTGTCTGTTTGTATTTATTACTACAGGTATGTAATAGCACGTTTAAACTTTCTAATGTCGGAAGAACATGTCATAACATGCTAGTTAACAAATCTATCAAGATATTACCACGTTTGGTGATGGTTGCTATGTGTTGTTTTTGTGTCAAACCGAGTGATTGAAGAACGCGAACAAATATTTTACAAGTCACATAGCTAGAGATTTGGGGTTTGTCTTTTTGAAAGTACTGTACGTCAGTTCAAGGTAATTTAATACAGAATCAATTATCTTGAGATTTAATTGAGATGTTATTGTTTTTGTGTAAAAGAAGTCTCACGAGCTGGTAAAATGGCGTCGTCTACTGTCTGCGTTTAATGATATGACACACAATAGCACCAACAATTGTAATCAGTTAAGAAAAAGACACATGTGAATGTGATTCTTATACGAAAATCTGTGCTTTTCTCCTAAACAACTGCTATTTGCACAATTTTCTAATGATGATAGAGAAAAATGTAGCATGTTCAGTCTCCACTGTTTTGTAAGGATTGATAATCTGCAATCAGAATAGAAATACCTCTTACCAGTAGCAGTACATGGGTAACATCACTGCGGAAGCCAAAAACACATTACAACCTATGTGTTGTGATAATTGGGTTGTTTGAGCTATAACCTATTAGTTCATATGCCTTGCCACTGGGATATTATGGATGATTTTCTATATATGGATGATTTTCTAGTACATATGTTGTAGAATTAAACACCTATATGCCTTAAATGCTTATGGATTGAGAACCAGTTGAAGGGTTAAAACAGAGCAGAGACATTTCTTTAGTGCAAACTCTATGCTTTTGATAACTCCCTGCAGCTGGTCTGGGTATGTCAATGACATGTGATGGAGATACAACGCCTCGTGGTGGCTGTGTGGAGATTGGAGTAACAATGGAACTAGTGTTATCATTAGTTTGTGCTTATGACCTGACACATAGCCACATGCACATAATCTCAAGGGTCCTGATTTCTCTAAGTGGGGCTTCTGTCTCTTATTAGTGGCGTGACTCAAAAGATTATATACATACGTACGTTAAAGAACAATCACACTCTGTATTGACTATATTCACTATCCAGGCATGCATCTGGAGTACAAAGTATCAATCATGTAATTCTGTTTTACCTTTATTATTTCATAACACATTATAAAACATATCAATTAATACTTAAACATGGTTTAAACATGTCATCCGTAACCCATTCTCAACCACATACATCTAAGCATTTATCATTTACCATCCTCCCTGGCCCTTGAGATTATGTGCATGTGGCCATGTGTCAGGTCATAAGGTCATAAGCACAAACAAATGATAACACTAGTTCCACACAGCCATCACGAGGAGTTGTATCTCCATCACGTGTCATTGACATATCCAGACCAGCTGCAGGGAGTTTATGAAAAACACATAAATGTCTCTGCTCTGTATTATCCCTTCAACTGGTTCTCAATCCATAAACATTTTAAGGCATATAGGTGTTTAATTCTACAACATATGTACTTGAAAATCGTCTATAGTATTCAGACCCCTTGACTTTTTCGACATTTTGTTACGTTACAGCCTTATTGTAAAATGTCTTAAATTGTTTTTTTCCCTCATCAATCTACACACAATACCCCATGATGACAAAGCAAAAAACAACAACAACTGAACAATCACATTTCCATAAGTATTCAGACCCTTTACTCAGTACTTTGTTTAAGCACCGTTGGCAGTGATTACAGCCAAAGTCTTAATGTATATGACGCTACAAGCTTGGCACACCTGTATTTGGGGAGTTTCTCCCATTCCTCTCTGCAGATCCTCTCAAGCTCTGTCAGGTTGGATGGGGTGCGTCGCTGCACAGCTATTTTCAGGTCTCCAGAGATGTTCGATTGGGTTTAAGTCCCGGCTCTGGCTGGGCCACTCAAGGACATTCAGAGACTTGTCCCGAAGCCACTCCTGCGTTGTCTTGGCTGTGTGCTTAAGGTCGTTGTCCTGTTGGAAGGTGAACCTTCGCCCCGGTCTTGAGGTCCTGAGCGTACTGGAGGAGGTTTTCATCAAGGATCTCTCTGTACTTTGCTCCAATCATCTTTCCCTTGATCCTGACTAGGCTCCCAGTCCCTGCCGCTGAACAACATCCCCGCAGCATAATGCTTCCACCACCATGCTTCACCATAAGGATGGTGCCAGGTTTCCTCCAGACGTGATGCTTGTCATTCAGGCCAAGAAGTTCAATCTTGGTTTCATCAGACCAGAGTATCTTGTTTCTCATGGTCCGAGTCCTTTAGGTGCCTTTTGGCAAACTCCAAGAGGGCTGTCATGTGCCTTTTGCTGAGGAGTGGCTTCCGTCTGGCCACTCTACCATAAAGGCCTGATTGGTGGAGTGCTGAAGAGATGGTTGTCCTTCTGGAAGGTTCTCACATTTCCATAGAGGAACTCTGGAGCTCTGTCAGAGTGACCATCATGTTCTTGGTCACCTATATAGACAGTTGTGTGACTTTCCAAATAATCTCCAATCAATTGAATTTACCACAGTTGGACTCCAATTAAGTTTTAGAAACATCTCAAGGATGATCAATGGAAACAGGATCCACCTGAGCTCAATTTCGAGTCTCATAGCAAATGTTGTAAAAACTTATGTAAACAAGGTATTTCTGCTGTTTTTATTTTTAATACATTTGCAAAAATGTCTAAGAAACTGTTTTCACTTTGTCATTATGAGGTATTGTGTGTAGATTGATGAGGATTTTTTTTATTTAATCCATTTCAGAATAAGGCTGTAATGAATCAAATTGTGGAAAAAGTAAAGGGGTCTGAGTACTTTCCTAATGCACTGTACATACCCAAAAGTGGACCTAGAAGTTTGTCCTTAAATATCTATTGGGAGCCCATCTGGACCTTCCGCTTTACCTCCCTTCATATCGAAAATAGCAGCAGATATTTCAACACCATCCAATTCATTTTCCAGATCCAATTTAGTGTCTTCTGAAGTAGAGGGAAAATCAAGACCTGACTAGTTCAGTTCTCAGGAGATTCAGAGTTGTAAAGTGTGTTGTAGTAGGAAGCAAATGTTTGGTTTATTTCTACAGGATCCATTGATAATTGTCCTTGTAAATTATGAATTGCATTAAAGGCTGAATTTTACTTCTTACTGTGCCAGGCCAGCAATTTACCAGGTTTTTCACCTTGATCATAGAAGGACTGTTTCAGCCTAGTTAAGCTGTTTGCAGCCTTAGAGGTGGGAAGTTCTTCATACTGAGCTTTAAGACCAAATCATTCCTTGTTTACTTCTACTGAGTTATCCAAAAAAGCTTCCCTCTCCAATTCTCTCATTTTGCTATCCGTCTCTCATTTTCTGATTTATTAGATTTGAAACTGGTAAAACGTATAATTTGCCCTGAAATATGTGCTTTGAAAGCCTCCCATCTGGTACTCGCTGACGTTTGGTCAGTGTTCAATGTCAAATAAACATCTATAGGCACTCCAACGTAATGTAAGAAGTCTGGGTCCTTTAACCATCTGGGATGCAAGCGCTACTTGAGGATCCTTTTACTAGTTTTGTATCCCTATAGAATAATCACACAAGGGAATGGTCATTCAAAACAATAGTATCATATCCATTTCCTGCTACATTGGGAAGCAATGAGCAAGAAACTAAAAAGTAGTCTACATGAGAATATGATTTAAATGTTGACAAGTAACATGAATACTCCCTTTTACTCGGGTTCTGAGTCCTCCAAGGTTCACATAGATTTAAGTCCTGAATTAAATGCTGTAATTTCTTTCTACTCTGCGAGTGGGAAGTGTCTAAACCAGAGGAACGATCTAGATGAGGATCATGAGTGCAATTAAAGTCCTCTGCCATTAGGACCTTACCAGGAATGGAGGCTATCAATAGAAATACATTCTCAAAGAATTTGGGATTATCATCATTAGGACCATAAACATTAACCAGATTAATATGCTCATTCAAAAGAGTTCCCTGTATCAAAATGTATCTACCAGCTGTATCAGTTATAATAGTATCCACTTGAAACGGAACAGATTAGTGAATTAAAACCATAACACCATGAGAATGAGAGGAGAAACAGGATGCTATTACTTGCCCTTGTCATCTCCTGCATACTTTAAGTAGCTCATCCTTCAACAGGTGAGTTTCTTGTAGGAACACAATAGATGAATGAAGTTGTTTAAGCCTAGTAATAACCTGATTTAAGCTTGGATAGTTTACAAACTCCACGGACATTCCACAAAGTAAATTTTAGTTCTGCATTTGAAGTCATTTAACCAAAGATGTAAACATGGAATAAGCTATAGCATAACAAGCTAACCGAGACAATCAACGCTTCCTCAACCACCTCCCCCTAATCGTAGAGTGTAAACTGGTGAACGACTGATCTTTTAAAGAGAGCAGTCTAACCTCAGCGACGCTAAACAAAACAAAGTATCTACTGCCTTCTCTCGGCCATTACTTCTCACGAACAAAACAAAAGGCCTATCTTGCAAGATGTTATGTGAAATATCACAACAAAAGGCCTATCTAGTGAGATGAAATGTGAAATATCACGTATTTCTTTGAAAAGTAGCAAAGAATAGCTCCACCTAAAACAGTAACGCTAGTTAGTGAAGCCTGAGACTAACGTTAACGTTACAGTATGGACCGTCCAAAATAGTGGTAGATGATCCACAACACAGGGTCTGCTGCTAGTAGCTACCAAGTAACAATATGGCCCATACGTATAGCGTTAATGTAGTATACCATGATACGTTTATAAACCAAAAAAAAGTTTCAAAGATCAGAAATGAACAGCCTATGTGAGAAAAAGAGATATCATTGAATATGTGCTACATTACCCAAAGGCCCTTTGCACATGATGTTAGGCTTGCACCTGAGTGTCAATCATTTTAGTCCAAGGATATGATCAAAAGGCCTCCATCATTCTTAAATGGAAGAAGTTTGGAACCACCAATATATTTTCTAGAGCTGGCCGCCCGGACAAACTAAGCAATCGGGGGAGAAGGGCCTTGGTCAGGGAGGTCACCAAGAAGCCGGTGGTCACTCTGACAGAGCTCCAGAGTTCCTCTGGAGATGGGAGAACCTTCCAGAAGGACAACCATCTCTGCAGCACTCCACCAATCAGGCCTTTATGGTAGAATGGCTTGACGGAAGCCACTCCTCATGAAAATGCACATGACTGCCCGCTGGGAGTTTGCCAAAAGAAACCTAAAGGACTCTCAGACCATGAGAAACAAGATTCTCTGGTCTGATGAAACCAAGATTGAACTCTTTGGCCTGAATGCCAAGCGTCACGTCTGGAGGAATCCTGGCACCATCCCAACGGTGAAGCATGGTGGTGGCAGCATCATGCTGTGGGGATGTTTTTCAGTGGCAGGGACTGGAAGACTAGTCAGGATCGAGGGAAAGATGAACGGAGCAAAGTACAGAGAGACCTGAAAATAGCTGTGTGGCGACACTCCCCATCTAACCTGACAAGCTTGAGAGGATCTGCAGAGAAACTCCCCAAATACAGGTATGCCAAGCTTGTAGCGTCATACCCAAGAAGACTTGAGGCTGTAATCACTGCCAAAGGTGCTTCTACAAAGTACTGAGTAAAGTCTGAATATATATATTTTTATATTGTTATTTTTGCAAAAATTGTGTCATAAAACGTAGCGGTCAAACAGGGAAATTGTTCCAATCATTTTTCCTTTTTATTCATTTTAGAAACACTTAAAATAAGGGCTGTGTTTCGTGTAGGCTTACCCTTGCGTGACTTTGCTAACAGGTATTGTGTCAATTTAAAACTTGCACAAGACAGTTCACAGAATTGACCATTTAAATAAATGTAGCCTATTTATTCATTACTAAATTTAGCTAACATTAGATAGTTAACCCAGAGATCCTTACCTTTGACTCGATTCGGCAATTTTGTCCAGATCATCATGGCATTTGTAGTTCTTTATGATAGCCACATTAGCAGCTAATTACCATTTCATTTTTGTGGGGGTAAATATAGGCAAATATATTGATAAAAGTAATCTTGTCCTAGAGAGATTTACACAGTTATCAAAACGCCACTCCAGGGTAAGCCTACACGAAACACAGCCCTTATTTTAAGTGTTTCTAAAATCCCCTATGGGAAAAATGGTGTAAAAATGATTGGAACCATTTCCCTGTTATGACTGCTAGGTTTTATGGGTATTATCATTTATACTGTGGTACACAATTGGTGTGCATTTACATGAAGCTAGTGGGGTGTGGATGAGCTGAGACACGTGGTAAGATGGCGGACAAGAAAAAAGTGGAATGGGGGATTGCAGTGGGGGATGCACAAACCTTCTGGAAGATCTGATGATGGAGAAGATGGTGGACAAGGGAAAAGTGGAATATGTTTTGAGTGAATATGGAATGGAAGATCACACACAACTTTTAGAAGAGCTACAGGAGGAAAGTGAACGTGACGAGAGTGAGGATGAATTAACTGTGGTGGCAGGTGCAGTGATGACCGCTGAGAAGGAGCTGAGTGTAGAGGGAAGCAGTGTGGCGAGGGAGGTTATTGTCTAATGTAAAAAGAGGGATACGTCCTCCAGTAGCTTCAGAGATGGAACCAAAAGATTGAACGTTGGCTAATAGGATTGATGGAAGAGGCAGTTTACTCGCTCGCCGTCGGATCCTTACAAGGCACCCCGATCTACGTCCGCGATATCTCCTCCTCTTCCTCACGCGGATTCCTGTGAGTAGGCAGAGACCAAGAGAGAGTGATGGGAAGAATATGTGCTTCAGTAAGGTGGGCTTTTTCACATTTATAATAATATAATAATAATATGCCACTTAGCAGACGCTTTTATCCAAAGAGACTTACAGTCATGCGTGCATGCATTTTTGTGTATGGGTGGTCCCGGGGATCGAACCCACTACCCTGGCATTACAAGCGCCGTGCTCTACCAGCTGAGCTACAGAGGACCATTTATAGCAATGGTTGTCAATTGTACTGCAGAAATGGATCAAAAGTACCAGAAAATAGAGGCTGTGGTGGCAGCGGCAGAGAAGTACTTGGGATTGCGAGGATTTACTGCAGAACAGCTGCAGGGGGTGTTGAGTGGTAGTGGTCTGGCGTAGGACTAGATGGTGTTAAATAGTGGAATGGGGTGGTGGGTTTTTGTCGTGGAACCTAAATGAATAATTATTTTTTATCAGCAAGCTGGAGAGGTTCCAACAAACTTAAAAGCATCATAGTACACGTCGGTTGGGAGCTCTGCCGGGGCAGTCCCGTTAGTTGTCCTATATACTGCTTACACAGACAAGTTATATTTGCAAGATTTAGCTTATTAATCATTAATTAATCATTAACATTTGGTTCCTGCATGTAACCGACCAATACCTCACAAGGCTTCTTCTCTCCAAGCTGAGACCTTGAAACTGAGATATCCCTTTTGGTTCCCAGAACAATGTTCTTGGCGTATTGCCAATTGGTCTGAGGAGGTCAGTCACCTGCACGAACCAAGAACATTTTCCCTCACATTTTTTAGAGCGGGCTAATACTTGGCAGGGCAATTTTGTATTAATTACTGTATCAATGAATTTAATGTATGTAGTCTGTGAATGGCCTCACACACCAGTACAGTAGGTGGCGGTGTATGCACCTAAAAGTTGGATGCGCTCTGCCAACCAAATCCCAAAGAAGAAAAAGGATGCAAATGCACGTCGCTTGACCCGTATGGAGAATGTGAAAAAGGAGCAAAGTTCATCTTTATTATTGATGTTTGATGAATAGTATCTACTACCCTATGTAAAGATGGGATATATAATATACCCCATAAGAGAGTTTGTGTAAAACCTGATGCAATGCAAGAAATGTAAAAAGTTTGGCCACATGTCAAGTGTTTGCAGACAGAAGGAATATGTTATTGAAGAGCATGTGAATGTAAAATGTTGTAACTGTGGTGGGGGTCATATTCCTGAATTCCCAGAGTGCCCTGTTAGGGTGAAAGAGGTTGAGGTGTCAAGGATCAGGGCTGTACAGCAAATCTCCTATGTGGAGGCGGTGAAGAGAGTTATAGTAGCAAGAGGCCACAGTTCTGAAGAAGATATGGCGGTGGATGCACTGCAACCAGTTGCAAATGTTATACGTCAATCAAGTGATCTCACTTATTTTGAAGGTGGATTTTTTAGTATTTACAGCCACCGTTATTATTTGTACTGCACAAGAAGTCCAAGAAGCTGGACATCATTATATCTGCAGCTGATAAGTTTTTGGGCCTCCAAGACTTCACGGCAGAAGCCCTGCAAGGACTACTGTTGCCAGAAAATGTTCCGCCCTCACAGGATCCTTCTGAGCCTGTGTAGGGACCTGATTAGAACAGAAAAGCAGGCTGATTTAATTTAAATTATGTTATCGACAGTTTGTATGATAAAAAAAAAAATATACTGCATACACTGAACAAACATATACATGCAACATGTAATGTTTTGGTCCCATCTTTCATGAGGTGAAATAAAATATTCCAGAAATGTCCCAGACAAAAACTTATTTCTAAAATGTTTTGCACAAATTTGTTTACATCCCTGTTAGTGAATATTTCTCCTTTGCCAAGATGATCCATCCACCTGACAGATGTGGCATATCAAGAAGCTGATTAAATAGCATGATCATCATTACACAGGTGCACCTTGTGCTGGGGACAAGAGTAGCTGAGTAGGTGCTTGGCATCATCTAATGGGGATCCCTAACAAATACAAAAATGACACTCTAAAATATGCAGTTTTTTCACACAACACAATGCCACAGATGTCTCAAGTTTGGAGGGAGCATGCAATTGGCATGCTGACTGCAGGAATGTCCACCAGAGCTGTTGCCAGAGAATGTTAGGTTAATTTCACAGACCACAATCAACAGCCTGATTAACTTCATGCAAAGGAGAAGTGTCCCGGAGGAGGCAGCGGCAGCTACCCACTTCTCCAGTGCTTCATTTTTAAATTGGGCGGTGCCGGAACCAAAAGTGAGCCCGAGAGGGGGGTGACCTGGGGGGCTCTGAGGTACCAGAACGGATAAAAACAACCAACCTTTATAACAAAGCATTGCATGCATTATCATGGCTTTCGCGTACAGGCATAGAGCAGTGGTGTGGAGCCGCTTGCAGAAGTTACACACATTTCATGCAATTCTAATTCAGTTTAGATGACAAGACTTTTGCAGAATCTTTTTGAATACCTCACAAATGACCAAAACGACAGGCTAATTTGACACTGAGAATCTTAGTCCACTCTGTGCATAACATATTTTAGTTTTCGGAACAGAACTGTATCAAGATCAGCTGTTTCGTCGATTAGAACATTTGCAGAATATCGGCCAAAATCCATCTCCTTCCATCTTCTCCCACTGCCGGCCAGTGGTCTTCCTCTCACTACCATATTGGGTACATTTACATTTACATTTTAGTCATTTAGCAGACGCTCTTATCCAGAGCGACTTACAGTTAGTGAATACATTTTATTTTTTATTTTTTATACTGTCCCCCTGTGGGAATCGAACCCACAACCCTGGCGTTGCAAACGCCATGCTCTATCAACTGAGCTACATCCCTGCCGGCCATTCCCTCCCCTACCCTGGACAACGCTGGGCCAATTGTGCGCCGCCCATGAGTCTCCCGGTCGCGGCCGGCTGCGACAGAGCCTGGATTCGAACCAGGATCTCTAGTGACACAGTTAGCACTGCGATGCAGTGCCTTAGACCACTGCGCCACTCAGGAGCCCTGGTAGTGAGTGGAAACGCCAACCGGATGCTTCACAATTATACATCCAGTGAAATATCTGTCTCATTCTTCTATCTGTGGCTGCACTGTGGTAGTGGGGGAACAGGAAGTTCCAGGCAGGCACGCACCATTCTTCAGTATAAAGAAAGCGCCAGAACTGTGATGTCAAGAAGATAACCTTTGTGTCAGTTTCTTTTTATTACTATAGGTATGTGTTATGACGAGTTTCTCATCAAGTAATTCAGAATGCAAGATAATAGTTAAACACTTAGATGGAGAGGTGGTTCAAAATATTTAATATTACAGTACCAGATTCACATGACAGGCGGTACCGGCGTAGCCTATTGTCATCTGAATGACTTGCATAGAAAACCTCTTAGTTTATATAATGCTTTTCAGAGCTAATTCCATCCAACAGTTGCCAACCATTATTGAGTGTCACTCCTCGCCACATATAGGATCACCCTATATGGTATCATGTTGCACCCTAGTCAGGATATTCCATCACGTACTCCTTCTAAGATTAGCACCAGTGGCCCCCCAGCTATCTTGGCCCGCATACCTTCTGGCACCCACCAGTGACAGAAATATATATATGGAATGTATGTCATCCTCCAAATCCTTATGCAGCTCTCAATATTCCAAATATTAGCTAATACTTTATAAAATACGTAATATCAGTATGTAATAGCACATTTACACTTTCTAATGTCGAAAGAACATGTCATACAATGCTAGGTAACAAATCCATTAAGGTATTATCACGTCTGGTAAAGGTTTGATGTGTTCTTTTTATGTCAAACTGAGTAAACCTGGTAACTATTTTACAAGTCACATGGCTAGATACTTTGGGTTTGTCTGAATGGATGTACATCATTTCCTCAAGGTGATTTCATAAAGAATCAATTTATTTTAGATTTCCGAGTTTGTTTAGCATTTTTGGTTTTGTGTCAAATTAACGAGCTGGTAAAATGGCGCCACCCACTCAGTCAGCATCAACGGATTGCAGTGCAGCAGAGAGACTATTTCACGGTTGCACTACTGTTTTGAAGCTGAATGTAATGATTATCAGTTTTCTACGTGTACTAATATTCAGACACATTCAGTAGTTTCTGTATTTATCGATAAGTGTTACTATTGTGTGAACGGAAAATACAATTGGTTTTTGATTGAAGTAATACAGTGAAGACAAGGTTATTCAGGACAATAGTACATAGTGCTGCCTAAAACAAACAGTGACCTTGTACTAAATGGCTTTTGTAATTTATGCATTTACTGTACCAGTCAAAAGTTTGGACACACCTACTCATTCAAGGGTTTTTCTTAATTTTTTACTGTTTTCTACATTGTAGAATAATAGTGAAGACATCTAAAGTATGAAATAACACATATGGAGTCATGTAGTAACCATAAGGTGTTAAACAAATCAAATATATTTTAGATTTTAGATTCTTCAAAGTAGCCATCCTTTGCCATGATGACAGCTTTGTAGAATCTTTGTAATCTACAATGTAGAAAATAGTAAAAATAAAGAATTTGGGAAAATCTGCTATAGGTTAAGTTCTGGCACCTCAAATATCTAGCGCTTAAGCTCATGTTCCTCTTATAGAATGTTAGCTCAACAGTATTGTGGAGCTCCTGCACCTAAATATAAACAGTACCAGCACCCAAAATGAGTACCGGCACCTATTTCAGCCCAAGTCAAGCACTGAATTAGATAATTTAACAAGAAGAAATATAATATATTTTTAGAGATTAAAGAAAGTGCAAGAACTGTCAAGACACTAACTTTTTGTGTCTGTTTCTCAATTTTACTACAGGACGACTAGAATTAAATCTGATGCCGGTAACATCAATAGTGAGGACAAACCCAGCCAGCCTCGCTCCTTCCACACTGAGTCCAAACCTACAGTCATTGGGTCCTGATTGTGACAGTGGAGCCCAGTTTGCTATGCAGGATCCAGAGATGGCATCAGTGAAGCTGGAAGACTGCCGTCAAACACTGGAGCGGAATATCAACATTAAAGATGAAGAAGAGGAAGAGGAGGAGAATATTGGGGAATCTGTTTCTCATGGTAAGAGCAGGTTCTATCTAACTAAGTTTGTGTTATTCATTCCAACTTCTCACTGTGCATGAAAAGTTGGAGTATAACTGTTTCATGATGAACTGTTTCAATGAGAAGGTAGATATTATTTCATGCTACTGACACTTACATGGTTTTACACCAGTATTGCCAGCATTTGTTTTATTCACTGGGCTATCTGGAGTGATCAGAGAGTAGACTAAAGAAGTGAAGTAGACAAACTGCCAATGTTTTAAAGTTCTATTAAAAGAGTCAGTGTAGTTACTAACCCTTGTGATAGTGAGTGGAGGATCACACTAACCCTTGTGATAGTGAGTGGAGGATGATATGGCTTCTACATCTGCATTGCTTGCTCTTTGGGGTTTTAGGCTGGGTTTCTATAATGCACTTTGTGACAACTTCTGATGTAAAAAGGGCTTCATAAAATACATTTGATTGACATCTATATCACACCAACTGACTGGTTCTTCTAATGTTGTTCACACAGGAGATCATGTTGAGACATTCTCTACATCCAGAGAGCAACAGCAGGAAGATCACAGAGCTAAGAGGTCTCACCACTGCCCACATTGTGAGGAGTTTTTCTCAATTCTATCAAAGCTAAAAATACACTTACAAAAACACACAGGAGAGAATCTGTATTCCTGTACTGACTGTGGGAAGAATTTCACTACATCACAGACTCTGACGGTTCATCAGAGAGTGCACACAGGAGAGAAGTCTTACTCCTGCTCTGACTGTGTAAAGTGCTTCACAACATCAACTGATCTAAAAATTCATCAGAGAACACACACAGGAGAGAAGCCTTACTCCTGCTCTGACTGTGGGGCAAGTTTCTCTCAGCAGAGCACCTTTAAACAACATAAACGTATACATACAGGAGAGAAGCCTTACTCCTGCTCTGACTGTGGGGCAAGTTTCTCTCAGCAGAGCACCTTTAAACGACATAAACGTATACATACAGGAGAAAAGCCTTACTCTTGCTCTGACTGTGGGGCAAGTTTCTCTCAACTGGGCCACTTTAAAATACATGAACGTATACATACAGGAGAGAAGCCTTACTCCTGCTCTGACTGTGTAAAGTGCTTCACAACATCAACTGATTTAAAAATTCATCAGAGAACACACACAGGAGAGAAGCCTTACTCCTGCTCTGATTGTGTAAAATGCTTCACAACATCAAGTGAGCTAAAAATTCATCAGAGAACACACACAGGAGAGAAGCCTTACTCCTGCTCTGATTGTGTAAAATGCTTCACAACATCAAGTGAGCTAAAAATTCATCAGAAAACACACACAGTAGAGAAGCCTTACTTCTGCTCTGACTGTGGGAAGAGTTTCTCTCGACTGGGCAGCTTAAAAAAACATGAACGTATACACACAGGAGAGAAGCCTTACTCCTGCTCTGACTGTGGGGCAAGTTTCTCTCAACTGGGCCACTTTAAACAACATAAACCTATACATACAGGAGAGAAGCCTTACTCCTGCTCTGACTGTGTAAAGTGCTTCACAACATCAACTGATCTAAAAATTCATCAGAGAACACACACAGGAGAGAAGCCTTACTCCTGCTCTGATTGTGGGAAGAGTTTCTCTCGACTGGGCAACTTAAAAACACATGAACGTATACACACAGGAGAGAAGCCTTACTCCTGCTCTGAATGTGGGACAAGTTTCTCTCAACTCAGCACCTTAAAACAACATGAACGTATACACACAGGAGAGAGGCCTTACTGCTGCTCTGAATGTGGGACAAGTTTCTCTCAACTCGGCTCCTTAAAACAACATGAACGTATACACACAGGTGAGAAGCCTTACTTTTGCTCTGACTGTGTAAAATGCTTCACAACATTAACTGAACTAAAAGTTCATCAGAGAACACACACAGGAGAGAATCCTTACTCCTGCTCTGATTGTGTAAAATGCTTCACAACATCAACTGAGCTAAAACTTCATCAGAGAACACACACAGGAGAGAAGCCTTACTCCTGCTCTGATTGTGGGGCAAGTTTCTTTCGACTGGGCAACTTAAAAACACATGAACGTATACACACTGGAGAGAAGCCTTACTCCTGCTCTGACTGTGGGGCAAGTTTTTCTCAACTGGGCAGCTTAAAAACACATGAACGTATACACACAGGAGAGAAGCCCTACTCCTGCTTTGACTGTGGGGCAAGTTTTTCTCAACTGGGCACCTTAAAAAGACATGAACGTATACATACAGGAGAAAAGCCTTACTCCTGCTCTGACTGTGTAAAATGCTTCACAACATCAACTGAGCTAAAAGTTCATCAGAGAACACACACAGGAGAGAACCCTTCCTTCTGCTCTTAATATTGCAAGAGTTTCTCCCGTTTGGGCAATGTAAAAACACACCAACGGTTACACACTGGAGAAAAGACCTATCACTGCACTGACTGTGAGACGAGATGCTACAGATTGGGCAATTTAAAAGACACTAACGTATACATAAGAAGTGGTAGTGGATTGGATCAAATGAAGAAAGCGTAGAACACTATTGTAATCCTATTGTTTCTCACTGTTAGAGAACTGTGCAGAGAAAAGGGAACGTAGTAGAATGTTAGCATCTCTTTACTTTACTGATCAGTGTTCACCTTGTCAGTTTTGCTGTGTTTAGATAGCTTCTACTGTATAGATATTGAGATTACCTTGGATTTGCCCTTAGGGTTGAATATCCTCTGTGAGGCGTCTCACAATGGAGTCTGGTTGACTGGGTGGTACTGCTTCCCTCTGCAGTTTTCTGTGGGAATGAGCTAGTAGACACAACATACGCTGAGTGTACAAAACATTACGGACACCTGCTCTTTCCATGACAGACTGACCAGGTGAACCCAGCTGAAAGCTATGATCCTTAATGATGTAGTTGTGGTGTATTTATTATGAATCACCATTAGCTTTCAGCAGAAAACAAGAAACTGCAGTTGCAGTGGGCTAAGGAATGAAAACACTGGACATTGGAGAATTTGAAAAACATTGCCTGGTCTGATGAATCCCAGTTCCTGCTGTTTCACGCTGATGGGGGGACTAGGGTATGGAGGAAACCACGTACATGCATCCATGCCGTGTGTCAGCATTGCAGGCTGGTGGTGGTGGTGTGGGGTGGGATTTCATGGCACACATTGAGCCCCTTGATATAAGTGGAGCATCATTTGAATGCCACAGGATATCTAAACATCATTGCCAATCAGGTGCATCCCTTCATGGCAGCAGTTATCCATCTGCAAATAGATTTTTTTCAGCAGGATTATACCCCATGCAACAAGGCTTGTCCAGGAATGGTTCCAAGAACATGACACTGTAGTGACCAAAAGAACATGATAGTACCATGGTATTTATTTCATGGTACTACCATGTCAGGAACACACCATGGTAGTTGCACCAGTACCATGGTATTTTCCTGACATGGTAGTACCATGGTATTCTTTAGAAACATAGAGAGAAGATACGGCCAGATCTGTCATAACAGCCCAGAAGTAAAGCCAGATTGAATTGACAATATAGGGGGGTTGGCAACTAGGTTTGGCCTCCAGTCAATGTGTTGCTGAGCTTGTAGCTAGTCTGCGGTTCAGAACATAATTAGCCTATTAACAAATAGCCTATAGCTGCCCAATTCATAGTCCTACACAGTGAAGCTACACTACACATTTAACACGTGGTTAGTGGGCTAATCAATTCAATGACCATAACATAATAATGTCCATCTGATTACAGTGGTAAAATCACCAATGTCTATATTAATAGTCCAACTGTTCTATTCAAATATATTTATCATATTTCTCCAGTATCAAACCAGTGTGTCTTGTTTGCAACGAAACTGTCGCTGTTTGGGAAGAGTTCAATCTGAGATGTTATTATGAATCTAAGCATGGTACTTTCAGAAGTAGATTCAGAAGTCCGACGCAGAAAGGAAGGTAGGCCTAAGGAGTGAACACCCTGTGTGTTTTACAGTGGCCATTTTATTATGTACATATTTTATTAATATTATTGAACCTTTATTTAACTCGGCAGTTCCTATTGACTTACACAAATCCAGAAGGAGTCAGTAGAAACCATATTTGTTTAAGCAAGTCAGCCATATCAGCTATGTTTTTTTTAAGGCAGTAAATGAGGCTGAATAAACGTTTTCGCTGCCAGACTTTGCTCCGGTGGCTGATAGCCAGGTGTAGCAGTGGTAAGGATTCACTCTATGGTGTTGAAAGGAAAGCTCAAACTTTATGTTGGACTAACAATAATTATGTTACAAATGTTTAAGCGTTCTGATATTGTCACTAATCTGGATTTAGACTGTCTGCTACTTCAGGTCTAAATAGGGGTATAATCTATACCTTGTGACAATGTAGGACTACTGAAACCATTGTAAGACAGACTTGACTTATGGTAAGGGTTTTTTCAGCTGTTCTGGCACACAAAATTTTTTCCTCGAGTCAAGCCGAAGTCTGTAGCCGAAGGGGAAGGGGGTTATTGGTCAACAGTAGGTATTCTTCATTAAAGTCTTTGTTAAAGTATTTCTCAATTAAAAAATCTGCATGAAAACGACTCGTCTCTCATTTAATGACAAACATCTTAGTTAAATGTAAAATTGCACGACTAAGATTTCCTCGGCAAAAACATCAACATTAAAGACAGATTTCTTGAGTTTTCTGACTATTTTGAGGAAGTGGTTATAGACCCTTTTCCAGTACATGACACACTGACGTCACAAACAGATGCGTGCGACTCTTGGCAGCAGTAGTCTAGATTTACATTTTTATTACTTCTAAACAAAATAACTTTTTTGGGTTCTCATACACTTACAATTATGTTTTGATTCTTGCTTGAACAGTCGCTATGATTATATTTGGTTGTGTGTGATCTTTGCAAAATACCTTCGATGCAGCAGTTGTTAGCTAGAATGCGTATGCTGATTGATATAGGCTGTAGCAAAAGCTAGCCAAAGAGCCATTTTACTGGTTGAAGTGTTTTTTAAGTATAATGCAGTTGATTTGTGATGATGCCACAAACATTATATTAAGCAGGGCATTCATACGAGCCTTAAAATCCAATTATAATCCAAAGTAGTGTGAAATGCACTCATAAGCAACATGTAAATAGAGGCTTTTTTTGTTGGCGTTCTATAAGAACTCCCCCTTGTTCTGCCACCAACTCGCGCCCATCCCCCTCTTGCATCTATGTTTGTTAACATAGAAAGGGGTCTATGGCGTCTCAAAATGGACAAACCGTACTACAGCCGTTTTTTCTCGTTTTTCAAGCAAAGGTCTTTAAGGGAATATGCGAGCACAGTGTCTGCAACACCACTAAGCAAGGGGCACCACCAAGCAAGCGGCACCATGAAGATCAAGGAGCTCTCCAAACAGGTCAGCGACAAAGTTGTGGAAAATTACAGATCAGTGTTGGGTTCTAAAAAAATATCAGAAACTTTGAAAATTCCACGGAGCACCGTTAAATCCATTATTAAAAAATGCAAAGAATATGGCACCACAACAAACCTGTCAAGAGAGGGCCACCCACCAAAACTCACGGACCAGGCAAGGAGGGCATTAATCAGAGATGCAACAAAGAGGCCAAAGAAAACCCTGAAGGAGCTGCAAAGCTCCACAGCGGAGATTGGAGTATCTGTCCATAGGACCACTTTAAGCCGCACACTCCACAGAGCTGGGCTTTACGGAAGAGTGGCCAGAAAAAAGCCATTGCTTCAAGTAAAAAGTAAGAAAACACATTTGGTGTTCGCCAAAGGGCATGTGGGAGACTCCCCAAACAAATGGAAGAAGGTACTCTGGTCAGATGAGACTAAAATGTAGCTATTTGGCCATCAAGGAAAACGCTATATCTGGCACAAACCCAACACCTCTCATCACCCCGAGAACACCATCCCCACAGTGAAGAATGGTGGTGGCATGTTTTTCATCAGCAGGGACTGGGAAACTGGTCAGAATTGAAGGAATGATGGAGAATGATGGTGCTAAATACAGGGAAATTCTTGAGGGAAACCTGTTTCAGTCTTCCAGAGATTTGAGACTGGGACAGAGGTTCACCTTCCAGCAGGACAATGACCCTAAGTATACTGCTAAAGCAACACTTGAGTGGTTTAAGGGGAAACATTTAAATGTCTTGGAATTGCCTAGACAAAGCCCAGACCTCAATCCAATTGAGCATCTGTGGTATGACTTAAAGATTGCTGTACACCTGCGGAACCCATCCAACTTGAAGGAGCTGGAGCAGATTTGCCTTGAATAATGGGCAAAAATCCCAGTGGCTAGATGTGCCAAGCTTAGAGAGACATACCCCAAGAGACTTGCAGCTGTAATTGCTGCAAAAGGTGGCTCTACAAAGTATTGACTTGGGGTGGTAGGCATGTCGTGCAAATTAAATGATACAAACCCCCCAAAAATCAATTTTAATTCCAGGTTGTAAGGCAATAAAATAGGAAAAATGCCAAGGGGGGTGAATACTTTCACAAGCCACTGAATGTAAGATTACTTGGTTTGTATTCAGGGGACTAGGTACAGTGGAGAAAAAAAGTATTTAGTCAGCCACCAATTGTGCAAGTTCTCCCACTTAAAAAGATGAGAGAGGCCTGTAATTTTCATCATAGGTACACGTCAACTATGACAGACAAAATGAGAAAAAAAAATCCAGAAAATCACATTGTAGGATTTTTTATTAATTTATTTGCAAATTATGGTGGAAAATAAGTATTTGGTCAATAACAAAAGTTTCTCAATACTTTGTTATATACCCTTTGTTGGCAATGACGCAGGTCAAACGTTTTCTGTAAGTCTTCACAAGGTTTTCACACACTGTTGCTGGTATTTTGGCCCATTCCTCCATGCAGATCTCCTCTAGAGCAGTGATGTTTTGGGGCTGTCGCTGGGCAACACAGACTTTCAACTCCCTCCAAAGATTTTCTATGGGGTTGAGATCTGGAGACTGGCTAGGCCACTCCAGGACCTTGAAATGCTTTTTACGAAGCCTCTCCTTCGTTGCCCGGGCGGTGTGTTTGGGATCATTGTCATGCTGAAAGACCCAGCCACGTTTCATCTTCAATGCCCTTGCTGATGGAAGGAGGTTTTCACTCAAAATCTCATGATACGTGGCCCCATTCATGCTTTCCTTTACACAGATTAGTCGTCCTGGTCCCTTTGCAGAAAAACAGCCCCAAAGCATGATGTTTCCACCCCCATGCTTCACAGTAGGTATGGTGTTCTTTGGATGCAACTCAGCATTCTTTGTCCTCCAAACACGACGAGTTGAGTTTTTACCAAAAATATATTTTGGTTTCATCTGACATTCTCCCAATCCTCTTCTGGATCATCCAAATGCACTCTAGCAAACTTCAGACGGGCCTGGACATGTACTGGCTTAAGCAGGGGGACACGTCTGGCACTGCAGGATTTGTGTCCCTGGCGGCGTAGTGTGTTACTGATGGTAGGCTTTGTCACTTTGGTCCCAGCTCTCTGCAGGTCATTCACTAGGTCCCCCCGTGTGGTTCTGGGATTTTTGCTCACCATTCTTGTGATCATTTTGACCCCACGGGGTGAGATCTTGCGTGGAGCCCCAGATCGAGGGAGATTATCAGTGGTCTTGTATGTCTTCCATTTCCTAATAATTGCTCCCACAGTTGATTTCTTCAAACCAAGCTGCTTACCTAATGCAGATTCAGTCTTCCCAGCCTGGTGCAGGTCTACAATTGTGTTTCTGGTGTCCTTTGACAGCTGTTTGGTCTTGGCCGTAGTGGAGTTTGGAGAGTGACTGTTTGAGGTTGTGGACAGGTGTCTTTTATACTGATAACAAGTTCAAACAGGTGCCATTAATACAGGTAACGAGTGGAGGACAGAGGAGCCTCTTAAAGAAGAAGTTACAGGTCTGTGAGAGCCAGAAATCTTGCTTGTTTGTAGGTGACCAAATACTTATTTTCCACCATAATTTGCAAATAAATTCATTAAAAATCCTATAATGTGATTTTCTGGATTTTTTTCCCTCAATTTGTCTGTCATAGTTGACGTGTACCTATGATGAAAATTACAGGCCTCTCTCATCTTTTTAAGTGGGAGAACTTGCACAATTGGTGGCTGACTAAATACTTTTTTTCCCCACTGTATGTTTTAGTAGTGGTTTGTTTGCAGCAATTCAACCATGAAGGCCTGATTCACGCAGTCTCCTCTGAATAGTTGATGTTGAGATGTGTCTGTTACTTGAACTCTGTGAAGCATTTATTGGGGCTGCAATTTCTGAGGCTGGTAACTCTAATGAACTTATCCTCTGCAGCAGAGGTAACTCTGGGTCTTACTTTCCTGAGGCGGTCCTCATGAGGGCCAGTTTCATCATAGCACTTGATGGTTTTTGCGACTGCACTTGAAGAAACTGTAAGTTCTTCACATTTTCCGGATTGACTGACCTTCATGTCTTAAAGTAATGATGGACTGTCATTTCTCTTTGATTATTTGAGCTGTTCTTGCCATAATATGGACTTGGTCTTTTACCAAGAGGACTATCTTCTGTATACCACTCCTACCTTGTCACAACACAACTGATTGGCTCAAACACATGAAAAGGTAAGAAATTCCACAAATTAACTTTTAACAAGGCACACCTGTTAATTGAAATTCTATATTGTGCAAAGCTGTCATCAAGGCAAAGGGTGGCTACTTCGTAGAATCTCAAATATTAAATATATTTTGATTTGTTTAACACTTTTTTGATTACTACATGATTCCATATGTGTTATTTCATAGTTTTGATGTCTTCACTATTATTCTACAATGTAGAAAATTTTCAAAAATAAAATAAAAATAAAAACTTGAATGAGTAGGTGTCCAAACATTTGACTGGTACTGTATATACACTGCTCAAAATAATTAAGGGAACACTAAAATAACACATCCTAGATCTGAATGAATGAAATAATCTTATTAAATACTTTTTTCATTACATAGTTGAATGTGCTGAGAACAAAATCACACAAAAATTATCAATGGAAATCAAATGTATCAACCCATGGAGGCCTGGATTTGGAGTCACCCTCAAAATGTAAGTGGAAAACCACACTACAGGCTGATCCAACTTTGATGTAATGTCCTTAAAACAAGTCAAAATGAGGCTCAGTAGTGTGTGTGGCCTCCACGTGCCTGTATGACCTCCCTACAACGCCTGGGCATGCTCCTGATGAGGTGGCGGATGGTCTCCTGAGGGATCTCCTCCCAGACCTAGACTAAAGCATCCGCCAACTCCTGGACAGTCTGTGGTGCAACGTGGCGTTGGTGGATGGAGCGAGACATGATGTCCTATTGGATTCAGGTCTGGGGAACGGGCGGGCCAGTCCATAGCATCAATGCCTTCCTCTTGCAGGAACCGCTGATACACTCCAGCCACATGAGGTCTAGCATTGTCTTGCATTAGGAGGAACCTAGGGCCAACCGCACCAGCATATGGTCTCACAAAGGGTCTGAGGATCTCATCTCGGTTCCTAATGGCAGTCAGACTACCTCTGGCGAGCACATGGAGGGCTGTGCGGCCCCCCAAAGAAATGCCACCCCACACCATGACTGACCCACCGCCAAACCGGTCATGCTGGAGGATGTTGCAGGCAGCAGAACGTTCTCCACGGCATCTCCAGACTCTGTCACGTCTGTCACGTGCTCAGTGTGAACCTGCTTTCATCTGTGAAGAGCACAGGGCGCCAGTGGCGAATTTGCCAATCTTGGTGTTCTTCTCAAATGCCAAACGTCCTGCACGGTGTTGGGCTGTAAGCACAACCCCCACATGTGGACGTCGGCCCCTCATACCACCCTCATGGAGTCTGTTTCTGACCGTTTGAGCAGACACATGCACATTTGTGGCCTGCCTGAGGTCATTTTGCAGGGCTCTGGCAGTGCTCTTCCTGCTCCTCCTTGCACAAAGGTGGAGGTAGCAGTCCTGCTGCTGGGTTGTTGCCCTCCTACGGCCTCCTCCACGTCTCCTGATGTACTGGCCTGTCTCCTGGTAGCGCCTCCATGCTCTGGACTCTACGCTGACAGACACAGCAAACCTTCTTGCCACAGCTCGCATTGATGTGCCATCCTGGATGAGCTGCACTACCTGAGCCACTTGTGTGGGTTGTAGACTCCGTCTCATGCTACCACTAGAGTGAAAGCACCGCCAGCATTCAAAAGTGACCAAAACATCAGCCAGGAAGCATAGGAACTGAAAAGTGGTCTGTGGTCACCAACTGCAAAACCAGTCCTTTTTTGGGGGTGTCTTGCTAATTGCCTATAATTTCCACCTGTTGTCTATTCCATTTGCACCACAGCATGTGAAATGTATTGTCAATCAGTGTTGCTTCCTAAGTGGACAGTTTGATTTCACAGAAGTGTGATTGACTTGGAGTTACATTGTGTTGTTTAAGTGTTCCCTTTATTTTTTTGAGCAGTGTAAAGTGGGGGGAAAAAAGTATTTAGTCAGCCACCAATTGTGCAAGTTCTCCCACTTAAAAAGATGAGAGAGGCCTGTAATTTTCATCATAGGTACACGTCAACAATGACAGACAAATTGAGAAAAAATATCCAGAAAATCACATTGTAGGATTTTTAATGAATTTATTTGCAAATTATGGTGGAAAATAAGTATTTGGTCACCAACAAACAGGCAAGATTTCTGGCTCTCACAGACCTGTAACTTCTTCTTTAAGAGGCTCCTCTGTCCTCCACTCGTTACCTGTATTAATGGCACCTGTTTGAACATGTTATCAGTATAAAAGACACCTGTCCACAACCTCAAACAGTCACACTCCAAACTCCACTATGGCCAAGACCAAAGAGCTGTCAAAGGACACCAGAAACAAAATTGTAGACCTGCACCAAGCTGGGAAGACTGAATCTGCAATAGGTAAGCAGCTTGGTTTGAAGAAATCAACTGTGGGAGCAATTATTAGGAAATGGAAGACATACAAGACCACTGATAATCTCCCTCGATCTGGGGCTCCACGCAAGATCTCACACCGTGGGGTCAAAATGATCAAAAGAACGGTGAGCAAAAATCCCAGAACCACACAGGGGGACCTAGTGAATGACCTGCAGAGAGCTGGGACCAAAGTAACAAAGCCTACCACCAGTAACACACTACGCTGCCAGGGACTCAAATCCAGCAGTACCTGACGTGTCCCCCTGCTTAAGTCAGTACATGTCCAGGCCCGTCTGAAGTTTGCTAGAGTGCATTTGGATGATCCAGAAGAGGATTGGGAGAATGTCATATGGTCAGATGAAACCAAAATATAACTTTTTGGTAAAAACTCAACTCGTCGTGTTTGGAGGACAAAGAATGCTGAGTTGCATCCAAAGAACACCATACCTACTGTGAAGCATTGGGGTGGAAACATCATGCTTTGGGGCTGTTTTTCTGCAAAGGGACCAGGACGACTGATCCGTGTAAAGGAAAGAATGAATGGGGCCATGTATCGTGAGATTTTGAGTGAAAACCTCCTTCCATCAGCAAGGGCATTGATGATGAAACATGGCTGGGTCTTTCAGCATGACAATGATCCCAAACACACCGCCCGGGCAACGAAGGAGTGGCTTCGTAAGAAGCATTTCAAGGTCCTGGAGTGGCCTATCCAGTCTCCAGATCTCAACCCCATAGAAAATCTTTGGAGGGAGTTGAATGTCCGTGTTGCCCAGCGACAGCCCCAAAACATCACTGCTCTAGAGGAGATCTGCATGGAGGAATGGGCCAAAATACCAGCAACCGTGTGTGAAAACCTTGTGAAGACTTACAGAAAACATTTGACCTGTGTCATTGCCAACAAAGGGTATATAACAAAGTATTGAGAAACTTTAGTTATTGACCAAATACTTATTTTCCACCATAATTTCTTTCATTTTGTCTGTCATAGTTGACGTGTATCTATGATGAAAATTACAGGCCTCTCTCATCTTTTTAAGTGGGAGAACTTGCACAATTGGTGGCTGACTAAATACTTTTTTTCCCCACTGTATATATAAAAAGCATTATCAGTATTTCAAATAAATTATCAACACAGTAATAAATGGCTAGAAAAACTCATTCATAATAAAATATAAATCTAGAGGTATAAATACATTGTTCTTTTTGATAGTGGTAAATTGTAATTATTAGTATTATTAACATAACATAATATTAAACAATTCCACCTTTCCAAATGATTGCCTACAACATAATTTACATCCACTTGAGAAATAACAAAACAGTAGATAAACTGACTGAATATCTGAAGGATATTTTTGTACTTTTAAGGAAGGTGAGTATTGGCAAAGTGTGACACTTTCTGAAAATTGTCTTTCCTTGAACACCTTCCAGAATCATCCCATTGTCTTAACCCCTAACATGATACCATTCTAAACACTATGAACTAAAAAATAAATAAATATTAAACACAGGATCAAAGACTCTTCTTAAAACACTAATTGTTCTGAGATCATTGAAATAGTCCAGGTAATCCATTTTCTCTCATTGCCAAGGTCAACCTGGGGGCCAACATCCATTAATCTGAAGTTAAACCTGCCTCTGGCCAGGTTTAATTCAAGCCTTCACTTAGATCCAGTGGCGAACCGTGACTATAGGACCTAGGCCTTCAGAGGGATCAAAATTCTAACAATAAGTTGTATCAAAAAATATATATCATGAAAATAACAGAAAACATAGCATCACTTAATACGCCAGACATTATATATTCTGTAGTCGGGCCATTCTAGTTCTAGTGAAGGAGGAGCAATGCTTTTTGATGACATTATGAATTAATCAAACAGGTCGCGCTTCGGGCTGCCGCGGACACAGACAGAACCCGCAAGGACACAACATGACACAGAATTTTAGAGATGGCGCCGACAGATATGGCAGCTCTGCTTCTAGCTCCTAAGCAACTTTGCAGTTTTTTGTGTTTTTTGTGTGTTATTTCTTACATTATTTGGCAAGAATTTTTTTTGTGTTATTACATTACAGCCGGAAATAACTTTTGGATATCAGAGCGGCAGGAACTCACCTGCCATCACTAGCCGGCTTCCACCCGGTTACGCAACCCTGCAGCTTAGAGGCTACTGCCCTACATATATAGACTTGGAATCAATGGCCACTTTAATAATGAAACACTAGTCACTTTAATAATGTTTACATATTTTTGCTTTACTCATCTCATATGTATATACTGTATTCTATTCTACTGTATTTTAGTTTATGCCACTCCGACGTTGCTCATCCTAATATTTATATATTTCTTCAATCCATTATTTTACTTTTAGATTTGAGTGTATTGTGTGTATTGTTGTGAATTGTTAGATACTACTGCATTGTTGGAGCTAGAAACACAAGCATTTCTCTACACCCGCAATAGCATCTGCTAAATATGTATATGTGACCAATACAATTTGATTTGAACATAATGCACTGTTTGCACAGCTTATGGTAGCCAGCACCACTATCACACTATCACCAATAGAGACAACAACAGTGTCACATCAAATGTGAAAGGCTTGTGGTGCTGAAAGGACAGCAACCGTAATACCTGTGCACTCCATGGCGCTGAAGGAGAGCCAGTTTTGGTCAAACACAGAGACAGGGCTGATAGCCAGGAGACAGCAGACTCACACAGCATCAAATAATGTTACAGAATAAGCAGCCCATTCACTTCAGTAGGCCCCATGAAGTCAGAACAATACAATAGCACAACCATTTCCTTTCCAAAATCAAATTAACAAACCAGTTATTACTTCCCATTGCAAATATATTTGATCACGTTCATCACACTAACTGGTGATACAAAGTTTAAATGCAACATTGTTTTACAGTCATTGTAAGTGAGGACCTGGTGGACCTATTGGGAAACCACACAATCATTTGGCCTTTTTTGGGGCTTGGGCTCATTAAATGTTGTTAATGTATGGCTCATAAAATGCATTTAATATATGTCTGATCAGCCTCAGGTAGCTTCAGGTAGCTTCAGGTTTGTATTTTCATGCTGATCAAAGCTCTAATCAAATACAGACAGATGTATAATGCTTTTGAATGACACTTCTGGTTTGGGCGGAAAATACCGGGTTACCCGGGAGAAGAGTGATTTATTCTCGGGATGGAACATTTGTAAAACACCGGGGAAATATTCAACCCTATTGCGCATACCAGTTGATTCACAAGACACCAACTAAGTAACTTACATATACAGTATCTTCATTAGGCCTAATGGCATTTCATGTCCATGATAGGAAGTTTTTTGTAGTGACTCAGTAAGGCTAATTGTAAAAGTAACCCTCTAAAGTGCCATGTTTGTACAGTTTATTATGTGGAGGAAACATTTAGGCAGCCAGGACCATACACCAGGACCGCTCCGTAGGCCGCACTGTAGGCCTAGCTCTTACTGCAGTCCAGTGCCATGGACATCTTTGAAGTTTGGCCTCTAGTAATTTAGGAGGGCAACTTTATGAAGGCCTCTTCACCCTGTTCTTATCGTACAAGGCTCTACAGACATATAAAATAAAGACAGGCTATTTTTATTGTTCATGTTATTTGCGTTGATGATGTATTGAAGTCAAGTGGTTCAACATTCAAATGTAGTTGGATGGACCACACAGGACTGCTAACAACTGTTTCGCAATTGAAACAATTCCCCATGTTTTATGGGAATGCTCTTTTGCCCAAATAGTTTTGAAGAAAATTAAAATAGATTTTAATATTTTAAAAAACATCGATTATGAAGGGGTAGCCTAATTTGAACTAAAAAATGTGGAAAAGGTGCAATTATTAGAATTAGTGACTCTGGTGTCCCTTATCAAGTCCAAACTTTGGGAGGCCAGATGTGGTGCGGTCAATGACACCCTCAAGTGGTCACCGACGGGATTGGTTACATTTATAAAACAAAATACAATTCGAAATAGATAAGTGGGGCATCACATCTGTTAAACATAGATGGAAAGGGATATACCCTTCTTTGTAAACGTTTTTATAGCCTATATATAGGCCTATGTATAACTGTATTCTGTCATGTAAATTGAAATGTAGGCTAAGCCTTTGTAAATATTCGATATACACTGAGGTTTATTCAGAGTTCCCTTTGGTATATGTGTATGATTTTATTTCTATAATTGTTTTTATTCCTTTGAAAGATCAGCTTTGGGAGATTGTTAGAGGCAATTGTTTACATGCTTCTCTTGAATGTAGGCCTTTTACCTGGTCAGGTTCCTCAGAAGAGCACTTTTTTTTTAGGAGTTTTGCTATTTTGATACAGTTAAGGTACTGTTTTTTTGTAAATCCATGTTATGTACAACGTTATGCACTGAATTTGTACTTGTATTTGAATGTGAAATGAAAATAAACATTATTTTTCAATAAAAATGTTTAGTGTCCGGGAGAATGCCGCAGCAGCTACCCTCTTCTCATGTAATGGGGTAGGATCCCAAGGATCCCGGAACGGAATGCACGGACCGTTGCACTGTGGTACTGGGGAACAGGAAGTTCCGGGCAGGCGGGCACCATTCTTCACAATAAAGAAAGCGCCAGAACTGTGCAGTCAAGAAGATAACCTTTGTGTCCGTTTCTATTTATTACTAGAGGTATGTAATAGCACGTTTAAACTTTCTAATGTCGACAAACATGTCATACCATGCTAGGTAACATATTCGTTAAGGTATTATCACGTTTGGTAAAGGTTTGATGTGTTATTTTTGTGTCAAACCAAGTGAAGAACGTGACAAAAACTATTTTACAAGTCACATAGTTAGAGACTTTGGGTTTGTCTGAGTGAATGTACATAATTTTCTCAAGGTAATTTAATAAATAATCAATTTATTTGAGATTTCTGAGTTCGTTTAGCATATTATTGGTTTTGTGTAAAATTCCCAAGCTGGTAAAATGGCTGCGCCATCTCGGTCAGCGTCAACGGACTTCAGTGAGGACAGTGCGGGTGCATCAGATAGAGACAATTTCACGGTCGCACTACTGTTTTGAAGCAGAATGTAGTGATTATCAGTTTTCTACATGTGTACTAATATTCAGACACATTCTGTTGTTTCTGTCTTTATCAATAAATGTTGCTATGGTGTGAACAGGAAATACAATTGGTTTTTGATTGAAGTAATACAGTGAAGACAAGGTTTAAGGAAATTAGCACACAGTGCTGTCTAAAACAAACTGTAACCTTGTACTAAATGGATTTTGAGTCATGTATGCATTTATCTACTATAGGTTAGGTATTAGCTCAAAAGTATTGTGGAGCTCCTGCACCTTAATATAAACAGTACTGGCACCCAAAATGAGTATTGGCACCTATTTCAGTCCAAGTCAAACACTGAATTAGATAATTGAACAAGAAAAATGTGAAAATATTTTTAGAGTATAAAGAAAGTGCCAGAACTGTCAAGACAATAACTTTTTGTATCTGTTTCTCTTTATTACTACTGGCCGATTCAGGTAAGTCTGAGGCCGGTAACATCAACAGTGAGGACAAAACCCAGCCTGCCTCTCACCTTCCACGCTGAGTCCAAACCTACAGTCACTGGGTCCTGATTGTGACAGTGGAGCCCAGTTTCCTGCAGGATCCAGAGATGGCATCAGTGAAGCTGGAAGACTGCAGTCAAACACTGGAGCTGAATGTCAACATTAAAGATGAAGAAGAGGAAGAGAGGATTGGGAAATCTGTTTCTCATGGTAAGAGCAGGTTCTATCTAATTAAGTTTGTTGGACATGATTTGGAAAGGCACACACCTGTCTATATATAGTGCATTCGGAAAGTCTTCAGACCCTTTGACTTTTTCAACATTTTGTTACGTTACAGCCTTATTGTAGAATTGATTAAATAGTTTTTTTCCCCTCATCAATCTACACACAATACCCCATAATGATAAAGCAAAAACAGGTTTTTATCAGTTGTTGCAAAAACAACAACTGAACAATCACATTTACATAAGTATTCAGACCCTTTACTCAGTACTTTGTTTAAGCACCTTTGGCAGTGATTACAGCCAAAGTCTTAATGTGTATGACGCTACAAGCTTGGCACACCTGTATTTGGGGAGTTTCTCCCATTCCTCTCTGCAGATCCTCTCAAGCTCTGTCAGGTTGGATGGGGCGCGTCACTGCACAGCTATTTACAGGTTCGATCCTGACTAGGCTCCCAGTCCCTGCCGCTGAACAATATCCCCGCAGCATGATGCTTCCACCACCGTGCTTCACCATAAGGATGGTGCCAGGTTTCCTCCAGACGTGATGCTTGGCATTCAGGCCAAGAAGTTCAATCTTGGTTTCATCAGACCAGAGAATCTTGTTTCTCATGGTCCGAGTCCTTTAGGTGCCTTTTGGCAAACTCCAAGCGGGCTGTCATGTGCCTTTTGCTGAGGAGTGGCTTCCGTCTGGCCACTCTACCATAAAGGCCTGATTGGTGTAGTGCTGCAGAGATGGTTGTCCTGGAAGGTTCTCCCATCTCCATAGAGGAACTCTGGAGCTCTGTCAGTGACCATCATGTTCTTGGTCAACTATATAGACAGCTGTGTGACTTTCCAAATCATCTCCAATCAATTGAATTTACCACAGTTGGACTCCAATTAAGTTTTAGAAACATCTCAAGGATGATCAATGGAAACAGGATCCGCCTGAGCTCAATTTCGAGTCTAATAGCAAAGGGTGTGAATACTTATGTAAACAAGGTATTTCTGCTGTTTTATTTTTAATACATTTGCAAAAATGTCTAAGAACCTGTTTTCACTTTGTCATTATGAGGTATTGTGTGTAGAATGATGAGGAATTGTTTTATTTAATCCATTTCAGAATAAGGCTGTAACGTAACAAATTGTGGAAAAAGTCAAGGGGTCTGAGTACTTTCCTAATGCACTGTACATATCCAAAAGTGGACCTAGAAGTTTGTCCTTAAATATCTATTGGGAGCCCATCTGGACCTTCCCCTTAACCTCCCTTCATATCGAAAATAGCATCAGATATTTCAACACCATCCAATTCCTTTTCCACATCCAATTTAGTGTCTTCTGAAGTAGAGGGAAAATTAAGACCTGACTAGTTCAGTTCTCAGGAGTTTCAGAGTTGTAAAGTGTGTTGTAGTAGGAAGCAAATGTTTGGTTTATTTCTACAGGATCCATTGATAATTGTCCTTGTAAATTATGAATTGCATTAAAGGCTGAATTTTACTTCTTAATGTGCCAGGCCAGCAATTTACCAGGTTTTTCACCTTGATCATAGGACTGTTTCAGCCTAGTTAAGCTGTTTGCAGCCTTTGAGGTGGGAAGTTCTTCATACTGAGCTTTAAGACCAAATCATTCATTGTTTACTTCTACTGAGTTATCCAAAAAAGCTTCCCTCTCCAATTCTCTCATTTTGCTGTGCGTCTCTCATTTTCTAATTTATTTTATTTGAAACTGGTAAAACGTATAATTTGCCCCCAAATATGTGCTTTGAAAGCCTCCCATCTGGTACTCGCTGATGTTTGGTCAGTGTTCAATGTCAAATAAACATCTATATGCACTCCAACGTAATGTAAGAAGTCTGGGTCCTGTAACCATCTGGGATGCAAACGCCATCTAGAGAATCCTTTTACTAGTTTTGTATCCCTATAGAATAATCACACAGGGGAATGGTCATTCAAAACAATAGTATCATATCCATTTCCTGCTACATTGGGAAGCAATGAGCAAGAAACTAAAAAGTAGTCTACATGAGAATATGATTTAAATGTTGACGAGTAACATGAATACTCCCTTTTACTCGGGTTCTGAGTCCTCCAAGGTTCGCATAGATTTAAGTCCTTAATGAAATGCTGTAATTTCTTTCTACTCTGCGAGTGGGAAGTGTCTAAACCAGAGGAGCGATCTAGATGAGGATCAAGAGTGCAATTAAAGTCCCCTGCCATTAGGACTTTACTAGGAATGGAGGCTATCAATAAAAATACATTCTCATAGAATTTGGGATTATCATCATTAGGACCATAAACATTAACCAGATTAATATGCTCATTCAAAAGAGTTTCCTGTATCAAAATGTAATGATCTGTTTTAAGCTTGGATAGTTTACAAACTCCACATACATTCAACAAAATAAATTTAAGTTTTGCATTTGAAGTCATTTAATCAAAGATGTAAACATGGAATAAGCTATAGCATAAAGGCATAGCCAACACCTCCTCTGGCCGCCATTCCTTCCAGTTCTCTGCTGCCAATGACTGGAACAAATTGCAAAAATCTCTGAAGCTGGAGACACTTATCTCCCTCACTAACTTTAAGCATCAGTTGTCAGAGCACCTTACCGATCACTGCACCTGTACACAGCCCATCTGAAATTAGCCCGCCCAACTACCTCATCCCTATATTGTTATTTATTTTGCTCATTTGTACCCCAGTATCTCTATTTGCACATCATCTCTTGCACATCTATCATTCCAGTGTTAATACTAATTGTAATTATTTTGCACTATAGCCTATTCATTGCCTTAACTCCATAACTTGCTACATTTGCACACACTGTATATATATGTATTGCTGTTGTATTTTTGACTTTGTTTTGTTTTACCCCATATGTAACTCTGTGTTGTTGTTTTTATCACACTGCTTTGCTTTATCTTGGCCAGGTCGCAGTTGTAAATGAGAACTTGTTCTCAACTGGTTTACCTGGTTAAATAAAGGTGAAATAAAAAAATATATATATCTAAAATCTGTTTAGTAACCACAAGGACCGCATTAATATTTTGTAGTGAGGAAAATATGTAAAGATCTGTTGAAACAAACATAAATATTTCCTAACAGTAAAACACTGAATCCCATTCCAATGTCACCCTAACTGAGACCACCAACGCTTCCTCTCCCCCTAATCGTAGAGTGTAGCCTGGTGGACGACTGATCCATTAAAGGGAGCAGTCTAACCTAAGCGACGCTAAACAAAATAAAGTATCTCCTGCCTTCTCTCGGCCATTACTTCTCACAAACAAAACAAAATACATATCTTGCAAGATGTTGTGTGAAATATCACGTAGTATTTGTTTGAAAAGTAGCAAAGAATAGCTCCACCTAAATCAGTAACGCTAGTTAGTGAAACCTGAGACTAACTTTACAGTATGGACCGTCCAAAATAGTCGTAGATGATCCACAACACAGGGTCTTTTGCTAGTAGCTACCAAGTAACAAAATGGCGGATACATATAGCGTTAACGGACTACATTTACATTTACGTCATTTAGCAGACGTTCTTATCCAGAGCGACTTACAAATTGATGCATTCACCTCATAGCCAGTGGGATAACCACTTTACAATATGTTTTTCTTTTTTTCTTTCTTTGGGGTGGGGTAAGTGGGGGCAGAAGGATGACTTTATCCTATCCCAGGTATTCCTTAAAGTGGTGGGGTTTCAAGTGTCTCCGGAAGGTGGTGAGTGACTCCGCTGTCCTGGCATCGTGAGGGAGCTTGTTCCACCATTGGGGTGCCAGAGCAGCGAACAGTTTTGACTGGGCTGAGCGGGAACTGTGCTTCCGCAGCGGTAGGGGGGCCAGCAGGCCAGAGGTGGATGAACGCAATGCCCTTGTTTGGGTGTAGGGACTGATCAGAGCCTGAAGGTACGGAGGTGCCGTTCCCCTCCCAGCTCCGTAGGCAAGCACCATGGTCTTGTAGCAGATGCGAGCTTCAACTGGAAGCCAGTGGAGTGTGCGGAGGAGCTGGGTGACGTGAGAGAACTTGGGAAGGTTGAACACCAGATGGGCTGCAGCATTCTGGATGAGTTGTAGGGGTTTAATGGCACAGGCAGGGAGCCCAGCCAACAGCGAGTTGCAGTAATCCAGACGGGAGATGACAAGTGCCTGGATTAGGACCTGTGCCGCTTCCTGTGTAAGGCAGGGTCGTACTCTCCGAATGTTGTAGAGCATGAACCTACAGGATCGGGTCACCGCCTTGATGTTAGCGGAGAACGACAGGGTGTTGTCCAGGGTCACGCCAAGGCTCTTTGCCCTCTGGGAGGAGGATACAACGGAGTTGTCAACCGTGATGGCGAGATCATGGAACGGGCAGTCCTTCCCCGGGAGGAAGAGCAGCTCCGTCTTGCCGAGGTTCAGCTTGAGGCGGTGATCCGTCATCCACACTGATATGTCTGCCAGACATGCAGAGATGCGATTCGCCACCTGGTTACTAGAAGGGGGAAAGGAGAAGATTAGTTGTGTGTCGTCTGCGTAGCAATGATAGGAGAGGCCATGTGAGGTTATGACAGAGCCAAGTGACTTGGTGTATAGCGAGAATAGGAGAGGGCCTAGAACTCTGAGCCCTGGGGGACACGAGTGGTGAGAGCACGTGGTGCGGAGACAGATTCTCGCCACGCCACTTGCTGGAGCGACCGGTCAGGTAGGACGCAATCCAAGAGTGAGCCGCGCCGGAGATGCCCAACTCGGAGAGGGTGGAGAGGAGGATCTGATGGTTCACAGTATCAAAGGCAGCAGACAGGTCTAGAAGGACAAGAGCAGAGGAGAGAGAGTTAGCTTTAGCAGTGCGGAGAGCCTCCGTGACACAGAGAAGAGCAGTCTCAGTTGAATGACCAGTCTTGAAACCTGACTGGTTTGGATCAAGAAGGTAATTCTGAGAGAGATAGCAAGAGAGTTGGCTAGAGACGGCACGCTCAAGAGTTTTGGAGAGAAAAGAAAGAAGGGATACTGGTCTGTAGTTGTTGACATCGGAGGGATCGAGTGTAGGTTTTTTGAGAAGGGGTGCAACTCTCGCTCTCTTGAAGACGGAAGGGACATAGCCAGCGGTCAAGGATGAGTTGATGAGCGAGGTGAGGTAAGGGAGAAGGTCACCGGAGATGGTCTGGAGAAGAGAGGAGGGGATAGGGTCAAGTGGGCAGGTTGTTGGGAGGCCGGCCGTCACTAGTCGCAAGATTTCATCTGGAGAGAGAGGGGAGAAAGAAGTCAAAGCATAGGGTAGGGCAGTGTCATTTGACTTAACAAACAAGGATCGGATGTCGTCAACCTTCTTTTCAAAATGGTTGACGAAGTCATCCACAGAGAGAAGGGGGGGGGGGGGATTCAGCAGGGAAGAGAAGATGGCAAAGAGCTTCCTAGGGTTAGAGGCAGATGCTTGGAATTTAGAGTGGTAGAAAGTGGCTTTAGCAGCAGAAACAGAGGAAGAAAATGTAGAGAGGAGGGAGTGAAAAGATGCCAGGTCCGCAGGGAGTCTAGTTTTCCTCCATTTCTGCTCGGTTTCCCGGAGCCCTGTTCTATGAGCTCGTAATGAGTCGTCAAGCCACGGAGCTGGAGGGGAGGACCGAGCCGGCCGGGAGGATAGGGGATATAGAGAGTCAAAGGATGCAGAAAGGGAGGAGAGGATGGTTGAGGAGGCAGAATCAGGAGATTGGAGGGAGAAGGATTGAGCAGAGGGAAGAGATGATAGGATGGAAGAGGAGAGAGTAGCGGGAGAGAGAGAGCGAAGGTTGTGGCGGCGCATTACCATCTGAGTAGGGGCAGAGTGAGTAGTGTTGGAGGAGAGCGAGAGAGAAAAGGATACAAAGTAGTGGTCGGAGACATGGAGGGGAGTTGCAGTGAGATTGGTAGAAGAACAGCATCTAGTAAAGATTAGGTCAAGCGTATTGCCTGCCTTGTGAGTAGGGGGGGACGGTGAGAGGGTGAGGTCAAAAGAGGAGAGGAGTGGAAAGAAGGAGGCAGAGAGAAATGAGTCAAAGGTAGATGTAGGGAGGTTAAAGTCACCCAGAACTGTGAGGGGTGAGCCATCCTCAGGAAAGGAACTTATCAAGGCGTCAAGCTCATTGATGAACTCTCCAAGGGAACCTGGAGGGCGATAAATGACAAGGATGCTAAGCTTGAATGGGCTAGTGACTGTGACAGCATGGAATTCAAATGAGGAGATAGACAGATGGGTCAGGGGAAAAAGAGAGAATGTCCACTTGGGAGAGATGAGGATTCCTGTGCCACCACCCCGCTGACCAGATGCTCTCGGGGTATGCGAGAACACATGGTCAGACGAGGAGAGAGCAGTAGGTGTAGCAGTGTTTTCAGTGGTAATCCATGTTTCCGTCAGCGCCAAGATGTCGAAGGACTGGAGGGTAGCATAGGCTGAGATGAACTCTGCCTTGTTGGCCGCAGAACGGCAGTTCCAGAGGCTGCCGGAAACCTGGAACTCCACGGGGGTCGTGCGAGCAGGGACCACCAGGTTAGAGAGGCAGCAGCCACGTGGTGTAAGGCGTTTGCATAGCCTGTGCGGAGAGGAGAGAACAGGGATAGACAGAGGCATAGTTGACAGGCTACAGAAAATGGCTACAATAATGCAAAGGAGATCGGAATGAAATGAACTAAACATCTGGGAAAGCGAGAGAGCGGGGCCTCCCTCACTTACGTTTCACTGAAACACCCAAATATAACTCTCCCAACTTCCACCTCAGAAACTATAATTGTTGTAAACTACAGCAGTTCAATGTTTTCTAGGAATAGACTAACTTAGTTTATTCAGCTAGCTAACTTGGTAAAGCATTCTTCCGTGAAAACCGTCCAGGGCACCTAGTCCTATGACGCCACATCCAACTAGCATGCCAGCCTCCAACAACACGGTTTAGCACCAATACTCGGCCACAACAAACCACCAGTGCAGATCATTCTTGTCCGTGTCTAACGGTGTGGGTTAGTCCCGACAGCTTGAGCTAGTCCGTCATCAACTTATTCAGCCAGTTAGTTAGCTAGAATAGTTAGCATACTAGCTAGCCATTGCTTTCTGCCAACGAAAAAACCCTCCATCCACGTCACGAACACACAGAGAGAGCCAAGCTAACGTTAACTAGTCATCCATGTCCCGAATTCCCTTGAACGACTCTGGCTACCAGTATGTAAAAACAAAACACAAATGTAGGTTATAACATACCCCTAGCAGCTACTTTTAGCTAGCCAAGTGCAAAGCTAGCCACTGAATCGACTCAGAGCCAGTTCGCGTCTGTTCGCTAGGTCGTTCCAGCTATTGTTTAGTAGCTATCCAGGTAGCAACAAGCTAACTACATTTCGAGCACAGTAGCTACTTACTACCTAACGTTAATGCTAACATTAACGCTTCAGACAATGAGGTTAGAAAAACAGCTGAATGGTAGGCATTATTGTATGTAATTATTGTAGGCAGCTAGCTGGCGTAATTACAGGCACTCTTAAGCTTGAAACAACTATCCACAGTTGCTAATAGTTACCAGTAGCTACCCGCTAGCTAGTCCAGGTAGTGGGTTAGCTAGCCTCGTGCTTCACCGGGCTCAGCCGAATACAATACTTACCTACAATAATTACATACAACAACCCACGATAACTACCTACAATACCTAACTACAATCTAACTACATAGTTTAAGCTTTACTCTACGCCATATAAGCCAAGCTTACCTCCCGCCAGAGAGAGACACAACCTCACCCGACGAACAGGTGTTAACGTAGTATATCATGATACATTTATAAACCAAAAAAAGTTTCAAAGACCAGAAATGAACAACCTACGTGAGAAAAAGAGATATCATTGAATATGTGCTACGTTACCCAAAGGCCCTTTGCACATGATGTTAGGCTTGCACCTGAGTGTCAATCATTTTAGTCCAAGGACATGATCGAAAGGCCTCCATCATTCTTAAATGGAAGAAGTGTGGAACCACCAATACTTTTTCTAGAGCTGGCTGCCCGAACAAACTAAGCAATCGGGGGAGAAAGGCCTTGGTCAGGGAGGTCACCGAGAAGCCGGTGGTCATTCTGACAGAGCTCCAGAGTTCTGTGGCGATAGGAGAACCTTCCAGAAGGACAACCATCTCTGCAGAACTCCACCAATCAGGCCTTTATGGTAGAGTGGCTAGACGGAAGCCACTCCTCATGAAAAGGCACATGACTGCCCGCTGGGAGTTTGCCAAAAGACACCTAAAGGACTCTCAGACCATGCCAAGCGTCACGTCTGGAGGAATCCTGGCACCATTCCAACAGTGAAGCATGGTGGTGGCAGCATCATGCTGTGGGGATGTTTTTCAGTGGCAAGGACTGGGAGACTAGTCAGGATCGAGGGAAAGATGAACGGAGCAAAGTACAGAGAGACCTGAAAATAGCTGTACGCCGACACTACCCATCTAACCTGACAAGCTTGAGAGGATCTGCAGAGAAACTCCCCAAATACAGGTATGCCAAGCTTGTAGCGTCATACCCAAGAAGACTTGAGGCTGTAATCACTGCCAAAGGTGCTTCAACAAAGTACTGAGTAAAGTCTGAATACAGTTTTTTTTATTATTATTATGTTTGCAAAAATGGTGTCATAAAACCTAGCGGTCAAACAGGGAAATGGTTCCAATCATTTTTCCTTTTTATTCATTTTAGAAACACTTAAAATAAGGGCTGTGTTTCGTGAAGGCTTACCCTGTCGTGACTTTTAGCAATATATTCTGCTCTATTTCCTCTCAGATTTTAAAATGCTAATTATCATCAAAGTAGACATCATGCAAAACAACAAATCACTGCAAACTCCTGCACCTTTGCTACAGGTGTTGTGTCAATTTAAAACTTGCACAAGACAGTTCACAGATTTGTCCATTTAAATAAATGTAGCCTATTTATTCATTACTAAATTTAGCTAACATTAGATGGTTAACCCAGAGATCCTTACCTTTGACTCGATTCGGCAATTTTGTCCAGATCATCATGGCATTTGTAGTTCTTTATGATAGCCACATTAGCAGCTAATTACCATTTCATTTTTGTCGGGGTAAATATAGGCAAATATATTGATAAAAGTCACCTTGTCCTAGAGAGATTTACACGGTTATCAAAACGCCACGCCAGGGTAAGCCTACATGAAACACAGCCCTTATTTTAAGTGTTTCAAAAATCCCCTATGAGAAAAATGAATGTTGTAAAAATAATTGGAACCATTTCCTTGTTTGACTGCTAGGTTTTATGGGTATTATCATTTATACTGTGGTACTCCATTGGTGTGCAGCTACCCAAAGCTAGTGGAGTGTGGATGAGCTGAGACACGTGGTAAGATGGCGGACAAGAAAAAAAGTGGAATGGGGATTGCAGTGGGGGATGCACAAACCTTCTGGAAGATCTGATGAAGGAGAAGATGGTGGACAAGGACAAAGGAGAAAAGTGGAATATGTTTTGAGTGAATATGGAATGGAAGATCTCACAGAACTTTTAGAAGAGCTACAGGAGGAAAGTGAACGTGACGAGAGTGAGGATGAATTAACTGTGGTGGCAGGTGCAGTGATGACCACTGAGAAGGAGCTGAGTGTAGAGGGAAGCAGTGTGGTGAGGGAGGTTATCGTCTAGTGTATAAAGAGTAATACGTGCTCCAGTTGCCAGAGAACCTGAGGATGAAGGACCTGCGGTGAGGAACTCCGAGTTCGGGCCTCGTTCCCAGGATGATTCTGACCCAGTGGGACTGAGATTTGTAGAGAGAATGGATCCATATGTGGTGTCAGGTTAGGTGGAGAAGAGGTTGGGGACTGTTGAATTGGTCGTAGCCGGCCGCGACCGGGAGACCCATGGGGCGGCGCACAATTGGCCCAGCGTCGTCCAGGGTAGGGGAGGGAATGGCCGGCAGGGATGTAGCTCAGTTGGTAGAGCATGGCGTTTGCAACGCCAGGGTTGTGGGTTCGATTCCCACGGGGGGCCAGTATAAAAATATATATATTAATAATAATGTATGCACTCACTAACTGTAAGTCGCTCTGGATAAGCGCGTCTGCTAAATGACTAAAATGTAAATGTTGGTGAAGGTAACTCGGAGTGGACTCGTGATTATTTATTGTTTCTTCTCTGTCCAGAGGGAGCGGGCGCTGCGGATTACTTGATTAGAGACAGGAATTGTGACTTGAATTGCTCTCCGGAACAGGGTGGCATTGAAAGGAGTGATAACAGGGTTAGGTTTAAGTGTTGAGGATGAGCAGTTGAAATGGAAGATTCCAGGTGTCTGTGACACCCTCCGTTTGGTGAGACGTAGATCCGATGTAGAGCGTGGAGAAACAGAGAATACATTATCTGTCATGCTGGATTTTGATAGATAGTCTCTGCCCGATAAGGTCAAGGTAGGAAGTGTCAGTTATCCCGTGAGCGATTTTGTTCCGTAAATACTACAGTGTTTTAGGGGTGAAGTTTATGGGCCTGTTGCAGCATTGTGTAGGCGTGAGATGCCTAGATGTGACAAGTGTGCAGGAGGGCATGAGATGAAGAAATGTGTGGTATCGGTGGAGAAAGTTCTGTGTGTTAGTTGTGGGGGTGCTAACGGGCTGGAGATCTGAGGTGTCAGGTTATAGAAAGGCAGATTGAGGTTGCCAGGGTTACAGTAGTACAGAAAGTGTTGTATGCAGAAGCAGTGAAGAGACTGGTAGAGGAAGATGGGTACAGGGTGAGGGATCTTGAGAGGATTCCTGTGAGTAGACCGAGACCAAGAGAGAGAAATGGGATGAATATGTGCTTCAGTAAGGTGGGCTTTTTAGCATTTATAGCAATGGTTGTCAATTGTACTGCAGAAATTGTTTGAAAGTCCCAGAAAATAGAGGCTGTGGTGGCAGCGTCAGAGAAGTACTTGGGATTGCGGGGATTTACTGCAGATCAGCTGCAGGGGGTGTTGAGTGGTAGTAGTCTGGCGTAGGACTAGATGGTGTTAAATAGTGGAATGGGGTGGTGGGTTTTTGTCATGGAAAATCGCCACGAAGGGACTCAAAGTCAAACTTAAATGAATAATTATTTTTTATCAGCAAGCTGGAGAGGTTTCAACAAACTTTAAAAGCATCATAGTACACGTCGGTCGGGAGCTCTGCCGGGGATGTCCCGTTAGTTGTCCTATATACTGCTTACACAGACAAGTTATATTTGCATGATTTAGCTTATTAATAATTAATTCATCATTAACATTTTGTTCCTGCTTGTGACCGACCAATACCTCACAAGGCTTCTTCTCTCCAAGCTGAGACCTTGAAACTGAGATATCCCTTTTGGTTCCCAGAACAATGTTCTGGGCGTACTGCCAATTGGGCTGAGAAGATCAGTCACCTGCACGAACCAAGAACATTTTCCCTCACCTTTTTTAGAGCGGGCTATTACTTGGCAGGGCAATTTTGTATGAATTACCGTATCAATGAATGTAATGTATGTAGTCTGTGAATGGCCTCACACACCAGTACAGTAGGTGGCGGTGTATGCACCTAAAGGTTGGATGCACTGCAACCAGTTGCAAATGTTGTACGTCAATCAAGTGATCTGGATACACTTATTTTGGAAGGTGGATTGTTTAGTATTTACAGCCACAGTTATTAATTTTACTGCACAATAAGTCCAAGAAGCTGGACATCATTATATCTGCAGCTGAGAAGTTTTTGGACCTCCAAGACTTCACGGCAGAAGCCCTGCAAGGTCTACTGTAGCCAGAAAATGTTCCGCCCTCACAGGATCCTTCTGAGCCTGTGTAGGGACCTGATTAGAACAGAAAAGCAGGCTGATTTAGTTCAATTTAAATTTCGTTATTGATAGTTTGTATGATTTAAAAAATATATACTGCTTACACTGAACAAACATATAAACGCAACATGTAAAGTGTTGGTCCCATGTTTCATGAGGTGAAATAAAAGATCCCAGAAATGTTCCAGACACAACCTTATTTCTAAAATGTTGTGCAAAAATGTATTTACATCCCTGTTAGTGAGCATTTCTCCTTTGCCAAGATATTCCATCCACCTGACAGGTGTGGCATATCAAGAAGCTGATTAAATAGCATGATCATCATTACACAGGTGCACCTTGTGTTGGGGACAAGAGTAGCTGAGGAGGTGCTTGGCAGCATCTAATGGGGATCCCTAACAAATACAAAAATGCCACTCATACATACAACACAATGCCACAGATGTCTCAAGTTTTGAGGGAGCATGCAATTGGCATGCTGACTGCAGGAATGTCCACCAGAGCTGTTGCCAGAGAATGTTAGGTTAATTTCTCTACCATTAGCTGCCTCCAATGTAGTTTTAGAGAATCTTGCAGTATGCCCAACCAGCCTCACAACTGCTGACCACCGTGTATGGCGTTGTGTGGGCGTGCGGTTTGCTGATGTCAATGTTGTGAACAGAGTGCCCCATGGTGGTTATAGAATGGGATGGCATAAGCTACAGACAACTAACACAATTGCATTTTATCGATGGCAGTTTGAATGCACAGAGATGCCATGACAAGATCCTGAGGCCCATTGTCCTGCCATTCATCCACCTCCATCACCTCGTGTTTCAGCATGATAACGCCCAGCCCCATGTCGCAAGTATCTGTACACAATTAAACATGCTGAAAATGTCCCAATTCGTCCATGGCCTGCATACTCACCAGACATGTCACCCTTTGAGCATGTATCTACGTGTACCACAGCTTCTTCCAGTTCCCGCCAATATCCAGGAATTTCACACCGCCATTGAAGAGGAGTGGGACAACATTCCACAGGCCACAATCAACAGCCTGATTAACTTTATGCAAAGGAGAAGTGTCCCGGAGGAGGCAGCGGCAGCTACCCACTTCTCCAGTGCTTCATTTGTAAATTGGGCGGTGCCGGAACCAAAAGTGAGCCCGAGAGGGGGGTGACCTGGGGGGCTCTGAGGTACCAGAACGGAAAAAACAAACAACCTTTATAACAAAGCATTGCATGCATTATCATGGCTTTCGCGTACGGGCATAGAGCAGTGGTGTGGAGCCGCTTGCAGAAGTTACACACATGGAGTACATTTTTTGTAGCCTAGAGTCCGGGGAAAATGTGTTCTTTTTATAAATGGATTTCATGCAATTCTACATCATTTTAGATGACTGGAGTCTTTCACATAATATTTTTTAATACCACACAAATGATCAAAATGAGAGGCTACTTTGACTCTGAGATCAATAAAAACGACCTTGTCTTGAATCCATCAATAGCCGAGGCCCCTAAGTGTGCAGAGAAACACATTGTATCTCATGGAGAAAGGAGATATTATTGGGACACAGCCTATGGATACTCATGGGGAAAGGAGTTAAGCGGGCACTGTGTCAAGAAGCAGTGCGGCTCGGTTGGGTTGTGTTTCGGAGGACGCACGACTCTCGACCTTGGGCTCTCCTGTGTCCGTATGGGGGTTGCAACGATGGGACAGGGACTGTAACTACTACCAATCGGATACCACGAAATTGGGGAGAAAAGGGGGTAAAATACCCACACAAAAAAGAATATCATGCACGTTTTCACATTACGTTTTTTTAGGGGGCATGACAATTACAGAGGAATCAAAATGTAATTACTCTGATTGCTTTTATTAGGATTTCCATAAAGAATCCATTTATTTTAGATTTACGAGTTTGTTTTGCATTTTTGGTTTTGTGTAAAATTAACGAGCTGGTAAAATGGCGCCGCCCACTCGGTCAGCCTCAACGGACTTCAGTGCAGCAGAGAGAAACAATTTCACGGTTGCACTACTGTTTTGAAGCTGAATGTAATAATTATCTGTTTTCTACATGTGTTCTAATATTCAGACACATTCAGTTGTTTCTGTATTTATCGATAAATGTTACTATGGTGAATATAATTGGTTTTTGATTGAAGTAATACAGTGAAGACAAGGTTATTAAGGAAAATAGTACATAGTGCTGCCTAAAACAAACAGTGACCTTGTACTAAATGGCTTTTGTCATTTATGCATTTACAGTACCAGTCAAAAGTTTGGACACACCTACTCATTCAAGGGTTTTTCTTAATTTTTACTATTTTCTACATTGTAGAATAAAACTTTTGAAGTAGGCAAACTGCCAATGTTTTAAAGTAATATGAAATGAGTCAGTGTAGTTACTTACCCTTGTGATAGTGAGTGGAGGATGACACTAACCCTTGTGATAGTGAGTGGAGGATGATATGGCTTCGACATCTGCATTGGTTGCTCTTTGGGGTTTTAGGCTGGGTTTCTGTAAAGCACTTTGACAACTTCTGATGTAAAAAGGGCTTCATAAAATACATTTGATTGACATGTATATCACACCAACTGACTGGTTCTTCTGATGTTGTTCACACAGGAGACCATGTTGAGACATTCTCTACATCCAGAGAGCAACAGCAGGAAGATCACAGAGCTAAGAGGTCTCACCACTGCCCACATTGTGAGGAGAGTTTTTCAATTCTATCAAAGTTAAAAATACACCTACAAATACACACAGGAGAGAATCTGTTTTCCTGTACTGACTGTGGAAAGAGTTTCTCTCAACTGGGCCACTTAAAAACACATGAACGTATACATACAGGAGAGAAGCCCTACTCCTGCTCTGATTGTGGGAAGAGTTTCTCTCAACTGGGCACCTTAAAACAACATGAACGTATACACACAGGAGATAAGCCATACTCCTGCTCTGACTGTTTAAAGTGCTTCAAAACATCATCTGAGCTAAAACGTCATCGGAGAACACACACAGGAGAGAAGCCTTACTCCTGCTCTGACTGTGTAAAATGCTTCACAACATCAAATGATCTAAAACGTCATCGGAGAACACACACAGGAGAGAACCCTTACTCCTGCTCTGACTGTGGGGCAAGTTTCTCTCATCTGGGCAACTTCAAAAAACATGAACGTATACACACAGGAGAGAAGCCTTACTCCTGCTCTGACTGTGTAAAATGCTTCACAACATCAAAAGAGCTAAAACTTCATCAGAGAACACACACAGGAGAGAAGCCTTACTCCTGCTCTTATTGTGGGAAGAGTTTCTCTCAACTGGGCAACTTAAAACAACATGAACGTATACACACAGGAGAGAAGCCTTACTCCTGCTCTGACTGTGGGGCAAGTTTCTCTCAACTGGGCCACTTAAAAATACATGAACGTATACACACAGGAGAGAAGCCTTACTTCTGCTCTGATTGTGGGAAGAGTTTCTCTCAACTGGGCACCTTAAAACTACATGAACGTATACACACAGGAGAGAAGCCTTACTCCTGCTCTGACTGTGTAAAGTGCTTCAAAACATCAATTGAGCTTATAGTTCATCAGAGAACACACACAGGAGAGAAGCCTTACTCCTGCTCTGACTGTGGGGCAAATTTCTCTCATCTGGGCAACTTAAAAAAACATGAACGTACACACACAGGAGAGAAGCCTTACTCCTGCTCTGACTGTGGAAAATGTTTCACAACATCAAAAGAGCTAAAACTTCATCAGAGAACACACACAGGAGAGATGCTTTACTCCTGCTCTTATTGTGGGAAGAGTTTCTCTAAACTGGGCACCTTAAAACAACATGAACGAATACACACAGGAGAGAAGCCTTACTCCTGCTCTGACTGTGGGAAGAGTTTCTCTCAACTGGGCAACTTAAAAACACATGAACGTATACACACAGGAGAGAAGCCTTACTTCTGCTCTGATTGTGGGAAGAGTTTCTCTCAACTGGGCACCTTAAAACAACATGAACGTATACACACAGTAGAGAAGCCTTACTCCTGCACTGACTGTGTAAAGTGCTTCACAACTTCAACTGAGCTAATAGTTCATCAGAGAACACACACAGGAGAGAAGCCTTACTCCTGCTCTGACTGTGGGAAGAATTTCTTTCAATTGGTAAATTTAGGAAGACACCAAGGTAAACATAAAGGAGAGAATCCTTACCACTGATCTAAAAACAACAGCTAAGCTGCAAGGTCATCAGAGAACACACACAGGAGAGAATCCTTACTTCTGCTCTTAATGTGGCAAGAGATTCTCCCGTTTGGGCAACTTAAAAACACACCAACGGTTACACGCTGGAGAGAAGACTTATCACTGCACTGACTGTGAGATGAGATTCTACAGATTGGGCAATTTAAAAACACACCAATGTATACATAAGAAATGGTAGTGGATTGGATCAAATGAAGGAAGCATAGAACACTATTGTAATCCTATTGTTTCTCACTGTGAGAGAAATGTGCAGAGGAAATGTTAGCATCTCTTTGCTTTACTGATCAGTGTGCACCTTGACAGTTTTGCTGTGCTTGGATAGCTTCTACTGTAAAGATATTGAGATGACCTTGGATGGGAGGACTAGGGTATGGAGGAAACCACGAGTACATGCATCTATGCCGTGTTTGCAGGCTGGTGGTGGTGGTGTGGGGTGTGTTTTTATGGCATGTATTGGGCCCCTTGATAAAAGTGGAGCAACGTTTGATTGCCACAGGATATCTAAACATCATTGCCAATCAGGTGCATCTCTTCATGGCAGCAGTTATCCATCTGCAAATATATTTTTTCAGCAGGATTATGCCCCATGCCACAAGGCTTGTCCAGGAATGGTTCCATGAACATGACAGTGGCCTTCCGAGGCACCAGATCTCAATCCAATTGTGCATCTGTTGTAGGAGATGGAACAAGCTATTCGGAGTAGAAATCCACTGCCAGTCAACTTGACACAACTGTGGGAAGCATTGCAGTCAACATGGGCCAGCATCCCAGTGGAACGCTTTCGACACCATGTAGAGTCCATGCCCTGACAAATTGAGGCTGTTCTGATGACAGACTATCAGCTGTTCAGAAATGACAGGTCCAGAGAGGGGATGCGAGGAGGGGGCGTGGCTATGTATGTGAATCACAGTATGCAGGCAAAGAGAAGAATAACTGACCTAGAGAAAGAAGAGTTTGAGTGTCGTCAGCTCCGTCCTAAACAACACCCCAGCTCATTTTCATCTCTGGTAGTGGAGTGCTCTAACATCCACCATGAGTGCTGTTAGTTGGATGAAGTAAAAAGCAGCAGGCCCAACTAGACAGGGTGCAGAGGAGGGCCTTGAGGATCATCTCCAGAAGTGGAGCAGTCCAACCACAGCTCCCGTCACTGCAGAGCAGGCGAGAACAGGCTGCAGTGCACCTGGTGAAGGACATGCACACTCTTGACCATCCACTGAATGACCTGCTCCCTCCAAGAAGAGGTAACTGCACCACCAGGCTCCTGAGAAACAGCCACAAACTGTCCTGTATAACTGCCCGTACAAACCGCCTGCGAAACGCCACTCTACCCACTGCTTTTTTTAAATCACATTTTAATATTTCAATTTCCATCATGAAAAATGTCCTGTAATGTTTCAAGTGTTCTGTATTCTACTTATGTCACGTATTGTGTTATGTATTTAACAGGTAGCCTAGCGGTTAAGAGTGTTGGGCCAGTAACTGAAAGGTCGCTGGTTTGAATCCCGAGCCAACTAGGTCAAAAATCTGTCATTGTGGCCTTGAGCAAGGCAATTAACCCCAATTTGTCCTATAAGTCGCTCTGGATAAGAGCATCTGCTAAATTACAAATATGTAATGAAAAATCATGTTTGTACATGAATTTGTGCTGGGCAACCTCTTCTTCTCTTGTGCATAAATATAACAAAGTGTTTAAAGTGAAATAGTTAGTGTCTATACAGTGCATTCTGAAAGTATTCAGACCCCTTGACTTTTTCTACAAAAAAATAAGTTACAGCCTTATTGTAAATATGTTTTTTTATTTTTACAAACAACAAAAGCAACAAAAATCCCTCATCGATCTACACACAATACCCCATAATGAGAAAGTGGAAACAGGTTTAGAAATTTTTGCAAAACCTTATTTACATTAGTATTCCAGACCCTTTGCTATGAATCTCGAAATTTAGCTCAGGTGCATCCTGTTTCCATTGATATTCCTTGAGATGTTTCTACAACTTGATTGGAGTCCACCTGAGATAAATTCAATTGATTGGACATGGTTTGAAAAGGCACACATCTGTCGATATAACATCCCACAGTTGACATTGCATGTCAGAGCAAAAACCAAGCCATGAGGTTGAAGGAATTGTCCGTAGAGCTCCGAGACAGGATTGTGATGAGGCACAGATCTGGGGAAGGGTACCAAAAATTGTCTGCAGCATTGAAGGTCCCCAAGAACACCGTGGCCTCCTCCATTCTTAAATGGAAGAAGTTTGGAATCACCTAGATTCTTCCTAGAGCTGTCCGCCCGGCCAACTGCGCAATCGGAGATCATCGCAATCCGATGATCACTTTGACAGAGCTCCAGAGTTCAGCCCGCTTGGAGTTTGCCAAGAGGCACCTAAAGGACTCTGACCATGAGAAACAAGATTCTCTGGTCTGTTGTTACCAAGATTGAACTCTTTGGCCTGAATACCAAGCGTCACTTCTGGAGGAAACCTGGCACCATGCCTACGGTGAACCATGGTCGTGGCAGTATCATGCTGTGCGGATGTTTTTCAGAGGCAGTGACTGGGAGACTAGTCAGGATCGGGGGAATAATGAACGGAGCAAAGTACAGAGAGATCCTTGATGAAAACCTGCTCCAGAGCGCTCAGGACTTCAGACTGGGGCGAAGGTTCACCTGGCCCAGCCAGAGCCCAGACTTGAACCCGATTGAACATCTCCGGAGAGACCAGAAAATAGCTGTGCAGCAACGCTCCCCATCCAACCTGACATAGTTTGAGAGGATCTGTAGAGAAGAATGAATGAAACTCCCCAAATACAGGTGTGCCAAGCTTGTAGCATCATACCCAAGAAGACTCGATGCTGTAATCGCTGCCAAAGGTGCTTCAAGAAAGTACTGAGTAAAGGGTCTGAATACTTAGATATTTCCATTTTTTATTAATAAATTAGGAAAAATGTCTAAAAACCTGTGTTTTGCTTTGACATTATGGGGTATTGTGTGTAGATTGATGAGGGTAAAAAATGATTTAACCAACTTTAGAATATGGCTGTAACGTAATAAAATGTGGAAAAAAATTAAGGGGTCTGAATACTTTCAGATTGCACTGTATATAGCCAAGCTACCATTGACTAGGTATTGGCACTCATTTACATTTACGTCATTTAGCAGACGCTCTTATCCAGAGCGACTTACAGTTAGTGAATACATATATATATATATAAATATTTTTCCATACTGGCCCCCCATGGGAATCAAACCCACAACCCTGGCGTTGCAAACGCCATGCTCTATCAACTGAGCTACATCCCTGCCGGCCATTCCCTCCCCTATCCTGGACGACGCTGGGCCAATTGTGCGCCGCCCATGAGTCTCCAGGTCGCGGCCGGCTGCGACAGAGCCTGGATTCGAACCAGGATCTCTAGTGGCACAGCTAGCACTGCGATGCAGTTTCTTAGACCACTGCGCCACTCAGTGGTCCATGTATATAGCCAAGCTACCATTGACTATGTATTGGCACCCCATGTATATAGCCAAGCTACCATTGCTCATCGTGTATTAATTCCTTGTGCTACAATCTTTTTCCTATTATTATAATTGTTGTATTGTGTTCTCCATTGTAGGGAAGTCAACATTTCACTGTTAGTCTACACCTGTTGTTTACCAAGCATGTGACAATTAGAATGAAATGACTACGTGTTTAGTGAATTGTCTTCTAAAACTATACTTTAAAAATATATACACTTGACATGTAAAGTGTTGGTCCCATGTTTCATGAGCTGAAATAAAAGATCCCAGAAAGTTTCCATATGGACAAAAAGCTTATTTCTCTCAAATCTGGTGTACAAATTTGTTTCCATATCTGTTACTGGGCATTTCTCCTTTGCCAAGATAATCAATCCACCTGACAGGTGTGGCATATCAAGAAGCTGATTAAACAGCATGATCATTACACAGGTGCACCTTGTGCTGGGTACAATAAAAGGCCTCTCTGAAATGTGCAGTTTTGTCACAACACAATGCCACAGATGTCTACATTTTGAGGGAGTGCGCAATTGGCATGCTGACTGTAGGAATGTTCACCAGAGCTGTTGCCAGATAATTGAATGTAAATTTCTCTACCGATAATTTGGCAGAACGTCCAACTGGCTTCACAGCCACAGACCATGTGTCACCGTGCAAGCCCAGGACCTCCACATCTGGCTTCTTCACCTGCAGGATCATCTGAGACCAGCCACCCGGACAGCTGATGAAACTGAGGAGTATTTCTATCTGTAATAAAGCCCTTTAGTGTGGAAAAATCATTCTTATTGGCTGATGGGTGGGCCCCTGTCATGTTAAATCCATAGATTAGGGCCTAATGAATGTATTTCAATTGACTGATTTCCTTATATGAACTGTACCCTTGTAAAATTGTTGAATGTTGTGTTTATATTTGTGTTCAGTTAGTTAAAATCTTACAAAAAAGTGATGATGAATATGTTTGGAAAACTGCATTGATCTGCCAATGAAAAATAACATTAGTACATGAATTTGTACTCGTAAACCTCTTTTGTATTCAGTTCTTCCATATTATATCTGACTGTATGAATGGTTCTTATGGTTGTATTCAGTTATTTTATTAGATCTAACAGTATGAATGGTTCTTATGGTTGTATTCAGTTCTTCCATATTAGATCTGACTGTATGAATGGTTCTTATGGTTGTATTCAGTTCTTCCATATTAGATCTGACCGTATTAATGGTTCTCATGGGCTGAGTGCCTGGAGTGACTACATTCATACCAAGTTTTCTTTGACCCTGTGATCTCACCAGGACAGAACCACATGTCTCTATCACCCTCCAGCCCAGAAGGTGGCAGTGGTGCACCTTTGACGTTGGTCTGAACACCACCAATAAACACCATAGAAGAAGAATGCATGCTTAGCAACAACCAAGGGGCCATGCAGCTTTCCACTGTTCCAAAGACTGTCTATTATATGGAACAGATTGGCATGTGACCACTCTAACAATGTAGACACGTCCTCAAAGATTGGACATTAATCTGTGTTGGTCAAACTCTTCTCTTCTCTATCATTAAATACAACAAAACTATGTTTTAAGTTAAATATTTAGTGTTTGTCTGAAGCTGGAAGAAATACCTGAAATGAGCATCACAAAGATAGATTTGACCTATGCACTAACACGCTTTTTCAATATACGCAGCTTTGTCACCAGCTGCAGTACTGTAGCTTTATTCATCTACTGTACTTCAATCAATTGACTTGCAATGGATTTGTGCCACAAATGCTAAAAAGTTAGCATTAATATAAGATGAACAATAAATGACCAGGACTATATTGAGGGACAGACTGTTGAAATGCCCAGTTGATTATGTAAACAGTCTTGTAGAACTCTGGCATTGATGGTCCATCAGAGGGTGAGGCAAAAGTCTCACAGCGTTTAAGTTGTCGCTTACAAGACCTATAATTTGCTCAGTTCCCCCAAAAACTATTTTATATAAATAAATCCTGCGTCACTTTGGAAAGTAGAAGGAAGATTGTTCAAGCAACGCTTCTCCCAGTGCTTGATTATGTTGATGTAATCTACAGTCATACGGCTGCCTCTGTTTTAAAACCTTTAGCACTGTGTTGTATCACTGGGGAAAATGTTAATATAAAAGTTAAATTTAAAAAATGCAATATAAATACAAAATATGCCTTTTGAACACGGCACCCAAATATACATTTTTGACTAGAAACATTTTAACTGAGCCAATTTCTCTTCTATATTATTTATCTAGTCAAAACATGTCACTACACCTCTACACATCACCATTGGGACAATCCAATTTCCTAGTCCCCATTATTTTCTATAATGCATATGAATAGATGTTTTCAGTATAAAGGACTTAGACAGGTTTTCTTCTTAGGTAACAATTAAATAAAACAACAAATATATATATATATATATATTTTAAACGTTTTTAAAATGACCCACTTACTATTGGGGAGTGGAACCAGTTGATTATGTAAATAGTATTGTGAACTCTGGTATTGATAGTCCATTTGAGGGTGATTCATTGATATGAATATTCAGAATGAAAGAGCTGAGAATTCATGTGATGGCCCACATCTAACACAATATTTCCTGTTGTGTTATTAAGCACCACAGCATTTTAGGCTGCAATTGTTCAAATCTGTCCAGAGTTTACAGATTAACAGTGAGTACAAACCCAGCCTTCCTCTCTCCTTCCACACTGAGTCCAAACCAACAGTCACTGGGTCCTGATTGTGACAGTGAAGCCCAGTTTGCACTGCAGGATCCAAAGATGGCATCAGTGAAGCTGGAAGACTGTAGTCAAACACTGGAGCTGAATGTCAACATTAAAGATGAAGAAGAGGAGGAGAAGATTGGGAAATCTGTTTCTCATGGTAAGAGCAGGTTCTTTAGTGATCATATACAGTGGGGAAAAAAAGTATTTAGTCAGCCACCAATTGTGCAAGTTCTCCCACTTAAAAAGATGAGAGAGGCCTGTAATTTTTATCATAGGTACACGTCAACTATGACAGACAAAATAAGAAAAAAAATCCTGAAAATCACATTGTAGGATTTTTAATGAATTTATTTGCAAATTATTATTAATATTATTATTATTATAATTATTATTATATAACTTAATTACCTACTTTGTTTCCTTTTCTCTCCATCTCTCCTCCAACCTACCATCTTTACGACCCTACTCTACTCCCTTTCTGCACCCTAGAAAATGTAATTGATACGATTGTGATGCGTTGTTGTCTCACCCAGCTATCTGAAGATGAATGCACTATTGTAAGTCACTCTGGATAAGAGTGTCTGATGAATTAGTCAAATTTAAAAATGTGAATTGATATGGAATTGACCCCAGCCCTGATGGTTACTAACCCTTGTGATAGTGAGTGGAGGATGATATGGCTCATAACACTTTAGAATAGTTTTATTCCCCTGTATTGTGCAGCATACTTAAATTAAGTCATTTGTTACCCGGTACAGCCAGAAGAGGACTGGCCAGTGCTCAGAGCCTGGTTCCTCTCTAGGTTTCTTCCTAGGTTCCTTCCTTCTAGGGAGTTTTTCCTAGCCACTGTGCTTCTGCATTGCTTGCTCTTTGGGGTTTTAGTCTCGGTACCTGCACCCTCAGCGGAGTCAACAAACACCGGAAGCATCCGTGTTTCAGGGAAAAGGCAGAGAGGAAGGCGAAGCCTGAAAACCGGAAGCTTCTGGTTTCTGTGGACCTTGTTTAGGCGTTTCTTTTACGTCTGATACGTTAGGTTAGGGTATCTGTAAAGCACTCTGTGACAACGGCTGATGTAAAAAGGGCTTTATAAAATAAATGTGATTGATGTAAATCACACCAACTGACTGGTTCTTCTAATGTTGTTCACACAGGAGACCATGTTGAGACATTCTCTACATCCAGAGAGCAACAGCAGGAAGATCACAGAGCTAAGAGGTCTCACCACTGCCCACATTGTGAGGAGATTTTCCCAATTCTATCAAAGCTAAAAATACACCTAAAAATACACACAGGAGATAATCTATTTCCCTGCTTTGATTGTGGGAAGATCTGTAAAATATCAAGGGATCTGGTACTCCTGCTCTGACTGTTGGAAGAGTTTCTCTCAACATGGCCACATAAATGTGAGAATCCTCATCAGTTGTCTGACTAGCTAAGATTAAAATCATTCCATCACTTAATTCTCAAGAAATCATAGAACACTCTATTGTAATCCTGTTGTTTCTCACTGTGAGAGAACTGTGCAGAGGAAAGGGAACGTTATAGAATGTTAGCATCTCTTTACTTTACTGATCTGTGTTCACCTTGTCAGTTTTGGTGTGATTTGTTAGCTTCTATTGTAAAGATATTGAGATTACCTTGGATTTGCCCTAAGGGTTGAATATCCTCTGTGAAGCTGGTTGACTGGGTGGTACTGATTTCCTCTGCAGTTTTCTGTGGGAATGAGCTAGTATACACAACATGTATCAGATAGAGATGGTGTGATGATCAGTTTTCACCATTAGTTTGGGTGGATACTTTTTGTTTATTAAATTGTATTTTAAAACTAGATTAGTTGTTTTAGTCATTAATAGTCATTAAGGCTTAATTCAAGCCTGTTTAATTTATCTGCCAATGAAAAATATTGTGTATATGAATTTGTACTTTTGTTTTTCTTTTCTTTTGTGTAATGAATTACCAAAAAACTATGTTTCAAGTGACATATTTACTGTTGTTCTGAAGCTACGTGTTTAGTGAAGACAGGAAGTTTAAATGAGCATCACGAAGCTAAATCTGACCTATTCACTAACATGTTTTGTCAGCATAAGCAGCTGTGAGACATGCTAGAGTACTGTAACATTACTGATCTACTGAATCATTGTAGTTGTTGGGGGTTATCTTTACAGTAAATATAATGGTGGTGGATAAGCCTTCAATGCAAGCTGCAGGGGTTGCCTTTCAACAAGATGATCCTGACATTTTAAAGGTTAAAAAGGTGGACTTTGTGGCCTTTATCGCAATGGTGATTAACGGCACTGCCAAGGTGGAGAAAAGATCTAGGAAGATAGAAAAAATTGTGGTTGCGGCAGAACGGTTCCTGGGGCTGAAAGATTTATTGGCAAAAGAGTTACATGGAATATTGTCAAAAGCCGTACCACCATCTCAGGTCCTGGAGACTGAGAAGGGAGATATGGAGAACTAAAAGAAGGAAGAAATCAAATCAAATCAAATAAAATTTTATTGGTCACGTGCGCCGAATACAACAGGTGCAGACATTGCAGTGAAATGCTTACTTACAGCCCTTAACCAACAGTGCATTTATTTTAAACAAAAAAAGTAAGAATAAACAACAACAAAAAAAGTGTTGTGAAAAAAGAGCAGAAGTAAAAAAAGTGACAGTAAGGAGGCTATATATACAGTAAAATAAAGTGACACTAGGGAGGCTATATATACAGGGGGGTACCGTTGCAGAGTCAATGTGCGGGGGCACCGGCTAGTTGAGGTAGTTGAGGTAATATGTACATGTGGGTAGAGTTAAAGTGACTATGCATAAATACTTAACAGAGTAGCAGCAGCGTAAAAAGGATGGGGTGGGGGGGCAGTGCAAATAGTCCGGGTAGCCATGATTAGCTGTTCAGGAGTCTTATGGCTTGGGGGTAGAAGCTGTTGAGAAGTCTTTTGGACCTAGACTTGGCACTCCGGTACCGCTTGCCGTGCGGTAGCAGAGAGAACAGTCTATGACTAGGGTGGCTGGAGTCTTTGACAATTTTGAGGGCCTTCCTCTGACACCGCCTGGTATAGAGGTCCTGGATGTCAGGGAGCTTTGCCCCAGTGATGTACTGGGCCGTACGCACTACCCTCTGTAGTGCCTTGCGGTCAGAGGCCAAGCAGTTGCCATACCAGGCGGTGATGCAACCAGTCAGGATGCTCTCGATGGTGCAGCTGTAGAATTTTTTGAGGATCTGAGGACCCATGCCAAATCTTTTTAGTCTCCTGAGGGGGAATAGGCTTTGTCGTGCCCTCTTCACGACTGTCTTGGTGTGTTTGGACCATGATAGTTCGTTGGTGATGTGGACACCAAGGAACTTGAAGCTCTCAACCTGTTCCACTACAGCCCCGTCGATGAGAATGGGGGCGTGCTCAGTCCTCTTTTTTTTCCTGTAGTCCACAATCATCTCCTTTGTCTTGGTCACGTTGAGGGAGAGGTTGTTGTCCTGGCACCACACGGCCAGATCTCTGACCTCCTCCCTATAGGCTGTCTCATCGTTGTCGGTGATCAGGCCTACCACTGTTGTGTCGTCGGCAAACTTAATGATGGTGTTGGAGTCGTGCCTGGCCATGCAGTCATGGGTAAACAGAGAGTACAGGAGGGGACTGAGCACGCACCCCTGAGGGGCCCCCGTGTTGAGGATCAGTGTGGCAGATGTGTTGTTACCTACCCTTACCACCTGGGGGCGGCCCGTCAGGAAGTCCAGGATCCAGTTGCAGAGGGAGGTGTTTAGTCCCAGGATCCTTAGCTTAGTGATGAGCTTAGAGGGCATTATGGTGTTGAATGCTGAGCTGTAGTCAATGAATAGCATTCTCACATAGGTGTTCCTCTTGTCCAGGTGGGAAAGGGCAGTGTGGAGTGCGATAGAGATTGCATCATCTGTGGATCTGTTGGGGCGGTATGCAAATTAAAGTGGGTCTAGGGTTTCTGGGATTATGCTGTTGATGTGAGCCATGACCATTCTTTCAATGGTGGTGGATAGGCCTTCAATGCAAGCTGCAGGGGTTGCCTTTCACCAATATGTTCCTGACATTTTAAAGGTTAAAAAGGTGGACTTTGTGGCCTTTATCGCAATGGTGACTACCGGCACTGCCAATGTGGAGAAAAGATCTAGGAAGATAGAAATCATTGTGGTTACGGCGGAACGGTTCCTGGGGCTGAAAGATTTCTCGGCAAAAGAGTTACATGGAATATTTTCAAAAGCCGTACCACCATCTCAGGTCCTAGAGACTGAGAAGGGAGATATGGATATTTAAAGGAAGGAAGAAATGGGAGTTTTGTTTGTTTTGGCAATGTACTATTTTTATTAGGGTGGAGTAAGTTAGTATCACTATTAAAAGTATGGATGTATTTTTTATTTAATTTATTTTGTGGTTTCAAACCGTCCAGTTGGTGGCGGCAATACAACTTTTGGAAGTAGTCTGCCATAGAACCCACAGAAGAAGAAGAAGATGTCACTGTTGCATTGTGGTAGTTGGGGAACCGGAACTTCCGGGGAGGTGCGCAACATTCTTCAGAACAAAGAAAACGACTGGACGGTGCTTTCCGTTTCTCTTTATTACTACAGGTATGTAATAGCACTTTTAAACTGTCTAATATCGAAATAACGTCATAACATGTTAGATAACAAATCAGTCAAGGTATTATCAGTTTGGGAAAGATTTTGTGTAATGTTTGTGTCAATCCGAGTGATTGAAGAACGTGATAAAAAATATTTTACAATCACACGGCGCGGGGTCCATTACACGTTTTCATTTGTGAGGCTTTCCAGGTTCGTATATAGGTCAGTGTGTTTCGCCTGGGTATGTTCAGTTCAAAAACGTTTAGGAAAGTTGCAGATAGAAATGCCCTGAATAGAAGTGACATGATTCATTAGAATCAGAGGCATGTTTACTCTACATAATACATTTATATCTGATCGTGGCCAACGTCTCCGTCCTCCTGCTGGACGCAGCCCTGGTACCCGCTTGTCCCTACGTATGTGAAGCTAGTCATAATAATGATTAGCCACAATAGTGGAATTTGCGGTTCGCCCTCAAAATAAAAGGCCCTCATTGAAAGTGATGCAAACTGATACAAAATATTGGAATCATGTCAAATGTTGTTACTTAATTTAAAATGAATTACAAAAACTAATAATTTGGAAGAAAAAAAAAACAGGGGGAAAAACGGTTGAAATCCCACTGTGGCGGTATTAGACCACATAATTGCATTGGGGGCATTCTTATATGCACTTATGAAACGGGTTGGATTGTGCACCCATGGAACGGGTGACATCCACAGAAAACAATTCTCAAGAGTTTATACAAATGTTAGCGTCTTAGCTCTTATTGCAGGACTTTGACTGTGAAAAATCACCTTCCCAGTCAGTCTATTGCAGGGGTACTCCAGTACTATTTGAGAAGGTCCGGTCAAACAAATGTCCTAGGTGGCAAAGGTCCGGATGGATATTGTCATTTATTGGCGTAGTAACAAACCCCCAACTTGCGACCCCAAACTGTTCACAACCCTCTTGTTGGCGGAGAGAACATTTAGCAGTTTTAAAGCTAATATCCCGCAATTCTACACATTTTATGACAGGGCTGAGATGTTTTGTTGTTGCTGTTTTTAAGCAATTCTACATGATTCCATGTCTTATGTGTGTTTATATGATACCAGGGATTGAAGCCCAACCAAAACAGTATTATTATATCATTATTTTGTGACCCGTGGTCCATATCGACCCCGTTCTTGGTCCTTACCGCGTTACGCCAGTTGAGTATGCTATTTCTTTTGTTTGTATTGGACATTCATATTGCACTGTACAGCCCTACCTATGTATTGTTCAGCCTACTCAGTGACACCCACAGAACACAACTAGCGTCTTCACTATTCTAGGACTCTGAAACCACTGTTGTCTGGGAGTTTAACCCCGTCAGCTAAATTGTCATCATAATCAGTGGTTTCAAGTTTGTCTCTGTACATTTTTGACAAGATGATCATAGCAAAACATTAAATACTTCTGCATTTCCCGCTGTGCAAATGCATTGTTTCTCATTGCAAATAGGCTCAGGATAATTCCTGATAAGGTTGGGTAGCTGATAGGCCTTTTCAGAGCTCAAATAGCCAAAATTATTAGTTACAGGGCTCCCGAGTTGCGCAGCGGTCTAAGACACTGCATCTGTCACTACAGACCCTGGTTGGATTCCAGGCTGTATCACAATCCGGCCGTGATTGGGATTCGCATAGGGCGGTGCAAAATTTGCCCAGCGTCGTCCAGGTTTGGCCGGGGTAAGCCATTATTGTAAATAAGAATTTGTTCTTAACTGACTTGGCCCAAACATTAGACCGGACCAAATCTGAACCAATCACTCAGACATCATTAGGCAGATTTCCATTGAACCAGGTGCATTCGACAAAAGCAATGTTGCAAAAAATTATCTTTGCGACGTGTGTAATGGAAGCGGCAGATATAGGAGAAATGTTCTAAAGCTCGACAACATTTTAAATCGTTGGAGGGGTGGGTTTTTCTTTTGTCCAAGTTTCTTTATTCTGACAAGTGAGGATTGAAACAGTGTTTTTTAAATGATGATTGCCAAATCATTTTGACGGTACAGGGTGAGTCATTACGTCCAGCTGTTTTTATCGACACAGGATAGTTACATGGAAACACATCCTAGATGGCAATTGTCGTATCTATTTTCTATGCAAACTTTTTCTCAATGTCGAGAAACAAAGCACTGGACAAGTTATTGGAAACATAGCTACTGTTTCACAAGATTGGAAAGTACAGTACAGCAGAGTACAGGAAAGAGAAGTTTAGTTCAGTACAGAGTATAGTACAGTATAACATACTGTATTGTATTCTACTTTACTCTAATGTACTCTGTTATGGCTGGCCTATATGGACTAAAAATCATACAGCTGTATCTTGAGTTTTTTTTTTTTTTTTTTTTTACTTATGGGCGATTCACGATATATATCTCGATTTTGTTTTTCTCTAAGTAAGCTTGTACAATTAAAGGTCAAATACACTGCATTTCAAACAGTCAGCTATAATCTAATGAATTCAGGGCTTGTGAAGTTATACCTAGGCTAAATATAAGCCATCCACAACCAATAAGACCCACTAATTATTGTATTATTTTATAAAAAATAGTTTAACCAGCTTTTTTTTGTTGGCAATAATCACTGATCTGGCTTTCAAGTTGGTCTATGAAAATGCAATTTTTTGTTACAAATTGACTAATTTATTGTAGCAGGCATTAGGCTATAGACAATTAACACAGGTCTCATCAACAATCTCTCAAGCCCACGTGCTAGTGATTAGCCAGCTGATCTTTATATTTCAAGATTAGCCAACTTGGATCTGTTTGCTAACAAGGTTGAACAGTTGAGTTGTTATGAACACACCATTCTGTCTGTCTCCAACTGTTTGAAAAGCATGTTAGCCTGTCCACTTTGTTCAGATGTTGAAATCAAGTGGCCTACCTTATTTCTCAGAATGAGAACGAGTTGCCAATTTCTTACAGTGCATTCGGAAGTATTCAGACCCCTCCCCTTTTTCCATATATTCAGACACATTCAGTTGTTTCTATCTTTATCTATAATTGTTATTATGGTGTGAACGGGAAATACAATTGGTTTTGATTGAAATAATACAGTGGAGACGGTTATTAAGGAAAATATTACAAAGTGCTGCCTAAAACAAACTGCAACCTTGTACTAAATGGTTTTTGAGTCATTTATGAGAATTTCTGAAATCTACTATAGGTTAAGTGCACTTACATGGTTTAATTCAAAGTGTGCAATTTGTGTCTAATGTGAAATTAATAAATGGTTTGTTGTCAATGCTTAGCTACCTGATCTAATATATTTTTAGAGAATAAAGAAAGTGCCAGAACTGTCAAGACTAACTTTTGTGTCCGTTTCTCTATATTACTACAGGACGACTAGAATTAAATCTGATGCCGGTAACATCAATAGTGAGAACAAACCCAGCCTGCCTCTCTCCTTCCACACTAAGTCCAAACCTACAGTCACTGGGTCCTGATTGCGACAGTGGAGCTCAGTTTGCTAAGCAGGATCCAGAGATGGCATCAGTGAAGCTGGAAGACTGCAGTCAAACACTGGAGCTGAATGTCAACATTAAAGATGAAGAAGAGGAGGAGAAGATTGGGAAATCTGTTTCTCATGGTAAGAGCAGGTTCTATCTAACTAAGTTTGTTGGACATGATTTGGAAAGGCACACACCTGTCTATATACAGTGCATTCGGAAAGTATTCAGACCCCTGGACTTTTTAGATATTTTGTTACGTTACAGCCTTATTGTAAAATTGATTAAATTGTTTTTTTCCCTCATCAATCTACTCACATTACCCCATAATGACAAAGCAAAAAACAGTTTTTTATCAATTGTTGCAAAAAACAACAACTGAACGATCACATTTACAAAATGACTTTCTACTCTGCGAGTGGGAAGTGTATAAACCAGAGGAGCGATCTAGATGAGGATCAAGAACGCAATTAAAGTCCCCTGCCATTAGGACCTTACCAGGAATGGAGGCTATCAATAAAATACATTCTCAAAGAATTTGGGATTATCATCATTAGGACCATAAACATTATCCAGATTAATATGCTAATTCAAGAGTTCCCTGTATCAAAATGTATCTACCAGCTGTATCAGTTATAATAGTATCCACTTGAAACGGAACAGATTAATGAATTTAAACCATAACTCCATGAGAATGAGAGGAGAAACAGGATGCTACTACTTGCCCTTGCCATCTCCTGCATATTACATTTACATTACATTTGACATTTTAGTCATTTAGCAGACGCTCTTATCCAGAGCGACTTACAGGAGCAATTAGGGTTAAGTGCCTTGCTCAAGGGCACATTTACGCCATTTAGCAGACGCTCTTATCCAGAGCGACTTACAAATTGGTGCATTCACCCTATAGCCAGTGGGATAACCACTTTACAATTATTATTATTATTATATTTTTTTGGGGGGGGGGTGGGTTGGGGTAAAGGGGGGTAGAATGATTACATTATCCTGTCCCAGGTATTCCTTAAAGAGGTGGGGTTTCAAATGTCTCCGGAAGGTGGTGAGTGACTCCGCTGTCCTGGCGTCGTGAGGGAGCTTGTTCCACCATTGGGGTGCCAGAGCAGCGAACAGTTTTGACTGGGCTGAGCGGGAGCTATGCTTGGACAGAGGAAGGGGAGCCAGCAGGCCAGAAGGGGATGAACGCAATGCCCTCGTTTGGGTGTAGGGACTGATCAGAGCCTGAAGGTACGGAGGTGCCGTTCCCCTCACTGCTCCATAGGCAAGCACCATGGTCTTGTAACGGATGCGAGCTTCAACTGGAAGCCAGTGGAGTGTGCGGAGGAGGGGGGTGACGTGAGAGAACTTGGGAAGGTTGAACACCAGACGGGCTGCGGCATTCTGGATGAGTTGTAGGGGTTTAATGGCACAGGCAGGGAGCCCAGCCAACAGCGAGTTGCAGTAATCCAGACGGGAGATGACAAGTGCCTGGATTAGGACCTGTGCCGCTTCCTGTGTAAGGCAGGGTCGTACTCTCCGAATGTTGTAGAGCATGAACCTGCAGGATCGGGTCACCGCCTTGATGTTAGCGGAGAACGACAGGGTGTTGTCCAGGGTCACGCCAAGGCTCTTCGCACTCTGGGAGGAGGACACAACGGAGTTGTCAACCGTGATGGCGAGATCATGGAACGGGCAGTCCTTCCCCGGGAGGAAGAGCAGCTCCGTCTTGCCAGGGTTCAGCTTGAGGTGGTGATCCGTCATCCATACTGATATGTCTGCCAGACATGCAGAGATGCGATTCGCCACCTGGTTATCAGAAGGGGGAAAGGAGAAGATTAGTTGTGTATCGTCAGCGTAGCAATGATAGGAGAGGCCATATGAGGATATGACAGAGCCAAGTGACTTGGTGTATAGGGACAATAGGAGAGGGCCTAGAACTGAGCCCTGGGGGACACCAGTGGTGAGAGCACGTGGTGCGGAGACAGCTTCTCGCCACGCCACTTGGTAGGAGCGACCGGTCAGGTAGGACGCAATCCAGGAGTGAGCCGCGCCGGAGATGCCCAGCTCGGAGAGGGTGGAGAGGAGGATCTGATGGTTCACAGTATCAAAGGCAGCAGACAGGTCTAGAAGGACAAGAGCAGAAGAGAGAGAGTTAGCTTTAGCAGTGCGGAGAGCCTCCGTGACAGAGAAGAGCAGTCTCAGTTGAATGACCAGTCCTGAAACCTGACTGGTTTGGATCAAGAAGGTCATTCTGAGAGAGATAGCAAGAGAGTTGGCTAAATACGGCATATTTTAAGTAGCTCATCCTTCAACAAGTGAGTTTCTTGTAGGAACACAATAGACAAAGTTGTTTAAGCCTAGTAATAACCTGTTTTAAGCTTGGATAGTTTACAAACTCCACAGACATTCCACAAAGTAAATTTAAATGTTTCATGAAGTCATTTACATTTACATTTTACATCTTATCCAGAGCGACTTACAGTTAGTGAATACATACATTATTTTATCGAACCCACAACCCTGGCGTTGCAAACGCCATGCTCTACCAACTGAGCTACATCCCCTGCCGGCCATTCCCTCCCCTACCCTGGACGACGCTGGGCCAATTGTGCGCCGCCCCATGGGTCCAACCAAAGATGTAAACATGGAATAAGCTATAGCATAAAGGCATATCTAAAATATGTTTAGGAACCACAAGGACCACATTAATATTTTGTAGTGAGGAAAATATGTAAAGTTCTGTTGGAACAAACAAACATAAGTCTATCCTAACATTAAAACACTGAACCCCATTCCACTGTCTCCCTAACCGAGACACCCAACGCTTCCTCTCCCACCTCACCCTGATCGTAGAGTGTAGCTTGGTGGACGACTGATCCATTAAAGGGAGCAGTCTAACCTAAGCGACGCTAAACAAAACAAAGTATCTCCTGCCTTCTCTCGGCCATTACTTCTCACGAACAAAACAAAAGGCATATCTAGCAAGATGTTATGTGAAATATCACAACAAAAGGCCTATCTAGCAAGATGACGTGAAATATCACGTAGTATTTGTTTGAAAAGTAGCAAAGAATAGCTCCACCTTAAACAGTAACGCTAGTTATTGAAGCCTGAGACTAACGTTAACGTTACAGTTCGGACTGTCCAAAATAGTGGTAGATGATCCACAACACAGGGTCTGCTGCTAGTAGCTACCAAGTAACAATATGGCCCATACGTATAGCGTTAATGTAGTACACCATGATACGTTTATAAACCAAAAAAAGTTTCAAAGACCAGAAATGAACAGCCTACGTGAGAAAAAGAGAGAGTTGAATATGTGCTACGTTACCCAAAGGCCCTTTGCACATGATGTTAGGCTTGCACCTGAGTGTCAATCATTTTAGTCCAAGGATATGATTGAAAGGCCTCCATCATTCTTAATTGGAAGAAGTGTGGAACCACCAATACTTTTTCTAGAGCTGGCTGCCCGGACAAACTAAGCAATCGGGGGAGAAGGGCCTTGGTCAGGGAGGTCACCAAGAAGCCAGTGGTCACTCTGACAGAGCTCCAGAGTTCTGTGGCGATAGGAGAACCTTCCAGAAGGACAACCATCTCTGCAGCACTCCACCAATCAGGCCTTTATGGTAGAGTGGCTAGACGGAAGCCACTCTTCATGAAAAGGCACATGACTGCCCGCTGGGAGTTTGCCAAAAGACACCTAAAGGACTCTCAGACCATGAGAAACAAGATTCTCTGGTCTTATGAAGCCAAGATTGTACTCTTTGGCCTGAATGCCAAGCTTCACGTCTGGAGGAATCCTGGCACCATCCCAACGGTGAAGCATGGTGGTGGCAGCATCATGCTGTGGGAATGTTTTTCAGTGGTAGGGACTGGGAGACCAGTCAGGATTGAGGGAAAGATGAACGGAGCAAAGTACAGAGAGACCTGAAAATAGCTGTGTGGCGACAGTCCCCATCTAACCTGACCAGCTTGAGAGGATCTGCAGAGAAACTCCCCAAATACAGGTATACCAAGCTTGTAGCGTCATACCCAAGAAGATTTGAGGCTGTAATCACTGCCAAAGGTGCTTCAACAAAGTACTGAGTAAAGTCTGAATACAGTATATATATATATTTTTTAAATTGTGTGCTAAAATGGTGTCATAAAACCTAAATGGTTCCAATCATTTTTCCTTTTTTATTCATCTTAAACACTTAAAATAAGGGCTGTGTTTCGTGTAGGCTTACCCTGGCGTGACTTTTAGCAACATATTCGTCTCTATTTCCTCTTCGATTAAAACGCTAATTATCATCAAAGTAGACATCATGCAAAACAACAAATCACTGCAATCTCCTGCACGTCATCTCTAGCTGACACCTTTGCTAACAGATATTGTGTCAATTTAAAACGTACACAAGACAGTTCACAGAATTGTCCATTTTAAATAAATGTAGCCTATTTATTCATTATTACATTTAGCTAACATTAGATAGTTAACCCAGAGATCCTTACCTTTGACTCGATTTGGCAATTTTGTCCAGATTCACCTTGTACTAGAGAGATTTACATGGTTATCAAAACTCCACGACAGGGTAAGCCTACACGAAACACAGCCCTTATTTTAAGTGTTTCTAAAATCCCCTATGGGAAAAATGAATGGTGGGAAAATGATTGGAACCATTTCCCTGTTTGACTGCAAGGTTTTATGGGTATTATCATTTATACTGTGGTACATAATTTGTGTGCAGCTACATGAAGCTAGTGAGGTGTGGATGAGCTGAGACATGTGGTAAGATGGCGGACAATAAAAAAGTGGAATGGGGGATGCACAAACCTTCTGGAAGATCTGATGAAGGAGAAGATGGTGGACAAGGACAAAGGAGAAAAGTGGAATATGTTTTGAGTGAATATGGAATGGAAGATCACACATAACTTTTAGAAGAGCTACAGGAGGAAAGTGAATGTGACGAGAGTGAGGATGAATTAACTGTGGTGGCAGGTGCAGTGATGACCGCTGAGAAGGAGCTGAGTGTAGAGGGAAGCAGTGTGGTGAGGGAGGTTATCGTCTAGTGCATAAAGAGGGATACGTCCTCCAGTAGCTCAGAGATGGAACCTGGTGAGAGTGAGGATGAATTACCTGCGGTGAGGAACTCCGAGTTCGGGCCTCGTTCCGAGGATGATAAGGATCATTCTGGCCCAGTGGGAGTGAGATTTGTAGAGAGAATGGATCCATATGTGGTGTCAGGTTAGGTGGAGAAGAGGTTGGGGACTGTTGAGTTGGTGAAGGTAACGGAGTGGACTCGTGATGATTTATTGTTTCTCCTCTGTCCAGAGGGAGCGGGCGCTGCGGATTACGTGATTAGAGACAGGAATTGTGACTTGAATTGCTCTCCGGAACAGGGTGGCATTGATAGGAGTGATAACAGGGATAGGTTTAAGTGTTGAGGATGAGCAGTTGAAATGGAAGATTCCAGGTGTCTGTGACACCCTCCGTTTGGTGAGTCGTAGATCCGGTGTAGAGTGTGGGGAAACAGAGAATACATTATTTGTCATGCTGGATTTTGATGCATAGTTTCTGCCAGATAAGATCAAGGTAGGAAGTGTCAGTTATCCCGTGAGCGATTTTGTCCCGTAAATACTACAGTGTTTTAGGGGTGAAGTTTATGGGCCTGTTGCAGCAGTGTGTAGGCGTGAGATGCCTAGATGTGACAAGTCTGCAGGAGGGCATGAGATGAAGAAATGTGTGGTATCGGTGGAGAAAGTTCTGTGTGTTAGTTGTGGGGGTGCTAACGGGCTGGAGATCTGAGGTGTCAGGTGAGAGAAAGGCAGATTGAGGTTGCCAGGGTTACAGTAGTACAGAAAGTGTTGAATGCCGAAGCAGTGAAGAGAGTGGTAGAGGAAGATGGGTACAGGGTGAGGGATGTTGAGAGGATTCCTGTGAGTAGGCAGAGACCAAGAGAGAGTGATGGGAAGAATATGTGCTTCAGTAAGGTGGGATTTTTAGCATTTATAGCAATGGTTGTCAATTGTACTGCAGAAATGGATCTCACAAATTACCAAAATGACAGGATACTTTGACACTGAGAATCTGAGCTCAATAAAAACGACCTTGTCTTGAATCCATCAATAGCCGAGGCCCCTAAGTGTGCAGAGAAACACATTGTACAATATGAGGAGGAAGATATAGTCCTAAAAAAGCTTTCCGGTTTCACTGACTCACCCAATGATGTGCAGCTCACTCACTGGTCAAAAGCTTATCTCTCTCTTGCTTTACTTTTTTAAACAATGCTGTTCGCTCAATAGGTCTATTTGGAAGTTGATAACTTGGTAACATACAGACATTAGTATTTTATTTTCAGCAGGATCCATTTGCTTTACAACCTGTGTTTTCCAGCGATTGTATTAGAAATATTTGCGAAAGGCCTGTTTTGGCTGCATGCTGTTAATTGACACATTTGCCACACGTTAGGCATGCCTTGTGATTTGGCTACACACAATCCACAGCTAGACTATTTTTAAAAATTAGCTATGGATCCTCTGTGGTGAAATTCTAGGCTTACTCCTGGTGTAGTATTGGGAATTATTTAATTTCTTTCTGAACAGACTGCAGAGTGCTGCAGGACCTCCAGCACACTTCCCATAGCTATTATTCTATTAGGAGATAAATGATGAAGTGCAATGCTGGAGAGAATAGAGTTGCTGGCTTATGTCTATAACATCACAGAGAGGGAGAAAGATCATAGAAAGTGAATGTCATTGTATTTCTGTGAGAGATACAGGCGTGCTTCTCTCTCTCACCACAGCAATGGCCACGCCTTTGTCTAGGCTACAATGTTGCGCAAACCATAAACCCAAGACGGCCCAACATGAACCAATTCTTAGAATATCATGCACGTTTTCACATTACGTTTTTTTAGGGGGCGTGACAATTACAGAGGAATCTAAATGTAATTTCTCTGATTGCTTTTATTAGGATTTTTACATTGCAAACAGTGGAAATTATTTTTCTTGCCACGAGCGGTAGGCTACCTGATCCTGGCAAATGGGTTCCGGAACAAAAGACTACAAAACTGAGAGGTACCGGAGGATCCAGCTCAAATTAAGCACCGCCCTTCTCAAATAATGGGGTAGGGGCATCCCAAGGATCCCTGAATGCACGGACGGTTGCACCAAATATTTCTTATAACTAAACCAAGATAGACCACAGCTGGTCGTTTCCAATGGGAACAGATGAGTCATAGTGGGCAGAGCCAAGCACGAGCTAGCGAGATCCTATTGGCATGTTCTAGCACACATCTGTATATTTCTGTTAGGGAATGCCTCCTCTCTGAAGCGCTCCTGTGCAATAACTCAATTCGCCTTTGCGTTCCTTCTGAATAACGTGATTTTAAAAAATATTTTCAACAGGTAAGTCCACAAAACTTAGTCCACTCTGTGCATAACAGATTTTAGTTTTGGGAACAGAACTGTATTAAGATCAGATGTTTCATCGATTAGAACATTTGCAGAATATCGGCCAAAATCCATCTCCTTAAATCTTCTCCCACTGCCGGCCAGTGGGCTTCCTCTCACTATCATATTTGGTAGTGAGTGGAAACGCCAACCGGATGCTTCACAATTATACATCCAGTGAAATATCTGTCTCATTGTTCTATCTGTGGCTGCACTGTGGTAGTGGGGGAACAGGAAGTTCCGGGAAGGCACGCACCATTCTTCAGTATAAAGAAAGCGCCAAAACTGTGATGTCAAGAAGATAACTTTTGTGTCAGTTTCTATTTATTACTATAGGTATGTGTTATGACGAGTTTCTCTGGCATCAAGTAATTCAGTATGCAAGAGAATAGTTAAACAGTTAGATGGAGAGTTGGTTCAAAGTATTTAATATTACAGTACCAGATTCACATGACAAGCAGTACGGGTGTAGCCTATTGTCATCTGAATGACTTACATAGAAAACCTCTTAGTTTATATAATGCTTTTCAGAGCTAATTCCATCCAACAGTTGCCAACCATTATTGAGTGTCACTCCTCGCCACATATAGGATCACCCTATATGGTATCGTGTTTCACCCTAGTCAGGATATTCCATCACGTACTCCTTCTAAGATTAGCACCAGTGGCCCCCCAGCTATCTTGGCCCGCATACCTTCTGGCACCCACCAGTGACAGAAATAAATACATGGAATGTATGTCATCCTCCAAATCCTTATGCAGCTCTCAATATTCCAAACATTAACTAATACTTTATAAAATACGTAATATCAGTATGTAATAGCACGTTTAAACGTTCTAATATCGAAAGAACATGTCATACCATGCTAGGTAACAAATCCGTTAAGGTATTATCACGTTTGGTAAAGGTTTGATGTGTTATTTTTATGTCAAACTGAGTAAATCTGGTAACTATTTTACAAGTCACATGGCTAGATACTTTGGGTTTGTCTGAATGGATGTACATAATTTCCTCAAGGTGATTTCATAAAGAATCCATTTATTTTAGATTTCCGAGTTTGTTTTGGTTTTGTGTAAAATTAACGAGCTGGTAAAATGGCGCCGCCCACTCGGTCAGCGTCAACGGACTTCAGTGCATCAGAGAGAGACAAATTTCAGGGTTGCACTACTGTTTTGAAGCTGAATGTAATGATTATCAGTTTTCTACATGTGTACTAATATTCAGACACATTCAGTTTCTGTATTTATCGATAAATGTTACTATTGTGTGAACGGAAAATACAATTGGTTTTTGATTGAAATAATACAGTGAAGACCAGGTTATTCAGGAACATAGTACATAGTCCCACCTAAAACAAACAGTGACCTTGTACTAAATGGCTTTTGTCATTTATGCATTTACAGTACCAGTCAAAAGTTTGGACACACCTACTCATTCAAGGTTTTTTCTTACATTGTACTATTTTCTACATTGTAGAATAATAGTGAAGACATCTAAACTATGAAATAACACATGGAATCATGTAGTAACCATAAAAGTGTTAAACAAATCAAATATATTTTAGATTTTAGATTCTTCTAAGTAGCCACCCTTTGCCTTGATGACAGCTTTGTTCAATCTTTGTAATCTACAAATTAGAAAATAGTAAAAATATAGAAAAATCCTGGAATGAGTAGGTGTTCTAAAACTTTTGACTGGTACTGTATGTGAATTTGGGAAAATCTGCTATAGGTTAAGTACCGGCACCTCAAATATCTAGTGCTTGAGCTCCTGTTCCTCTTATAGAATGTTAGCTCAACAGTATTGTGGAGCTCCTGCAACTAAATATAAACAGTACTGGCACCTATTTCAGTCCAAGTCAAGCACTGAATTAGATAATTTAACAAGAAGAAATATAATATATTTTTAGAGCATAAAGAAAGTGCCAGTACTGTCAAGACAATAACTTTTTGTGTCTGTTTCTCATTGTTACTACAGGACGACTAGAATTAAATCTGAGGCCGGTAACATCAATAGTGAGGACAAACCCAGCATGCCTCTCTCCTTCCACACCACTGAGTCCAAACCTACAGTCACTGGGTCCTGATTGTGACAGTGGAGCCCAGTTTGCTAAGCAGGATCCAGAGATGGCATCAGTGAAGCTGGAAGACTGCAGTCAAACACTGGAGCTGAATGTCAACATTAAAGATGAAGAAGAGGAGGAGAAGATTGGGAAATATTTTTCTCATGGTAAGAGCAGGTTCTATCTAACTAAGTTTGTGTTATTCATTCCGACTTCCCAATGTGCATGAAAAGTTGCAGTAGAACTGTTTCATGATGAACTGTTTCAATGAGAAGGTAGGTATTATTTAATGCTGCTGACACTTACATGGTTTGACACCACTACTGCCAGCATTTGTTTTTTTCACTTGGCTATCTGGAGTGTACAGAGAGTAGACTAAAGAAGTGAAGTAGATAAACTGCCAATGTTTTAAAGTTCTATTAAATGAGACTGTGTAGTTACTAACCCTTGTGATATTGAGTGGAGGATGATATGGCTTCTACATCTGCATTGCTTGCTCTTTGGGGTTTTAGGCTGGGTTTCTATAAAGCACTTTGTGACAACTTCTGATGTAAAAAGGGCTTCATAAAATACATTTGATTGACATGTATATCACACCAACTGACTGGTTCTTCTGATGTTGTTCACACAGGAGACCATGTTGAGACATTCTCTACATCCAGAGAGCAACAGCAGGAAGATCACAGAGCTAAGAGGTCTCACCACTGCCCACATTGTGAGGAGATTTTCTCAATTCTATCAAAGTTAAAAATACACATACAAATACACACAGGAGAGAAGCCTTACTCCTGCTCTGACTGTGGAAAGAGTTTCTCTCGACTGGGCCACTTAAAAAGACATGAACGTATACATACAGGAGAGAAGCCTTACTCCTGCTTTGACTGTGGGGCAAGTTTCTCTCAACCTGGCAACTTAAAACAACATCAACGTATACACACAGGAGAGAAGCCTTACTCCTGCTCTGACTGTGTAAAACGCTTCACAACATCAACTGAGCTAAAAACTCATCAGAGAACACACACAGGAGTGAAGCCTTACTCCTGCTCTGACTGTGGAAAGAGTTTCTCTCGACTGGGCCACTTAAAAAGACATGAACGTATACATACAGGAGAGAAGCCTTACTCCTGCTCTGACTGTGGAAAGAGTTTCTCTCGACTGGGCCACTTAAAAATACATGAACGTATACATACAGGAGAGAAGCCTTACTCCTGCTCTGACTGTGGAAAGAGTTTCTCTCAAATGGGCACCTTAAAAACACATGAACGTATACATACAGGAGAGAAGCCTTACTCCTGCTCTGAGTGTCTAAAATGCTTTACAACATCAACTGAGCTAAAAGTTCATCAGAGAACACACACAGGAGAGAAGCCTTACTTCTGCTCTGACTGTGGGGCGAGTTTCTCTCAACTGGGCAAGTTAAAACAACATGAACTTATACACACAGGAGAGAAGCCTTACTCCTGCTCTGACTGTGGAAAGAGTTTCTCTCGACTGGGCAAGTTAAAACAACATGAACTTATACACACAGGAGAGAAGCCTTACTCCTGCTCTGACTGTGGAAAGAGTTTCTCTCGACTGGACCACTTAAAAACACACCAAGGTAAACATAAAGGAGAGAAGCCTTACCACTGATCTTAATGTGGCAAGAGTTTATCCTGATTTGGGCAATGTAAAAACACACCAACGGATACACACTGGAGAGAAGCCTCATCACTGCACTGACTGTGAGACGAGATTTTACAGATTGGGCCATTTAAAACGACACCAATGTATAAAGGTGAAATCCTCATCAGTTCTCTCAGACCAGCTAAGATTAGTCACTCCACTTAATTCTCATCTCATAAAATAATTGGCAACGTTGAATTGGATCAAATGAAGAAAGCGTAGGACACTAGTGTAATCCTATTGTTTCTCACTGAGAGAACTGTGCAGAGGAAATGGAGCGTTATAGAATGTTAGCCTCTCTTTACTTTACTGATCAGTGTTCACCTGGTCAGTTTTGGTGTGTTTTGTTAGCTTCTACTGTAAAGATATTGAGATTACCTTGGATTTGCCCTTAGGGTTGAATATCCTCTTTTGAGGCGTCTCACAATGGAGTTTGATGGTTGACTGGGTGGTACTGAATCCTTCTGCATTTTTCTGCGGGAATGAGCTGTTGGACACAACATACACTGTGTGTACAAAACATTATGGACACCAGCTATTTCCATGACATTGACTGAACGCTATGATCCTTAATGATGTAGTTTTTGTGTATTTATTATAGATCCCCATTAGCTTTCAGCAAGAAACTGCAGTTGCAGTGGGCTATGGAATGAAAACACTGGACACTGGAGAATTTGAAAAGCATTGCCTGATTTGATGAGTTTTGTACTGATGGGAGGACTAGGGTATGGAAATAAACATGAGTACATGCATCCATGCTGTGTGTCAGTGTTTCAGGCTGGTGGTGATGGTGTGTTTTCATGGCACATATTGGTTCTCTTGATAAAAGTGCAGCAACTTTTGAATGCCACAGGATATCTAAACATCATTGCCAATCAGCAGTGTATCCATCTGTAAATGAATGAGGAAAATGTGGAATTGGAATTTGGGTTACTTTGTGAATTGACTGTAATTGAAATGGAATTGATCCTGACATTTGCTAACCCTTGTGATAGTGAGTGGGGGGTGATATTGCTAATCATTTTCAGAGGGAAGTTGGTTTTTAAGTTTCTGTTCTATATTAAGAAAGATAAGTCAAACATATTTAACACCTTTTTTGGGCACTAAGTACTTCAATATTTACTTCCATAAATGTTTTAAACTGGTACCTGCTACCTTCAGACACTTGTAGGCGTCCGAGAGCGAAACAACAGACATGAACTTGTTGGTGAGTCTCACCTTTAGATGTGTAGGCCAAACTTCTCGGACGCTACAGACAGAAGTCTCCTGGTCTGACAAACAACACTGTAGTTCTTCCACCGCAGATGAGGAAGGCCGACCTCAGAGGATGTGGTGGATTGAGACGCAGCCCATGCAAAAAATAAATCTCTAGCTTAAACAGACAGATTTTGATGGGGATTGTTATTATTATGCTAATTTCATTTCCACAGGGGTGCTCTAGGGTTTTTGAAAGCACATCAACGTATACATAAAGAAGAGATGCCGGTAACACTTCCTTTTATGGGGTCCTTAATTACAGTGTAATTACATGTGTAACTACACTGTAAACAAGTATTGTAGTTAACTGTAATGACACATAGTTACAATGTAATAACATGTACCTGGTAGTAATTGTGGTCTGTGATTCCGATTTATTAACAACTGTGAGAAAGGTTGGGATCCCTTGTGGGTGCTCTGGGTGTCTGAGATATTATAGCCTATGCTCAATGGGCTCTAATTAATATTTGCCAGCAATATACTCCCCTTCATCACACTGCTAGCTAGCCTCTGAAGCTAAGCAGGGTTGGTCCTGGTCGGTCCCTGGATGGGAGACCAGCTGCTGCTGGAAGTGGTGTTGAAGGGCCAGCAGGAAGCACTCTTTCCTCTGGTCAAAAAAAAGAACACCCCAATGCCCCAGGGCAGTGATTGGGGACATTGCCCTGTGTGCCGTCTTTCAGATGGGACGTTAAACGGGTGCCCTGACTGTCTGCGGTCACTAAAGATCCCATGCCACTCATCGTAAGAGTAGGGGTGTTAACCCCAGTGTCCTGGCTGAATTCCCAATCTGGCCCTCATACCATCATGGCCACCTAATCATCCCTAGCTTCCAATCGGCTCATTCATCCCCCATCCTCTCCGCTGTAACTATTTCCCAGGTTGTTGCTGGAAATGAGAATGTGTTCTCAGTCAACTTACCTGGTAAAATAAAAAATATTTTACTTAAACATGAATGTGCACTGTTCAAAATATATCTCCAGTCAATGTTGTTGCTAGCACTTGCCTCCAAAATAAAGCATCCTATCTGGGTTAACTTGGTTGAGTTTACGAAAACAGATCTAATACAAGTGTCTATGTATGCGGATGACTCAACACTATACATGTCAGCTACTACAGCGACTGAAATGACTGCAACACTTAACAAAGAGTTGCAGTTAGTTTCAGAGTGGGTGGAAAGGAATAAGTTAGTCCTCAATATTTCTAAAACTAGAAGCATTGTAATTGGGACAAATCATTCACTAAACCCTAAACCTCAACTAAATCTTGTAATAAATAATGTGGAAATTGAGCAAGTTGAGGTGACTAAACTGCTTGGAGGAACCCTGGATTTTAAACTTTCATGGTCAAAAAATATTGATACAACAGAAGCTAAGATGGGGAGAAATATGTCCATAATAAAGCGCTGCTCTACCTTCTTAACCACACTATCAACAAGGCAGGTCCTACAGGCCCTAGTTTTGTCACACCTGGACTACTGTACAGTCGTGTGGTCAGGTGCCATAAAAAAGGACTTAAGAAAATTGCAGCACGGCTGATTAATAATATGCATGTCGATCTCTCATGGCTCAAAGTGGAGGTGTTGACATGTTGGGTGCACCGAGCTGTCTGTTTGAGCTACTGGCGCACAGCTCGGTCACCCATGCATACCCCACAAGACATGCCACCAGAGGTCTCTTCACAGTCCCCAAGTCCAGAACAGACTATGAGAGGTGCACAGTACTACATGGAACTCTATTCCACATCAAGTAACTGATGCAAGTAGTACAATTAGATTTTAAAAAACACCTTATCAAACAGCGGGGACTGTGAAGCAACACAAATATAGGCGCATACACATGCATACACACACACACACGATAACATACGCACTATACACACACGTACACATGGATTTTTGTACTGTAGATATGTGGTAGTGGTGGAGTAGGGGCCTGAGGGCACACAGTGTGTTGTGAAATCTGTGAATGTATTGTAATGTTTTTTAAATTGTATGAACTGCCTTAATTTTGCTGGATCCCCGGGGATCCATAATAAATACAAGTCCCAGATGAAGAATAAGACCATATTTCAAAGCAGAGTACATGTAATGTTAGCCAAGTACAATGTAATTACTAGTTGTTACACAGGATTTAGCTAGTTAAAATGAAGTGTATATTTAGGAGTACTTGTACTTAATGTGTACAGTACATTACCCATCCTGACAACCTGGCCCTCAATTTAAAGCTTGTGGAAGTGACATCCAAGTGGGAGAATAAATACACTAGTACACCACTGATAGAAGAATTTGGTAATTACTAATTATTACACTCCGATTCTTTGTGAAATGTGTTAGAATCATAAAACTACCATCTGATAATGTGTTTAGCTTAGTTAGAAGTAAAACAAGGGCTTTGGCTTATTTTTATATCTATGCAAGCAGAATGCAACTGTGAAACCAATAACAGAAAACAGGATGTGAAACTAGACACTGAGAAACATGTCCCCACCGTATGTGCCTGTATAAGATGCATATTTGCCCAGAAACTTCTGAAACCAGTGTGAAACCAGTGTGAAATAGATACAGGAAGAAACAATAGGTTGCTGTGCAAGCTTACAGAGAAATGTGACAGTTGCCTAAATTTGGGCTAGGAGCTTTCTCATTGGCCCACTTAGGGGCGTAGTAGAGGTATACAAAACGTTGTGCATTGTATGATTTTCAGAGCGCTCATGAATAAAGAATGACCATTGCAGTAAGGGGTCTGTTTAATTTAATTTATTTAAACCAGAGATTTATACCTCTGGGAATTATTCAAAGATTTAAGAAGTGTTTGACTTCAACCATTGAGATAACAAAATTATCGTGACAACCACAGAGTATCTGTAGAGGAAAATCATTAAGAGCAAATTGTGCTGCCAATAACAGTGTAGGGCGCGACATTTTGCGGGTGAGGAGAGCTCGTTAGAGGATGCTTGCATTGAAGAGCTGGGCATCGTGTTATGACCTGCATTATCTGAATTAGGCCCACAGAATTATACCTACGGAGGAGCGGCTTCTATGGAGGAACTTTGAATGTCTTTGAACTTCAGAGTTGGTTTAACGTTGGACCAGAGCAAATGTTAGCTAGCTAGCTAACAACCTTGTTTGTGCAGTGCAGTGTAGCACTAGAATTAAAAACAGGTCTTACCTTTTTGTCGTTAATAAATCCAATGTGAAACGTGGTGACTATAGAATCCTTAACTAGCATTGAAAAAGTTATTCCATTCTTCTCAAATTAAACATATCTCCCTAATTTCTGAATCATGCTTGTAACGTTGTCAGTAGGATACAGTAACCTATGCTTCAGAGGAGAAGAGCAGGTATTTTCCAAATGCACACCCACTGGCAAAGGTTTCCATTCCAGCTGGAAGGCAGAAACTGGAATATGTTCCTAGAGTGAGCTTTCCCAGCTAACAAAATTACGTTCCAGGACGTGACAAGTTATTTTAGTCCCTACATAAGTCATGATAACGTTATTGTGAAACATTCCTTCTACGTAGCTGTGGTGTCCGCTTATGTCCCAAGTCTTTTCAGGACGTATAAATGTGGGGAATTTTAAACCGTTAAATATGTGTATTTTTAAGTCAACCTCATAATGTTGCTAAACGTCAGAAAGTACGTTGAGAGCCCCATAAAATGCAGTTTCTGGTAACCACTGGGAACGTAACTTTTGTACGTAGCAGTGTGATGGGGACAAGGACATTCCGGCTGGCCAAACCCTCCCCTAACCCAGACAATTGTGCATCACCTCATGGGTCTCTCCAGACAGGTATCGAACCAGCATCTGTAGCAACGCAGCTTGCACTGCGATGCAGTGTCTTAGACCACTGCGCCACTCGGGAGGACCCTTAAGACACGTCATTTAATCTACCCTGAACATATACACAGTGTCCTGTCGGTAGGTGTGCACTGACGAAATATGCAAAATGCCTGAAAATAAGTTCTTTTTTTACATAAACTGTATCACAATAGATTCGTAAACAAAATCACAGCAATAAGCTCACAAAATAACAAGTCAGTAAAAACATGAACACTGCACTCCAATCAAGAACTGTAAAACTGCTTAAAGCTAAAAGTGAATAACTATGTTATGTTTATTCAGGTGCTGCTGCTCCATCCTCATCCACAGTCTCTTCCTCGACCCGCTCCTGGAAGTCAAAATAACACAAACTGGTCATTATTTTCCTTAAACAAATTATCAAAATGCCGGTTTAACGTCGACTCCCTACTACATTCCTTTTTTACTAGCACAATCATTTAGTTAAATTGACCGACTGGATTAAAGTGAAGTTTAAAAAATCTAAACAATCATAAAGTGTTATTTTTAATCATACCTTTCTCTTACTCTTGAGCCGAGCTGGTGCATGTTTGAGAGCGTCTGCTATTTTGTCATCTACCTCTTGGTAGGTAGCCTTGGGGTGTGCTTTCAGGGACGCTCCTATGTTGTGAAAAATAATTGTAAATTGTACATTCCATGTCATATCATTACTTTTCCACCTATGCTGGCTGAGACAGAGATTGGGTATTGTCCCACTCGTCCCCCATAAGCAGTTTTGGCCATGCGACCTCTCTCCTTCACCTTTCCTTTGTCCTCTCTCTCCGATCTTAACAGGTGGTAGGATTTCACATTAATTTGTAACTGCCTTGTTACTGATTTTAATTCATTTGAAATGTTAATAAAAACACATTTGACTTACCATCACTTGACCAATAATACTATCTACTAAATAATAATAAATAAGGATCTAAACTTGTGCATTTACTTACTTGTGACAGCATCATAGATTGATAGCTCATTAAAGGCCCTCTTCCCCTTCCTGCCCTTCAAGGAGTAGCCTGTCCACAGCTCCTCTGTTCTAATTTTTCTCATCATTCGTCTGATTCCTGAGCCCAGGTCCAGGCCACAGCAGAGGGTCAGGTATCGGATCTGATAAAATAAATCCCACTCATTTGTGTGTTCCTCAGCTAAAACAGCTGGCCATACAGTTCTGATTGATAGTAATGAGAAATCATGTTTGTAGTGTATCATGTAATCATGGGCTAAAACTTGTGTAAACAGGCAGAGGGCTGATCGTTTCTTCTTAAAATAAGTTAAGTGTTAATTGGGAAATCAGTCCAAACACTAAATAGGCATATGGCATATATGACAACTGCATTTCGTTGACATTAAGATATTTGGATTCAATAATATTGCAGGTTGCAATTTTCTCTCAAATCTGGACGCATTCAAGGGGCTCTTGATAAACAGCTAACTTATTTTTGTCAATTGCTTTCAAAATACTTGATATAGATTTCCCATTTTTTACAAACAGATACATTTTAAATTGCCATCCCTACCATTTTCCTTCGATAGTGGGAGTCTTTAAGTGTTTCACAGATATCCTTTAGTTCCTCGTTTGTTTCTGCAGGGTTTTGCAGCATTTCAAGTTGCCCCAAGGACTCTGACTCCTTTGGCTGCCGGGCCTCTATGGCCTCCATAACTTGGTTCAGAGCAGTCCTGAACTCTGTACGGATCATCTCCAGTTCCACCATTATCCTCTATGGACTCCATAACTTCATTCAGAGCAGTCCTGAACTCTGTACGGATCATCTCCAGTTTCACCATTATCCTCATCTCCACTGCTTGAAGATCTGCAAAATAATAAAGACTCAACAGTTTTTCTGCAAGTAATGTGACAATACAAGCCATGAGTACCAGGCAGGACATGGATCAAGGCCATGTGAAATACCTTGATCAAAATATCCACCCTTCATATATATTAGTAGTATTGATAACCATGTATCTGCTGACAGCCAAACAATTTGGAATTGATGTTGACAATACAAGAGAAGCAACATGTTGTAACATATAGGCTAGCATAATATACCTTTAATGTATCCAGCAGGCATCTCAGAAGCCACAGGCTCATCAAGCAGGGATGGCAGCTCTTAGTCTAAAATATAAGAAAAAATCATGCTGTTATTTAAACTTTCTACATTTACAATTTCGAGATCAATATCTTGATGGCTAAAGAAACCTGGTTCTGATGCTCTGTCTTGGCCAGCTTCTTCCTGGCTGCCACTTGGAATAACTGAGAAAACAGAAGGAAAAACATGAAGACATACTTTGCTTTTGAAACTGGCACAGAACCAAACGTGAAGGGATGTCAGTCAGGAGCTCAGTGGGAAGGTTCATGAATCCCAACAAAAATAAATGCTAAGCATTATTTATTTATTTATTTATTATGCTTTTAGTTTGATGGCAAATCCATACAGATATTTACAAACATGGCATCACACTTGTGTTTTACCCCAGAAGAATAGGGTGATTTCACTACTGTTGTAAATGCAAGCTTCACCCATACCCATACACATTTGGAAAGTTCTAACAGTATGCACAAAGTAGTAATATGACTTTAAATGACCTAATATGCAAAAATATGATTGGTAATTGTATTCTATTGAGTGGCTTTGAAAGGTTTGTAAAGCTATAATACTTCATACAATTCAATTGTTTACCCTAAAACTAATTGTTTACCCTAAAACTACAACCAGACACTTACTGTCGCTCTGGCTTGAGGTGGCACATGGCCTCAAGTCCTCTGCATCTGCAACTTCAGAGAATATCACAGATGTCAAACCGTTACCACATTTATAGTACACACTTAACAGATTTTCCTGTTCATCCAATACAGTTGGTAGGAAAATAACTTTGAGAAAGTAGGCTTGTTTATCAGACTTGAACCATTATGTACCTTGTTGTAGGGTCTTTTCAAAGACACTGGCTCTTGAAGTTACTAGGATAGCCACATTAGCAGCTAATTAGCGTTTCATTTTTGGGGGGTAAATGCAGGTGAATATATGGATCAAACTCACCTTGTCCTAGAGAGATTTACACTGTTATCAAAACGTTACGCCAGGGTAAGCCTATCTTCCACCCAATGTAAAGCTGGGATATATAAGATTTTCGTTGTTATTCTGTCCCTCACTGTTCAAATAAACCTACCATTAAAATTATAGACTGATCATTTCTTTGTCAGTGGGCAAACGTACAAAATCAGCAGGGGATCCAATACCTTTTTCCCTCACTGTAAGATACCCCGTTAAAAAATAATAATCTAAAATGTGAAGTTTTGTCACACAACACAATGCCCAGTTGTGTAAAGTACTTAAGTAGTATTTGAAAGTATTTTTACTTAAGTCGTTTTTTGGGTATCTGTACTTTACTTTACTATTTCTACTTTTGACAACTTTTACTTCACTACATTCCAAAAGAAAATGATGTACTTTTTACTCCATACATTTTCCCTGACACCTAAAAGTACTCGTTACATTTTGAATGCTTAGGACAGACAAATTGTCAAATTCACGTAATTATCAAAAGAACATCTGAGTGTTGGTGTGCCCCTGGCTATCCATAAATACAATATAAAAAATAAAATGGTGTCGTCTGGTTTACTTAAAATGAGGAATTTGAAATTATTTATACGTTTACTTTGACTTTTGATAATAAAGTATATTTTAGCAATTACATTTACTTTTGATACTTAAGTATATTTAAAATGTCACGGTTTCGGCCGAGGCGGCTCCTTCTCCTCGTTCGGGCAGGCTTCGGCGGTCGTCGTCTCCGGAGTACTAGCTGCCACCGTTCGATGTTTCATGTTTGATTGGTTTTGCCTGTTTGTCACACCTGTTCATTGTTAAGTGTTCATTAGGCACCCTATTTAGTTCTCTTGTGTTTGGTCAGGTGTTGTGTGTAATTGTTCTATGTCACGTGTAGATGTTGGTCCGCTGTTCTATGCTCTCTGTATTTCGTTTTGTTTAAGAGAGTCCTGCATGTTGTGCGTATGTACTTTGGACTGTTCCAGTGTACGTTTGTTTCGCCTGTGGCCTGTTGCCGTGTTGGCTTGTACTGTCGGACTTCACTAAAACATTAGTTTTTTGAATCTCTGTGTCCTGCGTGTGATTCCACGTTCCCTCTACACTCAACCCTGACAGAATTACACACCATATCTATGGAATCAGCAGGAGCACCCGCACCCACTGAGATCATGGAGGAGCGCCTTCGCGGTCAGGAGGACAGAATCAACCAAATCGGGCACGCCCTGGACCGAGTGATGAACACCCTCCATCGTTGGGAGACCAGCGGGGTACCCACACCCCCACCTACCGCACCATCACCATCGGTCAGCCCGCCCGTCCAACTTCCGGAACCTAGTGGGATTCGGCTCTTGCTCCCGAGGGCGTACGACGGCACCGCTGCCGGGTGTCAGGGGTTCCTGTTACAAGTTGAACTCTATCTCGCCACCGTACACCCGACGCCCTCGGGACACGAGAGCGTTTCCGCCCTCATCTCTTGTCTCACCGGCAAGGCGTTGGAGTGGGCCAACGCCGAATGGAGGAGAATAGACGCCGCTACTATCACCTATGCGGAGTTCTCCCGCCGCTTCCGTGCAGTGTTCGACCATCCACCAGAGGGGAAGGCGGCGGGGGAGCGTCTATTCTACCTCCGGCAGGGGATGAGGAGCGCTCAGGAGTTTGCACTGGAGTTCCGGACTCTAGCGGCAGATGCAGGGTGGAATGAGCGGGCACTCATAGACCATTTCCGCTGCAGCCTCCGGGAGGACGTCCGCAGAGAGTTGGCGTGCAGGGATACCACGCTTTCATTTGACCAATTGGTTGACATGGCCATTCGGCTGGACACCCTGCTCGCTACCCGCGGACGTTCCAGGTGGGGGTCGCCCATTCCACCCTCCAGCACCTCCGAGCCGAGCCCAATGGAGCTTGGAGGTGCTGGCGCTAGAGGAAGGAGAAGAAGGAGTCCGAGGGGGGCCGTCCCCTGCACCAACTGTGGCCGTGGAGGGCACACCGCGGCTAGGTGCTGGGGAGGGTCTCCTGGTGGAGGAGAAGGCAGGTCACACATTGGGGAGTCCTCCCAGGTGAGTAGGCGCCCCACTTACCCAGAGCTTTCTGTCGTACACATAACCATACCTGTTTGTTTTCCACAGGTTGCACCTCGTTCCCAGCATAAGGCGCTAGTAGATTCAGGCGCAGCTGGGAATTTTGTAGATCGCAAATTCTGTGTAGAGTTAGGGATTCCCCTCCTTCCGGTAAATAACCCTTTCCCTGTACATGCCCTAGATAGTCGTCCGTTAGGATCTGGGTTGATTAGGGAGGTCACAGCGCCACTTAGGATGGAGACGCAGGGGGGTCATGAGGAGACGATTCAGCTCTATCTGATCGACTCTCCTGCGTATCCGGTGTTACTGGGGCTTCCCTGGTTGAGTACCCATGATCCTACTATTTCGTGGCGAGAGAGGGCTCTTAAAGGGTGGTCTGCTCAGTGTGAGGGGCTATGTCTGGGTGTTTCCGTAGGGGCGACCTCGGTAGAGAGTCCGAACCAGATGCCCGCATTGCACATTCCCCCCGAGTATGAGGATTTGGCACTCGTGTTTAGCAAGACAAGAGCGGCTAGGTTGCCCCCTCATAGACAGGGGGATTGTGCGATAGACCTCCAGGCAGGAGCTGCGCTCCCGCGGAGCCATGTTTATCCGTTGTCACAGGAGGAGAAGAGGGCAATGGAGACATACATTGCCGAGTCTCTGAGACAGGGATACATACGGCCCTCCACTTCACCCGCGTCCTCGAGCTTCTTTTTTGTGAAGAAAAAGGATGGAGGTTTGCGCCCGTGTATTGATTACCGCGGTCTAAATCAGGTTACTGTAAAATATAGTTATCCACTTCCGCTGATTGCGACTATGACGGAGTCATTGCACGGGGCACGGTTCTTCACAAAATTGGACCTCAGGAGCGCATATAACTTGGTGCGCCTTAGAGAGGGCGATGAATGGAAGACAGCATTTAGTACTACCTCCGGTCATTACGAGTATCTCGTCATGCCATACGGGTTAATGAATGCTCCATCAGTCTTCCAATCCTTTGTAGATTAGATTTTCCGGGACATGCAGGGGCAGGGAGTAGTGGTGTACATAGACGATATTCTGGTGTACAGTTCTACCCGGGCCGAACATGTAGCCCTGGTGCGCAGAGTATTGAGGAGGTTGTTGGAATATGACCTGTATGTCAAAGCCGAGAAATGTCTGTTCTTCCAGGAGTCGGTCTCCTTTTTGGGTTATCAGTTGTCTGCGTCAGGGGTGAGGATGGAGGTTGACCGTGTGTCAGCCGTGCGTAATTGGCAAACCCCAACCACGGTTAAAGAGGTGCAGCAGGTCTTGGGTTTTGCGAGTTACTACCGGAGGTTTATCCGGGGTTTTGGACAGTTGGCAGCTCCCATAACGTCCCTTCTGAAGGGGGGTCCAGTGCGCTTGCGGTGGTCAGCTGAGGCGGACAGGGCTTTTGAGAGACTGAAGGACCTGTTTACCTCGGCTCCAGTGCTGGCGCACCCGGATCCCACTTTACCATTCCAAGTGGAGGTGGACGCGTCTGAAGCCGGTATCGGGGCTGTTCTCTCACAACGGTCCGGCACTCCACCTAAACTCCGCCCCTGTGCTTTTTATTCGAAAAAGCTCAGTCCGGCGGAGCGTAATTATGACGTAGGGGACAGGGAGCTGTTAGCCGTGGTACAGGCCCTAAAGGTGTGGAGGCATTGGCTTGAGGGGGCTCAACACCCTTTCTTCATTCTGACTGACCACCGTAACCTGGAATACATTTGGCAGCTAGGAGACTGAATCCTCGCCAGGCTCGGTGGACTATGTTTCTAGCCCGGTTCGTGTTTAAGATCACTTACATCCCTGGGTCCCAGAACGGGAAGGCAGATGCCCTGTCTCGGCGGTATGACATGGAGGAGAGGTGTGTGGAGCCCACTCCCATACTACCTAAGTCTTGTCTGGTTGCACCGGTGGTATGGGAGGTCGATGCGGAGATCGAGCGGGCATTACGCACCGACCCTAGCCCTCCACAGTGTCCGGTGGGTCGGACGTACGTCCCGCTCGAGGTCCGGGATCGGCTTATTTATTGGGCTCACACGTCACCCTCCTCTGGGCATCCAGGTATTGGCCGGACGGTGCACTATCTTAGTACTAAATACTGGTGGCCAACGTTAGCCAGGGATGTGAGGATTTATGTATCCTCCTGCTCAGTGTGTGCCCAGTGTAAGGCACCCAGACACTTGCCCAGGGGTAAGTTACAACCCCTGCCCGTTCCACAACGACCCTGGTCTCACCTCTCGGTGGATTTTGTTACCGACCTTCCCTCCTCACAGGGGAATACCACCATCCTGGTCGTTGTGGATCGGTTCTCGAAGGCCTGTCGTCTCCTTCCCATGCCGGGTCTTCCTACTGCCCTACAGACCGCTGAGGCTCTATTTACTCACGTCTTCCGGCATTACGGGGTACCCGAGGATATAGTGTCTGATCGAGGCCCCCAGTTTACCTCCAGAGTCTGGAGAGCGTTTATGGAACGGTTGGGGGTTTCGGTGAGCCTTACCTCGGGTTACCACCCGGAGAGTAATGGGCAGGTCGAACGTGTCAACCAGGATGTGGGTAGGTTTCTGAGGTCATATTGCCAGGGCCGGCCGGAGGAGTGGGCGAGATATGTGCCCTGGGCCGAGATGGCACAGAACTCTCTCCGCCACTCCTCCACTAAACGAACCCCTTTCCAGTGTGTGTTAGGGTACCAGCCGGTTCTGGCACCTTGGCATGAGAGCCAGATCGAGGCCCCTGCGGTGGATGAGTGGGTGCGGCGCTCGGAGGAGACGTGGAACGCTGCACACGTCCATCTGCAGCGAGCCGTCCGTCGATAGAAGACGAGCGCCGACCTCCACCGCAGTGAGGGGCCAGTGTACGCACCTGGAGATCGAGTCTGGCTCTCAACCAGAAATCTGCCCCTCCGCCTGCCCTGCCGGAAGCTGGGTCGGCGGTTTGTGGGGCCTTTTAAAGTCCTGAGGAGATTGAACGAGGTGTGTTACAGGTTACAACTGCCCATTGATTACAAGAATATTAACCCCTCGTTCCATGTGTCTCTCCTCAGGCCGGTGGTAGCTGGTCCACTCCAGGACTTTGAGATAGAAGAGACTCCTCCGCCCCCGTTGGACATCGAGGGGGCTCCGGCGTACACTGTCCGGGCCATCCTAGATTTGAGACGCCGGATGGGGGGTCTCCAATATCTCGTGGAGTGGGAGGGGTACGGCCCGGAGGAGCGGTGCTGGGTGCCGAGGAGGGACATCCTAGACCCGTCTCTTCTGACCGAGTTCCATCGTGGTCATCCTACGCGCCCTGCTCCGCGTCCTCCTGGTCGTCCCCGAGGCCGGGGGCGGCGCACGGCTGGAGCCGCGCGTCAAGGGGGGGGTACTGTCACGGTTTCGGCCGAGGCGGCTCCTTCTCCTCGTTCGGGCAGGCTTCGGCGGTCGTCGTCTCCGGAGTACTAGCTGCCACCGTTCGATGTTTCATGTTTGATTGGTTTTGCCTGTTTGTCACACCTGTTCATTGTTAAGTGTTCATTAGGCACCCTATTTAGTTCTCTTGTGTTTGGTCAGGTGTTGTGTGTAATTGTTCTATGTCACGTGTAGATGTTGGTCCGCTGTTCTATGCTCTCTGTATTTCGTTTTGTTTAAGAGAGTCCTGCACGTTGTGCGTATGTACTTTGGACTGTTCCAGTGTATGTTTGTTTCGCCTGTGGCCTGTTGCCGTGTTGGCTTGTACTGTCGGACTTCACTAAAACATTTGTTTTTTGAATCTCTGTGTCCTGCGTGTGATTCCACGTTCCCTCTACACTCAACCCTGACATAAAACCACATACTTATAGACTTTTACTCAAGTAGTATTTTACTGGGTGACTTTCAGTTTTACTTGAGTCATTTTCTATTAAGGTATCTTTACTTTTACTCAAGTATGACAAGTGGGCGCTTTTTCTACCACTGACAATGCCACAGATGTCTCAAGTTTTGAGGGAGCATGCAATTGGCATGCTGACTGCAGGAATGTCCACCAGAGCTGTTGTCAGATAATTTAATGTAATTTCTCTACCATAAGCCGCCTCCAACTTTGTTTTAGAGAATTTGGCAGTATGCCCAACCAGCCTCACAACTGCTGACCACTGTGTATGGGGTTGTGTGGGCGTGTGGTTTGCTGATGTCAATGTCGTGAACACAGTACCCCATGTTAGTGTCAGGGTTATGGTATGGGCAGGCATAAGCTACGGAGAAGGAACAAAATTGCATTTTATCAATGGAAAATGTAATGCACAGAGATACCATGACAAGATCCTGAGGCCCATTGTCCTGCCGACATCACGTCATGTTTCAGCATGATAATGCAGGGCCCAATGTCACAAGGATCTGTACACAATTCCTGGAGGCTGAAAATGTCCCAGTTCTTCCTTGTCCTGCATACTCACCAGACATGTCACCCATTGAGCATGTTTGGGAGGGCTGGATCGACGTGTACCACAGCTTGTTCCAGTTCCCGTCAATATACAACAACTTCGCACAGCCACTGAAGAAGAATGAGACAACATTCCAGGCTCCCGAGTGGCTCAGCGGTCTAAAGCACTGCATCTCAGTGCTTGAGATGTAGTGCCTTAGATTCCAGGCTATCACAACTGGCCGTGATTGGGAGTCCCATAGGGCGGCGCACAATTGGCCCAGCGTCGTCCGGGTTTGGCCGGTGTAGGCCGTCATTGTAAATAAGAATTTGTTCTTAACGGACTTGCCTAGTTAAATAAAGGTAAAAAAAAGAAAAAGAAAAACAATCAACAGCTCCATCAACTCTATGCAAAGTAGAAGTGTCCCGGATTAGGAAGCGGCATATACCCAGTTCTCATGTAATGGGGTAGGGCCCAGTGGTGCCAATTTAGCAATTTTGTTGCTAGATTTAGCAACTTTTCAGACTACCCTGGCAACTTTTTTTTTTCAAACAGCACCTAGCAACAAATGTAACTACTTTAAAAAACTTATTTGGAACTTTTAGCAACTTTTGAAAAGTGACTCAAACGCTAAAATGCACACATTTTCTCTCTAAATGACACAGGCAGCAGCAGGCCAGCCAAGCAGCACAACAACCTGGAGAGAGCTTGAGAGAGATGCCTAGCGCACACTTCATTATTTGAGTTAAGTTGCTTGTTCAATAAGATAGCATATATACCTTGTTATTAGCTTGTACCTATAATTGTTGATCAGTCAGGTAGCATGTTAACTAACTACCAATACACTGCTTGAAACTATAATTGTTCAGAATGTGTAGGTTTACTAGTTAATAAGAAAATAAATCAAATATAATTGTTCAATAATGTGTAATGTGTAATTGTTCAATCATTCAATGTGCTATGTGCTATGTTTAAAAATAAAAAATATCTGATCATACAAAATGTTGTGTGTTTATATTACTTTTACAAATACAAATATGTGATAATAAACAAACAAATCTAAACTAACAAATGTCAAATCATATTTGTCGCCGAGATGGCCAGTCAATTTGATTAACGTTATTGTGTGTTCTACGTAATGACGCAATTTTACGTTATTACGTAATGTCTTCATCACGCGCACAATTCTTCTCAATAAAGAAAGTTCTGTTGTCAAGAAGATAACCTTTGTGTCCGTGTCTATGTATTACTACAGGTATGTAATAGCACGTTTAAACTTTCTAATGTCGAAAGAACATGTCATAACATGCTAGTTAACACATCCGTTAAGGTATTATCACGTTTGGTAAAGGTTTGATGTGTTATTTTTGTGTCAAACCGAGTGAGTGAAAGAACGTGATAAAAACGATTTTACAAGTCACTTAGCTAGAGATTTTGGGTTTGTCTGAGTGAATGTACATCATTTTCTCATGTTAGTTTAATAAATAATCAATTTATTTGAGATGTCTGAGTTCGTTTAGCATATTATTGTTTTTGTGTAAAATTCCCAAGCTGGTAAAATGGCGGCTACTCTCGGTCAGCGTCAACAGACTTCAGTGAGGACAGTGCGGGTGCATCAGAGAGACAATTTCACGGTCGCACTACTGTTTTACATTTACATTTTAGTCATTTAGCAGACGCTCTTATCCAGAGCGACTTACAGTTAGTGAGTGCATACATTTTTTTTTCATACCCCCTGTGGGAATCAAACCCACAACCCTGGCTTTGCAAACACCATGCTCTATCAACTGAGCTACATCCCTGCCGGCCATTCCCTCCCCTACCCTGGACGACGCTGGGCCAATTGCGCGCCGCCCCATGGGTCTCCCGGTTTTGAAGCTGAATGTAATGATTATCAGTTTTCTACATGTGTACTAATATTCAGATACATTCTATTGTTTCTGTCTTTATCAATACATGTTGCTATGATGTGAACAGGAAATACAATTGGTTTTTGATTGAAGTAATACAGTGAAGGCAAGGTTTATTCAGGAAAATAGCACACAGTGCTGTCTAAAACAAACTGTAACCCTGTACTAAATGGTTTTTGAGTCATTTATGCATTTATCTACTATAGGTTAGGTATTAGCTCAAAAGTATTGTGGAGCTCCTGCACCTTAATATAAACAGTACCGGCACCCAAAATGAGTATTGGCACCTATTTCAGTCCAAGTCAAGCACTGAATTAGATAATTGAACAAGAAAAATTTGAAAATATTTGTAGAGAATAAAGAAAGTGCCAGAACTGTCAACACTAACTTTTGTGTCTGTGCTCTCTATATTACTACTGGCCGATTCAGATAAGTCTGAGGCCGGTAACATCGACAGTGAGGACAAACCCAGCCTGCCTCTCTCCTTCCACACTGAGTCCAAACCTACAGTCACTGGGTCCTGATTGTGACAGTGGAGCCCAGTTTGCATTGCAATATCCAGAGATGGCATCAGTGAAGCTGGAAGACTGCAGTCAAACACTGGAGCTGAATGTCAACATTAAAGATGAAGAAGAGGAGGAGAAGATTGGGAAATCTGTTTCTCAGGGTAAGAGCAGGTTCTATCTAACTAATTTTGTTGGACATGATTTGGAAAGGCACACACCAGTCTTTATACAGTGCATTTGGAAAGTATTCAGACCCCTGGACTTTTTTGATATTTTGTTAAGTTTCAGCCTTATTGTAAAATAGATTAAATTGTTTTTTTCCCTCATCAATCTACTCACAATACCCCACAATGATAAAGCAAAAACTGTTTTTTGTTCAATTGTTGCAATAACAACATCTGAACGGTCACATTTCCAAAATGTATTTCTACTCTGCGAGTGTCTAAACCATGATCCCCTTGATCATAGGACTGTTTGAGCCTAGTTAAGCTGTTTGCAGCCTTTGAGGTGGGAAGTTCTTCATACTGAGCTTTAAGACCAAATCATTCCTTGTTTACTTCTACTGAGTTATCCAAAAAAAGATTCCCTCTCCAATTCTCTGATTTTGCTGTCCATCTCTCTCCTTTTCATATTTATTTTATGTGAAACTGGTAAAACGTATAATTTGCCCCCAAATATGTGCTTTGAAAGCCTCCCATCTGGTACTCGCTGACGTTTGGTCAGTGTTCAATGTCAAATAAACATCTATATGCACTCCAACGTAATGTAAGAAGTCTGGGTCCTGTAACCATCTGAGATGCAAACGCCTTCTAGAGGATCCTTTTACTAGTTTTGTATCCCTATAGAATAATCACACAAGGGAATAGTCATTCAAAACAATAGTATCATATCCACTTCCTGCTACATTGGGAAGCAATATGCAAGAAACTAAAAAGTAGTCTACATGAGAATATGATTTAAATGTTGACGAGTAACATGAATACTCCCTTTTACTCTGGTTCTGAGTCCTCCAAGGTTCATTTTTATTCATTTTAGAAACACTTAAAATAAGGGCTGTGTTTTGTGTAGGCTTACCCTGGCGTGACTTTTAGCAACATATTCGGCTCTATTTCCTCTCAGATTATAAAACGCTAATTATCATCAAAGTAGACATCATGCAAAACAACAAATCACTGCAATCTCCTGCACGTCATCTCTAGCTGACACCTTTGCTAACAGGTATTGTGTCAATTTAAAACTTGCACAAGACAGTTCACAGAATTGACCATTTAAATAAATGTAGCCTATTTATTCATTACTAAATTTAGCTAATATTAGATAGTTAACCCAGAGATCCTTACCTTTGACTCGATTCAGCAATTTTGTCCAGATCATCATGGCATTTGTAGTTCTTTATGATAGCCACAATAGCAGCTAATTACCATTTCATTTTTGTAGGGGTAAATACAGGCAAATATTTTGATAAAAGTCACCTTGTCCTAGAGAGATTTACACAGTTATAAAATCAATAAAAAAAGTGGAATGGGGGATTGCAGTGGGGGATGCACAAACCTTCTGGAAGATCTGATGAAGGAGAAGATGGTGGACATGGACAAAGGAGAAAAGTGGAATATGTTTTGAGTGAAGATGGAATGGAAGATCACACAGCACTTTTAGAAGAGCTACAGGAGGAAAGTGAACGCGACGAGAGTGAGGATGAATTAACTGTGGTGGTAGGTGCAGTGATGGCCGCTGAGAAGGAGCTGAGTGTAGAGGGAAGCAGTGTGGTGAGGGAGGTTATCGTCTAGTGTATAAAGAGGGATACGTCCTCCAGTAGCTCAGAGATGGAACCTGGTGAGACTGAGGATGAATTACCTGCGGTGAGGAACTCCGAGTTCGGGCCTCGTTCCAAGGATGATAAGGATGATTCTGGCCCAGTGGGAGTGAGATTTGTAGTGAGTGGTATCGGTGGAGAAAGTTCTGTGTGTTAGTTGTGGGGGTGCTAACGGGCTGGAGATCTGAGGTGTCAAGTGAGAGAAAGGCAGATTGAGGTTGCCAGGGTTACAGTAGTACAGAAAGTGTTGTATGCCGAAGCAGTGAAGAGAGTGGTAGAGGAAGATGGATACAGGGTGAGGGATCTTGAGAGGATTCCTGTGAGTACGCAGAGACCAAGAGAGAGTGATGGGAAGAATATGTGCTTCAGTAAGGTGGGTTGTTTAGCATTTATAGCAATGGTTGTCAATTGTACTGCAGAAATGGGTCGAAAGTCCCAGAAAATAGAGGCTGTGGTGGCAGCGGCAGAGAAGTACTTGGGATCGTGACGATTTACTGCAGAACAGCTGCAGGGGGTGTTGAGTTGTAGTTGTCTGGCGTAGGACTAGATGGTGTTAAATAGTGGAATGGGGTGGTGGGTTTTTGTCTTGGAAGTTCATCACGAAGGGACTCAAAGTCAAACTTAAATGAATAATTGTTTTTTATCAGCAAGCTGGAGAGGTTCCAACAAACTTAAAAGCACCATAGTACACGTCGGTCGGGAGCTCTGCCGGGGAAGTCCCGTTAGTTGTCCTATATTCTGCTTACAGAGAAGTTATATTTGCATGGTTTATCTTATTAATTATTAATTCATCATTAACATTTGGTTCCTGCATCTGACCGACCAATACCTCACAAGGCTTCTTCTCTCCAAGCTGAGACCTTGAAACTGAGATATCCCTTTTGGTTCCCAGAACAATGTTCAGTCACCTGCACAAACCTTTTCCCTCACATTTTTAGAGCGGGCAAATGTTTTACGTCAATCAAGTGATCTGGATACACTTATTTTGAAGGTGGATTTATTAGTATTTATAGCCACAGTTATTAATTGTACTGCACAAGAAGTCCAAGAAGCTAGACATCATATCTGCAGCTGAGAAGTTTTTGGGCCTCCAATACTTCACGGCAGAAGCCCTGCAAGGTCTACTGTAGCCAGAAAATGTTCCGCCCTCACAGGATCCTTCTGAGCCTGTGAAGGGACCTGATTAGAACAGAAAAGCAGGCTGATTTAGTTCAAATAAAGTTTCATTATTGATAGCTTGTATGATTTTTTTTTTAAATACTGTATACACTGAACAACCATATAAACGCAACATGTCAAGTGTTGGTCCCATGTTTCATGAGGTGAATTAAAAGATCCCAGAAATGTTCCAGACACAAACTTATTTCTAAAATGTTGTGCACAAATTTGTTTACATCCCAGTTAGTGAGCATTTCTCCTTTGCCAAGATAACCCATCCACCTGACAGGTGTGGCATATCAAGAAGCTGATTAAATAGCATGATCATCATTACACAGATGCACCTTGTGCTGGGGACAAGAGTAGCTGAGTAGGTGATTGGCAGCATCTAATGGGGATCCTTAACAAATACAAAAATGCCACTCTAAAATGTGCAGTTTCTTCACACAACACAATGCCACAGATGTCTCACGTTTTGAGGGAGCATGCAATTGGCCTGCTGACTGCAGGAATGTTCACCAGAGCTGTTGCCAAAAAATGTTAGGTTAATTTCTCTACCATTAGCTGCCTCCAATGTTGTTTTAGAGAATTGTGCAGTATGGCCAACCAGCCTCACAACTGCTGACCACCGTGTACGGCGTTGTGTGGGCGTGCAGTTTGCTGATGTCAATGTTGTGAACAGAGTGCCCCATGATGGTATCGGGGTTATGGCATGGGATGCCATAAGCTACAGACAACTAACACAATTGCATTTTATCGATGGCAGTTTGAATGCACAGAGATGCCATGACAAGATCCTGAGGCCCATTGTCCTGCCATTCATCCACCTCCATCACCTCGTGTTTCAGCATGATAATGCACGGCCCCATGTCGCAAGGATCTGCACACAATTGAACATGCTGAAAATGTCCCAATTCTTCCATAGCCTGTATACTCACGAGACATGTCACCCTTTGAGCATGTTTGGGATGGTTTGGATCGACGTCTACCACAGCTTCTTCCAGTTCCCACCAATAATCCAGGAATTTCGCACAGCCATTGAAGAGGAGTGGGACAACATTCCACAGGCCACAATCAACAGCCTGATTAACTTTATGCAAAGGAGAAGTGTCCCGGAGGAGGCAGCGGCAGCTACCCACTTCTCCAGTGCTTCATTTGTAAATTGGGCGGTGCCGGAACCAAAAGTGAGCCCGAGAGGGGGGTGACCTGGGGGGCTCTGAGGTACCAGAACGGATAAAAACAAACAACCTTTATAACAAAGCATTGCATGCATTATCATGGCTTTCGCGTACGGGCATAGAGCAGTGGTGTGGAGCCGCTTGCAGAAGTTACACATTTTTTGTAGCCTAGAGTCCGGGAAAAATGTGTTCTTTTTATAAATGGATTTCATGCAGTTCTACATCATTTTAGATGACTGGAGACTTTAGCAGAATCTTTTTTAATACCTCACAAATGACCAAAATGACAGGCTACTTTGACACTGAGAATCTGAGATCAATAAAAACGACATTGTCTTGAATCCATCAATAGCCGAGGCCCCTAAGTGGTGTGCAGAGAAACACATTGTACAATATGAGGAGGAAGATATAGTCCTAAAAAAGCTTTCCGGTTTCACTGACTCACCCAATGATGTGCAGCTCACTCACCGGCCAAAAGCTTATCTCTCTCTTGCTTTACTTTTTTAAACAATGCTGTTCGCTCAATAGGCCTATTTGGAAGTTGTTCACTTAGTAACATACAGACATTAGTATTTTATTTTCAGCAGGATCCATTTGCTTTACAACCTGTGTTTTCCAGCGATTGTATTATAAATATTTGCGAAAGGCCTGTTTTGGCTGCATGCTGTTAACTGACAGATTTGCCACACGTTAGGCATTTCTTGTTTTTTTAGGGGGCATGACAATTACAGAGGAATTGAAATGTAATTTCTCTGATTGCTTTTATTAGGATTTTTACATTGCAAACAGTGGAAAATATATTTCATGCCACAAGAGGTAGGCTACCTGATCCTGGCAAATGGGTTCCGGAACGAACGACTACAAAACTGAGAGGTACCGGAGGATCCTGCTCAAATTAAGCACCGCCCTTCTCATATAATGGGATAGGGCCATCCCAAGGATCCCTGAACGCACCAAATATTTTTTATAACTAAACCAAGATAGACCACAGCTGGTCGTTTCCAATGGGAACAGATGAGTCATAGTGGGCAGAGCCAAGCACGAGCTAGCGAGATCCTATTGGCGTGTTCTAGCAGACATCTGCATATTTCTGTTAGGGAACGCCTCCTCTGTGAAGTGCTCGTGTGCAATAACTCAATTCGCCGTTGCGTTCCTTCTAAATAACGTGATTTAAAAAAATATTTGCAACAGGTAAGTCGACAACTTAGTCCACTCTGTGCATAACATATTTTAGTTTTGGGAACAGAACTGTATTAAGATCAGATGTTTCATCGATTAGAACATTTGCAGAATATCGGCCAAAATCCATCTCCTTCCATCTTCTCCCACTGCCGGCCAGTGGGCTTCCTCTCACTACCATATTTGGTAGTGAGTGGAAACGCCAAGCGGATGCTTCACAATTATACATCCAGTGAAATATCTGTCTCATTGTTCTATCTGTGGCTGCACTGTGGTAGTGGGGGAACAGGAAGTTCCAGGCAGGCACGCACCATTCCTCAGTATAAAGAAAGCTAATTCTTAGTTTATATAATGCTTTTCCGAGCTAATTCCATCCAACAGTTGCCAACCATTATTGAGTGTCACTCCTCGCCACATATAGGATCACCCTATATGGTATCGTGTTGCACCCTAGTCAGGATATTCCATTACGTACTCCTTCTAAGATTAGCACCAGTGGCCCCCCAGCTATCTTGGCCCGCATACCTTCTGGCACCCACCAGTGACAGAAATAAATACATGGAATGTATGTCATCCTCCAAATCCTTATGCAGCTCTCAATATTCCAAACATTAACTAATACTTTATAAAATATGTAATATCAGTATGTAATAGCACGTTTAAACGTTCTAATGTCGAAAGAACATGTCATACAATGCTAGGTAACAAATCCGTTAAGGTATTATCACGTTTGGTAAAGGTTTGATGTGTTATTTTTATGTCAAACTGAGTAAACCTGGTAACTATTTTACAAGTCACATAGCTAGATACTTTGGGTTTGTCTGAATGGATGTACATCATTTCCTCAAGGTGATTTCATAAAGAATCAATTTATTTTAGATTTCCGAGTTTGTTTAGCATTTTTGGTTTTGTGTCAAATTAACGAGCTGGTAAAATGGCGCCACCCACTCGGTCAGCATCAACGGATTTCAGTGCAGCAGAGAGACTATTTCACGGTTGCACTACTGTTTTGAAGCTGAATGTAATGATTATCAGTTTTCTACGTGTACTAATATTCAGACACATTCAGTTGTTTCTGTATTTATCGATAAATGTTACTATGGTGTGAACGGAAAATACAATTGGTTTTTGATTGAAGTAATACAGTGAAGACAAGGTTATTCAGGACAATAGTACATAGTGCTGCCTAAAACAAACAGTGACCTTGTACTAAATGGCTTTTGTCATTTATGCATTTACAGTACCAGTCAAAAGTTTGGACACACCTACTCATTCAAGGGTTTTTCTTAATTTTTTACTATTTTCTACATTGTAGAATAATAGTGAAGACATCTAAAGTATGAAATAACACATATGAATCATGTAGTAACCATAAAGGTGTTAAACAAATCAAATAGATTTTAGATTTTAGATTCTTCAAAGTAGCCATCCTTTGACACGATGACAGCTTTGTAGAATCTTTGTAATCTACAATGTAGAAAATAGTAAAAATAAAGAATTTGGGAAAATCTGCTATAGGTTAAGTCCCGGCACCTCAAATATCTAGCGCTTGAGCTCATGTTCCTCTTATAGAATGTTAGCTCAACTGTATTGTGGAGCTCCTGCACCTAAATATAAACAGTACCGGCACCCAAAATGATTACCGGCACCTATTTCAGCCCAAGTCAAGCACTGAATTAGATAATTTAACAAGAAGAAATATAATATATTTTTAGAGAATAAAGAAAGTGCAAGAACTGTCAAGACACTAACTTTTTGTGTCTGTTTCTCAATTTTACTACAGGACGACTAGAATTAAATCTGATGCCGGTAACATCAATAGTGAGGACAAACCCAGCCAGCCTCTCTCCTTCCCCACTGAGTCCAAACCTACAGTCACTGGGTCCTGATTGTGACAGTGGAGCCCAGTTTGCTATGCAGGATCCAGAGATGGCATCAGTGAAGCTGGAAGACTGCCGTCAAACACTGGAGCTGAACGTCATCATTAAAGATGAAGAAGAGGAAGAGGAGGAGAAGATTGGGAAATCTGTTTCTCATGGTAAGAGCAGGTTCTATCTATCTAAGTTTGTGTTATTCATTCCAACTTCTCACTGTGCATGAAAAGTTGCAGTAGAACTGTTTCATGATGAACTGTTTCAATGAGAAGGTAGATATTATTTCATGCTACTGACACTTACATGGTTTGACACCAGTATTGCCAGCATTTGTTTTATTCACTGGGCTATCTGGAGTGATCAGAGAGTAGACTAAAGAAGTGAAGTAGACAAACTGCCAATGTTTTAAAGTTCTATTAAAAGAGTCAGTGTAGTTACTAACCCTTGTGATAGTGAGTGGAGGATGATATGGCTTCTACATCTGCATTGCTTGCTCTTTGGGGTTTTAGGCTGGGTTTCTATAAAGCACTTTGTGACAAGTTCTGATGTAAAAAGGGCTTCATAAAATACATTTGATTGACATGTATATCACACCAACTGACTGGTTCTTCTGATGTTGTTCACACAGGAGATCATGTTGAGACATTCTCTACATCCAGAGAGCAACAGCAGGAAGATCACAGAGCTAAGAGGTCTCACCACTGCCCACATTGTGAGGAGTTTTTCTCAATTCTATCAAAGCTAAAAATACACTTACAAAAACACACAGGAGAGAATCTGTATTCCTGTACTGACTGTGGGAAGAATTTCACTACATCACAGACTCTGACGGTTCATCAGAGAGTGCACACAGGAGAGAAGTCTTACTCCTGCTCTGACTGTGTAAAGCGCTTCAAAACATCAACTGAGCTAAAAGTTCATCAGAGAACACACACAGGAGAGAAGCCTTACTCCTGCTCTGACTGTGGGGCAAGTTTCTCTCATCAGAGCACCTTTAAACAACATAAACGTATACATACAGGAGAGAAGCCTTACTCCTGCTCTGACTGTGTAAAGTGCTTCAAAACATCAACTGAGCTAAAAGTTCATCAGAGAACACACACAGGAGAGAAGCCTTACTCCTGCTCTGATTGTGGGGCAAGTTTCTCTCATCAGAGCACCTTTAAACAACATAAACGAATACATACAGGAGAAAAGCCTTACTCCTGCTCTGACTGTGGGGCAAGTTTCTCTCAACCTGGTACCTTAAAACAACATGAACGTATACACACAGGAGAAAAGCCTTACTCCTGCTCTGACTGTGGGGCAAGTTTCTCTCAACCTGGTACCTTAAAACAACATGAACGTATACACACAGGAGAAAAGCCTTACTTCTGCTGTGACTGTGGGGCAAGTTTCTCTCAACTGGGCCACTTTAAAATACATGAACGTATACATACAGGAGAGAAGCCTTACTCCTGCTCTGACTGTGTAAAGTGCTTCACAACATCAACTGATCTAAAAATTCATCAGAGAACACACACAGGAGAGAAGCCTTACTCCTGCTCTGATTGTGTAAAATGCTTCACAACATCAAGTGAGCTAAAACTTCATCAGAAAACACACACAGTAGAGAAGCCTTACTCCTGCTCTGACTGTGGGAAGAGTTTCTCTCGACTGAGCAGCTTAAAAAAACATGAACGTATACACACAGGAGAGAAGCCTTACTCCTGCTCTGAATGTGGGGCAAGTTTCTCTCAACTGGGCACCTTAAAACAACATGAACCTATACATACAGGACAAAAGCCTTACTCCTGCTCTGACTGTGTAAAATGCTTCACAAGATCAGCTGAGTTAAAAATTCATCAGAGAACACACACAGGAGAGAAGCCTTACTCCTGCTCTGATTGTGGGAAGAGTTTCTCTCGACTGGGCAACTTAAAAACACATGAACGTATACACACAGGAGAGAAGCCTTACTGCTGCTCTGAATGTGGGACAAGTTTCTCTCAACTCAGCACCTTAAAACAACATGAACGTATACACACAGGAGAGAAGCCTTACTGCTGCTCTGAATGTGGGACAAGTTTCTCTCAACTCGGCTCCTTAAAACAACATGAATGTATACACACAGGAGAGAAGCCTTACTTTTGCTCTTAATGCGGCAAGAGATTCTCCTGATTGGGCAACGTAAAAACACACCAATGGTTACACACTGGAGAGACTTATCACTGCACTGACTGTGAGACGAGATTCTACAGATTGGGCAATTTATAAAGACACCAACGCATACATAAGAAGTGGTAGTGGATTGGATCAAATGAAGAAAGCATAGAACACTATTGTAATCCTATTGTTTCTCACTGTTAGAGAACTGTGCAGAGGAAAGGGAGCGTTATAGAATGTTAGCATCTCTTTACTTTACTGATCAGTGTTGCACCTGGTGAGTTTTGCTGTGCTTAGATAGCTTCTACTGTATAGATATTGAGATGACCTTGGATTTGCCCTTAGGGTTGAATATCCTCTTTGAGGCGTCTCACAATGGAGTCTGATGGTTGACTGGGTGGTACTGCTTCCCTCTGCAGTTTTCTGTGGGAATGAGCTATTAGACACAACATACACTGAGTGTACAAAACATTAAGGACACCTGCTCTTTCCATGACATAGACTGACCAGGTGAACCCAGGTGAAAGCTATGATCCTTAATGATGTAGTTGTGGTGTATTTATTATGGATCACCATTAGCTTTCAGCAGAAAACAAGAAACTGCAGTTGCAGTGGGCTAAGGAATGAAAACACTGGACACTGGAGAATTTGAAAAACATTGCCTGGTCTGATGAATCCCGGTTCCTGCTGTTTCACGCTGATGCGAGGACTAGGGTATGGAGAAAACCACGTACAGTGGGGGAAAAAAAGTATTTAGTCAGCCACCAATTGTGCAAGTTCTCCCACTTAAAAAGATGAGAGAGGCCTGTAATTTTCATCATAGGTACATGTCAACTATGACAGACAAATTGAGAATTATGGTGGAAAATAAGTATTTGGTCACCTACAAACAAGCAGGATTTCTGGCTCTCACAGACCTGTAACTTCTTCTTTAAGAGGCTCCTCTGTCCTCCACTCGTTACCTGTATTAATGGCACCTGTTTGAACTTGTTATCAGTATAAAAGACACCTGTCCAAAACCTCAAACAGTCACACTCCAAACTCCACTATGGCCAAGACCAAAGAGCTGTCAAAGGACACCAGAAACAAAATTGTAGACCTGCACCAGGCTGGGAAGACTGAATCTGCAATAGGTAAGCAGCTTGGTTTGAAGAAATCAACTGTGGGAGCAATTATTAGGAAATGGAAGACATACAAGACCACTGATAATCTCCCTTGATCTGGGGCTCCACGCAAGATCTCACCACGTGGGGTCAAAATGATCACAAGAATGGTGAGCAAAATTCCCAGAACCATACGGGTGGGACCTAGTGAATGACCTGCAGAGAGCTGGGACCAAAGTAACAAAGCCTACCATCAGTAACACACTACGCCGCCAGGGACTCAAATCCTGCAGTGCAAGACGTGTCCCCCTGCTTAAGCCAGTACATGTCCAGGCCCGTCTGAAGTTTGCTAGAGTGCATTTGGATGATCCAGAAGAGGATTGGGAGAATGTCATATGGTCAGATGAAACCAAAATATAACTTTTTGGTAAAAACTCAACTCGTCGTGTTTGGAGGACAAAGACTGCTGAATTGCATCCAAAGAACACCATACCTACTCTGAAGCAAGGGGGTGGAAACATCATGCTTTGGGGCTGTTTTTCTGCAAAGGGACCAGGACGACTGATCCGTGTAAAGGAAAGAATGAATGGGGCCATGTATCGTGAGATTTTGAGTGAAAACCTCCTTCCATCAGCAAGGGCATTGAAGATGAAACGTGGCTGGGTCTTTCAGCATGACAATGATCCCAAACACACTGCCCGGGCAACGAAGGAGTGGCTTCGTAAGAAGCATTTCAAGGTCCTGGAGTGGCCTAGCCAGTCTCCAGATCTCAACCCCATAGAACATCTTTGGAGGGAGTTGAAAGTCTGTGTTGCCCAGCGACAGCCCCAAAACATCACTGCTCTAGAGGAGATCTGCATGGAGGAATGGGCCAAAATACCAGCAACAGTGTGTGAAAACCTTGTGAAGACTTACAGAAAACGTTTGACCTGTGTCATTGCCAACAAAGGGTATATAACAAAGGATTGAGAAACTTTTGTTATTGACCAAATACTTATTTTCCACCATAATTTGCAAATAAATTCATTAAAAATCCTACAATGTGATTTTCTGGATAAACAAATTCTAATTTTGTCTGTCATAGTTGACGTTTACCTATGATGAAAATTACAGGCCTCTCTCATCTTTTTCAGTGGGAGAACTTGCACAATTGGTTGCTGACTAAATCCTTTTTTCCCCACTGTACATGCATCCATGCCTTTAGGATTGGCCTCCAGTCAATGTGTTGCTGAGCTTGTAGCTAGTCTGCAGGCCAGAACATAATTAGCCTATTAACAAATAGCCTATAGCTGCCCAATTCATAGTCCTACACATTGTAGCTACACTACACATTTAACACATGGTTAGTGGGCTAATCAATTCAATGACCATAACATAATAATGTCCATCTGATTACAGTGGTAAAATCACCAATGTCTGTATTAATAGTCCAACTGTTCTATTCAAATATATTTATCATATTTCTCCAGTATCAAACCAGTGTGTCTTGTTTGCAACGAAACTGTCGCTGTTTGGGAAGAGTTCAATCTGAGATGTTATTATGAATCTAAGCATGGTACTTTCAGAAGTAGATTCAGAAGTCTGACGCAGAAAGGAAGGTAGGCCTAAGGAGGGAACACCCTGTGTGTTTTACAGTGTCCATTTTATTATGTACATATTTTATTATTATTGAACCTTTATTTAACTAGGCGGTTCTTATCGAATTACACAAGGAGTCAGTAGAAACCATATTTGTTTAAGCAAGTCAGCCATATCAGCTATGTTTTTTTAAGGCAGTAAATGAGGCTGAATAAACTTTTTCGCTGCCAGACTGAGCTCCGGTGGCTGATAGCCAGGTGTAGCAGTGGTAAGGATTCACTCCGTGGTGTTGAAAGGAAAGCTCAAACTTTATGCTGGGCTAACAATAATTATGTTACAAAAGGTTTAAACGTTCCGATATTGTCACTAATCTGGATTTAGACTGTCTGCTACTTCAGGTCTAAATAGGGGTATAATCTATACCTTGTGACAATGTAGGACTACTGAAACCATCATTGTAAGACAGACTTTTTGTTAACCTTTAAGGCGTCAGCATGCTTTCCAGCCGAAACAGTTCGGAAGAGTTTGTGCATATATTATGACAACATTTTGTGAGGTTTTCGTTTTGGACTTTCGGTAAGGGTTTTTTCAGCTGTTCTGGCACACAAAAATGTTTCCTCGAGTCAAGCCGAAGTCTGTAGCCGAAGGGGAAGGGGGTTATTGGTCAACAGTAGGTATTCTTCATTAATGTCTTTGTTAAAGTATTTCTCAGTTAAAAATCTGCATGAAAACGACTCGTCTCTCATTTAATGACAAACATCTTTGTTAAATGTAAAATTGCACGACTAAGATCTCCTCGGCAAAAACATCAACATTAAAGACGGAATTCTTGAGTTTTCTGACTATTTTGAGGAAGTGGCTATAGACCCTTTCCAGTTCATGACACACTGACGTCACAAACAGATGCGTGCGACTCTTGGAGGCAGTAGTCTAGATTTACATTTTTATTACTTCTAAACTAAATAACTTTTTTGGGTTCTCATACACTTACAATTATGTTTTGATTCTTGCTTGAACAGTCGCTATGATTATATTTGGTTGTGTGTGATCTTTGCAAAATACCTTCGATGCAGCAGTTGTTAGCTAGAATGCGTATGCTGATTGATATAGGCTGTAGCAAAAAGCTAGCCAAAGAGCCATTTTACTGGTTGAAGTGTTTTTAAAGTATAATGCAGTTTATTTGTGATGATGCCACAAACATTATATTAAGCAGGGCATTCATACGAGCCTTAAAATCCAATTATAATCCAAAGTAGTGTGAAATACACTCAAAAGCAACATGTAAATAGAGGCTTTTTTTGCTGGCGTTCTATAAGAACTCCCCCTTGTTCTGCCACCAACTCGCGCCCATCCCCTCTTGCAGCTATGTTTGTTAACACAGAAAGGGGTCTATGGCGTCTCAAAATGGACAAACCGTACTACTGCCGTTTTTTCTCGTTTTTCAAGCAAAGGTCTTTAAGGGAATATGCGAGCACAGTGTCTGCAACACCACTAAGCAAGGGTCACTACATTTACATATACATTTTAGTCATTTAGCAGACGCTCTTATCCAGAGCAACTTACAGTTAGTGAATACATTTTTTTTTTTTTTTTTTTTTACTGGCCCCCCGTGGGAATCGAACCCACAACCCTGGCGTTGCAAACTTTGCTTTACGTGTACCTATGATGAAAATTACAGGCCTCTCTCATCTTTTTAAGTGGGAGAACTTGCACAATTGGTGGCTGACTAAATACTTTTTTTCCCCACTGTATATTTTCTGTTGTATTTTTGACTTTATGTTTTTTACCCCATATGTAACTCTGTGTTGTTTTTATTGCACTGCTTTGCTTTATCTTGGCCAGGTCGCAGTTGTAAATGAGAACCTGTTCTCAACTGGCTTACCTGGTTAAATAAAGGTGAAAAAAAAAAAGAAAAAAAAAATACCTTGTCACAACACAACTGATTGGCTCAAACACATGAAAAGGAAAGAAATTCCACAAATTAACTTTTAACAAGGCACACCTGTTAATTGAAATTCTATATTGTGCAAAGCTGTCATCAAGGCAAAGGGTGGCTACTTTGTAGAATCTCAAATATTAAATATATTTTGATTTGTTTAACACTTTTTTGATTACTACATGATTCCATATGTGTTATTTCATAGTTTTGATTTCTTCACTATTATTCTACAATGTAGAAAATTGTAAAAAAATAAAATTAAAATAAAAACTTGAATGAGTAGGTGTCCAAACATTTGACTGGTACTGTATATACACTGCTCAAAAAAATTAAGGGAACACTAAAATAACACATCCTAGATCTGAATGAATGAAATAATGTTATTAAATACTTTTTTCATTACATAGTTGAATGTGCTGAGAACAAAATCACACAAAAATTATCAATGGAAATCAAATGTATCAACCCATGGAGGCCTGGATTTGGAAACACCCTCAAAATGTAAGTGGAAAACCACACTACAGGCTGATCCAACTTTGATGTAATGTCCTTAAAACAAGTCAAAATGAGGCTCAGTAGTGTGTGTGGCCTCCACGTGCCTGTATGACCTCCCTACAATGCCTGGCCATGCTCCTGATGAGGTGGCGGATGGTCTCCTGAGGGATCTCCTCCCAGACCTAGACTAAAGCATGCGCCAACTCCTGGACAGTCTGTGGTGCAACGTGGCGTTGGTGGATGGAGCGAGACATGATGTCCTAGATGTGCTCAATTGGATTCAGGTCTGGGGAACGGGCGGGCCAGTCCATAGCATCAATGCCTTCCTCTTGCAGGAACCGCTGATACACTCCAGCCACATGAGGTCTAGCATTGTCTTGCATTAGGAGGAACCCAGGGCCAACCGCACCAGCATATGGTCTCACAAAGGGTCTGAGGATCTCATCTCGGTTCCTAATGGCAGTCAGACTACCTCTGGCGAGCACATGGAGGGCTGTGCGGCCCCCCAAAGAAATGCCACCCACACCATGACTGACCCACCGCCAAACCGGTCATGCTGGAGGATGTTGCAGGCAGCAGAACGTTCTCCACGGCATCTCCAGACTCTGTCACGTCTGTCACGTGCTCAGTGTGAACCTCCTTTCATCTGTGAAGAGCACAGGGCGCCAGTGGCGAATTTGCCAATCTTGGTGTTCTTCTCAAATGCCAAACGTCCTGCACGGTGTTGGGCTGTAAGCACAACCCCCACCTGTGGACGTCGGGCCCTCATACCACCCTCATGGAGTCTGTTTCTGACAGTTTGAGCAGACACATGCACATTTGTGGCCTGCCTGAGGTCATTTTGCAGGGCTCTGGCAGTGCTCTTCCTGCTCCTCCTTGCACAAAGGTAGAGGTAGAGCCTCCATGCTCTGGACTCTACGCTGACAGACACAGCAAACCTTCTTGCCACAGCTCGCATTGATGTGCCATCCTGGATGAGCTGCACTACCTGAGCCACTTGTGTGGGTTGTAGACTCCGTCTCATGCTACCACTAGAGTGAAAGCACCGCCAGCATTCAAAAGTGACCAAAACATCAGCCAGGAAGCATAGGAACTGAGAAGTGGTCTGTGGTCACCAACTGCAAAACCAGTCCTTTATTGGGGGTGTCTTGCTAATTGCCTATAATTTCCACCTTTTGTCTATTCCATTTGCACAACAGCTTGTGAAATGTATTGTCAATCAGTGTTGCTTCCTAAGTGGACAGTTTGATTTCACAGAAGTGTGATTGACTTGGAGTTACATTGTGTTGTTTAAGTGTTCCCTTTATTTTTTTGAGCAGTGTACAGTGGGGAAAAAAGTATTTAGTCAGCCACCAATTGTGCAAGTTCTCCCACTTAAAAAGATGAGAGGCCTGTAATTTTCATCATAGGTACACGTCAACAATGACAGACAAATTGAGAAAAAAAATCCAGAAAATCACATTGTAGGATTTTTTATGAATTTATTTGCAAATTATGGTGGAAAATAAGTATTTGGTCACCAACAAACAAGCAAGATTTCTGGCTCTCACAGACCTGTAACTTCTTCTTTAAGAGGCTCCTCTGTCCTCCACTCGTTACCTGTATTAATGGCACCTGTTTGAACTTGTTATCAGTATAAAAGACACCTGTCCACAACCTCAAACAGTCACACTCCAAACTCCACTATGGCCAAGACCAAAGAGCTGTCAAAGGACACCAGAAACAAAATTGTAGACCTGCACCGGGCTGGGAAGACTGAATCTGCAATAGGTAAGCAGCTTGGTTTGAAGAAATCAACTGTGGGAGCAATTATTAGGAAATGGAAGACATACAAGACCACTGATCATCCCCCTCGATCTGGGGCTCCACGCAAGATCTCACCCTGTGGGGTCAAAATGATCACAAGAACGGTGAGCAAAAATCCCAGAACCACACAGGGGGACCTAGTGAATGACCTGCAGAGAGCTGGGACCAAAGTAACAAAGCCTACCACCAGTAACACACTACGCTGCCAGGGACTCAAATCCTGCAGTACCAGACGTGTCCCCCTGCTTAAGCCAGTACATGTCCAGGCCCGTCTGAAGTTTGCTAGAGTGCATTTGGATGATCCAGAAGAGGATTGGGAGAATGTCATATGGTCAGATGAAACCAAAATATAACTTTTTGGTAAAAACTCAACTCGTCGTGTTTGGAGGACAAAGAATGCTGAGTTGCATCCAAAGAACACCATACCTACTGTGAAGCATTGGGGTGGAAACATCATGCTTTGGGGCTGTTTTTCTGCAAAGGGACCAGGACGACTGATCCGTGTAAAGGAAAGAATGAATGGGGCCATGTATCGTGAGATTTTGAGTGAAAACCTCCTTCCATCAGCAAGGGCATTGATGATGAAACATGGCTGGGTCTTTCAGCATGACAATGATCCCAAACACACCGCCCGGGCAACGAAGGAGTGGCTTCGTAAGAAGCATTTCAAGGTCCTGGAGTGGCCTATCCAGTCTCCAGATCTCAACCCCATAGAAAATCTTTGGAGGGAGTTGAATGTCCGTGTTGCCCAGCGACAGCCCCAAAACATCACTGCTCTAGAGGAGATCTGCATTGAGGAATGGGCCAAAATACCAGCAACAGTGTGTGAAAACCTTGTGAAGACTTACAGAAAACGTTTGACCTGTGTCATTGCCAACAAAGGGTATATAACAAAGTATTGAGAAACTTTTGTTATTGACCAAATACTTATTTTCAACCATCATTTGCAAATAAATTCATTAAAAATCCTACAATGTGATTTTCTGGAGAAAAAAATTCTCATTTTGTCTGTCATAGTTGACGTGTATCTATGATGAAAATTACAGGCCTCTCTCATCTTTTTAAGTGGGAGAACTTGCACAATTGGTGGCTGACTAAATACTTTTTTTCCCCACTGTATATATAAAAAGCATTATCAATATTTCAAATAAATTATCAACACAGTAATAAATGGCTAGAAAAACTCATTCATAATAAAATATAAATCTAGAGGTATAAATACATTGTTCTTTTTGATAGTGGTAAATTGTAATTATTAGTATTATTAACATAACATAATATTAAACAATTCCACCTTTCCAAATGATTGCCTACAACGGAATTTACATCCACTTGAGAAATAACAAAACAGTAGATAAACTGACTGAATATCTGAAGGATATTTTTGTACTTTTAAGGAAGGTGAGTATTGGCAAAGTGTGACACTTTCTGAAAATTGTCTTTCCTTGAACACCTTCCAGAATCATCCCATTGTCTTAACCCCAAACATGATACCATTCTAAACACTATGAACTAAAAAATAAATAAATATTAAACACAGGATCAAAGACTCTTCTTAAAACACTAATTGTTCTGAGATCATTGAAATAGTCCAGGTAATCCATTTTCTCTCATTGCCAAGGTCAACCTGGGGGCCAACATCCATTAATCTGAAGTTAAACCTGCCTCTGGCCAGGTTTAATTTAAGCCTTCACTTAGATCCAGTGGCGAACCGTGACTATAGGACCAAGGCCTTCAGAGGGACCAAAATTCGAACAATAAGTTGTATCAAAAAATATATATCATGAAAATAGCAGAAAACATAGCTTCACTTAATACGCCAGACATTATATATTCTGTAGTCGGAACGTTCTAGTGAAGGAGGAGCAATGCTTTTTGATGACATTATGAATGAATCAAACAGGTCGCGCTTCCGGCTGCCGCGCACACAGACAGAACCCGCATGGACACAACATGACACATAGAATTTTGAAGATGGCGCCGACAGATATGGCAGCTCTGCTTCTAGCTCCTAAGCAACTTTGCAGTATTTCTTACATTATTTGGCCAGTATTTTTTTTGTGTTATTACATTACAGCCGGAAATAACTTTTGGATATCAGAGCGGCAGAAACTCACCTGCCATCACTAGCCGGCTTCCACCCGGTTACGCAACCCTGCAGCTTAGAGGCTACTGCCCTACATATATAGACTTCAATGGCCACTTTAATAATGAAACACTAGTCACTTTAATAATGTTTACATATTTTTGCTTTACTCATCTCATATGTATAAACTGTATTCTATTCTACTGTATTTTAGTTTATGCCACACCGACGTTGCTCATCCTAATATTTATATATTTCTTCAATCCATTCTTTTACTTTTAGATTTGAGTGTATTGTGTGTATTGTTGTGAATTGTTAGATACTACTGCACTGTTGGCGCTAGAAACACAAGCATTTCGCTACACCCGCAATAGCATCTGCTAAATATGTATATGTGACCAATACAATTTGATTTGATTTGAACATAATGCACTGTTTGCACAGATTATGGTAGCCAGCACCACTATCACACTATCACCAATAGAGACAACAACAGTGTCACATCAGATGTGAAAGGCTTGTGGTGCTGAAAGGACAGCAACCGTAATACCTGTGCACTCCATGGCGCTGAAGGAGAGCCAGTTTTGATCAAACACAGAGACAGGGCTGATAGCCAGGAGACAGCAGTCTCACACAGCATCAAATAATGTTACAGAATAAGCAGCCCATTCACTCCAGTAGACTCCATGAAGTCAGAACAATACAATAGCACAACCATTTCATTTCCAAAATGAAATGAACAAACCAGCTTTTACTTCCCATTGCAAATATATTTTATCACGTTCATCACACTAACTGGTGATACAAAGTTTAAATGCAACAATGTTTTACAGTGATTGTAAGTGAGGACCTGGTGGACCTATTGGGAAACCACACAATCATGTGGCCTTTTTTGGGGCTTGGGCTCATTAAATGTTGTTAATGTAGGGCTCATAAAATGCATTTAATATATGTCTGATCAGGCTCAGGTAGCATCGGGTTTGTATTTTCATGCTGATCAAAGCTCTAATCAAATCCATACATTTATAAGTGTTATAATGCTTTTGAATGACACTTCCGCTTTTGGCGGAAAATACCGGGTTACCCGGGAGAAGAGTTGATTTATTCTCGGGATGGAACATTTGTAAAACACCGGGGAAATATTAAACCCTATTGCGCATACCAGTTGATTCACAAGACACCAACTAAGTAACTTACATATACGGTATTTTTAATAAAGACAGGCTATTTTTATTGTTCATATTATTTGCGTTGATGATGTATTGAAGTCAAGTGGTTCAACATTCAAATGTAGTTGGATGGACCACACAGGACTGCTTGGAAAACGCGACGGTCGGTGGAACACTTGCGCCACCAAGTGGACAATTGCTTCAGTTACCTTCTGGCATCAACGCTACCAGAGATATGTGATATAAGATCAAATGTTATGTCAATATTATTATCTCTAAATTGATTCCCCCACCCGTATTTCATATATTATTATTCCGATTTAGCTGTTAATCTGGATTTAATTTATAAACGCTTTCTGTCATTTCCGATTGAGGGCAGATGACCACGTGACTTCCGAACCTACCAATTTGTTACTTTGTAACAGTCAAAAGTGGTTATTCCCAACGTTGATAAACTCCCAATCTATGCCAAGATTTTCTTTAAATCATTATCTTTGATATTTGGCGGACAGTTTACAGAGCTACGTTTTGTGTAAACGTCATCGAATATGACGTGCCCGAGAACGGCACCTTCCTCCCGAAAGCATTGCGGTATCGCTTCTCGGCCTTTTGGCTAAGATCAAGTGTAGTATCTGTTCTTATCAGTTTTAGAATAGGGATAGTGACTCTTTTACATAAGAAAAACGACAGGACTGACCTTAAAAACTGGAGACCGATCACCCTTTTAAACTTTGACTATAAACTTTTTACCAAGGTTTTAACACTCAGAATGTCTTCTGTTTTAGGGGAGGTGATCCACCCGGATCAAGCCTGTGCCATTCCAGGAAGGAAGATCACGGACAGCCTAGTACTGATCAGAGATGCCATCTGTTATGCGAGAGACAGAAACATGCGGCTTATAGTCCTAAATTTAGATTTTGAGAAAGCTTTCGATCGGGTCTCGCACCAGTACCTCTTCAAGGTACTGCAAAAAATGGGATTTCCTGAAAGGTTTCTAGCGTGGGTGGGATTGCTGTATGGGGACATCACCAGCAGAATCCTTGTAAATGGGCATTTGTCAAGAGCAGTGGGAGTACACTGCGGCGTCCGTCAGGGATGTCCATTATCTCCCCTCCTGTTTGTGGCCTGCATAGAACCACTGGCACAGGTCTTGAGAAGGGACCAACGGATCAGTGGGGTGGGAATCCCGGGGAGTGGGGGGATGACCGCCAAGTGTGTTTTTTACATGGACGACGTCAACATTTTATGCACTGACCTTTTATCTGTTGACAGGACTCTGGACAGGACTGACTGGTACGGACGAGCCTCTGGGGCGAGACTGAACAGAGACAAGACAGAGGCCCAATTTTTCGGACCGTGGGCAGACTCAGACTTGACAGGACTACCACTGACAGTTAGAATGACAGACATAAGGGTTCTGGGAGTAAAATTTGACAGAGAGGGAGGTGGTAGTGGTAATTGGACTGGGATGTTAGGGACAGTTAGACAGAGACTAGGGTTTTGGGGACTGAGACAGCTGACTTTGGAGGGAAAGGTTTTAATCATCAAGGCTGTGATTTTACCTGTCCTTTTATTGATCAGTTCTGTTTTTATCCCACCACGAACAACTCTTTTAGCTCTGGACCGGATGTTATTTTATTTTCTGTGGGGAAGCAAGTGGGAGAGACTGAGGAGGGAGGTGGTAAAGAGGCCCAGGTTCAAGGGGGGGAAAGGCTTGCCTGACCTCTACTTGTTCCTGGGCAGCCGCTATACAGCGTTACATCTTACTCTTGCCACCTCCCCGGTCAACAACAAGACCCAGGCCCTCGCACGGTTCTGGCTGGGATCTTACCTCAGGTCTCTGAGACTGATCCCAGTCGACCTGCGAGCCCCAGTCTCTTTCCTGCTCCCCACACACTATGCACAGCTCAGAACGTTTTTAAGACATTTTAAACTGGAAAAAGAGCCTGTCACTGTTTTAACTAAACACCGCTCTCTTCTCTCTCTTGTGCAGGAACGGGAACCGGTGTGTCCAGTGCGCGGGCTTGCTGTAGGCGAGCCCTCAACGGTTTGGCGCAACGTGTCCCATCCTGCTCTGCTGAATCGGCACCGTGACCTGTCCTGGATGGTCGCCCACGAGATCCTCCCGGTCAGGGCCGTTATGCACTCCCGGGGCATGGCGAGGACATCCGCGTGCCCCCGACCAGGCTGCGGCCAAGAAGAGTCGGTGAGGCACTTGCTCTGGGAGTGCAGAGCCGCACGGGACCTGTGGAAGGAAGCAGGCCCCCTGATCTCCCCACGCCTGCCAGCAGGGGAGGACCTAACGCCCCAGCTCGTGCTGTATGGGGTGGGCCGAAGGCCTATTACAACAAAGGCCTTCGCACAACTCTGGCCCACCCTCACGTGTCTGAAGGACGCACTGTGGTCCTCCCGCAACCTGCTGGTAGGGAAACAGGTAGAGACCACCCCCCAGGCAGTGGCTTTGGTAGCCACGGAAGCCCTGGGGTGGTACGAACGACAGGGGGCCTCGACCCCAGGCGAAGGGTCCCCCACAACACCCAAGGTCCCGGCGGCCACGGCCTGACAGCGCTGCGGCGCCTAGGGCGATGCGCCTAGGGGGGGAGTCTCCTCTGGGCCCCGACGGACGGGTACGGAGTTGATTCAGGAAGAGCAAGAGGAGGCTTTTTCGATAAGGACTCACCCCGTTTTTGCACAAAGGACCGAAGACAGCTTTTTTAACAAAGTGACTTTTTGACAGGCTTCTTATGTCTAAAAAATGTTTTTACTTTGTTAAAACATGTACACACATTTTAAAATGGCTTTTATTAATTGGCTTTTACAGGAATGGGTACTTTTATGTAGGATTGTTTTATTGTTTTAAATAAACAACATGTACCTTTTAAAATGTAACTGTAATGTAATGCTGATTTTAATGCACTTTATGCCGTTTTTATTTGTGTAAATGTATTTCAAATGTGAGCTGTTTTAAAGGAAATGATCAATAAAAACTTTTCCAAAAAAAAAAATCTGTTCTTATCAGTTTAATATCTGATACGTCCCCTATATGGGGACCATATATTAAATTGATTTTAGGAACAGGGAGATGGAATAGGGGCTTGCTCCGTCCACTCCACGCATCGACCTGGTATTGCAGTACCTCCAGGAACGGTGCACCCCCTGTCATTGTAAAGATAAAGCAGGCAAAGACAACAGAATTGCTTTGTTATATTCTATTAGGATCACGATGTATTTTATATTTTCACGTTTGACCATCTTCATCTCAATGGCAATGATGGCTAGAAAGTGATGGTGAAGTCAGTCACTGTTATATTGACTATGATAGCTGATGTGAATGGTGCGTTAATCCTCTATGTGGTCCTCTGTAGCTCAGCTGGTAGAGCACGGCGCTTGTAACGCCAACGTAGTGGGTTCGATCCCCGGGACCACCCAAACACAAAGATGTATGCACGCATGACTGTAAGTCGCTTTGGATAAAAGCGTCTGCTAAATGGCATATTATTATTATTATCTAATCAAATCAATGTTTATTCGTCACATGCACAGGATACAGGGTGTAAATGGTACAGTGATAATGCTTTAAAGATAATGCTTTAAAAAAATCTTGGCATAGATTGGGAGTTGATCAACTTTGGGAATAACAACTTTTGACTGTTACAAAGTAACACATTTGTAGGTTCGTATGTCACGTGGTCATCTGCCCTCCAATCGGAAATGACAGAAAGCGTTTATAAATTAAATCCAGATTAACAGCTAAATCGGATTAATAATATATGAAATACGGGTGGGGGAATCAATTTAGAGATAATAATATTGACATAACATTTGATCTTATATCAAATATCTCTGGTAGCGTTGATGCCACAAGGGAACTGAGCAATTGTCCACTTGGTGGCGCAAGTGTTCCACTGACCGTCGCATTTGAATGTTGAACCACTTGACTTCAATACATCATCAACGCAAATAATACGAACAATAAAAATAGCCTGTCTTTATTTTACATGTCTGTAGAGCCTTGTACGATAAGACCACGGTGAAGAGGCCTTCATAAAGTTGCCGTCCTAAATTACTAGAGGCCAAACTTCAAAGATGTCCATGGCACTGGACTGCAGTAAGAGCTAGGCCTACAGTGCGGCCTACGGAGCGGTCCTGGTGTATGGCCCTGGCTGCCTAAATGTTTCCTCCACATAATAAACTGTACAAACATGGCACTTTAGAGGTTTACTTTTACAATTAGCCTTACGGAGTCACTACAACAAACTTCCTATCATGGACATGAAATGCCATTAGGCCTAACGAAGATACCGTATATGTAAGTTACTTAGTTGGTGTCTTGTGAATCAACTGGTATGCGCATCAGGGTTTAATATTTCCTCGATATTATACAAATGTTCCATCCCGAGAATAAATCACTCTTCTCCCGGGTAACCCGGTGTTTTCCGCCAAAACCGGAAGTGTCATTCAAAAGCATTATAACGCTTATAAATGTCTGGATTTGATTAGAGCTTTGATCAGCATGAAAATACAAACCTGATGCTACCTGAGCCTGATCAGACATATATTAAATACATTTTATAATACATTTTACAAATCCAAATCCCAGATGAAGAATAAGACACTATTTCAAAGCATAGTACATGTAATGTTAGCCAAGTACAATGTAATTACTAGTTGTTACACAGGATTTAGCTAGTTAAAATGAAGTGTATCTTTAGGAGTACTTGTAATTAATGTGTACAGTACATTACCCATCCTGACAACCTGGCCCTCAATTTAAAGCTTGTGGAAGTGACATCCAAGTGGGAGAATAAATACACTAGTACACCACAGAGTATCTGTATAAGAAAATCATTCAGAGCACACTGTGCTGCCAATCACAGTGTAAGGTGCGACATTTTGCGGGTGTGGACAGCTCGTTAGAGGATAGAGAAAGCTTGCATTGAAGAGCTGGGCATCGTGTTATGACCTGCATTATCTGAATTAGGCCCACATAATTATACCTACGGAGGAGCGGCTTCTATGGAGGAACTTTGAATGTCTGAACTTCAGAGTTGGTTTAACGTTGGACCAGAGCAGATGTTAGCTAGCCAGCTAACAACCTTGTTTGTGCAGTGCAGTGTAGCACTAGAATTAAAAACAGGTCCTACCTTTATGTCGTTAATAAATCCAATGTGAAACGTGGTGACTATAGTGTCCTTAACTAGCATTGAAAAAGTTCATCCATTCTTCTCAAATTAAACATATCTCCCTAATTTCTGAATCATGCTTGTAACGTTTTCAGTCGGATACAGTAACCTATGCTTCAGAGGGGAGGAGCAGGTAGTTTCCACACGCACACCCACTGGCAAGGATTTCCATTCCAGCTGGCAGGCAGAAACTGGAATACGTTTCTAGAGTGAGCTTTGTTGCGATTTTTTGGGACTGGAGAAAAATACCCGGAAAGTAAAATAAGGTTATTACCTGGATTAAATGCTTTTAAAATAACTGCTGTTCCTGAAAAGTATAGAACACTTTAGTTTCCGGTTCTTTTTAACGTTATTTTTCAGTTCTGTTCCCTGAACCGGTTCCAACCCTAGAGAAATTATTTGGATGTAGGTCATGCTTAGGCTAATAAATTATAAAGGGAAATAAATTGCTACAGTTCACACTTTTTTAGTAATTTAATGAAATGTTGTAATCTGATCTCGGAATGCACGGACCGTTAATAGTGGGGGGACAGGAAGTTCCGGGCAGGCGGGCACCATTCTTCACAATAAAGAAAGCGCCAGAACTGTGCAGTCAAGAAGATAACCTTTGTGTCCGTTTCTATTTATTACTAGAGGTATGTAATAGCACGTTTAAACTTTCTAATGTCGAAAGAACATGTCATACCATGCTAGGTAACACATCCGTTAAGGTATTATCACGTTTGTTAAAGGTTTGATGTGTTATTTTTGTGTCAAACCAAGTGAAGAACGTGATAACTATTTTACAAGTCACTTAGCTTGAGACTTTGGGTTTGTCTGAGTGGGTGGACATCATTTTCTCAAGGTAATTTCATAAAGAATCAATTTATTTGAGATTTCTGTGTTCGTTTAGCATATTATTGGTTTTGTGTAAAATTCCCAAGCTGGTAAAATGGCGGCTACTCTCGGTCAGCGTCAACGGACTTCAGTGAGGACAGTGCAGGTGCATCAGATAGAGACAATTTCACGGTCGCACTACTGTTTTGAAGTAGAATGTAATGATTATCAGTTTTCTACATGTGTACTAATATTCAGACACATTCTGTTGTTTCTGTCTTTATCAATAAATGTTGCTATGGTGTGAACAGGAAATACAATTGGTTTTTGATTGAAGTAATAAAGTGAAGACAAGTTTTAAGGAAATTAGCACACAGTGCTGTCTAAAACAAACTGTAACCTTGTACTAAATGGATTTTCAGTCATGTATGCATTGATCTACTATAGGTTAGGTATTAGCTCAAAAGTATTGTGGAGCTCCTGCACCTTAATATAAACAGTACAGCGCCCAAAATGTGTATTAGCACCTATTTCAGTCCAATTCAAGCACTGAATTAGATAATTGAACAAGAAAAATTTGAAAATATTTTTAGAGTATAAAGAAAGTGCCAGAACTGTCAAGACAATAACTTTTTGTATCTGTTTCTCTTTATTACTACATGCCGATTCAGGTAAGTCTGAGGCCGGTAACATCAACAGTGAGGACAAAACCCAGCCTGCCTCTCTCCTTCCACACTGAGTCCAAACCTACAGTCACTGGGTCCTGATTGTGACAGTGGAGCACAGTTTGCCTCGCAATATCCAGAGATGGCATCAGTGAAGCTGGAAGACTGCAGTCAAACACTGGAGCTGAATGTCAACAATAAAGATAAAGAAGAGGAGGAGAAGATTGGGAAATCTGTTTCTCAGGGTAAGAGCAGGTTCTATCTATCTAAGTTTGTTGGACATGATTTGGAAAGGCACACACCTGTCTATATACAGTGCATTCGAAAAGTATTCAGACCCCTTGACTTTTTCGACATTTTGTTACGTTACAACCTTATTGTAAAATTGAATAAAATGTTTTTTTCCCTCATCAATCTACACACAATACCCCATAATGATAAAGCAAAAACAACAACAACTGAACAATCACATTTACATAAGTATTCATAACCTTTACTCAGTACTTTGTTTAAGCACCTTTGGCAGTGATTGCAGCCAAAGTCTTAATGTGTATGACGCTACAAGCTTGGCACACCTGTATTTGGGGAGTTTCTCCCATTCCTCTCTGCAGATCCTCAAGCTCTGTCAGGTTGGATGGGGTGCGTTGCTGCACAGCTATTTTCAGGTCTCCAGAGATGTTCGATTGGGTTTAAGTCCCGGCTCTGGCTGGGCCACTCAAGGACATTCAGAGACTTGTCCCGAAGCCACTCCTGCGTTGTCTTGGCTGTGTGCTTAGGGTCATTGTCCTGTTGGAAGGTGAACCTTCGCCCCGGTCTTGAGATCCTGAGCGCACTGGAGGAGGTTTTCATCAAGGATCTCTCTGTACTTTGCTCCAATCATCTTTCCCTCGATCCTGACTAGGCTCCCAGTCCCTGCCACTTAACAACATCACCGCAGCATGATGCTTCCACCACCATGCTTCACCATAAGGATGGTGCCAGGTTTCCTCCAGACGTGACGCTTGGCATTCAGGCCAAAGAGTTCAATCTCGGCTTCATCACACCAAAGAATCTTGTTTCTCATGGTCCGAGTCCTTTAGGTGCCTTTGGCAAACTCCAAGCGGGCTGTCATGTGCCTTTTGCTGAGGAGTGGCTTCCGTCTGGCCACTCTACCATAAAGGCCTGATTGGTGGAGTGCTGAAGAGATGGTTGTCCTTCTGGAAGGTTCTCACATTTCCATAGAGGAACTCTGGAGCTCTGTCAGAGTGACCATCATGTTCTTGGTCACCTATATAGACAGTTGTGTGACTTTCCAAATCATCTCCAATCAATTGAATTTACCACAGTTGGACTCCAATTAAGTTTTAGAAACATCTCAAGGATGATCAATGGAAACAGGATCCACCTGAGCTCAATTTCGAGTTTCATAGCAAAGGGTTTTAATACTTATGTAAACAAGGTATTTCTGCTGTTTTTATTTTTAATACATTTGCAAAAATGTCTAAGAACCTGTTTTCACTTTGTCATTATGAGGTATTGTGTGTAGATTGATGAGGATTTTTTTTATTTAATCCATTTCAGAATAAGGCTGTAACGAATCAAATTGTGGAAAAAGTCAAGGGGTCTGAATACTTTCCAAAAGTGGACCTAGAAGTTTGTCCTTAAATATCTATATGGAGCCCATCTGGACCTTCCGCTTTACCTCCCTTCATATTGAAAATAGCATCAGATATTTCAACACCATCCAATTCCTTTTCCAGATCCAATTTAGTGTCTTCTGAAGTAGATGGAAAATCAAGACCTGACTAGTTCAGTTCTCAGGAGATTCAGAGTTGTAAAGTGTGTTGTAGTAGGAAGCAAATGTTTTGTTTATTTCTACAGGATCCATTGATAATTGGCCTTGTAAATTATGAATTGCATTAAAGGCTGAATTTTACTTCTTAATGTGCCAGGCCCGCAATTTACCAGGTTTTTCACCTTGATCATAGGACTGTTTCAGCCTAGTTAAGCTGTTTGCAGCCTTTGAGGTGGGACGTTCTTCATACTGAGCTTTAAGACCAAATCATTCCTTGTTTACTTCTACTGAGTTATCCAAAAAAGCTTCCCTCTCCAATTCTCTAATTTTGCTATCCGTCTCTCATTTTCTGATTTATTAGATTTGAAACTGGTAAAATGTATAACTTGCCCTGAAATATGTGCTTTGAAAGCCTCCCATCTGGTACTCGCTGATGTTTGGACAGTGTTCAATGTCAAATAAACATCTATATGCACTCCAACGTAATGTAAGAAGTCTGGGTCCTGTAACCATCTGGGATGCAAACGCCATCTAGAGGATCCTTTTACTAGTTTTGTATCCTTATAGAATAATGACACAGGGGAATGGTCACTCAGAACAATACTATCATATCAATTTCCTGCTACATTGGGAAGCAATGAGCAAGAAACTAAAAAGTAGTCTACATGAGAATATGACTTAAATGTTGACGAGTAACATGAATTCTCCCTTTTACTCAGGTTCTGAGTCCTCCAAGGTTCACATAGATTTATGTCCTTAATGAAATGCTGTAATTTCTTTCTACTCTGCGAGTGGGAAGTGTCTAAACCAGAGGAGCGATCTAGATGAAGATCAATAGTGCAATTAAAGTCCCCTGCCATTAGGACTTTAACAGGAATGGAGGCTATCAATAGAAATACATTCTCAAAGAATTTGGGATTATCATCATTAGGACCATAAACATTAACCAGATTAATATGCTCATTCAAAAGAGTTCCCTGTATCAAAATGTATCTACCAGCTGTATCAGTTATAATAGTATCCTCTTGAAACGGAACAGATTAGTGAATTAAAACCATAACACCATGAGAATGAGAGGAGAAACAGGATGCTACTACTTGCCCTTGTCATCTTCTGCATACTTTAAGTAGCTCATCCTTTGTGAGTTTCTTGTAGGAACACAATAGATGAATGAAGTTGTTTAAGCCTAGTAATAACCTGTTTTAAGCTTGGATAGTTTACAAACTCCACAGACATTCCACAAAGTATATTTAAGTTTTGCATTTGAAGTCATTTAATCAAAGATGTAAACATGGAATAAGCTATAGCATAAAGGCATATCTAAAATCAGTTTAGTAACCACAAGGACCACATTAATATTTTGTAGTGAGAAAAATATGTAAAGATCTGTTGAAACATACATAGATATTTCCTAACAGTAAAACACTGAACCCCATTCCACTGTCTCCCTAACCAAGACCATCAACGCCTGGTGGACGACTGATCCATTAAAGGGAGCAGTCTAACCTAAGCGACGCTAAACAAAACAAAGTATCTCCTACCTTCTCTCTGCCATTACTTCTCACAAACAAAATACATATCTTGCAAGATGTTATGTGAAATATCACAACAAAAGGCCTATCTAGCAAGATAATATGTGAAATATCACGTAGTATTTGTTTGAGAAGTAGCAAAGAATAGCTCCACCTGAAACAGTAACGCTAGTTAGTGAAGCCTGAGACTAACGTTAACGTTACAGTATGGACCGTCCAAAATAGTGGTAGGTGATCCACAACACAGGGTCTGCTGCTAGTAGCTACCAAGTAACAATATGACCCATACGTATAGCGGTAATGTAGTATACCATGATACATTTATAAACCAAAAAAAGTATAAAAGATCAGAAATGAACAGCCTATGTGAGAAAAAGAGAGTTGAATATGTGCTACGTTACCCAAAGGCCCTTTGCACATGATGTTTGCACCTGAGTGTCAATCATTTTAGTCCAAGGATATGATCGAAAGGCCTCCATCATTCTTAAATGGAAGAAGTGTGGAACCACCAATACTTTTTCAAGAGCTGGCTGCCCGGACAAACTAAGCTATAGCGGGAGAGAAGGGCCTTGGTCAGGGAGGTCACCAAGAAGCCGGTGGTCACTGAGTTCCTCTGGAGATGGGAGAACCTTCCAGAAGGACAACCATCTCTGCAGCACTCCACCAATCAGGCCTTTATGGTAGAGTGGCTCGACGGAAGCCACTCCTCATGAAAAGGCACATGACTGCTCGCTGGGATTTTGCCAAAAGACACCTAAAGGACTCTCAGACCATGAGAAACAAGATTCTCTGGTCTTATGAAACCAAGATTGAACTCTTTGGCCTGAATGCCAAGCGTCACTTCTGGAGGAAGCATGGTGGGGGCAGCATCATGCTGTGGTGGTGTTTTTCAGTGGCAGGGACTGGGAGACTAGTCAGGATAAAGGGAAAGATGAACAGAGCAAAGTACAGAGAGACCTGAAAATAGCTGTGTGGCGACACTCCCCATCTAACCTGACAAGCTTCAGAGGATCTGCAGAGAAACTCCTCAAATACAGGTATGCCAAGCGTCATACCCAAGAAGACTTGAGGCTGTAATCACTGCCAAAGGTGCTTCAACAAAGTACTGAGTAAAGTCTGAATACAATTTTTTTGTTATTTTAGCAAAAATTGTGTCATAAAACGTAGCGGTCAAACAGGGAAATGCTTCCAATCATTTTTCATTTTTATTCATTTTAGAAACACTTAAAATAAGGGCTGTTTTGTGTAGGCTTACCCTGGCGTGACTTTTAGCAATATATTCGGCTCTATTTCCTCTCAGATTATAAAACACTAGTTATCATCAAAGTAGACATCATGCAAAACAACAAATCACTGCTGCAATCTCCTGCACGTCATCTCTAGCTGACACCTTTGCTAACAGGTATTGTGTCAATTTAAAACTTGCACAAGACAGTTCACAGAATTGACCATTTAAATAAATGTATCCTATTTATTCATTACAAAATTTAGCTAACATTAGATAGTTAACCCAGAGATCCTTACCTTTGACTCGATTCGGCAATTTTGTCCAGATCATCATGGCATTTGTAGTTCTTTATGATAGCTACATTAGCAGCTAATTACCATTTCATTTTTGTAGGGGTAAATACAGGCCAATATATTGATAAAAGTCACCTTGTCCTAGAGAGATTCACACGGTTATCAAAACGCCACGCCAGGATAAGCCTACATGAAACACAGCCCTTCTTTTAAGTGTTTCTAAAATCCCCTATGAGAGAAATGAATGGTGTAAAAATGATTGGAACCATTTCCCTGATTGACTGCTAGGTTTTATGGGTATTATCATTTATACTGTGGTACTCCATTGGTGTGTAGCTACCCGAAACTAGTGGGGTGTGGATGAGGTGAGACACGTGGTAAGATGGCAGACAAGAAAAAAGTGGAATGGGGGATTGCAGTGGGGGATGCACAAACCTTCTGGAAGATCTGATGAAGGAGAAGATGGTGGACAAGGACAAAGGAGAAAAGTGGAATATGTTTTGAGTGAATATGGAATGGAAGATCACACAGAACTTTTAGAAGAGCTACAGGAGGAAAGTGAACGTGACGAGAGTGAGGATGAATTAACTGTGGTGGCAGGTGCAGTGATGACCGCTGAGAAGGAGCTGAGTGTAGAGGGAAGCAGTGTGGTGAGGGAGGTTATAGTCTAGTGTATAAAGAGGGATACGTCCTCCAGTAGCTCAGAGATGGAACCTGGTGAGAGTGAGGATGAATTACCTGCGGTGAGGAACTCCGAGTTCAGGCCTCGTTCCAAGGATGATTCTGGCCCAGTGGGAGTGATATTTGTAGAGAGAATAGATCCATATGTGGTGTCAGGTTAGGTGGAGAAGAGGTTGGGGACTGTTGAGTTGGTGAAGGTAACTTGGAGTGGACTCGTGATGATTTATTGTTTCTCCTCTGTCCGGAGGGAGCGGGCGCTGCGGATTACGTGATTAGAGACAGGAATTGTGACTTGAATTGCTCTCTGGAACAGGGTGGCATTGAAAGGAGTGATAATGGGGTTAGGTTTAAGTGTTGAGGATGTGCAGTTGAAATGGAAGATTCCAGATGTCTGTGACACCCTCCATTTGATGAGACGTAGATCTGGTGTAGAGCGTGGGGAAACAGAGAATACATTATTTGTCATGCTGGATTTTGATGCATAGTCTCTGCCAGATAAGACCAAGGTAGGAAGTGTCAGTTATCCTGTGAGCGATTTTGTTCCGTAAATATTACAGTGTTTTAGGGGTGAAGTTTATGGGCCTGTTGCAGCAGTGTGTAGGTGTGAGATGCCTAGATGTGACAAGTGTGCAGGAGGGCATGAGATGAATAAATGTGTGGTATCGGTGGAGAAAGTTCTGTGTGTTAGTTGTGGGGGTGCTAACGGGCTGGAGATCTGAGGTGTCAGGTGAGAGAAAGGCAGATTATGGTCCTCTGTAGCTCAACTGTAGCTCAATTGGTAGAGCATGGCACTTGTAACGGGTAGTGGGTTCGATCCCCGGGACCACCCATACGTAAAAATGTATGTGCACATGACTGTAAGTCGCTTTGGATAAAAGCGTCTGCTAAATGGCTTATTATTATTATTATTATTAGATTGAGGTTGCCAGGGTTACAGTAGTACAGAAAGTGTTGTAGCAGAAGCAGTGAAGAGAGTGGTAGAGGAAGATGGGTACAGGGTGAGGGATCTTGAGAGGATTCCTGTGAGTAGGTAGAGACCAAGAGAGAGTGATGGGAAGAATATGTGCTTCAGTAAGGTGGGCTTTTTAGCATTTATAGCAATGGTTGTCAATTGTACTGCAGAAATTGATCAAAAAGTCCCAGAAAATAGAGGCTGTGGTGGCAGCGGCAGAGAAGTACTTGGGATTGCGAGGATTTACTGCAGAACAGCTGCAGGGGGTGTTGAGTGGTAGTGGTCTGGCGTAGGACTAGATGGGGTTAAATAGTGGAATGGGGTGGTGGGTTTTTGTCGTGGAAAATCGCCACGAAGGGACTCAAAGTCAAATGAGTCCCTTGTTGGAGAGGTTCCAACAAACGTAAAAGCACCATAGTACACGTCGGACGGTAGCTCTGCCGGGGCAGTCCCGTTAGTTGTCCTATATACTGCTTACACAGACAACTTATATTTGCATAATTTTAGCTTTATTCATAATTAATTAATTGTTAACATTTGGTTCCTGCATGTGAGCGACCAATACCTCACAAGGCTTCTTCTCTCCAAGCTGAGACCTTGAAACTGAGATATCCCTTTTGGATCCCAGAACAATGTTCTGGGCGTACTGCCAATTGGTCTGAGGAGGTCAGTCATCTGCACGAACCAAGAACATTTACCCTCACATTTTTTAGAGCAGGCTAATACTGCAATTTTGTATTAATTACAGTATCAATGAATTTAATGTACAGTGAGGGAAAAAAGTATTTGATCCCCTGCTGATTTTTTATGTTTGCCCACTGACAAAGACATGATCAGTCTATAATTTTAATGGTAGGTTTATTTGAACAGTGAGAGACAGAATAACAACAACAAAATCCAGAAAAACGCATGTCAAAAATGTTATAAATTGATTTGCATTTTAATGAGGGAAATACGTATTTGACCCCCCCTCAATCAGAAAGATTTCTGGCTCCCAGGTGTCTTTTATACAGGTAACGAGCTGAGATCAGAAGCACACTCTTAAAGGGAGTGCTCCTAATCTCAGTTTGTTACCTGTATAAAAGACACCTGTCCACAGAAGCAATCAATCAATCAGATTCCAAATTCTCCACCATGGCCAAGACCAGGGACAAGATTGTAGACCTACACAAGGCTGAAATGGGCTACAAGACCATCGGCAAGCAGCTTGTTGAGAAGGTGACAACAGTTGGTGCGATTATTCGCAACTGGAAGAAACACAAAATAACTTTCAATCTCCCTCGGCCTGGGGCTCCATGCAAGATCTCACCTCGTGGAGTTGCAATGATCATGAGAATGGTGAGGAATCAGCCCAGAACTACACGGGATGATCTTGTCAATGATCTCAAGGCAGCTGGGACCATAGTCACCAAGAAAACTATTGGTAACACACTACGCCGTGAAGGACTGAAAACCTGCAGCGCCCGCAAGGTCTCCCTGCTCAAGAAAGGACATATACAGGGCTGTCTGAAGTTTGCCAATGAACATCTGAATGATTCAGAGGAGAACTGGGTGAAAGTGTTGTGGTCAGATGAGACCAAAATGGAGCTCTTTGGCATCAACTCAACTCGCCGTGTTTGGAGGAGGAGGAATGCTACCTATGACCCCAAGAACACCATCCCCACCGTCAAACATGGAGGTGGAAACATTATGCTTTGGTGGTGTTTTTCTGCTAAGGGGACAGGACAACTTCACCGCATCAAAGGGACGATGGACGGGGCCATGTACCGTCAAATCTTGGGTGAGAACCTCCTTCCCTCAGCCAGGGCATTGAAAATGGGTTGTGGATGGGTATTCCAGCATGACAGTAACCCAAAACACACGGCCAAAGCAACAAAGGAGTGGCTCAAGAAGAAGCACATTAAGGTCCTGGAGTGGCTTAGCCAGTCTCCAGACCTTAATCCCATAGAAAATCTGTGGAGGGAGCTGAAGGTTCGAGTTGCCAAACGTCAGCCTCGAAACCTTAATGACTTGGAGAAGATCTGCAAAGAAGATTGGAACTAAATCCCTCCTGAGATGTGTGCAAACCTGGTGGCCAACTACAAGAAACGTCTGACCTCTGTAATTACCAACAAGGGTTTTGCCACCAATTACTAAGTCATGTTTTGCAGACGGGTCAAATACTTATTTCCCTCATTAAAACGCAAATCAATTAATAACATTTTTGACATGCGTTTTTCAGGATTTCTTTTTTGTTATTCTGTCTCTCACTGTTCAAATAAACCTACCATTAAAATTATAGACTGATCATGTCTTTGTCAGTGGGCAAACGTACAAAATCAGCAGGGGATCAAATACTTTTTTCCCTCACTGTACATGGTTTGACACCAGTATTGCCAGCATTTGTTTTATTCACTGGGCTATCTAGAGTGATCAGAGAGTAGACTAAAGAAGTGAAGTAGACAAACTGCCAATGTTTTAAAGTTCTATTAAATGAGTATGTGTAGTTACTAACCCTTGTGATAGTGAGTGGAGGATGATATGGCTTCTTCATCTGCATTGCTTGCTCTTTGGGGTTTTTGGCTGGGATCTATAAAGCACTTTGTGACAACTTCTGATGTAAGAAGGGCTTCATAAAATACATTTGATTGACATGTATATCACACCAACTGACTGGTTCTTCTGATGTTGTTCACACAGGACACCATGTTGAGACATTCTCTACATCCAAAGAGCAACAGCAGGAAGATAACAGAGCTAAGAGGTCTCATCACTGCCCACATTGTGAGGAGAGTTTCTCAATTCTATCAAAGTTAAAAATACACCTACAAATACACACAGGAGAGAATCTGTATTCCTGTACTGACTGTGGGAAGAATTTCACAACATCAAAGGATCTGACAGTTCATCAGAAAACACACACAGGAGAGAAGCCTTACTCCTGCTCTGACTGTGTCAAATGCGTTACTACATCAACTGAGCTAAAAGTTCATCAGAAAACACACACAGGAGAGAAGCCTTACTCCTGCTCTGACTGTGGGACAAGTTTCTCTCAACTGGGCCACTTAAAACAACATGAACGTATACACACAGGAGAGAAGCCTTACTCCTGCTCTGACTGTGGGACAAGTTTCTCTCAACTGGGCAACTTAAAACAACATGAACGTATACACACAGGAGAGAAGCCTTACTCCTGCTCTGACTGTGGGTTAAGATTCTCTCTATCTGGCAAATTAAAAATACATGAACGTATACATACAGGAGAGAAGCCATACTCCTGCAATGACTGTGGGATGGGTTTCTCTCAGCAGGAAAGCTTGAAATCACACCAACGGATACACACAGGAGAGAAGCCTTACTCCTGCTCTGACTGTGGGACAAGTTTCTCTCAACTGGGCAACTTAAAAAAACATGAACGTATACACACAGGAGAGAAGCCTTACTCCTGCTCTGACTGTGGGAAGAGTTTCTCTCGACAGGACCCCTTAAAAATACATGAACGTATACACACAGGAGAGAAGCCTTACTCCTGCTCTGACTGTGTAAAATGCTTCATAACATCAATTGAGCTAAAACATCATCAGAGAACACACACAGGAGAGAAGCCTTACTCCTGCTCTGACTGTGGGAAGAGTTTCTCTCGACTGGGCCACTTAAAAATACATGAACGTATACACACAGGAGAGAAGCCTTACTCCTGCTCTGACTGTGGGACAAGTTTCTCTCGACTGGACAAGTTAAAACAACACGAACGTATACATACAGGAGAGAAGCCTTACTCCTGCTCTGACTGTGTAAAATGCTTCAAAACATCAACCGAGCTAAAAGTTCATCAGAGAACACACACAGGAGAGAAGCCTTACTCCTGCTATGACTGTGGGAAGAGTTTCTCTCGACAGGACCCCTTAAAAATACATGAACGTATACACACAGGAGAGAAGCCTTACTCCTGCTCTGACTGTGTAAAATGCTTCATAACATCAATTGAGCTAAAACGTCATCAGAGAACACACACAGGAGAGAAGCCTTACTCCTGCTCTGACTGTGGGAAGAGTTTCTCTCGACTGGGCCCCTTAAAAATACATGAACGTATACACACAGGAGAGAAGCCTTACTCCTGCTCTGACTGTGGGACAAGTTTCTCTCGACTGGACAAGTTAAAACAACATGAACGTATACATACAGGAGAGAAGCCTTACTCCTGCTCTGACTGTGTAAAATGCTTCAAAACATCAACTGAGCTAAAAGTTCATCAGAGAACACACACAGGAGAGAAGCCTTACTCCTGCTCTGACTGTGTAAAATGCTTCAAAACATCAACCGAGCTAAAAGTTCATCAGAGAACACACACAGGAGAGAAGCCTTACTCCTGCTCTGACTGTGGGAAGAGTTTCTCTCGACAGGACCCCTTAAAAATACATGAACGTATACACACAGGAGAGAAGCCTTACTCCTGCTCTGACTGTGTAAAATGCTTCATAACATCAATTGAGCTAAAACGTCATCAGAGAACACACACAGGAGAGAAGCCTTACTCCTGCTCTGACTGTGGGAAGAGTTTCTCTCGACTGGGCCCCTTAAAAATACATGAACGTATACACACAGGAGAGAAGCCTTACTCCTGCTCTGACTGTGGGACAAGTTTCTCTCGACTGGACAAGTTAAAACAACATGAACGTATACATACAGGAGAGAAGCCTTACTCCTGCTCTGACTGTGTAAAATGCTTCAAAACATCAACTGAGCTAAAAGTTCATCAGAGAACACACACAGGAGAGAAGCCTTACTCCTGCTCTGACTGTGGGTAGAGTTTCTCTCGACAGGACCCCTTAAAAATACATGAACGTATACACACAGGAGAGAAGCCTTACTCCTGCTCTGACTGTGGTTTAAGATTCTCTCTATCTGGCAACTTAAAAATACATGAACGTATACATACAGGAGAGAAGCCATACTCCTGCTCTGACTGTGGGTTAAGTTTCTCTCAATCTGGCAACTTGAAAATACATGAACGTATACACACAGGAGAGAAGCTGTCTGTGAGATGAGATTCTACATATCTGGCAATTAAAATAGACACCAACGTATACATAAGAAGTGGTAGTGGATTGGATACACTCTATTGTAATCCTATTGGTTCTCACTGTGAGAGAACTGTGCAGAGGTACGGGAAGTTGTAGAATGTTAGAATCTCTTTACTGATCAGTGTGCACCTTGTCAGTTTTGCAGATAGCTCCTACTGTAAATATAATGAGAGGTCTAGGATATAGAGGAAACCACGAGTACATTTATCCATGCCGTGTGTCAGCATTGCAGGATGGTGGTGGTGGTGTGGGGTGTGTTTTCATGGCAGACATTGGGCCCCTTGATAAAAGTGGAGCAACGTTTGAATGCCACAGGATATCTAAAAATCATTGTCAAATCAGGTGCATCCCTTCATGGCAGAAGTGTATCCATCTGCAAATATATTTTTTCAGCAGGATTATGCCCCATGCCACAAGGCTTGTCCAGAAAAGGTTCCACGAACATGACAGTGAATTCAGGTTACTGCAGTGGCCTTCCGAGGCACCAGATCTCAATCCAATTGTGCATCTGTTGTAGGAATTGGAACAAGCTATTCGGAGTAGAAATACACTGCCAGACAACTTGACACAACTGTGGGAAGCATTGCAGTCAACATGGGCCAGCATCCCAGTGGAACGCTTTCGACACCTTGTAGAGTCCATGCCCCGACAAATTGAGGCTGTTCTGATGACAAAGACTATCAGCTGTTCAGAAATGACAGGTCCAGAGAGGGGATGCGAGGAGTGGGTGTGGCTATGTATGTGAATCACAGTATGCAGGCAAAGAGAAGAATAACTGACCTAGAGAAAGAAGACTTTGAGTGTCTTCAGCTCCGTCCTAAACAACACCCCAGCTCAGTTTCATCTCTGGTAGTGGAGTGCTCTAACATCCACCATGGGCACATGACAAAACACTGCAGCAGAACACTGTGGATTATCTCATAATCACTGTCCATGTGATCAGGATGTCCTCTCCCCAAATGGGTCTCATCCTGTGTGGAGACTTTAATCACCTGCCCATCAAGATGCTGACAAACTCCCATCCAGACATGAAACAAGTGTCCAAAGATAAGATCACAGAGGGGACTCCATCCTAGATCTGATCAACACAACCCACTGGTGCAGTGGAAAAAAGGACATCTGGTAACCCAGAACAGAAAAGAGACCTTTGCACGATGTATGGCCAGTACTGACTGGTCTGCCATAAATGAGGTGGAGAGCATCGATGCAAAGGTGGAGACGTTCAACTCCTGCATTCAAACTGCACTTGATGTATGCATGCCAATAAGAAAACAACAACACTGGATCAGCCCTGGATGGCTGAAAGAATAAAGGCTGCCATCAGGAAAATACAGAATCTTTTCAACAGATGGGGAGAAACAATGACATGGAGAAAATACAGAAACACAGTGCAAATGCTTATCAAGGAAGCAAAGACAAGCTACTACAAAACTACAATCCAGGACCTAAAGAAGAAAAACCCTAAAGAATGGTGTGACTTCATTAACAAAGGACTGGGACCAAAGAAAACATCAGGAGGGAGAATACAGGTCGAGGGAATTGAAGACGACGACGTGGCTGATGTTTTGAATGGCTTCTTTGCTGAGGCATGGACAAGCACCACACCTCTTGCCATCTTCCCCCTGCCCATGTCTACAAGGCAGGTTGAGCTGTGCAGCATTGGCCAGTTAAAGCAATCTCTGACCAGACTCAGCCCACATAAAGCATGTGGGCCTGATGGCATTCCAGCCTGGCTACTAAAAGAGCATGCAGAAGATCTAGCCCCTGTCATCAAACACATTGTTAACACCTCCTACTGGCAGGGGACAGTGTTATCTGAGTGCACGATTCAGTATGACTACCTCCCAAAGTCCAGCACTACTACCGCCCTTGTGAAAGCCACATACTCCTGGCTGACAGCTACAGACTCCATAAAACCAACAATGGTGAGTGTGTTACTTGCTGATGTGTCCAAAGCCTTTGATCGAGTAGATCACGCAAAGTTCCTGCAACATCTGTCTGACATTGAACTGTGTCCAAGGTTACTAGCCTGGCTCCACAGCTATACCACCGAAAGAGGACAGAGGGTGATGGCAACTGGCACATTTAGCCCTTGGTCAGAGGACCATCCACAACCTGCACCACTAATCCTAGGAGGACAGGAAGTACCAGTGGTAACAACAACCAAGTATCTTGGTTTTCATCTAGACTCTAACCTCAGTGGTGACACTCGGAGCAGCCAGTGAGAAAGGCCTCAAAACGCCTTTTTGACATTTCTTGCCAGTAATGTCCTACTGAAGATCTGGTCACAGTCTATACTATACTGGCCAGGCCTTGTCTGGAATACGGTGGAGTGCTGTTAGTTGGATGCAGTAAAAAGCAGCAGGCCCAACTAGACAGGGTGCAGAGGAGGGCCTTGAGGATCATCTCCAGAGGTGGAGCAGTCCAATCAGCTCCCATCACTGCAGAGCAGGCGAGAACAGGCTGAAGTGCACCTGGTGAAGAACATGCACACTCTTTACATTTTTAGTCATTTAGCAGACACTCTTATCCAGAGCGACTTACAGTTAGTGACCATCCACTGAATGACCTGCTCCCTCCAAGAAGAGGTAACTGCACCACCAGGCTCCTGAGAAACAGCCACAAACTGTCCTGTCTAACTGCCTGTACAAACCGCCTGCGAAACGCCACTCTACCCACTGCTATCAGACTGCATAATAACTCCAGCTCTTAAATGGTTTTCCCAAAAACTCTTATTTTTTTTCAATAACATTTTAATATTTCAATTTCCATCATGAAAAATGTCCTGTAATGTTTCAAGTGTTCTGTATTCTACTTATGTCACGTATTGTGTTATGTATTTAACAGGTAGCCTAGCGGTTAAGAGTGTTGGGCAAGTAACTGAAAGGTCGCTGGTTTGAATCCTGAGCCAACTAGGTCAAAAATCTGTCATTGTGGCCTTGAGCAAGGCAATTAACCCCAATTGGTCCTATAAGTCGCTCTGGATAAGAGCATCTGCTAAATTACAAATATGTAATGAAAAATGATGTTTGTACATGAGTTTGTGCTGGGCAACCTCTTCTTATCTTGTGCATAAATATAACAAAGTGTTTAAAGTGAAATAGTTAGTCTATACAGTGCATTCTGAAAGTATTTAGACCCCTTGACTTTTCTACAAGAAAATACGTTGCAGCGTTATTGTAAAATTAATTCAAAATGTATATACAGTGGAGAAAAAATGTATTTAGTCAGCCACCAATTGTGCAAGTTCTCCCACTTAAAAATCATAGGTACACGTCAACTATGACAGACAAAATGAGAAAAAGAATCCAGAAAATGACATTGTAGGATTTTTAATGAATTTATTTGCAAATGATGGTGGAAAATAAGTATTTGGTCAATAACAAAAGTTTCTCAATACTTTGTTATATACCCTTTGTTGGCAATGACACAGGTCAAACGTTTTCTGTAAGTCTTCACAAGGTTTTCACACACTGTTGCTGGTATTTTGGGCCATTCCTCCATGCAGATCTCCTCTAGAGCAGTGATGTTTTGGGGCTGTCGCTGGGCAACACAGACTTTCAACTCACTCCAAAGATGTTCTATGGGGTTGAGATCTGGAGACTGGCTAGGCCACTCCAGGACCTTGAAATGCTTCTTACGAAGCCACTCCTTCGTTGCCCGGGCGGTGTGTTTGGGATCATTGTCATGCTGAAAGACCCAGCCACGTTTCATCTTCAATGCCCTTGCTGATGGAAGGAGGTTTTCACTCAAAATCTCACGATACATGGCCCCATTCATTCTTTCCTTTACACGGATCAGTCGTCCTGGTCCCTTTGCAGAAAAACAGCCCCAAAGCATGATGTTTCCACCCCCATGCTTCACAGTAGGTATGGTGTTCTTTGGATGCAACTCAGCATTCTTTGTCCTCCAAACACGACGAGTTTAGTTTTTTACCAAAAAGTTATATTTTGGTTTCATCTGACCATATGACATTCTCCCAATCCTCTTCTGGATCATCCAAATGCCCTCTAGCAAACTTCAGACGGGCCTGGACATGTACTGGCTTAAGCAGGGGGACACGTCTGGCACTGCAGAATTTGAGTCCCTGGCGGCGTAGTGTGTTACTGATGGTAGGGATTGTTACTTTGGTCCCAGCTCTCTGCAGGTCATTCACTAGGTCCCCCCGTGTGGTTCTGGGATTTTTGCTCACCGTTCTTGTGATCATTTTGACCCCACGGGGTGAGATCTTGCGTGGAGCCCCAGATCGAGGGAGATTATCAGTGGTCTTGTATGTCTTCCATTTCCTAATAATTGCTCCCACAGTTGATTTCTTCAAACCAAGCTGCTTACCTATTGCAGATTCAGTCTTCCCAGCCTGGTGTAGGTCTACAATTTTGTTTCTGGTGTCCTTTGACAGCTTTTGGTCTTGGCCATAGTGGAGTTTGGAGTGTGACTGTTTGAGGTTGTGGACAGGTGTCTTTTTATAATGATAACAAGTTCAAACAGGTGCCATTAATATAGGTAATGAGTGGAGGACAGAGGAGCCTCTTAAAGAAGAAGTTACAGGTCTGTGAGAGCCAGAAATCTTGCTTGTTTGTAGGTGACCAAATACTTATTTTCCACCATAATTTGCAAATAAATTCATTAAAAATCCTACAATGTGATTTTCTGGATATTTTTTTCTCAATTTGTCTGTCATAGTTGACGTGTACCTATGATGAAAATTACAGGCCTCTCTCATCTTTTTAAGTGGGAGAACTTGCACAATTGGTGGCTGACTAAATACTTTTTCCCCCACTGTACGTACCATTGACTTGCAATGGATTTGTGCCACAAATGCTAAAAAGTTAGTATTTTAAACAATAGTAAGATAAACAATATATTATCTGGACTATATTGAGGGACAGACTGTTGAAATGCGCAGTTGATTATGTAAACAGTATTGTAGAACTCTGGCATTGATGGTCCATCTGAGGGTGAGTCATTGATATAAATGCTCAGAGTAAAAGAGCTGTGAACTCACCTGTGATGGCCCACGTCTACCACAACCTGTCCTGTTGTGTTTGTAAGCACCACAACATTTTAGGCAGCCATTGTTCAAAATGTGTTCATACATACAGTACAATGGGAGGGCGTGTGGAAGGAACAGGGGAGAACCAGGAGTTTGATCTCTGACTTCTATTTAGGACTGGGATCCCTCTGTGGGCCGGCCTTTTCAGAATATCTCTCGATTCTCTTTTAAACATGCTAGAAACATAAAGGACAGCCTAGTAAGAGCAGATGAATATGTTCCCCCTCAGCAGTTCTTATCCACCCTCCCCTCAAATCATTGTGAGAACTGTAATGTGATGACCAAGGGGGATTTCTTTCTTCACCCTCATACTGGAAATAAAATGTATGTCCTGGGTAGAATTTCCTGTAAAACAAAATATGTGGTATATTTCCTGATGTGCCCATGTGGCTATTATTATGTTGGAAAGTCTAAGAGAAAATTGAAAGCTGAAAGAGCAACATCAGAACTGGTGACTAGAAATCCCCTGTAGCCAGAAGCTTTAATGTGGTCTGTTATGTTGTGTGCCAACTTGAGGTTCAAGGGCTTAGAAGTTGTACAGCCACTTAAGAGAGGAGGTGATAGAGAATAATTGTTGTTACAGAGAGAGACATATTATATCCATGACTTACAAACAGAGAGAGAAATATTATATCCATGACTTACAAACAGAGAGACATATTATATCCATGACTTACAAACAGAGACCAACTGGCAGGTGTCTTCACTGACATTTTCAACCTCTCCCTGACCGAGTCTGTAATACCTACATGTTTCAAGCAGACCACCATAGTCCCTGTGCCTAAGAAAGCGAAGATAACCTGCCTAAATGGCTTCCGCCCCGTAGCACTCACGTTGGTAGCCATCAAGCGCTTCAAAAGACTGGTCATGGCTCACATCAACACCATCATCCCGGAAACCCTAGACCCACTCCAAATCCCAGTGCTTGATTATGGTGATGTGATCTACAGGCATACGTCAGCCTCTGTTTTAAAACCTTTAGCACTGTGTTTTATCACTGGGGAAAATGTTCATATAAAAGTTTTTTAAAAAAATTCAATATAAATACAAAATATGCCTTTTGAACACGACACCCAAATATACATTTTTGACTAGAAACATTTTAACTGAGCCAATTTCTCTTCTATATTATTTATCTAGTCAAAACATGTCACTACACCTCAACACATCACCATTGGGACAATCCAATTTGCTAGTCCCCATTATTTTCTATAATGCATATGAATAGATGTTTTCAGTATAAAGGACTTAGACAGGTTTTCTTCTTTGGTAACAATTAAATAAGACAACAAATATATTATTTGTCTTTTTTTCATTTTTATGTGTTTTAAAATGACCCAGTTACTATTGGGGAGTGGAACCAGAGAGGAAGCTTGTGTTACCTTTCTCACACCACTACAGTATTCATTTCAACAGACCCTTTCCATCCCCCATTGTTAGAGTTCAATATATGCCCTGGACTATATTGAGGTTCAGGCTGTTGTAATGTACCATTGATTATGTAAATAGTATTGTAGAACTCTGGTATTGATGGTCCATTTGAGGGTGAGTCATTGATATGAATATTCAGAATGAAAGAGCTGAGAATTCATGTAACATAATATTTCCTGTTGTGTTAGTAAGCACCACAGCATTTTAGGCAGCAATTGTTCAAATCTGTCCGGAGTTTACAGACGCCAGGACAGCGGAGTCACTGACCACCTTCCGGAGACACTTGAAACCCCACCTCTTTAAGGAATACCTGGAATAGTATAAAGGAATCCTTCTACCCCCTCCCCCACCCCCCATAAAAAAAAGTGCTTGTCCCACTGGCTATCATAAGTTGAATGCACCAATTTGTAAGTCGCACTGGAGAAGAGCATCTGCTAAATGATGTAAATGTAAATGTAATTTACAGTGAGGACAAACCCAGCCTGCCTATCTCCTTCCACACTGAGTCCACACCTACAGTCACTGGGTCCTGATTGTGACAGTGGAGCCCAGTTTGCACTGCAGGATCCAGAGATGGCATCAGTGAAGCTGGAAGGCTGCAGTCAAACACTGGAGCTGAATGTCAACATTAAAGATGAAGAAGAGGAGGAGAAGATTGGGAAATCTGTTTCTCATGGTAAGAGCAGGTTCTTTAGTGATCATATGTACAGTACACCTCACCTGCTACTCATGAAAATACTTCAATTTATGTATTAACAAAGTCTACTAAAATGTTTATCTGACACCATAAAGATGATTAAACTATGCAAGCAAGCATTAGGCAATGAGTTGATGTTGACTAGCAAGAATTGGTCTGATAGTGGAATACTAAATGTAAATAGATTTAATTGTAAAATTAACGATTTACTTACATTTTTTTAATTGTTAGAGGAACTTGGGTTATGTGCCCAAGGGCACATCGAAAGATTGTTCACCTAGTCAGCTTGGGGATTCGAACCAGCAACCTTTCAGTTACCTTCCGCCCAATGCCTAAAGCCTAAGTTACAAGTCAATACTGACATTAACCAAACATTAAGTATCTAAACATGATCAGACAGGAAGAGAAAGACAGAGAATCCATAGCTTGTGTCGTGGCTCATAGCTCATGGGATAGAGAGAATCCATAGCTTGTTTCATGGTCCATAGCTCATGGCAGAGGGGTAGAGAGAAAGACGGTGTACACTGAGTGTATAAAAACATTAGGAACACCTGCTTCTTTCCCTGCCATAGACTGACCAGGTGAAAGCTATGATCCCTTATCGATGACTCTTGTTAAATCCACTTCAGTGTAGATGAAAGAAGGTGAAAGAAGGATTTTTTGTGTATGTGTTTCATTCAGAGGGTGAAAAAAATATTTAAGTGCCTTTGAACAGGGTATGGTAGTAGGTATCAGACGCACCGGTTTGAGTGTGTCAAGAACTGCAACACAGTTTCCCGCAGTTTCAACAGTTTCCCGTGGATATCAAGAACGGTCCACCACCAAAAGGACATCCAGCCAACTTGACACAACTATGGAAAGCATTGGAGTCAACATGGGCCAGCATCCCTGTGGAAGGCTTTCGACACCTTGTAGAGTCCATGCCCTGACAAAGTTAGGCTTTACTGAGGGCAGAAGGGGGTGCAACTCAATATTAGGAAGATGTTCCTAATGTTTTGTGCACTCAGTATATATCTCACCACAGCAGGTCAAGAACAAAAGAGAAAGACACATTGAAGCTAAGACCCTTTTAGAACCATTTGACCATGTTTGGATTCAAAATAGGAGTTGTTGATCAATAACATTACAGTTGAGTTAACTTCCAATCAGATATCAGGCCTACAGTATGTTATCACAACAGAAGCTCAGAGGTGTGACAGAATGGGGGATGGTGAGATAATGCATCATTCAGAATGGGGGATGGTGAGATAATGCATCATTCAGAATGGGGGATGGTGAGATAATGCATCATTCAGAATGGGGGATGGTGAGATAATGCATCATTCAAATGGGAGATGGTGAGATAATGCGTCATTCAGAACGGGGGATGGTGAGATAATGCATCATTCAGAATGGGGGATGGTGAGATAATGCATCATTAATAATGGGGGATGGTGAGATAATGCATCATTCAGAATGGGGGATGGTGAGATAATGCATCATTCAAAATGGGAGATGGTGAGATAATGCATCATTCAGAATGGGGGATGGTGAGATAATGCATCATTAATAATGGGGGATGGTGACATAATGCATCATTTAGAATAGGGGGATGGTGAGATAATGCATCATTCAGAATAGGGGGATGTGGGGAGCAACACAGAGAAGGCTGAATTCCTGAGAAGACAGTAAAACCTTTGGGTTGATAAAAGAGAAGTCTGGGGTTGGGCCCGCCACTATAGTACTATCTACATCTAGGAGTTATCTCCAATAGTAAGACCTCCATAAGTTCATTCTGTCATTCTGACACCCCTGAAGAACTCAACAGAACAAAGCTTGTTTACCGTTGTGCATGAAAAGTTGTTATAGAACTGTTTCGATGATAAGATATATGTTATTTCATGCTACTGAGACTTGCATGGATGACACCAGTATTGTCAGCATGTGTTTTATTAACTGGGCTATCTGGAGTGATCAGAGAGTAGACTAAAGAAGTGAAGTAGACATAGTGCCAGTGTTTTGAAGTTCTATGAAATGAGTCTGTGTAGTTGCCAGGGTTGGTGTCAATTCCATTTAAATTCCAGTCAATTCAGGAAGTACACTGTCATTCTAATTCCAATTCTCTTCAATGTTTTTCAATCAGGAAAATTGGTTTACTGGAAACACCTTTCCTCTTTTGACCTCACCCTTTCCCAGTCCCCTCCCACTGCGTGACCCCATCTTCACTAGAGGCTGTTCTCCTACTAATCTCACTGCAACCCCCCTCCAAGTCTCTGATCCCTACTTTGTTTCCTTTTCTCTCCATCTCTCCTCCAACCTACCCACTCAGCCCTAACCCAGATGGTCATGCTCCTCCCACTCAGCCCTAACCCAGATGGTCATGCTCCTCCCACTCAGCCCTAACCCAGATGGTCATGCTCCTCCCACTCAGCCCTAACCCAGATGGTCATGCTCCTCCCACTCAGCCCTAACCCAGATGGTCATGCTCCTCCCACTCAGCCCTAACCCAGATGGTCATGCTCCTCCCACTCAGCCCTAACCCAGATGGTCATGCTCCTCCCACTCAGCCCTAACCCAGATGGTCATGCTCCTCCCACTCAGCCCTAACCCAGATGGTCATGCTCCTCCCACTCAGCCCTAACCCAGATGGTAATGCACCGCCCCAATCTTCACTCTCTCTCTCCCGCTTCTCTCCCCTATTTTATCCTATCCTCTCTCATGACTCTGACTTTGCCTCCTGGACCCTACTCTACTCCCTTTCTGCACCCTAGAAAATGTAATTGATACGATTGTGATGCGTTGTTGTCTCACCCAGCTATCTGAAGATGAATGCACTATTGTAAGTCACTCTGGATAAGAGTGTCTGCTGAATTAGTCAAATTTAAAAATGTGAATTGATATGGAATTGACCCCAGCCCTGATGGTTACTAACCCTTGTGATAGTGAGTGGAGGATGATATGGCTCGTAACACTTTAGAATAGTTTTGTTCCCCTGTATTGTACAGCATACTTATATTAAGTCATTTGTTACCCAGTACAGCCAGAAGAGGACTGGCCACTGCTCAGAGCCTGGTTCCTCTCTAGGTTTCTTCCTAGGTTCCTTCCTTCTAGGGAGTTTTTCCTAGCCACTGTGCTCCTGCATTGCTTGCTCTTTGGGGTTTTAGTCTCGGTACCTGCACCCTCAGCGGAGTCAACAAACATCGGAAGCATCCGTGTTTCAGGGAAAAGGCAGAGAGGAAGGCAAAGCCTGAAAACCGGAAGCTTCTGGTTTCTGTGGACCTCGTTTAGGCATTTCTTTTACACCTGATACGTTAGGTTAGGGTATCTGTAAAGCACTCTGTGACAACGGCTGATGTAAAATGGGCTTTATAAAATAAATGTGATTGATGTAAATCACACCAACTGGCTGGTTCTTCTGATGTTGTTCACACAGGAGACCATGTTGAGACATTCTCTACATCCAGAGAGCAACAGCAGGAAGATCACAGAGCTAAGAGGTCTCACCACTGCCCACATTGTGAAGAGATTTTCCCAATTCTATCAAAGCAAAAAAATTCACCTAAAAATACACACAGGAGATAATCTATTTCCCTGCTCTGATTGTGGGAAGAGCTGTAAAATATCAAGGGATCTGGTACTCCTGCTCTGACTGTTGGACGAGTTTCTCTCAACATGGCCACATAAATGTGAGAATCCTCATCAGTTGTCTGACTAGCTAAGATTAAAATCATTCCATCACTTAATTCTCAAGAAATCGTAGCACACTCTATTGTCATCCTATTGTTTCTCACTGTGAGAGAACTGTGCAGAGGAAAGGGAGCGTTATAGAATGTTAGCTTCTCTTTACTTTATTGATCAGTGTTCACCTGGTCAGTTTTGGTGTGTTTTGTTAGCTTCTATTGTAAAGATATTGAGATTACCTTGGATTTGCCCTAAGGGTTGAATATCCTCTGTGAGGCTGGTTGACTGGGTGGTACTGATTTCCTCTGCAGTTTTCTATGGGAATGAGCTAGTAGACACAACATGTATCAGATAGAGATGGTGTGATGATCAGTTTTCACCATTAGTTTGGGTGGATACTTTTTGTTTATTAAATTGTATTTTAAAACTAGATAAGTTATTTTAGTAATGAATAGTCATTAAGGCTTAATTCTGTTTAATTTATCTACCAATGAAAAATAGTATGCATATGAATTTGTTCTAGTCAAGCTCTTCTCTTTTTGTGTAATGAATTACCAAAAAACTATGTTTGAAGTGACATATTTACTGTTTTTCTGAAGCTGAACAAGACAGGAAGTTTAAATGAGCATCACGAAGCTAAATCTGACCTATTCACTAACATGTTTTGTCAGCATAAGCAGCTGTGAGACATGCTAGAGTACTGTAACATTACTGATCTACTGAATCATTGTAGTTGTTGGGGGTTATCTTTACAGTAAATATAATGGTGGTGGATAAGCCTTCAATGCAAGCTGCAGGGGTTGCCTTTCAACAAGATGATCCTGACATTTTAAAGGTTAAAAAGGTGGACTTTGTGGCCTTTATCGCAATGGTGATTAACGGCACTGCCAAGGTGGAGAAAAGATCTAGGAAGATAGAAATCATTGTGGTTGAGGCAGAACGGTTCCTGGGGCTGAAAGATTTATTGGCAAAAGAGTTACATGGAATATTGGCAAAAGCCGTACCACCATCTCAGGTCCTAGAGACTGAGAAGGGAGATATGGAGATTTAAAGGAAGAAAGAAATGGGAGTTTTGTTTGTTTTGGCAATGTACTATTTTTATTAGGGTTGAGTAAGTTAGTATCACTATTAAGTATGGATGTATTTTTTATTTAATTTATTTTGTGGTTTCAAACCATCCAGTTGGTGGCGGCAATACAACTTTTGGAAGTAGTCTGCCATAAAACCCACAGAAGAAGAAGAAGATGGAGCTGTTGCATTGTGGTAGTTGGGGAACAGGAACTTCCGGCGAGGCGCGCAACATTCTTCAGAACAAAGAAAACGACAGGACTGTGCTTTCCGTTTCTCTTTATTACTACAGGTATGTAATAGCACGTTTAAACTGTCTAATATCGAAATAACGTCATAACATGTTAGATAACAAATCAGTCAAGGTATTATCACGTTTGGCAAAGGTTTTGTGTAATTGTTGTGTCAATCCGAGTGATTGAAGAACGTGATAAAATATATTTTACAAGCACATGGCGCTGGGTCCATTACACGTGTTCATTTGTGAGGCTTTTCAGGTTCGTATATAGGTCAGTGCGTTTCGCCTGGGCATGTTCAGTACAAAAACGTTTTGGAAAGTTGCAGATAGAAATACCCCGAATAGAAGTGACATGATTCATTAGAATCAGAGGCATGTTTGTTCTACATAATACATTTGTATCTGATCGTGGCCAACGTCTCTGTCCTCCTGCTGGACGCAGCCCTGGTACCCGCTTGTCCCTATGTATGTGAATCTAGTCATAATAATGATTAGCCACAACAGTGGAATTTGCGGTTCGCCCTCAAAATAAAAGGCCCTCATTGAAAGTGATGCAAACTGATACAAAATATTGGAATCATGTCAAACGTTGTTACTTAATTTAAAATGAATTACAAAAACTAATTATTTTTTAAAATAAACAGGGGGAAAACCGGTTGAAATCCCACTGTGGAGGTATTAGACCACATAATTGCATTGGGGGCGTGCTTATATGCACTTATGAAACGGGTTGGATTGTGCTCCCATGGAACGGGTGACACCCACAGAAAACAATTCTCAAGAGTTTATACAAATGTTAGCGTCTTAGCTCTTATTGCAGGACTTTGACTGTGAAAAATCACCTTCCCAGTCAGTCTATTGCAGGGGTACTCCAGTACTATTTGAGAAGGTCCGATCAAACACATTTCCTAGGTGGCAAAGGTCCGGATGGATATTGTCATTTATTGGTGTAGTAACAAACCCCCAACTTGTGACCCCAAACTGTTCACAACCCACTTGTTGGCGGAGAGAACATTTAGCAGTTTTAAAGCTAATATCCTGTAATTCTACACATTTTATGACAGGGCTGAGATGTTTTGTTGTTGCTCTTTTTAACCAATTCTACATGTTTCCATGTCTTATGTGTGTTTATATGATACTAGGAGTTGAAGCCCAACCAAAACAGTATTATTATATAATTATTTTGTGACCCGTGGTCCATATCGACCCCGTTCTTGGTCCTTACCGCGTTACGCCAGTTGAGTATGCTGTTTCTTTTGTTTGTATTGGACATTCATATTGCACTGTACAGCCCTACCTATGTATTGTTCAGCCTACTCAGTGACATCCACAGAACACAACTATGTAGAGTTTACACAAATATTAGCGTCTTCACTCTATTGCAGGACTCTGAAACCACTGTTGTCCGGGAGTTTAACCCTGTCAGCTAAATTGTCATGATAATCAGTGGTTTCAAGTTTGTCTCTGTACATGTTTGACTAGATGATCATAGAAAAAAATTAAATACTTCTGCATTTCCCGCTGTGCAAATGCATTGATTCTCATTGCAAATAGGCTCAGGATAACTCCTGATAAAGTTGGGTAGCTGATAGGCCTTTTCAGAGCTTAAATAGCCAAAATGATTAGTCACAGGGCTCCCGAGTGGCGCAGCGGTCTAAGACACTGCATCTGTCACTACAGACCCTGGTTTGATTCCAGGCTGTATCACAATACGGCCGTGATTGGGAGTCGCATAGGGCGGTGCAAAATTGGCCCAGCGTCGGCCGGGTTTGGCCAGGGTAAGCCATTATTGTAAATAAGAATTTGTTCTTAACTGACTTGGCCCAAACATTAGACCGGACCAAATCTGAACCAATCACTCAGACATCATTAGGCAGGTTTCCATTGAAGCAGGTGCATTCGACAAAAGCAATGTTGCAACAAAAAAATCTTTGCACCGTGTGTAATGGAAACGGCAGATATAGGAGAAATGTTCTAAAGCTCGACAACCATTTTTAATCATTGGACGGGTGGGTTTTTCTTTTGTCAATGTTTCTTTATTCGGACAAGTGAGGATTGAAACAGTGTTTTAAATAAATGATGATTGCCAAACCATTTTGACGGTACAGGGTGAGTCATTACGTCCAGCTGTTTTTATCGACACAGGATAGTTACATGGAAACACATGTTTCTAAATGTCCAGAAAAAAGTCAATGGACAAGTTATTGGAAACATAGCGACTGTTTCACAAGATTGGAAAGTACAGTACAGCAGAGTACAGGAAATAAAAGTTTAGTTCAGTACAGTACAACAGTACAGAGTATAGTACAGTATAACATACTGTATTGTATTCTACTTTACTCTAATGTACTCTGTTATGGCTGGGCTATATGGACTAAATCATACAGCTGTATCTTGAGTTTTTTCAAACGTATGGGTGATTCAAGATTTCTCAATTTTGTTTTTCTCTAAGTGTTGTACAATTAAAGGTCAAATACACTGCATTTCAAACAGTCAGCTATAATCTAATGAATTCAGGGCTTGTGAAGTTAAACCTAGGCTAAATATAAGCCATCCACAACCAATAAGACCCACTAATTATTGTATTATTTTATAAAAATAGTTTAACCTGCTTATATTGGCATTAATCACTGATCTGGCTTTCAAGTTGGTCTATGAAAATGCATTTTTTTGTTACAAATTGACAAACTTATTGTAGAAGGCATTTGGCTATAGAAAATTAACACAGGTCTCATCAACAATTTCTCAAGTGCTAGTGATTAACCAGCTAATCTTTGTTTCAGGTTTAGCCAACTTGGATCTGTCTGCTAACAAGGTTGAACAGTTTAGCTGTTATGAACACACCATTCTGTCTGTCTCCAACTGTTTGAAAAGCATGTTAGCCTGTCCACTTTGTTCAGATGTTGAAATCAAGTGGCCTACCTTATTTCTCAGAATGAGAACGAGTTGCCAATTCCTTACAGTGGATTCAGAAAGTATTCAGACCCCTCCCCTTTTTCCATATATTCAGACACATTCAGTTGTTTCTGTCTTTATCTATAAATGTTATTATGGTGTGAACAGGAAATACAATTGGTTTTTGATTGAAATAATACAGTGAAGACGGTTATTCAGGAAAATATTACATAGTGCTGCCTAAAACAAACTGCAACCTTGTACTAAATGTTTTTTCAGTCATTTATGTGAATTTCTGAAATCTACTATAAGTGCACTTACGTTGTTTAATTCAAAGTGTGCAATTTGTGTCTAATGTGAAATTAATAAATGGTTTGTTGTCAATGCTTAGCTACCTGATCTAATATATTTTTAGACAATAAAGAAAGTGCCAGAACTGTCAAGACAATAACTTTTTGTGTCTGTTTCTCATTACCACAGGACGACTAGAATTAAATCTGAGGCCTGTAACATCAATAGTGAGAACAAACCCAGCCTGCCTCTCTCCTTCCAAACTGAGTCCAAACCTACAGTCACTGGGTCCTGATTGCGACAGTGGAGCCCAGTTTGCTAAGCAGGATCCAGAGATGGCATCAGTGAAGCTGGAAGACTGCAGTCAAACACTGGAGCTGAATGTCAACATTAAAGATGAAGAAGAGGAAGAGAAGATTGGGGAATCTGTTTCTCATGGTAAGAGCAGGTTCTATCTAACTATGTTATCTTTTTTTTTTGTCAAGCAGTGGCAAATATACAGCACCAGTCAAAAGTGTAGACACACCTACTCATTCAAGGGTTTTTCTTAATTTTTACTATTTTCTACATTGTAGAATAATAGTGAAGACATCTAAACTATAAAATAACACATATGGAATCATGTAGTAACCAAAAAAGTGTTAAACAAATCAAAATATATTTTAGATTCTTCAAAGTAGCCACCCTTTGCCTTGATGACAGATTTGCACACTCTTGGCATTCTCTCAACCAGCTTCACCTGGAATGCTTTTCCAACAGTCTTGAAGAAGTTCACACACATGCTGAGCACTTGTTGGCTGCTTTTCCTTCACTCTGCGGTCCAACTCATCCCAAACCATCTCAATTGGGTTGAGGTCGGATGATTGTGGAGGCCAGGTCATCTGATGCAGCACTCCATCACTCTCCTTCTTGGTCAAATAGCCCTTACACAGTCTGGAGGTGTGTTGGGTCATTGTCCTGTTGAAAAACAAATAATCCCACTAAGCACAAACCAGATGGGATGGTGTATTGCTGCAGACTGTTGTGGTAGCCATGCTGGTTAAGTGTGCCTTGAATTCTAAATAAATCACCAGCAAAGCACCATCACACCTCCTCCTCCATGCTTCACGGTGGGAAGCACACATGTAGAGATCATCTGTTCACCTACTCTGTGTGTCACAAAGACACTGCGGTTGGAACCAAAAATCTCAAATTTGGACACATCAGACCAAAGGACAGATTTCCACCGGTCTAATGTCCATTGCTCATGTTTTTTGGCCCAAGCAAGTCTCTTCTTCATGTTGGTGTCCTTTAGTAGTGGTTTCTTGCAGCAATTCGACCATGAAGGCCTGATTCACGCAGTCTCCTCTGAACAGTTGATGTTGAGATGTGTCTGTTACTTGAACTATGTGAAGCATTTATTTGAGCTGCAATTTCTGAGGCTGGTAACTCTAATGAACTTATCCTCTGCAGCAGAGGTAACTCTGGGTCTTCCTTTCCAGTGGCGGTCCTCATGAGAGCCAGTTTCATCATAACGCTTTATGGTTTTTGCGACTGCACTTGAAGAATCTTAAAGTAATGATGGACTGTTGTTTCTCTTTGCTTATTTGAGCTGTTCTTGCAATAATATGGAATTGGTCTTTTACCAAATAGGGCTATCTTCTCTATACCACCCCTACCTTGTCACAACACAACTGATTGGCTCAAGCGCATTAAGACATTCCACAAATTAACTTTTAACAAGGCACACCTGTTGATTGAAATGCCAAGAGTGTGCAAAGCTGTCATCAAGGCAAAGGTTGCCTACTTTGAAGAATCTCACATATAAAATATATTTTGATTAGTTTAACACATTTTTGGTTACTACATGATTCCATATGTGTTATTTCATATTGTTATCCTATGTAGAAAATAGTAAAAATAAAGAACCCCTGGAATGAGTAGGTGTCCTAAAACCTTTGACTGGTACTGTATGTGAATTTGGGAAAATATACTATAGGTTAAGTACCGGCACCTCAAATATCTAGTGCTTGAGCTCATGTTCCTCTTATAGAATGTTAGCTCAACAGTATTGTGGAGCTCCTGCACCTAAATATAAACAGTACCGGCACCTATTTCAGTCCAAGTCAAGCACTGAATTAGATAATTTAACAAGAAGAAAGAGAATATATTTTTAGACAACAAAGAAAGTGCCAGAACTGTCAAGACACTAACTTTTTGTGTCTGTTTCTCATTGTTACTACAGGACCACTAGAATTAAGTCTGAGGCCGGTAACATCAATAGTGATGACAAACCCAGCCTGCCTCTCTCCTTCCACACTGAGTCCAAACCTAAAGTCACTGGGTCCTGATTGTGACAGTGGTGCCCAGTTTGCACTGCAGGATCCAGAGATGGTATCAGTGAAGCTGGAAGACTGCAGTCAAACACTGGAGCTGAATGTCAACATTAAAGATGAAGAAGAGGAGGAGAAGATTGGGAAATCTGTTTCTCATGGTAAGAGCAGGTTCTAACTAAGTTTGTGTTATTCATTCCAACTTCCCACTGTGCATGAAAAGTTGGAGTATAACTGTTTCATGATGAACTGTTTCAATGAGAAGGTAGATATTATTTCATGCTACTGACCCTTGCATGGTTTTACACCAGTATTGGCAGCATGTGTTTTATTCACTGGGCTATCTGGAGTGATCAGAGAGTAGACTAAAGAAGTGAAGTAGACAAACTGCCAATGTTTTAAAGTTCTATTAAATGAGTCTGTGTAGTTACTAACCCTTGTGATAGTGAGTGGAGGATGACACTAACCCTTGTGATAGTGAGTGGAGGATGATATGGCTTCTACATCTGCATTGCTTGCTCTTTGGGGTTTTAGGCTGGGTTTCTGTAAAACACTTTGTGACAACTTCTGATGTAAAAAGGGCTTCATAAAATACATTTGATTGACATGTATATCACACCAACTGACTGGTTCTTCTGATGTTGTTCACACAGGACACCATGTTGAGACATTCTCTACATCCAGCGAGCAACAGCAGGAAGATCACAGAGCTAAGAGGTCTCACCACTGCCCACATTGTGAGGCGAGTTTCTCAATTCTATCAAAGTTAAAAGTACACCTACAAATACACACAGGAGAGAATCTGAATTCCTGTACTGACTGTGGGAAGAATTTCACAACATCAAAGGTTCTGACAATTCATCAGAGAACACACACAGGAGAGAAGCCTTACTTCTGCTCTGACTGTGGAAAGAGTTTCTCTCGACTGGGCACCTTAAAACAACATGAACCTATACATACAAGAGAGAAGCCTTACTCCTGCTCTGAGTGTGTAAAATGCTTCACAACATCAACTGAGCTAAAAGTTCATCAGAGGACACACACAGGAGAGAAGCCTTACTCCTGCTCTGATTGTGTAAAATGCTTCACAACATCAAATGGTCTAAAAGTTCATCAGAGAACACACACAGGAGAGAAGCCTTACTCCTGCTCTGACTGTGGGAAGAATTTTTCTCTACGGGAAAACTTAAAATCGCACCAAAGGATACACACAGGAGAGAAGCCTTACTCCTGCTCTGACTGTGGGTCGAGTTTCTCTCACCTGGGCACCTTAAAAAATCATGAACGTATACATACAGGAGAGAAGCCTTACTCCTGCTCTGACTGTGGGAAGAGTTTTTCTCAACTGGTTCACTTTAAAATCCATGAACGTATACATACAGGAGAGAAGCCTTACTCCTGCTCTGACTGTGGGAAGAATTTCTCTCGACTGGGCCATTTAAAAGCACATGAACGTATACATACAGGAGAGAAGCCTTACTCCTGCTCTGACTGTGGGAAGAATTTCTCTCGACTGGGCCATTTAAAAGCACATGAACGTATACATACAGGAGAGAAGCCTTACTCCTGCTCTGACTGTGGGAAGAATTTCTCTCGACTGGGCCATTTAAAAGCACATGAACGTATACACACAGGAGAGAAGCCTTACTCCTGCACTGACTGTGTAAAATGCTTCAAAACATCATTTGAGTTAAAAGTTCATCAGAGAACACACACAGGAGAGAAGCCTTACTCCTGCTCTGACTGTGGGAAGAAATTTTCTCTACGGGAAAGCTTAAAATCGCACCAAAGGATACACACAGGAGAGAAGCCTTACTCCTGCTCTAACTGTGGGTCTAGTTTCTCTCATCTGGGCACCTTAAAAAATCATGAACGTATACATACAGGAGAGAAGCCGAAGCCTTACTCCTGCTCTGACTGTGTAAAATGCTTCATAACATCAACTGAGCTAAAACGTCATCAGAGAACACACACAGGAGAGAAGCCTTACTCCTGCTCTGACTGTGGGAAGAAATTTTCTCTACGGGAAAGCTTAAAATCGCACCAAAGGATACACACAGGAGAGAAGCCTTACTCCTGCTCTGACTGTGGGTCGAGTTTCTCTCACCTGGGCACCTTAAAAAATCATAAACGTATACATACAGGAGAGAAGCCTTACTCCTGCTCTGACTGTGGGAAGAGTTTTTCTCAACTGGTTCACTGTAAAATCCATGAACGTATACATACAGGAGAGAAGCCTTACTCCTGCTCTGACTGTGGGAAGAATTTCTCTCGACTGGGCCATTTTAAAGCACATGAACATACACACAGGAGAGAAGCCTTACTCCTGCCCTGACTGTGTAAAATGCTTCAAAACATCATTTGAGTTAAAAGTTCATCAGAGAACACACACAGGAGATAAGCCTTACTCCTGCTCTGACTGTGGGAAGAATTTCTCTCGACAGGAAAGCTTAAAATCGCACCAAAGGATACACACAGGAGAGAAGCCTTACTCCTGCTCTGACTGTGGGTCTAGTTTCTCTCATCTGGGCACCTTAAAAAATCATGAACGTATACATACAGGAGAGAAGCCGAAGCCTTACTCCTGCACTGACTGTGTAAAATGCTTCATAACATCAACTGAGCTAAAACGTCATCAGAGAACACACACAGGAGAGAAGCCTTACTCCTGCTCTGACTGTGGGAAGAATTTCTCTCGACAGGAAAGCTTAAAATCACACCAAAGGATACACACAGGAGAGAAGCCTTAATCCTGGTCTGAATGTGGGTCGAGTTTCTCTCAACTTGGCAACTTAAAACAACATGAATGTATACATACAGGAGAGAAGCCTTACTCATGCTCGGACTGTGGAAAGATTTTCACTCAAATAGGCCATTTAAAAAGACGCCAAGGTAAACATTAAAAGAGAAAAGGCTTACCACTGATCTAAAAGCAACAGCTAATCTGCAAGGTCATCAGAGAACACACACAGGAGAGAATCCTTACTTTTGCTCTTAATATGGCAAGAGTTTCTCCCGATTGGATAAGAGCATCTGCTAAATTCCAAATATGTAATGAAAAATCATGTTTGTACATGAGTTTGTGCTGGGCAACCTCTTCTTCTCTTGTGCATAAATATAACAAAGTGTTTAAAGTGAAATAGTTGTGTCTATGCAGTGCAGTCTGAAAGGATTCAGACCCCTTGACTTAAAAAAAACAAAAAACATTACAGCATTATTGTAATATTGATTTAAAAAATCCCTCATCAATCTACACGCAATACCCCATAATGACAAAGCGATAACAGGTTTAGAAATGTTTGCAAATGTATTAGAAATTAAAAACAGATACCTTATTTACATAAGTATTCCAGACCCTTTGCTATGAATCTCGAAGTTTTGCTCAGGCGCATCCTGTTTCCATTGGTCTTCGTTGAGATGTTTCTACAAATTGATTGGAGTCCACCTGAGATAAATTAAATTGATTGGACATGGTTTGGAAAGGCACACACCTGTCTATATAACATCCCACAGTTGACAGTGTATGTCAGAGCAAAAACCAAGCCATGAGGTCGAAGGAATTGTCCTTAGAGTTCCAAGACAGGATTGTGTCGAGGCACAGATCTGGGGAAGGGTACCAGAACATTTCTGCAGCATTGAAAGTCCCCAATAACACAGTGGCCTCCATCATTCTTAAATGGAAGAAGTTTGGAACCACCAAGACTCGTCCTAGAGCTGTCCGCCCGGCCAAACTGAGCAATCGAGGGAGAAGGACCTTGGTCAGGGAGGTGACCAAGAAGCCGATGATCACTTTGACAGAGCTCCAGAGTTCAGCCCACTTGGAGTTTGCCAAGAGGCACCTAAAGGACTCTGACCATAAAAAACAAGATTATCTGGTCTGATGTTACCTAGATTGAACTCTTTGGCCTGAATGCCAAGCGTCACGTCTGGAGATAACCTGGCACCATGCCTACGGTGAAGCATGGTCGTGGCAGTATCATGCTGTGCGGATGTTTTTCAGAGGCAGGGACTGGGAGACTAGTCAGGATCGAGGGAATAATAAACGGAGCAAAGTACAGAGAGATCCTTGATGAAAACCTGCTCCAGAGCGCTCAGGACTTCAGACTGGGGCGAAGGTTCACCTGGCCCAGCCAGAGCCCAGACTTGAACCCGATTGAACATCTCTGGAGAGAACAGAAAATAGCTGTGCAGCAACGCTCCCCATTCAACCTGACAGATCTTGAGAGGATCTGCAGAGAAGAATTGAAGAAACTCCCCAAATACAGGTGTACCAATCTTGTAGCGTTATACCCAAGAAGTAATCGCTGCCAAAGGTGCATCAAGAAAGTACTGAGTAAAGGGTCTGAGTACTTACATAAATTTGATATTTCAGTTTTTTATTAATGAATTAGGAAAAACTTCTAAAAACCTGTATTTTGCTTTGACATTATGGGGTATTGTGTGTAGATTGATGAGGGGTAAAACTATTTAATCAGTTTTAGAATATGGCTGTAACGTAATAAAATGTGGAAAATGTAAGGGGTCTGAATACTTTCAGAAGGCACTGTATACAGTGGGGGGGAAAGTATTTAGTCAGCCACCAATTGTGCAAGTTATAACACTTAAAAAGATGAGAGAGGCCTGTAATTTTCTTCATAGGTACACGGCAACTATGACAGACAAATTGAGGAAAAAAAATCCAGAAAATCACATTGTAGGATTTTTAATGAATTTATTTGCAAATTTTGGTGTATAACGTATAGCCAAACCATCATTGACTAGGTATTGTCACCCCATGTAAATATAGCCAAGCTATCATTGCCTAGGCATTGGCACCCCATTTACAGTGAGGGAAAAAAGTATTTGATCCCCGCTGATTTTGTACGGTTGCCCACTGACAAAGACATGATCAGTTTATAATTTTAATGGTAGGTTTATTTAAACATTGAGAGACAGAATAACAAAACAAAAATCCAGAAAAATGCATGTAAAAAATGTTATAAATTTATTTGCATTTTAATGAGGGAAATAAGTATTTGACCCCTCTGCAAAACAAGTTCTTGGTGGCAAAACCCTTGTTGCCAATCACAGAGGTCAGACGTTTCTTGTAGTTGGCCACCAGGTTTCCACACATCTCAGGAGGGATTTTGTTCCACTCCTCTTTGCAGATATTCATTAAGGTTTCGAGGCTGACGTTTGGCAACTCGACCCTTCAGCTCCCTCCACAGATTTTCTATGACATTAAGGTCTGGAGACTGGCTAGGCCACTCCAGGACCTTAATGTGCTTCTTCTTGAGCCACTCCTTTGTTGCCTTGGCCGTGTGTTTTGGGTCATTGTCATTATAGACTGATAATTTATTGGTCAGTGGGCAAACGTACAAAATCAGCAGGGGATCAAATACTTTTTTCCCTCACTGTATATAGCCGAGCTATCATTGACTAGGTATTGGCACCCAATGTATATAGCCAAGCTACCATTGCTCATCGTGTATTAATTCCTTGTGCTACAATCTTTTTTCCTATTATTATAATTGTTGTATTGTGTTCTCTATTGTTGGTCAACATTTCACTGTTAGTCTACACCTGTTGTTTACCAAACATGTGACAATTAAAATGAAATGACTAAGTGTTTAGTAAATTGTCTTCTAAACTATACTGAACAAAAATATAAACTTGCCATGTATAGTGTTGGTTCCATGTTTCATGAGCTGAAATTAAAGATTCCAGAAATTTTCCATACGCACAAAAAGCTTATTTATTTCAAATTTTGTGCACAAGTTTGTTTCCATCCCTGTTAGTGAGCATTTCTCCATTGCCATATCAAGAAGCTGATTAAACAGCATGATCATTACACAGGTGCACCTTGTGCTGTGTACAATAAAAGGCCACTCTGAAATGTGCAGTTTTGTCACAACACAATGCCACAGATGTCTACATTTTGAGGGAGTGTGCAATTGGCATGCTGACTGCAGGAATGTTCACAAGAGCTGTTGCCAGAGAATTGAATGTACATTTCTCTACCGACTGGCTTCACAGCCGTAGACCACGTATAACCGTGCAAGCCCAGGACCTCCACATCTGGCTTCTTCACCTGCAGGATTATCTGAGACCAGCCACCCGGACAGCTGATGAAACTGAGGAGTGTTTATATCTGTAATAAAGCCCTTTTAGTGGTGAAAAATCATTCTTATTGGCTGATGGGTGGGCCCCTGTCATGTGAAATCCATAGATTAGGGCCTAATGAATGTATTTCAATTGACTGATTTCCTTATATGAACTGTACCCCTGTACAATTGCTGGATGTTGTGTTTATAGTTTAGTTCAGTTAGTTAAAATCTTACAAAAAACTGATGATGAATATGTTTGGAAAACTACATTGATCTACCAATGAAAAATAATGTTTGTACATGAATTTGTACTGGTCAACCTCTCCTTCTCTTTTGTATTCAGTTCTTCGATATTAAATCTGACAGTATGAATGGTTCTTATGGTTGTATTCAGTTCTTCCATATTATATCTGACAGTATGAATGGTTCTTATGGTTGTATTCAGTTCTTCCATATTAGATCTGACAGTATGAATGGTTCTTATGGTTGTATTCAGTTCTTCCATATTAGATCTGACAGTATGAATGGTTCTTATTGTTGTATTCAGTTCTTCTATATTAGATCTGACAGTATGAATGGCTCTTATGGGCTGAGTGCCTGGAGTGTTTTGGTATGACCACAGTCAGGAGTTTTCTCTGACTCTGTGATCTCACCAGGACAGAACCACATGTCTCTATCACACTCCAGCCCAGAAGGTGGCAGTGATGTACCTTTAACGTTGGTCTGAACACCACCAATAAACACCATAGAAGAAGAATACATGCTTAGCAACAACCAAGGGGCCATGCAGCCTTCCACTGTTCCAAAGACTGTCTATTATATGGAACAGATTGGCATGTGACCACTCTAACAATGTAGACACGTCCTCAAAGATTGGACATGAATCTGTGTTGGTCAAACTCTTCTCTTCTCTATCATTAAATACAACAAAACTATGTTTTAAGTTAAATATTTAGTGTTTGTCTAAAGCTGGAAACAATACTTGAAATGAGCATCACAAAGATACATTTGACCTATGCACTAACAAGCTTTTTCAATATACGCAGCTTTGTCACCAGCTGCAGTACTGTAGCTTTATTAATCAACTGTACTTCAACATGTACTCACATTGGATGGGTTGATTAGGATTCAAACCATGTCTTAAACTGCTACCTAGCAAGTTACAAGCCACAACACACATGTAAAGTTGCTGTAGAACTATTTCATGGGGTGTGAAAATATATGTAATCAAAACTACTGGATATCTTTAGAAGGAAAGTTGTTCTACAATTTTCTTACACTTTGAAAATGTGGGATAGTTTTTGTAGGTCGGCAGGATAAAAACAATATTTAATCTCTATTAAGATTTAAGCTAGCAAAATGTGAACTTTCACTGTGACTGTATACGTACCATTGACTTGCAATGGATTTGTGCCACAAATGCTAAAAAGTTAGCAGTTATAACAATAGTAAGATAAACAATATATGCCCAGGACTATATTGAGGGACAGACTGTTGAAATGCCCAGTTGATTATGTAAACAGTCTTGTAGAACTCTGGCATTGATGGTCCATCTGAGGGTGAGTCATTGATATGAATGCTCAGAGTAAAAGAGCTGTGAACTCACCTGTGATGGCCCACGTCTACCACAACCTTTCCTATTGTGTTTGTAAGCACCACAGCATTTTAGGCAGCCATTGTTTAAAATGTGTTCATACATACTAAACTAATGGGAGGGCGTGTGGAAGGAACAGGGGAGAACCAGGAGTTTGATCTCTGACTTCTATTTAGGACTGGGATCCCTCTGTGGGCCGGGCTTTTCAGAATATCTCTTGATTCTCTTTTAAACATGCTAGAAACCTAAAGGACAGCCTAGTAAGAGCAGATGAATATGTTCCCCCTCAGCATTTCCTATCCACCCTCCCCTCAAATCATTGTGAGATCTGTAATGCGATGACCAAGGGGGATTTCTTTCTTCACCCTCATACTGGAAATAAAATTTATGTCATGGGTAGAATTTCCTGTAAAACAAAATGTGTGGTATATTTCCTGATGTGCCCATGTGGCTATTATTATGTTGGAAAGTCTAAGAGAAAAAAAGAAGAACAAAAATACTTATTTTAAAAACAAATACTTATTTTCCACCATAATTAGCAAATCAATTCATTAAAAATCCTACAATGTGATTTTCTGATATTTTTTTTCTCATTTTGTCTGTCATAGTTGACGTGTACCTATGATGAAAATTACAGGCCTCTCTCATCTTTTTTGGTGGCTGACTAAATACTTTTTTCCCCCACTGTATGTTGGAAAGAGAAATTTGAAAGTTGAAAGAGCAACTCCCCTGCAGTGTTGGCAACTAATTTTCAGGGGAAGTTGTTAGAGGCATGTCAATTTGTTGCTAAAAGTTGCTAAATGACGTTGTGATGTCATTGCGTGATGACATCATTACATTTACATTTAACATTTTAGTCATTTAGCAGACGCTCTTATCCAGAGCGACTTACAGTTAGTGAGTGCATACATTTTTCGTTATAACATAAAACTGCGTCATTACGTAGAATACACAATAACGTTATTGAAATTGACTGGCGTCTCGGCGACAAATATGATTTGACATTTGTTAGTTTAGATTTGTTTGTTTATTATCACATATTTTTATTTGTAATGTAATTTAAAAACACATTTATATGATCAGATAAACATTTTTTAAACACAACACATTTAATTATTTAACAATTACACTACACATTATTGAACAATTACATTTTATTATGTGAGCAAGACAAATGAGATGATTGTGGACTACAGGAAAAGGAGGGCCAAACACAAGAGTTTGAAGTTCCTTGGTGTCCACATCAACAAACTATCATGGTCCAAACACACCAAGACAGTCGTGAAGAGGGCCCGACAATGCCTTTTCCCCCTCAGGAGATTGAAAAGATTTGGCATGGGTCCCAGATCATCAAAATGTTAAACAGCTGCACCATCGAGAGCATCCTGACCGGTTGCATCACCGCCTGGTATTTCAACTGCTCGGCATCCAACCATAAGGTGCTACAGAGGGTAGTGCATACAGCCCAGTACATCACTGGGGCCAAGCTTCCTGCCATCCAGGACCTATCTACTAGGCAGTGTCAGAGGAAGGCCCAAAAAATTGTCAAAGACTCCAGTCACCCAAGTCTGATAGAAGCATTTGTATGTTTAAGGTAATGACTAAAGTATTCCACCCCGAAACTGTGTGAAATGTGTTAGAATCATAAGACAATAATCTGATAGTGTTTAGCTTAGTTAGAAATACAACTAGGGCATTGACTCATGTTTATATCTATGCAAGCAGAGTGCCACTGTGAAACCAATAACAGAAAACAGGATGTGAAACTAGACACTGAAAAACATGTCCCCACCTAGGGTGAGGACAGTGAGAGAGCTTAGAGAGTTAATCATATGTGCCTGTATAAGATGCATATTTGCCCAGCAACAGAGTATTTGTGTCTTGTGAAACCAGTAAAGGAAGTCTGTGTATGTGTGACCTGATACTGGAGGAACCAGAAAAGCAACCACACGAACACAGCTGGAGTGTGAAATAGATCCAGGAAGAAACAACTAGGTTGCTGTGCAAGCTAACAGAGAAATGTAACAGTTGCCTAAATATGGGCTAGGAGCTTTCTCATTGGCCCACTTAGGGGCGTAGTAAAGGTATACAAAACGTTGTTCATTGTATGATTTTCAGAGCGCTCTCAATGAATAAATAATGACCATTGCAGTAAGGGGTCTGTTTAATTTATTTAAACTAGAGATTTATACCTCTGGGAATTAATCAAAGATTTAAGAAGTGTTTGACTTCAACCGTTGAGATAACAAAATTGTCGTGACAAACACAGCGTATCTGTATAGGAAAATCATTCAGAGCAAACTGCTGCCGAGTCAATATCACTATGAGGTGCCTTTGGTGTCCTCATCAGACTCACTCAGTCATCATGAAAATGTAGCAGAATAATGAAAGTCTGAGGTCTTATTATAAGTGGCCAAACATTTGCACACATATCAGTAGAATGATAAGTCTCTAAAAAAGTGTTTCCTTCATTTTAATAATTTTTTTTCATTGGATGTACTTGATTTTGGCATGTCCCACACACTGCTCTGCTAACTACAGTGTGTGTAATAAGTGGTTAAATGATACTAAATCCAAAAATGTTTTACATGGTTTTACTGTCCACAATAAGTTATTTGATAAAACAAGTAATTTTGATCATGTATATTGTATTTTCATAATCATATTGAACATTTTGCATGTGTCCCTGAAATTGCTGTCCACCCTGTCATTATGGGGTAACTGCCCCTTTAAGAAACCCACTGATGTTTTCAGTGACATCACTACGAGCATTTTGTCTTTCTTCAATGAAGGCTGAAGCAGTGTCTAGTTGCAGAGTAAGTATTTACACTTATGTTTCATAATTGTCATCATATTATGTGTGTAGTTGGATGTTGTCAAGCTTAACATGTCCACTCTGTCATAGTGAAATATCAATTGATAGGTTTTTCTATCAGAACTTTGAAATATATTTGTAAAACAGTACACAGTCAGCTTGCTAACTGTAGTATGTTGCTAAGTGAAGGTCCACCATGTGCTCATTAAATGCTAACATTAGCCAAAAATGTCCACCCTGTCATTGTCCACCCTGTCAGCAAGCCTTCCATGACAGGGTGGACATGGTTCATGACAGGAAGGACATGTGCATAGTTTAGGCCACATACTGATAATGTTACACATATTACAACAGCTATTACACACATTTTATAACAGTACATGCTATACATAGTAAGAATGGACAATATGGACACTTTTTTTGGCGATATCGGTATCAGCAAACCTAGTTTGATAATGCAAGCCTAGTTTACCGGGACTGCCAATTAAAGTGTGTAAGGGAACATTTTGAATCGTCTTTTTCAAGGAATGAGATCAAAAGGAGCTGAGATAGCAAGGAGATATCGGGAACGTCGTGATGCTGACCCAGACAGAAGAAGAAAGTACCTTGAGAAAGAAAGGGTCAAATGGAAAAAAGACAGAGAGACTGGAAAGAAGAAGGGTGTCAATGAGCTCAGTGAGAGAGAGGAGGGCAAAATGAAAGAAATGGAGAGAGGCAAAAAGTCAAGCCAGAGCCAGAAACAGGGCCAGTGCCATAAAAGGCACTATGAGAATCCACCAAGCTATCAGTCTGACACCCGGCCAAATGAAATACAGAGACATTTCATGTCTGTGTAAAAGGGAGGAAGGTGTTTTGGACTGGCCCTGCTTTAACCTTCAAGAGGTCACTCTAGCTAATGTTCCTGTTTCATCTGACAAGTCCCCAGCATGTGGAAAGACACCAGATAATCCTAGGAGACCAGAAATGATTGAGGTAAAGCACATTGGAGAGTGGTGCGTCGTTAATTATGACAATGAAGCATACCCAGGTATCATCATGGATGCAGAAGGGCACAGTGTGAAAGTTAAGTGTATGCAACGCCATGGCATAAACAAGTTCAAATGGCCAAGTCTTCGGGACGACATCTGTTGGTACCATGACTGGCAGGTACTTTGCCTAATACCAGAACCACAGGCTCTGAACAAGCGCTCTGTACAGATTGAAGTGTCTGCATGGAAGTATGTGGAACAGCAACTGCAGAACTGAGCCATGTCTCTGCAGAAAGGGAGAGACTGTTTGGAGATGCGTCCAAGTGATCTTTCTGTATATTCTGTTTTTTCAAATCAACTGTTCTCCACTTAAAAAACATTTTTCTTCTTGTTCTACAGTTGAATGTTTGACTTTCACTGTGCAGAATGATGTACAGAGTTTAACGCTAGAAGGCCACATTAATGTCTCATTTTGGGCATCTTTATTCAGTGGCTGCATGCAGGTAGAGTGGATCAAAAACAGTCTGTTCAACTTGTAATTTCCCCCTACATGGGAAAAGGCATTTTTTACATAATTTTCTTGCATTGTTCCTTGCATTTATGAGGCCATTCAATGACATTTCACAACGTGTCCACTCTGTCATGCCCAGGGTCCACCCTGTCATGTCACTGTCCACCCTGTTATTTTCATGTTCTATGAAAATAAACAAATTATTTTCACAAGTTAGCAAAATCTTTTGTGTGATTCCTTTATAAACAAATGAGGGCCAAATAGTATTGTTTGAATGTTTGACCAGATATCTTTTTTGTTAGATTTTATTTAGAAAAGAAAGTGCAACTCTCGCAGATTTTATAGAGAAACAAATAGTTTGCCATAATTTCATTATTATCCAAATACTTTTCACATAAACTAAAATATATTGTTGAGAAAGTGACTAAATAGTTTTCTGAAAATGTACATTTTATAATCACTATGTAATTACAATGTATTTATTCTGCTTTGAAATTGTCCATGACAGGGTGGACATATTTTGCTGTTTGCATGTAAATTGTCTGCTTGTAGTTAATTTATAAAAAGTGTGGGAGCTTGACCAATATGCATTTCTAACAGCATAACATATACTTAATACAATGAATATGAAGTTCAATGGAAAATCTCAGCTTTTTTGGGGGGGAAATGGGGAAGTCTCAAAGGCACCTTATGGTGATATTGACCCTGCCAATCACAATGTAAGGTGCGACATTTTGCGGGTGTGGAGAGCTCGTTAGAGGATAGAGGAAGCTTGCATTGAAGAGCTGGGCATCGTGTTATGACCTGCATTATCTGAATTAGGCCCACATAATTATACATACGGAGGAGCGGCTTCTATGGAGGAACTTTGAATGTCTTTGAACTACAGAGTTGGTTTAACGTTGGACCAGAGCAGATGTTAGCTAGCTAACTACCTTGTTTGTGCAGTGCAGTGTAGCACTAGAATTAAAAAACAGGTCCTACCTTTATGTCGTTAATAAATCCAATGTGAAACGTGGTGACTATAGTATCCTTAACAAGCATTGAAAAAGTTCATCCATTCTTCTCAAATTAAACTTATCTCCCTAATTTCTGAATCATGCTTGTAACGTTGTCAGTAGGATACAGTAACCTATGCTTCAGAGGGGAGGAGCAGGTAGTTTCCACACGCACACCCACTGGCAAAGATTTCCATTCCAGCTGGAAGGCAGAAACTGGAATACGTTTCTAGAGTGAGCTTTGTTGCGATTTTTGTGGGACTGGAGAAAAATGCCCGGAAAGTAAAATAAGGTTATTACCTGGATTACATGCTTTTAAAATAACTGCTGTTCCTGAAAAGTATAGAACACTTTAGTTTCCGGTTATTTTTAACGTTATTTTTCAGTTCTGTTCCCTGAACCGGTTCCAATCCTAGAGAAATGATGTGGATGAAGGTCATGCTTAGGCTAATAAACTATAAAGGGAAATAAATTGCTACAGTTTACACTTTTTTAGTAATTTAATGAAATGTTGTAATCTGATCTCGGAATGCACGGACCGTTAGTAGTGGGGGAACAGGAAGTTTCGGGCAGGCGGGCACCATTCTTCACAATAAAGAAAGCGCCTGAACTGTGCAGTCAAGAAGATAACCTTTGTGTCCGTTTCTATTTATTACTAGAGGTATGTAATAGCACGTTTAAACTTTCTAATGTCGAAAGAACATGTCATACCATGCTAGGTAACACATCCGTTAAGGTATTATCACGTTTGGTAAAGGTTTGATGTGTTATTTTTGTGTCAAACCAAGTGAAGAACGTGATAAAAACTATTTTACAAGTCACATAGCTAGAGACTTTGGGTTTGTCTGAGTGGATGTACATAATTTTCTCAAGGTAATTTCATAAATAATCAATTTATTTGAGATTTCTGTGTTCGTTTAGCATATTATTGGTTTTGTGTAAAATTCCCATGCTGGTAAAATGGCGGCTACTCACGGTCAGCGTCAACAGACTTCAGTGAGGACAGTGCGGGTGCATCAGATAGAGACAATTTCACGGTCGCACTACTGTTTTGAAGCAGAATGTAATGATTATCAGTTTTCTACATGTGTACTAATATTCAGACACATTCTGTTGTTTCTGTCTTTATCAATAAATGTTGCTATGGTGTGAACAGGAAATACAATTGGTTTTTGATTGAAGTAATACATTGAAGACAAGGTTTAAGGAAATTAGCACATAGTGCTGTCTAAAACAAACTGTAACCTTGTACTAAATGGATTTTGAGTCATATATGCATTTATCTACTATAGGTTAGGTATTAGCTCAAAAGTATTGTGGAGCTCCTGCACTTTAATATAAACAGTACCGGCACCCAAAATGAGTATTAGCACCTATTTCAGTCCAAGTCAAGCAATGAATTAGATAATTGAACAAGAAAAAAGTGAAAATATTTTTAGAGAATAAAGAAAGTGCCAGAACTGTGAAGACAATAACTTTTTGTATCTGTTTCTCTTTATTAATACTGGCCGATTCAGGAAAGTCTGAGGCCGGTAACATCAACAGTGAGGACAAACCCAGCCTGCCTCTCTCCTTCCACACTGAGTCCAAACCTACAGTCACTGGGTCCTGATTGTGACAGTGGAGCACAGTTTGCCTCGCAATATCCAGAGATGGCATCAGTGAAGCTGGAAGACTGCAGTCAAACACTGGAGCTGAATGTCAACATTAAAGATGAAGAAGAGGAGGAGAAGATTGGGAAATCTGTTTCTCAGGGTAAGAGCAGGTTCTATCTAACTAAGTTTGTTGGACATGATTTGGAAAGGCACACACCTGTCTATATACAGTGCATTCTGAAAGTATTCAGACCCCTTGACTTTTTCGACATTTTGTTACGTTACAGCCTTATTGTAAAATAGATTAAATAGTTTTTATCCCTCATCAATCTACACACAATACCCCATAATGATAAAGCCAAAACTGTTTTTTGTTCAATAGTTGCAAAAACAACAACAACTGAACAATCACATTTACATAAGTATTCAGACCCTTTACTCAGTACTTTGTTTAAGCACCGTTGGCAGTGATTGCAGCTAAAGTCTTAATGTGTATGACGCTACAAGCTTGGCACATCTGTATTTGGGGAGTTTCTCCCATTCCTCTCTGCAGATCCTCTCAAGCTCTGTCAGGTTGGATGGGGTGCGTCACTGCACAGCTATTTTCAGGTCTCCAGAGATGTTCGATTGGGTTTATGTCCCGGCTCTGGCTGGGCCACTCAAGGACATTCAGAGACTTGTCCCGATGTCACTCCTGCGTTGTCTTGGCTGTGTGCTTAGGGTCGTTGTCATATTGGAAGGTGAACCTTCGCCCCGGTCTTGAGGTCCTGAGCGCACTGGAGGAGGTTTTCATCAAAGATATCTCTGTACTTTGCTCCAATCATCTTTCCCTCGATCCTGACTAGGCTCCCAGTCCCTGCCGCTTAACAACATCCCCGCAGCATGATGCTTCCACCACCGTGCTTCACCATAAGGATGGTGCCAGGTTTCCTCCAGACGTGATGCTTGGCATTCAGGCCAAGAAGTTCAATCTTGGTTTCATCAGACCAGAGAATCTTGTTTCTCATGGTCCGAGTACTTTAGGTGCCTTTGGCAAACTCCAAGCGGGCTGTCATGTGCCTTTTGCTGAGGAGTGGCTTCCGTCTGGCCACTCTACCATAAAGGCCTGATTGGTGGAGTGCTGAAGAGATGGTTGTCCTTCTGGAAGGTTCTCACATTTCCATAGAGGAACTCTGGAGCTCTGTCAGAGTGACCATCATGTTCTTGGTCACCAAATAGACAGTTGTGTGACTTTCCAAATCATCTCCAATCAATTGAATTTACCACAGTTGGACTCCAATTAAGTTTTAGAAACATCTCAAGGATCATCAATGGAAACAGTATCCACCTGAGCTCAATTTCGAGTCTCATAGCAAAGGGTGTGAATACTTATGTAAACAAGGTATTTCTGCTGTTTTATTTTTAATACATTTGCAAAAATGTCTAAGAACCTGTTTTCACTTTGTCATTATGAGGTATTGTGTGTAGATTGATGAGGATTTTTTTTATTTAATCAATTTCAGAATAAGGCTGTAACGAATCAAATTGTGGAAAAAATCAAGGGGTCTGAGTACTTTCCTAATGCACTGTACATATCCAAAAGTGGACCTAGAAGTTTGTCCTTAAATATCTATTGGGAGCCCATCTGGACCTTCCGCTTTACCTCCCTTCATATCGAAAATAGCATTAGATATTTCAACACCATCCAATTCCTTTTATCAGATCCAAATGAGTGTCTTCTGAAATAGAGGGAAAATCAAGACCTGACTAGTTCAGTTCTCAGGAGATTCAAAGTTGTAAAGTGTGTTGTAGTAGGAAGCAAATGTTTGGTTTATTTCTACAGGATTCATTGATAATTGTCCTTGTAAATTATGAATTGCATTAAAGGCTGAATTTTGCTTCTTAATGTGCCAGGCCAGCAATTTACCAGGTTTTTCACCTTGATCATAGGACTGTTTCAGCCTAGTTAAGCTGTTTGCAGCCTTTGAGGGGGAAGTTCTTCATACTGAGCTTTAAGACCAAATCATTCCTTGTTTACTTCTACTGAGTTATCCAAAAAAGCTTCCCTCTCCAATTCTCTAATTTTGCTCTCCGTCTCTCATTTTCTGATTTATCAGATTTGAAACTGGTAAAACGTATAATTTGCCCGCAAATATGTGCTTTGAAAGCCTCCCATCTGGTACTCGCTGACGTTTGGTCAGTCTTCAATGTCAAATAAACATCTATATGCACTCCAACGTAATGTAAGAAGTCTGGGTCCTGTAACCATCTGGGATGCAAACGCCATCTAGAGGATCCTTTTACTAGTTTTGTATCCCTATAGAATAATCACACAGGGGAATGGCCATTCAAAACAACAGTATCATATCCACTTCCTGCTACATTGGGAAGCAATGAGCAAGAAACTAAAAAGTAGTCTACATGAGAATATGATTTAAATGTGAACATGAATTCTCCCTTTTACTCGGGTTCTGAGTCCTCCAAGGTTCACATAGATTTAAGTCCTGAATGAAATGCTGTAATTTCTTTCTACTCTGCGAGTGGGAAGTGTCTAAACCAGAGGAGCGATCTAGATGAAGATCAAGAGTGCAATTAAAGTCCCCTGCCATTAGGACCTTACCAGGAATGGAGGCTATCAATAGAAATACAGTGGGGGAAAAAAATATTTAGTCAGCCACCAAGTGTGCATGTTCTCCCACTTAAAAAGATGAGAGGCCTGTAATTTTCATCAGAGGTACACGTCAACTATGACAGACAAAACGAGGGAAAAAAATCCAGAAAATCACATTGTAGGATTTTTAATTAATTAATTTGCAAATTATGGTGGAAAATAAGTATTTGGTCAATAACAAAAGTTTCTCAATACTTTGTTATATACCCTTTGTTGGCAATGACACAGGTCAAACGTTTTCTGTAAGTCTTCACAAGGTTTTCACACACTGTTGCTGGTATTTTGGCCCATTCCTCCATGCAGATCTCCTCTAGAGTAGTGATGTTTTGGGGCTGTCGCTGGCCCACACAGACCTTCAACTTCCTCCAAAGATTTTCTATGGGGTTGAGATCTGCAGACTGGCTAGGCCACTCCAGGACCTTGAAATGCTTCTTACGAAGCCACTCCTTCGTTGCCCGGGCGGTGTGTTTGGGATCATTGTCATGCTGTCCAACTCAGCCACGTTTCATCTTCAACGCCCTTGCTGATGGAAGGAGGTTTTCACTAAAAAAAAACAGCCCCAAAGCATGATGTTTCCACCCCCATGCTTCACTGTAGGTATGGTGTTCTTTGGATGCAACTCAGCATTCTTTGTCCTCCAAACACGACGAGTTGAGTTTTTACCAAAAAGTTATATTTTGGTTTCATCTGACCATATGACATTCTCCCAATCCTCTTCTGGATCATCCAAATGCACTCTAGCAAACTTCAGACGGGCCTGGACATGTACTGGCTTAAGCAGGGGGACACGTCTGGCACTGCAGGATTTGAGACCCTGGCGGCGTAGTGTGTTACAGATGGTAGGCTTTGTTACTTTGGTCCCAGCTCTCTGCAGGTCATTCACTAGGTCCCCCCATGTGGTTCTGGGATTTTTGCTTACCGTTCTTGTGATCATTTTGACCCCACGGGGTGAGATCTTGCGTGGAGCCCCAGCTCGAGGGGGATTATCAGTGGTCTTGTATGTCTTCCATTTCCTAATAATTGCTCCCACAGTTGATTTCTTCAAACCAAGCTGCTTACCTATTGCAGATTCAGTCTTCCCAGCCTGGTGCAGGTCTACAATTTTGTTTCTGGTGTCCTTTGACAGCTCTTTGGTCTTGGCCATAGTGGAGTTTGGAGTGTGACTGTTTGAGGTTGTGGACAGGTGTCTTTTATACTGATAACAAGTTCAAACAGGTGCCATTAATGCAGGTAACGAGTGGAGGACAGAGGAGCCTCTTAAAGAAGAAGTTACAGGTCTGTGAGAGCCAGAAATCTTGCTTGTTTATAGGTGACCAAATACTTATTTTCCACCATAATTTGCAAATAAATTCATTAAAAATCCTACAATGTGATTTTCTGGGAAAAAAATCTTAATTTTGTCTGTCATAGTTGACGTGTACCTATGATGAAAATTACAGGCCTCTCTCATCTTTTTAAGTGGGAGAACTTGCACAATTGGTGGCCAACTAAATACTTTTCCCCCCCGCTGTATGGCATGGCATAAGCTACAGACAACTAATACAATTGCATTTTATCGATGGCAGTTTGAATGCACAGAGATGCCATGACAAGATCCTGAGGCCCATTAAATACTTATTTCCCTCATTAAAATGCAAATCAATTTATAACATTTTTGACATGTGTTTTTCTGGATTTCTTTGTTGTTATTCTGTCTCTCACTGTTCAAATAGACCTACCATAAAAAATTATAGACTGATCATGTCTTTGTCAGTGGGCAAACGTACAAAATCAGCAGGGAATCAAATACTTTTTTCCCTCATTGTACATGGTTTTACACCAGTATTGCCAGCATTTGTTTTATTCACTGGGCTATCTAGAGTGATCAGATAGTAGACTAAAGAAGTGAAGTAGACAAACTGCCAATGTTTTAAAGTTTTATTAAATGAGTGTGTAGTTACGAACCCTTGTGATAGTGAGTGGAGGATGATATGGCTTCTACATCTGCAAAGCTTGCTCTTTGGGGGTTTTGGCTGGGTTTCTATAAAGCACTTTGTGACAACTTCTGATGTAAAAAGGGCTTCATAAAATACAGTTGATTGACATGTATATCACACCAACTGACTGGTTCTTCTGATGTTGTTCACACAGGAGACCATGTTGAGACATTCTCTACATTCAGCGAGCAACAGCAGGAAGATCACAGAGCTAAGAGGTCTCACCACTGCCCACATTGTGAGGCGAGTTTCTCAATTCTATCAAAGTTAAAAATACACCTACATATACACACAGGAGAGAATCTGAATTCCTGTACTGACTGTGGGGCAAGTTTCTCTCAACTGGGCCACTTAAAAACACATGAATGTATACATACAGGAGAGAAGCCTTACTCCTGTTCTGACTGTGGGGCAAGTTTCTCTCATCTGGGCAGCTTAAAAAGACATGAACGTATACACACAGGGGAGAAGCCTTACTCCTGCTCTTACTGTGGGAAGAGTTTCTCTCGACTGGGCCACTTTAAAATACATGAACGTATACATACAGGAGAGAAGCCATACTCCTGCTCTGACTGTGGGAAGGGTTTCTCTCAATCTGGCAAATTAAAAATACATGAACGTATACATACATGAGAGAAGCCATACTCCTGCTCTGACTGTGTAAAATGCTTCACAACATCAACTGAGCTAAGACTTCATCAGAGAGTGCACATAGGAGTGAAGCCTTACTCCTGCTCTGACTGTGGGGCAAGTTTCTCTCATCTGGGCAGCTTAAAACAACATGAACGTAAACACACAGGAGAGAAGCCTTACTCCTGTTCTGACTGTGGGAAGAATTTCTCTCGACAGGAAAGCTTAAAATCACACCAACGGTTACACACAGGAGAGAAGCCTTACTCCTGTTCTGACTGTGGGGCAAGTTTCTCTCATCTGGGCAGCTTAAAACAACATGAACGTATACACACAGGAGAGAAGCCTTACTCCTGCTCTGACTGTGGGTTAAGTTTCTCTCATCTTGGCAGCTTAAAAAGACATGAACGAATACACACAGGAGAGAAGCCATACTCCTGCTCTGACTGTGGGAAGAGTTTCTCTCGACTGGGCAGCTTAAAAATACATGAACGTATACACGCAGGAGAGAAGCCTTATTCCTGCTCTGACTGTGAGATGAGATTCTACATATCTGGCAATTTAAAAAGACACCAACGTATACATAAGAAGTAGTAGTGGATTGGATCAAATTAAGAAAGCATAGAACACTCTATTATAATCCTATTGTTTCTCAGTGTGAGAGAACTGTGCAGAGGAACGGGAAAGTTGTAGAATGTTAGAATCTCTTAACTGATCAGTGTGCACCTTGTCAGTTTTGCAGTCCTTAGATAGCTCCTACTGTAAAGATAATGAGAGGTCTAGGATATTGAGGAAACCACGAGTACATGCATCCATGCCCTGACAAATTAAGGCTGTTCTGATGACAAAGACTATCAGCTGTTCAGAATTGACAGGTCCAGAGAGGGGATGCGAGGAGGGGGTGTGGCTATGTATGTGAATCACAGTATGCAGGCAAAGAGAAGAATAACTGACCTAGAGAAAGAAGAGTTTGAGTGTCTTCAGCTCCGTCCTAAACAACACCCCAGCTCAGTTTCATCTCTGGTAGTGGAGTGCTCTAACATCCACCATGGGCACATGACAAAACACTGCAGCAGAACACTGTGGATTATCTCATAATCACTGTCCATGTGATCAGGATGTCCTCTCCCCAAATGGGTCTCATCCTGTGTGGAGACTTTAATCACCTGCCCATCAAGATGCTGACAAACTCCCATCCATACATGAAACAAGTGGCCAAAGACAAGACCACAGAGGGGACTCCATCCTAGATCTGATCAACACAACCCACTGTACTTACTCCCCTCGGATCCAGTGATCACAAATGTCTGCTGTTCTCTCCAAACACAACATCAGGAGGGAGAAGAGAGGTGCAGCGGAAAAAAGGACATCTGGTAACTCAGAACAGAAAGGAGACCTTTGCACGATGTATGGCCAGTACTGACTGGTCTGCCATATATGAGGTGGAGACATTCAACTCCTGCATTCAAACTGCACTTGATGTATGCATGTCAATAAGAAATAAGAAAACAACAATACTGGACCAGCCCTGGATGACTGAAAGAATAAAGCTGCCATCAGGAAAATACAGAATATTTTCAACAGATGGGGAGAAACAATGACATAGAGAAAATACAGAAACACAGTGCAAATGATTATCAAGGAAGCAAAGACAATCTTCTACAAAACTGAAATCCAGGACCTAAAGAAGAAAAACCCTAAGGAATGGTGGGACTTCATTAACAATGGACTGGTACCAAAGAAAACATCAGGAGGGAGAATACAGGTCGAGGGAATTGAAGACGACGACGTGGCTGATGTTTTGAATGGCTTCTTTGCTGAGGCATGGACAAGCACCACACCTCTTGCCATCTCCCCCCCTCCCATGTCTACAAGGCAGGTTGAGCTGTGCAGCATTGGCCAGTTAAAGCAAGCTCTGAACAGACTCAGAGCACGTAAAGCATGTGGGCCTGATGGAATTCCAGCCTGGCTACTAAAGAGCATGCAGAAGATCTAGCCCCTGTCATCAAACACATTGTTAAAACTGTCCCCTGCCAGTAGGAGGTGTTATCTGAGTGCACGATTCAGTATGACTACCTCCTAAAGTCCAGCACTACTACCGCCCTTGTGAAAGCCACACATTCCTGGCTGACATCTACAGACTCCATAAACCCAACAATGGTGAGGGTGTTACTTGCTGATGTGTCCAAAGCCTTTGATGGAGTAGATCACGCATAGTTCCTGCAACATCTGTCTGTCATTGAACTGTGTCCAAGGTTACAAGCCTGGCTCCACAGCTACACCACCGAAAGAGGGCAGAGGGTGATGGCAACTGGCACATTTAGCCCTTGGTCAGAGGACCATCCACAACCTGCACCACTAATCCTAGGAAGACAGGAAGTACCAGTGGTAACAACAACCAAGTATCTTGATTTTAATCTAGACTCTAACCTCAGTGGTGACATGTGGAGCAGACAGTGAGAAAGGTCTCGAAACGCCTTTTTGACTGTTCTGGAATACGGTGGATTGCTGTTAGTTGGATGCAGTAAAAAGCAGCAGGCCCAACTAGACAGGGTGCAGAGGAGGGCCTTGAGGATCATCTCCAGAGGTGGAGCAGTCCAACCACAGCTCCCGTCACTGCAGAGCAGGCGAGAACAGGCTGCAGTGCACCTGGTGAAGGACATGCACACTCTTGACCATCCACTGAATGACCTGCTCCCTCCAAGAAGAGGTAACTGCACCACCAGGCTCCTGAGAAACAGCCACAAACTGTCCTGTATAACTGCCCGTACAAACCGCCTGCGAAACGCCACTCTACCCATTGCTTTTTTTTAAATCACATTTTAATATTTCAATTTCCATCATGAAAAATGGCCTGTAATGTTTCAAGTGTTCTGTATTCTACTTATGTCACATATTGTGTTATGTATTTAACAGGTAGCCTAGCGGTTTAGAGTGTTGGGCCAGTAACTGAAAGGTCGCTGGTTTGAATCCCGAGCCAACTAGGTAAAAAATCTGTCATTGTGGCCTTGAGCAAGGCAATTAACCCCAATTGGTCCTATAAGTCACACTAGATAAGAGCATCTGCTAAATTACAAATATGTAATGAAAAATCATGTTTGTACATTAATTTGTGCTGGGCAACCTTTTCTCTTGTGCATAAATATTACAGTGTTTAAAGTGAAATAGTTTGTCTATACAGTGCATTCTGAAAGTATTCAGACCCCTTGACTTTTTCAACAAAAAAATAAGGTACAGCCTTATTGTAAAAATGATTTAATTTTTTTACAAACAACAACAAAAATCCCTCATCAATCTACACACAATACCCAATAATGACAAAGTGGAAACAGGTTTAGACATTTTTGCAAAACCTTATTTACATTTGTATTCCAGACCCTTTGCTATGAATCTCGAAATTTAGCTCAGGTGCATCCTGTTTCCATTGATATTCCTTGAGATGTTTCTACAACTTGATTGGAGTCCACCTGAGATAAATTCAATTGATTGGACGTGGTTTGAAAAGGCACACACCTGTCTATATAACATCCCACAGTTGACATTGCATGTCAGAGCAAAAACCAAGCCATGAGGTTGAAGGAATTGTCCGTAGAGCTCCGAGACTAGATTGTGATGAGGCACAGATCTGGGGAAGGGTACCAAAAAATGTCTGCAGCATTGAAGGTCCCCAAGAACACCGTGGCCTCCTCCATTCTTAAATGGAAGAAGTTTGGAATCACCAAGATTCTTCTTAGAGCTGTCCGCCCGGCCAACTGTGCAATCGGAGGAGAAGGGCCTTGGTCAGGGAGGTAACCAAGAACCCGATGATCACTTTGACAGAGCTCCAGAGTTCAGCACGCTTGGAGTTTGCCAAGAGGCACCTAAAGGACTCTGACCATGAAACAAGATTCTCTGGTCTGTTGTTACCCAGATTGAACTCTTTGGCCTGAATACCAAGCGTCACTTCTGGAGGAAACCTGGCACCATGCCTACGGTGAAGCATGGTCGTGGCACTATCATGCTGTGCGGATGTTTTTTCAGAGGCAGGGACTGGGGAGACTAGTCAGGATCGAGGGAATAATGAACGGAGCAAAGTACAGAGAGATCCTTGATGAAAACCTGCTCCAGAGCGCTCAGGACTTCAGACTGGGGCGAAGGTTCACCTGGCCCAGCCAGAGCCCAGTCTTGAACCCGATTGAACATCTCCGGAGAGACCAGAAAATAGCTGTGCAGCAACGCTCCCCATCCAACCTGATAGAGTTTGAGAGGATCTGCAGAGAAGAATGAATGAAACTCCCCAAATGCAGGTGTGCCAAGCTTGTAGCATCATACCCAAGAAGACTCGATGCTGTAATCGCTGCCAAAGGTGAAAAATGTCTAAAAACCTGTCTTTTGCTTTGACATTATGGGGTATTGTGTGTAGATTGATGAGGGGAAAAAATGATTTAACCAACATTAGAATATGGCTGTAACGTAATAAAATGTGGAAAAAGTCAAGGGCTCTGAATACTTTCAGATTGCACTGTATATAGCCAAGCTATCATTGACTAGGTATTGGCACCCCATGTATATAGCCAAGCTATCATTGACTAGGTATTGGCACCCCATGTATATAGCCAAGCTATCATTGACTAGGTATTGGCACCCCATGTATATTGCCAAGCTACCATTGACTAGGTATTGGCACCCCATGTATATAGCCAAGCTATCATTGACTAGGTATTGGCACCCCATGTATATAGCCAAGCTACCATTGACTAGGTATTGGCACCCCATGTATATAGCCAAGCTATCATTGACTAGGTATTGGCACCCCATGTATATAGCCAAGCTACCATTGCTCATCGTGTATTAATTCCTTGTGCTACAATCTTTTTCCTATTATTATAATTGTTGTATTGTGTTCTCCATCGTTGGTCAACATTTCACTGTTAGTCTACACCTGTTGTTTACCAAGCATGTGACAAAATGAAATGACTACGTATTTAGTGAATTGTCTTCTAAAACTATACTGAAAAAATATATAAACTTGACATGTAAAGTGTTGGTCCCATGTTTCATGAGCTGAAATAAAAGATCCCGGATATTTTCCATACGCACAAAAAGCTTATTTCTCTCAAATTTGGTGCACAAATTTGTTTCCATTTCTGTTAGTGAGCATTTCTCCTTTGCCAAGATAATCAATCCACCTGCGAGTTGTGGCATATCAAGAAGCTGATTAAACAGCATGATCATTACACAGGTGCACCTTGTGCTGGGTACAATAAAAGGCCACTCTGAAATGTGCAGTTTTGTCACACAACACAATGCCACAGATGTCTACATTTTGAGGGAGTGCACAATTGGCATGCTGACTGCAAGAATGTTCACAAGCTGTTGCCAGAGAATTTAATGTACATTTCTCTACTGAGAATTTGGCAGAACGTCCAACTGGCTTCACAGCCACAGACCATGTGTCACCGTGCAAGCCCAGGACCCCCACATCTGGCTTCTTCACCTGCAGGATAATCTGAGACCAGCCACCCGGACAGCTGATGAAACTGAGGAGTATTTCTATCTGTAATAAAGCCCTTTTAATGGGGAAAATTATTCTTATTGGCTGATGGGTGGGCCCCTGTCATGTGAAATCCATAGATTAGGGCCTAATGAATGTATTTCAATTGTCTGATTTCCTTATATGAACTGTACCCCAGTAAAATTGTTGAATGTTGTGTTTATATTTTTGTTCAGTTAGTTAAAATCTTACAAAACAACTGATGATGATTATGTTTGGAAAACTGCATTGATCTGCCAATGAAAAATAATGTTTGTACATTAATTTGTACTGGTCAACCTCTCCTTCTCTTTTGTATTCAGTTCTTCCATATTAGATCTGACAGTATGAATGATTCTTATGGTTGTATTCAGTTCTTCCATATTAGATCTGACAGTATGAATGGTTCTTATGGTTGTATTCAGTTCTTCCATATAAGATCTGACAGTATGAATGGTTCTTATGGTTGTATTCAGTTCTTCCATGTTAGATCTAGTGTATAAACCTCTAGTTAGTTACTTACAAGCCACAACACACATGTAAAGTTGCTGTAGAACTGTTTCATGGGGTGTGAAAATATATGTAATCAAAACTACTGGATATCTTTAGAAGGAAAATTGTTCTACAATTTTCTTACACTGAAAATGTGGGATAGTTTTTGTAGGTCGGCAGGATAAAAACTATATTGAATCTCTATTAAGATTTAAGCTAGCAAAATGTAAAGGGGTGTGTAGACTTTCACTGTGACTGTACCTTACAAAAGTATTCATCCCACTTGGCGTTTTTCCTATTTTGCTGCATTACAACCTGTAATGGACTGTAAATGGATCTTTATTTGGATTTCATGTAATGGACATACACAAAATAGTCCAAATTGGTGAAGTGAATAGTTATGCACGCTCAAGTGCGTTGTTTCACAATAAAAACAATTATGAATCTTCAAAGTGGTAGGCATGTTGTGTAAATGAAATGATACAAACCCCACCCAAGAAATCAATTTTAATTCCAGGTTGTAAGGCAACAAAATAAGAAAAATGCCAAGGGGGGTGAATACTTTCGCAAGCCACTGTATATGTACAGTGGGGGAAAACATTATTTAGCCAGCCACTAATTGTGCAAGTTCTCCCACTTAAAAAGATGAGAGAGGCCTGTAATTTTCATCATAGGTACACGTCAACTATGACAGACAAAATGAGGGGAAAAAATCCAGAAAATCACATTGTAGGTTTTTTAATGAATTTATTTGCAAATTATGGTGGAAAATAAGTATTTGGTCAATAACAAAAGTTTCTCAATACTTTGTTATATACCCTTTGTTGGCAATGACACAGGTCAAACGTTTTCTGTAAGTCTTCACAAGGTTTTCACACACTGTTGCTGGTATTTTGACCCATTCCTCCATGCAGATCTCCTCTAGAGCAGTGATGTTTTGGGGCAGTCGCTGGGCAACACAGACTTTCAACTCCCTCCAAAGATTTTCTATGGGGTTGAGATCTGGAGACTGGCTAGGCCACTCCAGGACCTTGAAATGCTTCTTACGAAGCCACTCCTTTGTTGCCCGGGCGGTGTGTTTGGGATCATTGTCATGCTGAAAGACCCAGCCACGTTTCATCTTCAATGCCCTTGCTGATGGAAGGAGGTTTTCACTCAAAATCTCACGATACATGGCCCCATTCATTCTTTCCTTTACACGGATCAGTCGTCCTGGTCCCTTTGCAGAAAAACAGCTCCAAAGCATGATGTTTCCACCCCCATGCTTCACAGTAGGTATGGTGTTCTTTGGATGCAACTCAGCATTCTTTGTCCTCCAAACACGACGAGTTGAGTTTTTACCAAAAAGTTCTATTTTGGTTTCATCTGACCATATGACATTCTCCCAATCCTCTTCTGGATCATCCAAATGCACTCTAGCAAACTTCAGACGGGCCTGGACATGTACTGGCTTAAGCAGGGGGACACGTCTGGCACTGCAGGATTTGAGTCCCTGGCGGCGTAGTGTGTTACTGATGGTAGGCTTTGTTACTTTGGTCCCAGCTCTCTGCAGGTCAATCACTAGGTCCCCCCGTGTGGTTCTGGGATTTTTGCTCACCGTTCTTGTGATCATTTTGACTCCACGGGGTGAGATCTTGCGTGGAGCCCCAGATCGAGGGAGATTATCAGTGGTCTTGTTTGTCTTCCATTTCTTAATAATTGCTCCCACAGTTGATTTCTTCAAACCAAGCTGCTTACCTATTGCAGATTCAGTCTTCCCAGCCTGGTGCAGGTCTACAATTTTGTTTCTGGTGTCCTTTGACAGCTCTTTGGTCTTGGCCATAGTGGATTTTGGAGTGTGACTGTTTGAGGTTGTGGGCAGGTGTCTTTTATACTGATAACAAGTTCAAACAAGTGCCATTAATACAGGTAACGAGTGGAGGACAGAGAAGCCTCTTAAAGAAGAAGTTACAGGTCTGTGAGAGCCAGAAATCTTGCTTGTTTGTAGGTGACCAAATACTTATTTTCCACCATAATTTGCAAATAAATTCATTAAAAATCCTACAATGTGATTTTCTGGAATTTATTTCCTCAATTTGTCTGTCATAGTTGACGTGTACCTATGATGAAAATTACAGACCTCTCTCATCTTTTTAAGTGGGAGAACTTGCACAATTGGTGGCTGACTAAATATTTTTTCCCCCACTGTATATGAATTTGTACTAGTCAAGCTCTTCTCTTTTGTGTAATGAATTACCAAAAAACGATGTTTGAAGTGACATATTTACTGTTTTTCTGAAGCTGAACAAGACAGGAAGTTTAAATGAGCATCACGAAGCTAAATCTGACCTATTCACTAACATGTTTTGTCAGCATAAGCAGCTGTGAGACATGCTAGAGTACTGTAACATTACTGATCTACTGAATCATTGTAGTTGTTGGGGGTTATCTTTACAGTAAATATAATGGTGGTGGATAAGCCTTCAATGCAAGCTGCAGGGGTTGCCTTTCAACAAGATGATCCTGACATTTTAAAGGTTAAAAAGGTGGACTTTGTGGCCTTTATCGCAATAGTGATTAACGGCACTGCCAAGGTGGAGAAAAGATCTAGGAAGATAGAAATCATTGTGGTTGCGGCAGAACGGTTCCTGGGGCTGAAAGATTTATTGGCAAAAGAGTTACATGGAATATTGTCAAAAGCCGTACCACCATCTCAGGTCCTAGAGACTGAGAAGGGAGATATGGAGATTTAAAGGAAGGAAGAAATGGGAGTTTTGTTTGTTTTGGCAATCTATTATTTTTATTAGGGTGGAGTAAGTTAGTATCACTATTAAGTATGGATGTATTTTTATTTAATTTATTTTGTGGTTTCAAACCGTCCAGTTGGTGGCGGCAATGCAACTTTTGGATGTAGTCTGCCATAAAACCCACAGAAGAAGAAGAAGAAGTCGCTGTTGCTCTGTGGTAGTTGGGGAACAGGAACTTCCGGGGAGGCGCGCAACAGTCTTCATAACAAAGAAAACGACAGGACTGTGCTTTTCGTTTCTCTTTATTACTACAGGTATGTAATAGCACGTTTAAACTGTCTAATATCGAAATAACCTCATAACATGTTAGATAACAAGTCAGTCAAGGTATTATCACGTTTGGGAAAGGTTTTGTGTAATGTTTGTGTCAGTCTGAGTGATTGAAGAACGTGATAAAATATATTTTACAAGCACATGGCGCTGGGTCCATTACACGTGTTCATTTGTGAGGCTTTCCAGGTTCGTATATAGGTCAGTGCGTTTCGCCTGGGCATGTTCAGTACAAAAACGTTTTGGAAAGTTGCAGATAGAAATACCCCGAATAGAAGTGACATGATTCATTAGAATCAGAGGCATGTTTGTTCTACATAATACATTTGTATCTGATCGTGGCCAACGTCTCCATCCTCCTGCTCGAAGCAGCCCTGGTACCCGCTTGTCCCTACGTATGTGAAGCTAGTCATAATAATGATTAGCCACAATAGTGGAATTTGCGGTTCGCCCTCAAAATAAAAGGCCCTCATTGAAAGTGATGCAAACTGATACAAAATATTGGAATCATGTCAAACGTTGTTACTTAATTTAAAATGAATTACAAAAACTAATTATTTTGAAAATAAACAGGGGGAAAACCGGTTGAAATCCCACTGTGGAGGTATTAGACCACATAATTGCATTGGGGGTGTTCATATATGCACTTATGAAACGGGTTGGATTGTGCTCCCATGGAATGGGTGACACCCACAGAAAACAATTCTCAAGAGTTTATACAAATGTTAGCGTCTTAGCTCTTATTGCAGGACTTTGACTGTGAAAAATCACCTTCCCAGTCAGTCTATTGCAGGGGTACTCCAGTACTATTTGAGAAGGTCCGATCAAACAAATTTCCTAGGTGGCAAAGGTCCGGATGGATATTGTCATTTATTGGTGTAGTAACAAACCCCCAACTTGTGACCCCCAAACTGTTCACAACCCACTTGTTGGCGGAGAGAACATTTAGCAGTTTTAAAGCTAATATCCCGCAATTCTACACATTTTATGACAGGGCTGAGATTTTTAGTTGTTGCTCTTTTTAACCAATTCTACATGTTTCCATGTCTTATGTGTGTTTATATGATACCAGGGGTTGAAGCCCAACCAAAACAGTATTATTATATAATTATTTTGTGACCCGTGGTCCATATCGACCCCGTTCTTGGTCCTTACCGCGTTACGCCAGTTGAGTATGCTGTTTCTTTTGTTTGTATTGGACATTCATATTGCACTGTACAGCCCTACCTATGTATTGTTCAGCCTACTCAGTGACACCCACAGAACACAACTATGTAGACTTTACACAAATATTAGCGTCTTCACTCTATTGCAGGACTCTGAAACCACTGTTGTCCGGGAGTTTAACCCTGTCAGCTAAATTGTCATGATAATCAGTGGTTTCAAGTTTGTCTTTGTACATTTTTGACGAGATGATCATAGCAAAAAATTAAATACTTCTGCATTTCCCGCTGTGCAAATGCATTGATTCTCATTGCAAATAGGCTCAGGATAACTCCTGATAAAGTTGGGTAGCTGATAGGCCTTTTCAGAGCTTAAATAGACAAAATGATTAGTCACAGGGCTCCCGAGTGGCGCAGCGGTCTAAGACACTGCATCTGTCACTACAGACCCTGGTTGGATTCCAGGCTGTATCACAATACGGCCGTGATTGGGAGTCGCATAGGGCGGTGCAAAATTGGCCCAGCGTCGGCCGGGTTTGGCCGGGGTAAGCCATTATTGTAAATAAGAATTTGTTCTTAACTGACTTGGCCCAAACATTAGACCGGACCAAATCTGAACCAATCACTCAGACATCATTAGGCAGGTTTCCATTGAACCAGGTGCATTCGACAAAAGCAATGTTGCAAAAAAAATCTTTGCACTGTGTGTAATGGAAACGGCAGATATTGGAGAAATGTTCTAAAGCTCGACAACCATTTTTAATCATTGGAGGGGTGGGGTTTTCTTTTGTCAAAGTTTCTTTATTCTGACAAGTGAGGATTGAAACAGTGTTTTTTAAATAAATGATTGCCAAATCATTTTGACGGTACATGGTGAGTCATTACGTCCAGCTGTTTTTATCGACACAAGATAGTTACATGGAAACACAGCCTAGATGGCAATTGTCGTATCTATTTTCTATGCAAACCTTTTCTAAATGTCCAGAAAAAAATCAATGGACAAGTTATTGGAAACATAGCTACAGTTTCACAAGATTGGAAAGTACAGTACAGCAGAGTACAGGAAATAGAAGTTTAGTTCAGTACAGTACAGAGTATAGTACAGTATAACATACTGTATTGTATTCTACTTTACTCTAATGTACTCCGTTATGGCTGGGCTATATGGACTAAATCATACAGCTGTATCTTGAGTTTTTTTAAACTTATGGGTGATTCAAGATTTCTCAATTTTGTTTTTCTCTAAGTGTTGTACAATTAAAGGTCAAATACACTGCATTTCAAACAGTCAGCTATAATCTAATGAATTCAGGGCTTGTGAAGTTAAACCTAGGCTAAATATAAGCCATCCACAACCAATAAGACCCACTAATTATTGTATTATTTTATAAAAAATAGTTTAACCTGCTTATATTGGCATTAATCACTGATCTGGCTTTCAAGTTGGTCTATGAAAATGCATTTTTTTGTTACAAATTGACAAACTTATTGTAGAAGGCATTTGGCTATAGAAAATTAACACAGGTCTCATCAACAATTTCTCAAGTGCTAGTGATTAACCAGCTAATCTTTGTTTCAGGTTTAGCCAACTTGGATCTGTCTGCTAACAAGGTTGAACAGTTTAGCTGTTATGAACACACCATTCTGTCTGTCTCCAACTGTTTGAAAAGCATGTTAGCCTGTCCACTTTGTTCAGATGTTGAAATCAAGTGGCCTACCTTATTTCTCAGAATGAGAACGAGTTGCCAATTCCTTACAGTGGATTCAGAAAGTATTCAGACCCCTCCCCTTTTTCCATATATTCAGACACATTCAGTTGTTTCTGTCTTTATCTATAAATGTTATTATGGTGTGAACAGGAAATACAATTGGTTTTTGATTGAAATAATACAGTGAAGACGGTTATTCAGGAAAATATTACATAGTGCTGCCTAAAACAAACTGCAACCTTGTACTAAATGGTTTTTCAGTCATTTATGTGAATTTCTGAAATCTACTATAGGTTAAGTGCACTTACAGTGGGGAAAAAAAGTATTTAGTCAGCCACCAATTGTGCAAGTTCTCCCACTTAAAAATATGAGAGAGGCCTGTAATTTTCATCATAGGTACACGTCAACTATGACAGACAAATTGAGAAAAAAAATTCCAGAAAATCCCATTGTAGGATTTTTTATGAATTTATTTGCAAATTATGGTGGAAAGTAAGTATTTGGTCACCTACAAACAAGCAAGATTTCTGGCTCTCACAGACCTGTAACTTCTTCTTTAAGAGGCTCCTCTGTCCTCCACTCGTTACCTGTATTAATGGCACCTGTTTGAACTTGTTATCAGTATAAAAGACACCTGTCCACAACCTCAAACAGTCACACTCCAAACTCCACAATGGCCAAGACCAAAGAGCTGTCAAAGGACACCAAAAACAAAATTGTAGACCTGCACCAGGCTGGGAAGACTGAATCTGCAATAGGTAAGCAGCTTGGTTTGAAGAAATCAACTGTGGGAGCAATTATTAGGAAATGGAAGACATACAAGACCACTGATAATCTCCCTCGATCTGGGGCTCCACGCAAGATCTCACCCCGTGGGGTCAAAATGATCACAAGAACGGTGAGCAAAAATCCCAGAACCACACGGGGAACCTAGTGAATGACCTGCAGAGAGCTGGGACCAAAGTAACAAAGCCTACCATCAGTAACACACTACGCCGCCAGGGACTCAAATCCTGCAGTGCGAGACGTGTCCCCCTGCTTAAGCCAGTACATGTCCAGGCCCGTCTGAAGTGCATTTGGATGATCCAGAAGAGGATTGGGAGAATGTCATATGGTCAGATGAAACCAAAATATAAATTTTTGGTAAAAACTCAACTCGTCATGTTTGGAGGACAAAGAATGCTGAGTTGCATCCAAAGAACACCATACCTACTGTGAAGCATGGGGTTGGAAACATCATGCTTTGGGGCTGTTTTTCTGCAAAGGGACCAGGACGACTGATCCGTGTAAAGGAAAGAATGAATGGGGCCATGTATCGTGAGATTTTGAGTGAAACCCTCCTTCCATCAGCAAGGGCATTGAAGATGAAACGTGGCTGGGTCTTTCAGCATGACAATGATCCCAAACACACCGCCCGGGCAACGAAGGAGTGGCTTCGTAAGAAGCATTTCAAGGTCCTGGAGTGGCCTAGCCAGTCTCCAGATCTCAACCCCATAGAAAATCTTTGGAGGGAGTTGAAAGTCTGTGTTGCCCAGCGACAGCCCCAAAACATCACTGCTCTAGAGGAGATCTGCATGGAGGAATGGGCCAAAATACCAGCAACAGTGTGTGAAAACCTTGTGAAGACTTACAGAAAACGTTTGACCTGTGTCATTGCCAACAAACGGTATATAACAAAGTATTGAGAAACTTTTGTTATTGACCAAATACTTATTTTCCACCATCATATGCCAATAAATTCATAAAAAATCCTACAATGTGATTTTCTGGATTTTCTTTCCTCATTTTGTCTGTCATAGTTGACGTGTACCTATGATGAAAATTACAGGCCTCTCTCATCTTTTTAAGTGGGAGAACTTGCACAATTGGTGGCTGACTAAATACTTTTTTTCCCCACTGTACGTTGTTTAATTTAAAGTGTGCAATTTGTGTCTAATGTGAAATTAATAAATGGTTTGTTGTCAATGCTTAGCTACCTGATCTAATATATTTTTAGACAATAAAGAAAGTGCCAGAACTGTCAAGACAATAACTTTTTGTGTCTGTTTCTCATTACCACAGGACGACTAGAATTAAATCTGAGGCCTGTAACATCAATAGTGAGAACAAACCCAGCCTGCCTCTCTCCTTCCAAACTGAGTCCAAACCTACAGTCACTGGGTCCTGATTGCGACAGTGGAGCCCAGTTTGCTAAGCAGGATCCAGAGATGGCATCAGTGAAGCTGGAAGACTGCAGTCAAACACTGGAGCTGAATGTCAACATTAAAGATGAAGAAGAGGAAGAGAAGATTGGGGAATCTGTTTCTCATGGTAAGAGCAGGTTCTATCTAACTATAAGTTATCTTTTTTTTTTGTCAAGCAGTGGCAAATATACAGCACCAGTCAAAAGTTTGGACACACCTTCTCATTCAAGGGTTTTTCTTAATTTTTACTATTTTCTACATTGTAGAATAATAGTGAAGACATCTAAACTATAAAATAACACATATGGAATCATGTAGTAACCAAAAAAGTGTTAAACAAATCAAAATATATTTTAGATTCTTCAAAGTAGCCACCCTTTGCCTTGATGACAGATTTGCACACTCTTGGCATTCTCTCAACCAGCTTCACCTGGAATGCTTTTCCAACAGTCTTGAAGAAGTTCACACACATGCTGAGCACTTGTTGGCTGCTTTTCCTTCACTCTGCGGTCCAACTCATCCCAAACCATCTCAATTGGGTTGAGGTCGGTTGATTGTGGAGGCCAGGTCATCTGATGCAGCACTCCATCACTCTCCTTCTTGGTCAAATAGCCCTTACACAGTCTGGAGGTGTGTTGGGTCATTGTCCTGTTGAAAAACAAATAATCCCACTAAGCGCAAACCAGATGGGATGGTGTATCGCTGCAGACTGCTGTGGTAGCCATGCTGGTTAAGTGTGCCTTGAATTCTAAATAAATCACAGACAGTGTCACCAGCAAAGCACCATAACACCTCCTCCTCCATGCTTTACGGTGGGAACTACACATGTAGAGATCATCTGTTCACCTACTCTGTGTGTCACAAAGACACTGCGGTTGGAACCAAAAATCTCAAATTTGGACACATCAGACCAAAGGACAGATTTCCACCGGTCTAATGTCCATTGCTCATGTTTTTTGGCCCAAGCAAGTCTCTTCTTCATGTTGGTGTCCTTTAGTAGTGGTTTCTTGCAGCAATTCGACCATGAAGGCCTGATTCACGCAGTCTCCTCTGAACAGTTGATGTTGAGATGTGTCTGTTACTTGAACTATGTGAAGCATTTATTTGGGCTGCAATTTCTGAGGCTGGTAACTCTAATGAACTTATCCTCTGCAGCAGAGGTAACTCTGGGTCTTCCTTTCCAGTGGCGGTCCTCATGAGAGCCAGTTTCATCATAACGCTTTATGGTTTTTGCGACTGCACTTGAAGAATCTTAAAGTAATGATGGACTGTTGTTTCTCTTTGCTTATTTGAGCTGTTCTTGCAATAATATGGAATTGGTCTTTTACCAAATAGGGCTATCTTCTCTATACCACCCCTACCTTGTCACAACACAACTGATTGGCTCAAGCGCATTAAGACATTCCACAAATTAACTTTTAACAAGGCACACCTGTTGATTGAAATGCCAAGAGTGTGCAAAGCTGTCATCAAGGCAAAGGTTGCCTACTTTGAAGAATCTCACATATAAAATATATTTTGATTAGTTTAACAATTTTTTGGTTACTACATGATTCCATATGTGTTATTTCATATTGTTATCCTATTTAGAAAATAGTAAAAATAAAGAACCCCTGGAATGAGTAGGTGTCCTAAAACCTTTGACTGGTACTGTATGTGAATTTGGGAAAATATACTATAGGTTAAGTACCGGCACCTCAAATATCTAGTGCTTGAGCTCCTGTTCCTCTTATAGAATGTTAGCTCAACAGTATTGTGGAGCTCCTGCACCTAAATATAAACAGTACCGGCACCTATTTCAGTCCAAGTCAAGCACTGAATTAGATGATTTAACAAGAAGAAAGAGAATATATTTTTAGACAACAAAGAAAGTGCCAGAACTGTCAAGACAATAACTTTTTGTGTCTGTTTCTCATTACCACAGGACGACTAGAATTAAATCTGAGGCCTGTAACATCAATAGTGAGAACAAACCCAGCCTGCCTCTCTCCTTCCAAACTGAGTCCAAACCTACAGTCACTGGGTCCTGATTGCGACAGTGGAGCCCAGTTTGCTAAGCAGGATCCAGAGATGGCATCAGTGAAGCTGGAAGACTGCAGTCAAACACTGGAGCTGAATGTCAACATTAAAGATGAAGAAGAGGAGGAGAAGATTGGGAAATATGTTTCTCATGGTAAGAGAAGGTTCTATCTAATTAAGTTTGTTGGACATTATTTGGAAAGGCACACACCTGTCTATATACAGTGCATTCGGAAAGTATTCAGACCCCTGGACTTTTTAGATATTTTGTTACGTTACAGCCTTATTGTAAAATTGATGAAATTGTTTTTTTCCTCATCAATCTACTCACATTACCCCATAATGATGAAGCCAAAACAGGTTTTTATCAATTGTTGCAAAAAACAACAACTGAACGATCACATTTACAAAATGACTTTCTACTCTGTGAGAGGGAAGTGTCTAAACCATAGGAGCGAAAAGTAGTCTACATGAGAATATGATTTAAATGTTGACGAATAACATGAATACTCCCTTTTACTCGGGTTCTGAGTCCTCCAACGTTCACATAGATTTAAGTCCTTAATGAAATGCTGTAATTTTTTTCTACTCTGCGAGTGGGAAGTGTATAAACCAGAGGAGCAATCTAGATGAGGATCAAGAGTGCAATTAAAGTCCCCTGCCATTAGGACTTTAACAGGAATGGAGGCTACCAATAGAAATACATTCTCAAAGAATTTGGGATTATCATCATTAGGACCATAAACATTAACCAGATTAATATGCTCATTCAAAAGAGTTCCCTGTATCTAAATGTATCTACCAGCTGTATCAGTTATAATAGTATCCACTTGAAACGGAACAGATTAGTGAATTAAAACCATAACACCATGAGAATGAGAGGAGAAACAGGATGCTACTACTGGCCCTTGTCATCTCCTGCATACTTTAAGTAGCTCATCCTTCAACAAGTGAGTTTCTTGTAGGAACACAATAGATTAAGTTGTTTAAGCCTAGTAATAACCAGTTTTAAGCTTGGATAGTTTACAAACTCCACGGACATTCCACAAAGTACATTTAAGTTTAGCATTTGAAGTCATTTAACCAAAGATGTAAACATGGAATAAGCTATAGCATAAAGACATATCTAAAATCTGTTTAGTAACCACAAGGACCGCATTAATATTTTGTAGTGAGGAAAATGTGTAAAGATCTGTTAGAAGAAACAAACATAAATCTATCCTAACAACACAGGGTATTTTGCTAGTAGCCTATATAGTAGCCTAAATATCACAACAAAAGGCCTCTCTAGCAAGATGATATGTGAAATATCACGTAGTATTTGTTTGAAAAGTAGCAAAGAATAGCTCCACCTAAAACAGTAACGCTAGTTAGTGAAGCCTGAGACTAAAGTTAACTTTACAGTATGGACCGTCCAAAATAGTGGTAGATGATCCACAACACAGGGTCTGTTGCTAGTAGCTACCAAGTAACAATATGGCCCATACGTATAGCATTAATGTAGTATACCATGATACGTTTATAAACCAGAAAAAGTATCAAAGATCAGAAATGAACAGCCTACGTGAGAAAAATATCATTGAATATGTGCTACGTTACCCAAAGGCCCTTTGCATGTGATGTTAGGCTTGCACCTGAGTGTCAAACATTTTAGTCCAAGGATATGATCGAAAGGCCTCCATCATTCTTAAATGGAAAAAGTGTGGAACCACCAATCGTTTTTCTAGAGCTGGCAGCCCAGACAAACTAAGAAATCGAGGGAAAAGGGCCTTGGTCAGGGAGGTCATCAAGAAGCCAGTGGTCACTCTGGCAGAGCTCCAGAGTTCTGTGGCGATAGGAGAATCTTCCAGAAGGACAACCATCTCTGCAGCACTCCACCAATCAGGCCTTTATGGTAGAGTGGCTAGACGGAAGCCACTCCTCATGAAAAGGCACATGACTGCCCGCTGGGAGTTTGCCAAAACACACCTAAAGGACTCTCAGACCATGAGAAACAAGATTCTCTGGTGTGATGAAGCCAAGATTGAACTCTTTGGCCTGAATGCCAAGCGTCACGTCTGGAGGAATCCAGGCACCATCCCAACGGTGAAGCATGGTGGTGGCAGCATCATGCTGTGGGGATTTTTTTCAGTGGCAGGGACTGGGAGACTAGTCAGGATCGAGGGAAAGATGAACGGAGCAAAGTACAGAGAGAACTGAAAATAGCTGTGCGGCGACACTACCCATTTTACCTGACAAGCTTGAGAGGATCTGCAGAGAAACTCCCCAAATACAGGTATGCCAAGCTTGTAGCGTTATACCCAAGAAGACTTGAGGCTGTAATCACTGCCAAAGGAGCTTCAACAAAGTACTGAGTAAAGTCTGAATACAGTTTTTTTTTTTTTTTTTTTTTTTTGTGCAAAAATGGTGTCATAAAACGTAGCGGTCAATCAGGGAAATGGTTCCAATCATTTTTCCTTTTTATTCATTTTAGAAACACTTAAAATAATGGCTGTGTTTCGTGTAGGCTTACCCTGGTGTGACCTTTAGCAATATTTGGCTCTATTTCCTCTCAGATTATAAAACTCTAATTATCATCAAAGTAGACATCATGCAAAACAACAACACTGCAAGCTCCTGCACGTCATCTCTAGCTGTAACCTTTGATAACAGGTATTGTGTCAATTGAAAACTACTTAACTGTGTTGGCAGGTGCAGTGATGAACGCCGAGAAGGAGCTGAGTGTAGAGGGAAGCAGTGTGTTGAGGGAGGTTATCGTCTAGTGTAAAAAGAGGGATACGTCCTCCAGTAGCTCAGAGATGGAACCTGGTGAGAGTGAGGATGAATTACCTGCGGTGAGGAACTCCGAGTTCGGGCCTCGTTCCGAGGATGATAAGGATGATTTTGGCCCAGTGGGAGTGAGATTTGTAGAGAGAATGGATACATATGTGGTGTCAGGTTAGGTGGAGAAGAGGTTGGGGACTGTTGAGTTGGTGAAGGTAACTCTGAGTGGACTCGTGATGATTTATTGTTTCTTCTCTGTCCAGAGGGAGCGGGCGCTGCGGATTACGTGATTAGAGACAGGAATTGTGACTTGAATTGCTCTCCGGAACAGGGTGGCATTGAAAGGAGTGATAACGGGGTTAGGTTTAAGTGTTGAGGATGTGCAGTTGAAATGGAAGATTCCAGGTGTCTGTGACACCCTCCGTTTGGTGAGACGTAGATCCGGTGTAGAGCGTGGGGAAACAGAGAATACATTATCTGTCATGCTGGATTTTGATGCATAGTCTCTGCCAGATAAGATCAAGGTAGGAAGTGTCAGTTATCCCGTGAGCGATTTTGTTCCGTAAATATTACAGTGTTTTAGGTGTGAAGTTTATGGGCCTGTTGCAGCAGTGTGTAGGCGTGAGATGCCATGATGTGACAAGTGTGCAGGAGAGCATGAGATGAAGAAATGTGTGGTATCGGTGGAGAAAGTTCTGTGTGTTAGTTGTGGGGGTGCTAACGGGCTGGCGATCTGAGGTGTCAGGTGAGAGAAAGGCAGATTGTGGTCCTCTATAGCTCAACTGTAGCTCAATTGGTAGAGCATGGCACTTGTAGTGGGTTCGATCCCCGGGACCACCCATACGTAAAAATGTATGCGCACATGACTGTAAGTTGCTTTGGATAAAAGCGTCTGCTAAATGGCATAATATTATTATTATTATTATTATTATTAGATTGAGGTTGCCAGGGTTACATTTACATTTTAGTCATTTAGCAGACGCTCTTATCCAGAGCGACTTACAGTTAGTGAGTGCATACATTATTTAGTTTGAGTATTATTATTATTTTTTTTCATACCCCCCCCTTGGGAATCGAACCCACAACCCTGGCGTTGCAAACACCATGCTCTACCAACTGAGCTACATCCCCTGCCGGCCATTCCCTCCCCTACCCTGGACGACGCTGGGCCAATTGTGCGCCGCCCCATAGGTCTCCCGGTCGCGGCCGGTTACGACAGAGCCTGGATTCGAACCAGGATCTCTAGTGGCACAGCTAGCACTGCGATGCAGTGCCTTAGACCACTGCGCCACTCGGTACAGTAGTACAGAAAGTGTTGTAGCAGAAGCAGTGAAGAGAGTGGTAGAGGAAGATGGGTACATGGTGAGGATTCCTGTGAGTAGGCAGAGACCAAGAGAGAGTGATGGGAAGAATATGTGCTTCAGTAAGGTGGGCATTTTAGCATTTATAGCAATGGTTTTCAATTGTACTGCAGAAATGGATCAAAAAGTCCCAGAAAATAGAGGCTGTGGTGGCAGCGGCAGAGAAGTACTTGGGATTGCGAGGATTTACTGCAGAACAGCTGCAGGGGGTGTTGAGTGGTAGTGGTCTGGCGTAGGACTAGATAGGGTTAAATAGTGGAATGGGGTGGTGGGTTTTTGTCGTGGAAAATCGCCACGAAGGGACTCAAAGTCAAATGAGTCCCTTGTTGGAGAGGTTCCAACAAACATAAAAGCACCATAGGATACGTCGGTTGGGAGCTCTGCCGGGGCAGTCCCGTTAGTTGTCCTATATACTGCTTACACAGACAAGTTATATTTGCATGATTTTAGCTTTATTAATAATTAATTAATCGTTAACATTTGGTTCCTGCACGTGACAGACCAATACCTCACAAGGCTTCTTCTCTCCAAGCTGAGACCTTGAAACTGAGATATCCCTTTTGGATCCCAGAACAATGTTCTGGGCGTACTGCCAATTGTTCTGAGGAGGTCAGTCATCTGCACGAACCAAGAACATTTACCCTCACATTTTTTTAGAGCAGGCTAATACTGCAATTTTGTATTAATTACCGTATCAATGAATTTAATGTATATAGGCTGTGAATGGCCTCACACACCAGTACAGTAGGTGGCGGTGTATGCACCTAAAAGTTGAATGCGCTCCGCCAACCAAATCCCGAAGAAGAAGGATGGAGAATGTGAAAAAGGAGAAGCGTTCGTCTTTATTATTGATGTTTGATGAAGAGTATCTACCACCCTATGTAAAGCTGGGATATATAATATACCCCATAAGAGAGTTTGTGTAAAACCTGATGCAATGCAAGAAATGTAAAAAGTTTGGCCACATGTCAAGTGTTTGCAGACGGAAGGAATATGTTATTGAAGAGCATGTGAATGTAAAATGTTGTAACTGTGGTGGGGGTCATATTCCTGAATTCCCAGAGTGCCCTGTTAGGGTGAAAGAGGTTGAGGTGTCAAGGATCAGGGCTGTACAGCAAATCTCCTATGTGGAGGCGGTGAAGAGAGTTATAGTAGCAAGAGGCCACAGTTCTGAAGAAGATATGGCGGTGGATGCACTGCAACCAGTTGCAAAGGTTGTACGTCAATCAAGTGATCTGGATACACTTATTTTGAAGGTGGATTTTTTATTATTTATAGCCACAGTTATTAATTTTACTGCACAATAAGTCCAAGAAGCTGGACATCATTATATCTGTAGCTGAGAAGTTTTTGGGCCTCCAAGACTTCACGGCAGAAGCCCTGCAAGGTCTACTGTAGCCAGAAAATGTTCCACCCTCACAGGATCCTTCTGAGCCTGTGTAGGGACCTGATTAGAACAGAAAAGCAGGCTGATTTAGTTCAATTTTAATATAGTTATTGATAGTTTGTATGATTTTTTTGAAATACTGTATACACTGAACAAACATATAAACGCAACATGTAAAGTGTTGGTCCCATGTTTCATGAGGTGAAATAAAAGATCCCAGAAATGTTCCAGACACAAACTTATTTCTAAAATGTTGTGCACACATTTGTTTACATCCCAGTTGATATACCCACAGGTGTGGTATATCAAGAAGCTGATTAAATAGCATGATCATCATTACACAGGTGCACCTTGTGCTGGGGACAAGAGTAGCTGCATAGGTTATTGGCAGCATCTAATGGGGATCCCTAACAAATACAAAAATGCCACTCTAAAATGTGCAGTTTTTTCACACAACACAATGCCACAGATGTCTCAAGTTTTGAGGGAGCATGCAATTGGCATGCTGACTGCAGGAATGTCCACCAGAGCTGTTGCCAGAGAATGTTAGGTTAATTTCTCTACCATGAGCTGCCTCCAATGTTGTTTTAGAGAATTTTGCCCAACCAGCCTCACAACTGCTGACCACCGTGTAATGGCGTTGTGTGGGCGTGCGGTTTGCTGATGTCAGTGTTGTGAACAGGGTACCCCATGGTGGTATCGGGGTTATGGTACAGTGGGGAAAAAACGTTTTTAGTCAGCCACCAATTGTGCATGTTCTCCCACTTAAAAAGATGAGAGGCCTGTAATTTTCATCATAGGTACACGTCAACTATGACAGACAAAATTAGATTTTTTTCCTCCAGAAAATCATATTGTAGGATTTTTAATGAATTTATTTGCAAATTATGGTGGAAAATAAGTATTTGGTCAATAACAAAAGTTTCTCAATACTTTGTTATATAGCCTTTGTTGGCAATGACACAGGTCAAACATTTCTGTAATTCTTCACAAGGTTTTCACACACTGTTGCTGGTATTTTGGCCCATTCTTCCATGCAGATCTCCTCTAGAGCAGTGATGTTTTGGGGCTGTCGCTGGGCAACACGGACTTTCAACTCCCTCCAAAGATTTTCTATGGGGTTGAGATCTGGAGACTGGCTAGGCCACTCCAGGACCTTGATATGTTTCTTACGAAGCCACTCCTTCATTGCCCGGGCAGTGTGTTTGGGATCATTGTCATGCTGAAAGACCCAGCCACGTTTCATCTTCAATGCCCTTGCTGATGGAAGGAGGTTTTTACTAAAAATCTCACAATACATGGCCCCATTCATTCTTTCCTTTACACGGATCAGTCGTCCTGGTCCCTTTGCATGCCCCAAAGCATGATGTTTCCACCCCCATGCTTCACAGTAGGTATGGTGTTCTTTGGATGCAACTCAGCATTCTTTGTCCTCCAAACACGACGAGTTTAGTTTTTACCAAAAAGTTATATTTTGGTTTCATCTGACCATATGACATTCTCCCAATCCTCTTCTGGATCATCCAAATGCACTCTAGCAAACTTCAGACGGGCCTGAACATGTACTGGCTTAAGCAGGGGGACACGTCTGGCACTGCAGGATTTGAGTCCCTGGCGGCGTAGTGTGTTACTGATGGTAGGCTTTGTTACTTTGGTCCCAGCTCTCTGCAGGTCATTCACTAGGTCCCCCCGTTTGGTTCTGGGATTTTTGCTCACCGTTCTTGTGATCCTTTTGAACCCATGGGGTGAAATCTTGCGTGGAGCCCCAGATCGAGGGAGATTATCAGTGGTCTTGTATGTCTTCCATTTCCTAATAATTGCTCCAACAGTTGATTTCTTCAAACCAAGCTGCTTACCTATTGCAGATTCAGTCTTCCCAGCCTGGTGCAGGTCTACAATTTTGTTTCTAGCGTCTTTTGACAGCTCTTTGGTCTTGGCCATAGTGGAGTTTGGAGTGTGACTGTTTGAGGATGTGGACAGGTGTGTTTTATACTGATAACAAGTTCAAACAGGTGCCATTAATACAGGTAACGAGTGGAGGACAGAGGAGCCTCTTAAAGAAGAAGTTACAGGTCTGTGAGAGCCAAAAATCTTGCTTGTTTGTAGGTGACCAAATACTTATTTTCCACCATAATTTGCAAATAAATTCATAAAAAATCATAAAATGTGATTTTCTGGGAAAAAAATCTCAATATGTCTGTCGTAGTTGACGTGTACCTATGATGACAATTACAGGCCTCTCTCATCTTTTTAAGTGGGAGAACTTGCACAATTGGTGGCTGACTAAATACTTTTTCCCCCCGCTGTATGGCATGGCGTAAGCTACAGACAACTAATACAATTGCATTTTATCGATGGCAGTTTGAATGCACAGAGATGCCATGACAAGATCCTGAGGCCCATTAAATACTTATTTCCCTAATTAAAATGCAAATCAATTTATAACATTTTTGACATGCGTTTTTCTGGATTTCTTTGTTGTTATTCTGTCTCTCACTGTTCAAATAAACCTACCATTAAAATTATAGACTGATCATGTCTTTGTCAGTGGGCAAACGTACAAAATCAGCAGGGGATCAAATACTTTTTTCCCTCACTGTACATGGTTTGACACCAGTATTGCCAGCATTTGTTTTATTCACTGGGCTATCTAGAGTGATCAGAGAGTAGACTAAAGAAGTGAAGTAGACAAACTGCCAATGTTTTAAAGTTCTATGAAATGAGTCTGTGTAGTTACTAACCCTTGTGATAGTGAGTGGAGGATGATATGGCTCATAATATTCACTCATTTTTGCCTTCGACTGTTGAATAGCTTTCAGGGCTGACCCCATTTAGTTGACTGGTCAATTGTTTGGTCAATAGATAGGCTGTTGGTCGACCAATATTTTTTTTGTCAAGCAGTGGCAAATATACCAGTCAAAAGTTTGGACACACATTTACATTTACGTCATTTAGCAGACGCTCTTATCCAGAGTGACTTACAAATTGGTGCATTCACCTTATAGCCAGTGGGATAACCACTTTACAATATGTTTTTTTTTTTTTTTTTTTTTGGGGGGGGGGGATTACTTTATCCTATCCCAGGTATTCCTTAAAGAGGTGGGGTTTTCTTAATTTTTACTATTTTCTACATTGTAGAATAATAGTGAAGCCATCTAAACTATGAAATAACACATATGGAGTCATGTAGTAACCAAAAAAGTGTTAAACAAATCAAAATATATTTTAGATGTTAGATTCTTCAAAGTAGCCACCCTTTACCTTGATGACAGCTTTGCACACTCTGGGCATTCTCTCAACCAGCTTCACCTGGAATGCTTTTCCAACAGTCTTGAAGTGTTGTGGAAAATAATCACTATACTTTATTACAAATCAAAATACTTCCAGAGTTTTTGTAGAATTAAGAATGACTTTATTATAATTTCAACAAAGCCGATGCCAGTCTGCAGAGTAGCCCCTCCTCTTCCTGTCTCTCCATCTTATATAGTGCCCTCCACACACCCTAGCTTTAAAACCCCCCCTCTTCAGTTTCCTGCTCTTTTATTGCTCCGCCCACTCCCATTGTCTATGGTGGCGGCTAAATTCGACTTTCATTCAGTTCAGAATCACATAGTACTACAATCAATCACTCCCCTGTCTTGCAAAAACACTCATGTTTAGTTTAAACTCTGTTCAACCCTGGCGCCGAGAGAGACAAAATGCCACAGGCTAGTTTCAGTCTTTGATAAGATAGGACAGCCATGGATTTAAGTAAGAGCAATCAATTAGACCCTAAGTTTGATTCCCACTTTACCCACACACACACAGTGAAATGACCCAATTAAGTTCCTGGCCCAGCAACAAAGAATTCGAACTATGTTCGTGATTAACCCAGTTTTATCTCATAGTCCACTAAAAAATATCCATCAGAAGCAGTTCACACACATGCTGAGCACTTGTTGGCTGCTTTTACTTCACTCTGCGGTCCAACTCATCCCAAACCATCTCAATTGGGGAGGTCGGATGATTGTAGAGGCCAGGTCATCTGATGCAGCCCTTACACAGCCTGGAGGTGTGTTGTGTCATTGTCCTGTTGAAAACAAATGATAATCCCACTATGCCCAAACCAGATGGGATGGCGTATCACTGCAGAATGCTGTGGTAGCCATGCTGGGTAAGTGTGCCTTGAATTCTAAATAAATCACCAGCAAAGCACCATCACACCACCTCCTCCATGCTTCACGGTGGGAACCAAACATGTAGAGATCATCCGTTCACCTACTCTGCGTCTCACAAAGAACCAAAAATCTCAAATTTGGACACATCAGACAAAAGGACAGATTTCCACCAGTCTAATGTCCATTGCTCATGTTGTTTGGCCCAAGCAAGTCTCTTCTACTTGTTGGTGTCCTTTAGTAGTGGTTTCCTTGCAGCAATTTGACCATGAAGGCCTGATTCACGCAGTCTCCTCTGAACAGTTGATGTTGAGATGTGTCGGGTTACTTGAAGTCTGTGAAGCATTTATTTGGGCTGCAATTTCTGAGGCTGGTAACTCTAATGAACTTATCCCCTGCAGCAGAGGTAACTCTGGGTCTTCCTTTCCTGTGGCGGTCCTCATGAGAGCCAGTTTCATCATAGTGCTTGATGGTTTTTGCGAATGCACTTGAAGAAACTTTCAAAGTTCTTCATATTTTCAGGATTGACTGACCTTCATGTCTTAAAGTAATGATGGACTGTTGTTTCTCTTTGCTTATTTGAGCTGTTCTTGCAATAATATGGACTTGGTATTTTACCAAATAGGCCTATCTTCTGGATACCACCCCTAACTTGTCACAACACAACTGATTGGCTCAAGCACATTAAGAAATTCCACAAATACATTTTAAAAAAGATTAAGGTTGCCTACTTTGAAGCATCTCAAATATAAAATATATATTTTGATTTGTTTAACACTTTTTTTGGCTACTACATGATTCCATGTGTTATTTCATAGTTGTGATGTCTTCACTATTATTATACAATGTAGAAAATAGTAACAATAAAGAAAACCCCTGGAATGAGTTTGAATTTGGGAAAATCTGCTATAGTTTAAGTACCGGCACCTCAAATATCTAGTGCTTGAGCTCCTGTTCCTCTTATAGAATGTTAGCTCAACAGTATTGTGGAGCTCCTGCACCTTAATATAAACAGTACCGGCACCCAAAATGAGTATTGGCACCTATTTCAGCCCAAGTCAAGCACTGAATTAGATAATTTAACAAGAAGAAATGTAGTATATTTTCAGAGAATAAAGAAAGTGCCAGAACTGTCAAGACACTAACTTTTTGTGTCTGTTTCTCATTGTTACTACAGGACGACTAGAATTAAATCTGAGGCCGGTAACATCAATAGTGAGGGCAAACCCAGCGAGCCTCTCTCCTTCCACACTGAGTTCAAACATACAGTCAGTGGGTCCTGATTGTGACAGTGGAGCCCAGTTTGCTATGCAGGATCCAGAGATGGCATCAGTGAAGCTGGAAGACTGCAGTCAAACACTGGAGCTGAATGTCAACATTAAAGATGAAGAAGAGGAGGAGAAGATTGGGAAATCTGTTTCTCATGGTAAGAGCAGGTTCTATCTAACTAAGTTTGTGTTATTCGTTCCAACTTCCCACTGTGCATGAAAAGTTGCAGTAGAACTGTTTCATGATGAACTGTTTCAATAAGATGGTATGTTATTCCATGCTACTCAGACTTGCATGGTTTGACACCAATTTTGTCAGCATTTGGTTTATTTACTGGGCTATCTGGAGTGATCAGAGAGTAGACTAAAGAAGTGAAGTAGACAAACTGCCAGTGTTTTAAAGTTCTAGGAAATGAGTCTGTGTAGTGTCTAACCCCTATTATAGTGAGTGGAGGATGTAGCTCAGTTGGTAGAGCATGGCGCTTGCAACGCCAGGGTTGTGGGTTCGTTTCCCACGGGGGGCCAGTATGAAAATGTATGCACTCACTTAACTGTAAGTCGCTCTGGATAAGCGCGTCTGCTAAATGACTAAAATGTAAATATATAATTTTCATGACTGATGAGCATACACTCAATTAGTATTTGGTAGCATTGCCTTTAAATTGTTTAACTTGGATGAAACATTTCGGGTAGCCTTCCACAAGCTTCCCACAATAAGTTGGGTGAATTTTGGCCCATTCCTCCTGACAGACCTGGTGTAACTGAGTCAGGTTTGTAGGCCTCCTTGCTCGCACACACACTTTCAGTTCTGCCCACACATTTTCTACAGGATTGAGGTCAGGGCTTTGTGATGGCCACTCCAATACCTTTACTTTATTGTCCTTAAGCCATTTTGCCACAACTTTGGAAGTATGCTTGGGGTCAAGCTTTAACTTTCTGACTGATGTCTTGAGATGTCGCTTCAATATATCCACATAATCTTCCTTACTCATGATGCCATCTAATATGTGAAGTGCACCAGTCCCTCCTGCTGCAAATACCCCCCTTTTTCCTCCAAACATAACGATGGTCATTATGGCCAAACAGTTCTATTTTAGTTTCATCAGACCAAGGACATTTCTCTAAAAAGTACGATCTCTGTCCCCATGTGCAGTTGCAATCCGTAGTCTGGCTTTTTTATGGCGGTTTTGGAGCAGTGGCTTCTTCCTTGCTGAGCAGCCTATCAGGTTATGTCGATTATAGGACTTGTTTTACTGTGGATATAGATACTTTTGTACCTGTTTCCTCCAGCATCTTCACAAGGTCCCTTGCTATTTTTCTGGGATTGACTTGCACTTTACACACCAAAGTACGTTCATCTCTAGGAGACAGAACGCCTCTCCTTCCTGAGCGATATGACGGCTGCGTGGTCCCATGGTGTTTATACTTGCGTACTATTGTTTGTACAGATGAACGTGGTACCTTCAGGCATTTGGAAATTGCTCCCAAGGATGAACCAGACTTGTGGAGGTCTGCAAAAAAAAAATCTGAGGTCTTGGCTGATTTCTTTTGACTTTCCCATGATGTCAAGCAAAGAGGCACTGAGTTTGAAGGTAGGCCTTGAAATACATCCACAGGTACATCTCCAATTGACTCAAATTATGTCAATTAGCCTATCAGAAGCTTCTAAAGCCATGACGTGCTGTTTAAAAGGCACAGTCAACTTAGTGTATGTAAACTTCTGACCCACTGAAATTGTGATACAGTGAATTATGTGAAATAATCTGTCTTTTGTCGAGGCACAGAACTGCGGGAGGGTACCAAAACATTTCTGCAGCATTGCAGGTCCCCAAGAACACAGTGGCCTCCAGCGTTTTTTTTACACATATATTTATTAGTTCCAAGTAGGACAATCAACAATTACAGAAATACAATTTTTCTCATTATCCAATTGTATTGCAACAATCTCAGGCGGGTGTTTATGGTCTGTATCTGAGCTTTCGAGCATATCATACCCCAGTCCTCTGCTGAAATATTTATTGTATCCACTGAAGTCTCTTACTATCAGAGTTGTCTTCATGAGTAGCTACCATTTTCCAATATAATGATGTAATTTGACCTCTCCCATAACACATATTAACAGAGAGCGTTTCTAAAGTGGTCAAAGTAGGTTGTAGGGCAGATTGTTTTAGACTGGAAAAAATAAAGCTTCTCAATTGTAAGTATTTGAAAAAATAATTGTGGTAAGTTAAATCTTCTCTTTAGTTCTACAAATGACATTAGCCCTTTTTTTTTATTTTTATGTATAAGTCCATTACTTTAACAATACCTTTTCTTCTAAGTTCTTTAAACCCCAAGTCATTTTTACCAGGTATGAAATTGTCATTTCCCCAAATTGGTGTAAAAATGGATAATACAGGGGATTCACCCAGATATTGCTGTACTTCCTGCCATATAGTTGGTGTTTTTAACAAAGGGATTAGTAGTCTTCTTCTTTAGTTTCTTAAAGGGAGCAGAGTACAAATATCCATCCAAAGTGAAGCCTTTTGTGGTTTCTTGGAGAACCAAAACATTGCAGCCCTATGTTGTGCAGCCCAGTAATGCCACTGTAGGTTTGGAAGTTGCATCCCCCCTCTGTCATAGGGCAAATAAAGAAGAGAAAGTCTAAGCCTTGGTTTTCTGTTGCTCCAGATAACATTTGAGAGTATCTTTCAGATATTTTGGGAAAATAAAGGTGGTGGCGCCAGAGGAATTGATTGAAATGGATAAAGAAATTTGGGCAGAATATTCATCTTAATTATATTTATTCTACCAGTAATAGATATAGACAATTATGTCCATCTGTTGATGGATTCTGTTACACTCGTCACCATGGGAACATCATTTGTTGAGCTCAAGGAGCTAAATTCTGGTGTGATTTTAATACCAAGATATGTGAAACCTTGTTCTGTATTCACAAATGGATGCTGTACAATTTGATTCAGTCTCTCTTGCTTGTTTAGGAAAAGGTTTTCAACTTTAATCCCAAAAAACTGACAAGTTATTAATTAAATTGGAGAGGGAAGAACATTATTTAGATCTGTTAGGAATAAGAGGGTATCATCTGCATACAGGGCCACTCAATGTGCAAAATCTATTTTTATTCCTCTAATTGACGGGTGGGCCCTTACTGCAATGGCAAAGGGTTCTATAGCTAAAAGAAGGATGTCCGGCCAGTCCAGGACTCTTTCTCGTGCCCCAGAAAAGCTTAAAAGGTTGTGAAATCAAGTTGTTAGTGGCAACTTCTGCAGTGGGGTTGCTATATCATATCTTAATCCATTTACAGAAGTAGTTCCCAAACCCAAATTTCACATTTTGTTGGGTATTTATCAGGCTTCAGAATAAGATGAAAGCCTCCTTAGAGAGGAGGGGAAGCAACCTTGCTAAAAGGATTCTGCATACAGCTACAGTGGGGAGAAAAAGTATTTGATACACTGCCGATTTTGCAGGTTTTCCTACTTACAAAGCATGTAGAGGTCTGTCATTTTTATCACAGGTACACTTCAACTGTGAGAGACGGAATCTAGAACAAAAATCCAGAAAATCACATTGTATGATTTTTAAGTAATTAATTTGCATTTTATTGCATGACATAAGTATTTGATCACCTACCAACCAGTAAGAATTCCGGCTCTCACAGACCTGTTAGTTTTTCTTGAAGAAGCCCTCCTGTTCTCCACTCATTACCTGTATTAACTGCACCTGTTTGAACTCGTTACCTGTATAAAAGACACCTGTCCACACACTCAATCAAACAGACTCCAACCTCTCCACAATGGCCAAGACCAGAGAGCTGTGTAAGGACATCAGGGATAAAATTGTAGACCTGCACAAGGCTGGGATGGGCTACAGGACAATAGGCAAGCAGCTTGGTGAAAAGGCAACAACTGTTGGCGCAATTATTAGAAAATGGAAGAAGTTCAAGATGACGGTCAATCACCCTCGGTCTGGGGCTCCATGCAAGATCTCACCTCGTGGGGTATCAATGATCATGAGGAAGGTGAGGGATCAGCCCAGAACTACACGGCAGGACCTGGTCAATGACCTGAAGAGAGCTGGGACCACAGTCTCAAAGAAAACCATTAGTAACACACTACGCCGTCATGGATTAAAATCCTGCAGCGCACGCAAGGTCCCCCTGCTCAAGCCAGCACATGTCCAGACCCGTCTGAAGTTTGCCAATGACCATCTGGATGATCCAGAGGAGGAATGGGAGATGGTCATGTGGTCTGATGAGACAAAAATAGAGCTTTTTGGTCTAATCTCCACTCGCCGTGTTTGGAGGAAGAAGGATGAATACAACCCCAAGAACACCATCCCAACCGTGAAGCATGGAGGTGGAAACATCATACTTTGGGGATGCTTTTCTGCAAAGGGGACAGGACGACTGCACCGTATTGAGGGGAGGATGGATGGGGCCATGTATCGCGAGATCTTGGCCAACAACCTCCTTCCCTCAGTAAGAGCATTGAAGATGTGTCGTGGCTGGGTCTTCCAGCATGACAACGACCCGAAACACACAGCCAGGACAACTAAGGAGTGGCTCCGTAAGAAGCATCTCAAGGTCCTGGAATGGCCTAGCCAGTCTCCAGACCTGAACCCAATAGAAAATCTTTGGAGGGAGCTGAAAGTCCGTATTGCCCAGCGACAGCCCCGAAACCTGAAGGATCTGGAGAAGGTCTGTATGGAGGAGTGGGCCAAAATCCCTGCTGCAGTGTGTGCAAACCTGGTCAAGACCTACAGGAAACGTATGATCTCTGTAATTGCAAACAAAGGTTTCTGTACCAAATATTAAGTTCTGCTTTTCTGATGTATCAAATACTTATGTCATGCAATAAAATGCAAATTAATTACTTAAAAATCATACAATGTGATTTTCTGGATTTTTGTTTTAGATTCCGTCTCTCACAGTTGAAGTGTACCTATAAAAAAATGACAGACCTCTGAATGCTTTGTAAGTAGGAAACACTGCTGATTTTGCAGGTTATCAAGTACTTGTTCTCCCCACTGTATATACAGTGCATTGGGAAATTATTCAGACCCCTTGACTTTTTCCACATTTAGGTATGTTACAGCCTTATTCTAAAATAGATTAAGTTGTTTGTTTCCCTCATTAATCTACACACAATACCCCATAATGACAAAGCAAAAACTTGTTTTTATCAATTGTTGCTAACATTTTTTAACCAAATATAATAAAAAATACGAAAATATCACATTTACATAGTATTCAGACCCTTTATTCAGTACTTTGTTTAAGCACCTTTGGCAGCGATTACAGCCTTGAGTCTTCTTTGGTATGACGCTACAAGCTTGGCACACCTGTATTTGGAGAGTTTCTCCCATTCTTCTCTGCAGATCCTCTCAAGCTCTGTCAGATTGGATGGAGAGCGTCGCTGCACAGCTATTTTCTGGTCTCTCCGGAGATGTTAGATCGGGTTGAAGTCCGGGCTCTGGCTGGGTCACTCAAGGACGTTCAGAAACTTGTCCCAAAGCCACTCCTGCGTTGTCTTGGCTGTGTGCTTAGGGTAGTTGTCCTGTTGAAAGGTGAACCTTCGCCCCAGTCTGAGGTCCTGAGTATTCTGGAGCAGGTTTCATCAAGGATCTCTCTGTACTTTGCTCCGTTCATCTTTCCCTCGATCTTGACTAGTGTCATTGTCCCTGCCGCTGAAAAACATCCCCACAGCATGATGCTGACACCACCACGCTTCACCGTAGGGATGGTGCCAGGTTTCCTCCAGATGTGAGGCTTGGGATTCAGGCCAAAGAGTTCAATATTGGTTTCATCAGACCAGAGAATCTTCCTTCTCATGGTCTGAGAGTCTTGAGGTGACTTTTGGCAAACTCCAAGTGGGCTGTCATGTGCCCTTTACTATTCCAAGATGGCGTAGCAGTGCGGTCACGTTCTTTGTTGTGTGTCTGTGTAAATAGCCTGTTTTTTGTATTTTTTGTGTTTTTCGTACATATTTTCCTATCATACTTTTCATCCTTCTACAACATATACTTTCCTGCAAGCCGCCTCACTCAATGTGGAACGGATTCTATTATTGACTTACCTTTATCTGGAATCTCCAGTTGAAACTAGCTAGCCAGCTAACTAGCTACTGGCTATTAGCCATCGTTAGCGGTTTTCACCCAGAACATCGGATTCTACTTCCGGAATAACTGATTCACTGGACATTAACACCGGATCGCAACTAGCTAGCCGCAACCGATTGGATGTTGCTGTTTGGCTGTTCACCACTGCCCCAGAAGCAAGCACCAGTTAGCCGTGAGCTAGCCTTGAGCCAGGCCCATTTCCCGGCTATCTACCTCTATCTACCGGACGGGAGTAGCCAGCTAACTAGCTACTTGCTATTAGCCACCATCAGCGGTTTTTCACCATTGTATGTGGCCTGCACTACCAGCCAGCTCTAGCCTGGACTATTGTCGGCCAGTCTGCACTGTCTACACAGCGTGTTATCGACCCAGAACATCGGTTTTTCTGCCGGAATCACTGAATCACTGGACTTTTAACAACGGATCATCACAGCTAGCTGCAACCAAATTGACGTTGTTGTGGGTAATCAGCCTTGAGCTATCCTAAAGCCAGGCCCATCGCCCGGCTATCTACCTCTCCTTTCAACCGGACGGGACCTCCTAGTGTTGACACGGAGCCCCGCCGATCCAACACGACTGGTCTGCCGACGAAATCATCTGATGTGGTTACAGCAGGCTTCCCGTTACGACGTCGACCACGAAGACCCATCTGCTAGCCCTGGCCCGCTAGCACACGCTAGCCATGGCCTCTTGCTCGCCAGTGCTATAGCAGCCTCCGAACTACCTCCGAACTCTCCTATTGCTGTTCACCGGACCTTATGATAACTCAGCTATACAGCTGATGCCTGCTGGACTGTTCCTTTATACGGTACCGCATCCTGTTTATGTTTAGCCTCAGCCCAAACTTTGTCGCCATTACCAGCTGTTGCCTTAGCTCTCTCGAAAAACACCTGCAATTGCTTTATGCCTCTCTCCCATGTCAATATGCTTTGCTTATTGCTGTTTTGGTTATTTCTTATTGTACTATTTCACTGTAGATCCCCCAGCCCAGCTCAAACTACCTTTTAGATAGCTCCTTTGTCCCACCCCCATACACGCGGAGACCGACTCAATCGGTGCCTCCAGTGATGCTATCTCTTTCATCGTTACCCAACGTTTAGATTTACCTCCACTGTACTCATATCCTTCCATATCCTTGTCTGTACATAATGTCCTGAATCTATTCTACAACGCACGGAAATCTGCCCCTTTTTTTCCTCTGTACTCAACGCACTAGAAGACCAGTACTTAAAGCCTTTAGCCGTATTCTTATTCTACTCCTCATCTGTTCCTCTGGTGATGTAGAGGTTAACCCAGGCCCTGTAGCCCCCAGTATCACTCCTACTCCCCAGGCGTTATCATTTGTTGACTTCTGTCAACGTAAAAGCCTTGGCTTCTTGCACGTTAACATCCAAAGCCTCCTCCCTAAGTTTGAGTTATTCACTGCGTTAGCACACTCCGCCAACCCTGATGTTCTAGCAGTGTCTGAATCCTGGCTTAGGAAGGCCACCAGAAATGTCCATCTCCAACAAAACATTTTCCGTCTCGATAGAACTGCCAAAGGGGGTGGGGTTGCAATCTACTGTAGAGAGAGCCGGCAGAGCTCTATTGTACTATCCAGGTCTGTGCCCAAACAGTTTGAGCTTCTACTTCTAAAAATCAACCTTTCCAGAAATAAGTCTCCCACTGTTGCCGCTTGCTACAGACCCACCTCAGCCCAGAGCTGTGCCCTGGACACCATATGTGAACTGATCGCCCCCCATCTATCCTCAGAGTTCGTACTGCTTGGTGACCTAACTGGAATATGCTTAACACCCCGGCCAACCTACAATCTAAACTAGATGCCCTTAATCTCACACAAATTATCAACGAACCTACCAGGTACAACCCCAAATCTGTAAACATGGGCACCCTCATAGATATCATCCTGACAAATATACCCTCTAAATAGACCTCCGCTGTCTTCAACCAGAATCTCAGCGATTATTGCCTGCGTCCGTAATGGGTCCGCGGTCAAACGACCACTCCTCATCACTGTCAAACGCTCCCTAAAACATTTCAGCGAGCAGGCCTTTCTAATTGACCTGGCCCGGGTATCCTGGATGGATATTGACCTCATTCCGTCAGTAGAGGATGCCTGGTTGTTCTTTAAAAGTGCTTTCCTCTCAATCTTAATTTTTTGAATGGGGCATGCTTATTTATCCTCAGACTTGACTGCCCTTGACTAGCACAAAAACATCCTGTGGCGTACTGCATTAGCATCGAACAGCCCCCGCGATATGCAACTTTTTAGGGAAGTCAGGAACCAATATACACAATCAGTTAGGAAAGCAAAGACAAGCTTTTTCAAACAGAAATCTGCATCCTGTAGCACTAACTCCAAAAAGTTTTGGGACACTGTAAAGTCCATGGAAAATAAGAGCATCTCCTCCCAACTGCCCACTGCACTGAGAATAGGAAACACTGTCACCACAGATACATCTACAATAATCGAGAATTTCAACAAGCATTTTTCTACGGCTGGCCATGCTTTCCACCTGGCTACCACTACCCCGGACACCAGCTCTGCACCCTCCGCTGCAACGTGCCCATGCCCCCTCCCCGCGCTTCTCCTTCACACAAATTCAGACAGCTGATGTTCTGAAAGAGCTGAAAAATATGGACCCCTACAAATCATCTGGGCTAGACAATCTGAACCCTTTCTTTCTCAAATTAGCCGCCGAAATTGTCACAACCCCTATTACTAGCCTGTTCAACCTCTCTTTCGTAACGTCTGAGATCCCCAGAGATTGGACAGCTGCCGCGGTCATCCCCCTCTTCAAAGGGGGTGACACTCTAGATCCAGACTGTTAGACCTATATTCATCCTGCCCTGCTTTTCAAAAGTATTTGAAAGCCAAGTTAACAAACAGATCACCGTCCATTTCGAATCCCACCGTACCTTCTCCGCTATGCAATCCGGTTTCCGAGCTGGTCATGGGTGCACATCAGCCACGCTCAAGATCCTAAACGATATTATAACCGCGATAGATAAGACAGTACTGCGCAGCCATCTTCATCAACCTGGCCAAGGCTTTCGACTCTGTCAACCACCACATTCTTATTGGCAGACTAAATAGCCTTGGTTTCTCTAATGACTGATTCGCCTGCTTCACCAACTACTTCTCAGATAGAGTTCAATGTGTCAAATTGGAGGGCCTGTTGTCTGGACCTCTGGTCTTCTCTATGGGGGTGTCACAGGGTTCAATTCTCGGGCCGACTCTATTCTCTGTGTATATCAATGATGTCGCTCTTGCTGCTGGTGACGCTCGGATCCACCTCTATGCGGACGACACCATTTTGTATACATCTGGCCCTTCATTGGACACTTTGTTAACAAACCTTCAAACGAGCTTCAACGCCATACAACACTCCTTCCGTAGCCTCCAACTGCTCTTAAACACTAGTAATACTAAATGCATGCTCTTCAACCGAATGCTGCTTGCACCCGACTAGAATCACTACTCTCGGCGGGTCTGACCTAGAGTATGTGGACAACTACAAATACCTAGGTGTCTGGTTAGACTGTAAACTATCCTTCCAGACTCACATTAAGTATCTCCATTCAAAAGTTAGATCTAGAATCGGCTTCCTATTTCGCAACAAAGCCTCTTTCACTCATGCTGCCAAACATGCCCTCGTAAAACGGACTATCCTACTGATCCTTGACTTCGGCGATGTCATTTACAAATTAGCCTCCAACACTCTACTCAGCAAATTGGATGTAGTAATCAGTGTTATCCGTTTTGTCACCAAAGCCCCATTTACTACCCAACATTGTGACCTGTACGCTCTTGTTGGCTTGCCCTCACTACATATTCGTCGCCAAACCCACTGGCTCCAGGTCATCTATAAATCACTGCTAGGCAAATCCCCATCTTATCTTAGCTCACTGGTCACCATAGCAACACCCACCCGTAGTCTGCGCTCCAGCAGGTATATCTCACTGGTCATCCCCAAAGCCAACACCTCCTTTGGCCGCCATTCCTTCCAGTTCTCTGCTGCCAATGACTGGAACAAATTGCAAAAATCTCTGAAGCTGGAGGCTCTTATCACCCTCACTAACTTTAAGCATCAGTTGTCAGAGCAGCTTACCGATCACTGCACCTGTACACAGCCATTCTGAAATTAGCCCACCCAACTACCTCATCCCCATATTGTTATTTATTTTGCTAATTTGCACCCCAGTATCTCTATTTGCACATCATCTTTTGCACATCTATCATTCCAGTGTTAATACGGAATTGTAACTATTTTGCACTATGGCCTATTTATTGCCTTATCTCCATAACTTACTACATTTGCACACACTGTATATATATTTTCTGTTGTATTTTTGACTTTATGTTTTGTTTACCCCATATGTAACTCTGTGTTGTTGTTTTTAATCGCACTGCTTTGCTTTATCTTGGCCAGGTCGCAGTTGTAAATGAGAACTTGTTCTCAACTGGCTTACCTGGTTAAATAAAATTACTGAGGAGTGGCTTCCGTCTGGCCACTCTACCATAATGGCCTGATTGGTGGAGTGCTGCAGAGATGGTTGTCCTTTTGGAAGTTTCTCCTATCTCTACCAAGGAACTCTGGAGCTCTGTCAGAGTGACCATCGGCTTCTTGGTCACCTTCTTGACTATCGTCTTTCACCCCCGATTGCTCACTTTGGCCAGGCGGGCAGCTCTAGGAAGAGATGGCATCATGAGGAAGGAAGATTATGTGGATATATTGAAGCGACATCTCAAGACATCAGTCAGGAAGTTAAAGCTTGGTCGCAAATAGGTCTTCCAAATGGACAATTACCACAAGCATACATCCAAAGTTGTGGCAAAATGGCTTAAGGACAACATGTCAAGGTATTGGAGTGGCCATCACAAAGCCCTGACCTCAATCCTATAGAAAATGTGTGGGCAGAACTGAAAAAGCGTGTGCGAGCAAGGAGGCCTACAAACCTGACTCAGTTACACCAGCTCTGTCAGGAGGAATGGGCCAAAATTCACCCAACTTATTGTGGGAAGCTTGTGGAAGGCTACCCGACACGTTTGACCCAAGTTAAACAATTTAAAGGCAATGCTACCAAATACTAATTGAGTGTATGTAAACATCTGACCCACTGGGAATCTGATGAAGGAAATAAAAGCTGAAATAAATCATTCTCTCTACTATTATTCTGACATTTTCACTTAAAATAAAGTGGTGATCCTAACTGACGCAAGACTGGGAATTTTTACTAAGATTAAATATCAGGAATTGTGTAATACTGAGTTTAAATGTATTTGGCTAAGGTGTATGTACACTTCCGTCTTCAACTGTACATTGTGTAGTGTGTACTTTGTAATGTTAATTATTTGTTGTCAATTCTTAGCTACCTGATCTATAAAAATGAGATCAGTGTTTGACTTGGACAGAAGCTCACCAGAGCTGAATATCAGCACCTGAAATGTCTACTGCTTGAGCTCATGTTCCTCTTATAGAATATTAGCTCAAAGGTATTGTGGGGCTCCTGCACCTAAATATATACCGTACCGGCACCCAAAATTAGTACTTTTTCAGTCAAACACTGAATTAGATGATTGAAAAATACAAAATATTTTTAGAGAATAAAGAATGTGCCTGAATTGTCAAGACAATAACTTTTGTTTCCGTTTCTCTTTATTACTACTTGCCAACTCAGGTATAAGTCCGGTAATATCAACAGTGAGGACAAACCCAGCCTGCCCCTCTCCTTCCACACTGAGTCCAAACCTACAGTCACTGGGTCCTGATTGTGACAGTGGAGCCCAGTTTGCACTGCAGGATCCAGAGATGGCATCAGTGAAGCTGGAAGACTGCAGTCAAACACTGGAGCTGAATGTCAACATTAAAGATGAAGAAGAGGAGGAGAAGATTGGGAAATCTGTTTCTCATGGTAAGAGCAGGTTCTATCTAATTAAGTTTGTTTTGTTCCAACTTCTCACTGTGCATGAAAAGTTGCTGTTGAACTGTTTCATGATGATCTGTTTGTATGAAAAGGTAGATGTTATTTTGTGCTACTGAGACTAGCATGGTTTGACACCAGTATTGCCAGCATGTGTTTTATTCACTATCTGGAGTGATCAGAGAGTAGACTAAAGAAGTGAAGTAGACAAACTGCCAGTGTTTTAAGTTCTATGAAATTAGTCTGTGTAGTTACTAACCATTGTGATAGTGAGTGGAGGATGATATGGCTCATGAATTTCACAACTTTTGCCCCCCGATGCTGGGCCAATTGTGTGCCGCCCTATGGGACTCCCAATCATGGCCGGTTGTGATACAGCCTGGAATCGAACCAGGGGGTCTGTAGTGACGCCTCAAGCACTGAGATGCAGTGCCTTAGAACGCTGCGCCACCCGGTACAGCCAGAATAGGACTGGTTCCTCTCCATGTTTCTCCCTAGGTTCCTGCTTTATACTGAGTTTTTAGTAGCCACTGTGCTTCTACATCTGCATTGCTTGATCTTTCATGATTTTAGGAAGTGTTTCTGTAAAGCACTTTGTGACTTTGCGGATGTAAAAAGGGCTTCAAAAAATAAATGTGATTGACATGTACATTACCAGTCAAAGGTTTGGACACACCTACTCATTCAAGGGTTTATCTTTATTTTGACTATTTCCTACATCCTACATTGTGTAATAGTAGTGAAGACATCAAAGCTATTCAACAACACATATGGAATCGTTTAGTAACCAAAAAAGTGTTAAACATATCAAAATATATTTTATACTTTAAGTTCTTCTAAGTAGCCACCCTTTGCCTTGATTACATCTTTGCACACTCTTGGTATTCTCTCAACCATCTTCATGAGGTAGTCACCTGGAATGCCTTATCAAAAGTTCATTTGTGCAATTTCTTTCATTATTAATGCATTTGAGCCAATTAGGTGTGTTGTGACAAGGTAGGGGTGGTATACAGAAGATAGCCCTATTTGGTAAAATACCAAGTCCATATTATGGCAAGAACAGCTCAAATAATCAAAGAGAAACGACAGTCCATTATTACTTTAAGACATGAAGGTCAGTCGATCCGTAAAATTTCAAGAACTTTTCAAGTTTATTCAAGGGCTGTCGCAAAAACCATCAAGCGCTATAATGAAACAGCCTCTCACGAGGACCGCCACAGGAAAGGAAGACCAAGTTACCTCTGCTGCAGGGGATAAGTTCATTAGAGTTACCAGCCTCAAAAATTGCAGCCCAAATAAATTATTCAGAGTTCAAGGAACAGACACATCTCAACATCAACTGTTCAGAGGAGACCGTGTGAATCAGGCCTTCAAGGTTGAATTGCTGAAAAGAAACCACTACTGAAGGACACCAATAATAAGAAGAGACTTACTTGGACAAAGAAACATGAGCAATGGACATTAGATTGGTCTGAGGAGTCCAAATGTCCGATTTTTGGTTCCAACTGCCGTGTCTTTGTGAGACACAGAGTTGGTGAACGGATGAACTCTGCATGTGTAGTTCCCACAGTGAAGCATGGAGGAGGATGTGTGATGGTGTGGGGGTGCTTTGCTGGTGACACTGTCTGTGATATTTTTAGAATTCAAGGCACACTTAACCAGTATGGCTACCACATCATTCTGCAGTGATACGCCATCCCATCTGGTTTGCGCTTAGTGGGACAATGACCCAACACACCTACAGGCTATGTAATGGCTATTTGACCAAGAAGGAGAGTGATGGAGTGCTGCATCAGATGACCTGGCCTCCACAATCATCTGACCTCAACCCAATTCAGATGATTTGGGATGAGTTGGACCACAGAGTGAAGGAAAAGCAGCCAACAAGTGCTCAGCATATGTGGGAACTCCTTCAAGACTGTAGGAAAAGAATTCCAGGTGAAGTTGATTGAGAGAATACCAAGAGTGTGGAAAGCTGTCAAGGCAAAGGGTGGCTACTTTGAAGAATCTAAAATATAACATTTTGATTTGGTTAACACTTTTTTTGGTTACTACATGATTCCATATGTGGAATGATTCCATCCATTCCAATGTGTTATTTTATAGTTTAGATGTCTTCACTATTATTCTACAAGGTAGAAAATAGTAAAAAATAAAGAAAAACCCTTGAATTAGTAGGTGTCAACTTATGACTGGTACTGTATATTACACCAACTGACTGGTTCTTCTGATGTTGTTCCAACAGGAGACCATGTTGAGACATTCTCTACATCCAGAGAGCAACAGCAGGAAGATCACAGAGCTAAGAGGTCTCACCACTGCCCACATTGTGAGGAGATTTTCCCAATTCTATCAAAGTTAAAAATACACCTACAAATACACACAGGAGAGAATCTGTATTCATGTACTGAATGTCGAAAGAGATTCACATCATCACAATCTCTGACAGTTCATCAGAGAGTGCACACAGGAGAAAAGCCTTACTTCTGCTCTGACTGTGGGGTGAGTTTCTCTCGACTGGGCCACTTAAAACTACATGAACTTATACATACAGGAGAAAAGCCTTACTCCTGCTCTGACTGTGTAAAATGCTTTACAACATCAACTAAGCTAAAATGTCATCAGAGAACACACACAGGAGAGAAGCCTTACTTCTGCGCTGACTGTGGGGTGAGTTTCTCTCAACTGGGCCACTTAAAACGACATGAACGTATACACACAGGAGAGAAGCCCTACTCGTGCTCTGACTGTGTAAAATGCTTTACAACATCAACTAAGCTAAAATGTCATCAGAGAACACACACAGGAGAGAAGCCTTACTTCTGCGCTGACTGTGGGGTGAGTTTCTCTCAACTGGGCCACTTAAAACGACATGAACGTATACACACAGGAGAGAAGCCTTACTTCTGCTCTGACTGTGGGGTGAGTTTCTCTCAACTGGCGGATTTAAAAATACATGAACGTATACACACAGGAGAGAAGCCTTATTTCTGCTCTGACTGTGGGGTGAGTTTCTCTCGACTGGGCCACTTAAAACTACATGAACTTATACATACAGGAGAGAAGCCTTATTTCTGCTCTGACTGTGTAAAATGCTTTACAACATCAACTAAGCTAAAATGTCATCAGAGAACACACACAGGAGAGAAGCCTTACTTCTGCGCTGACTGTGGGGTGAGTTTCTCTCAACTGGGCCACTTAAAACGACATGAACGTATACATACAGGAGAGAAGCCCTACTCGTGCTCTGACTGTGTAAAATGCTTTACAACATCAACTAAGCTAAAATGTCATCAGAGAACACACACAGGAGAGAAGCCTTACTTCTGCTCTGACTGTGGGGTGAGTTTCTCTCAACTGGCGGATTTAAAAATACATGAACTTATACACACAGGAGAGAAGCCTTACTCCTGCTCTGACTGTGGGGTGAGTTTCTCTCTACAGGGCAACTTAAAACGACATGAACGTATACACACAGGAGAGAAGCCTTACGCCTGCTCTGACTGTGTCAAATGCTTTACTACATCAGCTGAGCTAAAAGTTCATCAGAGAACACACACAGGAGAGAAGCCTTACTCCTGCTCGGACTGTGGGGCGAGTTTCTCTCGACTGGGCAACTTAAAACAACACAAACATATACACACAGGAGAGAAGCCTTAATACTGCTCTGACTGTGGAAAATGTTATAAAACATCAGTTGAGCTAAAAGGTCATCAGAGAACACACACAGGAGAAAAGCCTCATCAGTTGTCTCAGACCAGTTAAGATTAAAGTCACTTCATTCTCACCTCAGAAAGGAAGTGGTAACAGTGAATTTGATAACATTAAGAAAGAGTAACACTCTATTGTAATCCTATTGTTTCTCACTGTGAGAGAACTGTTCAGAGGAAAGGGAACGTTATAGAATGTTAGCCTGTCTTGACTTTACTGATCAGTGTTCACCTTGTCAGTTTTGGTGTGTTTTGTTATCTTCTACTGTAAAGATATTGAGATGACCTTGGATTTGCCCTTAGGGTTGAATACACTCAGTGAGGTCTGATAGATGACTGGGTGGTACTGCTTTCCTCTGCAGTTTTCTGTGGGAATGAGCTAGTTTGGACACTCATCGGTACAACACAAGACATGCAGCAAGAGGTTTCTTCACAGTCCCCAGGTCCAGAACAGACGCTGGGAAACACACAGTATTAAATAGAGCCATGACTACATGGAACTCTCTTGCAGGTAACTCAAACTAGCAATAAGACAAGATTCAAAAAAACATTAAAATAAACCTTATGGCACATTACAAAAATAACAACAGGAACTTTTAGCTCAGCTGATGTTGTGAAGCATTTTACACATCTCATATGTATATACTGTATTCTATAATATTCTACTGTATCTTAGTCCATGTCGCTCTGTCATTGGTTGTCTATATATGTATATACTGTATTCTATAATATTCTACTGTATCTTAGTCCATGCCGCTCTGTCATTGGTTGTCCATATATGTATATACTGTATTCTATAATATTCTACTGTATCTTAGTCCATGTCGCTCTGTCATTGCTTGTCCATATTCAGTTGAAGTCGGAAGTTTACATACAGTTAGGTTGGAGTCATTAAAACTCGTTTTTCAACCACTCCACAAATTTCTTTTTAACAAACTATAGTTTTGGCAAGTCGGTTAGGACATCTACTTTGTATGTGACACAAGTCATTTTTCCAACAATTGTTTACAGATAGATTATTTCACTTATAATTCACTGTATCACAATTCCAGTGGGTCAAAAGTTTACATACACTAAGTTGACTGTGCCTTTAAACAGCTTGGAAAATTCCAGAAAATGATGTCATGGCTTTAGAAGCTTCTGATAGGCTAATTGACATAATTTGAGTCAATAGGAGGTGTACCTGTGGATGTATTTAAAGGTCTACCTTCAAACTCAATGCCTTTTTGCTTGACATCATGGGAAAATGAAAAGAAATCAGCCAAGACCTCAGAAGAAAATGTGTAGACCTCTACAAGTCTGATTCATCCTTGGGAGCAATTTCCAAACGCCTGAAGGTACCACGTTCATCTGTACAAACAATAGTACTAAAGTATAAACACCATGGGACCACGCAGACGTCATACCGCTCAGGAAGGAGATGCGTTCTGTCTCCTAGAGATGAATGTACTTTGGTGCAAATCAATCCCAGAACAACAGCAAAGGACCTTGTGAAGATGCTGGAGGAAACGGGTACAAAAGTGTCTATATCCACAGTAAAATGAGTCTTATATCGACATAACCTGAAAGGCCGCTCAGCAAGGAAGAAGCCACTGCTCCAAAACCGCCATAAAAAAGCCAGACTACGGTTTGCAATTGCACATGGGGACAAAGATCATACTTTTTTTGAGAAATGTCCTCTGGTCTGATGAAACAAAAATAGAACTGTTTGGCCATAATGACCATTGTTATGTTTGAAGGAAAATAATGTTATGTTTGCAAGCAGAAGAACACCATCCCAACCGTGAAGCACGGGGGTGGCAGCATCATGCTGTCGGGGTGCTTTGCTGCAGGAGGGATTGGTGCACTTCACAAAATAGATGGCATCATGAGGAAGGAACATTATGTGGATATATTGAAGCAACATCTCAAGACATCAGTCAGGAAGTTAAAGGTTGGTCGCAAATGGGTCTTCCAAATGGACAATGACCCCAAGCATACTTCCAAGTTGTGGCAAAATGGCTTAAGGACAACAAAGTCAAGGTATTGGAGTCGCCATCACAAAGCCCAGACCTCAATCCTATAGAACATTTGTGGGCAGAACTGAAAAAGCGTGTGCGAGCAAGGAGGCCTACAAACCTGACTCAGTTACACCAGCTCTGTCAGGAGGAATGGGCCAAAATTCACCCAACTTATTGTGGGAAGCTTGTGGAAGGCTACCCGACACGTTTGACCCAAGTTAAACAATTTAAAGGCAATGCTACCAAATACTAATTGAGAGTATGTAAACTTCTGACCCACTGCGAATGTGATTAAATAAATAAAAGCTGAAATAAATCATTGTCTCTACTATTATTCTGACATTTCACATTCTTAAAATAAAGTGGTGATCCTAACTGACCTAAGACAGGGAATTTTTACTAGGATTAAATGTCAGGAATTGTGAAAACTGAGTTTAAATGTATTTGGCTAAGGTGTATGTAAATGAGGTATTATTGTTTTTAATAAATGTGAAAACATTTCTAAGAACCTGTGTTTGCTGTTGAGGATGATATGGCTCATAATTTGCATGACTTTTGTCCCTTTTTAGCTTTCGACTCATACCAACTTTTAGAATAGTTCCCCCCCCCCCCCCTTTTGTATTGTACAGCCTACTGATATGAAAACATATGTCACCTGGTACAGCCAGAAGAGGACTGGCCACCCCTTTGAGCCTGGTTCCTCTCTATGTTTCTCCCTGGGTTCCTGCTTCATAAGGAGTTTTTAGTAGCCACTATGTTGTCTCTCCTGGCTATCATAAGATGAATGCACTAACTGTGGGTCTCTCTGGATGGGAGCATCTGCAACATGACTAAATTGTAAATGTAGTGCTTGATGATGTATTTGATGTATTTTTTGTGTTTCCTGTTTGTACCCCAGGAAGAGTAGCCGCTGGGGATCCTAATAAAATACTACATTGTACTGAATGTATCAGATAGAGATGATGTGATGATCAGTTTTCACCATTAGTCTTTTTTTGGATCATTTATGAATGTGTTTCTATTGGATATAGTAGTAAAGGCCAAATTCATTTTTAAATATATATTTTTATAACTAAAGGGGTCCTAAAATTCAAAATCAAAGGGAGTGTTCTAGAATGTTAGCATCTCTTTACTTTACTGATCAGTGTTCACCTGGTCAGTTTTGGTGTGTTTTGTTTGCTTCTACTGTAATGATATTGAGAACCTTGGATTTGCCTTTAAGGTTGAATATCCTATTTGAGGCGTCTCACAATGGAGTCTGATGGTTGACTGGGTGGTACTGCTTCCCTCTGCAGTTTTCTGTGGGAATGAGCTAGTAGACACAACATACACTGAGTGTACAAAACATTAAGGACACCTGCTCTTTCCATGACATAGACTGACCAGGTGAACCCAGGTGAAAGCTATGATCCTTAATGATGTAGTTGTGGTGTATTTATAATGGATCCCCATTGGCTTTCAGCAGAAAACAAGAAACTGCAGTTGCAGTGGGCTAAGGAATGAAAACACTGGACACTGGAGAATTTGAAAAACATTGCCTGGTCTGATGAATCCCGGTTCCTGGTGTTTCATGCTGATGGGAGGACTAAGGAATGGAGGAAACCACGAGTACATGCATCCATGCTGTGTGTCAGTGTTTCAGGCTGGTGGTGATGGTGTGTTTTCATGGCACATATTGGTTCTCTTGATAAAAGTAGAGCAACATTTGAATGCCACAGGATATCTAAACATCATTGCCAATCAGGTGCATCCCTTCATGGCAGCAGTGTATCCATCTGCAAAATATATTTTTTCAGCAGGATTATGCCCCATGCAACAAGCCTTGTCCAGGAATGGTTCCAAGAACATGACAGTGAATTCCGCTAACTGCAGTGGCCTGCCTAGTCACCAGATCTCAATCCAATTGTGCATCTGTGGGAGGAGATGGAATGAGCTATTCGGGGTAGAGATCCACTCCCAGCCAACTTGACAGAACTGTGGGAAGCATTGCAGTCAACATGGACCAGCATCCCTTTGGAACGCTCTACACACCTTGGACAGTCCATGCCCCTACGAATTGAGACTGTTCTGAGGACAATGGGGTGTGCAACTCAATATTAGGCAGGTGTTCCTAATGTTTTGTACACTCAGTGTACATCAGATAAAGATGGTGTGATGATCAGTTTTCAGCATTAGTTTGGATGGATTATTTTATATTACTAAACAACTTTTGTTTAATGATAAACAGGCTATGAATTGACTACTTGTGTTTTGTAAATTGTCTTTTAAAACTAGATTCATTATTTTATTAATTGATTATGAATGTATTTGAATAACTGTATTGAAGTTAATTGATCTGGCGTGTTGGGCCAGTAACTGAAAGGTCGCTGGTTTGAATCCCGAGCCAACTAGGTGAAAATCTGTCGTTGTGCCCTTGATCAAGGCAATTAACCTCTATTGGTCCTATAAGTCGCTCTGGATAAGAGCATCTGCTAAATGACGAAAAATAATGTTTGTACATGAATTTATGCTGGGCAACTTCTTCTCTTGTGTATAATTAAATGAAACAAACAGTTTTAAGTGAAATATTTAGTGTCTATTTCAATCTTCTACCAACCATCCCTATGCCTGGTGTAGGCCTAGAAACATAGAGAGAAGATACGGCCAGATCTGTCACAGCCCGGAAGTAAAGCCGCACTGGGAGACACATTTGAAATGGAATACATTGACTACATGCAGCAGGGTGGAAAAAAATCACAATTTAAATGTATTGTCGGAAGGGCTGTGGTCAGTATTCATGTAATACATTAAATGTATACATCAGACGGTATTGGGGAGCTATTTCATAGGGTTTTCACAAGTACATTATTTTCCCATTTCAATCTTATACCAACCAGATTTAATTTACAATATAGGGGGGTTGGCAACTAGGTTTGGCCTCAAGGCAATGTGTTGCTGAGCTTGTAGCTAGTCTGCGGGCCAGAACATAATTAGCCTATTAACAAATAGCCTATAGCTGCCCAATTCATAGTCCTACACAGTGAAGCTACACTACACATTTAACACGTGGTTAGTGGGCTAATCAATTCAATGACCATAACATAATAATGGGCTAATTATGGATGACTAGACTGAAGAGCCAAGAAGAGACGAAGCACGAAGACTTAGGACGAAAACGCCGTTGATATTCCAGTCATCAACGTCGTCTAAATGAGCACACCGGGAGAATTTCCACCCCCAAAAGCTATTTTCAGAGCTCAGTGCAGATGCACTTCCATGGCGGCCGGTGACCACCATGACTTATGTTTCTTGTGTTTGGGATCCCAGCATGCCAAGGAAGGCGTCTGCAGTCCCCCGAATTGCGCCTCCTGCGCCCTCCTTTCTTTAAAGGAGAGGAAGCAGCGTTGGGCGTTTTTCAGGGAGGACATCCCCCTTGAGGATGTGTTGTCGATACTAGCCTCTGCTTCAGAGGCGTCGTCCGACGGCGCAGACTCGGGGGAAGATGGGGATTTTGAGGAAGGGTCTGGCATTCCAATGGAACAGTCGGACCCCGTCCCTCATACTTTCAAGCCCCCCTTTCCTTTGGAGAGCGAGAGGGCTTGTAGTCCTTATAGCGAAGGGGATACGAGCTCTGAGAGATCAGAAGCTCTCTCTTTCGCTGCAGCCTCTCTGAGAGCGGATTTTCCGGGTCTGATTGAGAGAGCTGCTCAATGGCTGGCAATAGAGCTGCCCCCTCTTCCCTCCGCACCGGAGGTTGATATGATGGAGGGCGGTCCTTATTCCAGGCCAAGGAAGGCGGCAGAGCCAGTGGCTCCTGCCATGCCTTCTTTGGCTAGGTACGTTGGAGGCTCGTGGGAGGCACCTTTAGCGGCGCGTTCACCTGTAAAAGCTTATCTCCCATTCACGAGAGTGGAAGGAAGGCTTCAGGGTCAGGGAATCCCCAGGTTAGAGAGCGCCATGGCGGCGTATCTCGTACCGGGTTCGAGCCCTTGGCCCTCTTCCAAGAAGGCCACGTTGCCATCCCAGAAGGACCGACTCACAGCGTCGCTGTTAGAGAAGTCTTTTGGGTTGGGAGCCCAAGCTGTAGCAGCAGCTAACAACATTGCCCTCTTGGCGGCCTCTCTGTCCCGTTTAACCACGGGTAAGACAGAGATGGCACCGGAGGAGGCGTTCAGAATTTCTGGCGCCATACTCCACCTTACAAAGGCGTCCGCAGTCTGCGCGGGGAGATCCATGGCCACTTCGGTGGTCGGGGAACGACACCTCTGGTTGTCTTTGACTTCCATGAAAGAGGCAGACAGGACGTCTCTCTTGAACGCCCCCCTCTCTGACGACGGCCTCTTTGGGGTCGCAGTCAGAGGCGACGGAGCGTTTTTCGAAGTTGGAGGAGGAGAAGAAGCAGTTGGCCAAGCACCTGCCGTTGGCAGGACGACTCGGCCCCCCTCCTCCCCAAAGGCCATCTACCTCCGCCCCTCTAAGTAGACCGGGGTCTACGACGAGGCGGCGTAATCGGCGTCATCCGGCGGCCACGAGCAGCAACGGAGCGGGCTCGGCCCTCCCAGCAGCTACGGTAGCCCCACTACAGCTGGCGAGGGAGGTGACGAGGACGCCGACCTGGCCCTCCAAGGGAGGCAAGAGGAGGCGTACGTGACGGGACGCGGGGGAGAGGATGGAGGACGCATCGATGGTGTCCAACATGCCCACTGTTCTCCCCCACCCTTCGGTTGAAGGGACGGGTGCTGATGTAAATGCTTTTGTTGATGTGTTTAATAAAGAGTTGGCTCCACCTGACTTTGTCAAAAAAGAGCCTCTTTTCCATAATACGTCCGAGAGCGTTCAAATCTCACCCTCTCTTCCTTACCACTCTAAGAGCCGTTCAGCCCACCGGGGGTGCGTTGCTGAACAGGCACTAAGAGTAGGTATCCAGAAGACCTCAATCAGGTCGTCACATCACACTTCACGTATAAGAAGTGCTTTACATAGAAGGCAGCAGTCCCGGTCAGATTCTGACATGAGGACGCAGCCGCTATTTGGGGATGGCGCACTAGTACAGACTAAGGTCTCCACTAGTACGAGCCAGACCCATGCTGCGTTCACGGAGGGCCCGATTACCGCGGTCACCAAGGTGCCCAGAGTATCGCCGCCCCCAGGCATTGTAACACAGCAGCTATCTGGGGACGGCGCATTATCGCAGACCAAGGTCTCGGTTAATGCGATTCAGACCCATGCTACGTTCACGGAGGGCAGGATTACTAGCGTTATGGGTATAACCAAAGTATCAGCTCCCCTGACAGAACGAGCCAGTACTCACCACACTGAGCGTGAATCAACCCACCAGGGGTGCAGAGTTGAACACACACAGAAGGTGAAAGTTAAGAAGGAATCAAGGCACTGCCTTGTTTTACCTCATAGAGACCTCATACTACAGACTTCTAGGAGTACTGTAGTGAAGGGCTCTGATAGCGAATTGCAGTCACCTAAGATGACGCAATCGCTTGCTGGGGATGGTGCCCTGCCGCAGGCTGCGGCCTCGGTCAGTGCAATTCAGACCCGCGATGCGTTCAAGGAGGGCAGGAATACGACGGTTACGGGTTTAACCGACGTCCCTACTCCTCTTTCTTTCTCAGAACGCATTTCCTCTCCCTTTTACGGGAGGCCCACCTTGGGCTGTTCCACCACTTCAATGTTGGGGAACAGTGGCTGTAAGGGCCATAGAGGAATACAGGTCCTTCCTACTGGATGCACCACAGCTTCGCGCCCAGCCACTTTCTCTACATTGCTGGCAGTGGCGAAGAAGCTGCACCCTCTCACGCTGGCTAGAACAGACGTTGCAGAAGGGTTATGCTCTCCAATTCCACCGGACCCCACCCCCGTTCAGGGGAGTGGTGGAGACGGTGATGAAAACGCCAGACAAAGTGGCCGCTCTGATGACAGAGATTACAGAACTTTTGGCGAAGGAGGCGGTGACAGTAGTTCCCCGGGAGCAAAGGAACAAAGGGCTATATTCGCCTTATTTCCTAGTGCCCAAAAAGACGGGGGGAGTGAGGCCGATTTTGGATTTACGCATTCTCAACGAGAGCATAACCAAACGGCCCTTCCGAATGCTAACGACAAAACGTCTGCTGGAATGTGTCCAGAGAGGGGACTTTTGTACGAGCATAGACCTAAAGGATGCGTACTTTCATGTGCCGGTTCAGCCGCGTCACAGGAAGTTTCTGCGGTTCGCCTTTCAAGGGGTGGCGTACGAATACACGAGGATGCCATTTGGGTACGCCCTGGCACCTCGCACATTTTCCAAGTGTGTGGAGGCGGCATTGGAACCGTTGCGTCGTCAGGGAATATGGCTACTAGCCTACCTGGACGACCTACTGGTTCTCGTCCCGTCAGCAGAGCTGGCGATCACTCACACAACACAGACAGTGATGCATCTCACAAGTCTGGGGTTCGCTGTGAATTGGAAAAAGAGCGCGCCCTAGCCCACTCATCAGATTGTCTACCTGGGGATACAGCTAGACACTGTGAGGATGAGGGCTCGAATTTCGGACCCCCAAAGGGTAGCCTTGTTGCTAGCCCTAAGGAAGTGTCGTCCGAATCACACGGTGACGGCGCTGTCGATCATGTCACTTTTGGGTCTCATGTCGTCAGCCCACTCTGTGGTTCCGCTGGGACTCCTGCACATGCGCAGGACGCAGCGATGGTTCGCCCAACCAAGACTAGACCCATTGCGTCAACGTCATTGGTTGGTGGTGGTTCCCCTCTCGCTCAGTGCAGACCTAAACTATTGGAGAAACTTGCGCGTTCTCACGCACGGAGTCCCGATAGGAAATTGTCCTCTCACATCCCATTATTCACGGATGCGTCCCTGACGGGATGGGGAGGGACATGTCAGACACAAGCGATAGGAGGTGTGTGGCCTCAATCAGGTCGTCACATCAACCTCCTGGAGTTGGAAACAGTTCGACTGGTTCTGACCCACTTCGCGTCTACCCTTCGGGGTCGCGATGTGCTGGTCTGGTCAGACAACCGGACCACAGTAGCCCACATAAATCGCCAGGGTGGAGTCAGGTCTCCTGCTCTCCATCGGGCGGCAGAGGAATTGTGGCTGTGGGCTCAAGAGCACCTTCGCTCATTGAGAGCAGCACACATTCCGGGCTACTTGAACATAGGAGCAGACCTCATGTCAAGAGGGGGTCCTCGAGACGACGAGTGGTGTCTGCATCCAGACATTGTTCTCCAGATTTGGGAACAATTCGGGAGAGCCGAGGTGGACCTATTCGCGTCACGCGTGAACGCGCAATGTCCTCTGTGGTTCTCTCTGAGGGAACAGGACGAACCGCCACTGGGAAGGGACGCCTTTGCGCACCAACCGTGGCCGAGAGTTCTCCTGTATGCATTCTGGGAGGTAATGCCTTCTTCAGCACAATGGATTTGACGTCAGGGTATTACAACGTGCCCCTGCATGAAGAGGACAAGAAATACACTGCCTTTTCCTCCCCTTTAGGTCTGCACGAGTACAATCGGTTACCTCAGGGCCTCTGCAACAGCCCGGCTACTTTTATGAGAATGATGCTGACCATCTTTGGTGACCAAAAACGTTCTAAGTCTCCTTTGTTACTTGGATGATCTGATGGTTTTTGCTAAGACGGAGGAAGAGAGTCTGCAGAGACTTGAGATGGTTTTTCAGCGGTTGCAGGAGCACAACCTTAAATTGTCTCCATCTAAGTGCAAGTTTCTGAGGAGGTCTGTAAAGTTTTTGGGCCACATCATTTCTCAGGAGGGTGTAGCCACTGACCCTGCTAAAGTTCAAACCATTTTGAATGTGACTGAGAGTGAAGCTGAGAGTGAAGCTGATGGTGTCACACCGTCTCCTATCAAAATAGGTTATTTCCTTGGTATGGTAGTATACTATCAGCACTACATTGAGAATTGTTCCATGGTTGCTAGGCCATTGTTTCAGCTAACTACAGGTCAGAAGAAGCCTAGGAGAGGCAAGGGTAGGAAGAGTGATGTATGCACTCATAATGATGTATGCACTCACTAACTGTAAGTCGCTCTGGATAAGAGCGTCTGCTAAATGACTAAAAATGTAAAATAAAAATGATATCCAGTACATACAGTGGGGAGAACAAGTATTTGATACACTGCCGATTTTGCAGGTTTTCCTACTTACAAAGCATGTAGAGGTCTGTAATTTTTATCATACGTACACTTCAACTGCGAGAGACGGAATGTAAAACAAAAATCCAGAAAATCACATTGTATGATTTTTAAGTAATTAATTTGCATTTTATTGCATGACATAAGTATTTGATACATCAGAAAAGCAGAACTTATTATTTGGTACAGAAACCTTTGTTTGCAATTACAGAGATCATACGTTTCCTGTAGGTCTTGACCAGGTTTGCACACACTGCAGCAGGGATTTTTGCCCGCTCCTCCATACAGACCTTCTCCAGATCCTTCAGGTTTCGGGGCTGAGATCCCCAAAGCCTACAAGAATTCTGATAGTGAAACTCCACTCAGCTGGGATGGTGCTGTGCCTGATGTTGTTAACTTGGTTGAAGATGCTTTGTCAGTCTGGTCTGTGACAATCTACCAGGATTCTGATCAGTCGTCTGACACTACTAGTGTTGAGTCGGAAATTGAAAGTGTGCTGGCTCCGGATATGCTGATCTGTAGTACTCCCCAACCTGAGGTTAGACCTTTGAGCACGGTTGGTGCTGTCCGTGACATTCCTGCTAGGTTTTTGGGTGAGGGTGTTCGGACTAGACTAGGTAGATTTATTAATCCAGTGAATAGGCTAATCCAAACTATGTCTACACAGGAAATGAAACAATTCTTGGTTTCTCAGTGACGGTAGGATATTGCCTACCTTTTCTTTTGTTGTGTGTATGTGGTAATCTAAGTGGGTCTTAGAGTGATTTGTGGGTTTGTCTAATATTTTTGACAATTCATGTAACTTTGTGTGTAGTTCATCAGCATAAAATGTATTTGGCATTTTTTGTATAGGGTTGAATAAGGGATTAGCTACCTCTTATTTTTCCTAATCCTTCACGGGATAGCTTTCCAGCTGATCAACCATTTGTGGGTCTAGAATTAAGGGACTACACTGGGTTACTCTGTCGCCCTGTGGGTGTGAAATGTTTTTTTTCTTTCTTTGCTTTGTTACCTTCGAGGTAATGTGTTTTGTTTTGTGTTTATAATCTAGTGTAAAACAGTAGGGGTGAATGTAGTAGTGTTATGTTGTTCCCCTAGATTATGCACCAAGTTGCACACAAGGACAGTTCAACTAGGCCAGGTCAAGAGGGGATGTTAATAAGTTAATAATAATAATAATAATAATAATTCAATGTGGTTTTTATTTAATTACAGCTGCATAGCTAATGTAATTTTTTGGTGTACAAACATTTTTATATATCTATATTGTAAATACACCTAATTGTAAAAGTTTTGTATATTTTGGTTTGGTCCATCACGGGTTATCTGTATTTATGTACCCTCTTATTGTTCTCTTTTGCCTGACCTTCAACTAGCAAGGTATGTTGTCCTTGGCGCCGTAATTTGTCAATATAAAACTGTGGTAAAGTTACACAAAGTGCTGTTACGCAACTACAGGTTTTGTTACAATGTGGACAATATAAAGATGTATGTTAACAACTTTCACCGAGCTCGCTAATTAGGGTACCTATTGTAACTCGGGAGTATTTGGGTCAGTGTTTGAGTGAGTTTCTAATTGCTCACGCAGGTGCCCGAGAGCTGTGGCTGCACCAAGGGCTAACCTATTGTGTGTTGTCTCTTCGTGTACAGGTATGTCTTTTATTTTGTCAGAATTATGTTGTATATCATTTTACTTGTATTGTATAGTGTGTTGTTAGGCACTGAATGTGTGCATGCAGCACCTGTTCTCTTTTGCCTGACCTTCAACTAGCAAGGTGCCCGAGAGCTGTGGCTGCACCAAGGGCTTACATCATTTTTTTGTCTCTTCGTGTGCAGGTCGAATAAAAATTATCCAACCATCAGAATTCCAGTTGTGGCAGTGTCCTAATTAAAAGTACACAACGCAGAACGAACCATGCTACATATGCATAATGATGTAGTAAACAACATCGCTCTGCGTGGGAACTTTTGGTGGGGGGGAAGTAGCCTTTATAAGTCTCCATGGTGGGTAAAGACCATCACTTCGTTGTCTTGTTGGGAATAGTAATAATTTGTGACAGTACGCATTGTATTAGTCTAACGGTTGTTTTTAATTTAGTTTCTCACATTAAACAGACATTTGAGAAGGATTTGAGAAGCGAATTGCTTGCAGTTGTACCTATGACACACAGACACACTAAAGCTGTACAGTGTAGTTAGAAAAGTCCATTTACATTATTTGCAGATGTGTTCCCTTTTATTTACAAATCGAAAAATGTAACATTTGAAATGAATGTGGCAGAACAGTTAAGCATAGAGTTCCTGTGGAAGTCTTCTCCTTCAGTCTTTTTGCCTCCTATGCCTCGTTTCCTATTAGATGGGATTTTCCCAATGCCAAGTTCACCTGAGACAGCCGCTATCCAGTGTCATGTGTTGCTGAATTACAGATCTCGCTATCCCAATGTCGCTGCTGTCCATGGTGCTGAAATATCCAATCTCGGCTATTTGCATACATAGGACCATCCACACTTGACACCACACACACAAGTTAATGCTAATATCACACACACTTTTGAACATTGCACAACCTGCAACAAGACACTGAAACAGCACTTAATTTCAAGTTTGTTTGTTTCTGAATAAAGATGCGAAGAATGAAATCAATGTGTGATTTCAATGTATAGGAGATTGGACAATGTATAGGCATTCCCTATAGCTGTATTTGACTGGAGCATGATCAGATTGCTTTGTTTCAGCCAGAATGGAAATTTGGTCTGAGAAACTATGCCCATTATAGCATGACTATTTCAGACAGAATTCACTTAATATTGTCTGTAAAAATATAAATAAGGCAATGTTTATATGACCCCCTTTCAAACATTCACATATTTATCATTTTCTTGCAGATATACAGTGCATTCAGAAAGTATTCATACCCCTTAACTTATTCCACATGTTGTTTTCTTACAGCCTGAATTCAAAATGGATTCAATTATAATATTTTCTCTCACGCAGCTACATACAATACCCCATAATGACAAAGTGAAAACACGTTTTTGAAATTTTTGCAAATGTATTGGAAATGAAATACAGAAATATCTCATTTATATAAGTATTCACACCCCTGAGTCGATTAAAGCTGTGTCTTTCTGGGTAAGTCTCCAAGAGCTTTGCACAACTGGATTGTAAAATATATGAAATATACATTATATAGACAGACATTTATTTTTTTTGCCATAAGTTTTCAAGCCGAATTAAGTCAAAACTGTAACTAAGCCACTCAGGAACATTCAATGTCATCTTGGTAAGCAACTCCAGTGAATATTTGGCCTTGTGTTTTAGGTTATTGTCCTGCTGAAGAGGGAATTTGTCTCCCAGTGTCTGTTGGAAAGCAGACTGAACCAGGTTTTCCTCTAGGATTCTGACTGTACTTAGCTCTATTCCGTTTCTTTTTATCCTAAAAAAGTCTCTAGTCCTTGCCAATGACATGCATACCCATAACATGATGCAGCCACCACCATGCTTGGAAATATGAAGAGTGGTACTCAGTGATGTGTTGTGTTGGATTTGCCCCAAACATTACACTTTGTATTCAGGACATAAAGTTAATTTCTTTGCCACATTATTTGCAGTTTTACTTTAGTGCCTTATTGCAAACACAATGCATGTACAGGTTTCCTTCTTTTACATTTACATTTTAGTCATTTAGCAGACGCTCTTATCCAGAGCGACTTACAGTTAGTGAGTGCATACTCTGTCAATTAGGTTAGTATTGTGGAGTAACTACAATGTTGATGATTCATCCTCAGTTTTCTCCTATCAAAGCCATTAAACTTTCTAACTGTTTTAAAGCCACCATTGGCCTCATGGTGAAATCCCTGATAGTTTTCCTTCCTCTCCGGCAGCTGAGTTAGAAAAGGACGCCTGTATTTTTGTAGTGACTGGGTGTATTAATACACCATCCAAAGCGTAATTAATACCTTCACCATGCTCAAAGGAATATTCAATGTCTGCTTTAATTGTACCCATCTACCAAAAGGTGCCCTACTTTGCGAGGCATTGGAAAATCTCCCTGGTCTTTGTGGTTGAATCCATGTTTCAAATTCACTGCTGGACTGAGGGACCTTATAGATAATTGTATGTGTGGGGTACAGAGATTATGTAGTCGTTTGAAAATCACTATTATTGCACACATAGTGAGTCCATCTAACTGATTATGTGACTTGTTAAGCACATTTTTACTCCTGAGATTATTTAGGCTTGCCATAACAAAGGGGTTGAAAACTAATTGATTAGATTACTAGACACTAGACTCTGTCAATATGTTTTTGGAAGTGGCTCTGCATTTCTTGCATACACATCATATTTATGTAAGGATTATGACGACCTTCTAAAAGGACAAAGCTGTTTATGTGTGTTCCCTTGTCTCCACTGTCACCACATCCCTCGATGTGTGCAAACAGAGCATCTATATCAGGGATGGGCAACTCCAGTCCTCGGGACCTGATTGGTGTTACACTTGTTCCCCAGCCCCAGCTAACACATTTGACTCTAATAATCAAGTACTCATGGGCTTCAGTTTAGAATGCAATAAGTTTAATCAGCTGTGTTTGCTAGGGATGGGGAAAAAGTGTGACACCACTCCGACCCCCAAGGACTGGAATTGTCCATGCCTGATCTATATGGTAGGACCAGTACCAGATTAATATGGAGGCGAAAGAAACGCACACCTATTTAGGCGAGGTGCTGGCTATCGGAGTAGAACACTTGAAAAAGAAAAGGAGAGCCGCACACTCTAGGAGCTCAGATGCAATAATTTAATAACTTAATAACCAACGTCAGGATACCCTGATGAAGACAGCTTGTCTGTCGAAACTTTGGTTATTAGGTTATTAAATTATTGCATCTGAGCTCCTAGAGTGTGCGGAAAAAGTGTGACACCACTCCGGCCCCCAAGGACAGGAATTGTCCATCCCTGATCTATATGGTAGGAACAGTACCAGACCTGAATGAATGTGTCTGTTTTGAATATTCACGGAGACAGAATGATGTGGTTGATAGCAGAGACGTCATGCCCAAAGGGGGCACAGGGTCACCTGCCCCCTCAGATTTGTGATGTTTAAATTTGTCTTGTTATTTTTTCTCTGTCATACTACTAACCATGAAGTTGGCTTTAGCTAGCCCAGATAGGATCCCATTCTCCCAACCTAATAACTACACTGAACAAAAATATTAACGCAATATGTAAAGTGTTGGTCCCATGTTTCATGAGCTGAAATAAAAGCGTGAAATATTTCGTTCGCACAAAAAGCTTATTTTTCTCAAATTGTGTGCACAAATTTGTTTACATCCCTGTAAGCGAGCATTTCTCCTTTGCCAAGATAATCCATCCACCTGACAAATATGGCATATCAAGAAGCTGATTAAACAGCATGATAATTACACAGGTGCACCTTGTGCTGAGGACAATAAAATGCCACTCTAAAATGTGCAGTTTTGTCACACAACACAATGCACAGATGTTTCAAGTTTTGAGGCAGCGTGCAATTGGCTTACGGACTGCAGGAATGTCCACCAGAGCTGTTAACAGATACGTTTATGTTAGTTTCTCAACCATAAGCCAAGGCGGCTTTAGAGAATTTGGCAGTACTTCTAACTGGCCTCACGACTTCAGACCACTTGTAAAGCAGCGTATGGGCGAGCTGTTGGCTGATGTCAACGTTGTGAATGCTCCATGGTGGCAGTGGGGTTATGGTATGGGCAGGCATAAGCTACAGACAATGAACACAATTGAATTTATCGATGACAATTTGAATGCACAGATATACCGTGGGATAGTGTACGTGCACAAAGTGAGTTTGTAACATGTATATCATTCTTACTTGTTGTTCTTTATATTTACTACCATTGCCTGTTGTAAGTTGCCTCTCTGTGTTTTACTGTGTTGTGTAATACTCCGCAGGTAGCATTATGCCATTAATACAGCCCTTCCTTTGTTAATAGCGTTGTTGCTCTACTTGTGCTATCAGTTATTGTGCATATTCATTACCCCTGTTATCTGTCCATTACAGGACCACTATCATTTCACTACCTTTCCATGTCCATTTCATCCGTGTGTGTCAATAAAGTATCCTTGAATGTAACTCTGAGGTTGCCTTATTCCCCTCTTACCGGGGGAGGTGAAAGCGCAACCTGGTCTCAGAACATTTCGTATTATTCTGTATGTACAAAGCTGTGATCAAGGCAAAGGGTGGCTACTTTGAAGAATCTCAAATCTGAAATATATTTTGATATGTGTAACACGTTTTTGGTTACTACATGATGCCATATGTGTTATTTAATAGTTTTGATGTCTTCACTATTATTCTACAATGTAGAAAATACACAAGACACAGAGGAGGAGAAACTATCCAACACCCTGGGAGAGAGAACGAGTGACCTCAGTCGAACTCACAGCCAGGAAGATGGGTTAGATACAGGAGAGGAGGAGGTTACCCCGGATGCCATCACCCCTGCTCCTGTGAACAAGGAATGAGAGGGGAAGCCTTCTAATCAGGCCAATGGGCAGGCGGAGCGGGAGGTCATAGTGATAGTGATTCACACCCAGAGAGAGACAGACAACCCATACAACCTCTTGGCTGAGATTAACCACACAGAGGTAGAGGCAGAGGGCCTTCAGGGCAAGCCAGTCAGCCTGCCTGCTCTGATCCTCAAGTCAATTGTATTTAAATTCATATTCATTAAAGATTTTTAGTCAAGACTTGAAAAGTGCCATTTATTTCAAATGATAATTATTCAGTGTCTGCAACCCTCAAGAACCAGGGTGAGTCTGGGTCCCCCTTTAACTGGGCAAACACAACTTGCATATTTTCATAAACTAGGCCGAAACGTTAATCTTTTAACCTTGCTTAAATAAAACAATGCATTTTTAATAGTGAGCAAGAGTTTTCTATGATGATTAAAGTTTTTTTGTCGCGCCCTCCACTTTTTTGTCAAATAATACATCTAAAAAAAATGTAATAAGTTAATTATTAAAAGCATTAAAATTGGGATTGGGAAGTTTCCCACCTATTTATACAACCTACTCCACAAAGTTTAGAGAAATGTTCTGAAATTAATTAAGAATTAAACAGAAGAAAATCAGAATTGAAGGCAACTATAATGCAAAGAATTTAATGGTATATGGTTCAATCCTGTTTCTGGTCTAATGAATAATTAATATTGTTCCTCCTCTTCCTTGTGGTAAGCGCAGCAGCACACTGCCCTCCAAAGCCTGCAAAAAAATTGCTGGACTGCCCCTTTCCTCGCCCTGCATGGAACATCCAGGGTCACGTCCTTGGTGACGTGTGGGGTGACGTCCAGGGTGACCACAGCAACATCCTCTGGAAAGGGACAAAAGCGGGACAGAATGTAAATAAATGCAAACCGTAGGTTCTAAACACTGGCCAGTTGAATGGGATCTTTTATTTCAGCTCATGAAACATGGGACCAACACTTTACATGTTATCATGATGAACGGCACCTGTCAGAGTGCTTTCTATAAGTCTTACTCACCTGCTTGGATGTCAGATGGCAGAGTGGCGTAGACGGCCACCATGAGAGGCTTTTCTTCAGGTGTGACGTCCACAACCTCCAAGAGTGAAGAAGCAGGGTATGCATCTGTGTTAGGGGTGAGGTCCACAAGCACCAGGTGGGAAGAAGCAGGATCTGCCTCTGTGTTTGGGGTGATGTCCACAACCTCTAGGTGGGAAGAACCCGGGTCTGCATCTGTGTTAGGGGTGATGTCCACAAACTCCAGGTGGGAAGAAGCAGGATCTGCCTCTGTGTTTGGGGTGATGTCCACAAGCTCCAGGTGGGAAGAAGCCAGGTCTGCCTCTGTGTTAGGGGTGATGTCCACAACCTCCAGGTGGGAAGATGCTGGGTCTGCCTCTGTGTTAGTGATGATGTCCACAACCTCCAGGTGGGAAGAAGCTGGCTCTGCCTCTGTGTTAGGGTTGATGTCCACAACCTTCAGGTGGGAAGAAGCTGGCTCTGCCTCTGTGTTTGGGGTGATGTCCACAACCTCCAGGTGGGAAGAAGCCGGGTCTGCCTCTGTGTTAGGGTTGATGTCCACAACCTTCAGGTGGGAAGAAGCCGGGTCTGCCTCTTTGTTAGGGGTGATGTCCGCAATCTCTAGGTGGGAAGAAGCCGGGTCTGCCTCTGTGTTTGGGGTGATGTCCACAAGCTCCAGGTGGGAAGAAGCCGGGTCTGTCTCTGTGTTAGGGGTGGTTTCCACAACCTCCTGATAGGAAGAAGCCGGGTCTAACTCTGTGTTAGGGGTGATGACCACAAACTTCAGGTGGGTAGAAGCCGTCTCAGCCTCTGTGTTAGGGGTGATGTCCACAAGCTCCTTGTGGGAAGAAGCCAGGTGTGCCTCTTTGTTAGGGTTGATGACCGCAATCTCTAGGTGGGAAGAAGACAGGTCTGCCTCTGTGTTTGGGGTGATGTCCACAAGCTCCTGATGGGAAGAAGCCAGGTGTGCCTCTGTGTTAGGGGTGATGTCCCCAACTTCCAGGTGGTAAGATACCGGGTCTGCCTCTGTGCTACGGGTTTTGTCAGCAACCTCCAGGTGGGAAGAAGCCAGGTGTGCCTCTGTGTTAGGGGTGATGTCCAAAACCACTATGTGGGAAGAAGCCGGGTCTTCCTCTCTGCTACGGGTGATGTCAACAACATCTAGGTGGGGAGAAGCTGGGTCAAACTCTGTGTTAGGGGTGAATCCCTCAACCTCCAGGTGGGCAGAAGCCGGGTCTTTCTCTGTGTTAGGGGTGATGTCCACAACCTCCGGGTGGGAAGAAGCTGGGTCTGCCTCTGTGTTATGGGGGATTTCCACAACCTCCAGGTGGGAAGAAGCCTGGTCTGCATCTGTGTTAGGGGTGACAATTAAAATCCTGATTGGCTCTACTACTACAAGGCACCGGGATGTCATGACAAAAGGCATCTGTCAGAGTGCTTTCTATGAGTGCTACTCACCTGCTTGGATATCAGCTGGTAGTGTGGCGGAGAAGGCCACCACTAGGACAGGGGGAACTGGCAGGGTGTCTGCAGTAGGCTGGAAGTAGCTTTTCACCTCGTCCGCCACAAAGGCACAGACAGAGTTCATAAAAAAATGGGTCTTGAGGTCATCCAGGGAGAAGGACTGGCTGATTCTCCCGAGGATCGACCTCACAGAGTCAAAAGCAGCAGCCCGGGAGAAAGGGGTGTGAGGAGAAGAGGCCTTCAACGTGTTGGAGAGCTTCTCCCCTACGGCCACCACCATACTCACAGCCATACCGCTTAGGAGGATGGGGTGATCTGAATGGCCTTCCTCTGGCTGAAGCCACAGGGCCAGGAGGATCCTGGGCACCAGCTCCACCACCACCTGGGATGGGCTGAGCAGGTTGCTACAGGGCTTATTGGACAGCTTGTCCAGAATGCTCCTCACAGCTCTCTCCACGATGATGTGGACCTTGGGGTCGCTGAAATCAACAAAAAGCAGCAGAGAAAGCTAAACGATGTGCAATGTTCACACAGAGAACACTGCCCTAGTTATTTTCTGCATAGCTCCAGATGTGTAGATGAATGGAGCAAGCTGTATGCAGGGCAGTACATGGAACTCACATGTCAGCTCCAGCTGGAGAGGTGGTGTGCATAGAGCGGCGGAGCTTGCAGACAGCCTTGTGCTCCATGTCAATCATTTTTAGGCAGGTGTTTACTTCCCAGGTCTGCCGTAGGAAACAGGAAGTCCCATTAGTGTAATTTCACAACAGATATATTCTGCTGTACTGACTAGTTGTTGAAAGAAAGGAGCTCACTGACTGATAGTCTAAGTCTCTAACACTCATTCTCTTACCAGCCGAGCGAGTTCGTTCCCCTCCTCCAGGGTTTCCTTCCACAACCTTCAAATAAAACACAAAGCATTTCAACTTTCCTGGCTTCCTATTTATCTGTTGTTTATTTTACCCACACCTCCTGGAGTGCTGCTGGTGACAGAGAATGGCAGTGAAGGTGAGAGCTGACGTGGTACTCACCTCTCCCTAAGGGATTTTTTGCCCTGAGACACCAGCCAGTCGCTCATGTGCTCCATGGTGACATGGGGCGAGACCTGGCCTCGACTCTGAAGCAGCAGATAGTGGACCATGAACTTCTTCTGCAAGATGAGGTAAGGTGTGAAACCGTGCCACTAAAGACCATATAATGTGCTTTCAGAAGGGCCTCTCGCAACATTTCACAACTGCTCATGTCTCACAATTTGCAAGTGATATTAAAAACTCTTATGACCATCTTCTCTAAACTGTCTTGAAATAAAACTCTTGTTTTGGGATTAAATCTATCTCTTTTTTTCTGTGGTTACTGTTTTTGTGGGATGAATCTTACCTGTTTATTGTAATATGCTTCCTCCCAGCAGGCCTGCAGAGTCTGAAAATAAAGGCTGCTTCTACAGAATTCCTTTGAAGATAATTAAAACAAGTATGCTTTATTAGGTACATTATGCACAGGCATTTACAGTATGCCAAAAGGAATATCTCCTAAGATTACCTTAGTGGGACCATAAGTGAACTCAGGAATGCTCCCAACCCTATCCATGGTCAGAGGGGGACGAAATGCAGCGCTATAAATATACGGGATGCTCTAGAGATAACAGGAATGACTTAAAGTCGCGAATGATCAATGCCTGTGGAGTCGTCCAATATGCTGCGCTGAGAATTGAGTTGTAGGCGATATTTGGATATGTTTGGCGCAATTTACATGTTTACATTCTATTGCCATGGAGAAATTGAGTTTCTAGAACCTGTTTTCTTCTATGTCTTTATTTCGTGAAATATTAAGATCTTTATTTTGTCATAATGTGTATATGAGGACGTTGGAGCCCGTTCCGATTCATGACGCGGTTATCCAGCTGCATGTTGCATAGACCTACTAATCCAACCTTGGCTTACAAGTTAAATTAAATTAGTATATATGCCTATACAAATCTATTGACCACATCCATTTAAATCAATGATTGTCAATTGAAAATGTGGTAGTTGTGTTATCCTGTTGTGCGTGTCAGGGCTCCTCTTAAGCACGTTATTCCAATATTTCCTAGAATTGACGCAGGTTACACTTTTGCAAAACTACTAGGTTAAAAATAAGAGCATGAATGACAATAAAGGTATGACTTGAATTATATGTGTAGTAGTGTGATGTTGTTCCCCTAGATTATGCACCAAATTGCACACAAGGACAGTTCAAGTAGGCCAGGTCAAGAGGGGATGTTAATAAGTTAATAATAATAATAATTGAATGTGGTTTCTTTATTTAATTACAGCTGCATAGCTAATTTTATTTTTTGGTGTACAAACATTTTTATGTATCTATATTGCAAATACACCTAATTGTAAAAGTTGTGTATATTTTGGTTTGGTCCATCGCGGGTTATCTGTATTTATGTACCCTCTTATTGTTCTCTTTTGCCTGACCTTCAACTAGCAAGGTATGTTGTCCTTGGCGCCGTAATTTGTCAATATAAAACTGTGGTAAAGTTACACAAAGTGCTGTTACGCAACTACAGGTTTTGTTACAATGTGGACAATATAAAGATGTATGTTAACAACTTTCACCGAGCTCGCTAATTAGGGTACCTTTTGTAACTCGGGAGTATTTGGGGCAGTGTTTGAGTGAGTTTCTATGTGCTCACGCAGGTGCCCGAGAGCTGTGGCTGCACCAAGGGCTAACCTATTGTGTGTTGTCTCGTGGTGTGCAGTTATGTCTTTTATTTTGTCAGAATTATGTTGTATATCATTTTACTTGTATTGTATAGTGTGTTGTTAGGCACTGAATGTGTGCATGCAGCACCTGTTCTCTTTTGCCTGACCTTCAACTAGCAAGGTGCCCGAGAGCTGTGGCTGCACCAAGAGCTAACATATTGTGTGTTGTCTCTTCGTGTGCAGGTCGAATAAAAATTATCCAACCATCAGAATTCCAGTTGTGGCAGTGTCCTAATTACGTGACCTGCCGACTGGTCATCTCAAGCCGACCGCCGGAGCTGTGCATGTGGATGATGTGCATGACATACGCATGTGAATTTGTTGATGGCTTACTGTAAGTGAATATATACTGTAAACAGTGAAAGTGAATGTAGCATATTCATTAGATACAGGTATTCGTGCTTATTTGTAAGTTTTGGATGAATTTGTTTTTTGCATTTATTTTTTTTGGTATTTGAATGCACTAAATTACATTGTATTTTAGTGCTCTGTTGAGCCATGGAAGATTCTCAAATCCATAAGACATGTTATGCTGGGGATTTTAGTGTGGGTAGAGGGAGGGGTGTCCTTCCATTTACACCAATTGTACAGTCAGCTCCTGGGAGTAGAGCGTTTGCTAGTCCTGAGTTTGCAAGCACTGGGAGGGGTAGGCTGTTTGTTCCACCTGACCAGGGTATCCCACCTCTGTCTTTTGATGTACCATCATCCACAGTACTCGGTGATAATGGGACTAATCAAATGTTCTGGTCCTGTCCCCGTCTGGCAGATTAGTTGTCCACTATTTAAAACCCTTTCTGAAGGATTTGATATAAAGTTGCAGCCTAGTGCAGAAATTGCTATTTTTGGAGTACCAAACAACAATCCTTCTCTGACCAATAGACAGCTAGATGCCATTGCCTTTGCCTCCCTGTTAGCCCGCAGAAGGATTTTATTGGATTGGAAATCTATCAATCCTCCCTTAGCCTCTCTTTGGCTCAAAGATCTGAAGCTGTTCCTAAAATGAGAAAAAATGAAGTTACCATTCGAGGGTCAACCAACTCATTTTATTCCTCCTGGGACCCGATGATATTCTATTTTGAACAGCTCCAAACACTTCCTCCAGATTAGTACTCTTGGCCCCACCTTGAGATTACTGCTATATAGGCCTATAAAATCACTTAATCACCTGAAATTGTTAGGCTATTACATTTTTGCTTTGTTTTGTTTTCTGACATGTAACTCAATTACTTTCCCTTTCTTTTTAAATGTGTTTGGAGGCATTCTGGGGGGAGGGGGAGGTCAAAGGGGGACTAAAAGGGGAGAAATGTACCATGTCTTTACATGTTATCTTTCATTCATTGTGAATACAAAATATATCATTTTAAAGGGAAGGCTTTGAAGCCAGATTTAGCGGATTTTGCTGTTTAGTTTTCCTCAACCTGTGTTTTGTTTCTCTCTCCTCTCCCTGTTAGATGGTGAGGCTGCTTCTCTCCAGAGGAGCCAACATTAATGCCTTTGACAAGAAGGATCGCCGAGCAATCCACTGGGCTGCTTACATGGGTGATGAGTTTACCACATCATTTACATTCTGACTAATGTCCTTTATACCAATGAATGAATGAATGAATGGACTGTGTGTTAGTCTCACAGCTCAGCTGTATGAGCCACGTCTAGTGTGTTATTATGTCAGAATCATGTACTAAGTAGGTTGATTAGATGTTTTCAGTTGTACTAACATGATGTAGGTGTTGCTTATGGTGCTGTGTACCACTGTAAACTAATCTATCTCTCCCTCTCTCTGCCTATCTCTCTGTGTTTGTGTCTCTGTTTCTCTCTTAACCCCCTTACTATCTCTCTCTCTCTCTCTCTCTCTCTCTCTCTCTCTCTCTCTCTCTCTCTCTCTCTCTCTCTCTCTCTCTCTCTCTCTCTCTCTCTCTCTCTCTCTCTCTCTCTCTCTCTCTCTCTCTCTCTCTCTCTCTCTCTCTCTCTTTATCCCTCCCCCTCTCTCTCTACCATAGGGCACATTGAGGTGGTGAAACTGCTGGCCTCTCATGGATCAGAGGTGTCCTGTAAAGACAAGAAGGTCTACACCCCTCTCCACTCTGCAGCCTCCAGTGGAATGATCAGTGTGGTCAAGTACCTCCTGGACCTTGGTGTGGATGTGAGTCAACACGCATTCAAATGTGTAGGGGGTTTTCATAATAGTAATGAAGAGAGAGAGGTTAGAGCCAGTGATTTGGACCAGGGGGTTTTCATAACCAAGTAATGAAGAGAGAGATGTTGGACCAGGGGGTTTTCATAACCAAGTAATGAAGAGAGAGAGGTTGGACCAGGGGGTTTTCATAACCAAGTAATGAAGAGAGAGAGGTTGGACCAGGGGGTTTTCATAACCAAGTAATGAAGAGAGAGAGGTTGGACCAGGGGGTTTTCATAACCAAGTAATGAAGAGAGAGAGGTTGGACCAGGGGGTTTTCAGAACCAAGTAATGAAGAGAGAGAGGTTGGACCAGGGGGTTTTCAGAACCAAGTGACCTGATCAGGAATGTATTGTTTTGTTCTCTCTCCCCCCACCCCCCCCCTCTCTCTCTCTCTCCACTCTTTTCCCTCCCTTGCTCCCTCCAGATAAATTAGCCCAATGGGTACGGTAACACCCCCCTCCACGTGGCATGCTACAACGGGCAGGATGTGGTGGTGAATGAGCTGATCGAGTGCGGCGCCAACGTGAACCAGGTGTACGAGAAGGGTTTCGCCCCACTCCACTTCACGGCCGGCTCGCGCCATGGGGCGCTCTGCCTGGAGCTGCTGGTGGGCAACGGGGCCCTCGTCAACATCAAGGTGAGGAGACCGGATGACCAACACTGTGTCTGAACTAAATAACACCCTATTCCCTATGTAGTGCACTACTTTTGACCAGGGGCCCATAGAGCAAGGAGCCGTGATGACACTGCCTGTGTCCCAAATGGCACCCTGTTCCCTTTATAAGTACACTACTTTGGTTCAAAAAGTAGTGTACTTATAAATAGGGTGCCATTTGGGACGCACACACTGACGCAGCACATGGCTTAGTATTTGGCCCTGGTCTACATTCAAATACCAATGGAATAGGCCTAACAATGCAAACTAAATGCAATCAAGCGCTCCTCCAATACGTGTTTGATTTTGCCTGTGGTCAGCAGCACAGACTGCCGTGTGAACCATCTTTGTCTTTCTATCTGCAGAGTAAAGATGGAAAGACCCCCCTCCACATGACGGCCATCCACGGACGCTTCTCCAGATCTCAAGCCATCATCCAGAATGGTGAGTCGCTGTGAATGCTCTCAACTGAATATATATGAACCAGTAGGCTCTTCAGCATTGTCTTTTGTCTTCAAACCATGATTCACTGGCACAGAGCAATGTTACTTGCAATGTGGTTGAACATGAAGCTTCATGAGGCCTCTAGGGTCAAGTGGTTGACGTGTGTGTGTGTCTGTGTGTGTGTGTGTGTCTGTGTGTGTGTCTGTGTGTGTGTCTGTGTGTGTGTCTGTGTGTGTCTGTGTGTGTCTGTGTGTGTCTGTGTGTGTCTGTGTGTATGTGTGTGTATGTGTGTGTGTGTGTGTGTCTGTGTGTGTGTCTGTGTGTGTGTCTGTGTGTGTGTCTGTGTGTGTGTCTGTGTGTGTCTGTGTGTGTGTCTGTGTGTGTGTCTGTGTGTGTGTCTGTGTGTGTCTGTGTGTGTGTGTTCTGTAGGTGCTGAGATCGACTGTGAAGAAAAGAATGGAAACACACCTCTGCACATCTCTGCTCGCTACGGCCATGAGTTACTCATCAATACACTCATCACGAACGCAGCTGACACAGCCAAGTGAGAACACACACAGTTTCCAGCAAAAATGCAACATGCATCTGCAATTCTGTCATTGACCGAATTCCCGCTTGGAGACTATGCTCAACACATTGTGGTGTGTGGGGGGTTGATAGACAGGGCATTGCAGCATGCTGATGTGTTGATCTGCTGTGGGGTTTAATGAGGACTGTGATGTGGTGCTGTTTCCAATCTTAGCTGAATCAACTGTAAGTCGCTCTGGATAAGAGTGTCTGCTTAAAGTCTCAAATGTAAAAATGTGTTGCAGGCGAGGCGTCCATGGGATGTTCCCCCTCCACCTGTCTGCTCTCAGTGGGTTCTCTGACTGCTGTCGGAAGCTCCTCTCATCAGGCTTTGATATAGACACCCCTGACGACTTTGGAAGGACCTGTTTACATGCTGCAGCAGCTGTTGGGTGAGTGGACTGGTCCAGGCTTTACACCAAGGAATATTTAGTTCATGAACTGGAAAGCCACCAGAAAGAACAAACACATATTCACACTCTTACATTTCACATTGTTTAGCAGTATTAAAAAATCGTATAGATCATTAGTGCGGTATCATTTCTGTATAATGTGGTTCCATGCCATGGTGGTATTGACTTGTCTTTATATCTTCTTGAAAGAGAAGAGAAACCTGCAAACTGCTCTTGCTAGTATCACTTTTTATTATTGCTTTTATTAGCATTATAAAAACAGTGATACTAGCAAGAGCAGTGTACGGGTTTCTCTTTTCTCTAAGGTTCTCATTGTTACCATCCACCTGATAGCTCAGATGTGAAAGGGCCTTTCTGAACTTGATATCTTGTTACCATCCACCTGATAGCTCAGATGTACGAGGGCCTTTCTGAACTTGATATCTTGTTACCAGTGGCGGCTCCTGAAAAAATTCTCAGGGGGGGCAATTTTTCTGATGATTTAGGTGACCTGCACACATTTAAAAAAAGATATGTCCAGCAACAACATGAAGACAGGGGCAGCATATAAGTCAATACCAGAAGCATTTATTGACTGATCTCAAAAGTGTTGGCTTACCAGGGTTGGTGGAGCCCTCAGTTTCATCTTTGCCTCGCAAAGCTAACTCAAACACTCCGCAAAACTTCACACACTGGATTAGCCGGCTGAGGATGTGGCGGTTCTTGCTAATGTCGTAGTAAATATATTTGTTATAGTGAATATGGAATATGATATGTTGAGTAAAATGTTGTGCTAAGATCTATTTAGGTCAGGAGCTGGTTATAAGTTCTGTTCCTATCCAATAACAATGGACAAAAGGGTCCTATCTTGTCAGCCTTGTCAGTTTCAGTTCTCCAGTAAACTTGTGATTATCAACACTAACCTCATCGTTGTGGCGGCGGACAGCTAGCCTGTATCCCTCATCCAGTTGAGTGGGAATGTTCACTCTCCCCAAAGCAGACTATCTCAAACAGCTATCCATGTGGGTCTTTGACAGCTCATGTTTCTTAATCTTTCCTGAAAGATGGTGCATGTCCGTTACACACCAGTCGCTGTCCAAGCGGTGCTGTCTGCCGTGCCGCCTTCAGGGTGAAAGAGTAAGCAGGGGGTAGCAGAAGACTGCATTAGCTACATCGCAGCCTGCTAGCCAGGTTTTTCGTTCGTACCAATTTTTGGAAAATCCTCGGGTGTAGGACTTCCCCCCTTTAGTAGAAACCTGTTGAATTATTAAATTTGGTCTGGGAGGTCCTAATTGTTTCGTTGCCAATTTATCTTCATTTGTTCGCCGACAAAAAGGAACTTCTTTCAAAGACACAATCGCGTTGCACTGAAGGCTAGCCATTTTGACAGTAATAGTGAATTGATTGATGAGGCTACCCGCTCTTTTCTTAGTTACGTTCATGGTTACGTTACGTATGACGAAAGCGCGTAAGTGCAAGCCCTCAGAAACCCATAGAGATTGTATTGAAAGCTCTGATATTTGAAAAAAATAGATTTTACATGGGAGTCTATGACAGACTTCTGTGCGATTTTCAACCTGACTGAAATCGCCCCAAAAGGGGGGGTGGCCATTTGAAGCACGACTTTAGCCTGATTGGACATTTAGTGGCACTGTGGCAGATCAGACGTCTAGATTACAACACTGATAACTACTGTTGCCGTGATATAATTGATTAGAAAAAAAATCCCTTCCTTTTCCCGTTTGGCAGTGCGTCGCCCATATCGCCCTATTGAACACACCGCCCCTGCTTGTTACCATTCACCTGATAGCTCAGATGTACGAGGGCCTTTCTGAACTTGATATCTTGTTACCATCCACCTGATAGCTCAGATGTACGAGGGCCTTTCTGAACTTGATATCTTTTTACCAGGAACCTGGACTGTCTGAATCTGCTGCTCAACACAGGGGCAGACTTCAACAGAAAGGACAGCTTCGGAAGGTCTGTCTGTGGCATCAAATAACTTTCATATGTGATCTTTATGATAATGGGGAATATAGTATAGGGGCATATAGGAATTATTATGGGAAATATTGGGCGGCAGGTAGCCTAGCGGTTAAGAGCGTTGGGTCAGTAACCGAAAGGTTGCTGGTTCAAATCCCCTAGCTGACTAGGTGAAAAATATGTCTATGTGCACTGCAGCAAGGCACTTAACCCTAATTGCTCCTGTAAGTCGCACTGGATAAGAGTGTCTGCTAAATGACGTAAATGTAAAATGTAAATGTTTTACAGCTCCAATAAGCTGTTTCTGTTGTTGATGTTGAATGGTTTCTGTGCGTTCTTCTAGGAGTCCTCTGCATTATGCGGCAGCCAATTGTAACTACCAGTGTCTGTTTGCCTTGGTGGGGTCTGGGGCCAGTGTGAACGATCTGGATAAAAGGGGTTGCACCCCGCTCCACTACGCTGCTGCCTCCGACACAGACGGAAAGTACGTCTCACACCTCTCTTACTGTTGTGTGTGTTGTGGTGCCATGACCTTTCACATTTCACTGTAGTCTGGAGAGTATGTTGTGGTGCCATGACCTTTCACATTTCACTGTAGTCTGGAGAGTATGTTGTGGTGCCATGACCTTTCACATTTCACTGTAGTCTGGAGAGTATGTTGTGGTGCCATGACCTTTCACATTTCACTGTAGTCTGGAGAGTATGTTGTGGTGCCATGACCTTTCACATTTCACTGTAGTCTGGAGAGTATGTTGTGGTGCCATGACCTTTCACATTTCACTGTAGTCTAGAGTATGTTGTTGGCCGTGTTTGAATACATACTAGTGTTAAATCTGCAGTGTGAAAGCTTGGCCATGTCTCCTTTGGGAAAGTGTCTCTGCTTGCTTATCTGTCTGTCTTGATGTTGGTATAATGATTAGTGAACTCTTGACCTCTGACCTCTAGGTGTCTGGAATATTTGCTGCGAAACGACGCTAACCCAGGGATCAGGGACAATCAGGGCTACAACGCAGTCCATTACGCGTCTGCGTACGGACACCGCCTCTGTCTGGAGCTGGTGAGTCAGAACCACAGGGGACTAGACGCCCTGCATTCACAGACCATTTTGTCTGCGTCCCAAATGGATGTAGGGCCCATAGGGCTCTGGTCAAAAGTAATGCACTATATAGGGAATAGGGTGCCATTTGGGACAGACGTTGATATTCAGTAGGTTTTAAGGTGTGGTTGCATGTTTGTCGTGGCCGCATCGTCACTCTTGATGTTCTTTTTCCAGATTGCAAGTGAAACACCTTTAGATGTGGTAAGTACCAGTTGGTTACTTTTCCTCACACTAGCTTGTTTAAGATACGAATGCAACACCCCAGTATGTCTGCAGGGGCTGGACACTGAGATTTACAACATGAAACATGCTACTAGACTAACCTTCAAAGTAAATATGTTACAAGTCTAAACTGGCCCGTCCTTGTCTTTCCCCAGCTAATGGAAACCTCAGGGACAGACATCCTGAACGACTCTGATGTCAGAGCTCCCATCAGCCCCCTACACTTAGCTGTGAGTAAAGCCTACCTGCTCCTGTAGGGGTCTCGCCACATGACAAATGGCACCCTATTCCCTATTTAGTGCCCTACTTTTGACCAGAACCTTATGGGCCCAGATCAAAAGTACTGCACTACATGGGAAATAGGTTGCTATCTGGGATGCAGGCATGGTGTTGTTTTTCCACGAAAAGTTGATTGTCCAGACACTCACACACCATGTTCCTATCTGTTCCTGATTAGTGTAAAATACATGCATATTTTGACACGGTGATGATGAGGATGATTTCCTTATTTTGCCATTTGAGTTAATCAACCTCCAACAGAGGAGTAGTAGTGTGTTTGTTTCTAAATCTCACGCTTGGCAGGGACCTTCGATGTTGATGCTGGGCGGGAGAAAAAATGGGCACCCGATTTGAGAGACACTGGTCTACTTTAGAGGTCTAGGACTGTTTCTGTTCAGGCATACCACTGGTCTACTATAGGACATTGATTATATTAGGAGTGTATATCTGTTCAGGCATACCACTGGTCTACTATAGGACATTGATTATATTAGGAGTGTATATCTGTTCTGGCATACCACTGGTCTACTATAGGACATTGATTATATTAGGAGTGTATATCTGTTCAGGCGTACCACTGGTCTACTATAGGACATTGATTATATTAGGAGTGTATATCTGTTCTGGCATACCACTGGTCTACTATAGGACATTGATTATATTAGGAGTGTATATCTGTTCTGGCATACCACTGGTCTACTATAGGACATTGATTATATTAGGAGTGTATATCTGTTCTGGCATATCACTGGTCTACTATAGGACATTGATTATATTAGGAGTGTATATCTGTTCTGGCATACCACTGGTTTACTATAGGACATTGATTATATTAGGAGTGTATATCTGTTCAGGCATACCACTGGACTTTGCTTCAGACTGTGTGTTTGTTTCCATTCAGGCGTACCACGGCCACCACCATGCTATGGAGGTCCTGGTTCAGTCTCTGCTGGATCTAGACGTGAGGAACAGCCAGGGGCGCACCCCTCTGGACCTGGCTGCCTTTAAAGGCCATGTGGAGTGTGTTGACGTCCTCATCAACCAGGGAGCCTCCATCCTGGTTAAAGACTTCACCCTGAAGAGGACCCCCATCCACGCTGCAAGTACGCATAGGATATCACGTAAGACCTAGAGATTCTGTCATTCAAAAGTTTTCCTTACCAAGATGGACATTTGTTTGGTCATTTTGCTAGGATGCCAATGTCCACTCTAGGGATATTATATAGCATAGTGTGAAAATGCCCACTACACACTGATCTAAGGTCATTTTTTGTCATTATTGCTGAGGATCTGGGGAGGGTAAGCTGATCCTAGATCAGTGCACAGGGGGACTTCTATCCAGAGCCAGGTACACAGCTAGCAGGTGACAGGCTTCGAGGGCCTCAGCCCCAAAATGTTTTATTATCTGCTGTGTTAACATCATGAGGATGTCATCTACCAATACCACTGTTCTAGAAATCTGTCTGTTCATGTGAAGGTAATAGTCGTCCAGCAATCAGCTCATATCCTCTCTGTTTAGCCTCCTCTAGCTACCAACGGTCAATCATCTCACATTCTTATATCCTCTCTGTTTATCCTCCTCTAGCTACCAACGGTCAATCATCTCACATTCTTATAGCCTCTCTGTTTAGCCTCCTCTAGCTACCAACGGTCAATCATCTCACATTCTTATATCCTCTCTGTTTAGCCTCCTCTAGCTACCAACGGTCAATCTTCTCACATTCTTATATCCTCTCTGTTTAGCCTCCTCTAGCTACCAACGGTCAATCATCTCACATTCTTATATCCTCTCTGTTTATCCTCCTCTAGCTACCAACAGTGATTCGGAGTGTTTGCGTTTGCTGATTGGAAATGCTGACCTCCAGAGTGCAGTGGACGTTCAAGACGGGAATGGACAGTAAGTCAATTGGGTTTTGGATACAATTCCTGAAATAAAGAGATTTTGACACTAGGTCTACGTCCCAAATGGCACCCTATGCCCTACTTGGTGCACTACTTTAAACCAGAACCCTATGGGCTCAGGTCAAAAGTAGTGTACCATATAGGGAATAGGTTGCCATTTGGGACTCAGCCTGGTTATTACCAGTTTGTAATATGACCTTGTTGTCTTGTGTATCAGAACCCCTCTGATGCTGTCGGTGCTGAGCGGACACACAGACTGTTTGTACTCACTGCTCAACAAGGGAGCCAGCGTAGAAGCCAAAGACAAGTGGGGCAGAACAGCGCTACACAGAGGGGTGAGGAGGAGAGCTGGCTGTATACGCTCACACACAGAAAGAGACGGGGAGGCTCAAATATACATATTATCTTCAGAAAAGTAGTTGTCCATGGGTAGTGGTTTATTCATCCCTGTAGGGGGACCTGCCTCCAGACATCATTTGTAATAATTGATGATTCATTATTATATCATTGATTATTAGTTATTTCAAATCCATTCTTGTCTCCCCGCCCTTCCTCCCAGGCGGTGACGGGTCATGAGGAGTGTGTGGAGGCCCTGCTGCAGCACAGCGCCAGCTTCCTGGTTCGGGACTGTAAGGGGCGGACCCCTGTCCACCTGGCGGCGGCATCCGGACACATCGGGGTGCTGGGGGGGCTCCTACACGCCGCCCAGTCAGTGGAGACCCTCCCCGTCATCACAGACAACCAGGGCTACACGCCACTACACTGGGCCTGGTACAACGGTACGTACTGGACTAACAGAACACTAGATCTTTTCTGATTTTCTCTCTTCAGCACCGTAAACATGTTCCTGAATTAGGCAGGCCATACAACGGTACGTACTGACTAACTGGACTGTAGCTCTGTTCTCTCCTCCATGAAGTGTACACTCATTCACCTCCTCTTGTGGCTTGAAAAGCATTCGATTGGTGTGGACGGAGCCATGTGGGGGAATGAACAAGACTACAACAGAATTAGGGGTTATGACTCTCAGTGGAGGACCTTACACTGAAACAGGACATTGTCAGGGATTGACATAGCATATGTTGTAGCTAAAACATCTTTTGTGACTTCACCATTGTCAGATGTGTAGCTTTCTCTGAGAGTATTGTTGTGGTCTGCAGCAACGTCATCTTTTTCCTGTATGAATCAATCTTCCACTAGGCCATGACACGTGTGTAGAGGTGCTGCTGGAACAGGAGGTTTTCCACAAGACCGAGGGCAACTCGTTCAGCCCCCTCCACTGAGCTGTGATCAATGACAACGAGGGGGCTGAACCTCATCAACTCGACTAACGCAGCCTTACAGACGTACGTATGGTTCAGCTGTATTAATTGGGCCAGAAGAATTGGTCCTCTGTAGCTCAGCTGGTAGAGCACGGCGCTTGTAAAGCCAAGGTAGTGGGTTCGATCCCCGGGACCACTCATACACAAAAAAATGTGTGACCCTCTGCTGTTCTGTTTGAACCCCTCAGGTTACACACCTGCCTTGGCCTGCGCCCCCAACAAAGACATTTACATTTACATTTTAGTCATTTAGCAGACGCTCTTATCCAGAGCGACTTACAGGAGCAATTAGGGTTAAGTGCCTTACTCAAGGGCACATTTACGTCATTAAGCAGACGCTCTTATCCAGAGCGACTTACAAATTGGTGCATTCACCCTATAGCCAGTGGGATAACCACTTTACAAATTTTTTTTTTTTTTTGGGGGGGGGGATGGGTTGGGGTAATGGGGGGTAGAAGGATTACATTATCCTATCCCAGGTATTCCTTAAAGAGGTGGGGTTTCAAATGTCTCCGGAAGGTGGTGAGTGACTCCGCTGTCCTGGCGTCGTGAGGGAGCTTGTTCCACCATTGGGGTGCCAGAGAAGCGAACAGTTTTGACTGGGCTGAGCGGGAGCTATGCTTCCGCAGAGGAAGGGGAGCCAGCAGGCCAGAGGTGGATGAACGCAATGCCCTCGTTTGGGTGTAGGGACTGATCAGAGCCTGAAGGTACGGAGGTGCCGTTCCCCTCACTGCTCCATAGGCAAGCACCATGGTCTTGTAACGGATGCGAGCTTCAACTGGAAGCCAGTGGAGTGTGCGGAGGAGGGGGGTGACGTGAGAGAACTTGGGAAGGTTGAACACCAGACGGGCTGCGGCATTCTGGATGAGTTGTAGGGGTTTAATGGCACAGGCAGGGAGCCCAGCCAACAGCGAGCTGCGGTAATCCAGACGGGAGATGACAAGTGCCTGGATTAGGACCTGTGCCGCTTCCTGTGTAAGGCAGGGTCGTACTCTCCGAATGTTGTAGAGCATGAACCTGCAGGATCGGGTCACCGCCTTGATGTTAGCGGAGAACGACAGGGTGTTGTCCAGGGTCACGCCAAGGCTCTTCGCACTCTGGGAGGAGGACACAACGGAGTTGTCAACCGTGATGGCGAGATCATGGAACGGGCAGTCCTTCCCCGGGAGGAAGAGCAGCTCCGTCTTGCCAGGGTTCAGCTTGAGGTGGTGATCCGTCATCCATACTGATATGTCTGCCAGACATGCAGAGATGCGATTCGCCACCTGGTTATCAGAAGGGGGAAAGGAGAAGATTAGTTGTGTATCGTCAGCGTAGCAATGATAGGAGAGGCCATGTGAGGATATGACAGAGCCAAGTGACTTGGTGTATAGGGAGAATAGGAGAGGGCCTAGAACTGAGCCCTGGGGGACACCAGTGGTGAGAGCACGTGGTGCGGAGACAGCTTCTCGCCACGCCACTTGGTAGGAGCGACCGGTCAGGTAGGACGCAATCCAGGAGTGAGCCGCGCCGGAGATGCCCAGCTCGGAGAGGGTGGAGAGGAGGATCTGATGGTTCACAGTATCAAAGGCAGCAGACAGGTCTAGAAGGACAAGAGCAGAGGAGAGAGAGTTAGCTTTAGCAGTGCGGAGAGCCTCCGTGACACAGAGAAGAGCAGTCTCAGTTGAATGACCAGTCCTGAAACCTGACTGGTTTGGATCAAGAAGGTCATTCTGAGAGAGATAGCAAGAGAGTTGGCTAAAGACGGCACGCTCAATAGTTTTGGAAAGAAAAGAAAGAAGGGATACTGGTCTGTAGTTGTTGACATCAGTGGGATCGAGTGTTGGTTTTTTGAGAAGGGGTGCAACTCTCGCTCTCTTGAAGACGGAAGGGACATAGCCAGCGGTCAAGGATGAGTTGATCAGCGAGGTGAGGTAGGGGAGAAGGTCACCGGAGATGGTCTGGAGAAGAGAGGAGGGGATGGGGTCAAGCGGGCAGGTTGTTGGGCGGCCTGCAGTCACAAGTCGCAGGATTTTATCTGGAGAGAGAGGGGAGAAAGAAGTCAAAGCATAGGGTAGGGCAGTGTGAGTAGGACCAGCAGTGTCATTAGACTTAACAAACGAGGATCGGATGTCGTCAACCTTCTTTTCAAAGTGGTTGACGAAGTCATCCACAGAGAGAGAGGGGGGGGGGGAGGATTCAGCAGGGAGGAGAATGTGGCAAAGAGCTTCCTAGGGTTAGAGGCAGATGCTTGGAATTTAGAGTGGTAGAAAGTGGCCTTAGCAGCAGAAACAGATGAAGAAAATGTAGAGAGGAGGGAGTGAAAAGATGCCAGGTCGGCAGGGAGTTTAGTTTTCTTCCATTTCCGCTCCGTTGCCCGGAGCTCTGTTCTGTGAGCTCGCAATGAGTCATCAAGCCACGGAGCTGGAGGGGAGGACCGAGCCGGCCGGGAGGATAGGGGACACAGAGAGTCAAAGGATGCAGAAAGGGAGGAGAGGAGGGTTGAGGAGACAGAATCAGGAGATTGGAGGGAGAAGGATTGAGCAGAGGGAAGAGATGATAGGATGGAAGAGGAGAGAGTAGTGGGAGAGAGAGAGCGAAGGTTGCGGCGGCGCATTACCATCTGTGTAGGGGCAGAGTGAGTAGTGTTGGAGGAGAGCGAGAGAGAAAAGGACACAAAGTAGTGGTCGGAGACATGGAGGGGAGTTGCAGTGAGATTAGTAGAAGAGCAGCATCTAGTAAAGATGAGGTCAAGCGTATTGCCTGCCTTGTGAGTAGGGGGGGACGGTGAGAGGGTGAGGTCAAAAGAGGAGAGGAGTGGAAAGAAGGAGGCAGAGAGAAATGAGTCAAATGTAGACGTAGGGAGGTTGAAATCCCCCAGAACTGTGAGGGGTGAGCCATCCTCAGGAAAGGAGCTCATCAAGGCGTCAAGTTCATTGATGAACTCTCCAAGGGAACCTGGAGGGCGATAGATGACAAGGATATTAAGCTTAAATGGGCTAGTGACTGTGACACCATGGAATTCAAATGAGGAGATAGACAGATGGGTTAGGGGAAAAATTGAGAATGTCCACTTGGGAGAGATGAGGATTCCTGTGCCACCACCCCTCTGACCAGATGCTCTCGGGGTATGCGAGAACACATGGTCAGACGAGGAGAGAGCAGTAGGAGTAGCAGTGTTTTCAGTGGTAATCCATGTTTCCGTCAGCGCCAGGAAGTCGAGGGAATGGAGGTTAGCATAGGCTGGGATGAAGTCAGCTTTGTTGGCAGCAGAACGGCAGTTCCAGAGGCTGCCTGAGACCTGGAACTCCAGGTGTGGGGTGCGTGCAGGGACCACCAGGTTAGAGAGGCAGCAGCCACGCGGTGTGAGGCGTTTGTGTGGCCTGTGCGGAGAGGAGAGAACAGGGATAGGCAGAGGCATTGTTGACAGGCTGTAGCAAATGGCTACAATAATGCAGAGGAGATCGGAATGAAATGAACTAAACATCAGGGAAAGGAGAGAGTAGGGCCTCCCTCACCAAAACTTCCACCTCAGAAACTATAATTGTTTCACTGAACCACCCGAATAAAAAAATCTCCCAACTTCCACTTTAGAAATTAGAATTGTTGTGAACTACAGCAGTTTAATGTTTCAAGGAATAGACTCAACTTACTTTGTTCAGCTAGCTAAATATGACACCATAGCTAACTAGCATGCTAGCATCCAATAACACACAGTTTAGCACCAATACTTGGTTACAACAAACTACCAGTAGTGTGTTAACACACTAAACAGATAATTCGTGTGTTAACGAATTACGTTGGCTAGCTAGCACAAATATATTGTATTTAGCAGCTACAGTACAGTTAGCTGGTCGTGTTGGCTAGCTAGCAATGGCTACTGTGTTGACTTTGTTTGGAAAACGGCTAGCTAGCTAGCTTCGTGCTACCTACAATAACTACCCACAATAGCTACCCACAACAGCCCACGATGCCTGACTATGACGCCATAGCTAACTAGCATGCTAGCATCCAATAACACACAGTTTAGCACCAATACTTGGTTACAACAGACTACCAATAGTGTGTTAACACACTAAACAGATAATTCGTGTCCGTGTCTAGTTCCTTTCATAACGCAGCAAAAATTAAACGTTGGCTAGCTAGCACAAATAAATTGTAATTAGCTGCTACAGTACAGTTAGCTGGTCGTGTTGGCTGGCTAGCAATGGCTACTGTGTTGACTTTGTTTGAAAAACGGCTAGCTAGCTAGCTTCGTGCTACACCCGGGACCGCCGAATACCATGCTAACATACAATAACTACCCACAACAGCCCACGATGCCTAACTATGACGCTATAGCCAACTAGCATGCTAGCATCCAATAACACACAGTTTAGCACCAATACTTGGTAACAACAAACTACCAATAGTGTGTTAACACACTAAACAGATAATTTGTGTCCGTGTCTAGTTCCTATCATAACGCAGCAATAATTAAACGTTGGCTAGCTAGCACAAATATATTGTATTTAGCTGCTACAGTACAGTTAGCTAGTCGTGTTGGCTAGCTAGCAATGGCTACTGTGTTGACTTTGTTTGAAAAACGGCTAGCTAGCTAGCTAGCTTCGTGCTACTCCCGGCACAGCCGAATACAATGCTAACCTACAATAACTACCCACAACAGCCCGCGATGCCTACCTACAATACCTAACTACGATCTAAATACATAATTAAGCCTTACTCGACAAAGCCCAAGCTATGTACAAAGCCAAACTTACCCGACGCCAGCTGATATTTGTCTTCTGCAATCAGTAGGTGTAATTAAGTACAGTAGCTACTAACTACCTAACGTTGATGCCTCAGATAATGAGGTTAGAAAAACGGCTGAAATGGTAGGTAGCTAGCTGGCTTAATTACAGGTACTCTTAAGCGTGAAATAACATTGGAAACAGCTATCCACCGTTGCTAAACGTTACCAGTAGCTACCCGCTAGCTAGCTAGCCTCGTGCTCCGCCGTATACAATAGTTACCTACAATAGTTACCTACAGAAACCTACAATAACTACCTAAATAACTACCTAAATAAACTAACCTACAATACCTAACTACAACTACCTACCTACAATCAAATACATGGTTTAAGCTTTACTCAACGCCATAAAAGAAGCCAAGCTTACCTCGTGCTAGAGAAAACACAACCTCTCCCAACGAGACAGCACTAGTAGCCTCCATCGTGTTCGCGGTGGCCGATGTTGTTGAAGCTGCAGTAGGAGTTGTGCTCGCTGCGCAGCACGGGCAGGCTGTCGAAGGTCACACTCTTGGAGGGGCTGGGCGCAGGGTTGCAGGGGGACGTGGCGGACTGCCTGGCGCTGATCCTGGCCACCATGATGCCCGTGTCCCCCTGCAACCCTGCGCCCAGCCTGTCCTTCAGTGCCATTAACCACTACACCACCAGCCCCTCCAAGAGTGTGACCTTCGACAGCCTGCCCGTGCTGCGCAGCGAGCACAACTCCTACTGCAGCTTCAACAACATCGGCCACCGCGAACAGAAAGTTGCTCTTTGGCTTCCCCATGCATCCCCTAGATATGTTCCCTATCTCAATTGCATACTCCTCGTGTCCTCTCTTCTCAAAATCCATTGGATGAGAAAGCCAGAGGTCCCGCCCTTCTGAACTTCTCATCCAATGGGTTTTGAGAAGGAGGCGAGGAGATTGAGAGTCTCCCATAGTCTCGGGCCAATACAAAGGACTCAACGGACCAAATAACCAATCAGGGATGTCTGGGTGTGGCCTAGTTCCATAGAGGTCCATCCATAATGTAGTCTAAGATAATAGAGGTAATGTCCATCCATAACGTAATCTAAGATAATAGAGGTAATGTCCATCCATAACGTAGTCTAAGATAATAGAGGTAATGTCCATCCATAACGTAATCTAAAATAATAGAGGTAATGTCCATCCATAACGTAGTCTAAGATAATAGAGGTAATGTCCATCCATAACGTAATCTAAGATAATAGAGGTAATGTCCATCCATAACGTAGTCTAAGATAATAGAGGTAATGTCCATCCATAAATCCTGCAGGACCTTTAATCCTGAACCACTGCTTTAATTGACTAGCTTGAGTAAATGGTTCTAAGTTTTATATCAGTGCAGCCCCTTTAACAAACTAACTCTGTATGGTCTTTTAACATTGCAGATGAGCAGACATGAGTTTAGTGCCAATTGCATGGATATTGTAGCATGGGTGATGGAGTCTACATCCACTGTGGTTGTTCCCGCCCTTGACCTCACCATGCAGATAGAGCTCTCTGATTCGCCAAGCTCTTCAGGATCAGGAAGTAATGAGGCAGGAGAGGTGACCTCTCTTGGCCGCAGCGTCAGATTCAGCTGTAGTGGAGGAGCCAGCAGGTGCACCAGCGCCAGAACTGCCTACAGCACACACATTCCCACGCCTTTCCCCTCCTCTCACAGGTACCTAGCCCTATCCCCTCCACTCACAGGTACCTAGCCCTATCCATGCCTCTAACAGGTACCTAGCCCTATCCATGCCTCTCACAGGTACCTAGCCCTATCCCCTCCTCTCAAAGGTACCTAGCCCTATCCTCTCCTCTCACAGGTACCTAGCCCTATCCCCTCCTCTCAAAGGTACCTAGCCCTATCCTCTCCTCTCACAGATACCTACCCCTATCCCCTCCTCTCACAGGTACCTACCCCTATCCACGCCTCTCAAAGGTACCTAGCCCTATCCCCTCCTCTCACAGGTACCTACCCCTATCCACGCCTCTCAAAGGTACCTAGCCCTATCCCCTCCTTTCACAGGTACCTAGCCCTATCCCCTCCTCTCACAGGTACCTACCCCTATCCACGCCTCTCACAGGTACCTAGCCCTATCCCCTCCTCTCACAGGTACCTAGCCCTATCCCCTCCTCTCACAGGTACCTAGCCCTATCCCCTCCTCTCACAGGTACCTAGCCCTATCCCCTCCTCTCACAGGTACCTACCCCTATCCACGCCTCTCACAGGTACCTAGCCCTATCCCCTCCTCTCACAGGTACCTACCCCTATCCACGCCTCTCACAGGTACCTAGCCCTATCCCCTCCTTTCACAGGTACCTAGCCCTATCCCTTCCTCTCACAGGTACCTAGCCCTATCCCCTCCTCTCACAGGTACCTAGCCCTATCCCCTCCTCTCACAGGTACCTAGCCCTATCCACGCCCCTCACAGGTACCTAGCCCTATCCCCGCCTCTCACAGGTACCTAGCCCTATCCATGCCTCTAACAGGTACCTAGCCCTATCACCTCCTCTCACAGGTACCTAGCCCTATCCACGCCTCTCACAGGTACCTAGCCTTATCCATGCCTCTCACAGGTACCTAGCCCTATCCATGCCTCTAACAGGTACCTAGCCCTATCCATGCCTCTCACAGGTACCTAGCCCTATCCCCTCCTCTCAAAGGTACCTAGCCCTATCCTCTCCTCTCACAGGTACCTAGCCCTATCCCCTCCTCTCAAAGGTACCTAGCCCTATCCTCTCCTCTCACAGGTACCTACCCCTATCCCCTCCTCTCACAGGTACCTACCCCTATCCACGCCTCTCAAAAGTACCTAGCCCTATCCCCTCCTCTCACAGGTACCTACCCCTATCCACGCCTCTCAAAGGTACCTAGCCCTATCCCCTCTTTTCACAGGTACCTAGCCCTATCCCCTCCTCTCACAGGTACCTACCCCTATCCACGCCTCTCACAGGTACCTAGCCCTATCCCCTCCTCTCACAGGTACCTATCCCTATCCCCTCCTCTCACAGGTACCTAGCCCTATCCCCTCCTCTCACAGGTATCTAGCCCTATCTCCTCCTCTCACAGATACCTAGCTCTATCCCCTCCTCTTTTTGCAGGTATTTCCTGTTATAGGTACAAATATCCATTCCAGATCCACTTAGTGAGAAATACTACTTAGATACTACACAACCACTCTAAAACGTTTACTCTGAATGTTAATGTTTGGTCTGAGTGTGGTTTGAGATGGTTCACAATGCTTCCTTTGAATAACAATAACAAGGTTGAGTTTGTGTCCCAAATTCTTGGATCATATTTTTTATTTTGTTACCATATACTATTCATTTCTGTTGTGCATTCTGCAGGTCCATGACCTCTTTGCTAAGTGAGAACGAAGAGCGATATGTCTCCTCACCTGAGGGTGGCGATAGAGAGATGAGACACAGACCACACTCAGCACCACTGAGATCTGTGTTTGGCATCTCTGAGGACTCTGTCTTCGACATGGTCCAGAGCGGCCAGTCGCAGGGTGACATCGTACCGCTGCCCAAACGGAGTAGACAGGAGAAATACAGACCTAGCAAAATGTCAACGGACGGCAAGTTTATGATGGGTATTGTCGAGTTGGTTATAAACCTTCTCAACTCCAGATTGGCTGAGCTAATGCGAAGTGTCAGTCAGGGAACTCTAGTTCTGCTGACTGGAAGTATCTCAGCAAGTCAACAGTTTGCCCAAGAGATGCTAAGCATGGCGACTTCTAAGATGTATTCCCATGCCATAGAGCATATTGCGCTCGGCCACAAGTCTCCCCTTGAGTTAGAGAGGGAGCTTGAGGCCATCTTGGGTCCTCTGGCTGGACAGGTCATAGTCATCATCATAGATAGCATCATCAAGGCTAAAGCCAACGGAGGAAATGAGGGGAGAGCGTCCAGCCCCTTGACCTATTTTCTAACTGCCATTTCGGCAGAAATACAAAGCCTAGTGGTTCACAGATCGGCTAGCAGACCATCCACCAGACTGTCCAACAACGACCCACTGCTGAACATTTCCAAGTCAAAGGTCTTAAGATCAGTTCTGCTCAAAATGGCAGAGCTCTTTGGCCAAGGTCCAAGTGAAACCTGTCTAGTTCCACTAGTCCAGAGTCAGTCCAACAACTCCATTTGCGACTGGACTGTGAATGCAGGCACCATTCATCCAAGTACATTTCTGTCCGACAACAGAATGACAGAAGTGTCATCCGATGTTGTGGATCTTGTACTTGAGGTTTTTTGGATAACAGGATTTTTGAATAACAGGAACCCGTCAAGGCCACAGAGTGCCTGCTCCCACAACTCAGCTAGTGGAGCAATAGATATGAGAGCTCTTGCTGAGGACTTGGTCAGACAGGTGTCTGTCAAACTCAGCCCATTTGTCTCTGAGAGTCAACTCTCCACCATGTCCATGACAGATCTGTCATCATCTTTTTCTGACTCCACCTTGAAGCAGTTGTGTTCTCGCTCTGTTGTTGCTCTGGCAACTGCCTGTCAAGCAATCAAAACAGAGCTCGAGAACCAGAGACCTACCAACCTGGCAGCCAGAGACCTACTATCGTCTCTGGTAGAGACCATTGAGGACATGGATATCTCTGACATCCTCCAGGGCCCGTCGGCCATTTTGGAGGAGGCTGCTGTGATAAAGCACCCAGAGATGTCCACCTCGACAATATACAGATCTCTGCTTCTCGACTCATCTCTCGCCTCCTCTAAGATGGTCACTGAGAGCATTATCTTCAACAACCCATGCCCATCAGAGGAGAATGTGAGTATTCAGAAGGAGCTCCCTGCTGATAAAGTTGACATCCTCCATGGTCAACCAGTGGAGGAGTATATTGTCAAAGCTGAGCAATGCATCATTCAGGTCATTCAGGATGCAGCTGTGACATATACTGCTGCGCTGGATAAAACCGACACTTGTGGGAAACTGTCGGAAATCCTATCTGTCCATGTTTCCTCAGAGAATATTGAGGAGGCATCCTCTGATCTCTTTGGTGGAATTATTTCCGACCTGCATGAGGTATCTGAGGTCAATAAGGCCTCCATGCGTACGAAATCAGGTCACAAAATGTTCTGGGTGGAAGTGAGTTCAGGTTCCCAGAAGATTTATACCAAAACCCTGGACAAACTAAGGAAGCTGTTCACCTCCCACCATCTCACTGAGGGAAAAAATACTCCTGTGCAAATCGAGCTTTCTGCAACTGGACTACTTGTAACTGAGGCCACTGTGCAGGAATCTCCTGTAACTGAGGCCACTTTGACAGTGTCTCCTGTACAGAAGACAGACAGTAAGACCCCTTCTAAGTCCTCAGCCTCAGCCTACCAGCTCACCCTCGACACCTGCACTAAAGGGGTAATCAAACAGGTGATCTCGGTGCTGAGGGTGGACACTTCAAAGGAAGACTGCTCCGCTTCCGTTGGGGAGAGCACGTCAAAATCATCCTTCGACTTCAACCAGAAGTTGGACTCGATAATTTCGAAATTGGAGGACCTCACCATTTCGAGTGATGTGACGTCAGCCGAGATTGCCACACTCACGCGATCTCTTAGTGCAGCCAGCAGAACCTCTAACATTTCCATCCAGAGCTTTCACAGTGCTGAGTTCCGAGCTAAGGCCAAACACATTGTGAGTGAGACCATTCTCAGAGCTGCTAGCAAAGCCAGCCATTCTTTGCTACAGAGCATGCCTAGCACCACCTTCTCACACCATGTGGTTTCTACAGCCGAAGATATAGTAAATATTATCATGCAAGACCTTGAAAGTGTATCCCAGTACACTGTGGACGACGCAGACTCCTTCCCACTAGGAGAGAAAAAGCTGGAGTTCCAGCTCAAACCCAGAGTTGTCTTTGACAACTTATTGGATGCTGCTCAAACCATGTACCACAGAGTAAAGGATAGACTGAACATCTTTTTCTCTTTTCCACCAGTGTCAGTCACCACAGCCAAATATGTGCTGGACTCCACCCCTGTGGGGACACTCAGACGTTCTAAGTCCGCTGACACTGCTCTTGTTGAGGACAGGAGCCGCCCTCCGTCTGTGAGAAGTGAGAAGCCTTTGTCAAAAGTCTGTTTGGCTAAAAGGTCTAAAACCCTTCTGTCTTCGAGTGGCTCTTCAACAGACCACCATGTAATTGACACATGCAGTGAGGATGTCACTCTGCCCACCAGGAGTATGTCAGTTGTGAGCAACAACAGTTTGAAGAGAGCCTCTCCTCTCCACGGCAGTGGATTGAGTGAAAGTTGCAAACCTCTTGTGGCTCTAAAAGACGTAACAGTGGCAGTCAGCCAAGAAGGCTTTAGCAAAACTGCAAAGAAGACGCTCAGCTTGATCCTAAATGTGATCAAGTGGCCAACTCTGAGAGTTCATCTGTTGGGCAGATTGCAAGTGAGGAGTGTCTGATAGCCACTAACATGTTAGACTCTGTACTGGAGAGCCTTGACCAGTTGCCTGACATGAGCGCTGCCGATGAGATCACAAGGACAGAATCCCATACCTCTATCGCAATGGACGAGACAGGTTCACGGTCAACGCTTGTGAGCCAACAAGAAATAAACATATCTGACACCAATATCATAGTGAAAACTATAATGGACACATTGAAGACAGACGACCCAGAGATGACTTCAGCAGAAGAACATCTGGATAGGCTCCTGTCAGTTGAAGCCCTTCAAGGTGCATCTGGCAACCTGATCACAAAGGTCCATGGTCTCATTCAGGAGATAACCATAAACCGCCAGCTTCAATCCATGGTTGGCCACAGAAGCCTCTCTCAACCAGCGCTGCCTAAACCAGCCCTGAGGAAGCTGTCAAAGGACGATGCCTCAGAGCTCATTTACAACTTTGCCCAGACTTCTGTTAGGAGACTCCTGGGGCAGTGTATGGGAAGGCCTATGCCACCATCGGCTGAAATGGTTTTGGATCAGGTCATCAAGTTGATGACAGACGTGGTGATGGACAGCCTGACTTATGTGTCCAAGTCTACAATGGAGGATGGTAAGTGAAAGTACCTATTTTCATCTGCATAGGACTTAATTGTAACATGCTCAATACATTGCGTTTTATGATGTAAAATTCACTGGGTGTGTCCAAAATGGCACCTTCTTCCATATTTAGTGCACTACTTTTGACCAGACCCTATGGGTCCTGGTCAAAAGTAGTGCACTATAAAGTGAAGAGAATGCCATTTGGGATGCAGTGACTGACTTCAATGGCTGCGTCCTCTTCTCCCAGTTATTGTACACAGGTCGGTCACACTAGCGTGCTCTTCTCACTCAGACACCAGCAATGCCACAAGTGACATCACTCATGGTGTTGTAGCTGACCTTAATGCTACTGAGGAATTCCCTGCCAGGAGCCTTAGCCCGGCTGATGTAAAGGCTGACGGCATGGCCCGCCTTCCCTCTGCCAGAGGGGAAGAGACTAAGAAGAACAGGAAGTGGCGTTTCCTACCGAAAATGCATAAGTTTCCAAAGATCATGATTAAGGTAGGGTGCTCTGTGTTTTGAGATTACCTCTGTAAGGCAGGGCTGACATTTACCCTACAGATTCACTACACCCCTATTGTCTCCATTGTCTTTAGGAGGTTGAGTGAGGACGCTGTAATGCAATCCTAATACACATGGGAGAGAGTCAATGGTTATGTCCCAAATGGCACCCTATTCCCTATATAGTGCACTACTTTTTACCAGAGCTCTCTGGGCCCTTGTCAAAAGTAGTGCCTTACGTAGCGAATAGGGTGCCTTTTGGGATGCACACTCTGTATTTTACACAGGCTCAGTTGTCCTGATGTGTTTTGTCAACAGCTGTTCAAGACAAAAGGGGAACCGAAGAGCCACCCTAAACAGGATGCACTGCCTACCAAACGTCTCAGAGAGACTCATATTTCACAGGGTAAGTGATAAGCATCGATAATGTCATATTGATGTATCACCCTATGACAAGCTTGTTAAAACAGTGACAACAGATACAGGCAGACCGACGGACAGACATGCAGACAGACAGGCAGACTGACAGGCAGACGGACGGGCAGACAGACAGACAAGGCAGACAGAAAGACAGGCAAACAGACGGACAGGCAGACGGACAGGCAGACAGACAGACAGGCGGACAGACAGGCGGACAGACGGACAGACAGACAGACAGCCAGGCAGACGGACGGACAGGCAGACGGACAGACAGACAGGCAGACAGACAGGCAGGCAGACGGACAGGCAGACGGACAGGCAGACGGACAGGCAGACGGACAGACACAAACACACACATTCATTTTCTGATTATGAAATGTTCTTATGACAGATGCTGAGTGTGAGGTTCCAGAGGTTCCATCCACTCCCCCTCCCAAGGAGGACCTGACAACCACACCGGCCCCTGCTCCCCAGGAGTCCCAGTCCCGTAAACGCCCACTCATAGTCAGGGTGTTACACGCTCTCTCCAGAGCCATCTCCAAACCATTCAGAGGAGCTTCTGGGAAGAAGAATTAGCCAAATGCCTGATTTTATTAATATGATATTTTAATCAGAGCCTTTATTTAATAAAACATTACTGCATTGATTTCTGTCTATAGTAGTCTTCATGTATGTGCAAGATAACGGTAAAGTACTTCAAACCACATAGTCAAAAGTATTCATAGTGAAGAACAGGAAGTGGCGTTTCCTACCGAAAATGCATACGTTTCCAAAGATCATGATTAAGGTAGGGTGCTCTGTGTTTTGAGATTACATCTGTAAGGCAGGGCTGAAATTTACCCTACAGATTCACTACACCCATATTGTCTCTCAGCATTAGAACAATACTGTTGTCATTGTCTTTAGGAGGTTGAGTGAGGACGCTGTAATGCAATCCTAATACACATGGGAGAGAGTCAATGGCTATGTCCCAAATGGCACCCTATTCCCTATATAGTGCACTACTTTTTACCAGAGCTCTCTGGGCCCTTTTCAAAAGTAGTGCCTTACGTAGCGAATAGGGTGCCTTTTGGGATGCACACTCTGTATTTTACACAGGCTCAGTTGTCCTGATGTGTTTTGTCAACAGCTGTTCAAGACAAAAGGGGAACCGAAGAGCCACCCTAAACAGGATGCACTGCCTACCAAACGTCTCAGAGAGACTCATATTTCACAGGGTAAGTGATAAGCATCGATAGTGTCATATTGATGTATCACCCTATGACAAGCTTGTTAAAACAGTGACAACAGATACAGGCAGACCGACGGACAGACAGGCAGACGGACAGGCAGGCAGACAGACAGACAGACAGGCGGACGGACAGACAGACAGACAGACAGGCAGGCAGACGGACAGGCAGGCAGACGGACAGACGGACGGGCAGACAGACAGGCAGACAGACGGACAGGCAGACGGACAGGCAGACGGACGGGCAGACAGACAGACAGACAGGCAGGCAGGCAGGCAGACGGACATGCAGGCAGACGGACAGGCAGGCAGGCAGACGGACAGACACAAACACACACATTCATTTTCTGATTATGAAATGTTCTTATGACAGATGCTGAGTGTGAGGTTCCAGATTTTCCATCCACTCCCCCTCCCAAGGAGGACCTGACAACCACACCGGCCCCTGCTCCCCAGGAGTCCCAGTCCCGTAAACGCCCACTCATAGTCAGGGTGTTACATGCTCTCTCCAGAGCCATCTCCAAACCATTCAGAGGAGCTTCTGGGAAGAAGAATTAGCCAAATGCCAGATTTTATTAATATGATATTTTAATCAGAGCCTTTATTTAATAAAACATTACTGCATTGATTTCTGTCTATAGTAGTCTTCATGTATGTGCAAGATAACGGTAAAGTACTTCAAACCACATAGTCAAAAGTATTCATAGTGAAGTACCGTTTATGATTATTGATTGTGGAAATACACATAATACAGAAAAGTTGTTGTCACATATAAAGACAGACATAAAGGAGAACTCCGTAGACCAGTCACATTCTCAAGCCATAACTAAATCCATGAATGGATCTCCTATAAGATGACAGGAGAACATTTGTAACACTTTCTATGAAGCCTATATCTATAATGCATACACTCAAGTCATTTACATTTTACATTTTAGTCATTTAGCAGAAGCTCTTATCCAGAGCGACTTACAGTTAGTGAGTGCATACATTTTTGATTTTTTTCATACTGTCATACACTCATAATGACTTAATTGAGTTAAGTGTTAAGTAAAGTGCAGTTATAAACACATAATGAGGGCTTATTATGTATTTCTTGCAATAAAAAAAGAAAAATGCTACTAGTTTATTAAATATTCATGACTGCTATTGCACGGCTCATGTCCACACTTCTGTACAATAGGGGGCAGTAATGCACCATAACGTTGGATGCCAACTGCCTATAAACCCCACTGAAGAAGAAAAAGCTACTCATGTAATGCATGCTGGAAAGCAGACAAAAACTAATGATTTGCAAGAGATCTAAACACGATTTATAAGCTACTGAACAACAAGTCCAAGAAAGCATTGCTAACCGCGTTTGCACTTTGAACAGATTTCTCGACAATAATAATGGAAGATGTGACTGGGGCTCAGCTCATTGCAGAGGCACTAAAAGCTCAGGTGAAGTGTGTGCAATTTATATAAAACAGTGTTATACTGTGTAACCGTGTTGCTAAGAATATATTAGTCGCTGATCATGTCCTTGGCAGTGAGAATGTAGCACTACGAGTTGTGAAAGTGTGCCAAAGGTCATTACATTTACATTACATTTTAGTCATTTAGCAGACGCTCTTATCCAGAGCGACTTACAGGAGCAATTAGGGTTAAGTGCCTTGCTCAAGGGCACATTTACGTCATTTAGCAGACGCTCTCATCCAGAGCGACACACAAATTGGTCCATTCACCCTATAGCCAGTGGGATAACCACTTTACAATTTGGGGGGGGGGGGGGGGGGTAGAAGGATTACTTTATCCTATCCCAGGTATTCCTTAAAGAGGTGGGGTTTCAAATGTCTCCGGAAGGTGGTGAGGGACTCCGCTGTCCTGGCGTCGTGAGGTAGCTTGTTCCACCATTGGGGTGCCAGAGCAGCGAACAGTTTTGACTGGGCTGAGCGGGAACTATGCTTCCGCAGAGGAAGGGGAGCCAGCAGGCCAGAGGTGGATGAACGCAATGCCCTCGTTTGGGTGTAGGGACTGATCAGAGCCCGAAGGTACAGAGGTGCCGTTCCCCTCACTGCTCCATAGGCAAGCACCATGGTCTTGTAACGGATGCGAGCTTCAACTGGAAAACAGTGGAGTGTGCGGAGGAGGGGGGTGACGTGAGAGAACTTGGGAAGGTTGAACACCAGACGGGCTGCGGCATTCTGGATGAGTTGTAGGGGTTTAATGGCACAGGCAGGGAGGCCAGCCAACAACGAGTTGCAGTAATCCAGACGGGAGATGACAAGTGCCTGGATTAGGACCTGTGCCGCTTCCTGTGTAAGGCAGGGTCGTACTCTCCGAATGTTGTAGAGCATGAACCTGCAGGAGCGGGTCACCGCCTTGATGTTAGCGGAGAACGACAGGGTGTTGTCCAGGGTCACGCCAAGGCTCTTCGCACTCTGGGAGGAGGACACAACGGAGTTGTCAACCGTGATGGCGAGATCATGGAACGGGCAGTCCTTCCCCGGGAGGAAGAGCAGCTCCGTCTTGCCAGGGTTCAGCTTGAGGTGGTGATCCGTCATCCATGCTGATATGTCTGCCAGACATGCAGAGATGCGATTCGCCACCTGGTTATCAGAAGGGGGAAAGGAGAAGATTAGTTGTGTGTCGTCTACATAGCAATGATAGGAGAGGCCATGTGAGGATATGACAGAGCCAAGTTACTTGGTGTATAGGGAGAAAAGGAGAGGGCCTAGAACTGAGCCCTGGGGGACACCAGGGGTGAGAGCACGTGGTGCGGAGACAGCTTCTCGCCACGCCACTTGGTAGGAGCGACCGGTCAGGTAGGACGCAATCCAGGAGTGAGCCGCGCCGGAGATGCCCAGCTCGGAGAGGGTGGAGAGGAGGATCTGATGGTTCACAGTATCAAAGGCAGCAGACAGGTCTAGAAGGACAAGAGCAGAGGAGAGAGAGTTAGCTTTAGCAGTGTGGAGAGCCTCCGTGACACAGAGAAGAGCAGTCTCAGTTGAATGACCAGTCCTGAAACCTGACTGGTTTGGATCAAGAAGGTCATTCTGAGAGAGATAGCAAGAGAGTTGGCTAAAGACGGCACGCTCAATAGTTTTGGAAAGAAAAGAAAGAAGGGATACTGGTCTGTAGTTGTTGACATCAGTGGGATCGAGTGTTGGTTTTTTGAGAAGGGGAGCAACTCTCGCTCTCTTGAAGACGGAAGGGACATGGCCAGCGGTCAAGGATGAGTTGATCAGCGAGGTGAGGTAGGGGAGAAGGTCACCGGAGATGGTCTGGAGAAGAGAGGAGGGGATGGGGTCAAGCGGGCAGGTTGTTGGGCGGCCTGCAGTCACAAGTCGCAGGATTTTATCTGGAGAGAGAGGGGAGAAAGAAGTCAAAGCATAGGGTAGGGCAGCGTGAGTAGGACCAGCAGTGTCATTAGACTTAACAAACGAGGATCGGATGTCGTCAACCTTCTTTTCAAAGTGGTTGACGAAGTCATCCACAGAGAGAGAGGAGGGGGGGGGAGAGGGGGGGAGGATTCAGGAGGGAGGAAAATGTGGCAAAGAGCTTCCTAGGGTTAGAGGCAGATGCTTGGAATTTAGAGTGGTAGAAAGTGGCCTTAGCAGCAGAAACAGATGAAGAAAATGTAGAGAGGAGGGAGTGAAAAGATGCCAGGTCGGCAGGGAGTTTAGTTTTCTTCCATTTCCGCTCCGCTGCCCGGAGCTCTGTTCTGTGAGCTCGCAATGAGTCATCGAGCCACGAGCCATTGCACTGGTATAGCTAACTATTAATATTGTTGTAGAAAAACATTTAGATGTTTATGTGGAATAGCATATGTTAACATAGTGAGTTTTTGTCCTGGGTCCGCCTGGGTCCTGCAGTCGGTGAAAAGCAATTGCACTGCCTGCATCTCAGAACTGCGGCCGCCTTGATCTCATGAGGTTATCGTTGCCCGCGTGTGCATGACGTCAGAGAAAGTCGGGAACAAGTCGGACACAAATCTAACCAGCATGCATTGGGCGGTGATCGCCGGTGATCGATTCTGCGCAGACCTGGCTCATCTCAAATGGGCCTCTTGTCTATGATCTGTCGGCATGGTTATACTGGCCTGTGGCCTTCTTGGAGGCCTTGATGATATCGGAGGGGGGCTCCCATTTGAAGCAGGGCTCCAGATTGGCCATCTTTATGGTCATTATTGAGGACAGGGTGCCATCCAATGCTAGGCTGTTTCTTCTCTTGGTTTTGTTCAGTCCCACAACTGAAAACACCCTCTCAGCATCTGCGTTTGCATGGGGCAACACCAGGACAAGCTTGGCGACGGCAGCAAGCCTCTCGAATTCTTTGGCTCCTGTCACCTATGGAAAATGCACCAAAACACAATGGAAAAACATACCTTGATTTTTGATTGATTAATACTGTGAGTATACTGTAGGTTGATCCATTAACAAAGTTCAGATAAAAACATGCATCATTTGAAACATGCATGACACATATATGCATGCAACAATTTTAAGCAACAGATGTAGCCAAGCCACACCTGCCAAAAGGAAAGACAAAAAAGGAAAAAAAAATTACCTTATGCTTCCGGGTTGCCATTTCAGCCCAGAAGCTTTCCATTTCAGTTTAGTCCTGCAGGGATATCATTGGCATGGTCTGATAATTTAGAAACTCCTCACCCAGAAGGTCATGCTCCTCTGGCCAATGGTATGGGAGGAGATGGGGAAACCTATTTATGAAAGTAGAGTTACAAGTTGTTACGTTTTAGGTATATAGTCATCAACCAGCAGCAGTTCATACACATCTTTGAGGAGAAGCCACATAAGAATATCTCATGTGCAGTTTAGGAGTGAACACACCTCATCATAAAACACAGGGTATTTTAGCTAAGATGATAGACAATAATTAGAGAAAAAAAACTAACCTTTCAACAAAGTACAGGACATCTTCGATGTCACTTTCAGCCCTCTGCCGTACATCTACAAATTGTGCGTGCTTGATCAGTGGCTCTTCCAGTGGCAGCTTCTTAAGTGCATAGTCCACAGCACTTGTCAGGAAACACAACACAGCTTCATGGAATGAATCCACCTGCTGTGGTGTGATGTCACCCTCGTGGAGTAATCTGTTAAGTTTAGCCCTGGTTGTGAACCCAATACAGCATATCGGTATAAGGTACAAGGATAAATATCACATATCACAGTGTTTGATCATAATAATAGTCAAATACTAACCTGGTAAATGGTTTGCCTTTTCTTTCAAGGCAATTTCACAAGGCTCCTCATGGCACTGCAGAGCTGCTGGAACCATAAACTTGGAACATAGCTTGCGTACGAATTTCACCATTTATAACAGACATTTACAAAAATAGTAGGTGAAACCTGTTTTAGAGGACCACTGCAGATATCAGCAAGAAACACAGAATGGAAAAAAACAGCAAAATCCAATCCCACCTCATCATGTAACAAAAATATTGATGACTGCTCTCTCTGAAGCAGCAAGTTGAAAGAAGTGAAAGTTGGTACGGTGGCTTGGAAGAACAGCAGGTACACTTCTGTCATGGGGTCAGTGAATGTCTGCACAAGTCTCTTGAACCTGGCCTGATTTTCATCTTGAATCAATAAATAAATAACACAAAACAAGAGGTTGTCATTAATACAAGTATGGGACTAACAATCCATGTAGTTGCTGCATAATGAAATTGAAAATTGATGACCATACTAGCAGATTTGTAGTAGCTGGCCAGAGGTTCATACAGCCTCAGGATCCTGGTCACACAACGTTCAAGGCTTAGCCAACGGACCGAGATATGCAGGAGGACCTCCATGTACTCCGCTTCATGGAGCTCACAAAACTCTGTTTTAGACATTAAATCCATATCATATATTTTCTACAGCTCAGCATTTCAGTATTACACTTAATAGTATCAAACATGCATACCTGTCAGGTATCCTTTCCGATTTGTGCTACCCTTGAACCAGTAACCGATGTCCACTACCATATCCTCCAAATCAGAACCGGACACCTGCAATGCATAAATCAATCATAACACATTCAGTCAATGCACGTAATTAGGATACAAATAAAAAGTTACATGTAAAGATAAATCAGGCCTTAACTCACTTTAAAAAATCCCACTCCTGCAGCTTTGGCGGTGTTATGTGCCACATGACAAGGACAACCGTGAATATAGGTGTTGGGATGCTTCTGGATCACCCTAGAGGCAATGGAATTACGTGGTCCAATGTTCACAGCTGCATTGTAAACTGAGAGACCAATGCAGTTCTCCCAAGGGATGCCATTCTCCTCTATGGTGGAGTTAATTTTGGTGAAGATCTCACTTGCTGGCCCACATCTCCTCCCACTTGTTGTGCACATATTTAAGAACTGGTGGACAACTTTGCTGCCCATGAAGACCCGGACAGTAAGCGGGTTAATCTTTTCCACTCCTATAATGACAAGTTAGAATCATACAGATGTTCATGTTATTAGATGTTTAAAAATACACAAAGCACATGTTTTGCAGAGGAGAAAAATCTCAAATAGTTTGTGAAATACCAGTGTCATTCGACCCATCCGTAACAAGGGTATACAGGGCTTTTTTCATCTCCTTCACAAGCTCCTGTGTGAAATATGGTGCGAGTGCTTCATTGGTAATGCAGGGTGACTTAGTCCTGGCACACCTGTACTCCTGCGCTGTCTTCGAATCTCCGAAACATTCTTTTAGGAGAGGCCCCAGGTGGTCCGCAAAGGCTAGGGGGACGTTGTGAACTACCAACCCAGCTGTCATTTTGACCTCAGCCCTTCTTGTCTGTAAGAAATAAACAATTATTAATCCTCCCAAAAGACCATAGTTTATTTAAAATAGACGCCTGCGATAATAGGGCACAGGTAAAAAACACATTCAGCAACTAAGATCTCAAATTAAAGAAAACTGGACTGTACTACACTGAAATACAAACCACAAATTAGTCAAAACTATCAACCATGACTTTACCATGATCAACTAGAACACAAAACTGTCACGGTTTTGGCCGAGGCTGCCTCTCTTCCTTGCTCGGGCAGGCTTCGGCGGTCGTCGTCTCCGGAGTACTAGCTGCCTCCGTTGTATGTTTCGATGTTCGTTTGGTTTTGTCTTGATGTTGTACACCTGTTATCGTTTAGCGTTCATTATTGTCCTATAAGTTCTCGTTGTGTTTGTCATGTGTTGTGTGTGATTGAACTTGCTGTCGTGTATGTCTGTGCTTCGTTCTCTCCTCTGTGTTGGAGAAGTTCTCGCACGTGTTTTGTGCGTTATTGTTATTTTGTTAGATTTTACGCCTGTGTGCGTAATCGCTCGTATCCAAGCTCTTTTGACTCGTTTTGAGTTTTGGTTCACTGAAGTCTATTGGACTAAGTTCCTGCATCCTGCGCTTGATTCCTGCACCACACCTTCACAGCACACCTTCTGACAGAATCACACACCGAAGATGGAATCAGCAGGAGCCGCAGCAGCACCTGAGTCTCTGGAGGAGCGGGTCCGCGAGCAGAACGACCAGATCCTACGTATCGGGACCGCCCTTCAGGACGTGATCAACATGCTTCAACGCTGGGAGACCAGAGGGACACCCACACCTCCACCTTCCGTGCCATCACCATCGGCCAGTCAGCCCATACAAGCTCCGGAACCCAGGGGAATTCGGCTCTCGCTCCCGAGGGCATATGATGGGACCGCTGCTGGGTGTCAGGGCTTCCTTCTACAGGTGGAGCTATACCTGGCCACCGTACACCCGGCGCCCTCGGGACACGAGAGCGTGTCCGCCCTCATCTCCTGTCTCACGGCAAGGCGTTGGAATGGGCCAACGCCGAGTGGAGGAGAATAGATGGCTCCACTATCACCTACTCAGAGTTCTCCCGCCGCTTCAGGGCTGTGTTTGACCATCCACCTGAGGGTAAAGCGGCGGGGGAGCGTCTATTCTACCTCCGGCAGGGGAGGAGGAGCGACCAGGAGTTCGCTTTAGAATTCCGAACTCTAGCGGCGGATGCAGGGTGGAATGAGCGGGCCCTCATTGATCACTACCGCTGTGGTCTACGAGAGGACGTCCGTCGGGAGCTGGCCTGCAGGGATACCAGCCTCACTTTCGATCAGTTAGTGGACATGTCCATCAGGCTGGACACCCTGCTGGCTACCCGCGGACGTTCCGAGGGGGGTCAGTCGATTCCATCCTCCAGAACCTCCGAGCCCTATGGAGCTCGGGGTGCTGGCGCTAGAGAGAGGAGGGGTCGGAGCACGAGGGGGGCCGTCCCCTGCACCAACTGTGGCCGTGGAGGACACACCGCGGCTAGGTGCTGGGGAGGGTCTCCTAGGGGAGAAGACGGCAGGCTCCGCACTGGGGAGTCCTTCCAGGTGAGTAGGCGCCCCACTTACCCAGAGCTCTCTGTTGCGTACTTCTGTATACCTGTGCGATTTCCACAGGTTGCACCTCATTCCCAGCATAAGGCGCTAGTAGATTCAGGCGCGGCTGGGAATTTTGTTGATAGTACATTTTGTTTAGAATTAGGGATTCCCCTTCTTCCTGTTGATGTTCCATTCCCCGTTCATGCCCTAGATAGCCGTCCGTTGGGATCGGGCTTGATCAGGGAAGTCACAGCACCACTTAGGATGTGTACGCAGGGGGGTCATGAGGAGATTATCCAACCATATCTGATCGACTCTCCTGCGTTTCCGGTGGTGCTGGGAATGCCCTGGTTGAGTATCCATAATCCATCTATTTCGTGGCAGGAGAGGGCTCTGATGGAGTGGTCTGCCCAGTGTGTGGGGCGATGTTTAGGTTTTTCCATGGGGGCTACCTCGGTGGAGAGTCCAAACCAGGTGCCCGCATTGCACATTCCCCCCGAGTATGAGGATTTGGCTATTGTGTTCAGTAAGTTGAGGGCGACGCAGTTACCTCCTCATAGGCAGGGAGATTGTGCGATAGACCTCCAGGCAGGAGCTGCGCTCCCACGGAGCCATGTGTATCCTCTGTCTCAAGAGGAGAAGAGAGCTATGGAGACTTACATAGACGAATCTCTGAGACAAGGATACATACGGCCATCCACTTCCCCTGCGTCCTCGAGTTTCTTTTTTGTGAAGAAGAAGGATGGAGGGTTACGCCCGTGCATTGATTACCGTAGTCTCAATCAGATCACGGTGAAGTACAGTTATCCACTTCCTCTGATTGCGACCATGACGGAGTCATTGCACGGGGCGCGTTTCTCACAAAATTAGATCTCAGGAGCGCTTACAACTTGGTACGCATTAGAGAGGGCGATGAATGGAAGACAGCGTTTAGTACCACCTCGGGTCATTACGAGTATCTTGTCATGCCATACGGGTTGATGAATGCTCCTTCAGTTTTCCAATCATTCGTGGATGAGATCTTCAGGGACATGCAGGGGGTGGTCGTGTACATAGATGACATTCTTGTGTACTCGTCTACCCGAGTCGAGCATGTGGCCCTGGTGCGCCGAGTGTTGAGGAGGCTGTTGGAGCACGACCTGTATGTCAAGGCAGAGAAATGTCTGTTCTTCCAGGAGTCGATCTCCTTTTTGGGTTATCAGTTGTCTGCGTCAGGGGTGAAGATGGAAGTTGACCGGGTGTCAGCCGTGCGTAGTTGGCAGACTCCAACCACTGTTAAAGAGGTGCAGCAGCTTTTGGGGTTTGCAAATTACTACCGGAGGTTTATCCGGGGTTTTGGACAGGTGGATGGCCGTATTGCAGGTAGCTTAGTGGTTAAGAGCATTGTGCCAGTAACCGAAAGGTCGCTGGTTCTAATCCCCAAGCTGACTAGGTGAAAAATCTGTCGATGTGCCCTTGAGCAAGGCACTTAACCCTAATTGCTCCTGTAAGTCGCTCTGGATAAGAGCGTCTGCTAAATAACCAATTATTTTTTTATTTTTATAAATTATAACGTCTCTTTTGAAGGGGGGTCCGGTGCGTTTGCAGTGGTCAGCCGAGGCGGACAGGGCTTTTGGGAGACTGAAGGACCTGTTTACTTCGGCTCCGGTGCTGGCGCATCCGGATTCCGCTTTACCATTTCAGGTAGAGGTGGACGCATCAGAGGCCGGTATGGGGGCCGTGCTTTCGCAACGGTCCGGCACGCCACCTAAACTCCGTCCCTGTGCTTTTTATTCCAAAAAGCTCAGTCCGGCAGAGCGAAATTATGAAGTAGGGGACAGGGAGCTGTTAGCCGTGGTGCAGGCCCTAAAGGTGTGGAGGCATTGGCTTGAGGGAGCTCAACACCCTTTTCTCATTTTAACTGACCACCGTAACCTGGAGTACATCCGGGCAGCTAGGAGACTGAACCCTCGCCAGGCGCGGTGGAACATGTTTTTGGCCCGGTTCGTATTTAAGATCACGTACATCCCTGGGTCACAGAACGGTAAGGCAGACGCACTGTCTCGGCGGTATGACACGGAGGAGAGGTCCGTGGAGCCCACTCCCATACTGCCGGAGTCTTGTCTGGTGGCACCGGTGGTGTGGGAGGTCGATGCTGAAATCGAGCGGGCGTTGCGCACCGACCCTAGTCCTCCTCAATGCCCGGAGGGTCGGACTAACGTCCCGCTCGAGGTTCGGGATCGATTGATATATTGGGCTCACACGTCACCCTCCTCTGGACATCCTGGTATTGGCTGGACAGTGCACTGCCTTAGTGCTAAGTACTGGTGGCCCACGTTAGCCAGGGATGTGAGGGTTTATGTCTCCTCCTGCTCAGTGTGCGCCCAGTGTAAGGCGCCTAGACATCTACCTAGGGGTAAGTTACAACCCCTGCCCGTTCCACAACGACCATGGTCTCACCTCTCGGTGGACTTCATCACTGACCTTCCCCCTTCGCAGGGGAATAATACTATTCTGGTCGTTGTGGACCGGTTCTCTAAGGCCTGTCGTTTGCTTCCTATGCCGGGCCTTCCTAATGCCCTACAGACCGCCGAAGCTCTATTCACCCACGTTTTCCGGAACTACGGGGTACCCGAGGATATTGTGTCTGATCGAGGTCCCCAGTTCACCTCCAGAGTCTGGAGAGCATTTATGGAGCATTTGGGGGTCTCGGTGAGCCTTACCTCGGGTTACCATCCAGAGAGTAATGGGCAGGTGGAACGCGTGAACCAGGATGTGGGTAGGTTTCTTAGATCATATTGCCAGGGCCGGCCGGAGGAGTGGGCATGGTATGTTCCCTGGGCAGAAATGGCCCAGAATTCCCTACGCCACTCCTCAACTAACCTAACCCCTTTCCAATGTGTGTTAGGTCACCAGCCGGTTCTGGCACCATGGCGGCAGAGCCAGATCGAGGCTCCTGCGGTGGATGAGTGGGTGCTGCGCTCGGAGGAGACGTGGAACGCTGCACACGTCCATCTGCAGCGGGCCATCCGTCGTCAGAAGGCGAGCGCCGATCTCCACCGCAGTGAGGGGCCGGTGTACGCACCTGGTGATCGAGTCTGGCTCTACCAGAAACCTGCCCCTCCGCCTGCCCTGCCAGAAACTGGGTCGGTGGTTTGTGGGGCCGTTTAAAGTCCTGAGAAGATTGAACGAGGTGTGTTACAGATTACAACTGCCTAGTGACTATCGTATTAACCCCTCGTTCCATGTGTCTCTTCTCAGGCCGGTGGTAGCTGGTCCACTCCAGGAAGATGAGATCAGAGAGACTCCTCCGCCCCCATTGGACATCGAGGGGGCACCGGCGTACACCGTGCGGTCCATCGTGGATTCGAGACGTCGGATGGGGGGTCTCCAATATCTCGTGGAGTGGGAGGGGTACAGCCCGGAGGAACGGTGCTGGGTGCCGAGGAGAGACATTTTGGACCCGTCTCTCCTGACAGAATTCCACCGTAGTCACCCGACGCGCCCTGCTCTGCGTCCTCCTGGTCGTCCCCGAGGCCGGGGGGGTGGGTGGGGGTACTGTCACGGTTTCGGCCAAGGCTGCCTCTCTTCTCGTCTCCGGAGTACTAGCTGCCACCGTTGTATGTTTCGATGTTCGTTTGGTTTTGTCTTGATGTTGTACACCTGTTATCGTTTAGCGTTCATTATTGTCCTATAAGTTCTCGTTGTGTTTGTCAGGTGTTGTGTGTGATTGCACTACTGCTGGTTGTCTGTGCTTCGCTGTTTCCTCCTCTGTTTGGAGAGGGTTCTCGCACATGTTAGTGCGCATTTTGTTTTACGCCTGTGTGTGTATTTACTCGCCTCCGGGCTTTTTGGCTCGTGTTCTAAGTGATTGTTCACTAAAGTCTTTTGGACTAGGTTTCTGCGTCCTGCGCCTGATTCCTGCACCACACCCACCTACAGCACCCACTGACAATTGTATGATTTTTTTGTAATTTATTTGCATTTTATTGCATGACATAAGTATTTGATACATCAGAAAAGCAGAACTTAATATTTGGTACAGAAACCTTTTTTTGCAATTACAGAGATCATACGTTTCCTGTAGGTCTTGACCAGGTTTGCACACACTGCAGCAGGGATTTTGGCCCACTCCTCCATACAGACCTTCTCCAGATCCTTCAGGTTTCGAGGCTGTCGCTGGGCAATACGGACTTTCAGCTCCCTCCAAAGATTTTCTATTGGGTTCAGGTCTGGAGACTGGCTAGGCCACTCCTGGACCTTGAGATGCTTCTTACAGAGCCACTCCTTAGTTGCCCTGGCTGTGTGTTTCGGGTCGTTGTCATGCTGGAAGACCCAGCCACGACCCATCTTCAATGCTCGTACTGAGGGAAGGAGGTTGTTGGACAAGATCTCGCGATACATGGCCCCATCCATCCTCCCCTCAATACGGTGCAGTCGTCCTGTCCCCTTTGCAGAAAAGCATCCCCAAAGTATGATGTTTCCACCTCCATGCTTCACGGTTGGGATGGTGTTCTTGGGGTTGTACTCCTTCTTCTTCCTCCAAACACGGCAAGTGGAGTTTAGACCAAAAAGCTATATTTTTGTCTAATCAGACCACATGACCTTCTCCCATTCCTCCTCTGGATCATACAGATGGTCATTGGCAAACTTCAGACGGGCCTGGACATGCGCTGGCTTGAGCAGGGGGACCTTGCGTGCGCTGCAGTATTTTAATCCATGACGGCGTAGTGTGTTACTAATGGTTTTCTTTGAGACTGTGTTCCCAGCTCTCTTCAGGTCATTGACCATGTCCTGCTGTGTAGTTCTGGGCTGATCCCTCACCTTCCTCATGATCATTGATGCCCCACGAGGTGAGATCTGGCATAAAGCCCCAGACCGAGGGTGATTGACCGTCATCTTGAACTTCTTCCATTTTCTAATAATTGCGCCAACAGTTGTTGCCTTCTCACCAAGCTGCTTGCCTATTGTCCTGTAGCCCATCCCAGCCTTGTGCAGGTCTACAATTTTATGCCTGATGTCCTTACACAGCTCTCTGGTCTTGGCCATTGTGGAGAGGTTGGAGTCTGTTTGATTGAGTGTGTGAACTGGTGTCTTTTAAACAGGTAACGAGTTCAAACAGGTGCAGTTAATACAGGTAATGAGTTGAGAACAGGAGGGCTTCTTAAAGAAAAACTAACAGGTCTGTGAGAGCTGGAATTCTTACTGGTTGGTAGGTGATCAAATACTTATGTCATGCAATAAAATGCAAATTAATTACTTAAAAATCATACAATGTGATTTTCTGGATTTTTTTTTAATATTCCGTCTCTCACATCATAGGTACATTTGAAGTGTACCTATGATAAAAAAATTACAGACCTCTACATGCTTTGTAAGTAGGAAAAGATGCAAAATTGGCAGTGTATCAAAAACTTGTTCTCCCCACTGTATATATATATATTTTTCATACTGGCCACCCATGGGAATCGAACCCACAACCCTGCCGTTGCAAACGCCATGCTCTACCAACTGAGCTACATCCTTGCCGGCCATTCCCTCCCATACCTTGGACAAATTGTGCGCCGCCCCATGGGTCTCCCGGTCGCGGCCGGCTACGACAGAGCCTGGATGGCCCTCTCCTCACATGGTCTCTCCTATCATTGTTATGTGGATGCCACTCAACTAATCTTCAAATTCCCCCCTTCTGACACCCAGGTGGCAACACACATCTCTGCGTGCCTGGCTGACATCTCAGCTTGGATGTCGGACCACCACATCAAGCTCAACCTCAACAAAACGGAGCAACTCTTCCTCCCGGGAAAGACCTGCCCGCTCCAAGGCCTCTCCATCATGGTTGACAACTCCACGGTGTCCCACTCCCAGAGTGCAAAGAACCTTGGCATGACCCTGGACACCCTGTCGTGCTCTGCAAACATCAAAGCAGTGACTCGCTCCTGCAGGTTCATGCTCTACAACATCCGTTGAGTAAGACCTTTCCTACATCCCATCGCAAGCGCCACATTCTGCCACCTCTGACAGCGGAGTCCCTGCCCATCTTTTAAACACGTCTGAAACCCTACCTCTTTGTGGAATATCTTAAATCCCCCCCCCACACACACACTTTTGTTTCCCCACGAGCACTGACTTTGCTGATGAATACTTTCTTGAGAGAAAATGTAATTAATACGATTGTGATGCGTTGTTGTCTCATCTAGTTATCTTAAGATGAATGTACTATTGTAAGTCACTCTGGATAAGAGTGTCTGCTGAATTAGTCAAGTTTAAAAATCTGAATTGATATGGAATTGACCCCAACCTTGATGGTTACTAACCCTTGTGATAGTGAGTGGAGGATGATATGGCTCGTAACACTTTAGAATAGTTTTATTCCCCTGTGTTGTGCAGCATACAGTGGGGGAAAAAGGTATTTAGTTATCCACCAATTGTGCAAGTTTTCCCACTAAAAAGATGAGAGAGGCCTGTAATTTTCATCATAGGTACACGTCAACTATGACAGACAAATTGAGGAAAAAAATCCAGAAAATCACATTGTAGGATTTTTTATGAATTTATTTGCAAATTATGGTGGAAAATAAGTATTTGGTCACCTACAAACAAGCAAGATTTTTGGCTCTCACAGACCTGTAACTTCTTCCTTAAGAGGCTCCTCTATCCTCCACTCATTATCTGTATTAATGGCACCTGTTTGAACTTGGTATCAGTATTAAAGACACCTGTCCACAACCTCAAACAATCACACTCCAAACTCCACTATGGCCAAGACCAAAGAGCTGTCAAAGGACACCAGAAACAAAATTGTAGACCTGCACCAGGCTGGGAAGACTGAATCTGCAATAGGTAAGCAGCTTGGTTTGAAGAAATCAACTGTGGGAGCAATTATTAGGAAATGGAAGACATACAAGTCCACTGATAATCTCCCTCAATCTGGGGCTCCACGCAAGATCTCACCCTGTGGGGTCAAAATGATCACAAGAACGGTGAGCAAAAATCCCAGAACCACACGGGGGGGCCTAGTGAATGACCTGCAGAGAGCTGGGACCAAAGTAACAAAGCCTACCATCAGTAACATACTACGCCGCCAGGGACTCAAATCCTGCAGTGCAAGACGTGTCCCCCTGCTTAAGCCAGTACATGTCCAGGCCCGTCTGAAGTTTGCTAGAGTGCATTTGGATGATCCAGAAGTGGATTGGGAGAATGTCATATGGTCAGATGAAACCAAAATAGAACTTTTTGGTAAAAACTCAACTCGTCGAGTTTGGAGGACAAAGAATGCTGAGTTGCATCCAAAGAACACCATACCTACTGTGAAGCATGGGGTGGAAACATCATGCTTTGGGGCTGTTTTTCTGCAAAGGGACCAGGACGACTGATCCGTGTAAAGGAAAGAATGAATGGGGCCATGTATCGTGAGATTTTGAGTGAAAACCTCCTTCCATCATTTTGTCTGTCATAGTTGACGTGTACCTATGATGAAAATTATAGGCCTCTCTCATCTTTTTAAGTGGGAGAACTTGCACAATTGGTGGCTGACTAAATACTTTTTTCCCCACTAGCCAAGCAACCACTGACTAGGTATTGGCACCCCATCTATATAGCCAAGCTACCATTGACTAGGTATTGGCACCCCATGTATATAGCCAAGCTATCATTGCTCATCGTGTATTAATTCCTCGTGCTACAATATTTTTTCCTATTATTATAATTGTTGTATTGTGTTCTCCATTGTTGGTCAACATTTCACTGTTAGTCTACACCTGTTGTTTACCAAACATGTGACAAAATGAAATGACTACGTATTTAGTGAATTGTCTTCTAAAACTATACTGAAAAAAATATATAAATTTGACATGTAAAGTGTTGGTCCCATGTTTCATGAGCTGAAATAAAAGATCCCGGATATTTTGCATTCGCACAAAAAGCTTATTTCTCTCAAATTTGGTGCACAAATTTGTTTACATCTCTGTTAGTGAGCATTTCTCCTTTGCCAAGATAATCCATCCACCTGACAGGTGTGGCTTATAAAGAAGCTGATTAAACAGCATGATCATTACACAGGTGCACCTTGTGCTGGGTAAAATAAAAGGCCACTCTGAAATGTGCAGTTTTGTCACACAACACAATGCCACAGATGTCTATATTTTGAGGGAATGCACAATTGGCATGCTGACTGCAGGAATGTCCACAAGAGCTGTTGCCAGAGAATTTAATGTACATTTCTCTACCAAGAATTTGGCAGAACGTCCAACTGGCTTCACAGCCGCAGACCATGTGTCACCGTGCAAGCCCAGGACCTCCACGTCTGGCTTCTTCACCTGCAGGATCATCTGAGACAAGCCACCCGGACAGCTGATGAAACTGAGGAGTATTTATATCTCTAATAAAGCCCTTTAGTGGGGGGAAATCATTCTTATTGGCTGATGGGTGGGCCCCTGTCATGTGAAATCCATAGATTAGGGCCTAATTAATGTATTTCAATTGACTGATTTCCTTATATGAACTGTACCCCAGTAAAATTGTTGAATGTTGTGTTCATATTTTTGTTCAGTTAAGATCTTACAAAAAAACTGATGATGAATATGTTCGGAAAACTGCATTGATCTGCCAATGAAAAATAATGTTTGTACATGAATTTGTACTGGTCAACCTCTCCTTCTCTTTTGTATTCAGTTCTTCCATATTAGATCTGACTGTATGAATGGTTCTTATGGTTGTATTCAGTTCTTCCATATTAGATCTGACAGTATGAATGGTTCTTATGGTTGTATTCAGTTCTTCCATATTAGATCTGACAGTATGAATGGTTCTTATGGTTGTATTCAGTTCTTCCATATTAGATCTGACAGTATGAATGGCTCTTATGGGCTGAGTGCCTGGAGTGTTTTTGTATGACCAAAGTCAGGAGTTCTCTGACCCTGTGATCTCACCAGGACAGAACCACATGTCTCTATCACACTCCAGCCCAGAAGGTGGCAGTGATGTACCTTTAACGTTGGTCTGAACACCACCAATAAACACCATAGAAGAAGAATGCCTGCTTAGCAACAACCAAGGGGCCATGCAGCTTTCCACTGTCCCAAAGACTGTCTATTATATGGAACATATTGGCATGTGACCACTCTAACAATGTAGACACGTCCTCAATGATTGGACATGAATCTGTGTTGGTCAAACTCTTCTCTTCTCTAACATTAAATACAACAAAACTATGTTTTAAGTGAAATATTTAGTGTTTGTCTAAAGCTGGAAAAAAGCCAGTCTCCAGATCTCAACCCCATAGAAAATCTTTGGAGGGAGTTTGAAAGTCTGTGTTGCCCAGCGACAGCCCCAAAACATCACTGCTCTAGAGGAGATCTGCATGGAGGAATGGGCCAAAATACCAGAAACAGTGTGTGAAAACCTTGTGAAGACTTACAGAAAACGTTTGACCTGTGACTTTGCCAACAACGGGTATATAACAAAGTATTGAGAAACTTTTGTTATTGACCAAACACTTATTTTCCACCATAATTTGCAAATAAATTCATAAAAAACAATGTGATTTTCTGGATTTTTTTTTCTCATTTTGTCTGACGTGTACCTATGATGAAAGTTACAGGCCTCTCTCATCTTTTTAAGTGGGAGAACTTGCACAATTGTTTGCTGACTAAATACTTGTTTTCCCCACAGTGAGGACTGGCCACTGCTCAGAGCCTGGTTCCTCTCTAGGTTTCTTCCTAGGTTCCTTCCTTCTAGGGAGTTTTTCCTAGCCACTGTGCTTCTGCATTGCTTGCTCTTTGGGGTTGTAGTCTCGGTACCTGCACCCTCAGCGGAGTCAACAAACACCAGAAGCAACCGTGTTTCAGGGAAAAGGCAGAGAGGAAGGCAAAGCCTGAAATCCGGAAGCTTCTGGTTTCTGTGGACCTGGTTTAGGCATTTCTTTTACGCCTGATACGTTAGGTTAGGGTATCTGTAAAGCACTCTGTGACAACGGCTGATGTAAAAAGGGCTTTATGAAATAAATGTGATTGATGTATATCACACCAACTGACTGGTTCTTCTGATGTTGTTCACACAGGAGACCATGTTGAGACATTCTCTACATCCAGAGAACAACAGCAGGAAGATCACAGAGCTAAGAGGTCTCACCAGTGCCCACATTGTGAGGAGATTTTCCCAATTCTATCAAAGCTAAAAATACAAATAAATATACACACAGAAAAAATATGTATCTCTGCTCTGACTGTGGGAAGAGTTTCTCTCAACATGGCCACTTAAAAAGACACCAACAAATACATAAATGTGAGAATCCTCATCAGTTCTCTGACTAGCTAAGATTAAAATCATTCCATCACTCCATTCTCAAGAAATCGTAGCACACTCTATTGTAATCCTATTGTTTCTCACTGTGAGAGAACTGTGCAGAGGAAAGGGAGACATATTTACTGTTTTTCTGAAGCTGAACAAGACAGGAAGTTTAAATGAGCATCACAAAGCTAAATCTGACCTATTCACTAACATGCTTTGTCAGCATAAGCAGCTGTGAGACATGCTAGAGTACTGTAACATTACTGATCTACTGAATCATTGTAGTTGTTGGGGGTTATCTTTACAGTAAATATAATGCTTTTGTTCAATTTATGGCATTCCAAATAATATAAGTTTTATTTATCCACTCAATACATGTCACGACACATCTACACATTGGTACAAGCCAATTTGCTAGTCACCAATATTCTCTGAATCAAATCAGTGATGGCTGTTTAACAGTCTTATGGCCTGGAGATAGAAGTGGTTTAATTCTCTCGGTCCCAGCCTTGATGTGTCTGTAATTACTTTGTGGCCTTTTTCGCAATTTACATTTACGTCATTTAGCAGACGATCTTATCCAGAGCGACTTAAAAATTGGTGCATTCACCTTATAGCCAGGGATAACCACTTTACAAGTTTTATATATATATATATATATATATATATATATTATTTTTATTATTTCTTTGGGGTGGTGGTTAACGGCACTGCCAAGGTGGAGAAAAGTTCTAGGAAGATAGAAATCATTGTGGTTGCGGCGAAACGGTTCCTGGGGCTGAAAGATTTCTTGGCAAAAGAGTTACATGGAATATTGTCAAAAGCCGTACCACCATCTCAGGTCCTAGAGACTGAGAAGGGAGATATGGAGATTTAAAGGAAGGAAGAAATGGGAGTTTTGTTTGTTGTGGCAATGTACTATTTTGATTAGGGTGGAGTAAGTTAGTATCACTATTAAGTATGGATGTATTTTTTATTTAATTTATTTTGTGGTTTCAACCCGTCCAGTTGATGGCGGCAATGCAACTTTTGGAAGTAGTCTGCCATAAAACCCACAGAAGAAGAAAAATATGTCGTTGTTGCAATGTGGTAGTTGGGGAACAGGAACTTCCGGGGAGGCGCGCAACATTCTTCAGAACAAAGAAAACGGCGGGACTGTGATTTCCGTTTCTCTTTATAACTACAGGTATGTAATAGCACTTTTACACTGTCTAATATCGAAATAACATGTTAGATAAGAAATCAGTTAAAGTATTATCACATTTGGGAAAGGTTTTGTGTAATGTTTGTGTCAGTCCGAGTGATTGAAGAACGTGATCAAAAATATTTTACAAGCACATGGCGCGGGGTCCATTACATGTTTTTATTTGTGAGGCTTTCCAGGTTCGTATATAGGTCAGTGCGTTTCGCCTGGGTATGTTCAGTACAAAAACGTTTTGGAAAGTTGCAGATAGAAATGCCCTGAATAGAACTGACATGATTAATTAGAATCAGAGGCATGTTTTCTCTACATAATACATTTGTATCTGAATGTGGCCAACGTCTCCGTCCTCCTGCTGGACGCAGCCCTGGTACCCGCTTGTCCCTACGGATATGAAGCGGGCCACAAATTCAGTGTTGCCAACTCCTCAGTAAGGAAAAAACACCCTAAATATGTTAAGAACTATAAATGAACTTTCTAATGTCGATTCTTGTTTTTTTGGTGATGCAACCAGTCAGGATGGTGCAGCTGTAGAATAGTTTGAGGATCTGAGGCCAAATCTTTTCAGTCTCCTGAGGGGGAATAGGCTTTGTCGTGCCCTTATACAAATGTTAGCGTCTTCACTCTATTGCAGGACTCTGAAACCACTGTTGTCCGGGAGTTTAACCCTGTCAGCTAAATTGTCATGATAATCAGTGGTTTCAAGTTTGTCTGTATATTTTTGACGAGATGATTATAGCAAAAAATTAAATACTTCTGCATTTCCCACTGTGCAAATGCATTGATTCTCATTGTAAAGAGGCTCAGGATAATTCCTGATAAAGATGGGTAGCTGATAGGTCTTTCAGAGCTTAAATAGCCAAAATGATTAGTCACAGGGCTCCTGAGTGGCGCAGCGGTCTAAGGCACTACAGAGCCTGGTTTGATTCCAGGCTGTATCATTATCCGGCTGTGATTGGAGTCCCAATCAATTGGCCCAGCTTCGTCCGGGGTAGGCCGTCATTGTAAATAAGAATTTGTTCTTATAATATAATAATAATATGCCATTTAGCAGACGCTTTTATCCAAAGCGACTTACAGTCATGCGTGCATACATTTTTTTTTTTGTGTATGGGTGGTCCCGGGGATCGAACCCACTACCTTGGCGTTACAAGCGCAGTGCTCTACCAGCTGAGCTACAGAGGACCACAAAGTTCTTAACTGACTTGGCCCAACCATTGGGTCAAACATTAGACCAGACCAAATCTGAACCAATCACTCAGACATTAGGCAGGTTTCCATTGACCCAGCTGCATTCGACAAAAGCAATGTTGCTAAAATAATCTTTGCGACGTGTAATGGAGATGGCAGATATAGGAGAAATGTTCTAAAGCTAAAAAAAAATTAATCGTTGGACGGGTGGATTTTTCTTTTGTCAAAGTTTCTTTATTCTGACAAGTGAGGATTGAAACAGTGTTTTTTAAATAAATGATTGCCAAATCATTTTGACGGTACAGGGTGAGTCATTACGTCCAGCTGTTTTTATCAACACAGGATAGTTACATGGAAACACGTCCTAGATGGCAATTGTCGTATCTATTTTCTATGCAAACTTTTTCTTAATGTCGAGAAACAAAGCACTGGACAAGTTATTAGAAACATAGCTACTGTTTCACAAGATTGGAAAGTACAGTACAGCAGAGTACAGGAAAGAGAAGTTTAGTTCAGTACAGTACAGAGTATAGTACAGTATAACGTACTGTATTGGATTCTACTTTAATGTACTATGTTAGGGCTGGGCTATATGGACTAAATCATACAGCTGTATCTTGAGTTTTTTTAAACTTATGGGCGATTCACGATATATATCTCGATTTTGTTTTTCTATAAGTAAGCTTGTACAATTAAAGGTCAAATACACTGCATTTCAAACAGTCAGCTATAATCTAATGAATTCAGGGCTTGTGAAGTTATACCTAGGCTAAATATAAGCCATCCACAACCAATAAGACACACTAATTATTGTATTATTTTATAAAAAATAGTTTAACCTGCTTTTTTTTGTTGGCAATAATCACTGATCTGGCTTTCAAGTTGGTCTATGAAAATGCAATTTTTTGTTACAAATTGACTAATTTATTGTAGCAGGCATTAGGCTATAGACAATTAACACAGGTCTCATCAACAATCTCTCAAGCTCATGTGCTAGTGATTAGCCAGCTGATCTTTATATTTCAGGTTTAGCCAACTTGGATCTGTTTGCTAACAAGGTTGAACAGTTGAGTTGTTATGAACACACCATTCTGTCTGTCTCCAACTGTTTGAAAAGCATGTTAGCCTGTCCACTTTGTTCAGATGTTGAAATCAAGTGGCCTCCCTTATTTCTCAGAATGAGAACGAGTTGCCAATTCCTTACAGTGGATTCAGAAAGTATTCAGACCCCTCCCCTTTTTCCATATATTCAGACACATTCAGTTGTTTCTATCTTTATCAATAATTGTTATTATGGTGAGAACGGGAAATACAATTGGTTTTGATTGAAATAATACAGTGAAGACGAAGTTATTCAGGAAAATATTACATAGTGCTGCCTAAAACAAACTGCAACCTTGTTCTAAATGGTTTTTGAGTCATTTTATGTGAATTTCTGAAATCTACTATAGGTTAAGTGCACTTACGTTGTTTAATTTAAAGTGTGCAATTTGTGTCTAATGTGAAATTAATACATGGTTTGTTGTCAATGCTTAGCTGCCTGATCTAATATTTTTATAGAATAACGAAAGTAGCAGAACTGTCAAGACTAACTTTTGTGTCCGTTTCTCTATATTACTACTGGACGACTCCGATTAAGTCTGAGGCCGGTAACATCAACAGTGAGGACAAACCCAGCCTGCCTCTCTCCTTCCACACTGAGTCCAAACCTACAGTCACTGGGTCCTGATTGTGACAGTGGAGCCCCGTTTGCACTGCAGGATCCAGAGATGGCATCAGTGAAGCTGGAAGACTGCAGTCAAACACTGGAGCTGAATGTCAACATTAAAGATGAAGAAGAGGAGGAGAAGATTGGGAAATCTGTTTCTCATGGTAAGAGAAGGTTATATCTAACTATAAATTATCTTCATAAGTTAGACCTCCATAAATTATCACCCAGTCTATTGCTAGGTTGGATTCTGTAATTCTGACATCACACATCCCTGAACAACTGGGCTATGACTGGGTTATTTCATGCCACTGAGACTTGCATGGTTTGACACCAGTATTGTCAGCATTTGTTTTATTCACAGGGCTATCTGGAGTGATCAGAGAGTACACTAAAGAAGTGAAGTAGACAAACTGCCAATGTTTTAAAGTTCTATTAAATGAGTCTGTGTAGTTACTAACCCTTGTGATAGTGAGTGGAGGATGACACTAACCCTTGTTATAGTGAGTGGTGGATGATATGGCTCATAATTTTCACTCATTTTTGCCTTCGACTGTTGAATAGCTTTCAGGGCTGACCCCATTTAGTTGACTGGTCAATTGTTTGGTCAATAGAGAGGCTGTTGGTCGACCAATATTTTTTTAGTCAAGCAGTGGCAAATATACCAGTCAAAAGTTTGGACACACATTTACATTTACGTCATTTAGCAGACGCTCTTATCCAGAGCGACTTACAAATTGGTGCATTCACCTTATAGCCAGTGGGATAACCACTTTACAATATGTTATTTTATTTTTATTTGGGGGGGTGGGTTAAGGGGGGTAGAAGGATTACTTTATCCTATCCCAGGTATTCCTTAAAGAGGTGGGGTTTCAAGGGGTTTTCTTAATTTTTACTATTTTCTACATTGTAGAATAATAGTGAAGGCATCTAAACTATGAAATAACACATGGAGTCATGTAGTAACCAAAAAAAGTGTTAAACAAATCAAAATATATTTTAGATGTTAGATTCTTCAAAGTAGCCACCCTTTACCTTGATGACAGCTCTGCACACTCTGGGCATTCTCTCAACTAGCTTCACCTGGAATGCTTTTCCAACAGTCTTGAAGTGTTGTGGAAAATAATCACTATATTTTATTACAAATCAAAATATTTCCAGAGTTTTTGTAGAATTAAGAATGACTTTATTATAAATTCAACAAAGCCGATGCCAGTCTGCAGAGTAGCACCTCCTCTTCCTCTCTCTCCATCTTATATAGTGCCCTCCACACACCCTAGCTTTAAAATCCCTCCCTCTTCAGTTTCCCGCTCTTTTATTGCTCCGCCCACTCCCATTGTCTATGGTGGCGGCTAAATTCGACTTTCATTCAGTTCAGAATCACATAGTACTACAATCACTCCCCTGTCTTGCAAAAACACTCATGTTTAGTTTAAACTCTGTTCAACCCTGGCGCCGAGAGAGACAAAATGCCACAGGCTAGTTTCAGTCTTTGATAAGATAGGACAGCCATGGATTTATGTAAGAGCAATCAATTAGACCCTAAGTTTGATTCCCACTTTCCCACACACAGACAGTGAAAAGACCCAATTAAGTTCCTGGCCCAGCAACAAAGAATTCTAACTATGTTCGTGATTAACCCAGTTTTATCTCATAGTTCACTAAAAAATCTCCATCAGAAGCAGTTCACACACATGCTGAGCACTTGTTGGCTGCTTTTCCTTCACTCTGCGGTCCAACTCATCCCAAACCATCTCAATTGGGTTGAGGTCGGATGATTGTAGAGGCCAGGTCATCTGATGCAGCCCGTACACAGCCTGGAGGTGTGTTGTGTCATTGTCCTGTTGAAAAACAAATGATAATCCCACTATGCCCAAACCAGATGGGATGGTGTATCGCTGCAGAATGCTGTGGTAGCCATGCTGGGTAAGTGTGCCTTGAATTCAAAATAAATCACCAGCAAAGCACCATCACACCACCTCCTCCATGCTTCACGGTGGGAACCAAACATGTAGAGATCATCCGTTCACCTACTCTGCGTCTCACAAAGACACTGCGGTTGGAACCAAAAATCTCAAATTTGGACACATCAGACAAAAGGACAGATTTCCACCAGTCTAATGTCCATTGCTCATGTTGTTTGGCCCAAGCAAGTCTCTTCTACTTGTTGGTGTCCTTTAGTAGTGGTTTCCTTCCAGCAATTCGACCATGAAGGCCTGATTCACGCAGTCTCCTCTGAACAGTTGATGTTGAGATGTGTCTGTTACTTGAAGTCTGTGAAGCATTTATTTGGGCTGCAATTTCTGAGGCTGGTAACTCTAATGAACGTATCCCTTGCAGCAGAGGTAACTCTGGGTCTTCCTTTCCTGTGGCGGTCCTCATGAGAGCCAGTTTCATCATAGCGTTTGATGGTTTTTGCGAATGCACTTGAAGAAACTTTCAAAGTTCTTGAAATGTTCCATATTGACTGACCTTCATGTCTTAAAGTAATGATGGACTGTTGTTTCTCTTTGCTTATTTGAGCTGTTCTTGCCATAATATGGACTTGGTCTTTTACCAAATAGGCCTATCTTCTGGATACCACCCCTACCTTGTCACAACACAACTGATTGGCTCAAGCACATTAAGAAATTCCACAAATTAACTTTTAACAAGGGACACCTGTTAATTGAAATGCATTCCAGGTGACTACCTCGAAGCTGGTTAAGAAAATGCCAAGAGTGTGCAAAGCTGTCATCAAGGCAAAGGTTGCCTACTTTGAAGAATCTCAAATATAAAATATATATTTTGATTTGTTTAACACTTTTTTGGTCACTACATTATTCCATATGTGTTATTTCATAGTTGTGATGTCTTCACTATTATTATACAATGTAGAAAATAGTAACAATAAAGAAAACCCCTGGAATGAGTTTGAATTTGGGAAAATCTACTATAGGTTAAGTACCGGCACCTCAAATATCTAGTGCTTAGGCTCATGTTCCTCTTATAGAATGTTAGCTCAACAGTATTGTGGAGCTCCTGCACCTAAATATAAACAGTACCGGCACCCAAAATGAGTACCTGCACCTATTTCAGTCAAAGTCAAGCACTGAAGAGATAGATAATATAACAAGATGAGTATATTTTTAGAGAATAAAGAAAGTGCCAGAACTGTCAAGACAATAACTTTTTGTGTCTGTTTCTCATTATTACTACAGGACGACTAGAATTAAATCTGAGGCCGGTAACATCAATAGTGAGGACAAACCCAGCCAGCCTCTCTCCTTCCACACTAAGTCCAAACCTACAGTCACTGGGTCCTGATTGTGACATTGGTGCCCAGTTTGCGCTGCAGGATCCAGAGATGGCATCAGTGAAGCTGGAAGACTGCAGTCAAACACTGGAGCTGAATGTCAACACTAAAGATGAAGAAGAGGAGGAGAAGATTGGGAAATATGTTTCTCATGGTAAGAGTAGATTCTATCTAATTAAGTTTGTTATTCATTCCAATTTCCCAATGTGCATGAAAAGTTGCAGTAGAACTGTTTCACGATGAAATTTGTCAATGAGAAGGTAGATATTATTTCATGCCACTGGTTTGACACCAGTATTGCCAGCATTTGTTTTATTCACTGTGCTATCTGGAGTGCTCAGAGAGTAGACTAAAGAAGTGAAGTAGACAATCTTCATAAAATACATTTGATTGACATGTATAATCCACCAACTCACTGGTTCTTCTGATGTTGTTCACACAGGAGACCATGTTGAGACATTCTCTACATCCAATGAGCAACAGCAGGAAGATCACAGAGCTAAGAGGTCTCACCACTGCCCACATTGTGAGAAGAGTTTCTCAATTCTATCAAAGTTAAAAATACACCTACAAATACACACAGGAGAGAATCTGAATTCCTGTACTGACTGTGGGAAGAATTTCACAACATCAAAGGCTCTGACAGTTCATCAGAGAGTGCACACAGGAGAGAAGCCTTACTCCTGCTCTGACTGTGTAAAATGCTTCAAAACATCAACTGAGCTAACATTTCATCAGAGAACACACAAAGGAGAGAAGCCTTACTCCCGCACTGACTGTGGGAAGAGTTTCTCTCAACTGGGCCACTTTAAAACACATGAACGTATACATACAGGAGAGAAGCCTTACTCCTGTGCTGACTGTGTAAAGTGCTTCAAAACATCATGTGAGCTAAAAGTTCATCAGAGAACACACACAGGAGAGAAGCCTTACTCCTGCGCTGACTGTGGGAAAAGTTTCTCTCGACTGGGCAAATTTAAAATACATGAACGTATACATACAGGAGAGAAGCCTTACTCCTAATCTGACTGTGGGAAAAGTTTCTCTCGACTGGACAAATTTAAAATACATGAACGTATACATACAGGAGAGAAGCCTTACTCCTGCTCTGACTGTAGGGCAAGTTTCTCTCAACTTTACAACATAAAACAACATCAACGTATACATACAGGAGAGAAGCCTTACTCCTGCTCTGACTGTGGGAAAAGTTTATCTCGACTGGGCCAACTTAAAATACATGAACGTATACATACAGGAGAGAAGCCTTACTCCTGCTCTGACTGTGTAAAGTGCTTCAAAACATCATTTGAGCTTAAAGTTCATCAGAGAACACACACAGGATAGAAGCCTTACTCCTGCTCTGACTGTGGGGCAAGTTTCTCTCAACCTGGCAACTTAAAACATCATCAACGTAATTTTCCAGTTGAGAAGCCGTTTTCCTGCTCTGACTGTGGAAAGATTTATTCTCAAATTGACCATTTAAAAAGACACCAAGGTAAACATAAATGAGAGAAGCCTTACCACTGATCTAAAAACAACAGCTGAGCTGCAAGGTCATCAGAGAACACACACAGGAGAGAAGCCTTGCTTCTGCTCTTAATATGGCAAGAGTTTCTCTTGATTGGCCAACGTAAAAACACACCAACGTTACACACTGGAGAGAAGACTTATCACTGCACTGACTGTGAGACGAGATTCTACAGATTGGGCAATTTAAAAAGAAACCAACGTATACATAAGAAGTGGTAGTGGATTGGATCAAATGAAGAAAGCATAGAACACTACATTGTAATCCTAATGTTTCTCACTGTGAGAGAACTGTGCAGAGGAAAGGAAGCGTTCTAGAATGTTAGCATCTCTTTACTTTACTGATCAGTGTTCACCTGGTCAGTTTTGCTGTGCTTAGGTAGCTTCTACTGTAAAGGTATTGAGATTACCTTGGTAGGGAGGACTATGGTATGGAGGAAACCACGAGTACATGCATCCATGCCGTGTGTCAGCATTGCAGGATGGTGGTGTGGGGTGTGTTTTCATGGCACACATTGGGCCCCTTGATAAAAGTGGAGCAACGTTTGAATGCCACAGGATATCTAAACATCATTGCCAATCAGGTGTATCCCTTCATGGTAGCAGTTATCCATCTGCAAATAAAAAAATGTCAGCAGGATTATGCCCCATGCCACAAGGCTTGTCCAGGAATGGTTCCACGAACATGACAGTGAATTCAGGTTACTGCAGTGGCCTTCCGAGGCACCAGATCTCAATCCAATTGTGCATTTGTTGTAGGAGATGGAACGAGCTATTCAGAGTAGAAATACACAACCAGTCAACTTGACACAACTGTGGGAAGCGTTGCAGTCAACATGGGCCAGAATCCCTGTGGAACGCTTTCGACACCTTGGAGAGTCCATGCCCCAACGAATTAAGGCTGTTCTGATGACAAAGACTATCAGCTGTTCAGAAATGACAGGTCCAGAGAGGGGATGTGAGGAGGGGCCGTGGCTATGTATGTGAATCACAGTATGCATGCAAAGAGAAGAATAACTGACCTAGAGAAAGAAGAGTTTGAGTGTCTTCAGCTCCGTCCTAAACAACACCCCAGCTCAGTTTCATCTCTGGTAGTGGAGTGCTCTAACATCCACCATGGGCACATGACAAAACACTGCAGCAGAACACTGTGGATTATCTCATAATCACTGTCCATGTGATCAGGATGTCCTCTCCCCAAATGGGTCTCATCCTGTGTGGAGACGTTAATCACCTGCCCATCAAGATGCTGACAAACTCCCATCCAGACATGAAACAAGTGGTCAAAGACAAGACCACAGAGGGGACTCCATCCTAGATCTGATCAACACAACCCACTGTACTTGCTCCTCTCGGATCCAGTGATCACAAATGTCTGCTGTTCTCTCCAAACACAACATCAGGAGGGAGAAGAGAGGTGCAGCGGAAAAAATGACATCTGGTAACTCAGAACAGAAAGGAGACCTTTGCACGATATATGGCCAGTACTGACTGGTCTGCCATATATGAGGTGGAGAGCATCGATGCAAAGGTGGAGACGTTCAACTCCTGCATTCAAACTGCACTTGATGTATGCATGTCAATAAGAAATAAGAAAATAACAATACTGGACCAGCCCTGGATGACTGAAAGAATAAAGGCTGCAATCAGGAAAATGCAGAATATTTTCAACAGATGGGGAGACACAATGACATGGAGAAAATACAGAAACACAGTGCAAATGATTATCAAGGAAGCAAAGACAATCTTCTACAAAACTGAAATCCAGGACCTAAGCAAGAAAAACCCTAAGGAATGGTGGGACTTCATTAACAATGGACTGGGACCAAAGAAAACATCAGGAGGGAGAATACAGGTCGAGGGAATTGAAGACGACGACGTGGCTGATGTTTTTGAAGGGCTTCTTTTCTGAGGCATGGACAAGCACCACACCTCTTGCCATCTTCCCCCTGCCCATGTCTACAAGGCAGGTTGAGCTGTGCAGCATTGGCCAGTTAAAGCAAGCTCTGACCAGACTCAGCCCACGTAAAGCATGTGGGCCTGATGGCATTCCAGCCTGGCTACTAAAGAGCATGCAGAAGATCTAGCCCCTGTCATCAAACACATTGTTAAAACTGTCCCCTGCCAGTAGGAGGTGTTATCTTAGTGCACGATTCAGTATGACTACCTCCCAAAGTCCAGCACTACTACCGCCCTTGTGAAAGCCACATACTCCTGGCTGACAGCTACAGACTCCATAAACCCAACAATGGTGAGGGTGTTACTTGCTGATGTGTCCAAAGCCTTTGATCGAGTAGATCACCCATAGTTCCTGCAACATCTGTCTGACATTGAACTGTGTCCAAGGTTACTAGCCTGGCTCCACAGCTACACCACCGAAAGAGGGCAGAGGGTGATGGCAACTGGCACATTTAGCCCTTGGTCAGAGGACCATCCACAACCTGCACCACTAATCCTAGGAGGACAGGAAGTACCAGTGGTAACAACAACCAAGTATCTTGGTTTTCATCTAGACTCTAACCTCAGTGGTGACACCTGGAGCAGCCAGTGAGAATGGCCTCGATACACCTTTTTGACTGTTCTTGCCAGTAATGTCCTACTGAAGATCTGGTCACAGTCTATACTATACTGGCCAGGCCTTGTCTGGAATACGGTGGAGTGCTGTTAGTTGGATGCAGTAAAAAGCAGCAGGCCCAGCTAGACAGGGTGCAGAGGAGGGCCTTGAGGATCATCTCCAGAGGTGGAGCAGTCCAACCACAGCTCCCGTCACTACAGAGCAGGCGAGAACAGGCTGCAGTGCACCTGGTGAAGGACATGCACACTCTTGACCTTCCACTGAATGACCTGCTCCCTCCAAGAAGAGGTAACTGCACCACCAGGCTCCTGAGAAACAGCCACAAACTGTCCTGTATAACTGCCCGTACAAACCGCCTGCGAAACGCCACTCTACCCACTGCTTTTTTTAAATAACATTTTAATATTTCAATTTCCATCATGAAAAATGTCCTGTAATGTTTCAAGTGTTCTGTATTCTACTTATGTCACGTATTGTGTTATGTATTTAACAGGTAGCCTAGCGGTTAAGAGTGTTGGGCCAGTAACTGAAAGGTCGCTGGTTTGAATCCAGAGCCAACTAGGTCAAAAATCTGTCATTGTGGCCTTGAGCAAGGCAATTAACCCCAATTGGTACTATAAGTCGCTCTGGATAAGAGCATCTGCTAAATTACAAATATGTAATGAAAAATCGTGTTTGTACATTAATTTGTGCTGGGCAACCTTTTCTCTTGTGCATAAATATAACAAAGTGTTTAAAGTGAAATAGTTAGTCTATACAGTGCATTCTGAAAGTATTCAGACCCCTTGACTTCTTCAACAAAAAAATAAGTTACAGCCTTATTGTAAATTTTTTAAAAAGATTTTTTACAAACAACAACAAAAATCCCTCATCAATCTACACACAATACCCCATAATGACAAAGTGGAAACAGGTTTAGACATTTTTGCAAAACCTTATTTACATTAGTATTCCAGACCCTTTGCTATGAACCTCGAAATTTAGCTCAGGTGCATCCTATTTCCATTGATATTCCTTGAGATGTTTCTACAACTTGATTGGAGTCCACCTGAGATAAATTCAATTGATTGGACATGGTTTGAAAAGGCACACACCTGTCTATATAACATCCCACAGTTGACATTGCATGTCAGTGCAAAAACCAAGCCATGACGTTGAAGGAATTGTCCGTAGAGCTCCGAGACAGGATTGTGATGAGGCACAGATCTGGGGAAGGGTACCAAAAAATGTCTGCAGCATTGAAGGTCCCCAAGAACACCGTGGCCTCCTCCATTCTTAAATGGAAGAAGTTTGGAATCACCAAGATTCTTCCTAGAGCTGTCCGCCCGGCCAACTGCGCAATCGGAGGAGAAGGGCCTTGGTCAGGCAGGTGACCAAGAACCCGATGATCACTTTGACAGAGCTCCAGAGTTCAGCCCGCTTGGAGTTTGCCAAGAGGCACCTAAAGGACTCTGACCATGAGAAACAAGATTATCTGGTCTGTTGTTACCAAGATTGAACTCTTTGGCCTGAATACCAAGCATCACTTCTGGAGGAAACCTGGCACCATGCCTACGGTGAAGCATGGTCGTGGCAGTATCATGCTGTGCGGATGTTTTTCAGAGGCAGTGACTGGGAGACTAGTCAGGATCGAGGGAATAATGAACGGAGCAAAGTACAGAGAGATCCTTGATGAAAACCTGCTCCAGAGCGCTCAGGACTTCAGACTGGGGCGAAGGTTCACCTGGCCCAGCCAGAGCCCAGACTTGAACCCGATTGAACATCTCCGGAGAGACCAGAAAATAGCTGTGCAGCAATGCTCCCCATCCAACCTGATAGAGTTTGAGAGGATCTGCAGAGAAGAATGAATGAAACTCCCCAAATACAGGTGTGCCAAGCTTGTAGCATCATACCCAAGAAGACTCGATGCTGTAATCGCTGCCAAAGGTGCTTCAAGAAAGTACTGAGTAAAGGGTCTGAATACTTATGTACATTTAATATTTCCGTTTTTTATTAATAAATTAGGAAAAATGTCTAAAAACCTGTCTTTTGCTTTGACATTATGGGGTATTGTGTGTAGATTGATGAGGGGGAAAAAATGATTTAACCAACTTTAGAATATGGCTGTAACGTAATAAAATGTGGTAAAAGTCAAGGGGTCTGAATACTTTCAGATTGCACTGTATATAGCCAAGCTATCATTGACTAGGTATTGGCACCCCATGTATATAGCCAAGCTACCATTGACTAGGTATTGGCACCCCATGTATATTGCCAAGCTACCATTGACTAGGTATTGGCACCCCATGTATAGAGCCAAGCTACCATTGACTAGGTATTGGCACCCCATGTATATAGCCAAGCTACCATTGCTCATCGTGTATTAATTCCTTGTGCTACAATCTTTTTCCTGTTATTATAATTGTTGTATTGTGTTCTCCATTGTTGGTCAACATTTCACTGTTAGTCTACACCTGTTGTTTACCAAACATGTGACAAAATGAAATGACTACGTATTTAGTGAATTGTCTTCTAAAACTATACTGAAAAAATATATAAACTTGACATGTAAAGTGTTGGTCCCATGTTTCATGAGCTGAAATAAAAGATCCCGGATATTTTCCATACGCACAAAAAGCTTATTTCTCTCAAATTTGGTGCACAAATTTGTTTCAATTTCTGTTAGTGAGCATTTCTCCTTTGCCAAGATAATCAACCCACCTGCGAGTTGTGGCATATCAAGAAGCTGATTAAACAGCATGATCATTACACAGGTGCACCTTGTGCTGGGTACAATAGAAGGCCACTCTGAAATGTGCAGTTTTGTCACACAACACAATGCCACAGATGTCTACATTTTGAGGGAGTGCACAATTGGCATGCTGACTGCAGGAATGTTCTCAAGAGCTGTTGCCAGAGAATTGAATGTACATTTCTCTACCGAGAATTTGGCAGAACGTCCAACTGGCTTCACAGCCGCAGACCACGTGTAACCGTGCAAGCCCAGGACCTCCACATCTGGCTTCTTCACCTGCAGGATCATCTGAGACCAGCCACCCGGACAGCTGATGAAACTGAGGAGTATTTCTATCTGTAATAAAGCCCTTTGTTGTGGAAAAAAACATTCTTATTGGCTGATGGGTGGGCCCCTGTCATGTGAAATCCATAGATTAGGGTCTAATGAATGTATTTAAATTGACTGATTTCCTTATATGAACTGTACCCCTGTACAATTGCTGGATGTTGTGTTTATAGTTTAGTTCAGTTAGTTAAAATCTTACAAAAAACTGATGATGAATATGTTTGGAAAACTACATTGATCTACCAATGAAAAATAATGTTTGTACATGAATTTGTACTGGTAAACCTCTCCTTCTCTTTTGTATTCAGTTCTTCCATATTAAATCTGACAGTATGAATGGTTCTTATGGTTGTATTCAGTTCTTCCATATTAGATCTGGCAGTATGAATGGTTCTTATGGTTGTATTCAGTTCTTTCATATTAGATCTGACAGTATGAATGGTTCTTATGGGCTGAGTGCCTGGAGTGTTTTGGTATGAGGACAGTCAGGAGTTTTCTCTGACCCTGTGATCTCACCAGGACAGAACCACATGTCTCTATCACACTCCAGCCCAGAAGGTGGCAGTGATGTACCTTTAACGTTGGTCTGAACACCACCAATAAACACCATAGAAGAAGAATGCCTGCTTAGCAACAACCAAGGGGCCATGCAGCTTTCCACTGTTCCAAAGACTGTCTATTATATGGAACAGATTGGCATGTGACCACTCTAACAATGTAGACACATCCTCAAAGATTGGACATGAATCTGTGTTGGTCAAACTCTTCTCTTCTCTATCATTAAATACAACAAAACGATGTTTTAAGTTAAATATTTAGTGTTTGTCTAAAGCTGGAAACAATACTTGAAATGAGCATCACAAAGATACATTTGACCTATGCACTAACAAGCTTTTTCAATATACGCAGCTTTATTAATCTACTGTACTTCAACATGTACTCACATTGGATGGATTGATTAGGATTCAAACCATGTCTTAAACTGCTACCTAGCAAGTTACAAGCCACAACACACATGTACAAATGCTGTAGAACTGTTTCATGGGGTGTGAAAATATATGTAATCAAAACTACTGGATATCTTTAGAAGTAAAATTGTTCTACTATTTTCTTACACTGAGAATGTGGAATAGTTTTTGTAGATCGGCAGGATAAACACTATATTTAATCTCTATTAAGATTTAAGCTAGCAAAATGTAAAGGGGTGTGTAGACTTTCACTGTGACTGTATACGTACCATTGACTTGCAATGGATTTGTGCCACAAATGCTAAAAAGTTAGCAGTTATAACAATAGTAAGATAAACAATATATGCCCAGGACTATATTGAGGGACAGACTGTTGAAATGCCCAGTTGATTATGTAAACAGTCTTGTAGAACTCTGGCATTGATGGTCCATCTGAGGGTGAGTCATTGATATGAATGCTCAGAGTAAAAGAGCTGTGAACTCACCTGTGATGGCCCACGTCTACCACAACCTTTCCTATTGTGTTTGTAAGCACCACAGCATTTTAGGCAGCCATTGTTCAAAATGTGTTCATACATACAGTACAATGGGAGGGCATGTGGAAGGAACAGGGGAGAACCAGGAGTTTGACCTCTGACTTCTATTTAGGACTGGGATCCCTCTGTGGGCCGGCCTTTTCATAATATCTCTTGATTCTCTTTTAAACATGCTAGAAACCTAAAGGACAGCCTAGTAAGAGCAGATGAATATGTTCCCCCTCAGCAGTTCTTATCCACCCTCCCCTCAAATCATTATGAGAACTGTAATGTGATGACCAAGGGGGATTTCTTTCTTCACCCTCATACTGGAAATAAAATGTATGTCCTGGGTAGAATTTCCTGTAAAACAAAATGTGTGGTATATTTCCTGATGTGCCCATGTGGCTATTATTATGTTGGAAAGTCTAAGAGAAAATTGAAAGCTGAAAGAGCAACATCAGAACTGGTGACGAGAAATCCCCTGTAGCCAGAAGCTTTAATGTGGTCGGATATGTTGTGTGCCAACTTGAGGTTCAAGGGCTTAGAAGTTGTACAGCCACTTAAGAGAGGAGGTGATAGAGAATAATTGTTGTTACAGAGAGAGACATATTATATCCATGACTTACAAACAGAGAGAGACATATTATATCCATGACTTACAAACAGAGAGAGACATATTATATACATGACTTACAAACAGAGAGAGACATATTATATCCATGACTTACAAACAGAGAGAGACATATTATATCCATGACTTACAAACAGAGACCAACTGGCAGGTGTCTTCACTGACATTTTCAACCTCTCCCTGACCGAGTCCATAATACCTACATGTTTCAAGCAGACCACCATTGTCCCTGTGCCCAAGAAAGCGAAGATAACCTGCCTAAATGGCTTCCGCCCGTAGCACTCACGTTGGTAGCCATCAAGCGCTTCAAAAGACTGGTCATGGCTCACATCAACACCATCATCGCGGAATCCCTAGACCCACTCCAAATCCCAGTGCTTGATTATGGTGATGTAATCTACAGGCATACGTCAGCCTCTGTTTTAAAACCTTTAGCACTGTGTTTTATCCCTGGGGAAAATGTTCATATAAAAGTTTAATAAAAAAAATTCAATATAAATACAAAATATGCCTTTTGAACACGACACCCAAATATACATTTTTGACTAGAAACATTTTAACTGAGCCAATTTCTCTTCTATATTATTTATCTAGTCAAAACATGTCACTACACCACTACACATCACCATTGGGACAATCCAATTTCCTAGTCCCCATTATTTTCTATAATGCATATGAATAGATGTTTTCAGCATAACGGACTTAGACAGGTTTTCTTCTTTGGTAACAATTAAATAAGACAACAAATATATTATTTGTATTTTTTTTCATTTTTAAGTGTTTTAAAATGACCCACTTACTATTGGGGAATGGAACCAGAGAGGAAGCTTGTGTTACCTTTCTCACACCACTACAGTATTCATTTCAACAGACCCTTTCCATCCCCCATTGTTAGAGTTCAATATATGCCCAGGACTATATTGAGGTTCAGGCTGTAGTAATGTCCAGTTGATTATGTAAATAGTATTGTAGAACTCTGGTATTGATGGTCCATTTGAGGGTGAGTCATTGATATGAATATTCAGAATGAAAGAGCTGAGAATTCATGTAACACAATATTTCCTGTCGTGTTAGTAAGCACCACAGCATTTTAGGCAGCAATTGTTCAAATCTGTCCGGAGTTTACAGACGCCAGGACAGCGGAGTCACTCACCACCTTCCGGAGACACTTGAAACCCCACCTCTTTAAGGAATACCTGGAATAGTATAAAGTAATCCATCTACCCCCTCCCCCACCCCCCATAAAAAAAACGTGGTTGTTCCACTGGCAATCATAAGTTGAATGCACCAATTTGTAAGTCGCTCTGGATAAGAGTGTCTGCTAAATGATGTAAATGTAAATGTAAATGTAATTAACAGTGAGTACAAACCCAGCCTGCCTCTCTCCTTCCACACTGAGTCCAAACCTACAGTCACTGGGTCCTGATTGTGACAGTGGAGCCCAGTTTGCTAAGCAGGATCCAGAGATGGCATCAGTGAAGCTGGAAGACTGCAGTCAAACACTGGAGCTGAATGTCAACATTAAAGATGAAGAAGAGGAGGAGAAGATTGGGAAATCTGTTTCTCATGGTAAGAGCAGGTTCTATCTAACTAAGTTTGTGTTATTCATTCCAACTTCCCACTGTGCATGAAAAGTTCCAGTAGAACTGTTTCATGATTAACTGTTTCAATGAGAAGGTAGATATTATTTCATGCTACTGACACTTACATGGTTTGACACCAGTATTGCCAGCATTTGTTTTATTTACTGGGCTATCTGGAGTGATCAGAGAGTAGACTAAAGAAGTCAAGTAGACAAACTGCCAGTGTTTTAAAGTTCAATGAAATTAGTCTGTGTAGTTACTAACCCTTGTGATAGTGAGTGGAGGATGATATGGCTTCTACATCTGCATTGCTTGCTCTTTGGGGTTTTAGGCTGGGTTTCTGTAAAGCACTTTGTGACAACTTCTGATGTAAAAAGGGCTTCATAAAATAAATTTGATTGATATGTATATCACACCAACTGACTGGTTCTTCTGATGTTGTTCACACAGGAGACCATGTTGAGACATTCTCTACATCCAGAGAGCAACAGCAGGAAGATCACAGAGCTAAGAGGTCTCACCACTGCCCACATTGTGAGGAGAGTTTCTCAATTCTATCTAAGTTAAAAATACACCTACAAATACACACAGGAGAGAAGCCTTACTCCTGCTCTGACTGTGTAAAATGCTTCACAACATCAACTGAGCTAAAAGTTCATCAGAGAACACACACAGGAGAAAAGCCTTACTCCTGCTCTGACTGTGGGAAGAGTTTCTCTCGACTGGGCCACTTTAAAATACATGAACGTATACATACAGGAGAGAAGCCTTACTCCTGCTCTGACTGTGTAAAATGCTTCAAATCATCATTTGAGCTAAAGGTTCACCTGAGAACACACACAGGAGAGAAGCATTACTCCTGCTCTGACTGTGGGAAGAATTTCTCTCGACAGGAAAGCTTAAAATTGCACCAAAGGATACACACAGGAGAGAAGCCTTACTCCTGCTCTGACTGTGGGGCATGTTTCTCTCAACTGGGCAGCTTAAAAACACATGAACGTATACACACAGGAGAGAAGCCTTACTCCTGCTCTGGCTGTGGGAAGAGTTTTTCTCAACTGGGCCACTTAAAACAACATGTACCTGTACATACAGGAGAAAAGCCTTATTCCTGCTCTGACTGTGGTGCAAGTTTCTCTCAACCTGGCAACTTAAAACAACATGAACGTATACATACTGGAGAGAAGCCTTACTCCTGCTCTGACTGTGTAAAGTGCTTCAAAACATCATTTGAGCTAAAAGTTCACCAGAGAACACACACAGGAGAGAAGCCTTACTTCTGCTCTGACTGTGGGAAGAGTTTCTCTCGACTGGGCCACTTAAAACAACATGAACATATACATACATGAGAGAAGCCTTACTCCTGCTCTGACTGTGGAAAGATTTTCTCTCAAATAGGCCGTTTTAAAAAGACACTAAGGTAAACATAAAGGAGAGAAGCTTTACCACTGATCTAAAAACAACAGATGAGCTGCAAGGTCATCAGAGAACACACACAGGAGAGAATCCTTACTCCTGCTCTTAATATGGCAAGAGTTTCTCCCGATTGGCAACGTAAAAACACACCAACGGTTACACACTGGAGAGAAGACTTATTACTGCACTGACTGTGAGACAAGATTGTCCATGCCCCGACGATTTAAGGCTGTTCTGATGACAGACTATGAGCTGTTCAGAAATGACAGGTCCAGCGAGGGGATGCGAGGCGGGGGCGTGGCTATGTATGTGAATCACAGTATGCAGGCAAAGAGAAGAATAACTGACCTTGAGAAAGAAGAGTTTGAGTGTCTTCAGCTCCGTCCTAAACAACACCCCAGCTCAGTTTCAACTCTGGTAGGGGAGTGCTCTAACATCCATCATGGGCAAATGACAAAACACTGCAGCAGAACACTGTGGATTATCTCATAATCACTGTCCATGTGATCAGGATGTCCTCTCCCCAAATGGGTCTCATCCTGTGTGGAGACGTAAATCACCTGCCCATCAAGATGCTGACAAACTCCCATCCAGACATGAAACAAGTGGTCAAAGACAAGACCACAGAGGGAACTCCAGCCTAGATCTGATCAACACAACCCACTGTACTTGCTCCTCTCGGATCCAGTGATCACAAATGTCTGCTGTTCTCTCCAAACACAACATCAGGAGGGAGAAGAGAGGTGCAGCGGAAAAAAGGACATCTGGTAACCCAGAACAGAAAGGAGACCTTTGCACGATGTATGGCCAGTACTGACTGGTCTGCCATATATGAGGTGGAGAGTATTGATGCAAAGATGGAGACGTTCAACTCCTGCATTCAAACTGCACTTGATGTATGCATGTCAATAAGAAAACAACAACAACACTGGACAAGCCCTGGATGACTGAAATAATAAAGGCTGCTATCAGGAAAATACAGAATATTTTCAACAGATGGGGAGAAACAATGACATGGAGAAAATACAGAAACACATTGCAAATGCTTATCAAGGAAGCAAAGACAAGCTACTACAAAACTGAAATCCAGGACCTAAAGAAGAAAAACCCTAAGGAATGGTGGGACTTCATTAACAAAGGACTGGGACCAAAGAAAACATCAGGAGGGAGAATATAGGTTGAGGGAATTGAAGACGACGACGTGGCTGACGTTTTCAATGGCTTCTTTGCTGAGGCATGGACAAGTACCACACCTCTTGCCATCTTCCCCCTGCCCATGTCTACAACACAGGTTGAGCTGTGCAGCATTGGCCAGTTAAAGCAAGCTCTGACCAGACTCAGCCCACGTAAAGCTTGTGGGCCTGATGGCATTCCATCCTGGCTACTAAAAGAGCATGCAGAAGATCTAGCCCCTGTCATCAAACACATTGTTAAAACTGTCCCCTGCCAGTAGGAGGTGTTATCTGAGTGCACGATTCAGTATGACTACCTCCCAAAAGTCCAGCACTACTACCGCCCTTGGGAAAGCCACACACTTCAGGCTGACAGCTACAGACTCCATAAACCCAACAATGGTGAGGGTGTTACTTGCTGATGTGTCCAAAGCCTTTGATCGAGTAGATCACGCATAGTTCCTGCAACATCTGTCTGACATTGAACTGTGTCCAAGGTTACTAGCCTGGCTCCACAGCTACACCACCGAAAGAGGGCAGAGGGTGATGGCAACTGGCACATTTAGAACACCTTTTTGACTGTTCTTGCCAGTAATGTCCTACTGAAGATCTGGTCACAGTCTATACTACACTGGCCAGGCCTTGTCTGGAATTCGGTGGAGTGCTGTTAGTTGGATGCAGTAAAAAGCAGCAGGCCCAACTAGACAGGGTGCAGAGGAGGGCCTTGAGGATCATCTCCAGAGGTGGAGCAGTCCAACCACAGCTCCCTGCAGAGCAGGCGAGAACAGGCTGCAGTGCACCTGGTGAAGGACATGCACACTCTTGACCATCCACTGAATGACCTGCTCCCTCCAAGAAGAGGTAACTGCACCACCAGGGTCCTGAGAAACAGCCACAAACTGTCCTGTATAACTGCCCGTACAAACTGCCTGTGAAACGCCACTCTACCCACTGCTATCAGACTGCATAATAACTCCAGCTCTTAAATGGTTTTCCCCCCCCAAAAATGTATCAAATTTTTATATTTCAATTTCCATCATGAAAAATGTCCTTTAATGTTTTAAGTGTTCTGTATTCTACTTATGTCACGTATTGTGTCATGTACAGTGGGGGGAAAAAGTATTTAGTCAGCCACCAATTGTGCAAGTATTCCCACTTAAAAAGATGAGAGAGGCCTGTAATTTTCATCATAGGTACACGTCAACTATGACAGACAAATTGAGAATATTTTTTCAAGAAAATCACATTGTAGGATTTTTAATGAATTTATTTGCAAATTATGGTGGAAAATAAGTATTTGGTCACCTACAAAACAAGCAAGATTTCTGGCTCTCACAGACCTGTAACTTCTTCTTTAAGAGGCTCCTCTGTCCTCCACTCGTTACCTGTATTAATGGCACCTGTTTGAACTTGTTATCAGTATAAAAGACACCTGTCCACAACCTCAAACAGTCACACTCCAAACTCCACTATGGCCAAGACCAAAGAGCTGTCAAAGGACACCAGAAACAAAATTGTAGACCTGCACCAGAATGGGAAGACTGAATCTGCAATAGGTAAGCAGCTTGGTTTGAAGAAATCAACTGTGGGAGCAATTATTAGGAAATGGAAGACATACAAGACCACTGATAATCTCCCTCGATCTGGGGCTCCACGCAAGATCTCACCCCGTGGGGTCAAAATGATCACAAGAACGGTGAGCAAAAATCCCAGAACCACACGGGGGGACCTACTGAATGACCTGCAGAGAGCTGGGACCAAAGTAACAAAGCCTACCATCAGTAACACACTACGCCGCCAGGGACTCAAATCCTGCAGTGCCAGACGTGTCCCCCTGCTTAAGCCAGTACATGTCCAGGCCCGTCTGAAGTTTGCTAGAGTGCATTTGAATGATCCAGAAGAGGATTGGGAGAATGTCAAATGGTCAGATGAAACCAAAATAGAACTTTTTGGTAAAAACTCAACTCGTCGTATTTGGAGGACAAAGAATACTGAGTTGCATCCAAAGAACACCATACCTACTGTGAAGCATGGGGGTGTAAACATCATGCTTTGGGGCTGTTTTTCTGCAAAGGGACCAGGACGACTGATCCGTGTAAAGGAAAGAATGAATGGGGCCATGTATCGTGAGATTTTGAGTGAAAACCTCCTTCCATCAGCAAGGGCATTGAAGATGAAACGTGGCTGGGTCTTTCAGCATGACAATGATCTCAAACACGCCGCCTGGGCAACGAAGGAGTGGCTTCGTAAGAAGTATTTCAAGGTCCTGGAGTGGCCTAGCCAGTCTCCAGATCTCAACCCCATAGAAAATCTTTGGAGGGAGTTGAATGTCCGTGTTGCCCAGCGACAGCCCCAAAACATCACTGCTCTAGAGGAGATCTGCATGGAGGAATGGGCCAAAATATCAGCAATAGTGTGTGAAAACCTTGTGAAGACTTACAGAAAACGTGTGACCTGTGTCATTGCCAACAAAGGGTATATAACAAAGTATTGAGAAACGTTTGTTATTGACCAAATAATTATTTTCCACCATAATTTGCAAATAAATTCATTAAAAATCCTACAATGTGATTTTCTGGATTTTTTTTCCTCATTTTGTCTGTCATAGTTGACGTGTACCTATGATGAAAATTACAGGCCTCTCTCATCTTTTTAAGTGGGAGAACTTGCACAATTGGTGGCTGACATCCTAGATCAGCGCCGGAAGAAGATGGCTGCCGTTTTACAGCCCTCTAACCAATTGTACTACTATGTGTGTTTTTCCGCGTTATTTGTAATTTATTTTGTACATAATGTTTCTGCCATCGTCTCTTATAACCAAAGAGAGCTTCTGGATATCAGGACAGCGATTACTCACCTCGCGTTGGACGAATACTTTTTCTTCAACGAGGCGTTCGCGAAGGATATTCTACGGACTCCCGACAAGGCCCAGATCCCCGTCATTCGCGTGAGGAAGAGACGGAGATATCGGGGACGCAGATCCGGGTGCCTTGTAAGGATCCGACGGCGAACGAGTAAACTGCCTCTCCCATCAATCCTATTAGCCAATGTTCAATCTTTTGAGAATAAAATTGACGATTTAAGATTACGGGTATCCTACCAACGGGACATTAAAGACTGTAATATCTTATGTTTCACGGAGTCGTGGCTGAACGACAACAATGACAACATTCAGCTAGCGGGCTATACGCTACATCGACAGGACAGAACGGCAGACTCTGGTAAGGCAAGGGGCGGCGGTCTGTGTATATTTGTAAACAACAGCTGGTGCACAAAATCAAATACTAAGGAAGTCTCGAGGTTTTGCTCGCCTGAGGTAGAGTATCTTATGATAAGCTGTAGACCACACTATTTACCAAGAGAGTTTTCATCTATATTTTTCATAGCTGTCTATTTACCACCACAAACCAATGCTGGCATTAAGATTGCACTGAATGAGTTGTACAAGGCCATTAATCAACAGGAGAACGCTCATCCAGATGCAGCGCTCCTAGTAGCCGGGGACTTTAATGCAGGGAAACTTAAATCCGTTCTACCTCATTTCTACCAGCATGTTAAATGTGCAACCAGAGGGGAAAAAACTCTAGACCACCTTTACTCCACACACAAAGACGCATACAAAGCTCTCCCTCGCCCTCCATTTGGCAAATCTGACCATAACTCTATCCTCCTGATTCCTGCTTATAAGCAAAAACTGAAGCAGGAAGCACCAGTGATTCGGCTAATAAAAAAGTGGTCAGATGACGCAGATGCTAAGCTACAGGACTGTTTTGCTAGCACAGACTGGAACATGTTCCGGGATTCTTCAGACAGCATTGAGGAGTACACCACATCAGTCACTGGCTTCATCAATAAGTGCATCGATGATGTCGTCCCCACAGTGACCGTACGTACATACCCCAACCAGAAGCCATGGATTACAGGAAACATCCGCACTGAGCTAAAGGGTAGAGCTGCCGCTTTCAAGGAACGGGACTCTAACCCGGACGCTTATAAGAAATCCCGCTATGACCTCCGACGAACCATCAAACAGGCAAAGAGTCAATACAGGTCTAAGATTGAATCATACTACACTGGCTCTGACGCTCGTCGGATGTGGCAGGGCTTGAAAACTATTACAGACTACAAAGGGAAGCACAGCCGCGAGCTGCCCAGTGACACAAGCCTACCAGACGAGCTAAACCACTTCTATGCTCGCTTCGAGGCAAGCAACACTGAAGCATGCACGAGAGCACCAGCTGTTCCGGACGACTATGTGATCACGCTCTCCGTAGCCGATGTGAGTAAGACTTTTAAGCAGGTCAACATTCACAAGGCCGCAGGGCCAGACGGATTACCAGGACGTGTACTCCGAGCATGTGCTGACCAACTGGCAAGTGTCTTCACTGACATTTTCAACATGTCCCTGACTGAGTCTGTAATACCAACATGTTTCAAGCAGACCACCATAGTCCCCGTGCCCAAGAACTCTAAGATAACCTGCCTAAATGACTACCGACCCGTAGCACTGACGTCTGTAGCCATGAAGTGCTTTGAAAGACTGGTCATGGCTCACATCAACAGCATAATCCCAGAAACCCTAGACCCACTCCAATTTGCATACCGCCCCAACAGATCCACAGATGATGCAATCTCTATCGCACTCCACACTGCCCTTTCCCACCTGGACAAGAGGAACACCTACGTGAGAATGCTATTCATTGACTACAGCTCAGCATTCAACACCATAGTGCCCTCTAAGCTCATCACTAAGCTAAGGATCCTGGGACTAAACACCTCCCTCTGCAACTGGATCCTGGACTTCCTGACGGGCCGCCCCCAGGTGGTAAGGGTAGGTAACAACACATCTGCCACACTGATCCTCAACACGGGGGCCCCTCAGGGGTGCGTGCTCAGTCCCCTCCTGTACTCTCTGTTCACCCATGACTGCATGGCCAGGCACGACTCCAACACCATCATTAAGTTTGCCGACGACACAACAGTGGTAGGCCTGATCACCGACAACGATGAGACAGCCTATAGGGAGGAGGTCAGAGATCTGGCCGTGTGGTGCCAGGACAACAACCTCTCCCTCAACGTGACCAAGACAAAGGAGATGATTGTGGACTACAGGAAAAAAAAGAGGACTGAGCACGCCCCCATTCTCATCGACGGGGCTGTAGTGGAACAGGTTGAGAGCTTCAAGTTCCTTGGTGTCCACATCACCAACGAACTATCATGGTCCAAACACACCAAGACAGTCGTGAAGAGGGCACGACAAAGCCTATTCCCCCTCAGGAGACTAAAAAGATTTGGCATGGGTCCTCAGATCCTCAAAAAATTCTACAGCTGCACCATCGAGAGCATCCTGACTGGTTGCATCACCGCCTGGTATGGCAACTGCTTGGCCTCTGACCGCAAGGCACTACAGAGGGTAGTGCGTACGGCCCAGTACATCACTGGGGCAAAGCTCCCTGCCATCCAGGACCTCTATACCAGGCGGTGTCAGAGGAAGGCCCTCAAAATTGTCAAAGACTCCAGCCACCCTAGTCATAGACTGTTCTCTCTGCTACCGCACGGCAAGCGGTACCGGAGTGCCAAGTCTAGGTCCAAAAGACTTCTCAACAGCTTCTACCCCCAAGCCATAAGACTCCTGAACAGCTAATCATGGCTACCCGGACTATTTGCACTGCCCCCCCACCCCATCCTTTTTACGCTGCTGCTACTCTGTTAAGTATTTATGCATAGTCACTTTAACTCTACCCACATGTACATATTACCTCAACTACCTCAACTAGCCGGTGCCCTCGCACATTGACTATGCAACGGTACCCCCCTGTATATATAGCCTCCCTACTGTCACTTTATTTTACTGTATATATAGCCTCCCTACTGTCACTTTATTTTACTTCTGCTCTTTTTTTCTCAACACTTTTTTGTTGTTGTTTTATTCTTACTTTTTTGTTTAAAATAAATGCACTGTTGGTTAAGGGCTGTAAGTAAGCATTTCACTGTAATGTCTGCACCTGTTGTATTTGGCGCATGTGACCAATAAAATTTGATTTGATTTGATTTGACTAAATACTTTTTTTCCCCACTGTAAGTGAAACTGAAAAAAAATGACAAAATATCTCTCTCGCTCCTCCTTCGTTTTTGAAGAAAATCATTTGTTCAAAACTGTTCAACTATTGTCTTTCTCTCTCTTTGAGTCAACTACTCAATACATTTTATGCACTGCAGTGCTAGCTAGCTGTAGCTTATGCTTTCAGTACTAGATTCATTCTCTGATCCTTTGATTTGGTGGACAACATGTCAGTTCATGCTGCAAAAGCTCTTATAGGTTGGAGGATGTCCTGCGGAAGCTGTCATAATTACTGTTTAAGTCTATGGAAGGGGGTGAGAACCATGAGCCTCCTAGGTTTTGTATTGAAGTCAATGTACTCAGAGGAGGACGGAAGCTAGCTGTCATCCGGCTACTCCATGGTGCTATCCTACAGAGTTCTGTTGAGGCTATTGTAGACCTTCATTGCAAAACAGTGTGTTTTAATCAATTATTTGGTGACATATAAATATATATTTATAGTTTTATCTAAAAACAAAAACTTTTTTAATGATTCACTATTTTAGTTTTTTGAATGAAATTACCTGAGGAGGATGGCCTGTGTAGGGATGTGATTTGGATTGGACTGTGACTTTTTAAAAGGTGTTTATTTTGTGTTGTGTAGTTTGTCCCCCTTTTCCTCAATGGACATTAATTTGTTTATCCAGGATACTAACCGAACAGTATCTGGCGGCAAACACATTACGTGAAAGTCATTATACTCAATAATAATAAGAAGAGGTAGTTAGTCCATCAGTCCAATAGATGGCGATGTTGCACTGTGGTAGTGGGGGAACAGGAAGTTCCGGGTTGGCGCGCCCCATTGTTCAGAATAAAGAATGCGCTAGACATGTGCTGTAAAGACGACAACTTTGTGTCTGTTTCAAATGTATTACTACAGGTATGTAATAGCACGTTTAAACTATCTAATATCGAAAGAACATGTCATAACATGCTAGTTAACAAATACGTCAAGGTATTCTCCCATTTGGTAAAGTTATGTGTTATTTTTGTGTCAAACCGAGTGAGTGAAAGAACATGATAAAAACAATAGATAAAAACTAGTTTACAAGTCACATAGCTAGAGATTTGGTATTTGTCTAAGTGAATGTAAATACTTTCGTCAATGTAATTTAATAAAGGATCAATTTGAGAGTTCTGTGTTCGTTTGACATGTTATTGGTTTTGTGTAAAAAAAATGTATAATCTTACGAGCTGTTAAAATGGCGTCCATTTTGATGTTCGTTTAAAGTCCACGTAGAAGATAATGGCCCCTATCAGATATTTATGTAGTTGGTGCAGTATATTATTTTACTGTAGTAAATATACATTGGGTGGTCGGGGTTGTCCGAGCCCTGAATGCTGATTGGCTGAAAGCCGTGGTATATCAGATGTACACCACAGGTATGACAATATATATATATATTTATTTTATTTTATTTTTACTGTTATACATATGTTGGTAACCAGTTTATAATAGCAATTAGGCGACTGAGGCAGTGCATCGTGCCTAACAGCCCTTAGCCGTGGTATATTGACCATAACATACCTCCTCGGGCCTTATTGCATAAATATACATGAGTTCTATGTTGGAAAAGTATTTATTAACTTACAATTGTACAATTTATGCTTCCTGCATATAACCACGAAGACGGCCGGAAAGGCCCTAAAGCAAGATCGTAAATGGTGAGCCTGCTGTAGCCTACAGTCCATGGTAAACTGGTGCGAACCCAAGTTGTACTATACGTTTTAGTGTCTGATTTGGAGAACCTCAAACCCAACTTTTAGAACAATATTAGAGTATTATAAAAATGGATTTATGAGTTTGTAATTTGTGAATGTTTTCTGGGGGTGCTCAAAGTTACTATTATATGTGTTTCAAGCATTGAGAAATAGCTGCTACATGCCCTTTAACAGACTCCAGTGCAGTAGCTCTCTAAATCCCTTCTCCGGATGGAGAGTTTTCAGACATTACATTTGGCTCTGTGTAAACTAATATTCCGATGCTCTGTTTTAACGTTGAGAAACGTCAATAATCATCGCTTTCACAAACGTATGCTAATATGCCCCTTAACTTTCACGTCAGCCAGAACTAATCTTTCAAATAAAGATACACTTATTGTAGCAGTTTTACACAGATCCGTACACTGTGTGTGCCTCCAGTTGACAAACTACACTTCCTCCCCATTTACCTTACACACAGGTATTGGGAGAACGCTAGATAGCTAATTAGCACAGGGCCTATGGCTTCCGTCTGTCTTCCGTAAACAAGTGCTGTAACATGGAGATAGGACCATGTGGGAACACTAACCCTATAAAGGTGTGTAGTAATTTAACCTTTTTGTGTTTTGAAAATTATATTTAGCTGATATGAAAGTTTCCAAAAACGTACAGCAAGCGATGCGTGTTAATGTTGAGGCTCTTAACAAAACTCCCCCGGTCAGAAGATACTATCGTCAAGAGGCACTAAAGCAGTTAGCGTCTATGAATGGGGGAGCAGTGCAGGTGCATGAGAGAGACAATTTCACGGTTGCACTACTGTTTTGAAGTTGAGTGTAATGTTTATCAGTTTTCTACATGTGTAGCAATATTCAGACACGTTCAGTTGTTTCTATCTTTATCTATAATTGTTACTATGGTGTGAACGGGAAATACAATTGGCAGTGGTGTAAAGTAACTAAGTAGTCCTGTGTGGCTCAGTTAGTAGAGCATGGCGCTTGCAACGCCAGGGTTGTGGGTTCGATTCCCACTGGGGACCAGTATAAAAAATGTGTGCACTCACTACTGTAAGTCACTCTGGATAAGAGCTTCTGCTAAATGACTGAAATGTAAAAGTAAAAAGGCTTTGAAGTACTACTGAAGTCGTTTTGGGGGATTTGTATTTACTATTTATATTTATGACAACTTTTACTACACTACATTCCTAAAGAAAAGTTGTACTTTTTACTCCCATACATTTTCCCTGACACCCAAAAGTACTCGTTACATTTCGAATGCTGAGGCAGGACAGCAATATGGTCCAATTCACTCACCTATCAATATCACGCATTGTCACCCCTACTGCCCCTGATCTGGCGGACTCACTAAACACAAATACTGCGTTTGTAAATGACGTTTGAGTGTTGGAGTGTGTCCCTGGCCGTCCGTGAATATTATTATTTTTGAGTGAAAAAATACAGTGAAGATAAGGTTATTAAGGAAAATAGCTCATAGTGCTGCTTAAAACAAACTGTAACCTTGTCCTAAATAGTTTTTGAGTCATTTATTCATTTCTGCAGTTGTTTGTGTAATTTTTGTGCACTTGTCTATTGTGAATGAATGTTGTTTTGTCATTGTTTAGCTACCTGATCTGTTGAAATTAGGTAATTGAACAAGAAGAAATATAATTTTTTTGAGGAAGAAAGTTCCAGAACTGTCAAGACTGTTGTCTGTTTCTCTTTATCACTACAGGCCGACTAGGATTAAGTCTGAGGCCTGTAACATCAACAGTGAGGACAAACCCAGCCTGCCTCTCTCCTTCCACACTGAGTCCAAACCTACAGTCACTGGGTCCTGATTGACAGTCGAGTCCAGTTTGCACCGCAGGTACCAGAGATGGCATCAGTGAAGCTGGAAGACTGCAGTCAAACACTGGAGCTGAATGTCAACATTAAAGATGAAGAAAAGGAGGAGAAGATTGGGAAATCTGTTTCTCATGGTAAGAGCAGGTTCATTCCAACTTTCCACTGTGCATGAAAAGTTGCAGTACAACTGTTTCATGATGAACTGTTTCAATGGGAAGGTAGATGTTATTTCATGCTACTGAGACTTGCTTGGATGATGCCAGTATAGTCTGTTTTGGAATGGGTGGCCAGTAATAAACTGGCCCTGAACATCTAAAACTAAGAGCACTGTATTTGGTACAAATCATTTCCTAAGTTCTAGACCTCAGCTGAATCTGGTAATGAATGGTGTGGTTGTTGAACAAGTTGAGGAGACTAAATTACTTGGCATTACCTTAGATTGTAAACTGTCATGGTCAAAACATATAGATTCAATGGTTATAAAGATGGGGAGAGGTCTGTCCAGAATAGATGCTCTGCATTTTTGACACCACACTCTAAAAAGCAAGTTCTACAGGTTCTAGATTTGTCTTATCTTGATTATTGTCCAGTCGTGTGGTTGAGTGCTATAAGGAAAGATCTAGTTAAGTTAATAAGTATGTAGGTTATTGTCACGAGAATTGTTATCGCAATGGTTGAAGTCAAACACTTCTTAAATCTTTGAATAATTCCCGAGGTGTAAATCTCTAGTTTAAATAAATTAAACAATGACCCAATTCTGCAATGGTCAGCCTTTATTCATTGAGAGCGCTCTGCCCTCTCAAGTTCAGAGTCCATCTTTTATACACACACATCAGAGTAAAAGTTCCTCCCCGCTTTAGGCGGGCTGTATTTTTCCACTGTACACATATACAGTGGAGAGAACAAGTATTTGATACACTGCCGATTTTGCAGGTTTTCCTACTTACAAAGCATGTAGAGGTCTGTAATTTTTATCATAGGTACACTTCAACTGTGAGAGACGGAATCTAAAACAGAAATCCAGAAAATCACATTGTATGATTTTTAAAGTAATTAATTTGCATTTTTATTGCATGACATAAGTATTTGATCACCTACCAACCAGTAAGAATTCCGGCTCTCACAGACCTGTTAGTTTTTCTTTAAGAAGCCCTCCTGTTCTCCACTCATTACCTGTATTAACTGCACCTGTTTGAACTCGTTACCTGTATAAAAGACACCTGTCCACACACTCAATCAAACAGACTCCAACCTCTCCACAATGGCCAAGACCAGAGAGCTGTGTAAGGACATCAGTGATAAAATTGTAGACCTGCACAAGGCTGGGATGGGCTACAGGACAATAGGCAAGCAGCCTGGTGAGAAGGCAACAACTGTTGGCGCAATTATTAGAAAATGGAAGAAGTTCAAGATGACGGTCAATCACCCTCGGTCTGGGGCTCCATGCAAGTTCTCACCTCATGGGGCATCAATGTTCATGAGGAAGGTGAGGGATCAGCCCAGAACTACACGGCAGGACCTGTTCAATGACCTGAAGAGAGCCGGGACCACAGTCTCAAAGAAAACCATTAGTAACACACTACGCTGTCATGGATTAAAATCCTGCAGCGCACGCAAGGTCCCCCTGCTCAAGCCAGCGCATGTCCAGGCCCATCTGAAGTTTGCCAATGACCATCTGGATGATCCAGAGGAGGAATGGGAGAAGGTCATGTGGTCTGTTGAGACAAAAATAGAGCTTTTTAGTGTAAACTCCACTCGCCGTGTTTGGAAGAAGAAGGATGAGTACAACCCCAAGAACACCATCCCAACCGTGAAGCATGGAGGTGGAAACATCATTCTTTGGGGATGCTTTTCTGCAAAGGGGACAAGACGACTGCTCCGTATTAAGGGGAGGATGGATGGGGCCATGTATCGCGAGATCTTGGCCAACAACCTCCTTCCCTCAGTAAGAGCATTGAAGATGGGTCGTGGCTGGGTCTTCCAGCATGACAACAACCCGAAACACACAGCTAGGGCAACTAAGGAGTGGCTCCGTAAGAAGCATCTCAAGGTCCTGGAGTGGCCTAGCCAGTCTCCAGACCTGAACCCAATAGAAAATATTTGGAGGGAGCTGAAAGTAAACCTACCATTAAAATTATAGACTGATCATTTCTTTCTCAGTGGGCAAACATACAAAATCAGCAGGGGATCAAATACTTTTTCCCCTCACTGTATATATTATATATATTTGTGAAAAATATATATTTGGGGGATTGGAAGTGATGCAGACAATTACATTGATGGAAGTTACAATCTATCTGCAACATTAAAGCTGATCTACCCCCCCCCCCCCCCCCCCATAAAATATCAAAAATGGTATAAAAATACCTATTTAAGCTGCAGCTGGCCCAGAACAGAGTGGCACATCTTGCTCTTCATTGTAATCAGAGGGCTAATATAAATACTATGCATGCCAGTCTCTCTTGGCTAAGAGTTGAGGAGAGACTGACTGCATCACTTTTTCTTTATGTAAGAAACATTGTGTTAAATCCCAAATTGTATGCATAGTCAACTTACACACAGCTCTGACACACACACTTACCCCACCAGACATGCCACCAGGGGTCTTTTCACAGTCCCTAAATCCAGAACAAATTCAAGAAAGTGTACAGTATTATATAGAGCTGCTTTTACATGGAACTCCGTTCCATCTCATATTGCTCAAATAAACAGCAAACCTGCTTTCAAAAACAGATAAAGCAACGCCTCTCCCCTATTTGACCTAGATAGTTTTTGTATGTATTGACATGTAGGCTACGTGTGCCTTTTAAAATGTTTTTATGTAGTTCTGTCCTTGAGCTGTTCTTGTCTATTATTTTTTTGTATTATGTCATGTTTCATGTTTTGTGTGGACCCCAGGAAGAGTAGCTGATGCTTTTGCAACAGTTTATTGGGATCCTAATAAAATACCAAAGAACCAAAATACACAGATACCAGTATTGCCAGCATGTGTTTTATTAACTGGGCTATCTGGAGTGCTCAGCGAGTAGACTAAAGAAGTGAAGTAGACAAACTGCCAGTAATTAGAACTTCTATGAAATGAGTCTATGTAGTTACTAGGCTTGGGCGGTATACTGTATACCAGGATATTTGGAAAAAGCCACTGGATGGGTTTTCAATACAGCTGAAACTATTTCTTTGAAGTATTTTTTTTTATTCATTTGAATATTTGTAGCTACTTTTTAAGTAAATACCTGCAGTCAACTTGTGCAATACGATATGAGATAAAGAACATTACGTCACATTATTATGTAGCTTACGGTAGTCCCCAGTCAACGAGAAGAGAGCGGAGCCTTGTGAGTCACTCTCTGTCATGCAGCATGCGCCAGGTGATCTAATTACAGTATGGAATTCACAACTAAATGTTTGCCAGCTAGATATCTTATAACTATTAAGGTAACAGTCTACATTGTGCGAAATGCTCTGCAGTTTCCCATTTGTTTTGCTAATTTAGTAGTTAGTTAGCTATCTAGCTAAGTGGATAGCTTCTTCCAAAATCAAGCATTCGCTTGGTAACAACCGAGAATCCCCTCCTGGATCAAGAGCCTTGCTAACAGCAGAGAATTCCCTCCTGGATCAAGAGCCTTGCTGGATAATATTAGGTTTGTGCGTGCAGCAACTGTGAGAAGCGTTTGAGTTACTTGTATAGTTGAGGTCAGAAACTGTACAAAATGTTAGCAATGCACTCGTTAGCATTTAGTTAGCATTCTCTATGATGATTCCTTAATACTAGTTAGCATTTTGTTAGCATTCTGCTTAGTGACGTTTTTTGGGCTTTGAATATTAGTACTATTTAAATAAAGACCTGTAGTCAACTTGTGCACTAGGTAATAGATAAAGCACATCGCGTACATAATTTTGCCCGTTAGATTATTTTTTGTTATGAACCTTTTTCATTATTAAGCATTCTGTTAGGTTCTGAACAAACAGAGTAAAAACTCAAACGACATCTAGGAAAAGCTCAAACTAAGTTTATTCACCCACAGGGTCAAACAGCTGCAAAGACAAAGCATGATTACACAAGCACATACAGTGGGAAAAGTATTTAGTCAGCCACCAATTGTGCAAGTTCTCCCACTTAAAAAGATGAGAGAGGCCTGTAATTTTCATCATAGGTACACGTCAATTATGACAGACAAATTGAGAAAAAAAAATCCAGAAAATCACATTGTAGGATTTTCAATGAATTTATTAGCAAATTATGGTGGAAAATAAGTATTTGGTAACCTACAAACAAGCAAGATGTCTGGCTCTCACAGACCTGTAACTTCTTCTTTAAGAGGCTCCTCTGTCCTCCACTCGTTACCTGTATTAATGGCACCTGTTTGAACTTGTTATCAGTATAAAAGACACCTGTCCACAACCTCAAACAGTCACACTCCAAACTCACAATCCATGTCTCAACTGTCTCAAGGCTTAAAAGTCCTTCATTAATCTGTCTCCTCCCCTTCGACACTGATCTGAAGTGGATTTAACAAGTGCCATCCATGAGGGATCATAGCTCTCACCTGGTCATTCTATGTCATGGAAAGAGTTCATAATGTTTTGTACACTCAGTGCATATCACACCAATTGACTTTTTTTAATGCTGTTCACACAGGTGACATTGAGACACCCTCTACATCCAGAGAGCAACAGCAGGAAGATCGCAGAGCTAAGAGGTCTCACCACTGCCCACATTGTGAGGAGATTTTCCCAATTCTATCAAAGCTAAAAATACACCTAAAGATACACACAGGAGATAATCTGTATTCCTGTACTGACTGTGGGAAGAGCTTCACAACATCACAGACTCTGACAGTTCATCAGAGAGTGCACACAGGAGAGAAGCCTTACTCCTGCTCTGACTGTGGGACGAGTTTCTCTCTACTGGGCAACTTAAAAATTCATAAACGTATACATACAGGAGAGAAGCCTTACTTCTGCTCTGACTGTGGAAAGAGTTTCTCTCGACCGGACCACTTAGAAAAACATGAACGTATACATACAGGAGAGAAGCCTTACTCCTGCTCTGACTGTGGGGCAAGTTTCTCTCAACTGGGCACCTTAAAACAACATGAACGTATACATACAGGAGAAAAGCCTTACTCCTGCTCTGACTGTGGAAAGAGCTTCACAACATCAACTGAGCTAAGACTTCATCAGAGAACACACACAGGAGAGAAACTTACTCCTGCTCTGAATGTGGGAAGAGTTTCTCTCGACTGGGCAACTTAAAAACACATGAACGTATACACACAGTAGAGAAGTCTTACTCCTGCTTTGCCTGTGGTAAGAGCTTCACAACAGCAGGGGCTCTGACAACTCATCAGAGAGTGCACACAGGAGAGAAGCCTTACTCCTGCTCTGACTGTGGAAAATGCTTCACAACATCATATCAGCTAAAACTTCATCAGAGAACACACACAGGAGAGAAGCCTTACTCCTGCTCTGAATGTTTGAAGAGTTTCTCTCGACTGGGCCACTTAAAACAACATGAACATATACACACAGGAGAGAAGCCTTACTCCTGCTCTGAATGTGGGAAGAGTTTCCCTCAAATGGGCCACTTAAAAAAACATGAACGTATACATACGTGGTCCTCTGTAGCTCAGCTGGTAGAGCACGGCGCTTGTAACGCCAAGGTAGTGGGTTCGATCCCCGGGACCACCCATACACAAAAATGTATGCACGCATGACTGTAAGTCGCTTTGGATAAAAGCGTCTGCTAAATGGCATATTATATTATTATTATACAGGAGAGAAGCCTTACTCCTGCTCTGACTGTGTAAATTGCTTCACAACATCATATCAGCTAAAAGTTCATCAGAGAAAACACACAGGAGAGAAGCCTTACTCCTGCTCTGACTGTGTAAATTGCTTCACAACATCATATCAGCTAAAAGTTCATCAAAGAACACACACAGGATAGAAGCCGTTTTCCTGCTCTGACTGTGGAAAGATTTTCTTTTAAATGGGCCATTTAAAAAGACACCAAGGTAAACATAAAGGAGAGAAGCCTTACCACTGATCTGACTGTAGAAAATGTTTTAAAACAACAGCTGAGCTAAAAGGTAATCAGAGAACACACACAGGAGAGAATCCTTACTTCTGTTCTTAATATGGCAAGAGTTTCTCCCGATTGGCAACGTAAAAACACACCAACGGTTACACACTGGAGAGAAGACTTACAGTGGGGAAAAGTATTTAGTCAGCCACCAATTGTGCAAGTTCTCCCACTTAAAAAGACGAGAGAGGCCTGTCATTTTCATCATAGGTACACGTCAACTATGACAGACAAATTGAGAAAAAGAAATCCAGAAAATCACATTGTAGGATTTTTAATGAATTTATTTGCAAATTATGGTGGAAAATAAGTATTTGGTCACCTACAAACAAGCAAGATGTCTGGCTCTCACAGACCTGTAACTTCTTCTTTAAGAGGCTCCTCTGTCCTCCACTCGTTACCTGTATTAATGGCACCTGTTTGAACTTGTTATCAGTATAAAAGACACCTGTCCACAAGCTCAAACAGTCACACTCCAAACTCCACTATGGCCAAGACCAAAGAGCTGTCAAAGGACACCAGAAACAAAATTGTAGACCTGCACCAGGCTGGGAAGACTGAATCTGCAATAGGTAAGCAGCTTGGTTTGAAGAAATCAACTGTGGGAGCAATTATTAGGAAATGGAAGACATACAAGACCACTGATAATCTCCCTTGATCTGGGGCTCCACGCAAGATCTCACCCCATGGGGTCAAAATGATCACAAGAACGGTGAGCAAAAATCCCAGAACTACACCGGGGGACCTAGTGAATGACCTGTAGAGAGCTGGGACCAAAGTAACAAAGCCTACCATCAGTAACACACTACGCCGCCAGGGACTCAAATCCTGCAGTGCCAGACGTGTCCCCTGCTTAAGCCAGTACATGTCCAGGCCCGTCTGAAGTTTGCTAGAGTGCATTTGGATGATCCAGAAGAGGATTGGGAGAATGTCATATGGTCAGATGAAACCAAAATAGAACTTTTTGGTAAAAACTCAACTCGTCGTGTTTGGAGGACAAAGAATGCTGAGTTGCATCCAAAGAACACCATACCTACTGTGAAGAATGGGGGTGGAAACATCATGCTTTGGGGCTGTTTTTCTGCAAAGGGACCAGGACGACTGATCCGTGTAAAGGAAAGAATGAATGGGGCCATGTATCGTGAGATTTTGAGTGAAAACCTCCTTCCATCAGCAAGGGCTTTGAAGATGAAACGTGGCTGGGTCTTTCAGCATGACAATGATCCCAAACACACAGCCCCGGCAACGAAGGAGTGGCTTCGTAAGAAGCATTTCAAGGTCCTGGAGTGGCCTAGCCAGTCTACAGATCTCAACCCCATAGAAAATCTTTGGAGGGAGTTGAAAGTCTGTGTTGCCCAGCGACAGCCCCAAAACATCACTGCTCTAGAGGACATCTGCATGGAGGAATGGGCCAAAATACCAGCAACAGTGTGTGAAAACCTTGTGAAGACTTACAGAAAACGTTTGACCTGTGTCATTGCCAACAAAGGGTATTATAACAAAGTATTGAGAAACTTTTGTTATTGACCAAATACTTATTTTCCACCATAATTTGCAAATAAATTCATTAAATATCCTACAATGTGATTTTCTGGATTTTATTTTCTCATTTGTCTGTCATAGTTGACGTGTACCTATGATGAAAATGACAGGCCTCTCATCTTTTTAAGTGGGAGAACTTGCACAATTGGTGGCTGACTAAATACTTTTTTTCCCCACTGTATTGCTGCACTGACTGTGAGACGAGATTCTACAGATTGGGCAATTTAAAAAGACACCAACGTATACATAAGAAGTGGTAGGATCAAATGAAGAAAGCATAGAACACTCTATTGTAATCCTATTGTTTCTCACTGTGAGAGAACTGTGCAGAGGAAAGGGAGTGTTGTATAATGTTGGCATTTATTTACTTTACTGATCAGTGTTCACCTTGTCAGTTTTGCTGTACCAGGGTATGGAGGAAACCATGAGTACATGCATCCATGCCGTGTGTCAGCATTGCAGGCTGGTGGTGGTGGTGTGGGGTGGGATTTCATGGCACACATTGGGCCCCTTGATATATGTGGTGCAACATTTGAATGCCACAGGATATCTAAACATAATTGCCAATCAGGTGCATCCCTTCATGGCAATAGTTATCCATCTGCAAATAGATTTTTTTCAGCAGGATTATGCCCCATGCCACAAGGCTTGTCCAGGATTGGTTCCACGAACATGACAGTGAATTCAGCTTATTGCAGTGGCCTTCCGAGGCACCAGATCTCCATCCAATTGTGCATCGGATGGAACAAGCTATTCGGAGTAGAGATCCACTCCCAGCCAACCTGACACAACTGTGGGAAGCATTGCAGTCAACATGGGCCAGCATCCCTGTGGAACGCTCTACAAACCTTGGAGAGGCCATGCCCTGACGAATTGAGGCTGTTCTGAGGACAAAGGGGGATGCAACTCAATATTAGGAAGGTGTTCCTAATGTTTTGTACACTCAGTGCCTTTGGAAAGTATTCAGTCTCCTCGACTTCTTCCACATTTTGTTAGGTTGTTAGGTTAAAACATTTTCCTCATCAATCTACACACAACAGCCCTTTTTAGAATTTTTAGCAAATGTATTCAAAATAAAAACCTGAAATACCTTATTTACATAAGTATTCAGACCCTTTGCTATGAGACTTGAAATTAAGCTCCGGTGCATCCTGTTTCCATTAAGGAAACATCCTTGTGATGTTTCAACAACTTGATTGGAGTCCACTTGTGTTAAATTCAATTGATTGGACATGATTTGGAAAGGCACACACCTGTCTATATAAGGTCCCACAGTTGACAGTGCATGTCAGAGCATGGTGGTGGCAGCATCATGCTGTAGGGATGTTTTTCAGAGGCAGTGACTGGGAGACAAGTCAGGATCAAGGGAAAGATAAACGGAGCAAAGTTCATAGAGATCCCTGATGAAGACCTGCTCCAGAGTGCTCAGGACCTCAGACTGGGGCTAAGGTTCACCTTCCAACAGGACAACGACCCTAAGCACACAGCTAAGACAACACAGGAGTGGTCCAGCAGAGCCCGGACTTGAACCCGATCGAACATCTCTGGAGAGACCAGAAAATAGCTGTGCAGCGACGCTCCCCATCCAACTTGACAGAGCTTGAGAGGATCCGCAGAGAAGAATGGGAGAAACTCCCCAAATACAGGTGTGTCAAGCTTGTAGCGTCGTACCCAAGAAGACTCAAGGCTGTAATCGCTGCCAAAGGCGCTTCAACAAAGTACTGAGTAAAGGGTCTGAATACTTATGTAAATGTGATATTTAAAGGTTTTTTTTTTCTATTTGCAAAAAATACTGTTTTTTCGTTGTCATTATGGGGTATTGTGTGTAGATATATGAGGGAAAAAACGATGTAATCAATTTTAGAATAAGGCTGTAACGTAACAAAATGTGGAAAAAGTCAAGGGATTTGAATACTTTAGGAATGCACTGTATATCAGATAAAGATGGTGTGATGATCAGTTTTCAGCATTAGTTTGGGTGGATTATTTTATATTACTAAACAACTTTTGTTTAATGATAAACAGGCTATGAATTTACTACTTGTGTTAATTAAATTGTCTTTTAAAACTAGATTCATTATTTTAGTCATTGATTATGAATTTATTTGGATGACTTTATTGAAGTTAATTGATCTGGTGACAGGTAGCCTAGCGGTTAAGAGTGTTGGGTCAGTAACTGAACGGTCGCTGGTTTGAATCCCGAGCCAACTAGGTGAAAAATCTGTCGTTGTGCCCTTGATCAAGGCAATTAACCCTAATTGGTCCTGTAAGTTGCTCTGGATAAGAGCATCTGCTAAATGACAAAAATGTAATGAAAAATAATGTTTTGTACATTAATTTGTTCTGGGAAACATCTTCTTGTGTATAATTAAATGAAACAAACTGTTTTAAATAGAATAGTTAGTGTCTATATATGAACCAAATTTGATCCCATTTACATTCTCCCAAACAAATGGCCTATACTGTATATACAAGACACAACATGACCTCTTTGTTTACCCTGGCCAGAGGGACAGGGCCATAGTAGGCTAGACTATTTAGCTGCTGTTGTTAGTAGGACAACAAAGAGACAGCATTGGCACTCCGATGTGAAGGACAGCTCTTACAAAAATGCACCATGGTGGAAAAATGAACAACAACATTCCATTGTACTATGATGTGTTTTGGGTCACTACCAAGGCAGGAAAATACTATGGCACTGGTGCAAATACCATGGCATTTTCCTGCCACTGTAGTGACCCAATAAACATGATAGTACCGTGGTATCTTTTTCATTGTAATACCATGTCAGGGAAATACCATGGTAGCTGCACCAGTACCATGGTATTTTCCTGACATGGTACTGAACAAAAAACACAGATTTTTGTAAAAAATGATACGAGGCCAAGAAACATGGAGAGAAGAAACTGCCAGATGTGTCATAATAGGACACACATTTGATATGGAACATTGGATACATTCAGCAGGGTGGGAAAAAACACAGTCAAACACGTTTTAAATGGATTGTCGGAAGGGCTGTGGTCACCATTCATGTAATACATTAAATATATACATCAGACGGTATTGGGGAGCTATTTCATAGGGTTTTCACAGGTACATTATTTTCCCATTTCAATCTTATACCAACCAGATTGAAATTACAATATAGGTGGGGTTTGTAACTAGGTTTACTTTTGAAACTTAAGTATATTTAAAAACAAATACTTTTAGACTTTTACTCAAGTAGTATTTCACTGGGTGACTTTCACTTTACTTAAGTCATTTTCTATTAAGGTATCTTTACTTTTACTCAAGTATGACTATTGGGTACTTTTTCCACCCCTGCCTACCTGTTCTATTAAAATATATTCATCATATTTCTCCAATGCCAAACCAGTGTGTCTTGTTTGCATCGAAAATGTGGCTGTGTATGAATCTAAGCATGGTACTTTCAGAAGTAGATTTTCCACCCCAGACATGAGGCCGAAGTTCGACACAGAAAGGAAGGTTGGCCTAAGGAGTGAACACCCTGTGTGTTCTACAGTGGAGATTTTAGCATGTACATATTTTATTATTATTATTGAACCTTTATTCAACTAGGCAGACTAGCTAAAATTCTGTTACAAATGGTTTTAGTAGTCCGACAACGTCACTAATCTGGATTTAGACTGTCTGCTACTTCAGGTCTAAATAGGGGTATAATCTATACCTTGTGACAATGTAGGACTACTGAAACCATTGTAAGACAGACTTTTTGTTAGCCTTTAAGGCGTCAGCATGCTTTCCAGCCGAAACAGTTCGGAAGAGTTTGTGCATATATTATGACAACATTTTGTTTTCGTTTTGGATTTACGGTAAGGGTTTTTTCAGCTGTTCTGGCACACAACATTTTTTCCTCGAGTCAAGCCGAAGTCTGTAGCCGAAGGGGAAGGGGGTTAGGGGTCAACAGTAGGTATTCTTCAATAAAGTATTTGTCCTTAAATGAGAGACGAGTCGTTTTCATGCAGATTTTTTCATTGAGCAACAAACATCTTAGTTAAAGGTAAAATTGCACCACTAAGATCTCCTCGGCAAAAACATCAACATTAATGACAGATTTCTTGAGTTTTCTGACTATTTTGAGGAAGTGGCTATAGACCCTTTTCCTGTTCATGACACACTGACGTCACAAACAGACCGTGACTATAGGACCTAGGCCTTCAGAGGGACCAAAAATCTAACAATAAGTTGAATAAAAAAACAAACATGAAAAGAACAGAAAACATAGCATCACTTAATACGCCAGACATTATATATTCTGTAGTCGGCCCATTCTAGTTCTAGTGAAGGAGGAGCAATGCTTTTTGATGACATTATGAATGAATCAAACAGGTCGCGCTTCGGGCTGCCGCGCACACAGACAGAACCCGCATGGACACAACATGATACATAGAATTTTGAAGATGGCGCCGACAGATATGGCAGCTCTGCTTCTAGCTCCTAAGCAACTTTGCAGTATTTCTTACATTATTTGGCCAGTATTTGTTTTGTGTTATGACATTACAGCCGGAAATAACTTTTGGATATCAGAGCGGCGGTAACTCACCTGCCATCACTAGCCGGCTTCCACCCGGTTACGCAACCCTGCAGCTTAGAGGCTACTGCCCTACATATATAGACTTGGAATCAATGGCCACTTTAATAATGAAACACTAGTCACTTTAATAATGTTTACATATTTTTGCTTTACTCATCTCATATGTATATACTGTATTCTATTCTACTGCATTTTATTTTATGCCACACCGACCTTGCTCATCCTAATATTTATATATTTCTTCAGTCCATTCTTTTACTTTTAGATTTGAGTGTATTGTGTGTGTTGTTGTGAATTGTTAGATACTACTGCACTGTTGGCGCTAGAAACACAAGCATTTCGCTACACCCGCAATAGCATCTGCTAAATATGTATATGTGACCAATACAATTTGATTTGATTTGAACATAATGCACTGTTTGCACAGCTTATGGTAGCCAGCACCACTATCACACTATCACCAATAGAGACAACAACAGTGTCACATCAAATGTGAAAGGCTTGTGGTGCTGAAAGGACAGCAACCGTAATACCTGTGCACTCCATGGCGCTGAAGGAGAGCCAGTTTTGATCAAACACAGAGACAGGGCTGATAGCCAGGAGACAGCAGTCTCACACAGCATCAAATAATGTTACGGAATAAGCCGCCCATTCACTCCAGTAGGCCCCATGAAGTCAGAACAATACAATAGCACAACCATTTCATTTCCAAAATGAAATTAACAAACCAGCTATTACTTCCCATTGCAAATATATTTTATCACGTTCATCACACTAACTGGTGATACAAAGTTTAAATGCAACAATGTTTTCCAGTCATTGTAAGTGAGGACCTGGTGGACCTATTGGGAAACCACACAATCATTTGGCCTTTTTTGGGGCTTGGGCTCATTATATGTTGTTAATGTAGGGCTCATAAAATGCATTTAATATATGTCTGATCAGGCTCAGGTAGCATCAGGTTTGTATTTTCATGCTGATCAAAGCTCTAATCAAATCCAGACATGTATAAGTGTTTTATAATGCTTTTGAATGACACTTCCGGTTTTGGCGGAAAATACCGGGTTACCCGGGAGAAGAGTGATTTATTCTCGGGATGGAACATTTGTAAAACACCGGGGAAATATTAAACCCTATTGGCATACCAGTTGATTCACAAGACACCAACTAAGTAACTTACATATACGGTATTATTAATAAAGACAGGCTATTTTTATTGTTCATATTATTTGCGTTGATGATGTATTGAAGTCAAGTGGTTCAACATTCAAATGTAGTTGAATGGACCACACAGGACTGCTTGGAAAACGCGACGGTCGGTGGAACACTTGCGCCACCAAGTGGACAATTGCTTCAGTTCCCTTGTGGCATAATATAATAATAATATAAATAATAATATGCCATTTAGCAGACGCTTTTATCCAAAGCGACTTACAGTCGTGTGCATACATTTTTTTTTTTTTGTGTATGGGTGGTCCCGGGGATCGAACCCACTACCTTGGCGTTACAAGCGCCGTGCTCTACCAGCTGAGCTACAGAGGACCACAACGCATCAACGCTACCAGAGATATGTGATATAAGATCAAATGTTATGTCAATATTATTATCTCTAAATTGATTCCCCCACCCGTATTTCATATATTATTATTCCGATTTAGCTGTTAAACTGGATTTAATTTATAAACACTTTCTGTCATTTCCGATTGGAGGTCAGATGACCACGTGACTTCCGATCCTACCAATTTGTTACTTTGTAACAGTCAAAAGTGGTTATTCCCAACGTTGATTAACTCCCAATCTATGACACGATTTTCTTTAAATCATTATCTTTGATATTTGGCGGACAGTTTACAGAGCTACGTTTTGTGTAAACGTCATCGAATATGATGTGCCCGAGAACGGCACCTTCCTCCCGAATGCATTGCGGTATCGCTTCTCGGCCTTTTGGCTAAGATCAAGATCAAGTTGCAGTACCAAGGAGCTCCTGAAGGTGGAGCGATGTCGTCATCGTCCACGTCACAGTCGGCAGCCGCCGGACTGAAGAACACGCTGCGTTTTCAATGGACTGGAAAAGAAAAGTTGATGGAAAGAGTTATTTTTGGAAAGGACGTTCTTTTTGGACCTCTACGGCTGACACCAGACGACGTGCACTGTCTGCAACAAAACACACCGGTGAAGTTTTATGATGTGTCGTTCTACACCATCACCAGGCTGGAGGAGGTGAGAGGGCTCTTCCGAGCGAACTCGACAGCACCCGCCCTCAGTAGCTTTCAAGTTGAGTCCCTGTGCAGACACAATCTGAGGGTGCTAACGGTGCACATGTTCAACCCCTGGGTCACTGAAGAAACGTTAGTGTGCTACCTCAGCCGGTATGTGACCATCTTGCCAGGAGTGAGAGACATTAAGGACGCCCTAGGCATCTGGACAGGGAAGAGGCAGTTTCGCGTGCTGCTAAAGGAAGACGAGAGCGGCCATGATGGCTACCTCCATCCTCCCGCGTCTTTTTCTATCGGTGCAGACAGGGGTTACCTCATGTATGCTGGGCAGCATCGTTTTTGCAGGAAGTGCAGCACGTACGGGCACCTCGCTGATGCCTGCACCCAGACAAGGTGCAGAAACTGTGGGACCCTCGGCCATGTAATGAGGGATTGCACCGTGCCTAAGCGCTGCAGTCTGTGCAGCTCAGAGGAGCACCTGTTCCGTCACTGCCCAAAGGCAGCCCCCTCCTACGAGGGAAAAGTTATAGAGCTACGCGCTATTGAGGAGGTCGTGGAGGAGATAGTGATGGAGAGAGAACTGCGAGAGTCTGAGGAGAGCGGGAGTGAGGTGCCATCATCACCTCATGAGGAGAGCGGAGCGGGGGACAGGAGCTGGAGCAAGCAAATGGAGGAGGCTACAGGAGAGCCCACCGCGCCCTCTGCTCCGGAGAGCTGGACCACGGTGGGAGAGAGGAGGAAGTGCTCTATCAAGAGGAAGCAGATGAGCCCTGTTTCCCCACTCATCCGCATGGAGGCGACGGAGGAGTCCGCCCTGGGGGGGGAATCGTTTCAGTTGTTTTGCAAGCGGGGAGTCTGAGGAGAAAAGCGCGGGAAACCCGGGCACCGCAGAGGAGACTCTGCTTTCCCTGTCAGGCGCAACCTCTACCGACAGCAGCGGTCTCGCACCCAGCGGTGTTCCAGCACCCACACTGACTGAGGAGGAAAGTGTTTTCCCGACCCCTATCTTTGTGGACAGTCCTCCACCTGGGGACCACCGTTTCCCAGACAGGCCTCCTAACGAGGAACTGTACTTAAAGTGAGTCTGGAAATTAATGTCATATTTAGATAGTTGTCTGCTTCCCTCCTTTCCCCATGTCGTCCCTTTTTAACATAGCTAGCATAAACGCTAGAGGGCTTAGGAACCCCGTTAAAAGGGCGACTGTTTTTTCCCATTTGTCTTCCATTTGCTTCTCTGTGTGTTTTTTACAAGAAGTACATTTAAAAGATCAAAGTGATGTGGAGAGATTTACGAGGGAATGGGTTCAGGGAGAGTCAAGGTGGAGTGTTGGCGGGGTGCATTCTACAGGGGTTGGTGTTCTATGTGGAAATAGGGATTTAAAAATAGTGGGACGTTTTTCGGTAGTACACGGGAGGGTTTTAATAGTAGATATTGATTGGAGGGGCAAATGTCTTCGGCTAATTAATGTATATGCAAAATCGACACCCAAGGAAAGGAGGGAAATGCTGAACAACCTAGACGCTATTTTTATGACAAACAGACAGGTTTTTATGGGGGGAGATTTTAATGTATCATATGACCGGGGTAATCTGGGCGGGCATCTTGTAAAAAATCTAATAGAGAAATATAATTTGGTTGATACTTATAGAGTGGCGCATGCAAATGATCCCGGTTTCACCTGGGGAAACAGCAGGGGCGCAAGGAGCCGCATAGATTATGTGTTTGTTCCGCGTGGACTCGGTGTGTCCTCTGCATGCGTCACTCCTGTTTTTTATTCTGACCACAGTTGCCTGTCTGTGACAGTAGAATTAAAAACAATTCAATTTGGAAAAGGATATTGGAAAATTAATAATGGTATTTTACATGACAAAATTTTGAGACTAGATTTAGGTATTTTTTCCAGGGCTGTGTAACCATGAAATCCTTTTATTCTACTGTCATAGACTGGTGGGAGAGCACAAAATTACGAATCAAGATTTTTATTCAGAATTATTGCAAAGATAAAGCACGTAATAAATACAAAGATTTTTATAAGTTGCAGAACGAACTAGAAGATCTGCACATCCAAGGTAATTTGAATGGTGGTGGTTTAGATAAAGACACATTGTGTATCCTGCAGAAAAAGCAGCAGGCCTTTTTTGAAAAGAAAGCTCGAGATTTCATGTTTAAAAGTCAACAAGATAAATGGGATAATGATGAGAAGTGCTCTGCATATTTTTTCAAACAAATTAAGTCACGGGGAAAGAGGAGGACCATTTCGGCTTTATTGAATCAAGACGGGGAGACGGTTGAGGATGGAGATGGCATGCTTGGTGTCGCTACCCAGCACTTTTCTCAGCTATTCCAAAAGCAAACAATGAATTATGAGAAGGGGACTACTTTTATAAAATGTGTGGATGTGCAGATACCTTTAGATATTAGAGACCAATTAGAAGGGGAATTGAATTTAGATGAAATATATATGGCACTGAAGAGCATGAAAGATAACAAAGTACCAGGAGTGGATGGGCTCTCTAAAGAGTTTTACATAGTTTTTTGGGATTTAATTGGATGTCATCTTTTGGAAGTATTTAGAGTTATTTTTGGTTTGGAGCATATGGGAGGTTCAATGTGCGAGGGGGTAATCTCGCTACTTTACAAAAAGGGAGACCCCAAGACACTAGCAAATTGGAGACCTTTAACAATGTTGTGTGTAGACTATAAATTATTAAGTAAAGCCATAACTAATCGTCTGTCTTCTGCCATGGCATATGTTGTTGGTTTAGACCAAACATGTGGTGTGGTAGGGAGAAAGTTAACCTGGAACTTGCAATTGCACAGAGACGTTCAAGCATATTTAGAGGAAAGGCACCTGCCAGCTATCACTGTAAATTTGGACCAGGAAAAAGCCTTTGAAATGGTAAACCATGAGTTTTTGTTTAGAGTTCTGAAAAAATGTGGTTTTGGAAATAATTTTATGAAATGGGTAAAAATTCTTTATAGTAATGTGGGAAGCAGAGTAAATATTAATGGGAATATTGGAAATGTAATCAAGCAATTACGAGGTGTCAGACAGGGGGACCCTCTCTCTGTGCTATTGTATGTTTTATATATTGAACCTTTCGCATGTGCAATTAGGACAAATTACAACATCAAAGGCATAATATTACCTGGAGGGGATATTCTAAAAATTTCACAATATGCGGACGACACCATTTTATATTTACAAGACGACCTGAGCTTGAAAGAGGTTATCAAAGTCATTGATGAGTTCTCTGTTGCCTCCGGGTCTAGGATTAACAAGAATAAAACAGAAATAAAATATATGGGACAGTGGAAATGGAGATCTGATCAATTATGTGGTTTGACTGTGTGCACAGGACCAATGGTAGTGCTCGGCATATCTTTCGGAAATGAAATTAAAGATGACATGGTTAATTGGAAAGAAAAACTACTTTCGCTTAATAAAAGATTGGGACTGTGGAAAGTGAGGCGACTATCTTTTAGTGGCAAGGTGTTAGTGCTGAAGGCGGACATTCTGCCTTCATTACTCCACCTTGCATATGTGTTTCCCATGCCGGTGTCTCTAAGGAAAATGTTCATACGTGTACTGTTCAATTTCTTTTGGGGGGGATATGAGTACATCCGGAGAGATCGGATATACCAGCCTATAGAGGCTGGTGGAAGGGATTTCCCTCATATTCCTCTCAAACTAGATGCGTTGTTCTACTCAAACGTTTGTTGTCTTTTGTTGTCTTCTGTACATAAATGTCATATATTAATCAAATTCTGGTTGTCCATACCGTTAAGGTTTATGGTGGAGTGGGATAATAGTAAGCCAAAAGCTGAAATTATCCCATTACATTTTAAGAAAATAGTTGAATGGGCAAGGAAGAACCCTGTCTGCAAAGTAAAAGAAAATGTAATCAACCACAGACTGCTATATGTGAAATTGATAGAAAATTGTTGTCCTAGAGACCGATTACCAATATCACCTTCCACCTGGCTACGGGCACAATTAAAAGGTTTAGACAACAGACTGAAAGATTTTAATTGGCTTGTTTTACACAGATGTCTTCCGGTCCGTTCAACATTATATGATCATAATTTGACCCTGAATAAATTTTGTCCCAGGGACAACTGTTTCGCAATTGAAACAATTCCCCATGTTTTATGGGAATGCTCTTTGGCCCAGATAGTTTGGAAGAAAATTAAAATAGATTTTAATATTTAAAAAAAACATAGATTATGAAGGGGTAGCCAAATTTGAACTAAAAAATGTGGAAAAGGTGCAATTATTAGAATTAGTGACTGGTGTCCCTTATCAAGACCAAACTTTGGGAGGCCAGATGTGGTGCGGTCAATGACACCCTCAAGTGGTCACCGACGGGATTGGTTAAATTTATAAAACAAGAAATTTGGAAAAAAATACAATTCGAAATAGATAAGTGGGGCATCACATCTGTTAAACATAGATGGAAAGGGATATACCCTTCTTTGTAAACGTTTTTTGTAGCCTATATATAGGCCTATGTATAACTGTATTCTGTCATGTAAATTGAAATGTAGGCTTTGTAAATATTCGATATACACTGAGGTTTTTTCAGAGTTCCATTTGGTATATGTGTATGTTTTTATTTCTATAATTGTTTTTATTCCTTTGAAAGATCAGCTTTGGGAGATTGTTAGAGGCAATTGTTTACATGCTTCTCTTGAATGTAGGCCTTTTAGCTGGTCAGGTTCCTCAGAACAGCACTTTTTTTTAGGAGTTTTGCTATTTTTATACGGTTAAGGTACTGTTTCTGTAAATCCATGTTATGTACAACGTTATGCACTGAATTTGTACTTGTATTTTAATGTGAAATGAAAATAAAAATTATTTTTCCAAAAAAAAAAAAAACATCTGTTCTTATCAGTTTAATATCTGATACGTCCCAAATCTGGGGACCATATATTAAATTGATTTTTGGAACAGGGAGATGGAATAGGGGCTTGCTCCGTCCACTCCACGCATCGACCTGGTATTGCAGTACCTCCAGGAACCGTGCACCCCCTGTCATTGTAAAGATAAATCAGGCAAAGACAACAGAATTGCTTTGTTATATTCCATTAGGATCACGATGTATTTTATATTTTCACGTTTGACAATCTTCATCTCAATGTCAATGATGGCTAGAAAGTGATGGTCAAGTCAGTCACTGTTATATTGACTATGATAGCTGATGTGAATGGTGCGTTAATCATCTAATCAAATCAATGTTTATTCGTCACATGCACAGGATACAGGGTGTAAATGGTACAGTGATAATGCTTTAAAGATAATGCTTTAAAAAAATCGTGTCATAGATTGGGAGTTGATCAACGTTGGGAATAACCACTTTTGACTGTTACAAAGTAACAAATTGGTAGGTTCGTAAGTCACGTGGTCATCTGCCCTCCAATCGGAAATGACAGAAAGCGTTTATAAATTAAATCCAGATTAACAGCTAAATCGGAATAATAATATATGAAATACGGGTGGGGGAATCAATTTAGAGATAATAATATTGACATAACATTTGATCTTATATCAAATATCTCTGGTAGCGTTGATGCCACAAGGGAACTGAGCAATTGTCCACTTGGTGGCGCAAGTGTTCCACTGACCGTCGCATTTGAATGTTGAACCACTTGACTTCAATACATCATCAACGCAAATAATATGAACAATAAAAATAGCCTGTTTTTATTTTACATGTCTGTAGAGCCTTGTACTATAAGACCACGGTGAAGAGGCCTTCATAAAGTTGCCGTCCTAAATTACTAGAGGCCAAACTTCAAAGATGTCCATGGCACTGGACTGCAGTAAGAGCTAGGCCTACAGTGCGGCCTACGGAGCGGTCCTGGCTTATGGTCCTGGCTGCCTAAATGTTTCCTCCACATAATAAACTGTACAAACATGGCACTTTAGAGGGTTACTTTTACAATTAGCCTTACTGAGTCACTACAACAAACTTCCTATCATGGACATGAAATGCCATTAGGCCTAATGAAGATACCGTATATGTAAGTTACTTAGTTGGTGTCTTGTGAATCAACTGGTATGCGCATCAGGGTTTAATATTTCCTCGATATTATACAAATGTTCCATCCCGAGAATAAATCACTCTTCTCCCCGGTAACCCGGTATTTTCCGCCAAAACCGGAAGTGTCATTCAAAAGCATTATAAGGCTTATAAATGTCTGGATTTGATTAGAGCTTTGATCAGCATGAAAATACAAACCTGATGCTACCTGAGCCTGATCAGACATATATTAAATACATTTTATAATACATTTTACAAATCCAAATCCCAGATGAAGAATAAGACACTATTTCAAAGCATAGTACATGTAATGTTAGCCAAGTACAATGTAATTACTAGTTGTTACACAGGATTTAGCTAGTTAAAATGAAGTGTATCTTTAGGAGTACTTGTAATTAATGTGTACAGTACATTACCCATCCTGACAACCTGGCCCTCAATTTAAAGCTTGTGGAAGTGACATCCAAGTGGGAGAATAAATACACTAGCACACCACAGAGTATCTGTATAGAGCTGGGCATCGTGTTATGACATGCATTATCTGAATTAGGCCCACATCATTATTCCTACAGAGGAGCGGCTTCTATGGAGGAACTTTGAATGTCTTTGAACTTCAGAGTTGGTTTAACGTTGGTTCAACCTTGTTTGTGCAGTGCAGCACTAGAATTAAAAACAGGTCCTACCTTTATGTCGTTAATAAATCCAATGTGAAACGTGGTGACTATAGTATCCTTAACTAGCATTGAAAAAGTTCATCCATTCTTCTCAAATTAAACATATCTCCCTAATTTCTGAATCATGCTTGTAACGTTGTCAGTAGGATACAGTAACCTATGCTTCAGAGGGGAGGAGCAGGTAGTTTCCACACGCACACCCACTGGCAAAGATTTCCATTCCAGCTGGCAGGCAGAAACTGGAATACGTTTCTAGAGTGAGCTTTGTTGCGATTTTTGTGGGACTGGAAAAAAATACCCGGAAAATAAAATAAGGTTATTACCTGGATTACATGCTTTTATAGTAACTGCTGTTCCTGAAAAGTGTATTTACACTTTAGTTTCCGGTTCTTTTTAACGTTATTTTTCAGTTCTGTTCCCTGAACCGGTTCCAACCCTAGAGAAATTATTTGGATGTAGGACATGCTTAGCCTAATAAACTATAAAGGGAAATAAATTGCTACAGTTTACACTTTTTTAGTAATTTAATGAAATGTTGTAATCTGATCTCGGAATGCACGGACCGTTGCACTGTGGTACTGGGGAACAGGAAGTTCCGGGCAGGCGGCACCATTCTTCACAATAAAGAAAGCGCCAGAACTGTGCAGTCAAGAAGATAACCTTTGTGTCCGTTTCTATGTATTACTAGAGGTATGTAATAGCACGTTTAAACTTTCTAATGTCGAAAGAACATGTCATACCATGTTAGCTAACACATCCGTTAAGGTATTATCACATTTGGTAAAGGTTTGATGTGTTATCTTTGTGTCAAACCAAGTGAAGAACGTGATTAAAACTATTTTACAAGTCACATAGCTAGAGACTTTGGGTTTGTCTGAGTGGATGTACATAATTTTCTCAAGGTAATTTCATAAATAATCAATTTATTTGATATTTCTGTGTTCGTTTAGCATATTATTGGTTTTGTGTAAAATTCCCATGCTGGTAAAATGGCGGCTTCCTCTCGGTCAGCGTCAACGGACTTCAGTGAGGACAGTGCGGGTGCATCAGAGAGACAATTTCACGGTCGCACTACTGTTTTGAAGCAGAATGTAGTGATTATCAGTTTTCTACATGTGTACTAATATTCAGACACATTCTGTTGTTTCTGTCTTTATCAATAAATGTTGCTATGGTGTGAACAGGAAATACAATTGGTTTTTGATTGAAGTAATACAGTGAAGACAAGTTTTAAGGAAATTAGCACACAGTTCTGTCTAAAACAAACTGTAACCTTGTACTAAATGGATTTTGAGTCATTTATGCATTTATCTACTATAGGTTAGGTATTAGCTCAAAAGTATTGTGGAGCTCCTGCACCTTAATATAAACAGTACCGCGCCCAAAATGAGTATTAGCACCTATTTCAGTCCAATTCAAGCACTGAATTAGATAATTGAACAAGAAAAATGTTTAAATATTTTTAGAGAATAAAGAAAGTGCCAGAACTGTCAAGACAATAACTTTTTGTATCTGTTTCTCTTTATTACTACTGGCCGATTCAGGTAAGTCTGAGGCTGGTAACATCAACAGTGAGGACAAAACCCAGCCTGCCTCTCTCTTTCCACACTGAGTCCAAACCTACAGTCACTGGGTCCTGATTGTGACAGTGGAGCCCAGTTTATTGCAGGATCCAGAGATGGCATCAGTGAAGCTGGAAGACTGCAGTCAAACACTGGAGCTGAATGTCAACAATAAAGATGAAGAAGAGTAGAAGAAGATTGGGAAATCTGTTTCTCACGGTAAGAGCAGGTTCTATCTAACTAAGTTTGTTGGACATGATTTGGAAAGGCACACACCTGTCTATATACAGTGCATTCGGAAAGTATTCAGACCCCTTGACTTTTTTGACCTTTTGTTACGTTACAACCTTATTGTAAAATTGATTAAATTGTTTTTTTCCCTCATCAATCTACACATAATACCCCATAATGACAAAGCAAAAACAACAACAACTGAACAATCACATTTACATAAGTATTCAGACCCTTTACTCAGCACTTTGTTTAAGCACCTTTGGCAGTGATTGCAGCCAAAGTCTTGATGTGTATGACGCTACAAGCTTGGCACACCTGTATTTGGGGAGTTTCTCCCATTCCTCTCTGCAGATCCTCAAGCTCTGTCAGGTTGGATGGGGTGCGTTGCTGCACAGCTATTTTCAGGTCTCCAGAGATGTTCGATTGGGTTTAAGTCCCGGCTCTGGCTGTTGCCACTCAAGGACATTCAGAGACTTGTCCCGAAGCCACTCCTGCGTTGTCTTGGCTGTGTGCTTAGGGTCGTTGTCCTATTGGAAGGTGAACCTTCGCCCCGGTCTTGAGGTCCTGAGCGCACTGGAGGAGGTTTTCATCAAGGATCTCTCTGTACTTTGCTCCTATCCTCCATAACTTGCTACATTTGCACACACTGTATATATATTTTCTTGTTGTATTTCTGACTTTATGTTATTTTTTTTACCCCATATGTAACTCTGTTGTTTTTATTGCACTACTTTGCTTTATCTTGGCCAGGTCGCAGTTTTAAATGAGAACCTGTTCTCAACTGGCTTACCTGGTTAAATAAAGGTGAAATAAATAAAAAATATTTCCCTCGATCCTGACTAGGCTCCCAGTCCCTGCCGCTGAACAACATCCCCGCAGCATGATGCTTCCACCACCGTGCTTCACCATAAGGATGGTGCCAGGATTCCTCCAGACGTGATGCTTGGCATTCAGGCCAAGAAGTTCAATCTTGGTTTCATCAGACCAGAGAATCTTGTTTCTCATGGTCCGAGTCCTTTAGGTGCCTTTGGCAAACTCCAAGCGGGCTGTCATGTGCCTTTTGCTGAGGAGTGGCTTCCGTCTGGCCACTCTACCATAAAGGCCTGATTGGTGGAGTGCTGAAGAGATGGTTGTCCTTCTGGAAGGTTCTCACATTTCCATAGAGGAACTCTGGAGCTCTGTCAGAGTGACCATCATGTTCTTGGTCACCTATATAGACAGTTGTGGGACTTTCCAAATCATCTCCAATCAATTGAATTTACCACAGTTGGACTCCAATTAAGTTTTAGAAACATCTCAAGGATGATCAATGGAAACAGGATCCACCTGAGCTCAATTTCGAGTCTCATAGCAAAGGGTGTGAATACTTATGTAAAGGTATTTCTGCTGTTTTTATTTTTAATACATTTGCAAAAATGTCTAAGAACCTGTTTTCACTTTGTCATTATGAGGTATTGTGTGTAGATTGATGAGGATTTTTTTTATTTAATCCATTTCAGAATAAGGCTGTAACGAATCAAATTGTGGAAAAAGTAAAGGGGTCTGAGTACTTTCCTAATGCACTGTACATATCCAAAAGTGGACCTAGAAGTTTGTCCTTAAATATCTATTGGGAGCCCATCTGGACCTTCCGCTTTACCTCCCTTCATATCGAAAATAGCATCAGATATTTCAACACCATCCAATTCCTTTTATCAGATCCAAATGAGTGTCTTCTGAAATAGAGGGAAAATGAAGACCTGACTAGTTCAGTTCTCAGGAGATTCAGAGTTGTAAAGTGTGTTGTAGTAGGAAGCAAATGTTTGGTTTATTTCTACAGGATCCATTGATAATTGTCCTTGTAAATTATGAATTCCATTAAAGGCTGGATTTTACTTCTTAATGTGCCAGGCCAGCAATTTACCAGGTTTTTCACCTTGATCATAGGACTGTTTCAGCCTAGTTAAGCTGTTTGCAGCCTTTGAGGTGGGAAGTTCTTCATACTGAGCTTTAAGACCAAATCATTCCTTGTTTACTTCTACTGAGTTATCCAAAAAAGCTTCCCTCTCCAATTCTCTCATTTTGCTCTCTGTCTCTCATTTTCTGATTTATTAGATTTGAAACTGGTAAAATGTATAATTTGCCCCCAAATATGTGCTTTGAAAGCCTCCCATCTGGTACTCGCTGACATTTGGTCAGTGTTCAATGTCAAATAAACATCTATATGCACTCCAACGTATTGTAAGAAGTCTGGGTCCTGTAACCATCTGGGATGCAAACGCCATCTAGAGGATCCTTTTACTAGTTTTGTATCCCTATAGAATAATGACACAAGGGAATGGTCATTCAGAACAATAGTATCATTTCCACTTCCTGCTACATTGGGAAGCAATGAGCAAGAAACTAAAAAGTAGTCTACATGAGAATATGATTTAAATGTGAACCCTTTTACTCGGGTTCTGAGTCCTCCAAGGTTCACATAGATTTAAGTCCTTAATGAAATGCTGTAATTTCTTTCTTCTCTGCGAGTGGGAAGTGTCTAAACCAGAGGAGCGATCTAGATGAAGATCAAGAGCAATTAAAGTCCCCTGCCATTAGGACCTTACCAGGAATGGAGGCTATCAATAGAAATACAGTGGGGGAAAAAAATATTTAGTCAGCCACCAATTGTGCAAGTTCTCCCACTTAAAAAGATGAGAGAGGCCTGTAATTTTCATTATAGGTACACGTCAACGATTACAGACAAAATGAGGGACAAAAATCCAGAAAATCACATTGTAGGATTTTTTATGAATTTATTTGCAAATTATGGTGGAAAAATAAGTATTTGGTCAATAACAAAAGTTTCTCAATACTTTGTTATATACCCTTTGTTGGCAATGACACAGGTCAAACGTTTTCTGTAAGTCTTCACAAGGTTTTCACACACTGTTGCTGGTATTTTGGCCCATTCCTCCATGCAGATCTCCTCTAGAGCAGTGATGTTTTGGAGCTGTCGCTGGGAAACACAGACTTTCAACTCCCTCCAAAGATTTTCTGTGGGGTTGAGATCTGGAGACTGGCTAGGCCACTCCAGACCTTGAAATGCTTCTTACGAAGCCACTCCTTCGTTGCCCGGGCGGTGTGTTTGGGATCATTGTCATGCTGAAAGACCCAGCCACGTTTCATCTTCAATGCCCTTGCTGATGGAAGGAGGTTTTCACTCAAAATCTCACGATACATGGCCCCATTCATTCTTTCCTTTACACGGATCAGTCGTCCTGGTCCCTTTGCAGAAAAACAGCCCCAAAGCATGATGTTTCCACCCCCATGCTTCACAGTAGGTATGGTGTTCTTTGGATGCAATTGAGCATTCTTTGTCCTCCAAACACGACGAGTTGAGTTTTTACCAAAATGTTATATTTTGGTTTCATCTGACCATATGACATTCTCCCAATCCTCTTCTGGATCATCCAAATGCACTCTAGCAAACTTCAGACGGGCCTGGACATGTACTGGCTTAAGCAGGGGGACACGTCTGGCACTGCAGGATTTGAGTCCCTGGCGGCGTAGTGTGTTACAGATGGTAGGCTTTGTTACTTTGGTCCCAGCTCTCTGCAGGTCATTCACTAGGTCCCCCCGTGTGGTTCTGGGATTTTTGCTTACCGTTCTTGTGATCATTTTGACCCCACGGGGTGAGATCTTGCGTGGAGCCCCAGATCGAGGGGGATTATCAGTGGTCTTGTATGTCTTCCATTTCCTAATAATTGCTCCCACAGTTGATTTCTTCAAACCAAGCTGCTTACCTATTGCAGATTCAGTCTTCCCAGCCTGGTGCAAGTCTACAATTTTGTTTCTGGTGTCCTTTGACAGCTCTTTGGTCTTGGCCATAGTGGAGTTTGGAGTGTGACTGTTTGAGGTTGTGGACAGGTGTCTTTTATACTGATAACAAGTTCAAACAGGTGCCATTAATGCAGGTAACGAGTGGAGGACAGAGGAGCCTCTTAAAGAAGAAGTTACAGGTCTGTGAGAACCAGAAATCTTGCTTGTTTGTAGGTGACCAAATACTTATTTTCCACCATAATTTGCCAACCAAATCCCAAAGAAGAAGAAGGATGCAAATGCACATCGCTTGACCCGTATGGAGAATGTGAAAAAGGAGCAAAGTTCATCTTTATTATTGATGTTTGATGAAGAGTATCTACCACCCTATGTAAAGCTGGGATATATAATATACCCCATAAGAGAGTTTGTGTAAAACCTGATGCAATGCAAGAAATGTAAAAGTTTGGCCACATGTCAAGTGTTTGCAGACGGAAGGAATATGTTATTGAAGAGCATGTGAATGTAAAATGTTGTAACTGTGGTGGGGGTCATATTCCTGAATTCCCAGAGTGCCCTGTTAGGGTGAAAGAGGTTGAGGTGTCAAGGATCAGGGCTGTACAGCAAATCTCCTATGTGGAGGCGGTGAAGAGAGTTATAGTAGCAAGAGGCCACAGTTCTGAAGAAGATATGGCGGTAGATGCACTGCAACCAGTTGCAAATGTTGTACGTCAATCAAGTGATCTGGATACACTTATTTTGAAGGTGGATTTTTTAGTATTTATAGCCACAGTTATTAATTGTACTGCACAAGAAGTCCAAGAAGCTGGACATCATTATATCTGCAGCTGAAAAGTTTTTGGGCCTCCAAGACTTCACGGCAGAAGCCCTGCAAGGACTACTGTTGCCAGAAATTGTTCCGCCCTCACAGGATCCTTCTGAGCCTGTGTAGGGACCTGATTAGAACAGAAAAGCTGATTTAGTTCAATTAAAATTTCATTATTGATAGTTTGTATGATAAAAAAAAAAAAAATACTGTATACACTGAACAACCATATAAACGCAACATTTCTTGTGTTGGTACCATGTTTCATGAGGTGAAATAAAAGATCCCAGAAATGATTTCTAAAATGAAACAAATTTGTTTACATCCCTGTTAGTGAGCATTTCTCCTTTGCCAAGATAATCCATCCACCTGACAGGTGTGGCATATCAAGAAGCTGATTAAATAGCATGATTATCATTACACAGGTGCACCTTGTGCTGGGGACAAGAGTAGCTGAGTAGGTGCTTGGCAGCATCTAATGGGGATCCCTAACAAATACAAAAATGCCACTCTAAAATGTGCAGTTTTTTCACACAACACAATGCCACAGATGTCTCAAGTTTTGAGGGAGCATGCAATTGGCATGCTGACTGCAGGAATGTCCACCAGAGCTGTTGCCAGAGAATGTTAGGTTAATTTCTCTACCATTAGCTGCCTCCAATGTTGTTTTAGAGAATGTTGCAGTATGCCCAACCAGCCTCACAACTGCTGACCACCGTGTATGGCGTTGTGTGGCCGTGCGGTTTGCTGATGTCAAGTGCCCCATGGTGGTATCGGGGTTTGGGGATGGCATAAGCTACAGATAACTAACACAATTGCATTTTATCGATGGCAGTTTGAATGCACAGAGATACCATGACAAGATCCTGAGGCTCATTGTCCTGCCATTAATCCACTTCCATCACCTCGTGTTTCAGCATGATAATGCACGGCCCCATGTCGCAAGGATCTGTACACAATTGAACATGGTGAAAATGTCCCAAATCAAATTTGATTGGCCACATGCGCCGAATACAACAGGTGCAGACATTACAGTGAAATGCTTACTTACAGCCCTTAACCAACAGTGCTTTTATTTTTTTATAAAAAAGTAAAATAAAACAACAAAAAAGTGTTGAGGAAAAAAAGAGCAGAATTAAAATAAAATAACAGTAGGGAGGCTATATATACAGGGGGTATCGGTGCAGAGTCAATGTGCGGGGGCACCGGCTAGTTGAGGTAGTTGAAGTAATATGTACATGTGGGTAGAGTTAAAGTGACTATGCATAAATAATTAACAGAGTAGCAGCTGCATAAAAATGTGGTGGGGGGCAGTGCAAATAGTCTGGGTAGCCATGATTAGCTGTTCAGGAGTCTTATGGCCTGGGGGTAGAAGCTGTTGAGAAGTCTTTTGGACCTAGACTTGGCACTCCGGTACCGCTTGCCATACGGTAGCAGAGAGAACAGTCTATGACTAGGGTGGCTGGTATCTTTGACAATTTTGAGGGCCTTCCTCTGACACCGCTTGGTATAGAGGTCCTGGATGGCAGGAAGCTTGGCCCCAGTGATGTACTGGGCCGTACGCACTACCCTCTGTAGTGCCTTGCGGTCGGAGGCCAAGCAGTTGCCATACCAGGCGGTGATGCAACCAGTCAGGATGCTCTCGATGGTGCAGCTGTATAATTTTTTGAGGATCTGCGGACCCATGCCAAATCTTTCAGTCTCCTGAGGGGGAATAGGCTTTGTCGTTCCCTCTTCACGACTGTCTTGGTGTGTTTGGACCATGATAGTTCGTTGGTGATGTGGACACCAAGGAACTTGAAGCTCTCAACCTGTTCCACTACAGCCCCGTCGATGAGAATGGGGGCGTGCTCAGTCCTCTTTTTTTTCCTGTAGTCCACAATCATCTCCTTTGTCTTGGTCACGTTGAGGGAGAGGTTGTTATCCTGGCACCACACGGCCAGGTCTCTGACCTCCTCCCTATAGGCTGTCTCATCGTTGTCGGTGATCAGGCCTACCACTGTTGTCGTCGGCAAACTTAATGATGGTGTTGGAATCGTGCCTGGCCATGCAGTCATGGATGAACAGGGAGTACAGGAGGGGACTGAGCACGCACCCCTGAGGGGCCCCCGTGTTGAGGATCAGTGTGGCAGATGTGGTGTTATCTACCCTTACCACCTGGGGGCGGCCCGTCAGGAAGTCCAGGATCCAGTTGCAGAGGGAGGTGTTTAGTCCCAGGATCCTTAGCTTAGTGATGAGCTTCGAGGGCACTATGGTGTTGAATGCTGAGCTGTAGTCAATGAATAGCAATTCTTCCATGGCCTGCATAATCACAAGACATGTCACCCTTTGAGCATGTTTGGGATGGTCTGGATCGACGTGTACCACAGCTTGTTCCAGTTCCCACCAATATCCAGGAATTTTGCACAGCCATTGAAGATGAGTGGGACAACATTCCACAGGCCACAATCAACAGCCTGATTAACTTTATGCAAAGGAGAAGTGTCCCGGAGGAGGCAGCGGCAGCTACCCACTTCTCCAGTGCTTCATTTGTAAATTGGGCGGTGCTGGAACCAAAAGTGAGCCCGAGAGGGGGGTGACCTGGGGGGCTCTGAGGTACCAGAACGGATAAAAACAAACAACCTTTATAACAAAGCATTGCATGCATTATCATGGCTTTCGCGTACGGGCATAGAGCAGTGGTGTGGAGCCGCTTGCAGAAACATTTTTTGTAGTTTAGAGTCCGGGAAAAATGTGTTATTTTTATAAATGGATTTCATGCAATTCTAATTCAGTTTAGATGATGAGACTTTTGCAGAATCTTTTTGAATACCTCACAAATGACCAAAATGACAGGCTACTTTGACACTGAGAATCTGAGATCAATAAAAACGACCTTGTCTTGAATCCATCAATAGCCGAGGCCCCTAAGTGTGCAGAGAAACACATTGTATAATATGAGGAGGAAGATATAGTCCTAAAAAAGCTTTCCACTTTCACTGACTCACCCAATAATGTGCAGCTCACTCACCCGCCAAAAGCATATCTCTCTCTTGCTTTACTTTTTTAAACAATGCTGTTCGCTCAATAGGCCTATTTGGAAGTTGATAACTTGGTAACATAGAGACATTAGTATTTTATTTTCAGCAGGATCCATTTGCTTTACAACCTGTGTTTTCCAGCGATTGTATTATAAATATTTGTGAAAGGCCTGTTTTGGCTGCATGCTGTTAACTGACAGATTTGCCACACGTTAGGCGTGCCTTGTGATTTGGCTACACACACATTTTAAATTAGCTATTGATCCTCTGTGGCGAAATTCTAGTCTTACTCCTGGTGTAGTATTGGGAATTATTTAATATCTTTCAGAACAGACTGCAGAGTGCTGCAGCACCTCCAGCACACTTTCCACAGCTATTATTCTATTAGGAGATAAATGATGAAGTGCAATGCTGGAGAGAAGAGAGTTGCCGGCTTATGTCTATAACAGCACAGAGAGGGAGAGAGATCATAGAAGGTGAATGTAATTTTATTTCTGTGAGAGATACAGGCGTGCTTCTCTCTCTCACCTCAGCAATAGCCACACCTTGTTCTAGGCTACAATGTTGCGCAAACCATAAACCCGGGACGGCCCAACATTAACCAATTCTTAGAATATCACGCACGTTTTCACATTACGTTTTTTTAGGGGGCATGACAATTACAGAATAATCTAAATGTAATTACTCTGATTGCTTTTATTAGAATTTTTACATTGCAAACAGTGGAAATTATTTTTCTTGCCACAAGAGGTAGGCTACCTGATTCTGGCAAATGGGTTCCGGAACGAAAGACTACAAAACTGAGAGGTACCGGAGGATCCAGCTCAAATTAATCACCGCCCTTCTCATATAATGGGGTAGGGCCATCCCAAGGATCCCTGAACGCACGGACGGTTGCACCAATTATTTTTTATAACTAAACCAAGATAGACCACAGCTGGTCGTTTCCAATGGGAACAGATGAGTCATAGTGGGAAGAGCCAAGCACGAGCTAGCGAGATCCTATTGGCGTGTTCTAGCACACATCTGCATATTTCTGTTAGGGAACGCCTCCTCTGTGAAGCGCTTGTGTGCAATAACTCAGTTCGCCTTTGCATTCCTTCTAAATAACGTGATTTAAAAAAATATTTGCAACAGGTAAGTCCACAAAACTTAGTCCAGTCTGTGCATAACATATTTTAGTTTTGGGAACAGAACTGTATTAAGATCAGATGTTTCATCGATTAGAACATTTGCAGAATGTCGGCCAAAATCCATCTCGTTCCACGCACCATTCCTCAGTATAAAGAAAGCACCAGAGCTGTGATGTCAACAAGATAACATTTCTGTCCGTTTCTATTTATTACTATAGGTATGTGTTATGAAGAGTTTCTCTGGCATCAAGTAATTCAGTATGCAAGAGAATAGTTCAACACTTAGATGGAGAGTTGGTTCAAAGTATTTAATATTACAGTACCAGATTCACATGACAAGCGGTACGGGCGTAGCCTATTGTCATCTGAATGATTTACATAGAAAACCTCTTCAGTTTATATAATGCTTTTCAGAGCTAATTCCATCCAACAGTTGCCAACCATTATTGAGTGTCACTCCTCGCCACATATAGGATCACCCTATATGGTATCGTGTTGCACCCTAGTCAGGATATTCCATCACGTACTCCTTCTAAGATTAGCACCAGTGGCCCCCCAGCTATCTTGGCCCGCATACCTTCTGGCACCCACCAGTGACAGAAATAAATACATGGAATGTATGTCATCCTCCAAATCCTTATGCAGCTCTCAATATTCCAAACATTAACTAATACTTTATAAAATATGTAATATCAGTATGTAATAGCACGTTTAAACTTTCTAATTTCGAAAGAACATGTCATACAATGCTAGGTAACAAATCCGTTAAGGTATTATCACGTTTGGTAAAGGTTTGATGTGTTATTTTTATGTCAAACTGAGTCACATAGCTAGATACTTTGGGTTTGTCTGAATGGATGTACATAATTTCCTCAAGGTGATTTCATAAAGAATCCATTTATTTTAGATTTCCGAGTTTGTTTTGGGTTTTGTGTAAAATTAACAAACTGGTAAAATGGCGCCGCCCACTCGGCCAGCGTCAACGGACTTCAGTGCAGCAGAGAGAGACAATTTCAGGGTTGCCCTACTGTTTTGAAGCTGAATGTAATGATTATACGTTTTCTACATGTGTACTAATATTCAGACACATTCAGTTGTTTCTGTATTTATCTATAAATGTTACTATGGTGTGAATGGAAAATACAATTGGTTTTTGATTGAAATAATACAGTGAAGACAAGGTGATTCAGGACAATAGTACATAGTGCTGCCTAAAACAAACAGTGACCTTGTACTAAATGGCTTTTTTCATTTATGCATTTACTGTACCAGTCAAAAGTTTGGATACACCTACTCATTCAAGGGGTTTTCTTAAATTTTACTATTTTCTACATTGTAGAATAATAGTGAAGACATTTAAACTATGAAATAACACATATGGAATCATGTAGTAACCAAAAAAGTGTTAAACAAATCAAATATATTTTAGTTTCCTCATAGTAGCCACCCTTTGCCTTGATGACATCTTTGTAATCAACAATGTAGAAAATAGTAAAAATAAAGAAAAACCCTGGACTGGTACTATATGTGAATTTGGGAAAATCTGCTATAGGTTAAGTACCGTCACCTCAAATATCTAGTGCTTGAGCTCCTGTTCCTCTTATAGAATGTTAGCTCAACAGTATTGTGGAGCTCCTGCACCTAAATATAAACAGTACCGGCACCCAAAATGAGTACTGGCACCTATTTCAGTCCAAGTCAAGCACTGAATTAGATAATTTAACAAGAAGAAATATAATATATTTATAGAGAATAAAGAAAGTGCCAGAACTGTCAAGACAATAACTTTTGTGTCTGTTTCTCATTGTTACTACAGGACGACTAGAATTAAATCTGAGGCCGGTAACATCAATAGTGAGGACAAACCCAGCCTGCCGCTCTCCTTCCACACTGAGTCCAAACCTACAGTCACTGGATCCTGATTGTGACAGTGGAGCTCAGTTTGCTAAGCAGGTTCCAGAGATGGCATCAGTGAAGCAGGAAGACTGCAGTCAAACACTGGAGCTGAATGTCAACATTAAAGATGAAGAAGAGGAGCAGAAGATTGGGAAATCTGTTTCTCATGGTAAGAGCAGGTTCTATCTAACTAAGTTTGTGTTATTCATTCCAACATCCCAATGTGCATGAAAAGTTGTTTCATGATTAACTGTTTCAATGAGAAGGTAGATATTATTTCATGCTACTGACATGGTTTGACACCAGTATTGCCAGCATTTGTTTTATTCTCTGGGCTATCTGGAGTGATCAGAGAGTAGACTAAAGAAGTGAAGTAGACAAACTGCCAATGTTTTAAAGTTCTATTAAATTAGTATGTGTAGTTACTAACCCTTGTGATTGTGAGTGGAGGATGATATGGCTTCTACATCTGCATTGCTTGCTCTTTGGGGTTTTAGGCTGGGTTTCTATAAAGCACTTTGTGACAACTTCTGATGTAAAGAGGGCTTCATAAAATACATTTGATTGACATGTATATCACACCAACTGATTTGTTCTTCTGATGTTGTTCACACAGGAGACCATGTTGAAACATTCTCTACATTCAGCGAGCAACAGCAGGAAGATCACAGAGCTAAGAGGTCTCACCACTGCCCACATTGTGAGGCGAGTTTCTCAATTCTATCGAAGTTAAAAATACACCTACAAATACACACAGGAGAGAATCTGAATTCCTGTACTGACTGTGGGAAGAATTTCACAACATCAAAGGCTCTGACAGTTCATCAGAGAGTGCACATAGGAGATAAGCCTTACTCCTGCTCTGACTGTGTAAAATGCTTCATAACATCAACTGAGCTAAAACGTCATCAGAGAACACACACAGGAGAGAAGCCTTACTCCTGCTCTGACTGTGTAAAATGCTTCAAAACATCAACTGAGCTAAAAGTTCATCAGCGAACACACACAGGAGAAAAGCCTTACTCCTGCTCTGACTGTGTAAAATGCTTCACAAGATCAGCTGAGCTAAAAGTTCATCAGAGAACACACACAGGAGAGAAGCCTTACTCCTGCTCTGACTGTGGGGCAAGTTTCTCTCGACTGGGCAGTTTAAAACAACATGAACGTATACACACAGTAGAAAAGCCTTACTCCTGCTCTGACTGTGTAAAATGCTTCAAAACATCAACTGAGCTAAAAGTTAATCAGCGAACACACACAGGAGAGAAGCCTTACTCCTGCTCTGATTGTGGGAAGAGTTTCTCTCGACTGGGCAACTTAAAAACACATGAACGTATACACACAGGAGAGAAGCCTTACTCCTGCTCTGACTGTGGAGCAAGTTTCTCTCGACTGGGCAGTTTAAAACAACATGAATGTATACACACAGGAGAAAAACCTTACTCCTGCTCTGACTATGTAAAATGCTTCAAAACATCAACTGAACTAAAAGTTCATCAGCGAACACACACAGGAGAAAAGCCTTACTCCTGCTCTGACTGTGTAAAATGCTTAAAAACATCAACTAAGCTAAAAGTTCATCAGAGAACACACACAGGAGAGAAGCCTTACTCCTGCTCTGACTGTGGGGCAAGTTTCTCTCAACTGGGCACCTTAAAACAACTTGAACGTATACATACAGGAGAAAAGCCTTACTCCTGCTCTGACTGTGGAGCAAGTTTCTCTCAACTGGGCACTTTAAAACAACATGAACGTATACATACAGGAGAGAAGCCTTATTCCTGCTCTGACTGTGGGAAGAATTTCTCTCAAAGGGAACACTTAAAATCACACCAACGGATACACACAGGAGAGAAGCCTTACACCTGCTCTGACTGTGTAAAATGCTTCAAAACATCAACTGAGCTAAAAGTTCATCAGCGAACACACACAGGAGAAAAGCCTTACTCCTGCTCTTACTGTGTAAAATGCTTCACAACATCAACTGACCTAAAAGTTCATCAGAGAACACACACAGGAGAGAAGCCTTACTCCTGCTCTGATTGTGGGAATAGTTTCTCTCTACTGGGCAACTTAAAAACACATGAACGTATACACACAGGAGAGAAGCCTTACTCCTGCTCTGAATGTGGGACAAGTTTCTCTCAACTCAGCACCTTAAAACAACATGAACGTATACACACAGGAGAGAAGCCTTACTCCTGCTCTGACTGTGTAAAATGCTTCACAACATCAGCTGAGCTAAAAGTTCATCAGGGAACACACACAGGAGAGAAGCCTTACTTCTGCTCTTAATATGGCAAGAGTTTCTCCTGATTGGGCAACGTAAAAACACACCAACGGTTACACACTGGAAAGAAGACTTATCACTGCGCTGACTGTGAGAAGAGATTCTACAGATTGGGCAATTTAAAAACACACCAACGCATACATAAGAAGTGGTAGTGGATTGGATCAAATGAAGAATGCTTAGAACACTATTGTAATCCTACTGTTTCTCACTGTTAGAGAACTGTGCAGAGGAAAGGGAGTGTTGTAGAATGTTAGCATCTCTTTACTTTACTGATCAGTGTTCACCTGGTCAGTTTTGGTGTGTTTTGTTTTGCTTCTACTGTAAAGATATTGAGATGACCTTGGATTTGCCCTTAGGGTTGAATATCCTCTGTGAGGTGTCTCACAATGGAGTCTGATGGTTGACTGGGATGTACTCCTTCCCTCTGCAGTTTTCTGTGGGAATGAGCTGGTAGACACAACATACACTGAGTGTACAAAACATTAAGGACACCTGCTCTTTCCATGACATAGACTGACCAGGTGAACCCAGGTGAAAGCTATGATCCTTAATGATGTAGTTGTGGTGTATTTATTATGGATCCCCATTAGCTTTCAGCAGAAAACAAGAAACTGCAGTTGCAGTGGGCTATGGAATGAAAACACTGGACACTGGAAAAATAGAAAAACATAGCCTGGTCTGATGAATCCCGTTTCCTGCTGTTTCATGCTGATGGAAATATTGAATGTCACTGGAAATTCTTTTTTAGTACAAAACGTAGAAACGCGCCATTTTCACATATGTCGATGTTGGGGTGGTGCTGGAGATGATGAACATGGAGTTGAAACATTTAGAAATGTCCCTTTAAGGCAAAAACAAAAGGAGGGGGGTTGGTCGGAAAATTGGACGAACTGACTTGTTGGAGAAGTGGCATCCTATGACGATGCCACATTGAAAGTCACTGAGCTCTTCAGTAAGGCCATTCTACTGCCAGTGTTTGTCTATGGAGATTGCATGGCTGTGTTTGATTTTATACACCTGTTAGCAACGGGTGTGGCTGAAATAGCTGAATCCACTAATTTGAAGGGGTGTCTACATACCTTTGTATATATAGTGTACTTTGCATGTTAGCTTAGCATGCAACTTCTTAGCATGTTAATTGTAATGTAACATAACATACTGTATCATACTAAATTGAGTGGTATGTTTTTTTGTAACATATATTACGTTTGTCTCTGACACCAAGTTGTCCCTCTGCAGTATTCTGTGGGAATGAGCTCGTAGACACATGTATCAGATAGAGATGGTGTGATGATCAGTTTTCACCATTACTTTGGGTGGATTAGTTTTTACTACATAACTTTTGTTTAATGATACACAGGCTATGAAACGACTACATGTGTTTATTAAATTGTCTTTTAAAACTAGATTCATTATTGTTGTCATTGATAAATATATTTGGATAACTGTAATGAACGTAATTGATCTGGTAATGAAAAATAAAACATTCTCCGTGAATTTGTGCTGGTCAACCTTTGTTTTTTTGGTTTATCTATACAGAAAATACAATGTTTTTGTTTAATTCATGGTATTCAAAATAATTTACATGTCTATTATCTAGTCAAAACATGTCACTACACCTTTACACATCACCATTGGGACAAGCCAATTTGCTAGCCACCATTATTTGCTACAATGCATAAAAATAGATGTTTTGCAGTATAAAGGACTTACATACAGTGGGGTAAAAAAGTATTTAGTCAGCCACCAATTGTGCAAGTTCTCCCACTTAAAAAGATGAGAGAGGCCTGTAATTTTCGTCATAGGTACACGTCAACTATGACAGACAAAATGAGAAAAAAAAATCCAGAAAATCACATTGTAGGATTTTTAATGAATTTATTTGCAAATTATGGTGGAAAATAAGTATTTGATCAATAACAAAAGTTTCTCAATACTTTGTTATATACCCTTTGTTGGCAATGACACAGGTCAAACGTTTTCTGTAAGTCTTCACAAGGTTTTCACACACTGTTGCTGGTATTTTGGCTCATTCCTCCATGCAGATCTCATCTAGAGCAGTGATGTTTTGGGGCTGTCGCTGGGCAACATGGACTTTCAACTCCCTCCAAAGATTTTCTATGGGGTTGAGATCTGGAGACTGGCTAGACCACTCCAGGACCTTGAAATGCTTCTTACAAAGCCACTCCTTCGTTGCCCAGGCGGTGTGTTTGGGATCATTGTCATGCTGAACGTTTCATCTTCAATGCTCTTGCTGATGGAAGGAGGTTTTCACTCAAAATCTCACGATATATGGCCCCATTCATTCTTTCCTTTACACGGATCAGTCGTCCTGGTCCCTTTGAAGAAAAACAGCCCCAAAGCATGATGTTTCCACCCCCATGCTTCACAGTAGGTATGGTGTTCTTTGAATGCAACTCAGCATTCTTTGTCCTCCAAACACGACGAGTTGAGTTTTTACCAAAAAGATATATTTTGGTTTCATCTGACCATATGACATTCTCCCAATCCTCTTCTGGATCATCCAAATGCACTTCAGATGGGCCTGGACATGTACTGGCTTAAGCAGGGGGACACGTCATGCACTGCAGGATTTGAGTCCCTGGCGGCGTAGTGTGTTACTGATGGTAGGCTTTGTTACTTTGGTCCCAGCTCTCTGCAGGTTATTCACTAGGTCCCCCCGTGTGGTTCTGGGATTTTTGCTCACCGTTCTTGTGATCATTTTGACCCCACAGGGTGAGATCTTGCGTGGAGCCCCAGATTGAGGGAGATTATCAGTGGTCTTGTATGTCTTCCATTTCCTAATAATTGCTCCCACAGTTGATTTCTTCAAACCAAGCTGCTTACCTATTGCAGATTCAGTCTTCCCAGCCTGGTGCAGGTCTACAATTTTGTTTCTGGTGTCCTTTGACAGCTCTTTGGTCTTGGCCATTGTGGAGTTTGGAGTGTGACTGTTTGAGGTTGTGGACAGGTGTCTTTTATACTGATAACAAGTTCAAACAGGTGCCATTAATACAGGTAACGAGTGGAGGACAGAGGAGCTTCTTAAATAAGTTGTTACAGGTCTGTGAGAGCCAGAAATCTTGCTTGTTTGTAGGTGACCAAATACTTATTTTCCACCATAATTTGCAAATAAATTCCTAAAAAATCCTACAATGGGATTTTCTGGATTTTTTTTCTCAATTTGTCTGTCATAGTTGACGTGTACCTATGATGAAAATTACAGGCCTCTCTCATCTTTTTAAGTGGGAGAACTTGCACAATTGGTGGCTGACTAAATACTTTTTTCCCCCACTGTATGTTTCTTATAAAATAACAGTGAAATAAAATGGGGGGAAAAGTAGTGTCATTTTAAAGTGTTTTATACGGTACCAAAGTCCAGGGACAGCATTACCACAACAAATCAACAATGACCCACTTACTATTGGGGAGTGGAACCAGAGAAGAAGATTGTGTTACCTTTCTCACACCACTACAGTATTCATTTCAACAGACCCTTTCCATCCCCCATTGTTAGAGTTCAATATATGCCCAGGACTATATTGAGGTTCAGGCTGTTGTAATGTCCAGTTGATTATATAAATAGCATTGTAGAACTCTGGTATTGATAGTCCATTTGAGGGTGATTCATTGTTATGAATATTCAGAATGAAAGAGCTGAGAATTCATGTGATGGCCAACATCTAACACAATATTTCCTGTTGTGTTAGTAAGGACCACAGCATTTTAGGCAGCAATTATTCAAATATGTCCAGAGTTTACAGATTAACAGTTAGTACAAACCCAGCCTGCCTCTCTCCTTCCACACTGAGTCCAAACCTACAGTCACTGGGTCCTGATTGCGACAGTGGAGCCCAGTTTGCTAAGCAGGATCCAGAGATGGCATCAGTGAAGCTGGAAGACTGCAGTCAAACACTGGAGCTGAATGTCAACATTAAAGATGAAGAAGAGGAGGAGAAGATTGGGAAATCTGTTTCTCACGGTAAGAGCAGGTTCTTTAGTGATCATATGTACAGTACACCTCACCTGCTACTCATGAAAATACTTCAATTTATGTATTAATTAAGTTTACTAAAATGTTTATCTGACACCATAAAGATGATTAAAATATGCAAGCAAGCATTAGGCAATGAGTTGATGTTGACTAGCAAGAATTGGTCTGATAGTGGAATACTAAAGGTAAATAGATTTAATGACATTGTAAAATTAACGATTTACTTACATTTTTTAAATTGTTAATTGTTAGAGGAACTTGGGTTATGTGCCTTGCTCAAGGGCACATCGACAGATTTTTCACCTAGCCAGCTTGGGGATTCGAACCAGCAACCTTTCAGTTACCTTCCGCCCAATGCATAAAGCCTAAGTTACAAGTCAATACTGACATTAACAAAACATTAAGTATCTAAACATGATCAGACAGGAAGAGAAAGACAGAGAATCCATTGTTTGTGTCGTGGCCCATAGCTCATGGGATAGAGAGAATCCATAGCTTGTGTCGTGGCCCATGGTTCATGAGATAGAGAGAATCCATAGCTTGTGTCGTGGCCCACAGCTCATGGGAGAGGGGTAGAGAGAAAGACGGTGTACACTGAGTGTATTAAACATTAGGAACACCTGCTTCTTTCCCTGCCATAGACTGACCAGGTGAAAGCTATGATCCCTTATCGATGACTCTTGTTAAATCCACTTCAGTGTAGATGAAGGGGAGGAGACGGGTTAAAGAAGGATTTTTTGTGTATGTGTTTCATTCAGAGGGTGAATGGGCAAAACAAATATTTAAGTGCTTTGAACAGGGTATGGTAGTAGGTACCAGACGCACCGGTTTGAGTGTGTTAAGAACTACAACGCAGTTTCCCCGCAGTTTCAACAGTTTCCCGTGGGTATCAAGAATGGTCCACCACCAAAAGGACATCCAGCCAACTTGACACAACTATGGAAAGCATTGGAGTCAACATGGGCCAGCATCCCTGTGGAAGGCTTTCGACACCTTGTAGAGTCCATGCCCTGACAAAGTTAGGCTTTACTGAGGGCAGAAGGGGGTGCAACTCAATATTAGGAAGGTGTTCCTAATGTTTTGTACACTCAGTATATATCTCACCACAGCAGGTCAAGAACAAAAGAGAAAGACACATTGAAGCTAAGACCCTTTTAGAACCATTTGACCATGTTTGGATTCAAAATCGGAGTTGTTGATCAATAACATTACAGTTGAGTTAACTTCCAATCAGATATCAGACCTACAGTATGTTATCACAACAGAAGCTCAGAGGTGTGACAGAATGGAGGATGGTGAGATAATGCATCATTCAGAATGGGGGATGGTGAGATAATGCATCATTAGGAATGGGGGATGGTGAGATAATGCATCATTCAGAATGTGGGATGGTGAGATAATGCATCATTCAGAATGGGGGATGGTGAGATAATGCATCATTCAGAATGGGAGATGGTGAGATAATGCATCATTCAGAATAGGGGGATGTGGGGAGCAACACAGAGAAGGCTGAATTCCTGAGAAGACAGTAAAACCTTTGGGTTGATAAAAGAGAAGTCTGGGGTTGGGCCCGCCACTATAGTACTATGTCACACTCTGGCTCTGGGACTTTTTATGTTTAGCCAGGGTGTTTTCATTTGGTTGTGTTGGGTATAGGGTGTGTTCATTTGTTGTGTTTGGTTTTGGTATGTTTCCTTATTTGGTCAATGACTCCCAATCGGAGGTAACGAGTGTCAGCTGTCGGCTCGTTATCTCTGATTGGGAGCCATATTTAAACTGTGTGTTTTCACTTTGTGGTTGTGGGTCTTTGTTCCATGTTCCGTATTGGTTATTGTTACTAAGGACGTCACGAGTCGTGTTTTGTTTTGTATTTTCGTTTATTCACCATTAAAGTAATTATGTTCGCTACTAACGCTGCGCTTTGGTCCACTCCTTTCCAAGACGATCGTGACAGTGAGAATCCTCATCAGTTGTCTGACTAGCTAAGATTAAAATCATTCCATCACTTAATTCTCAAGAAATCGTAGCACACTCTATTGTAATCCTATTGTTTCTCACTGTGAGAGAACTGTGCAGAGGAAAGGGAACGTTATAGAACGTTAGCCTCTCTTGACTTTATTGATCAGTGTTCACCTGGTCAGTTTTGGTGTGTTTTGTTAGCTTCTATTGTAAAGATATTGAGATTACCTTGGATTTGCCCTTAGGGTTGAATATCCTCTGTGAGGCTGGTTGACTGGGTGGTTTTGCTTCCCTCTGTAGTTTTCTGTGGGAATGAGCTATTAGACACAACATGTATCAGATAGAGATGGTGTGATGATCAGTTTTCACCATTAGTTTGGGTGGATACTTTTTGTTTATTAAATTGGATTTTAAAACTAGATGAGTTATTTTAGTCATTAATAGTCATTAAGGCTTAATTCAAGCCTGTTTAATTTATCTGCCAATGAAAAATAGTATGTATATGAATTTGTTCTAGTCAAGCTCTTCTCTTTTGTGTGATGAATTACCAAAAAACTATGTTTCAAGTGACATATTTACTGTTGTTCTGAAGCTGAACAAGACAGGAAGTTTAAATGAGCATCACGAAGCTAAATCTGACCTATTCACTAACATGTTTTGTCAGCATAAGCAGCTGTGAGACATGCTAGAGTACTGTAACATTACTGATCTACTGAATCATTGTAGTTGTTGGGGGTTATCTTTACAGTAAATATAATGGTGGTGGATAAGCCTTCAATGCAAGCTGCAGGGGTTGCCTTTCAACAAGATGATCCTGACATTTTAAAGGTTAAAAAGGTGGACTTTGTGGCCTTTATCGCAATGGTGATTAACGGCACTGCCAAGGTGGAGAAAAGATCTAGGAAGATAGAAATCATTGTGGTTGCGGCAGAACGGTTCCTGGGGCTGAAAGATTTATTGGCAAAAGAGTTACATGGAATATTGTCAAAAGCCGTACCACCATCTCAGGTCCTAGAGACTGAGAAGGGAGATATGGAGATTTAAAGGAAGGAAGAAATTGGAGTTTTGTTTGTTTTGGCAATGTACTATTTTTATTAGGGTGGAGTAAGTTAGTATCACTATTAAGTATGGATTTATTTTTTATTTAATTTATTTTGTGGTTTCAAACCGTCCAGTTGGTGGTGGCAATGCAACTTTTGGATGTAGTCTGCCATAAAACCCACAGAAGAAGAAGAAGAAGAAGATGTCGCTGTTGCATTGTGGTAGTTGGGGAACAGGAACTTCCGGCGAGGCGCGCAACATTCTTCATAACAAAGAAAACGACAGGACTGTGCTTTTCGTTTCTCTTTATTACTACAGGTATGTAATAGCGCGTTTAAACTGTCTAATATCGAAATAACGTCATAACATGTTAGATAACAAATAAGTCAAGGTATTATCACATTAAGGGAAAGGTTTTGTGTATTGTTTGTGTCAATCTGAGTGATTGAAGAACGTGATAAAATATATTTTACAAGCACATGGCGCTGGGTCCATTACACGTGTTCATTTGTGAGGCTTTCCAGGTTCGTATATAGGTCAGTGCGTTTCGCCTGGGCATGTTCAGTACAAAAACGTTTTGGAAAGTTGCAGATAGAAATACCCTGAATAGAAGTGACATGATTCATTAGAATCAGAGGCATGTTTGTTCTACATAATACATTTGTATCTGATCGTGGCCAACGTCTCCGTCCTCCTGCTGGACGCAGCCCTGGTACCCGCTTGTCCCTACGTATGTGAAGCTAGTCATAATAATGATTAGCCACAATAGTGGAATTTGCGGTTCGCCCTCAAAATAAAAGGCCCTCATTGAATGTGATGCAAACTGATACAAAATATTGGAATCATGTCAAACGTTGTTACTTAATTTAAAATGAATTACAAAAACTAATTATTTTGAAAATAAACAGAAAAACGGTTGAAATCCCACTGTGGAGGTATTAGACCACATAATTGCATTGGGGGCATTCTTATATGCACTTATGAAACGGGTTGGATTGTGCTCCCATGGAACGGGTGACATCCACAGAAAACAAATCTCAAGAGTTTATACAAATATTAGCGTCTTAGCTCTTATTGCAGGACTTTGACTGTGAAAAATCACCTTCCCAGTCAGTCTATTGCAGGGGTACTCCAGTACTATTTGAGAAGGTCCGGTCAAACACATTTCCTAGGTGGCAAAGGTCCGGATGGATATTGTCATTTATTGGCGTAGTAACAAACCCCCAACTTACGACCCCAAATTGTTCACAACCCTCTTGTTGGCGGAGAGAACATTTAGCATTTTTAAAGCTAATATCCTGTAATTCTACACATTTTACGACAGGGCTGAGATTTTTTGTTGTTGCTCTTTTTAACAAATTCTGTTTCCATGTCTTATGTGTGTTTATATGATACCAGGGGTTGAAGCCCAACCAAAACAGTATTATTATATACTTTTTTTGTGACCCGTTGTCCATATTGACCCCGTTCTTGGTCCTTACCGCGTTACGCCAGTTGAGTATGCTGTTTCTTTTGTTTGTATTGGATATTCATATTGCACTGTACAGCCCTACCTATGTATTGTTCAGCCTACTCAGTGACACCCACAGAACACAACTATGTAGACTTTACACAAATATTAGCGTCTTCACTCTATTGCAGGACTCTGAAACCACTGTTGTCCTGGAGTTTAACCCTGTCAGCTAAATTGTCATGATAATCAGTGGTTTCAAGTTTGTCTCTGTACATTTTTGACTAGATGATCATAGCAAAAAATTAAATACTTCTGCATTTCCCGCTGTGCAAATGCATTGATTCTCATTGCAAAGAGGCTCAGGATAATTCCTGATAAAGTTGGGTAGCTGATAGGCCTTTTCAGAGCTTAAATAGACAAAATGATTAGTCACAGGGCTCCCGAGTGGCGCAGCGGTCTAAGGCACTGCATCTGGCACTACAGAGCCTGGTTTGATTCCAGGCTGTATCACAATGATTGGGAGTCGCATAGGGCGGTGCAAAATTGGCCCAGCGTCGGCCGGGGTAAGCCATTATTGTAAATAAGAATTTGTTCTTAACTGACTTGGCCCAAACATTAGACCGGACCAAATCTGAACCAATCACTCAGACATCATTAGGCAGGTTTCCATTGAACCAGGTGCATTCGACAAAAGCAATGTTGCAAAAAAAATCTTTGCACTGTGTGTAATGGAAACGGCAGATATAGGAGAAATGTTCTAAAGCTCGACAACCATTTTTAATCATTGGACGGGTGGGTTTTTCTTTTGTCAAAGTTTCTTTATTCTGACAAGTGAGGATTGAAACAGTGTTTTAAATAAATGATGATTGCCAAACCATTTTGACGGTACAGGGTGAGTCATTACGTCCAGCTGTTTTTATCGACACAAGATAGTTACATGGAAACACAGTCTAGATGGCAATTGTCGTATCTATTTTCTATGCAAACCTTTTCTAAATGTCCAGAAAAAAATCAATGGACAAGTTATTGGAAACATAGCTACAGTTTCACAAGATTGGAAAGTACAGTACAGCAGAGTACAGGAAATAGAAGTTTAGTTCAGTACAGTACAGAGTATAGTACAGTATAGCATACTGTATTGTATTCTACTTTACTCTAATGTACTCTGTTATGGCTGGGCTATATGGACTAAATCATACAGCTGTATCTTGAGTTTTTTCAAACGTATGGGTGATTCAAGATTTCTCAATTTTGTTTTTCTCTAAGTGTTGTACAATTAAAGGTCAAATACACTGCATTTCAAACAGTCAGCTATAATCTAATGAATTCAGGGCTTGTGAAGTTAAACCTAGGCTAAATATAAGCCATCCACAACCAATAAGACCCACTAATTATTGTATTATTTTATAAAAATAGTTTAACCTGCTTATATTGGCATTAATCACTGATCTGGCTTTCAAGTTGGTCTATGAAAATGCATTTTTTTGTTACAAATTGACAAACTTATTGTAGAAGGCATTTGGCTATAGAAAATTAACACAGGTCTCATCAACAATTTCTCAAGTGCTAGTGATTAACCAGCTAATCTTTGTTTCAGGTTTAGCCAACTTGGATCTGTCTGCTAACAAGGTTGAACATATAACATTTACATTTTAGTCATTTAGCAGACGCTCTTATCCAGAGCGACTTACAGGAGCAATTAGGGTTAAGTGCCTTGCTCAAGGGCACATTAACGTCATTTAGCAGACGCTCTTAGCCAGAGCGACTCACAAATTGGTGCGTTCACCCTATAGCCAGTGGGATAACCACTTTACAAACAGTTTAGCTGTTATGAACACACCATTCTGTCTGTCTCCAACTGTTTGAAAAGCATGTTAGCCTGTCCACTTTGTTCAGATGTTGAAATCAAGTGGCCTACCTTATTTCTCAGAATGAGAACGAGTTGCCAATTCCTTACAGTGGATTCAGAAAGTATTCAGACCCCTCCCCTTTTTCCATATATTCAGACACATTCAGTTGTTTCTGTCTTTATCTATAAATGTTATTATGGTGTGAACAGGAAATACAATTGGTTTTTGATTGAAATAATACAGTGAAGACGGTTATTCAGGAAAATATTACATAGTGCTGCCTAAAACAAACTGCAACCTTGTACTAAATGGTTTTTCAGTCATTTATGTGAATTTCTGAAATCTACTATAGGTTACGTGCACTTACGTTGTTTAATTTAAAGTGTGCAATTTGTGTCTAATGTGAAATTAATAAATGGTTTGTTGTCAATGCTTAGCTACCTGATCTAATATATTTTTAGACAATAAAGAAAGTGCCAGAACTGTCAAGACAATAACTTTTTGTCTGTTTCTCATTACCACAGGACGACTAGAATTAAATCTGAGGCCTGTAACATCAATAGTGAGAACAAACCCAGCCTGCCTCTCTCCTTCCAAACTGAGTCCAAACCTACAGTCACTGGGTCCTGATTGCGACAGTGGAGCCCAGTTTGCTAAGCAGGATCCAGAGATGGCATCAGTGAAGCTGGAAGACTGCAGTCAAACACTGGAGCTGAATGTCAACATTAAAGATGAAGAAGAGGAAGAGAAGATTGGGGAATCTGTTTCTCATGGTTCTATCTAACTATAAGTTATCTTTTTTTTTTTGTCAAGCAGTGGCAAATATACAGCACCAGTCAAAAGTTTGGACACACCTACTCATTCAAGGGTTTTTCTTAATTCTTTACTATTTTCTACATTGTAGAATAATAGTGAAGACATCTAAACTATAAAATAACACATATGGAATCATGTAGTAACCAAAAAAGTGTTAAACAAATCAAAATATATTTTAGATTTTAGATTCTTCAAAGTAGCCACCCTTTGCCTTGATGACAGATTTGCACACTCTTGGCATTCTCTCAACCAGCTTCACCTGGAATGCTTTTCCAACAGTCTTGAAGAAGTTCACACACATGCTGAGCACTTGTTGGCTGCTTTTCCTTCACTCTGCGGTCCAACTCATCCCAAACCATCTCAATTGGGTTGAGGTCGGTTGATTGTGGAGGCCAGGTCATCTGATGCAGCAATCCATCACTCTCCTTCTTGGTCAAATAGCCCTTACACAGTCTGGAGGTGTGTTGGGTCATTGTCCTGTTGAAAAACAAATAATCCCACTAAGCACAAACCAGATGGGATGGTGTATTGCTGCAGACTGCTGTGGTAGCCATGCTGGTTAAGTGTGCCTTGAATTCTAAATAAATCACCAGCAAAGCACCATCACACCACCTCCTCCATGCTTCACGGTGGGAAGCACACATGTAGAGATCATCTGTTCACCTACTCTGTGAGTCACAAAGACACTGCGGTTGGAACCAAAAATCTCAAATTTGGACACATCAGACCAAAGGACAGATTTCCACCGGTCTAATGTCCATTGCTCATGTTTTTTGGCCCAAGCAAGTCTCTTCTTCATGTTGGTGTCCTTTAGTAGTGGTTTCTTGCAGCAATTCGACCACGAAGGCCTGACCTGATTCACGCAGTCTCCTCTGAACAGTTGATTTTGAGATGTGTCTGTTACTTGAACTATGTGAAGCATTTATTTGGGCTGCAATTTTTGAGGCTGGTAACTCTAATGAACTTATCCTCTGCAGCAGAGGTAACTCTGGGTCTTCCTTTCCAGTGGCGGTCCTCATGAGAGCCAGTTTCATCATAACGCTTTATGGTTTTTGCGACTGCACTTGAAGAATCTTAAAGTAATGATGGACTGTTGTTTCTCTTTGCTTATTTGAGCTGTTCTTGCAATAATATGGAATTGGTCTTTTACCAAATAGGGCTATCTTCTCTATACCACCCCTACCTTGTCACAACACAACTGATTGGCTCAAGCGCATTAAGACATTCCACAAATTAACTTTTAACAAGGCACACCTGTTGATTGAAATGCCAAAAGTGTGCAAAGCTGTCATCAAGGCAAAGGTTGCCTACTTTGAAGAATCTCACATATAAAATATATTTGGATTAGTTTAACAATTTTTTGGTTACTACATGATTCCATATGTGTTATTTCATATTGTTATCCTATGTAGAAAATAGTAAAAATAAAGAACCCCTGGAATGAGTAGGTGTCCTAAAACCTTTGACTGGTACTGTATGTGAATTTGGGAAAATATACTATAGGTTAAGTACCGGCACCTCAAATATCTAGTGCTTGAGCTCCTGTTCCTCTTATAGAATGTTAGCTCAACAGTATTGTGGAGCTCCTGCACCTAAATATAAACAGTACCGGCACCTATTTCAGTCCAAGTCAAGCACTGAATTAGATGATTTAACAAGAAGAAAGAGAATATATTTTTAGACAAAGAAAGTGCCAGAACTGTCAAGACAATAACTTTTTGTGTCTGTTTCTCATTACCACAGGACGACTAGAATTAAATCTGAGGCCTGTAACATCAATAGTGAGAACAAACCCAGCCTGCCTCTCTCCTTCCACACTGAGTCCAAACCTACAGTCACTGGGTCCTGATTGCGACAGTGGAGCCCAGTTTGCTAAGCAGGATCCAGAGATGGCATCAGTGAAGCTGGAAGACTGCAGTCAAACACTGGAGCTGAATGTCAACATTAAAGATGAAGAAGAGGAGGAGAAGATTGGGAAATCTGTTTCTCATGGTAAGAGCAGGTTCTATCTAATTAAGTTTGTTGGACATGATTTGGAAAGGCACACACCTGTCTATATACAGTGCATTCAGAAAGTATTCAGACCCCTGGACTTTTTAGATATTTTGTTAATTTACAGCCTTATTGTAAAATTGATGAAATTGTTTTTTTCCTCATCAATCTACTCACATTACCCCATAATGACAAAGCAAAAACAGGTTTTTATCAATTGTTGCAAAAAACAACAACTGAACGATCACATTTACAAAATGACTTTCTACTCTGTGAGAGGGAAGTGTCTAAACCATAGGAGCGAAAAGTAGTCTACATGAGAATATGATTTAAATGTTGACGAATAACATGAATACTCCCGTTTACTCGGGTTCTGAGTCCTCCAAGGTTCACATAGATTTAAATCCTTAATGAAATGCTGTAATTTCTTTCTACTCTGCGAGTGGGAAGTGTATAAACCAGAGGAGCAATCTAGATGAGGATCAAGAGTGCAATTAAAGTCTCCTGCCATTAGGACTTTAACAGGAATGGAGGCTATCAATAGAAATACATTCTCAAAGAATTTGGGATTATCATCATTAGGACCATAAACATTAACCAGATTAATATGCTCATTCAAAAGAGTTCCCTGTATCTAAATGTATCTACCAGCTGTATCAGTTATAATAGTATCCACTTGAAACGGAACAGATTAGTGAATTAAAACCATAACACCATGAGAATGAGAGGAGAAACAGGATGCTACTACTGGCCCTTGTCATCTCCTGCATACTTTAAGTAGCTCATCCTTCAACAAGTGAGTTTCTTGTAGGAACACAATAGATGAATGAAGTTGTTTAAGCCTAGTAATAACCTGTTTTAAGCTTGGATAGTTTACAAACTCCACGGACATTCCACAAAATAAATTTAAGTTTAGCATTTGAAGTCATTTAACCAAAGATGTAAACATGGAATAAGCTATAGCATAAAGGCATATCTAAAATCTGTTTAGTAACCACAAGGACCGCAGGAATATTTTGTAGTGAGGAAAATGTGTAAAGATCTGTTAGAAGAAACAAACATAAATCTATCCTAACAACACAGGGTCTTTTGCTAGTAGCCTATATAGTAGCCTAAATATCACAACAAAAGGCCTCTCTAGCAAGATGATATGTGAAATATCACGTAGTATTTGTTTGAAAAGTAGCAAAGAATAGCTCCACCTAAAACAGTAACGCTAGTTAGTGAAGCCTGAGACTAACGTTAACGTTACAGTATGGACCGTCCAAAATAGTGGTAGATGATCCACAACACAGGGTCTGCTGCTAGTAGCTACCAAGTAACAATATGGCCCATACGTATAGCGTTAACGTAGTATACCATGATACGTTTATAAACCAAAAAAAGTATCAAAGATCAGAAATGAACAGCCTACGTGAGAAAAATAGATATCATTTAATATGTGCTACATTACCCAAAGGCCCTTTGCATAGGATGTTAGGCTTGCACCTGAGTGTCAATCATTTTAGTCCAAGGACATGATCGAAAGGCCTCCATCATTCTTAAATGGAGAAGCCGGTGGTCACTCTGACAGAGCTCCAGAGTTCTGTGGCGATAGGAGAACCTTCCAGAAGGACAACCATCTCTGCAGAACTCCACCAATCAGGCCTTTATGGTAGAGTGGCTAGACGGAAGCCACTCCTCATGAAAAGGCACATGACTGCCCGCTGGGAGTTTGCCAAAAGACACCTAAAGGACTCTCAGACCATGAGAAACAAGATTCTCTGGTGTGATGAAGCCAAGATTGAACTCTTTGGCCTGAATGCCAAGCGTCACGTCTGTAGGAATCCTGGCACCATCCCAACGTCGAAGCATGGTGGTGGCAGCATCATGCTGTGGGGATGTTTTTCAGTGGCAGGGACTGGGAGACTAGTCAGGATCGAGGGAAAGATGAACGGAGCAAAGTACAGAGAGAACTGAAAATAGCTGTGCGGCGACACTACCCATCTAACCTGACAAGCTTCAGAGGATCTGCAGAGAAACTCCCCAAATACAGGTATGCCAAGCTTGTAGCGTCATACCCAAGAAGACTCGAGGCTGTAATCACTGCCAAAGGAGCTTCAACAAAGTACTGAGTAAAGTCTGAATACAGTTTTTTTATTATTATTATTTTTGCAAAAATGGTGACATAACACCTAGCGGTCAAACAGGGAAATGGTTCCAATCATTTTTCCTTTTTATTCATTTTAGAAACACTTAAAATAATGGCTGTGTTTCGTGTAGGCTTACCCTGGCGTGACTTTTAGCAATATTCGGCTCTATTTCCTCTCAGATTATAAAACTCTAATTATCATCAAAGTAGACATCATGCAAAACAACAACACTGCAAGCTCCTGCAAGTCATCTCTAGCTGTAACCTTTGATAACAGGTATTGTGTCAATTTAAAACTAATTAACTGTGGTGGCAGGTGCAGTGATGAACGCCGAGAAGGAGCTGAGTGTAGAGGGAAGCAGTGTGGTGAGGGAGGTTATCGTCTAGTGTATAAAGAGGGATACGTCCTCCAGTAGCTCAGAGATGGAACCTGGTGAGAGTGAGGATGAATTACCTGCGGTGAGGAACTCCGAGTTCGGGCCTTGTTCCAAGGATGATTCTGGCCCAGTGGGAGTGAGATTTGTAGAGAGAATGGATCCATATGTGGTGTCAGGTTAGGTGGAGAAGAGGTTGGGGACTGTTGAGTTGGTGAAGGTAACTGAGTGGACTCGTAATGATTTATTGTTTCTCCTCTGTCCAGAGGGAGCGGGCGCTGCGGATTACGTGATTAGGGCCAGGAATTGTGACTTGAATTGCTCTCCGGAACAGTGTGGCATTGAAAGGAGTGATAACGGGGTTAGGTTTAAGTGTTGAGGATGAGCAGTTGAAATGGAAGATTCCAGGTGTCTGTGACACCCTCCGTTTGGTGAGACGTAGATCCGGTGTAGAGCGTGGGGAAACAGAGAATACATTATCTGTCATGCTGGATTTTGATGCATAGTCTCTGCCAGATAAGATCAAGGTAGGAAGTGTCAGTTATCCCGTGAGCGATTTTGTTCCGTAAATACTACAGTGTTTTAGGTGTGAAGTTTATGGGCCTGTTGCAGCAGTGTGTAGGCGTGAGATGCCTAGATGTGACAAGTCTGCAGGATGGCATGAGATGAAGAAATCGGTGGTATCGGTGGAGAAAGTTCTGTGTGTTCGTTGTGGGGGTGCTAACGGGCTGGAGATCTGAGGTGTCAGGTGAGAGAAAGGCAGATTGAGGTTGCCAGGGTTACAGTAGTACAGAAAGTGTTGTATACCGAAGCATTGAAGAGAGTGGTAGAGGAAGATGGGTACAGGGTGAGGGATCTTGAGAGGATTCCTGGGAGTAGACCGAGACCAAGAGGTAGTTATGGGAAGAATGTGCTTCAGCAAGGTGGGCTTTTTAGCATTTATAGCAATGGTTTTCAATTGTACTGCAGAAATGTATCGAAAGTCCCAGAAAATAGAGGCTGTGGTGGCAGCGGCAGAGAAGTACTTGGGATTGCGAGGATTTACTGCAGAACAGCTGCAGGGGGTGTTGAGTGGTAGTGGTCTGGCGTAGGACTAGATGGTGTTAAATAGTGGAATGGGGTAGTTGGTTTTTGTCGTGGAAAATTGCCACGAAGGGACTCAAAGTCAAACTTAAATTAATACTACTTTTTTATCAGCAAGCTGGAGAGGTTCCAACAAACTTAAAAGCACCATAGTACACGTCAGTCGGGAGCTTTGCCGGGGCAGTCCCGTTAGTTGTCCTATATACTGCTTACACAGACAAGTTATATTTGCATGAATTAGCTTATTAATAATTAATTAATCATTAACATTTGGTTCCTGCATGAGACCGACCAATACCTCACAAGGCTTCTTCTCTCCAAGCTGAGACCTTGAAACTGAGATATCCCTTTTGGTTCCCAGAACAATGTTCTGGGCGTACTGCCAATTGGTCTGAGGTCAGTCACCTGCACGAACCAAGAACATTTTCCCTCACATTTTTTAGAGCAGGCTAATACTTGGCAGGGAAATTTTGTATTAATTACCGTATCAATGAATTGAATGTGTATATAGGCTGTGAATGGCCTCACACACCAGTACAGTAGGTGGCGGTGTATGAACCTAAAAGTTGGATGCGCTTCGCAACCAAATCCCAAAGAAGAAGAAGAAGGATGCGAATGCACGTCGCTTGACCCGTATGGAGAATGTGAAAAAGGAGCAAAGTTCATCTTTATTATTGATGTTTGATGAAGAGTATCTACCACCCTATGTAACGCTGGGATATATAATATACCCCATAAGAGAGTTTGTGTAAAACCTGATGCAATGCAAGAAATGTACAAAGTTTGGCCACATGTCAAGTGTTTGCAGACGGAAGGAATATGATATTGAAGAGCATGTGAATGTAAAATGTTGTAACTGTGGTGGGGGTCATATTCCTGAATTCCCAGAGTGCCCTGTTAGGGTGAAAGAGGTTGAGGTGTCAAGGATCAGGGCTGTACAGCAAATCTCCTATGTGGAGGCGGTGAAGAGAGTTATAGTAGCAAGAGGCCACAGTTCTGAAGACGATATGGCGGTGGATGCGCTGCAACCAGTTGCAAATGTTGTACGTCAATCAAGTGAACTGGATACACTAATTTTGAAGGTGGATTTTTTAGTATTTACAGCCACAGTTACTAATTGTACTGCACAAGAAGTCCAAGATGCTGGACATCATTATATCTGCAGCTGAGAAGTTTTTGGGCCTACAAGACTTCACGGCAGAAGCCCTGCGAGGACTACTGTTGCCAGAAAATGTTCCGCCCTCACAGGATCCTTCTGAGCCTGTGAATGGACCTGATTACAACAGAAAAGCAGGCTGATTTAGTTCAATTTTGTTATTGATAGTTTGTTGGGCGGCAGGTAGCTTAGTGGTTAAGAGCATTGTGCCAGTAACCGAAAGGTTGCTGGTTCTAATCCCCAAGCCGACTAGGTGAAAAATCTTCTGATGTGCCCCTGAGCAAGGCACTTAACCCTAATTGCTCTGGATAAGAGTGTCTGCTAAATGACTAAAATGTAAATGTAATGTTTGTATGATTTTTTTGAAATACTGTATACACTGAACAAACATATAAACGCAACATGTCAACTGTTGGTCCCATGTTTCATGAGGTGAAATAAAAGATCCCAGAAATGTTCCAGACACAAACTTATTTCTAAAATGCTGTGCACACATTTGTTTACATCCCTGTTAGTGAGCATTTATCCTTTGTCAAGATAATCCATCCACCTGACAGGTGTGGCATATCATGAAGCTGATTAAATAGCATGATCATCATTATACAGGTGCACCTTGTGCTGGGGACAAGAGTTGCTGAGTAGGTGCTTGGTAGCATCTAATGGGGATCCCTAACAAATACAAAAATGCCACTCTAAAATGTTTCATACAACACAATGCCACAGATGTCTCAAGTTTTGAGGGAGCATGCAATTGGCATGCTGACTGCAGGAATGTCCACCAGAGCTGTTGCCAGAGAGTGTTAGGTTAATTTATCTACCATTAGCTGCCTCCAATGTTGTTTTAGAGAATTTTGCATTATGCCCAACCAGCCTCACAACTGCTGACCACCGTGTATGGCGTTGTGTGGGCGTGCGGTTTGCTGATGTCAATGTTGTGAACAGAGTGCCCCATGGTGGTATCGGGGTTATGGAATGGGATGGCATAAGCTACAGACAACTAACACAATTGCATTTTATCGATGGCAGTTTGAATGCACAGAGATGCCATGACAAGATCCTGAGGCCCATTGTCCTGCCATTCATCCACCTTCATCACCTCGTGTTTCAGCATGATAATGCACGGCCCCATGTCGCAAGTATCTGTACACAATTAAACATGCTGAAAATGTCACAATTCTTCCATGGCCTGCATACTCACCAGACATGTCACCCTTTGAGCATGTTTGGGATGGTCTGGATCGACGTGTATCACAGCTTGGTCCAGTTCCCGCCGATATCCAGGAATTTTGCACAGCCATTGAAGAGGAGTGGGACAACATTCCACAGGCCACAATCAACAGCCTGATTAACTTTATGCAAAGGAGAAGTGTCCCGGAGGAGGCAGCGGCAGCTACCCACTTCTCCAGTGCTTCATTTGTAAATTGGGCGGTGCCGGAACCAAAAGTGAGCCCGAGAGGGGGGTGACCTGGCGGGCTCTGAGGTACCAGAACAGATAAAAACAAACAACCTTTATAACAAAGCATTGCATACATTATCATGGCTTTCGCGTACGGGCATAGAGCAGTGGTGTGGAGCCGCTTGCAGATGTTACACACATTTCATGCAATTCTAATTCAGACTTTTGCAGAATCTTTTTGAATACCTCACAAATGACCAAAATGACAGGCTACTTTGACACTGAGAATCTGAGATCAATAAAAACGACCTTGTTATCACGTTCGTTTAAGGACGGGTCAGACCAAGGCGCAGCGTGATATGCGTACATGTTTATTAAACAAAACAACAAACGAAACGTGAAGTCCAAGGCACCACAACATACCTTAACTGGAACAAGATCCCACAACTTGACAGTGCCAATAGGCTGCCTAAGTATGGTCCCCAATCAGAGACAACGAGCGACAGCTGCCTCTGATTGGGAACCACACCGGCCAACATAGAAATATACATACTAGATCCCAACCATAGAAAAAGCACAAAAAGGAATATACACACCCTGACTCAACATATAAGCGTCCCCTGAGTCAGGACGTGACACTTGTCTTGAATCCATCAATAGCCGAGGCCCCTAAGTGTGCAGAGAAACACATTGTACAATATGAGGAGGAAGATATAGTCCTAAAAAAGCTTTCCAGTTTCACTGACTCACCCAATGATGTGCAGCTCACTCACCGGCCAAAAGCTTATCTCTCTCTTGCTTTACTTTTTTAAACAAGGCCTATTTTGAAGTTGTTAACTTGGTAACATACAGACATTAGTATTTTATTTTCAGCAGGATCCATTTGCTTTACAACCTGTGTTTTCCAGCGATTGTATTAGAAATATTTGCTAAAGGCCTGTTTTGGCTGCATGCTGTTAACTGACAGATTTGCCACACGTTAGGCATGCCTTGTGATTTGGCTACACACACATTTTAAAATTAGCTATGGATCCTCTGTGGCGAAAATCTAGTCTTCCTCCTGGTGGAGTATTGGGAATTATTTAATTTATTTCAGAACAGACTGCAGAGTGCTGCAGCACCTCCAGCACACTTCCCACAGCTATTATTCTATTAGGAGATAAATGATGAAGTGCAATGCTGGAGAGAAGAGAGTTGCCGGCTTATGTCTATAACAGCACAGAGAGGGAGAGAGATCATAGAAAGTGAATGTCATTTTATTTCTGTGAGATATACAGGCGTAAATCCATTTCTTTTAGATTTCCGAGTTTGTTTTTTGCATTTTTGGTTTTGTGTAAAATTAACAAGCTGGTAAAATAGTGCAGCCCACTCGGTCAGCGTCAACGGACTTCAGTGCAGTGCATCAGAGACAATTTCACGGTCGCACTACTGTTTTGAAGCTGAATGTAATGATTATACGTTTTCTACATGTGTACTAATATTCATACACATTCAGTTATTTCTGTATTTATCGATAAATGTTACTATGGTGTGAATGGAAAATACAATTGGTTTTTGATTGAAGTAATACATTGAAGACAAGGTTATTCAGGAAAATAGTACAAAGTGCTGCCTAAAACAAACAGTGACCTTGTACTAAATGGATTTTGTAATTTATGCATTTACAGTACCAGTCAAAAGTTTGGACACACCTACTCATTCAAGGGTTTTTCTTAATTTTTACTATTTTCTACATTGTAGAATAATAGTGAAGACATTTAAACTATGAAATAACACATGGAATCATGTAGTAAACCAAAAAGTGTAAACAAATCAAATATATTTTAGATTCTTCAAAGTAGCCACCCTTTGCCTTGATGACAGCTTTGTAGAATGTTTGTAATCTACAATGTAGAAAATAGTAAAAATAAAGAAAACCGTAGAATGAGTAGGTGTTCTAAAACTTTTGACTAGTACTGTATGTGAATTTGTGAAAATCTACTATAGGTTAAGTACCGGCACCTCAAATATCTAATGCTTGAGCTCATGTTCCTCTTATAGAATGTTAGCTCAACAGTATTGTGGAGCTCCTGCACCTAAATATAAACAGTACCAGCACCCAAAATGAGTACTGGCACCTATTTCAGTCCAAGTCAAGCACTGAATTAGATGATATAACAAGAAGAAACATAATATATTTTTAGAGAATAAAGAAAGTGCCAGAACTGTGAAGACAATAACTTTTTGTGTCTGTTTCTCATTGTTACTACAGGACGACTAGAATTAAATCTGAGGCCGGTAGCATCAACAGTGAGTACAAACCCAGCCTGCCTCTCTCCTTCCACACTGAGTCCAAACCTACAGTCACTGGGTCCTGATTGTTACAGTGGAGCCCAGTTTGCACTGCAGGATCCAGAGATGGCATCAGTGAAGCTGGAAGACTGCAGTCAAACACTGGAGCTGAATGTCAACATTAAAGATGAAGAAGAGGAGGAGAAGATTGGGAAATATGTTTCTCATGGTAAGAGCAGATTCATTCCAACTTCCCACTGTGCATGAAAAGTTGCAGTAGAACTGTTTCATGATGAACTGTTTCAATGAGAAGGTAGATATTATTTCATGCTACTGACACTTGCATGGTTTGACACCAGTATTGCCAGCATGTGTTTTATTCACTGGTCTATCTGGAGTGATCAGAGAGTAGACTAAAGAAGTGAAGTAGACAAACTGCCAATGTTTTAATGTTCTATGAAATGAGTCTGTGTAGTTACTAACCCTTGTGATAGTGAGTGGAGGATGATATGGCTTCTACATTTGCATTGCTTGCTCTTTGTGGTTTTAGGGTGGGTTTTTTGTGACAACTTCTGATGTAAAAAGGGCTTCATAAAATACATTTGATTGACATGTACAGTGGGGAGAACAAGTATTTGATACACTGCCGATTTTGCAGGTTTTCCTACTTACAAAGCATGTAGAGGTCTGTAATTTTTATCATAGGTACACTTCAACTGTGAGAAATGGAATCTAAAAAAATCCAGAAAATCACATTGTATGATTTTTAAGTAATTAATTTGCATTTTATTGCATGACATAAGTATTTGATACATCATAAAAGCAGAACTTAATATTTGGTACAGAAACCTTTGTTTGCAATTACAGATATCATATGTTTCCTGTAGGTCTTGACCAGGTTTACACACACTGCAGCAGGGATTTTGGCCCACTCCTCCATACAGACCTTCTCCAGATCCTTCAGGTTTTGGGGCTGTCGCTGGGCAATACGGACTTTCAGCTCCCTCCAAAGATGTTCTATTGGGTTCAGGTCTGGAGACTGGCTAGGCCACTCCAGGACCTTGAGATGCTTCTTACAAAGCCACTCCTTAGTTGCCCTGGCTGTGTGTTTTGGGTCGTTGTCATGCTGGAAGACCCAGCCGCGACCCATCTTCAATGCTCTTACTGAGGGAAGGAGGTTGTTGGCCAAGATCTCGCGATACATGGCCCCATCCATCCTCCCCTCAATACGGTGCAGTCGTCCTGTCCCCTTTGCAGAAAAGCATCCCCAAAGAATGATGTTTCCACTTCCATGCTTCACGGTTGGGATGGTGTTCTTGGGGTTGTACTCATCCTTCTTCTTCCTCCAAACACGGCGAGTGGAGTTTAGACCAAAAAGCTCTATTTTTGTCTCAATAGACCACATGACCTTCTCCCATTCCTCCTCTGGATCATCCAGATGGTCATCGGCAAACTTCAGACGGGCCTGGACATGCGCTGGCTTGAGCAGGGGGACCTTGCGTGCACTGCAGGATTTTAATCCATGATGGCGTAGTGTGTTACTAATGGTTTTCTTTGAGACTGTGGTCCCAGCTCTCTTCAGGTCAAGGTCCTGCCGTGTAGTTCTGGGCTGATCCCTCACCTTCCTCATAATCATTGATACCCCACGAGGTGAGACCGTCATCTTGATCTTCTTCCATTTTCTAATAATTGCGCCAACAGTTGTTTCCTTCTCACCAAGCTGCTTGCCTATTGTCCTGTAGCCCATCCCAGCCTTGTGCAGGTCTACAATTTTATCTCTGATGTCCTTACACAGCTCTCTGGTCTTGGCCATTGTGGAGAGGTTGGAGTCTGTTTGATTGAGTGTGTGGACAGGAGTCTTTTATACAGGTAACAAGTTCAAACAGGTGCAGTTAATACAGGTAATGAGTGGAGAACAGGAGGGCTTCTTAAAGAAAAACTAGCAGGTCTGTGAGAGCAGGAATTCTTACTGGTTGGTAGGTGATCAAATACTTATGTCATGCAATAAAATGCAAATTAATTACTTAAAAATCATACAATGTGATTTTCTGGATTTTTGTTTTAGATTCCGTCTCTCACAGTTGAAGTGTACCTATGATAAAAATTACAGACCTCTACATGCTTTGTAAGTAGGAAAACCTGCAATATCGGCAGTGTATCAAATACTTATTCTCCCCACTGTATATCACACACACTGACTGGTTCTTCTGATGTTGTTCACACAGGAGACCATGTTGAGACATTCTCTACATCCAGAGAGCAACAGCAGGAAGATCACAGAGCTAAGAGGTCTCACCACTGCCCACATTGTGAGGAGAGTTTCTCAATTCTATCAAAGTTAAAAATACACCTACAAATACACACAGGAGAGAATATGTATTCCTGTACTGAGTGTGGGAAGAATTTCACAACATCAAAGGCTCTGACGGTTCATCAGAAAGTGCACACAGGAGAGAAGCCTTACTCCTGCTCTGACTGTGGCAAGAGTTTCTCTCAACTGGAATACTTAAAAACACATGAACGTGTACATACAGGAGAGAAGCCTTACTCCTGCTCTGTCTGTGGGAAGAGTTTCTCTCGATTGGGCAACTTAGAAAAACATGAACGTATACATACAGGAGAGAAGCCTTACTTCTGCTCTGACTGTGGCAAGAGTTTCTCTGTACAGGACAAGTTAAAATCACACCAACGGATACACACAGGAGAGAAGCCTTACTCTTGCTCTGACTGTGGGGCAAGTTTCTCTCAACTGGGCCACTTAAAAACACATGAACGTATACATACAGGAGAGAAGCCTTACTCCTGCTCTGACTGTGTAAAATGCTTCCCAACATCAACTCAGCTAAAATGTCATCAGAGAACACACACAGGAGAGAAGCCTTACTCCTGCTCTGACTGTGGGGCAAGTTTCTATCAACTGGGCAGCTTAAAACAACATGAACGTATACATACAGGAGAGAAGCCTTACTCCTGCTCTGACTGTGGGGCAAGTTTCTCTCAACTGGGCAACTTAAAACAACATGAACGTATACATACAGGAGAGAAGCCTTACTCCTGCTTTGACTGTGGAAAGTGCTTCAAAACATCATTTGAGCTGAAAGTTCATCTGAGAACACACACAGGAGAGAAGCCTTACTCCTGCTCTGACTGTGGGAAGAATTTCTCTCGACAGGAAAGCTTAAAATTGCACCAACTGATACACACAGGAGAGAAGCCTTACTCTTGCTCTGACTGTGTAAAGTGCTTCAAAACATCATTTGAGCTGAAAGTTCATCTGAGAACACACACAGGAGAGAAGCCTTAGTCCTGCTCTGAATGTGACAAGAGATTCTCCTGATTGGGCAACGTAAAAACACACCAACGGTTACAAACTGGAGAGAACACTTATCACTGCACTGACTGTGAGACGAGATTCTACAGATTGGGCCATTTAAAAAGACACCAACGTATACATAAGAAGTGGTAGTTGATTGGATCAAATGAAGAAGGCATAGAACACTCCATTGTAATCATTTTGTTTCTCACTGTTAGAGAACTGTGCAGAGGAAAGGGAGCGTTATAGAATGTTGGCATCTCTTTACTTTACTGATCAGTGTGCACCTTGTCAGTTTTGCTGTGCTTAGATAGCTTCTACTGTAAAGATATTGAGATAACCTTGGATTTGCCCTTAGGGTTGAATATCCTCTGTGAGGTGTCTCAAAATGGAGTCTGATGGTTGACTGGGTTGTACTGCTTCCCTCTGCAGTTTTCTGTGGGAATGAGCTGGTAGACACAACATACACTGAGTGTACAAAACATTAAGGACACCTGCTCTTTCCATGACATAGACTGACCAGGTGAACCCAGGTGAAAGCTATGATCCTTAATGATGTAGTTGTGGTATATTTGTTATGGATCCCCATTAGCTTTCAGCAGAAAACAAGAAACTGCAGTTGCAGTGGGCTAAGGAATGAAAACACTGGACACTGGAGAATTTGAATAACATTGCCTGGTCTGATGAATCCCGGTTCCTGCTGTTTCATGCTGATGGGCATATTGAATGTCACTGGAAATTATATTTTTTTGTACAAAACATAGAAACGCGCCATTTCCACATATGTTGATGTTGGGGTGGTGCTGGAAATGATGAACATGGGAGTTGAAACATTTACAAATGTCCCTTTAAGGCTAAAACAAAAGGAGGGGGGTTGGTCGGAAAATTGGACGAACTGACTTGTTGGAAAAGTGGCATCCTATGACGATGCCACATTGAAAGTCACTGAGCTCTTCAGTGAGGTCATTCTACTGCCAGTGTTTGTCTATGGAGATTGCATGGCTGTGTTTGATTTTATACACCTGTTAGCAACGGGTGTGGCTGAAATAGCTGAATCCACTAATTTGAAGGGCTGTCTACATACCTTTGTATATATAGTGTACTTTGCATGTTAGCTTAGCATGCAACTTCTTAGCATGTTAATTGTAATGTAACATAACATACTGTATCATACTAAATTGAGTGGTATGTCAACTGTGGCAAGAAGGTTTGCTGTGTCTGTCAGCGTAGTGTCCAGAGCATGGAGGCGCTACCAGGAGACAGGCCAGTACATCAGGAGACGTGGAGGAGGCCGTAGGAGGGCAACAACCCTGCAGCAGGACTGCTACCTCCGCCTTTGTGCAAGGAGGAGCATGAGGAGCACTGCCAGAGCCCTGCAAAATGACCTCCAGCAGGCCACAAATGTGCATGTGTCTGCTCAAACGGTCAGAAACAGACTCCATGAGGGTGGTATGAGGGCCCGACGTCCACAGGTGGGGGTTGTGCTTACAGCCCAACACCGTGCAGGACATTTGGCATTTGCCAGAAAACACCAAGATTGGCAAATTCGCCACTGGCGCCCTGTGCTCTTCACAGATGAAAGCATGTTCACACTGAGCACGTGACAGACGTGACAGAGTCTGGAGATGCCGTGGAGAACGTTCTGCTGCCTGCAACATCCTCCAGCATGACCGGTTTGGCGGTGGGTCAGTCATGGTGTGGGGTGGCATTTCTTTGGGGGGCCGCACAGCCCTCCATGTGCTCGCCAGAGGTAGCCTGACTTCCATTAGGTACCGAGATGAGATCCTCAGACCCCTTGTGAGACCATATGCTGGTGCGGTTGGCCCTGGGTTCCTCCTAATGCAAGACAATGCTAGACCTCATGTGGCTGGAGTGTGTCAGCAGTTCCTGCAAGAGGAAGGCATTGATGCTATGGACTGGCCCGCCCGTTCCTCAGACCTGAATCCAATTGAGCACATCTGGGACATCATGTCTCGCTCCATCCACCAACGCCACATTGCACCACAGACTGTCCAGGAGTTGGCGGATGCTTTAGTCCAGGTCTGGGAGGAGATCCCTCAGGACACCATCCGCCACCTCATCAGAAGCATGCCCAGGCGTTGTAGGGAGGTCATACAGGCACGTGGAGGCCACACACACTACTGAGCCTCATTTTGACTTGTTTTAAGGACATTACATCAAAGTTGGATCAGCCTGTAGGTTGGTTTTTCACTTTCATTTTGAGGGTGACTCCAAATCCAGACCTCCATGGGTTGATACATTTGATTTCCATTGATAATTTTTGTGTGATTTTGTTGTCAGCACATTCAACTATGTAATGAAAAAAGTATTTAATAAGATTATTTAATTCATTCAGATCTAGGATGTGTTATTTTAGTGTTCCCTTAATTTTTTTGAGCAGTGTATATATATATATATATTTACCGTATTTAACACCTTTTTGGGGCACTAAAGTACTTCAATATATACTTCCACAAATGTTTTAAACTGGTACCTGCTACCTTCAGACACTTGTAGGCGACCTAGAGCGAAACAACAGACATGAACTTGTTGGTGAGTCTCACCTTTCGATGTGTAGGCCAAACTTCTCGGACGCTACAGACAGAAGTCTCCTGGTCTGACAAACACACTGTAGTTCTTCCACCGCAGATGAGGAAGGCCGACATCAGCAGAATGGTGGATTGAGACGCAGCCCATGCAAAAAATACATCTCTAGCTTAAACAGACAGATTTTGATGGGGATTGATATTATTATGCTAATTTTATTTCCACAGGGGTGCTCTAGGGTTTCTTAAAGCACACCAACATATACATAAAGAAGAGATGCCGGTAACACTTCCTTTTATGGGGTCCTTATTACAGTGTAATTACATGTGTAACTACACTGTAAACAAGTATTGTAGTTAACTGTAATGACACATAGTTACAATGTAATAACATGTACCAGGTAGTACTTGTGGTGTGTGATTACAGAAGTGTACCAATGAATGCTTGTTACCATGCTTGTTACAAATGGGCAGGTTTCCACTAAATTCACCATCTTCTTTTTTCACTTCTCAACTGCATCCGATTTATTAACAACTGTGACAAAGGTTGGGATCCCTTGTGGATGCTCTGGGTGTCTGAGATATTATAGCCTATGCTCAATAGGCTCTAATTAATATTTGCCAGCAATATACTCCCCTGCACCACACTGCTAGCTAGCCTCTGAAGCTAAGCAGGGATGGTCCTGGTCGGTCCCTGGATGGGAGACCAGATGCTGCTGGAAGTGGTTTTGACGGGCCAGCAGGAGGCACTCTTTCCTATGGTCTAAAAAAAACAACATCCCAATGCCCCAGGGCATTGATTGGGGACATTGCCCTGTGTGCCGTCTTTCAGATGGGATGTTAAACGGGTGCCCTGACTGTCTGCGGTCACTAAAGATCCCATGCCACTTATCATAAGAGTAGGGGTGTTAACCCCAGTGTCCTGGCTGAATTACCAATCTGTCCCTCAGACCATCACAGCCACCTAATCATCCCTAGCTTCCAATCGGCTCATTCATCCCCCATCCTCTCCGCTGTAACTATTTCCCTGGTTGTAGCTGTAAATGAGAATGTGTTCGTCAACTTACCTGGTAAAATACAATTACTTAAACATTAATGTGCACTGTTCAAAATATATCTCCAGTCAATGGTGTTGCTAGCACTTGCCTCCAAAATAAAGCGTTCCATCCATGTGGAAATTGAGCAAGTTGAGGTGACTAAACTGCTTGGAGTAACCCTGGATTGTAAACTGTCATGGTCAAAGCATATTAATACAACAGTTGCTAAGATGGGGAGAAATTTGTCCATAATAAAGCGCTGCTCTACCTTCTTAACAGCACTATCAACAAGGCATGTCCTACAGACCCTAGTTTTGTCAAACCTGGACTACTGTTAAGTCGTGTGGTCAGGTGACACAAAAAAGGACTTAAGAAAATTGCAATTGGCTTAGAACAGGGCTTGTAATGTTTTTAAAATTGTATGAACTGCCTTAATTTTGCTGGACCCCAGGAAGAGTTCACCGTTGCACTGTGGTACAGGGGAACAGGAAGTTCCGGGCAGGCTAATGGGGATCCATAATAAATACAAGTCACAGATGAAGAATAAGACACTATTTCAAAGCATAGTACATGTAATGTTAGCCAAGTACAATGTAATTACTAGTTGTTACACAGGATTTAGCTAGTTAAAATGAAGTGTACCTTTAGGAGTACTTGTCATTCATGTGTACAGTACATTACCCATCCTGACAACCTGGCCCTCAATTTAAAGCTTGTGGAAGTGACATCCAAGTGGGAGAATAAATACACTAGCACACCACAGAGTATCTGTATAGGAAAATCATTCAGAGCACACTGTGCTGCCAATCACAGTGTAAGGTGCCACATTTTGCGGGTGTGGAGAGCTCGTTAGAGGATAGAGAAAGCTTGCATTGAAGAGCTGGGCATCGTGTTATGACCTGCATTATCTGAATTAGGCCCACAGAATTATACCTACGGAGGAGGGGCTTCTATGGAGGAACTTTGAATGTCTGAACTTCAGAGTTGGTTTAACGTTGGACCAGAGCAGATGTTAGCTAGCTAGCTAACAACCTTGTTTGTGCAGTGCAACACTAGAATTAAAAACAGGTCTTACCTTTTTGTCGTTAATAAATCCAATGTGAAACGTGGTGACTATAGTATCCTTAACTAGCATTGAAAAAGTTAATCCATTCTTCTCAAATTAAACATATCTCCCTAATTTCTGAATCATGCTTGTAACGTTGTCAGTCGGATACAGTAACCTATGCTTCAGAGGGGAGGAGCAGGTAGTTTCCACACGCACACCCACTGGCAAAGATTTCCATTCCAGCTGGAAGGCAGAAACTGGAATACGTTTCTACAGTGAGCTTTCCCAGCTAACAAAATTACGTTCCAGGATGTCACCAAAGTTATTTTAGTCCCTACATAAGTCATGATAACGTTATTGTGAAACGTTCCTTCTACGTAGCTGTGGTGTCCGCTTATGTCCCAAGTCTTTTCAGGACGTATAAATGTGGGGAATTTTAAACCGTTAAATATGTGTATTTTTAAGTCAACCTCATAATGTTGCTAAACGTCAGAAAGTACGTTGAGAACCCCATAAAATGTAGTTTCTGGTAACCACTGGGAACGTAACTTTCGTACGTAACAGTGTGATGGGGACAAGGACATTCCGGCTGGCCAAACCCTCCCCTAACCCGGACAATTGTGCATCACCTGTAGCAATGCAGCTGCGATGCAGTGTCTTAGACCACTGCGCCACTCGGGAGGACCCTTAAGACACGTCATTTAATCTACCCTGAACATATACACAGTGTCCCGTCGGTAGGTGTCCACTGACGAAATATGCAAAATGCCAGAAAAAAAGTTCTTTTTTTACATAAACTGTATCACAATAGATTCGTAAACAAAATCACAGCAATAAGCTCACAAAATAACAAGTCAGTAAAAACATGAACACTGCACTCCAATCAAGAACTGTAAAACTGCTTAAAGCTAAAAGTGAATAACTATGTTCTGTTTATTCAGGTGCTGCTGCTCCATCCTCATCCACAGTCTCTTCCTCGACCCGCTCCTGGAAGTCAAAATAACACAAACTGGTCATTATTTTCCTTAAACAAATGATCAAAATGCCGGTTTAACGTCGACTCCCTACTACATTCCTTTTTTACTAGCACAATCATTTAGCTATATTGACCGACTGGATTAAAGTGAAGTAAAAATGCCATTATCCTCTATGGCCTCCATAACTTGGTTCAGAGCAGTCCTGAACTCTGTACGGATCATCTCCAGTTCCACCATTATCCTCTATGGCCTCCATAACTTGGTTCAGAGCAGTCCTGAACTCTGTACGGATCATCTCCAGTTCCACCATTATCCTCTATGGCCTCCATAACTTGGTTCAGAGCAGTCCTGAACTCTGTACGGATCATCTCCAGTTCCACCATTATCCTCTATGGCCTCCATAACTTGGTTCAGAGCAGTCCTGAACTCTGTACGGATCATCTCCAGTTCCACCATTATCCTCTATGGCCTCCATAACTTGGTTCAGAGCAGTCCTGAACTCTGTACGGATCATCTCCAGTTCCACCATTATCCTCTATGGCCTCCATAACTTGGTTCAGAGCAGTCCTGAACTCTGTACGGATCATCTCCAGTTCCACCATTATCCTCTATGGCCTCCATAACTTGGTTCAGAGCAGTCCTGAACTCTGTACGGATCATCTCCAGTTCCACCATTATCCTCTATGGCCTCCATAACTTGGTTCAGAGCAGTCCTGAACTCTGTACCGATCATCTCCAGTTTCACCATTATCCTCATCTCCACTGCTTGAAGATCTGCAAAATAATAAAAGACTCAACAGTTTTGCTGCAAGTAGCGTGACAATACAAGCCATGAGTACCAGGCAGGACATGGATCAAGGCCATGTGAAATACCTCGATCAAAATATCCACCCTTCATATATATTAGTAGTATTGATAACCATGTATCTGCTGACAGCCAAACAATTTGGAATTGATGTTGACAATACAAGAGAAGCAACATGTTGTAACATATAGGCTAGCATAATATACCTTTAATGTATCCAGCAGGCATCTCAGAAGCCACAGGATCATCAAGCAGGGATGGCAGCTCTTGGTCTAAAATATAAGAACAAATCATGCTGTTATTGAAACTTTCTACATTTACGATTTCGAGATCAATATCTTGATGGCTAAAGAAACCTGATTCTGATGCTCTGTCTTGGCCAGCTTCTTCCTGGCTGCCACTTGGACTAACTGAGAAAACAGAAGGAAAAACATGAAGACATACTTTGCTTTTGAAACTGGCACAGAACCAAACGTGAAGGGATGTCAGTCAGGAGCTCAGTGGGAAGGTTAATGAATCCCAAGAAAAATAAATGCTAAGCATTATATTTTTATTTTTTATTATGCTTTTAGTTTGATGGCAAATCCATACAGATATTTACAAACATGGCGTCACACTTGTGTTTTACCCCAGAAGAATAGGGTGATTTCACTACTGTTGTAAATACAAGTTTCACCCATACACAGCACCACAACTATTTGGAAAGTTCTAACAGTATGCACAAAGTAGTAATATGACTTTAAATAACCTCATATGCAAAAATATGATGGTAATTGTATTCTATTGAGTGGCTTTGAAAGGTTTGTAAAGCTATAATACTTCATACAATTCAATTGTTTACCCTAAAACTAATTGTTTACCCTAAAACTACAACCAGACACTTACTGTTGCTCTGGCTTGAGGTGGCACATGGCCTCAAGTCCTCTGCATCTGCAACTTCAGAGAATATCACAGATGTCAAACCGTTACCACATTTATAGTACACACTTAACAGATTTTCCTGTTCATCCCATACAGTTGGTAGGAACAGAACTTTGAGAAAGTAGGCTTGTTTATCAGACTTGAAACATCATGTACCTTGTTGTAGGGTCTTTTCAAAGACACTGGCTCTTGAAGTTACTAAAAATAAACAAATAAAGAACTGTTACACTTTTGGTCACTAAATAATCAAGTGTGTCAAGATCAGATGGGTGTGGTAATTTCTTGTCATATCAACTGTCATTAGGTCATGATTTCATGCCATCTCAATGTAAGACTAGTACTTGCATTAACTGTAAGCTTTTCTTCACCCACATACTTGAATGTGTGTAAAACTTCCCATCAACTTGCTGATTATACATTCAATGACCTAGTAGCCTAATGCAGGATCTTACCACTAGGGGCTGGTGGAAGCTGTGGCACTGTACGCTGGGCTTGTCTGGGTTCATTTGTCTTTTTCTGGAGTGCTTCACTTCCATCATCATCTTACGAAGGACAATACAAAAAAATACTCATTTATTTCATCTACTTCCTGATGCATGTAATACACACAATGGAATAAGAGCAGTTAAGAAATCCTCACCAGGTGGCTCTACACGGAATCTGATTGGTTTAGTCACCGCCCTCTTCGCTGGTTCCTCGTCAGATTCAACATTGGAGGTGTCAACCCCCCGTTTGGCTCGTTGCTCTGCCACAGAGTAATTGTCTGTACGTGCAATAAACATTGTCATAAATAGTTTCCTATTAACACTGGCAAACCGGCTATTGAGTATTTGTAATTCACATAGTAATACTTTCAGCCAATACATATAGTACTTAAGAGGGGGAAGTTCCTGACTCTACTGACCAGGAGTGGGTTGCACCAGTTAGACGATAAGGTGGAAGAGATAAGTTGGACCTACCTACGCCCGACGTAATGATTTAGAAAATTGAACAAGATGCGACATGACTAGTCATGAAACACTTACCTTGGAAACTAGTTATAGATATATACTATACGTCTACCCCACATTACACTTAGTTTTTACACCCTGGCGTAGCAAAAGCTATTACTTCCAACCAGGTGGTGACACAGGTTTACGCCTGGCTTAGAACATATTCTACGTTGTAACTAGCCTTACGTGTAGGAGTATGTTCAACTGATGCAACCTGCTCCAGAGCCACACAACCAAGCATACATGGCAATATAAACGGGAGTGGATGGACAGTCAAATATTATTTTACCAGTTGATGAAAAGATGGAAATTCTGTACTACTCCCATAATATTTTCAGGCCGGTCTCCTCTCTTAATGGCATTTCTTGGCCAGTAGCAACACAGGACCTGCAGGATATGAGACACTGTTTAAAGTGAACTATTTATCCATCTCTTTGCCTAAAAAGGGTAAACCATTTAACTGATCAACTCACCCCATCTCTCTTCTCCACCCACTGCTCTGGTACAACTTCAACATTGTTCTCTTTGACAAAATGTACAACATAATAATGCTGTATGCCCTGTGCAGAAAAACAAAACACCAATTCCACACTGTTCAGTCTCTTGATTTACCAGCCAAAATAGTTTGCATAAAGCTTGTGAACTTGGCTGTAGCTAAATGGGTCTTGCTACAGGCTGTGCAAGATGGTAAACACAACACGAGTGCACCTGTCACAGCCATAGTAGCCAGAATACATCTTTATGCATTTTACCATGACTTTTGCAGGGGCATCACGTTACAGAACAAACTTTCACTTGCAGTGTTGTGTCTCCCCACTTCAAGCCGGTCTGCATCAACTCTTTAAGCTCCAGCAAAGTGTCATTGAGGAATTCCAGGGAGCTTGGTTTCCATGATGCCATTGCAAGTGACAGAGGAAACACTGTGGGTGGTGATAGATTGATAGAGCACAAAAGTGGCCATAACGACATATTGGTACTTTTGAACAAAGGGAGACCATCCAGATTAAGGGATATTTCTAAAAGATTCAAATCTCCAACCACTGATTTAGGATAGATGCTTAGATGTTTCACTAACTCCACCTTCACTTTAAATCTGACAAACTCCACATTAGACTTGACTTCAACAAAAACATTGGTGGTTTCTAGGAGAGTTCTATCAGTGGAAGGCAAATCTGGGTGACCATTAGACTGCAGCATCTTCAGAAGTGCATCAACAGCATTGTGTTTCACTTGGGAATCACTTATCCAGGTTGCCAGGTCCTCTCTGAAGGTAGAATCGTTTTCAACATCATCATTGTCAGAGTCAGTTGTCTCCTGAATTGCACAACCAGCATTGGCTTCAGTCTCTGAATCTATGTCACTGTGTGTTGGCAGTCTTGGCTTAGTACCACTGTTGCGTCAAAAGACAGGTATTCATATTCAAGGCATTCACATTTTCGACTTATTTCAAAGACAAAACACCAGCAGGGGGCGAAAAAGTGTATGCATTGTGGAACCCATCATTAGCTTGTGTTTCCCTGGGGAACATATATACTGGTGCACCTTTGTGATAGCAGGTGGTGAAAAAGCATTTCACTGGAATTCCTTCATGGAAGAGGAGACTCTCATTCATACACATTCAGCTCATTTAGGATTCTGGAGACTCAACCGGTCGGCACATGGACATTGTTGTGTAAAATTGTTGCCAGTTAGGTGTTTATTTGTGTTGTGAATTGAGACCAATTGTCTAATTTAGTATAATTTAGTTAATATGACTACCTTGAGATTATATATTTAATTTGAAATGACCTTACTTGAAGTAATGTATATTTCTTTTTGTGTTTTGCCTTTAAAGGTTATCAACCTAACTAACTGACTAACTAACTAACGAACTGGAATTAAATAAAAGAAGTCCGAAGAAAATTGAGTTGTCCCTTGCGTCCTTCAGTCCTTAAAGAGGCCTTTTTCAAGTTTGGGCAAAGAGCTGCAGTGTGAACCATACACAACTTGACAGTTGATAACCGGGCTTGGCAGTGAAGACAAAAGGATTAACGGCCTGAAGTCAGGAAAGCTTCCAAGAACTCTCTGCGAGCAACTGTTCTTTTTTGCTTCAGCTCCTTTAAGATTACGGTTATCCTACCAACGGGACATTAAAAACTGTAATATCGTATGTTTCACGGAGTCGTAGCTGAACGACAACAATGATAACATTCAGCTAGCAGGCTATACGCTACATCGGCAGGACAGAACGTCTGACTCTGGTAAGACAAGGGGTGGCGGTCTCTGTATATTTGTAAACAACAGCTGGTGCACAAAATCAAATACTAAGGAAGTCTCGAAAATTTGCTCGCCTGAGGTAGAGTATCTTATGATAAGCTGTAGACCACACTATTTACCAAGAGAGTTTTCATCTATATTTTTCATAGCTGTCTATTTACCACCACAAACCAATGCTGGCATTAAGATTGCACTGAATGAGTTGTACAAGGCCATTAATCAACAGGAAAACGCTCATCCAGATGCAGCGCTCCTAGTGGCCGGGGACTTTAATGCAGGGAAACATAAATCCGTTCTACTTAATTTCTACCAGCATGTTAAATGTGCAACCAGAGGGAAAAAAACTCTAGACCACCTTTACTCCACACACAGAGACGCATACAAAGCTCTCCCTCGCCCTCCATCTGGCAAATCTGACCATAACTCTATCCTCCTGATTCCTGCTTATAAGCAAAAACTGAAGCAGGAAGCACCAGTGATTCGGTTAATAAAAAAGTGGTCAGATGACGCAGATGCTAAGCTACAGGACTGTTTTGCTAGCACAGACTGGAACATGTTCCGGGATTCTTCAGACAGCATTGAGGAGTACACCACATCAGTCACTGGCTTCATCAATAAGTGCATCGATGATGTCATCCCCACAGTGACCGTACGTACATACCCCAACCAGAAGCCATGGATTACAGGAAACATCCGCACTGAGCTAAAGGGTAGAGCTGCCGCTTTCAAGGAACGGGACTCTAACCCGGACACTTATAAGAAATCCCGCTATGACCTCCGACGAACCATCAAACAGGCAAAGAGTCAATACAGGTCTAAGATTGAATCATACTACACTGGCTCTGACGCTCGTCGGATGTGGCAGGGCTTGAAAACGATTACAGACTACAAAGGGAAGCACAGCCGCGAGCTGCCCAGTGACACAAGCCTACCAGACGAGCTAAACCACTTCTATGCTCGCTTCGAGGCAAGCAACACTCAAGCATGCATGAGAGCACCAGCTATTCCGGATGACTATGTGATCACGCTCTCCATAGCCGATGTGAGTAAGACTTTTAAGCAGGTCAACATTCACAAGGCCGCAGGGCCAGACGGATTACCAGGACGTGTACTCCGAGCATGTGCTGACCAACTGGCAAGTGTCTTCACTGACATTTTCAACATGTCCCTGACTGAGTCTGTAATACCAACATGTTTCAAGCAGACCACCATAGTCCCCGTGCCCAAGAACTCTAAGATAACCTGCCTAAATGACTACCAACCCGTAGCACTGACGTCTGTAGCCATGAAGTGCTTTGAAAGACTGGTCATGGCTCACATCAACAGCATAATCCCAGAAACCCTAGACCCACTCCAATTTGCATACCGCCCCAACAGATCCACAGATGATGCAATCTCTATCGCACTCCACACTGCCCTTTGCCACCTGGACAAGAGGAACACCTACGTGAGAATGCTATTCATTGACTACAGCTCAGCATTCAACACCATAGTGCCCTCTAAGCTCATCACTAAGCTAAGGATCCTGGGACTAAACACCTCCCTCTGCAACTGGATCCTGGACTTCCTGACGGGCCGCCCCCAGGTGGTAAGGGTAGGTAACAACACATCTGCCACACTGATCCTCAACACGGGGGCCCCTCAGGGGTGCGTGCTCAGTCCCCTCCTGTACTCTCTGTTCACCCATGACTGCATGGCCAGGCACGACTCCAACACCATCATTAAGTTTGCCGACGACACAACAGTGGTAGGCCTGATCACCGACAACGATGAGACAGCCTATAGGGAGGAGGTCAGAGATCTGGCCGTGTGGTGCCAGGACAACAACCTCTCCCTCAACGTGACCAAGACAAAGGAGATGATTGTGGACTACAGGGAAAAAAAAGAGGACTGAGCACGCCCCCATTCTCATCGACGGGGCTGTAGTGGAACAGGTTGAGAGCTTCAAGTTCCTTGGTGTCCACATCACCAACGAACTATCATGGTCCAAACACACCAAGACAGTCGTGAAGAGGGCATGACAAAGCCTATTCCCCCTCAGGAGACTAAAAAGATTTGGCATGGGTCCTCAGATCCTCAAAAAATTATACAGCTGCACCATCGAGAGCATCCTGACTGGTTGCATCACCGCCTGGTATGGCAACTGCTTGGCCTCTGACCGCAAGGCACTACAGAGGGTAGTGCGTACGGCCCAGTACATCACTGGGGCAAAGCTCCCTGCCATCCAGGACCTCTATACCAGGCGGTGTCAGAGGAAGGCCCTCAAAATTGTCAAAGACTCCAGCCACCCTAGTCATAGACTGTTCTCTCTGCTACCGCACGGCAAGCGGTACCGGAGTGCCAAGTCTAGGTCCAAAAGACTTCTCAACAGCTTCTACCCCCAAGCCATAAGACTCCTGAACAGCTAATCATGGCTACCCGGACTATTTGCACTGCCCCCCCACCCCATCCTTTTTACGGTGCTGCTACTCTGTTAAGTATTTATGCATAGTCACTTTAACTCTACCCACATGTACATATTACCTCAACTACCTCAACTAGCCGGTGCCCCCGCACATTGACTCTGCAAAGGTACCCCCCTGTATATATAGCCTCCCTACTGTCACTTTATTTTACTGTATATATAGCCTCCCTACTGTCACTTTATTTTACTTCTGCTCTTTTTTTCTCAACACTTTTTTTGTTGTTGTTTTATTCTTACTTTTTTTGTTTAAAATAAATGCACTGTTGATTAAGGGCTGTAAGTAAGCATTTCACTGTAATGTCTGCACCTGTTGTATTCGGCGCATGTGACCAATACAATTTGATTTGATTTGATTTGATTCACTGTTATTCCAAGAGCTTCCTCCGCCATGTTGAGATGTCAGTCAATACTCCTCTCTGCAACGACAGCTTTCCTGACTTCAGGCCGTTAATCCTTTTGTCTTCACTGCCACGCCCGGTTATCAACTGTCAAGTTGTGTATGGTTCACACTGCAGCTTTTTCACCAAACATTTCACCTCCTGCTATCACAAAGGTGCACCAGTATATATGTTCCCCGGGGAAACACAAGCTAATGATGGGTTCCACAATGCATACACTTTTTCGCCCCCTGCTTGTGTTTTATCTTTGAAATTAGTCGAAAATGTGAATGCCTTGAATATGAATACCTGTCTTTTGACGCAACACCTCCCACTTGATCTCCTGGTTCTTGAACCCAAGGAGGTCACATCGGCTTTATCTTCGATGGCTTTACTTCTGCTCTTCTACAGGTAATAACACAACCTGACGTCCCTGTGAAGAATTGTAGCAGGGATTTTGATTGAACGTTTCTTTGTTTTGTCTCCATGAACATGCTTCAAAGTTGAGATGGGATAACTTGGGAAGGTTCGAATATTTGCATCTCTCACAATGCCAGCGTTGACATTGATGACCCTACCAAGCTTATACTGACTCCTCAAAGCGTTCTGGTCTGCAAGCCAGACGACGTCTCCAACGGCTACGTTTCGCTGCTTTGTGTGCCACTTACTCCTCACAAACAGGTTAGGTCCAGCCAACTGACTCCACTTCCTCCAGAACCAGTTAATTTCTGCTTGAATGACTCTTAACCGTTTGTAGGAGTAGTCTTCAAACTCAAAGCTTCCTAAGTCTCCCCTAGGTCCTGTCCTTCCAAGCAGAAGAAAATTGAGTTGTCCCTTGCGTCCTTCAGTCCTGAAAGAGGCCTTTCTCAAGTTTGGGCAAAGAGCTGCAGTGTGAACCATACACAACTTGACAACCACCTACTGCTGCAAGCTCACCATCTGACTCTTCCTCAACGTGTGTTGGCAGTCTTGGAGTACCACCTACTGCCTCCTGAAAAGTATAGAACACTTTAGTTTCTGGTTCATTCCAACCCTAGATTACAACACATGTAGAAAACTGCTGGACATTACATTCAGGCAGCTTCAAAATAGTAGTGCAACCGTCAACTTCTCTCTCTAATGCATCCGCACTGTCTGCAGTGAAGTATGTTGATGTAAACAAACTCAGAAAATCTCAAATAAATTGATTATTTATTAAATTATCTTGACGAAATGATGTACATTCAATCACGCAGACAAACCCAAAGTCTCTAGTTAGCTATGTGACTTGTAAAATAGTTTTTATCACGTTCTTCACTCACTCGGTTTGACACAAAAATAACACATAGCTAAAACCTGATAATACCTTGACGTATTTGTGACCTAGCATGTTATGAAATGTTCTTTCTATATTAGAAAGTTGAAACGTGCTATTACATAACTGTAGTAATACATTTGAAACGGACACAACAGCTATTGTCTTTACAGCACAGTTTTAGCGCTTTTTGCTATATCTGTAGAATGGTGCCGGCCTGACCGCTGAGGTATAAGAGGTAGAGACTGTCTCCAAGATGGCCGACCATTGTTTTCAACGTAATCTACTCACGTTCGCATCAGGCCAGGGTTCTGGTTGGGAAGTAGCCAACCTATGTACCTAGAGAAGACTGGCGGTAGGGTACTAGGGGGTAACTCGCCCCCCCTAAGAACAATGTCTAATTGCTGACACAAAAAAGCAACATTTGGGGGGGGAAATTATGTGGATGAAGGTCATGCTTAGGCTTATGAACTATAAAGGGAAAAAAATTGCTAGAGTTTACACTTTTTGAGTTATTTAATTAAATGTTTTTTTTAGAAAAGGGGCGTTTTTTAAAGTCGTGGGGTAAGTGCCCCCCATCAGAATTGCCCATTTAAATAAATGTAGCCTATTTATTAATTACTACATTTAGCTAACATTATATAGTTAATCCAGAGATCCTTACCTTTGCCTCGATTCGGCAGTCTTGTCCAGATCATCATGGCATTTGTAGTTCTTTAGGATAGCCACATTAGCAGCTAATTAGCATTTCATTTTTGGGGGGTAAATGCAGGTGAATATATTGATCAAAGTCACCTTGTCCTAGAGAGATTTACACTGTTATCAAAACATTACACCAGGGTAAGCCTATCTTCCACCCTATGTAAAGCTGCGATATATAAGATACCCCGTAAAAAAAAAAAACACTCTAAAATGTGAAGTTTTGTCACACAACACAATGCCCAGTGGTGTAAAGTACTGAAGTAAAAATCATTTAAAGTACTACTTAAGTCGTTTTTGGGGGTATCTGTACTTTACTATTTATATTTTGGACAACTTTTACTTCACTACATTCCGAAATAAAAATATTACATTTACATTTTAGTCATTTACAGTTAGTGATTGCATACATTTTCATACTATCCCCCCGTGGGAAACGAACCCACAACCCTGGCGTCGCAAACGCCATGCTGTACCAACTGAGCTACACGGGACATACATCCCTGGTCATCCCTACTGCCTCTGATCTGGCGGACTCACTAAACACGTTTAATTTGTAAATGATGTCTGAGTGTTGGAGTGTGCCCCTGGCTATCCATTAATAAAAAATAAAATAAAAATGGTGTCATCTGGTTTACTTAATATAAGGAATTTGAAATGATTCATACGTTTACTTTTACTTTTGATAGTGAAGTATATTTAAAACCAAATACTTATAGACTTTTACTCAAGTAGTATTTTACTGGGTGACTTTCAGTTTTACTTGAGTCATTTTCTATTAAGGTATCTTTACTTTTACTCAAGTATGACAATTGGGTGCTTTTTCTACCACTGACAATGCAACAGATGTCTGGTGTATGGTCTAAGGCACTGCATTGCAGTGCTAGCTGTGCCACTAGAGATCCTGGTTCGAATCCAGGCTCTGTCATAGCCGGCCGTGACCGGGAGACCCATGGGGCGGCGCACAAGTCGTCCAGGGTAGGGGAGGGAATGGCCGCCAGGGTTGTGGGTTTGATTCCCACGGGGGGCCAGTATGAAAAAATATATATATAATGTATGCACTAACTGTAAGTCGCTCTGGATAAGAGTGTCTGCTAAATGACTTAAATGTAAAAATGTGTGTGGGTGAGTGGTTTGCTGATGTCAATGTCATGAACAGAGTACCCCGTGTCAGGGTTATGGTATGGGCAGGCATAAGCTACGGAGAAGGAACAAAATTGCATTTTATCAATGGCAAATGTAATGCACAGAGATACCATGACAAGGTCCTGCCGACGTCATGTTTCAGCATGATAATGCACGGCCCAATGTCGCAAGGATCTGTCCACAATTCCTGGAGGCTGAAAATGTCCCAGTTCTTCCATGTCCTGCATACTCACCAGACATGTCACCCATTGAGCATGTTTGGGAGGGCTGGATCGACGTGTACCACAGCTTGTTCCAGTTCCCGTCAATATACAGCAACTTCGCACAGCCACTGAAGAGGAATGGGACAACATTCCACAGGCCACAATCAACAGATTGATCAACTCTATGCAAAGTAGAAGTGTCCCGGAGGAGGAGGAGGCAGCGGCAGATACCCCGTTCTCATGTAATGGGGTAGGGCCCAGTGATGCCAACTTAGCTATTTTGTTGCTAGATTTAACAACTTTTCAGACTACCCTGGCAACTTTTTTTTCAAACAGCACCTAGCAACAAATTTAGCTACTTTAAAAAACTTATTTGGAACTATTAGCAACTTTTGAAAAGTGACTCAAACACTAAAATGCACACGTTTTCCCTCTAAATGACACTAAAACAATTTTCTCCATCACACACTCAGTCACAACACACGTGCCTGGCTGCAAAAGTGCATTGTGAGTGACGTCAGCAGCAGGCGCTCAGCTCGTGCACAGGCAGCAGCAGGCCAGCCAAGCAGCACAACAACCTGGAGAGAGCTGGAGAGAGATGCCTGGCGCACACATCATTATTTGAGTTAAGTTGCTTGTTCAATAAGATAGCATATATACCTTGTTATTAGCTTGTACCTATAATTGTTGATCAGTTAGGTAGCATGTTTAGTAACTACCAATACACTACTAGTTAATAAGAAAATAAATCAAATGTAATTGTTCAATAATGTGTAATGTGTAATTGTTCAATAATTCAATGTGTTGTGTTTATAAATAAAAATATCAAATCAAATCAAATCAAATTTTATTGGTCACATGCGCCGAATACAACAGGTACAGACATTGCAGTGAAATGCTTACTTACAGCCCTTAACCAACAGTGCATTTATTTTAAACAAAAAAAGTAAGAATAAAACAACAACAAAAAAAGTGTTGAGAAAAAAAGAGCAGAAGTAAAATAAAGTGACAGTAGGGAGGCCAGTGGCGGCTCCTGAAAAAATTCTCAGGGGGGGCAATTTTTCTGATGATTTAGGTGACCTACACACATTTAAAAAAAGATATGTCCAGCAACAACATGAAGACAGGGGCAGCATATAAGTCAATACCAGAAGCATTTATTGACTGATCTCAAAAGTGTTGGCTTACCAGGGTTGGTGGAGCCCTCAGTTTCATCTTTGCCTCGCAAAGCTAACTCAAACACTCCGCAAAACTTCACACACTGGATTAGCCGGCTGAGGATGTGGCGGTTCTTGCTAATGTCGTAGTAAATATATTTGTTATAGTGAATATGGAATATGATATGTTGAGTAAAATGTTGTGCTAAGATCTATTTAGGTCAGGAGCTGGTTATAAGTTCTGTTCCTATCCAATAACAATGGACAAAAGGGTCCTATCTTGTCAGCCTTGTCAGCAGGTGGCCAAGGACAACACCCACGCCATAGGCCTCTCAGTTCTTCCAACTCACGAGTTCTTGCTCTGAGGACACACACACACAAACACACACACACACATCATCACTGTTAAACACACACACACACACACACACACACAAAAATCCCCTCTCTTAGGCTGAACATTTGAAGACAGAGAACCCGACTCAGAGCCAATGCAACAGTGACACTAGCCTGGAGGGGACCTCGCCCAACTCATCAGGACCAATCAGAAGATCAGAACTACTAGATTCAACCTACTTCATTTATTGCATAAAATGTCTGCACACAATGTTTCGGGGCTCTCTTCAGATAGCTCCCTAAGAGTTTGACGAACGGGTCCGTGCACGCGATTCCAGATATCTTTACCTCTGAATAAACTGCCTTTATTATACCATATCCACCCTGTCCAAAGTCTCTACTTGGTCTCAGTTCTCCAGTAAACTTGTGATTATCAACACTAACCTCATCGTTGTGGCCGCGGACAGCTAGCCTGTATCCCTCATCCAGTTGAGTGGCAATGTTCACTCTCCCCAAAGCAGACAATCTCAAACAGCTATCCATGTGGGTCTTTGACAGCTCATGTTTCTTAATCTTTCCTGAAAGATGGTGCATGTCCGTTACACACCAGTCGCTGTCCAAGCGGTGCTGTCTGCCGTGCCGCCTTCAGGGTGAAAGAGTAAGCAGGGGGTAGCAGAAGACTGCATTAGCTACATCGCAGCCTGCTAGCCAGGTTTTTCGTTCGTACCAATTTTTGGAAAATCCTCGGGTGTAGGACTTTCCGCCTTTAGTAGAAACCTGTTGAATTATTAAATTTGGTCTGGGAGGTCCTAATTGTTTCGTTGCCAATTTATCTTGATTTGTTCGCCGACAAAAAGTAACTTATTTCAAAGAGACAATCGAGTTGCACGGAACGCTATAGCCATCTTGACAGTAGTACGTGAATTGATTGACGCTGCTACCCGCTCTTTTCTTAGTTACGTTCATGGTTATGTTACGTATGACGAAAGCGCGTAAGTGCAAGCCCTCAGAAACCCATAGAGATTGTATTGAAAGCTCTGATATTTGAAAAAAATAGATTTTACATGGGAGTCTATGAGAGACTTCTGGGCGATTTTCAACCTGACTGAAATCGCCCCAAAAGGGGGGGGGGGGGGGGCATTTGAAGCACGACTTTAGCCTGATTGGACATTTAGTGGCAGATCAGACGTCTAGATTAGAACACTGATAACTACTGTTGCCGTGATATAATTGATTAGAAAAAAAATCCCTTCCTTTTCCCGTTTGGCAGTGCGTCGCCCATATCGCCCTAATGAACACACCGCCCCTGAGGAAGCTCTTGGAATAACAGTGAATCAAATCAAATCAAATCAAATTGTATTGGTCACATGCGCCGAATACAACAGGTGCAGACATTACAGTGAAATGCTTACTTACAGCCCTTAATCAACAGTGCATTTATTTTAAACAAAAAAAGTAAGAATAAAACAACAACAAAAAAAGTGTTGAGAAAAAAAGAGCAGAAGTAAAATAAAGTGACAGTAGGGAGGCTATATATACAGTAAAATAAAGTGACAGTAGGGAGGCTATATATACAGGGGGGTACCGTTGCAGAGTCAATGTGCGGGGGCACCGGCTAGTTGAGGTAGTTGAGGTAATATGTACATGTGGGTAGAGTTAAAGTGACTATGCATAAATACTTAACAGAGTAGCAGCACCGTAAAAAGGATGGGGTGGGGGGGCAGTGCAAATAGTCCGGGTAGCCATGATTAGCTGTTCAGGAGTCTTATGGCTTGGGGGTAGAAGCTGTTGAGAAGTCTTTTGGACCTAGACTTGGCACTCCGGTACCGCTTGCCGTGCGGTAGCAGAGAGAACAGTCTATGACTAGGGTGGCTGGAGTCTTTGACAATTTTGAGGGCCTTCCTCTGACACCGCCTGGTATAGAGGTCCTGGATGGCAGGGAGCTTTGCCCCAGTGATGTACTGGGCCGTACGCACTACCCTCTGTAGTGCCTTGCGGTCAGAGGCCAAGCAGTTGCCATACCAGGCGGTGATGCAACCAGTCAGGATGCTCTCGATGGTGCAGCTGTAGAATTTTTTGAGGATCTGAGGACCCATGCCAAATCTTTTTAGTCTCCTGAGGGGGAATAGGCTTTGTCATGCCCTCTTCACGACTGTCTTGGTGTGTTTGGACCATGATAGTTCGTTGGTGATGTGGACACCAAGGAACTTGAAGCTCTCAACCTGTTCCACTACAGCCCCGTCGATGAGAATGGGGGCGTGCTCAGTCCTCTTTTTTTTCCCTGTAGTCCACAATCATCTCCTTTGTCTTGGTCACGTTGAGGGAGAGGTTGTTGTCCTGGCACCACACGGCCAGATCTCTGACCTCCTCCCTATAGGCTGTCTCATCGTTGTCGGTGATCAGGCCTACCACTGTTGTGTCGTCGGCAAACTTAATGATGGTGTTGGAGTCGTGCCTGGCCATGCAGTCATGGGTGAACAGAGAGTACAGGAGGGGACTGAGCACGCACCCCTGAGGGGCCCCCGTGTTGAGGATCAGTGTGGCAGATGTGTTGTTACCTACCCTTACCACCTGGGGGCGGCCCGTCAGGAAGTCCAGGATCCAGTTGCAGAGGGAGGTGTTTAGTCCCAGGATCCTTAGCTTAGTGATGAGCTTAGAGGGCACTATGGTGTTGAATGCTGAGCTGTAGTCAATGAATAGCATTCTCACGTAGGTGTTCCTCTTGTCCAGGTGGCAAAGGGCAGTGTGGAGTGCGATAGAGATTGCATCATCTGTGGATCTGTTGGGGCGGTATGCAAATTGGAGTGGGTCTAGGGTTTCTGGGATTATGCTGTTGATGTGAGCCATGACCAGTCTTTCAAAGCACTTCATGGCTACAGACGTCAGTGCTACGGGTCGGTAGTCATTTAGGCAGGTTATCTTAGAGTTCTTGGGCACGGGGACTATGGTGGTCTGCTTGAAACATGTTGGTATTACAGACTCAGTCAGGGACATGTTGAAAATGTCAGTGAAGACACTTGCCAGTTGGTCAGCACATGCTCGGAGTACACGTCCTGGTAATCCGTCTGGCCCTGCGGCCTTGTGAATGTTGACCTGCTTAAAAGTCTTACTCACATCGGCTACGGAGAGCGTGATCACATAGTCATCCGGAACAGCTGGTGCTCTCATGCATGCTTCAGTGTTGCTTGCCTCGAAGCGAGCATAGAAGTGGTTTAGCTCGTCTGGTAGGCTTGTGTCACTGGGCAGCTCGCGGCTGTGCTTCCCTTTGTAGTCTGTAATAGTTTTCAAGCAATGCCATATCCGACGAGCGTCAGAGCCAGTGTAGTATGATTCAATCTTAGACCTGTATTGACTCTTTGCCTGTTTGATGGTACGTCGGAGGTCATAGCGGGATTTCTTATAAGTGTCCGGGTTAGAGTCCCGTTCCTTGAAAGCGGCAGCTCTACCCTTTAGCTCAGTGCGGATGTTTCCTGTAATCCATGGCTTCTGGTTGGGGTATGTTCGTACGGTCACTGTGGGGACGACATCATCGATGCACTTATTGATGATCATATAAATGTTGTGTGTTTATATTACTTTTACAAATACAAATATGTGATAATAAACAAACAAATCTAAACTAACAAATGTCAAATCATATTTGTCGCCGAGATGGCCAGTCAATTTGATTAACGTTATTGTGTATTCTATGTAATTATGCAGTTTTACGTTTTTACGTAATGAGTTCATCACGCAAAGACATCACAACGTTTTGAGCAACTTTTAGCAACAAATCGACCTGCCTCTTACCAACTTCCCCTGAAAATGAGTTGGCAACACTGGTAGGGCCGTCCCAAGGATCCCGAAATGCAGGGACCGTTGCACTGTTGTAGTGGGGAAACAGGAAGTTCCGGCAGGCGCGCCCATCCCACGTTCTTCACAATAAAGAAAGCGCCAGAACTGTGCAGTCAAGAAGATAACCTTTGTGTCCGTTTCTATTTATTACTACAGGTATGTAATAGCACGATTAAACTTTCTAATGTCGAAAGAACATGTCATGCCATGCTAGTTAACACATCCGTTAATGTATTATCACGTTTGGTAAAGGTTTGATGTGTTATTTTTGTGTCAAACCGAGTAAGTGAAAGAACGTGATAAAAACTATTTTACAAGTCACATAGCTAGAGATTTTGGGTTTGTCTGAGTGAATGTACATAATTTTCTCATTTTAGTTTAATAAATAATCAATTTTTTTTTAGATTTCTGAGTTCGTTTAGCATATTATTGCTTTTGTGTAAAATTCCCATGCTGGTAAAATGGCGGCTACTCTCGGTCAGCGTCAACAGACTTCAGTGAGGACAGTGCGGGTGCATCAGATAGAGACAATTTCACGGTCGCACTACTGTTTTGAAGCTGAATGTAATGATTATCAGTTTTCTACATGTGTACTAATATTCAGACACATTCACTAGTTTCAGTCTTTATCAATAAATGTTGCTATGGTGTGAACAGGAAATACAATTGGTTTTTGATTGAAGTAATACAGTGAAGGCAAGGTTATTCAGGAAATTAGCACACAGTGCTGTCTAAAACAAACTGTAACCTTGTACTAAATGGATTTTGAGTCATGTATGCATTTATCTTCTATAGGTTAGGTCTCCCGAGTGGCGCAGTGGTCTAAGGCACTGCATCGCAGTGCTAGCTGTGCCACTAGAGATCCTGGTTCGAATCCAGGCTCTGTCGTAGCCGGCCGCGACCGGGAGACCCATGGGGCGGCGCACAATTGGCCCAGCGTCGTCCAGGGTAGGGGAGGGAATGGCCGGCAGGGGATGTAGCTCAGTTGGTAGAGCGTGGCGTTTGCAACGCCAGGGTTGTGGGTTCGAGAAAATAATGTATGTGCTAACTGTAATTCGCTCTGGATAAGAGCGTCTGCTAAATGACTAAAATGTAAATGTATTAGCTCAAAAGTATTGTGGAGCTCCTGCTCCTTAATATAAACAGTACCGGCACCCAAAATGAGTATTGGCACCTATTTCAGTCCAAGTAAAGCACTGAATTAGATAATTGAACAAGAAAAAATTATATTTTTAGAGAATAAAGATATTGCCAGAACTGTCAACACTAACTTTTGTGTCTGTGCTCTCTATATTACTACTAGCAGATTCAGATAAGTCTGAGGCCGGTAACATCAACAGTGAGGAGAAACCCAGCCTGCCTCTCCTTCCACACTGAGTCCAAACATACAGTCACTGGGTCCTGATTGTGACAGTTGAGCCCAGTTTGCATCGCAATATCCAGAGATGGCATCAGTGAAGCTGGAAGATTGCAGTCAAACACTGGAGCTTAATGTCAACATTAAAGATGAAGAAGAGGAGGAGAAGATTGGGAAATCTGTTTCTCAGGGTAAGAGCAGGTTCTATCTAATTAAGTTTGTTGGACATGATTTGGAAAGGCACACACCAGTCTATATACAGTGCATTCGGAAAGTATTCAGACCTCTTGACTTTTTTGAGATTTTGTTACGTTACAGCCTTATTATAAAATAGATTAAATTGTTTTTTCCCCTCATCAATCCCAAAAATGTCTAAGAACCTGTTTTCACTTTGTCATTATGAGGTATTGTGTATAGATTGATGTGGATTTTTTTGATTTAATCAATTTTAGAATACGGCTGTAACGTAACAAATTGTGGAAAATGTCAAGGGGTCTGAATACTTTCCTAATGCACTGTACATATCCAAAAGTGGACCTAGAAGTTTGTCCTTAAATATCTATTGGGAGCCCATCTGGACCTTCCGCTTTACCTCCCTTCATATTGAAAATAGCATCAGATATTTCAACACTATCCAATTCCTTTTCCAGATCCAATTTAGTGTCTTCTGAAGTAGAGGGAAAATCAAGACCTGACTAGTTCAGTTCTCAGGAGATTCAGAGTTGTAAAGTGTGTTGTAGTAGGAAGCAAATGTTTGGTTCATTTCTACAGGATCCATTGATAATTGTCCTTGTAAATTATGAATTGCATTAAAGGCTGAATTTTACTTCTTAATGTGCCAGGCCAGCAATTTACCAGGTTTTTCACCTTGATCAAAGGACTGTTTCAGCCTAGTTAAGCTGTTTGCAGCCTTAGAGGTTGGAAGTTCTTCATACTGAGCTTTAAGACCAAATCATTCCTTGTTTACTTCTACTGAGTTATCCAAAAAAGCTTCCCTCTCCAATTCTCTGATTTTGCTGTCCATCGCTCTCATTTTCTGAATTATTTGATTTTAAACTGGTAAAACGTATAATTTGCCCCCAAATATGTGCTTTGAAAGCCTCCCATCTGGTACTCGCTGACGTTTGGTCAGTGTTCAATGTCAAATAAACATCTATAGGCACTCCAACGTAATGTAAGAAGTATGGGTCCTGTAACCATCTGGGATGCAAATGCCATCTAGAGGATCCTTTTACTAGTTTTGTATCCCTATAGAATAATCACACAAGGGAATGGTCATTCAGAACAATAGTATCCATATCCACTTCCTGCTACCTTGGGAAGCAATAAGCAAGAAACTAAAAAGTAGTCTACATGAGAATATGATTTAAATGTTGACGAGTAACATGAATACTCCCTTTTACTCGGGTTCTGAGTCCTCCAAGGTTCACATAGATTTAAGTCCTTAATGAAATGCTGTAATTTCTTTCTACTCTGCGAGTGGGAAGTGTCTAAACCAGAGGAGCGATCTAGATGAGGATCAAGAGTGCAATTAAAGTCCCCTTCCATTAGCCTCCATTCCTGGTAAAGTCCTATCAATAGAAATACATTCTCAAAGAATTTGGGATTATCATCATTAGGACCATAAACATTAACCAGATTAATATGCTCCTTCAAAAGAGTTTCCTGTATCTAAATGTATCTACCAGCTGTATCAGTTATAATAGTATCCACTTGAAACGGAACAGATTAGTGAATTAAAACCATAACACCATGAGAATGAGAGGAGAAACAAAAATGGTGTCATAAAACCTAGCGGTCAAACAGGGAAATGGTTCCAATCATTTTTCCTTTTTATTCATTTTAGAAACACTTAAAATAAGGGCTGTGTTTCGTGTAGGCTTACCCTGGCGTGACTTTTAGCAACATATTCGTCTCTATTTCCTCTTAGATTAAAACGCTAATTATCATCAAAGTAGACATCATGCAAAACAACAAATCACTGCAATCTCCTGCATGTCATCTCTTGCTGACACCTTTGCTAACAGGTATTGTGTCAATTTAAAACTTGAACAAGACAGTTCACAGAATTGACCATTTAAATAAATGTAGCCTATTTATTCATTACTAAATTTAGCTAACATTAGATAGTTAACCCAGAGATCCTTACCTTTGACTCGATTCAGCAATTTTGTCCAGATTATAATAGCATTTGTAGGGCTTTATGATAGCCACATTAGCAGCTAATTACCATTTCATTTTCGTAGGGGTAAATACAGGCGAATATATTGATAAAAGTCACCTTGTCCTATAGAGATTTACACGGTTACAAAATCAATAAAAAAAGTGGAGTGGGGGATGCACAAACCTTCTGGAAGATCTGATGAAGGATAAGATGGTGGACAAGGACAAAGGAGAAAAGTGGGATATGTTTTGAGTGAATATGGAATGGAAGATCACACAGAACTTTTAGAAGAGCTACAGGAGGAAAGTGAACGTGACGAGAGTGAGGATGAATTAACTGTGGTGGCAGGTGCAGTGTGGTGAGGGAGGTTATCGTCTAGTTTATAAAGAGGGATACGTCCTCCAGTAGCTCAGAGATGGAACCTGGTGAGAGTGAGGATGAATTACCTGCGTTGAGGAACTCCGAGTTCGGGCCTCGTTCCAAGGATGGTAAGGATGATTCTGGCCCAGTGGGAGTGAGATTTGTAGTGAGTGGTATCGGTGGAGAAAGTTCTGTGTGTTAGTTGTGGGGGTGCTAACGGGCTGGAGATCTGAGGTGTCAGGTGAGAGAAAGGCAGATTGAGGTTGCCAGGGTTACAGTAGTACAGAAAGTGTTGTATGCAGAAGCAGTGAAGAGAGTGGTAGAGGAAGATGGGTACAGGGTGAGGGATCTTGAGAGGATTCCTGTGAGTAGGCAGAGACCAAGAGAGAGTGATGGGAAGAATATGTGCTTCAGTAAGGTGGGATTTTTAGCATTTATAGCAATGGTTGTCAATTGTACTGCAGAAATGGATCAAAAAGTCCCAGAAAATAGAGGCTGTGGTGGCAGCGGCAGAGAAGTACTTGGCATCGCGAGGATTTACTGCAGAACAGCTGCAGGGGGTGTTGAGTTGTAGTTGTCTGGCGTAGGACTAGATAGGGTTAAATAGTGGAATGGGGTGGTGGGTTTTTGTCGTGGAAAATCATCACGAAGGGACTCAAAGTCAAACTTAAATGAATAATTGGTTTTTATCAGCAAGCTGGAGAGGTTCCAACAAACTTATAAGCACCATAGTACACGTCGGTCGGGAGCTCTGCCGGGGCAGTCCCGTTAGTTGTCCTATAAACTGCTTACACAGACATGTTATATTTGCATGATTTAGCATATTAATTATTAATAGTTAATTCATCATTAACATTTGGTTCCTGCATCTGACCGACCAATACCTCACAAGGCTTCTTCTCTCCAAGCTGTGACCTTGAAACTCAGATATCCCTTTTGGTTCCCAGAACAATGTTCTGGGCGTACTGCCAATTGGTCTGAGGAGGTCAGTCACCTGCACAAACCTTTTCCCTCACATTTTTAGAGAGGGCTAATCCTTGGCAGGGCAATTTTGTATTAATTACTGTATCAATTAATTTAATGTGTGTATGCTGTGAATGGTGTCACACACATACAGTAGGTGGCGGTGTATGCACCTAAAAGTTGAATGCGCTCCACCAACCAAATCCCAAAGAAGAAGAAGGATGCAAATGCACGTCACTTGACCCATATGGAGAATGTGAAAAAGGCGCAAAGTTCATCTTTATTATTGATGTTTGATGAAGAGTATCTACCACCCTATGTAAAGCTGGGATATATAATATACCCCATAAGGGAGTTTGTGTAAAACCTGATGAAATGCAAGAAATGTATAAAGTTTGGCCACATGTCAAGTGTTTGCAGACGGAAGGAATATGTTATTGAAGAGCATGTGAATGTAAAATGGTGTAACTGTGGTGGGGGTCATATTCCTGAATTCCCAGAGTGCCCTGTTAGGATGAAAAAGGTTGAGGTGTCAAGGATCAGGGCTGTACAGCAAATCTCCTATGTGGAAGCGGTGAAGAGAGTTATAGTAGCAAGAGGCCACAGTTCTGAAGAAGATATGGCGGTGGATGCACTGCAACCAGTTGCAAATGTTGTACGTCAATCAAGTGATCTGGATACACTTATTTTGAAGGTGGATTTTTTAGTATTTACAGCCACAGTTATTAATTGTACTGCACAATAAGTCCAAGATGCTGGACATCATTATATCTGCAGCTGAGAAGTTTTTGGGCCTCCAAGACTTCACGGCAGAAGCCCTGCAAGGACTACTGTTGCCAGAAAATGTTCCGCCCTCGCAGGATCCTTCTGAGCCTGTGTAGGGACCTGATTAGAACAGAAAAGCAGGCTGATTTAGTTCAATTTAAAGTTTGTAAGATTTTTTAGAAATATTGTATACACTGAACAACCATATTTACATTTACATTTTTGTCATTTAGCAGACGCTCTTATCCAGAGCAACTTACAGTTAGTGAGTGCATACATTATTTATTTTTATTTTGCATACTGGCCCCCCGTGGGAATCGAACCCACAACCTTGGCGTTGCAAACGCCATGCTCTACCAACTGAGCTACATCCCTGCCGGCCATTCCCTCCCCTACCCTGGACGACGCTGGGCCAATTGTGCGCCGCCCTATGGGTCTCCCGGTCACGGCCGGCTACGACAGAGCCTGGATTCGAACCAGGATCTCTAGTGGCACAGTTAGCACTGCGCCACTCGGGAACGCAACATGTGAACTGTTGGTCCCATGTTTCATGAGGTGAAATAAAAAATCCCAGAAATGTTCCAGACACAAACTTATTTCTAAAATGTTGTGCACAAATTTGTTTACATCCCTGTTAGTGAGCATTTCTCCTTTGCCAAGATAATCCATCCACCTGACAGGTGTGGCATATCAAGAAGCTGATTAAATAGCATGATCATCATTACACAGGTGCACCTTGTGCTGAGGACAAGAGTAGCTGAATAGGTTATTGGCAGCATCTAATGGGGATCCCTAACAAATACAAAAATGCCACTCTAAAATGTGCAGTTTTTTCACACAACACAATGCCACAGATGTCTCAAGTTTTGAGGGAGCATGCAATTGGCATGCTGACTGCAGGAATGTCCACCAGAGCTGTTGCCAGAGAATGATAGGTTAATTTCTCTACCATTAGCTGCCTCCAATGTTGTTTTAGAGAATCTTGCAGTATGCCCAACCAGCCTCACAACTGCTGACCACCGTGTATGGCGTTGTGTGGGCGTGCGGTTTGCTGATGTCAATGTTGTGAACAGAGTGCCCCATGGTGGTATCGGGATTATGGTACAGTCGGGGAAAAAAGTATTTAGTCAGCCACCAATTGTGCAAGTTCTCCCACTTAAAAAGATGAGAGGCCTGTAATTTTCATCATAGGTACACGTCAACTATGACAGACAAAATGAGGGGAAAAAATCCAGAAAATCACATTGTAGGATTTTTAATGAATTTATTTGCAAATTATGGTGGAAAATAAGTATTTTGTCAATAACAAAAGATTCTCAATAGTTTGTTATATACCCTTTGTTGGCAATGACACAGGTCAAACGTTTTCTGTAAGTCTTCACAAGGTTTTCACACACTGTTGCTGGAATTTTGGCCCATTCCTCCATGCAGATCTCCTCTAGAGCAGTGATGTTTTGGGGCTGTCGCTGGGCAACAAGGACTTTCAACTCCCTCCAAAGATTTTCTATGGGGTTGAGATCTGGAGACTGGCTAGGCCACTCCAGGACCTTGAAATGCTTCTTACCAAGCCACTCCTTCGTTGCCCAGGCGGTGTGTTTGGGATCATTGTCATGCTGAAAGACCCAGCCACGTTTCATCTTCAATGACCTTGCTGATGGAAGGAGGTTTTCACTAAAAATCTCACAATACATGGCCCCATTCATTCTTTCCTTTACACAGATCAGTCGTCCTGGTCCCTTTGCAGAAAAACAGCCCCAAAGCATGATGTTTCCACCCCCATGCTTCAAAGTAGGTATGGGGTTCTTTTGGATGCAACTCAGCATTCTTTGTCCTCCAAACACGACGAATAGAAGTTCTATTTTGGTTTCATCTGATCATATGACATTCTCCCAATCCTCTTCTGGATCATACAAATGCACTCTAGCAAACTTCAGATGGGCCTGGACATGTACTGGCTTAAGCAGAGGGACACGTCCTGCATTGCAGGATTTGAGTCCCTTCGGCGTAGTGTTTACTGATGGTAGGCTTTGTTACTTTGGTCCCAGCTCTCTGCAGGTCATTCACTAGGTCCCCCCGTGTGGTTCTGGGATTTTTGCTCACCGTTCTTGTGATCATTTTGACCCCACGGGGTGAGATCTTGCGTGGAGCCCCAGATCGAGGGAGATTATCAGTGGTCTTGTATGTCTTCCATTTCCTAATAATTGCTCCCACAGTTGACTTCTTCAAACCAAGCTGCTTACTTATTGCATATTCAGTCTTCCCAGCCTGGTGCAGGTCTACAATTTTGTTTCTGGTGTCCTTTGACAGCTCTTTAGTCTTGGCCATAGTGGAGTTTGGAGTGTGACTGTTTGAGGTTGTGGACAGGTGTCTTTTATACTGATAACAAGTTCAAACAGGTGCCATTAATACAGGTAACGAGTGGAGGACAGAGGAGCCTCTTAAAGAAGAAGTTACAGGTCTGTGAGAGCCAGAAATCTTGCTTGTTTGTAGGTGACCAAATACTTATTTTCCACCATAATTTGCAAATAAATTCATAAAAAGTCCTACAATGTGATTTTCTGGATTTTTTTTTTCTTTTTGTCTGTCATAGTTGACGTGTACCTATGATGAAAATTACAGGCCTCTCTTATCTTTTTAAGTGGGAGAACTTGCACAATTGGTGGCTGACTAAATACTTTTTTCCCCCAACTGTATGGCATGGCATAAGCTACAGACAACTAATACAATTGCATTTTATCGATGGCAGTTTGAATGCACAGAGATGCCATGACAAGATCCTGAGGCCCATTAAATACTTATTTCCCTCATTAAAATGCAAATCAATTTATAACATTTTTGACATGCGTTTTTCTGGATTTCTGTTATTCTGTCTCTCACTGTTCAAATAAACCTACCATTAAAATTATAGACTGATCATGTCTTTGTCAGTGGGTAAACGTACAAAATCAGCAGGGGATCAAATACTTTTTTCCCTCACTGTACATGGTTTGACACCAGTATTGCCAGCATTTGTTTTATTCACTGGGCTATCTAGAGTGATCAGATAGTAGACTAAAGAAGTGAAGTAGACAAACTGCCAATGTTTTAAAGTTCTATTAAAAGAGTCAGTGTAGTTACTAACCCTTGTGATAGTGAGTGGAGGATGATATGGCTTCTACATCTGCATTGCTTGCTCTTTGGGGTTTTAGGCTGGGTTTCTATAAAGCACTTTGTGACAAGTTCTGATGTAAAAAGGGCTTCATAAAATACATTTGATTGACATGTATATCACACCAACTGATTGGTTCTTCTGATGTTGTTCACACAGGAGACCATGTTGAGACATTCTCTACATCCAGAGAGCAACAGCAGGAAGATCACAGAGCTAAGAGGTCTCACCACTGCCCACATTGTGAGGAGATTTTCTCAATTCTATCAAAGCTAAAAATACACTTACAAAAACACACAGGAGAGAATCTGTATTCCTGTACTGACTGTGGGAAGAATTTCACAACATCACAGACTCTGACGGTTCATCAGAGAGTGCACACAGGAGAGAAGCCTTACTCCTGCTCTGACTGTGGGGCAAGTTTCTCTCAACTGGGCAACTTAAAACAACATAAACGTATACATACAGGAGAGAAGCCTTACTCCTGCTCTGACTGTGGGGCAAGTTTCTCTCATCAGAGCACCTTAAAACAACATGAACGTATACACACAGGAGAGAAGCCTTACTCCTGTTCTGACTGTGGGGCAAGTTTCTCTCAACTGGGCAACTTAAAAAAACATAAACGTATACATACGGGAGAGAAGCCTTACTCCTGCTCTGACTGTGGGGCAAGTTTCTCTCATCTGGGCACATTAAAAAAACATGAACGTATACACACAGGAGAGAAGCCTTACTCCTGTTCTGACTGTGGGGCAAGTTTCTCTCAACTGGGCAACTTAAAACAACATGAACGTATACACACAGGAGAGAAGCCTTACTCCTGTTCTGACTGTGGGGCAAGTTTCTCTCATCTTGGCATCTTAAAAAAACATGAACGTATACACACAGGAGAGAAGCCTTACTCCTGCTCTAACTCTGGAAAGAGTTTCTCTCGACAGGAAAGCTTAAAATCACACCAACGTATACACACAGGAGAGAAGCCTTACTCCTGTTCTGACTGTGCGGCAAGTTTCTCTCAACTGGGCAACTTAAAACAACACGAACGTATACACACAGGAGAGAAGCCTTACTCCTGTTCTGACTGTGGGGCAAGTTTCTCTCAACTGGGCAACTTAAAACAACATGAACGTATACACACAGGAGAGAAGCCTTACTCCTGTTCTGACTGTTGAAAGAGTTTCTCTCAACTGGGCAACTTAAAACAACATGAACGTATACACAGGAGAGAAGCCTTAATCCTGCTCTGACTGTAAAATGAGATTCTACATTCTACTGGATTGGATACACTCTATTATACTCCTATTGTTTCTCACTGTGAGAGAACTGTGCAGAGGAACGGGAAAGTTGTAGAATTTTAGCATCTCTTTACTGATCAGTGTGCACCTTGTCAGTTTTGCAGTGCTTAGATAGCTCCTACTGTAAAGATAATGAGAGGTCTAGGATATTGAGGAAACCACGAGTACATGCATCCATGCCGTGTGTCAGCATTGCAGGATGGTGGTGTGGGGTGTGTTTTCGTGGCAGACATTGGGGCCCCTTGATAAAAGTGGAGAAACGTTTGAATGCCACAGGATATCTAAAAATCATTGTCAATCAGGTGCATCCCTTCATGGCAGAAGTTATCCATCTGCAAATATATTTTTTCAGCTGGATTATGCCCCATGCCACAAGGCTTGTCCAGAAAAGGTTCCACGAACATGACAGTGAATTCAGGTTACTGCAGTGGCCTTCCGAGGCACCAGATCTCAAATCCAATTGTGCATCTGTTGTAGGAGATGGAACGAGCTATTCTGAGTAGAAATCCACTGCCAGACAACTTGACACAACTGTGGGAAGCATTGCAGTCAACATGGGCCAGCATCCCAGTGGAACGCTTTCGACACCTTGTAGAGTCCATGCCCTGACAAATTGAGGCTGTTCTGATGACAAAGACTATCAGCTGTTCAGAAATGACAGGTCCAGAGAGGGGATGCGAGGAGGGGGTGTGGCTATGTATGTGAATCACAGTATGCAGGCAAAGAGAAGAATATCTGAAAAAAAAGAGAAAGAAGAGTTTGAGAGTCTTCAGCTCCATCCTAAACAACACCCCAGCTCAGTTTCATCTCTGGTAGTGGAGTGCTCTAACATCCACCATGTGCACATGACAAAACACTGCAGCAGAACACTGTGGATTATCTCATAATCACTGTCCATGTGATCAGGATGTCCTCTCCCCAAATGGGTCTCATCCTGTGTGGAGACTTTAATCACCTGCCCATCAAGATGCTGACAAACTCCCATCCAGACATGAAACAAGTGGCCAAAGACAAGACCACAGAGGGGACTCCATCCTAGATCTGATCAACACAACCCACTGTGCTTGCTCCTCTCGGATCCAGTGATCACAAATGTCTGCTGTTCTCTCCAAACACAACATCAGGAGGGAGAAGAGAGGTGCAGCGGAAAAAAGGACATCTGGTAACTCAGAAAAGAAAGGAGACCTTTGCACGATATATGGCCAGTACTGACTGGTCTGCCATATATGAGGTGGAGACATTCAACTCCTGCATTCAAACTGCACTTGATGTATGCATGTCAATAAGAAATAAGAAAACAACAATACTGGACCAGCCCTGGATGACTGAAAGAATAAAGGCTGCCATCAGGAAAATGCAGAATATTTTCAACAGATGGGGAGAAACAATGACATGGAGAAAATACAGAAACACAGTGCAAATGATTATCAAGGAAGCAAAGACAATCTTCTACAAAACTGAAATCCAGGACCTAAACAAGAAAAACCCTAAGGAATGGTGGGACTTCATTAACAATGGACTGGGACCAAAGAAAACATCAGGAGGGAGAATACAGGTCGAGGGAATTGAAGACGACAACGTGGCTGATGTTTTGAATGGCTTCTTTGCTGAGACATGGACAAGCACCACACCTCTTGCCATCTTCCCCCTGCCAATGCCTACAAAGCAGGTTGAGCTGTGCAGCATTGGCTAGTTAAAGCAAGTTCTGAACAGACTCAGAGCACGTAAAGCATGTGGGCCTGATGGAATTCCAGCCTGGCTACTAAAGAGCATGCAGAAGATCTAGCCCCTGTCATCAAACACATTGTTAAAACTGTCCCCTGCCAGTAGGAGGTGTTATCTTAGTGCACGATTCAGTATGACTACCTCCCAAAGTCCAGCACTACTACCGCCCTTGTGAAAGCCACACACTCCTGGCTGACATCTACAGACTCCATAAACCCAACAATGGTGAGGGTGTTACTTGCTGATGTGTCCAAAGCCTTTGATGGAGTAGATCACGCATAGTTCCTGCAACATCTGTCTGACATTGAACTGTGTTCAAGGTTACTAGCCTGACTCCACAGCTACACCACCGAAAGAGGGCAGAGGGTGATGGCAACTGGCACATTTAGCCCTTGGTCAGAGGACCATCCACAACCTGCACCACTAATCCTAGGAAGACAGGAAGTACCAGTGGTAACAACAACCAAGTATCTTGATTTTAATCTAGACTCTAACCTCAGTGGTGACATGTGGAGCAGACAGTGAGAAAGGTCTCGAAACGCCTTTTTGACTGTTCTGGAATACGGTGGAGTGCTGTTAGTTGGATGCAGTAAAAAGCAGCAGGCCCAACTAGACAGGGTGCAGAGGAGGGCCTTGAGGATCATCTCCAGAGGTGGAGCAGTCCAACCACAGCTCCCGTCACTGCAGAGCAGGCGAGAACAGGCTGCAGTGCACCTGGTGAAGGACATGCACACTCTTGACCATCCACTGAATGACCTGCTCCCTCCAAGAAGAGGTAACTGCACCACCAGGCTCCTGAGAAACAGCCACAAACTGTCCTGTATAACTGCCCGTACAAACCGCCTGCGAAACGCCACTCTACCCACTGCTTTTTTTAAATCACATTTTAATATTTCAATTTCCATCATGAAAAATGGCCTGTAATGTTTCAAGTGTTCTGTATTCTACTTATGTCACATATTGTGTTATGTATTTAACAGGTAGCCTAGCGGTTTAGAGTGTTGGGCCAGTAACTGAAAGGTCGCTGGTTTGAATCCCGAGCCAACTAGGGCAAAAATCTGTCATTGTGGCCTTGAGCAAGGCAATTAACCCCAATTGGTCCTATAAATCGCTCTGGATAAGAGCATCTGCTAAATTACAAATATGTAATGAAAAATCATGTTTGTACATTAATTTGTGCTGGGCAACCTTTTCTCTTGTGCATAAATATAACAGTGTTTAAAGTAAAATAGTTAGTCTATACAGTGCATTCTGAAAGTATTCAGACTCCTTGACTTTTTCAACAAAAAAATAAGTTACAGCCTTATTGTAAAAATTATTTTATTTTTTTACAAACAACAACAACAACAAAAATCCCTCATCAATCTACTCACAATACCCCATAATGACAAAGTGGAAACAGGTTTAGACATTTTTGCAAAACCTTATTTACATTTGTATTCCAGACCCTTTGCTATGAATCTCGAAATTTAGCTCAGGTGCATCCTGTTTCCATTGATATTCCTTGAGATGTTTCTACAACTTGATTGGAGTCCACCTGAGATAAATTCAATTGATTGGATATGGTTTGAAAAGGCACACACCTGTCTATATAACATCCCACAGTTGACATTGCATATCAGAGCAAAAACCAAGCCATGAGGTTGAAGGAATTGTCCGTAGAGCTCCGAGACAGGATTGTGATGAGGCACATATCTGGGGAAGGGTACCAAAAAATGTCTGCAGCATTGAAGGTCCCCAAGAACACCGTGGCCTCCTCCATTCTTAAATGGAAGAAGTTTGGAATCACCAAGATTCTTCCTAGAGCTGTCCGCCCGGCCAACTGCGCAATCGGAGGAGAAGGGCCTTGGTCAGGGAGGTAACCAAGAACCCGATGATCACTTTGACAGAGCTCCAGAGTTCAGCCCGCTTGGAGTTTGCCAAGAGGCACCTAAAGGACTCTGACCATGAAACAAGATTCTCTGGTCTGTTGTTACCAAGATTGAACTCTTTGGCCTGAATACCAAGCGTCACTTCTGGAGGAAACCTGGCACCATGCCTACGGTGAAGTATGGTCGTGGCACTATCATGCTGTGCGGATGTTTTTTCAGAGGCAGGGACTGGGGAGACTAGTCAGGATCGAGGGAATAATGAACGGAGCAAAGTACAGAGAGATCCTTGATGAAAACCTGCTCCAGAGCGCTCAGGACTTCAGACTGGGGCGAAGGTTCACCTGGCCCAGCCAGAGCCCAGACTTGAACCCGATTGAACATCTCCGGAGAGACCAGAAAATAGCTGTGCAGCAACGCTCCCCATCCAACCTGATAGAGTTTGAGAGGATCTGCAGAGAAGAATGAATGAAACTCCCCAAATGCAGGTGTGCCAAGCTTGTAGCATCATACCCAAGAAGACTCGATGCTGTAATCGCTGCCAAAGGTGAAAAATGTCTAAAAACCTGTGTGGTATCGCGTCGAATGCTGGTGGGTATTGCTGTCGATCAAAGAATCCCCTTAGGCTGTATCGTGTTTTAGAGACTTTTATTAATACCACGAGGTTACAGCATAAGTTCACAGACCCGCGGAGATCCGGAGAAACAGTCCCAAATAAATCTTACTGTGTTCTGCCTCTCCGCCGTTGTTCCCCCTTTATATATAACCTTCCAATATGTGAATGGCTCCCTCTACTGTCCAATCCCCGTATCTACAACACACTTCCTGTCTGTCATATGTGACGTCACGCTAAAACCTTCCCTCTTGATACCAAAAATCAACATTCTTTCAGTTCCATTTAAAAAACATTTAACACCATCATATTGTCAATACACTACACCTGTCTTTTGCTTTGACATTATGGGGTATTGTGTGTAGATTGATGAGGGGGAAAATGATTTAACCAACTTTAGAATATGGCTGTAACGTTTATAAAATGTGGAAAAAGTCAAGGGCTCTGAATACTTTCAGATTGCACTGTATATAGCCAAGCTATCATTGACTAGGTATTGGCACCCCATGCATATAGCCAAGCTATCATTGACTATGTATTGGCACCCCATGTATATTGCCAAGCTACCTTTGACTAGGTATTGGCACCCCATGTATATAGCCAAGCTATCATTGACTAGGTATTGGCACCCCATGTATATTGCCAAGCTACCATTGACTAGGTATTGGCACCCCATGTATATAGCCAAGCTACCATTGACTATGTATTGGCACCCCATGTATCTAGCCAAGCTACCATTGACTAGGTATTGGCACCCCATGTATATAGCCAAGCTACCATTGACTAGGTATTGGCACCCCATGTATATAGCCAAGCTATCATTGACTAGGTATTGGCACCCCATGTATATAGCCAAGCTACCATTGACTAGGTATTGGCACCCCATGTACAGGTAAAAGTCAGTAAATTAGAATATTTTGAAAAACTTGATTTATTTCAGTAATTGCATTCAAAAGGTGTAACTTGTACATTATATTTATTCATTGCACACAGACTGATGCATTCAAATGTTTATTTCATTTAATTTTGATGATTTGAAGTGGCAACAAATGAAAATCCAAAATTCCGTGTGTCACAAAATTAGAATATTGTGTAAGGGTTACATTTTGAAGACACCTGGTGCCACAAAATAATCAGCTGATTAACTCAAAACACCTGCAAAGGGCTTTAAATGGTCTCTCAGTCCAGTTCTGAAGCCTACACAAACATGGGGAAGACTTCAGATTTGACAGCTGTCCAAAAGGCGACCATCGACACATTGCACAAGGAGGGAAAGACACAAAAGGTTATTGCAGAAGAGGCTGGCTGTTCTCAGAGCTCTGTGTCCAAACACATTAATAGAGAGGCAAAGGGAAGGAAAAACTGTGGTCAGAAAAAGTGTACAAGCGATAGGGATCACCGCGCCCTAGTCAAGATTGTGAAAAAAAAAACATTCAAAAATGTGGGGGAGATTCACAAGGAGTGGACAGCTGCTGGAGTCAGGGCTTCAAGATCCACCACCAAGAGACGCTTAAAAGACATGGGTTTCAACTGCCGCATACCTCGTGTCAAGCCACTGTTGACCAAGAAACAGCGCGAAAAGCGTCTCACCTGGGCTAAGGAAAAAAAGAGCTGGACTGCTGCTGAGTGGTCTAAAGTCATGTTTTCTGACGAAAGCAAATTTTGCATTTCCTTTGGAAATCGAGGTCCCAGAGTCTGGAGGAAGACAGGAGAGGCACAGGATCCACGTTGCCTGAAGTCTAGTGTAAAGTTTCCACCATCAGTGATGGTTTGGGGTGCCATGTCATCTGCTGGTGTCGGTCCACTCTGTTTCCTGAGATCAAGGGTCAACGCAGCCGTCTACCAGCAAGTTTTAGAGCACTTCATGCTTCCTGCTGCTGACCTGCTCTATGGAGATGGAGATTTCAGGTTCCAACAGGACTTGGCGCCTGCACACAGCGCAAAATCTACCCGTGCCTGGTTTACGGACCATGGTATTTCTGTTCTAAATTGGCCAGCCAACTCCCCTGACCTTAGCCCCATAGAAAATCTGTGGGGTATTGTGAAAAGGAAGATGCAGAATGCCAGACCCAACAACGCAGAAGAGTTGAAGGCCACTATCAGAGCAACCTGGGCTCTCATAACACCTGAGCAGTGCCAGAAACTCATCGACTCCATGCCACGCCGCATTAATGCAGTAATTGAGGCAAAAGGAGCTCCAACCAAGTATTGAGTATTGTACATGCTCATATTTTTCATTTTCATACTTTTCAGTTGGCCAACATTTCTAAAAAATCCCTTTTTTGTATTAGCCTTAAGTAATATTCTAATTTTGTGACACACGGAATTTTGGATTTTCATTTGTTGCCACTTCAAATCATCAAAATTAAATGAAATAAACATTTGAATGCATCAGTCTGTGTGCAATGAATAAATATAATGTACAAGTTACACCTTTTGAATGCAATTACTGAAATAAATCAAGTTTTTCAAAATATTCTAATTTACTGACTTTTACCTGTATATAGCCAAGCTACCATTGCTCATCGTGTATTAATTCCTCGTACTACAATCTTTTTCCTATTATTATAATTGTTGTATTGTGTTCTCCATTGTTGGTCAACATCTCACTGTTAGTCTACACCTGTTGTTTACCAAACATGTGACAAAATGAAAGGACTACGTATTTAGTTAATTGTCTTCTAAAACTATACTGAAAAAATATATAAACTTGACATGTAAAGTGTTGGTCCCATGTTTCATGAGCTGAAATAAAAGATCCTGGATATTTTCCATACGCACAAAAAGCTTATTTCTCTCAAATTTGGTGCACAAATTTGTTTCCATTTCTGATAGTGAGCATTTCTCCTTTGCCAAGATAATCAATCCACCTGCGAGTTGTGGCATATCAAGAAGCTGATTAAACAGCATGATCATTACACAGGTGCACCTTGTGCTGGGTACAATAAAAGGCCACTCTGAAATGTGCAGTTTTGTCACACAACACAATGCCACAGATGTCTACATTTTGAGGGAGTGCGCAATTGGCATGCTGACTGCAGGAATGTTCAGCAGAGCTGTTGCCAGAGAATTGAATGTAAATTTCTCTACCGAGAATTTGGCAGAACGTCCAACTGGCTTCACAGCCGCAGTGTAACCGTGCAAGCCCAGGACCTCCACATCTGGCTTCTTCACCTGCAGGATTATCTGAGACCAGCCACCCGGACAGCTGATGAAACTGAGGAGTATTTATATCTGTAATATAGCCCTTTCAGTGGGGAAAAATAATTCTTATTGGCTGATGGGTGGGCCCCTGTCATGTGAAATCCATAGATTAGGGCCTATTGAATGTATTTCAATTGTCTTATTTCCTTATATGAACTGTACCCCAGTAAAATTGTTGAATGTTGTGTTTATATTTTTGTTCAGTTAGTTAAAATCTTACAAAACAACTGATGATGATTATGTTTTGAAAACTGCATTGATCTGCCAATGAAAAATGTTTGTACATTAATTTGTACTGGTCAAACTCTCCTTCTCTTTTGTATTCAGTTCTTCCATATTAGATCTGATAGTATGAATGGTTCTTATGGTTGTATTCAGTTCTTCCATATTAGATCTGACAGTATTAATGGTTCTTATGGGCTGAGTGACTACAGTCATACCATGTTTTCTTTGACTCTGTGATCTCACCAGGACAGAACCACATGTCTCTATCACACTCCAGCCCAGAAGGTGGCAGTGATGCACCTTTGACGTTGGTCTGAACACCACCAATAAACACCATAGAAGAAGAATGCCTGCTTAGCAACAACCAAGGGGCCATGCAGCTTTCCACTGTTCCAAAGACTGTCTATTATATGGAACAGATTGGCATGTGACCACTCTAACAATGTAGACATGTCCTCAAAGATTGGACATGAATCTGTGTTGGTCAAACTCTTCTCTTCTCTATCATTAAATACAACAAAACTATGTTTTAAGTTAAATATTTAGTGTTTGTCTAAAGCTGTAAAAAAAGACCTGAAATGAGCATCACAAATATAGATTTGACCTATGCACTAACAAGCTTTTTCAATATACGCAGCTTTGTCACCAGCTGCAGTACTGTAGCTTTATTAATCTACTGTACTTCAACATGTACTCACATTGGATGGGTTGATTAGGATTCAAACCATGTCTTAAACTGCTACCTAGCAAGTTACAAGCCACAACACACATGTACAGATGCTGTAGAACTGTTTCATGGGGTGTGATAATATATGTAATCAAAACTACTGGATATCTTTAGAAGTAAAATTTTTCTACAATTTTCTTACACTGAGAATGTGGAATAGTTTTTGTAGGTCGGCAGGATAAAAACTATATTGAATCTCTATTAATATTTAAGCTAGCAAAATGTAAAGGGGTGTGTAGACTTTCACTGTGACTGTATACGTACCATTGACTTGCAATGGATTTGTGCCACAAATGCTAAAAAGTTAGCATTTTAAACAATAGTAAGATAAACAATATATGCCCAGGACTATATTGAGGGACAGACTGTTAAAATGCCCAGTTGATTATGTAAACAGTCTTGTAGAACTCTGGCATTGATGGTCCATCTGAGGGTGAGTCATTGATATAAATGCTTAGAGTAAAAGAGCTGTGAACTCACCTGTGATGGCCCACGTCTACCACAACCTTTCCTATTGTGTTTGTAAGCACCACAGCATTTTAGGCAGCCATTGTTCAAAATGTGTTCATACATACAGTACAATGGGAGGGAGTGTGGAAGGAACAGGGGAGAACCAGGAGTTTGATCTCTGACTTCTATTTAGGACTGGGATCCCTCTGTGGGCCGGCCTTTTCAGAATATCTCTCGATTCTCTTTTAAACATTCTAGAAACCTAAAGTACAGCCTAGTAAGAGCAGATGAATATGTTCCCCCTCAGCATTTCCTATCCACCCTCCCCTCAAATCATTGTGAGAACTGTAATGTGATGACCAAGGGGGATTAATTTCTTTACCCTCATACTGGAAACCTCCCGAGTGTCGCAGTGGTCTAAGCTGTGCCAGTGGTCTAAGATGTACCACTAGAGATCCTGGTTCGAATCCAGGCCCTGTTGGAGCCGGCCGCGACCGGGAGACCCATTGGGCGGCGCACAATTGGCCCATCGTCCAGGGTAGGGGAGGGAATGTAGCTCAGTTGGTAGAGCATGGCGTTTGCAACGCCAGGGTTGTGGGTTTGATTCCCACGGGGGGCCAGTATGAAAAAAATATATATATATATATAATAATGTATGCACTCACTAACTAAAAGTCGCTCTGGATAAGAGCGTCTGCTTAATGACTAAAATGTAAATAAAATGTATGTCATGGGTAGAATTTCCTGTAAAACAAAATGTGTGGTATATTTCCTGATGTGGCTATTATTGTGTTGGAAAGTCTAAGAGAAAATTGAAAGAGCAACATCAGAACTGGTGCCAGAAGCTTTAATGTGGTCGGTTACGTTGTGTGCCAACTTGAGGTTCAAGGGATACAAAAAAAATGTATCCACGCATGACTGTAAGTCGCTTTGGATAAAAGCGTCTGCTAAATGACTTATTATTACTATTATAAGGGCTTAGAAGTTGTACAGCCACTTAAGAGAGGAGGTGATAGAGAAAAATTGTTGTTACAGAGAGAGACATATTATATCCATGACTTACAAACAGAGAGAGACATATTAAATCCATGACTTACAAACAGAGAGAGACATATTATATCCATGACTTACAAACAGAGAGAGACATATTATATCCATGACTTACAAACAGAGAGAGACATATTATATCCATGACTTACAAACAGAGAGATACATATTATATCCATGACTTACAAACAGAGAGAGACATATTATATCCATGACTTACAAACAGAGAGAGACATATTATATCCATGACTTACAAACAGAGAGAGACATATTATATCCATGACTTACACACAGAGAGATACATATTATATCCATGACTTACAAACAGAGAGAGACATATTATATCCATGACTTACAAACAGAGAGATACATATTATATCCATGACTTACAAACAGAGAGAGACATATTATATCCATGACTTACACACAGAGAGAGACATATTATATCCATGACTTAAAAACAGAGAGAGGCATATTATATCTATGACTTACACACAGAGAGAGACATATTATATCCATGACTGACACACAGAGAGACATATTATATCCATGACTTACACACAGAGAGACATATTATATCCATGACTTACAAACAGAGAAAAACATGTTATATCCATGACTTACAAACAGAGAGGCATATTATATCCATGACTTACAAACAGAGAGAGACATATTATATCCATGACTTACAAACAGAGAGAGACATATTATATCCATGACTTACAAACAGAGAGAGACATATTATATCCATGACTTACACACAGAGAGACATATTATATCCATGACTTACAAACAGAGAAAAACATATTATATCCATGACTTACAAACAGAGAGAGGCATATTATATCTATGACTTACACACAGAGAGAGACATATTATATCCATGACTGACACACAGAGAGACATATTATATCCATGACTTACACACAGAGAGACATATTATATCCATGACTTACAAACAGAGAAAAACATATTATATCCATGACTTACAAACAGAGAGAGGCATATTATATCCATGACTTACAAACAGAGAGAGACATATTATATCCATGACTTACAAACAGAGAGAGGCATATTATATCCATGACTTACAAACAGAGAGACAAATTATATCCATGGCTTACAAACAGAGAGAGACATATTATATCCATGACTTACAAACAGAGAGAGACATATTATATCCATGACTTACAAACAGTGAGAGACATATTATATCCATGACTTACAAACAGTGAGAGACATATTATATCCATGACTTACAAACAGAGAGAGACATATTATTTCCATGACTAACAAACGGAGAGAGACATATTATATCCATGACTTAAAAACAGAGAGAGACATATTATATCCATGACTTACAAACAGAGAGAGACATATTATATCCATGACTTACAAACAGAGAAACATATTATATCCATGACTTACAAACAGAGAGAGACATATTATATCCATGACTTACAAACAGAGAGAGACATATTATATTCATGACTTACAAACAGAGAGATACATATTATATCAATGACTTACAAACAGAGAGAGACATATTATATCCATGACTTACACACAGAGAGAGACATATTATATCTATGACTGACACACAGAGAGACATATTATATCCATGACTTACACACAGAGAGACATATTATATCCATGACTTACAAACCGAGAGAGACATATTATATCCATGACTTACAAACAGAGAGAGGCATATTATATCCATGACTTACACACAGAGAGAGACATATAATATCCATGACTTACACACAGAGAGACATATTATATCCATGACTTACACACAGAGAGACATATTATATCCATGACTTACAAACAGAGAAACATATTATATCCATGACTTACAAAAAGAGAGAGACATATTATATCCATGACTTACAAACAGAGAGAGACATATTATATCCATGACTTACAAACAGAGAGAGACATATTATATCCATGACTTACAAACAGAGAGAGACATATTATATCCATGACTTACAAACAGAGAGATACATATTATATCCATGACTTACAAACAGAGAGAGACATATTATATCCATGACTTACACACAGAGAGAGACATATAATATCCATGACTTACACACAGAGAACATATTGTATCCATGACTTACACACAGAGAGACATATTATATCCATGACTTACAAACAGAGAGACATATTATATCCATGACTTACAAACAGAGAGAGACATATTATATCCATGACTTAAAAACAGAGAGAGACATATTATATCCATGACTTACAAACAGAGAGAGACAAATTATATCCATGGCTTACAAACAGAGAGAGACATATTATATCCATGACTTACAAACAGAGAGAGGCATATTATATCCATGACTTACAAACAGAGAGAGACATATTATATCCATGACTTACAAACAGAGAGACATATTATATCCATGACTTACAAACAGAGAGAGGCATATTATATCCATGACTTACAAACAGAGAGAGACATATTATATCCATGACTTACAAACAGAGAGAGACATATTATATCCATGACTTACAAACAGAGAGAGACATATTATATCCATGACTTACAAACAGAGATAGACATATTATATCCATGACTTACAAACAGAGAGAGACATATTATATCCATGACTTACAAACAGAGAGAGACATATTACATCCATGACTTACAAACAGAGAGAGACATATTATATCCATGACTTACAAACAGAGAGAGACATATTATATCCATGACTTACAAACGGAGACATATTATATCCATGACTTACACACAGAGAGAGACATATTATATCCATGACTTACAAACAGAGAGAGGCATATTATATCCATGACTTACACACAGGGAGAGACATATAATATCCATGACTTACACACAGAGAGACATATTATATCCATGACTTACACACAGAGAGACATATTATATCCATGACTTACAAACAGAGAGACATATTATATCCATGACTTACAAACAGAGAGAGACATATTATATCCATGACTTAAAAACAGAGAGAGACATATTATATCCATGACTTACAAACAGAGAGAGACATATTATATCCATGACTTACAAACAGAGAGAGACATATTATATCCATGACTTAAAAACAGAGAGAGACATATTATATCCATGACTTACAAAAGAGAGAGACATATTATATCCATGACTTACACACAGAGAGAGACATATTATATCCATGACTTACAAACAGAGAGAGACATATTATATCCATGACTTACAAACAGAGAGACATATTATATCCATGACTTACAAACAGAGAGAGACATATTATATCCATGACTTACAAACAGAGAGAGACATATTATATCCATGACTTACAAACGGAGAAACATATTATATCCATGACTTACAAACAGAGAGAGACATATTATATCCATGACTTACAAACAGAGAGAGACATATTATATCCATGACTTACAAACAGAGAGAGACATATTATATCCATGACTTACAAACAGAGAGATACATATTATATCCATGACTTACAAACAGAGAGAGACATATTATATCCATGACTTACACACAGAGAGATACATATTATATCCATGACTTACAAACAGAGAGAGACATATTATATCCATGACTTACAAACAGAGAGATACATATTATATCCATGACTTACAAACAGAGAGAGACATATTATATCCATGACTTACACACAGAGAGAGACATATTATATCCATGACTTACAAACAGAGAGAGGCATATTATATCTATGACTTACACACAGAGAGAGACATATTATATCCATGACTGACACACAGAGAGACATATTATATCCATGACTTACACACAGAGAGACATATTATATCCATGACTTACAAACAGAGAAAAACATGTTATATCCATGACTTACAAACAGAGAGGCATATTATATCCATGACTTACAAACAGAGAGAGACATATTATATCCATGACTTACAAACAGAGAGAGACATATTATATCCATGACTTACAAACAGAGAGAGACATATTATATCCATGACTTACACACAGAGAGACATATTATATCCATGACTTACAAACAGAGAAAAACATATTATATCCATGACTTACAAACAGAGAGAGGCATATTATATCTATGACTTACACACAGAGAGAGACATATTATATCCATGACTGACACACAGAGAGACATATTATATCCATGACTTACACACAGAGAGACATATTATATCCATGACTTACAAACAGAGAAAAACATATTATATCCATGACTTACAAACAGAGAGAGGCATATTATATCCATGACTTACAAACAGAGAGAGACATATTATATCCATGACTTACAAACAGAGAGAGGCATATTATATCCATGACTTACAAACAGAGAGACAAATTATATCCATGGCTTACAAACAGAGAGAGACATATTATATCCATGACTTACAAACAGAGAGAGACATATTATATCCATGACTTACAAACAGTGAGAGACATATTATATCCATGACTTACAAACAGTGAGAGACATATTATATCCATGACTTACAAACAGAGAGAGACATATTATTTCCATGACTAACAAACGGAGAGAGACATATTATATCCATGACTTACACACAGAGAGGCATATTATATCCATGACTTACACACAGAGAGAGACATATTATATCCATGACTTACAAACAGAGAGAGACATATTATATCCATGACTTACAAACAGAGAGAGACATATTATATTCATGACTTACAAACAGAGAGATACATATTATATCCATGACTTACAAACAGAGAGAGACATATTATATCCATGACTTACACACAGAGAGAGACATATTATATCCATGACTTACACACAGAGAGAGGCATATTATATCCATGACTTACACACAGAGAGAGACATATAATATCCATGACTTACACACAGAGAACATATTGTATCCATGACTTACACACAGAGAGACATATTATATCCATGACTTACAAACAGAGAGACATATTATATCCATGACTTACAAACAGAGAGAGACATATTATATCCATGACTTAAAAACAGAGAGAGACATATTATATCCATGACTTACAAACAGAGAGAGACAAATTATATCCATGGCTTACAAACAGAGAGAGACATATTATATCCATGACTTACAAACAGAGAGAGGCATATTATATCCATGACTTACAAACAGAGAGAGACATATTATATCCATCACTTACAAACAGAGAGACATATTATATCCATGACTTACAAACAGAGAGAGGCATATTATATCCATGACTTACAAACAGAGAGAGACATATTATATCCATGACTTACAAACAGAGAGAGACATATTATATCCATGACTTACAAACAGAGAGAGACATATTATATCCATGACTTACAAACAGAGATAGACATATTATATCCATGACTTACAAACAGAGAGAGACATATTATATCCATGACTTACAAACAGAGAGAGACATTTTACATCCATGACTTACAAACAGAGAGAGACATATTATATCCATGACTTACAAACAGAGAGAGACATATTATATCCATGACTTACAAACGGAGACATATTATATCCATGACTTACACACAGAGAGAGACATATTATATCCATGACTTACAAACAGAGAGAGGCATATTATATCCATGACTTACACACAGGGAGAGACATATAATATCCATGACTTACACACAGAGAGACATATTATATCCATGACTTACACACAGAGAGACATATTATATCCATGACTTACAAACAGAGAGACATATTATATCCATGACTTACAAACAGAGAGAGACATATTATATCCATGACTTAAAAACAGAGAGAGACATATTATATCCATGACTTACAAACAGAGAGAGACATATTATATCCATGACTTACAAACAGAGAGAGACATATTATATCCATGACTTAAAAACAGAGAGAGACATATTATATCCATGACTTACAAAAGAGAGAGACATATTATATCCATGACTTACACACAGAGAGAGACATATTATATCCATGACTTACAAACAGAGAGAGACATATTATATCCATGACTTACAAACAGAGAGACATATTATATCCATGACTTACAAACAGAGAGAGACATATTATATCCATGACTTACAAACAGAGAGAGACATATTATATCCATGACTTACAAACGGAGAAACATATTATATCCATGACTTACAAACAGAGAGAGACATATTATATCCATGACTTACAAACAGAGAGAGACATATTATATCCATGACTTACAAACAGAGAGAGACATATTATATCCATGACTTACAAACAGAGAGATACATATTATATCCATGACTTACAAACAGAGAGAGACATATTATATCCATGACTTACACACAGAGAGAGACATATTATATCCATGACTTACAAACAGAGAGAGACATATTATATCCATGACTTACACACAGAGAGAGACATATTATATCCATGACTTACAAACAGAGAGACATATTATATCCATGACTTACAAACAGAGAGAGGCATATTATATCCATGACTTACACACAGAGAGACATATTATATCCATGACTTACACACAGAGAGACATATTATATCCATGACTTACAAACAGAGAAAAACATATTATATCCATGACTTACAAACAGAGAGAGGCATATTATATCCATGACTTACAAACAGAGAGAGACATATTATATCCATGACTTACAAACAGAGAGACATATTATATCCAAAACTTACAAACAGAGAGAGACATATTATATCCATGACTTACAAACAGAGAGAGACATATTATATCCATGACTTACAAACAGAGAGAGACATATTATATCCATGACTTACAAACAGAGAGAGACATATTATATCCATGACTTACAAACAGAGAGAGACATATTATATCCATGACTTACAAACAGAGAGATACATATTATATCCATGACTTACAAACAGAGAGAGACATATTATATCCATGACTTACACACAGAGAGAGACATATTATATCCATGACTTACAAACAGAGAGAGACATATTATATCCATGACTTACACACAGAGAGAGACATATTATATCCATGACTTACAAACAGAGAGACATATTATATCCATGACTTACAAACAGAGAGAGGCATATTATATCCATGACTTACACACAGAGAGACATATTATATCCATGACTTACACACAGAGAGACATATTATATCCATGACTTACAAACAGAGAAAAACATATTATATCCATGACTTACAAACAGAGAGAGGCATATTATATCCATGACTTACAAACAGAGAGAGACATATTATATCCATGACTTACAAACAGAGAGAGGCATATTATATCCATGACTTACAAACAGAGAGAGACATATTATATCCACGACTTACAAACAGAGAGAGACATATTATATCCATGACTTACAAACAGAGAGAGACATATTATATCCATGACTTACACACAGAGAGAGACATATTATATCCATGACTTACAAACAGAGAGAGACATATTATATCCATGACTTACAAACAGAGAGACATATTATATCCAAAACTTACAAACAGAGAGAGACATATTATATCCATGACTTACAAACAGAGAGAGACATATTATATCCATGACTTACAAACAGAGAGAGACATATTATATCCATGACTTACAAACAGAGAGAGACATATTATATCCATGACTTACAAACAGAGAGAGACATATTATATCCATGACTTACAAACAGAGAGAGACATATTATATCCATGACTTACAAACAGAGAGAGACATATTATATCCATGACTTACAAACAGAGAGAGACATATTATATCCATGACTTACACACAGAGAGAGACATATTATATCCATGACTAACAAACAGAGAGAGACATATTATATCCATGACTTACAAACAGAGAGACATATTATATCCATGACTTACACACAGAGAGAGACATATTATATCCATGACTTACAAACAGAGAGAGACATATTATATCCATGACTTACAAACAGAGAGACATATTATATCCATGACTTACAAACAGAGAGAGACATATTATATCCATGACTTACAAACAGAGAGAGACATATTATATCCATGACTTACACACAGAGAGAGACGTATTATATCCATGACTTACAAACAGAGAGAGACATATTATATTCATGACTTACACACAGAGACATATTATATCCATGACTTACAAACAGAGAGACATATTATATCCATGACTTACAAACAGAGAGAGACATATTATATCAATGACTTACAAACAGAGAGAGACATATTATATCCATGACTTACAAACAGAGAGACATATTATATCCATGACTTACAAACAGAGAGAGACATATTATATCCATGACTTACAAACAGAGAGACATATTATATCCATGACTTACAAACAGAGAGAGACATTATATCCATGACTTACAAACAGAGAGAGACATATTATATCCATGACTTACAAACAGAGAGAGACATATTATATCCATGACTTACAAACAGAGAGAGACATATTATATCCATGACTTACAAACAGAGAGAGACATATTATATCCATGACTTACAAACAGAGAGAGAACTATTATATCCATGACTTACAAACAGAGAGAGGCATATTATATCCATGACTTACAAACAGAGAGAGACATATTATATCCATGACTTACAAACAGAGAGAGGCATATTATATCCATGACTTACAAACAGAGAGAGACATATTATATCCATGACTTACAAACAGAGAGAGGCATATTATATCCATGACTTACAAACAGAGAGAGACATATTATATCCATGACTTACAAACAGAGAGAGACATATTATATCCATGACTTACAAACAGTGAGAGACATATTATATCCATGACTTACAAACAGAGAGAGACATATTATATCCATGACTTACAAACAGTGAGAGACATATTATATCCATGACTTACAAACAGAGAGAGACATATTATATCCATGACTTACAAACAGAGAGAGACATATTATATCCATGACTTACAAACAGAGAGAGGCATATTATATCCATGACTTACAAACAGAGAGAGACATTTTGTCCATGACTTACAAACAGAGACCAACTGGCAGGTGACATTTTGAACCTCTCCCTGACCGAGTCTGTAATACCTACATGTTTCAAGCAGACCACCATAGTCCCTGTGCCCAAGAAAGCAAAGATAACCTGCCTAAATGGCAACCGCCCCATTGCACTCACGTCGTTAGCCATGAAGCGCTTCGAAAGGCTGGTCATGATTCACATCAACACCATCATCCCGGAAACCCTAGACCCACTCCAATTCGTATACCACCCAACAGATCTACAGATATTGCAATCTCAATCGCACTCCACACTGCCCTTTCCCACCTGGACAAAAGGAACACCTATGTGAGAATGTTGTTCATTGACAGCTCAGTGTTCAACACCATAGTGCCCACAAAGCTCATCACTAAGCCAAGGACCCTGGGACTAAACACATTCCTCTGCTACTGGATCATTGACTTCCTGACGGGCCGTCCCCAGGTGGTAAGGGTAGGCAACAACACATCTGCCACGCTGATACTCAACACGGGGGCCACACAGGGGGGTGTGCTTAGTCCCCTCCTGTACTCCCTGTTCACCCACGACTGCGTGGCCAAGCACGATTCCAACACCATCATTACGTTTGCTGACGACACAACGATGGTAGGCCTGATCACCGACAACGTTGAGACAGCCTATAGGGAGGAGGTCAGAGACGAGGCAGTGTGGCGCCAAGACAACATCCTCGCCCTCAATGTGAGCAAGACAAATGAGATGATCGTGGACTACAGGAAAAGGAGGGCCGAACACGCCCCCATTAACATCGACAGGGCTGTAGTGGAGCGAGTCGCGAGTTTCAAGTTACTTGGTGTCCACATCTCCAACAAACTATCATGGTCCAAACACACCAAGACCAAGTCTTGACCAAGTCGTGAAGAGGGCCCGACAACGCCTTTTCCACCTCAGGAGAATGAAAAGATTTGGTATGGGTCCCCTGATCATAAAAAAGTTATACAGCTGCACCATCGAGAGCATCCTGACCAGTTGCATCAGTGGGCCAATGAGAAAGCTCATACCTGGTATTTTAACTGCTCGGCAACCGACCGTAAGGCGCTACAGAGGGTAGTGCGTACGGCCCAGTACATCACTGGGGCCAAGCTTCCTGCCATCCAGGACCTATATACTAGGCAGTGTCAGAGGAAGGCCCAAAAAATTGTCAAAGACACCAGTCACCCAAGTCATAGACTGTTCTCTGTGCTACCACACGGCACGCGGTACCGGAGCGCCAAGTCTAGATCCAAAAGGCTCTTTAACAGCTTCTACCCCTGTCACAATAATTTTGTTATCTCAATGGTTGAAGTCAACTACTTCTCAAGCTTTGAATAATTCCCAGAGGTTGTAAGGCTCTAGTTAATAATGAATTAAACAAAGTCCCATTTCTGCATTAGATCAGTATTTTATTCATGAGCGCTCTGAAAATCATACAATGCACAATGTTTTTTATACCTCTACTACGCCCCTAAGTGGGCCAATGAGAAAGCTCCTAGCCCATATTTAGGCAACTATCATATGTCTCTGTTAGCTGCACAGCAACCTATTGTTTCTTCCTGGATCTATTTCACACTCCAGCTGTGTTCGTGTGGTTGCTTTTCTGGTTCCTCCAGTATCAGGTCACACATACACAGACTTCCTTTACTGGTTTCACAAGACACAAATACTCTGTTGCTGGGCAAATATGCATCTTATACAGGCACATATGATTAACTCTCTAAGCTCTCTCACTGTCCTCACCCTAGGTGGGGACATGTTTTTCAGTGTCTAGTTTCACATCCTCTTTTCTGTTGTTGGTTTCACAGTGGCACTCTGCTTGCATAGATATAAAAATGAGTCAATGAGTTGTACTTCTAACTAAGCTAAACACATTATCAGATGATTGTCTTATGATTATATCACATTTCTACAGTTTCAGGGTGGAATACTTTAGTCATTACCTTAAACATACAAATAATTATATCAACCCCCAAGCGATAAGACTGCTGAACAATTGATAAAATGGCCACCCGGACTATTTGCTTTGACCCCCCCCCTCTTTGTTTTACACTGCTGCTCGCTGTTTATTATTACATTTACGTCATTTAGCAGACGCTCTTATCCAGAGCGACTTACAGTTAGTGAGTGCATACATTTATTTATATACTGGAATCGAACCCACAACCCTGGCGTTGCAAATGCCATGCTCTACCAACTGAGCTACATCCCTGCCGGCCATTCCCTCCCCTACCCTGGACGACGCTGGGTCAATTGTGCGCCACCCCATGGGTCTCCCGGTCGCTGCCGGCTATGACAGAGCCTGGATTCGAACCAGGATCTCTAGTGGCACAGCTAGCACTGCGATGCAGTGCCTTAGACCACTGTGTCACTATTCATAGTCACTGTACCCCTACCTACATGTACAAATTACCTCGACTAACCTGTACCCCCGCACATTGGGTACCGGTGCCCCCTGTATATAGTCTCGTTATTGTTATTTATTGTGTTACTTTTAAATATTTTGTCATTTTTTTACTTTAGTTTGTGTAGTAAATATTTTTCTTAACTCCATTTTCTTAAAACTGCATTGTTGGTTAAGGGCTTGTAAGTAAGTATTTCATGGTAAGGTCTACACCTATTGTATTCGGCGCATGTGACAAATAACATTTGATTTGATTTAATATCCATGACTTACAGAGAGATAAATATTATATCCATGACTTACAAACAGAGTAGCCTCGTACGAGCCGTCCTGATCTCTTGAGCTTACATTCTGTTAAGTTAAATGTATCAGTGAGATCAGGATGGTTCCTACGAGGCTACAAACAGAGAGTCCTAGAGGCCTTAATGATGAACTCCTGTTAGGTTTCTTCCTGTGATCAACAGAGAGTCCTAGAGGCCTTAATGATGAACTCCTGTTAGGTTTCTTCCTGTGATCAACAGGTACTCTTTTCTTTGTTTATTATCTTTTTCTTGTAGAAAATTTTTAATAATGATTGAAAATAATGAATGTAAATAATGATTGATTGTAAAGAATTAAACAAATGTGAAGTCATCTATCAATATCCAAACACTGAGGAAGGCCACCTCCATTTGTTTTGACCTCTGCTGCTAAAAAAGAAGACATTAAACCTGAAAGAATATTTCAGTGAGTGGGTTTTTCATTTCTTCCAATCTGGTTTTAGACCTGGACATATTTTTCAGCGGCTACACTAGATGAGGTGCTGTATTGTTTAGGGGTGTCAAACTCATTCCATGGAGGGCCTTGGATCTGCAGGTTTTTGGTTTTTCCTTACAATTAAAACCTAGACAACCAGGTTCGGGAGTTCCTTACAAATTAGTGACCTTAAATGATCAATCAAGTACAAGGGAGGCACCATGGAATGAGTTTGACACCTGTGGTTTAGACCACAAAAATCATTGCGCTGCTTTATTTATTGACCTGTAGAAGGCATTTGATACAGTTGATCATTTCTTACTTTTTCTAAGGTTGTCTGACATAAGCCTAGATCAGGCATCTTGCAATTGGCTCAAGAACTATCTAACAGACACAATGTGTGCTTGCTTAATGACGTTATCGAATCTAGATTCATCAATAATACGAAAGGTGTTGTAGTGTCGAGTAAACGTTGCTAATTATGCTGTGTGACAAGGAGAACCCGCTGACACTGTATTTTTATCATAAGCTTTATTCATAACAAAGGGTTACAGCGTCGATTTACAGATACCTGCAGATACCTGGAGAATAATCGCCCCATCTCTAATATGATTATTCTGCTTCTCCTCTGTCCTGTGGTATATATCCTATGTAATATGATATGGGTGTTCCCCTACAGAACAATCACCTATCTTAACACAACAGACTTCCTCTGTTCTATGGTGTTCCTCTAAAACTGAATAAACATCCTCTCAGGTTCCACTTGAAAACATTAGCAAAGTCATAATTCTTTATACACTACAGTGTGCTGCAGGCAATGTTCCCTCTAAACTGCGCAGCCGCGCACTTCCTCCAGGACTGCATGCAGAAATGCCATGCAGCGCAGAGACGCAAGAGATTGAATTTAACTGAGTTCGCCCCATTATTTTAAATTAAATAAATACATTGGTAATTTAGCAGACCCTCTTATCCAGAGCGACTTACAGGAGCAATTAGGGTTAAGTGCCTTGCTCAAGGGCACAGACAGATTTTTCACCTAGTCGGCTCGGGATTCAAACCAGCGACCTTTCAGTTACTGGCCCAACACTCTTAACCGCTAGGCTACCTGCCGCCCCTATATAGATCAACGTATTTTCTGTGATCGAATCGATATTATATCAGCCCCTTTTCAATGGAACAAACCAAAACATATATAACTTTGCAAGATTGAGTCTGTGATGTTGTTGTAGGCAGAGCCAGTCCGAACCGAGTAGAATTCTATTGACGGGAGTAGCCCACGAGCGGTCTTTCAATCACCCGCGAGTGAATGCGCAGTTCAGATCAGACCGCAGAGCCGCGCGTCTGCACATTTGTTGATATTCTTTGCTAGTTAGCGAGTTATTAGCCCAGTTATACATAAGTATAGGTCAGCAATGGGGAATTACTGCTTCCTACAAGAGAACAAAACGTGTAGGCTACATTTCAAGCTGTCTTTGAAAAGCCAGTCAGATAAAAAGCTTATGTCTTAATTAAAGAGGCAGTGTTGTATTTTGAGACAGGCTTGAATATGCAAATAAGCCAATAAGCAGAGGGGTAGCCTTCATTGTCTAATTCTCTGTATGGTAATAATAATTAATATTATTTTGTAAAGTGGTTTCTTGCATCATACAACACAATACAATTTACAGTCACCTATTTGGCACATGGTGTTACAAACCAAGTAAAAAAAATCAAGAATTAATGTCAAGCCCTTCATAATGTAAAAACGTGTTTTAAAGTATCCTGCAATTTGGGCCTGCATTGAACACCACATATAGGCTACTGTAGGCTATATCATAGAAATAAAAAGCTATCTAAAACTGGAAGAGTACAGCCTCAGTGTTCACTGGAAACGCGCGCGGGAAGTTGCGCAAAAGTCTCACAGCCTTCAAGTTTCCGCTCATAAGACCTACAATTTGCTCAGTTGCCAAAAAAACTAGGTATAGAAATAAATCCTGCTTCACTTTGGAAAGTAGAAGGAAGATTGTTCAAGCAACGCTTCTCCCAGTGCTTAATTATGGTGATGTAATGTACATGCATACGGCAGCTTCTGTTTTAAAACCTTTAGCGCTGTGTTTTATCACTGGGGAAATGTTTCATATGAAAGTTAAATTAAAAAATGCAATATAAATAAAAAATATGCCTTTTGAACACAGAAACCAAATACTTTTTTTTGACTAGAAACATTTGAACTATACAATTTCTATTCTATATTATTTATCTAGTCAAAACATGTCACTACACCTCAACACATCACCATTGGGACAATCCAATTTCCTAGTCCCCATTATTTTCTATAATGCATATGAATAGATTTTTTCAGTATAAAGGACTTAGACAGGTTTTCTTCTTAGGTAACAATGAAATAAAACAACAAATATATTATTTGTATTTTTTTTCCATTTTTAAGTGTTTCCACTTACTATTGGGGAGTGGAATTAGAGAGGAAGCTTGTGTTACCTTTCTCACACCACTACAGTATTCATTTCAACAGACCCTTTCCATCCCCCATTGTTAGAGTCCAATATATGCCCTGGACTATATTGAGGTTCAGGCTGTTGTAATGTGCCATTGATTATGTAAATAGTATTGTAGAACTCTGGTATTGATGGTCCATTTGAGGGTGATTCATTGATATGAATATTCAGAATGAAAGAGCTGAGAATTCATGTGATGGCCCACATCTAACACAATATTTCCTGTTGTGTTAGTAAGGACCACAGCATTTTAGGCAGCAATTGTTCAAATTGATTAACAGATTAACAGTGAGTACAAACCCAGCCTGCCTCTCTCCTTCCACACTGAGTCCAAACCTACAGTCACGGGGTCCTGATTGTGACAGTGGAGCCCAGTTTGCACTGCAGGATCCAGAGATGGCATCAGTGAAGCTGGAAGACTGCAGTCAAACACTGGAGCTGAATGTCAACATTAAAGATGAAGAAGAGGAGGAGAAGATTGGGAAATCTGTTTCTCATGGTAAGAGTAGGTTCTTTAGTGATCATATATATAGAACACCTCACCTGCGACTCATGAAAATACTTCAATTTATGTATTAACAAAGTCTACTAAAATGTTTATCTGACACCATAAAGATTATTAAAATATGCAAGCAAGCATTAGGCAATGAGTTGATGTTGACTAGCAAGAATTGGTCTGATAGTGGAATACTAAAGGAAAACAGATTTAATGACATTGTAAAATTAACGATTTACTTAAAAACATTTACTTTTCAGAGGAACTAGGGTTATGTGCCTTGCTCAAGGGCACATAGACATATTTTTCACCTCGTCTGCTCAGGGATTCGAACCAGCAACCTTTCAGTTACCTTCTGCCAAGGGTGTGAAGCCTAAGTTACAAGTCAATACTGATATTAACAAAACATTAAGTACCTAAACATGATCAGACAGGAAGAGAAAGACAAAGAATCCATAGCTTATGTCGTGGCCCACAGCTCATGGGATAGAGAGAATCCATAGCTTGTGTCGTGGCCCATAGCTCATGGGAGAGGGGTAGAGAGAAAGACGGTGTACACAGTGTATTAAACATTAGGAACACTTGCTTCTTTCCCTGCCATAGACTGACCAGGTGAAAGCTATGATCCCTTATCGATGTCTCTTGTTAAATCCACTTCAGTGTAGATGAAGGGTTAAAGAAGGATTTTTTGTGTATGTGTTTCATTCAGAGGGTGAATGGGCAAAACTAAATATTTAAGTGTCTTTGAACAGGGTATGGTAGTAGGTACCAGACGCACCGGTTTGAGTGTGTCAAGAACTGCAACACAGTTTCCAGCAGTTTCAACCGTTTCCCGTGGGTATCAAGAACGGTCCACCACCAAAAGGACATCCAGCCAACTTGACACAACTGTGGAAAGCATTGGAATCAACATGGGCCAGCATCCCTGTGGAAGGCTTTCGACACCTTGTAGAGTCCATGCCCTGACAAAGTTAGGCTTTTCTGAGGGCAGAAGGGGGTGCAACTCAATATTAGGAAGGTGTTCCTAATGTTTTGTACACTCAGTATATATCTCACCACAGCAGGTCAAGAACAAAAGAGAAAGACACATTGAAGCTAAGACCCTTTTATAACCATTTGACCATGTTTGGATTGAAAATCGGAGTTGTTGATCAATAACATTACAGTTGAGTTAACTTCCAATCAGATATCAGACCTACAGTATGTTATCACAACAGGAGCTCAGAGGTGTGACAGAATGGGGGATGGTGAGATAATGCATCATTCAGAATGGGGGATGGTGAGATAATGCATCATTCAGAATGGGGGATGGTGAGATAATGCATCATTCAGAATGGGGGATGGTGAGATAATGCATCATTCAGAATGGGGATGGTGAGATAATGCATCATTCAGAATAGGGGGATGTGGGGAGCAACACAGAGAAAGCTGAATTCCTGAGAAGACAGTAAAACCTTTGGGTTGATAAAAGAGAAGTCTGGGGTTGGGCCCGCCACTATAGTACTATCTACATCTAGGAGTTATCTTCAATAGTAAGACCTCCATAAGTTCATTCTGTCATTCTGACACCCCTGAAGAACTCAACACAACAAAGCTTGTTTTATCGTTGTGCATGAAAAGTTGTTATAGAACTGTTTCGATGATAAGATAGACGTTATTTCATGCTACTGAGACTTGCATGGATGACACCAGTATTGTCAGCATTTGTTTTATTAACTGGGCTATCTGGAGTGATCAGAGAGTAGACTAAAGAAGTGAAGTAGACATACTGCCAGTGTTTTGAAGTTCTATGAAATGAGTCTGTGTAGTTGCCAGGGTTGGTGTCAATTCCATTTAAATTTCAGTCAATTCAGGAAGTACACTGTCATTCTAATTCCAATTCTCTTCAATGTTTTTCAATCAGGAAAATTGAATTACTGGAAACACCTTTCCTCTTTTGACCTCACCCTTTCCCAGTCCCCTCCCACTGTGTGACCCCATCTTCACTAGAGGCTGTTCTCCTACTAATCTCACTGCAACCCCCCTCCAAGTCTCTGACCCCTACTTTGTTTCCTTTTCTCTCCATCTCTCCTCCAACCTACCCACTCAGCCCTAACCCAGATGGTCATGCTCCTCCCACTCAGCCCTAACCCAGATGGTCATGCTCCTCCCACTCAGCCCTAACCCAGATGGTCATGCTCCTCCCACTCAGCCCTAACCCAGATGGTCATGCTCCTCCCACTCAGCCCTAACCCAGATGGTCATGCTCCTCCCACTCAGCCCTAACCCAGATGGTAATGCTCCTCCCACTCAGCCCTAACCCAGATGGTCATGCTCCTCCCACTCAGCCCTAACCCAGATGGTCATGCTCCTCCCACTCAGCCCTAACCCAGATGGTCATGCTCCTCCCACTCAGCCCTAACCCAGATGGTCATGCTCCTCCCACTCAGCCCTAACCCAGATGGTCATGCATCGCCGCAATCTTCGCTCTCTCTCTCCCGCTTCTCTCCCCTATTTTATCCTATCCTCTCCCATGACTCTGACTTTGCCTCCTGGACCCTACTCTACTCCCTTTCTGCACCCTAGAAAATGTAATTGATACGATTGTGATGCGTTGTTGTCTCACCTAGCTATCTTAAGATGAATGGACTATTGTAAGTCACTCTGGATAAGAGTGTCTGCTGAATTAGTCAAATTTAAAAACGTGAATTGATATGGAATTGACCCCAGCCCTGATGGTTACTAACCCTTGTGATAGTGAGTGGAGGATGATATGGCTCGTAACACTTTAGAATAGTTTTATTCCCCTGTATTGTACAGCATACTTATATTAAGTCATTTGTTACCCAGTACAGCCAGAAGAGGACTGGCCACTGCTCAGAGCCTGGTTCCTCTCTAGGTTTCTTCCTAGGTTCCTTCCTTCTGGGGAGTATTTCCTAGCCACTGTGCTTCTGCATTGCTTGCTCTTTGGGGTTGTAGTCTCGGTACCTGCACCCTCAGCGGAGTCAACAAACACCGGAAGCATCCGTGTTTCAGGGAAAAGGCAGAGAGGAAGGCAAAGCCTGAAAACCGGAAGCTTCTGGTTTCTGTGGACCTCGTTAAGGCGTTTCTTTTACGCCTGATACATTAGGTTAGGGTATCTGTAAAGCACTCTGTGACAATGGCTGATGTAAAAAGGGCTTTATAAAATCAATGTGATTGATGTAAATCACACCAACTGGCTGGTTCTTCTGATGTTGTTCACACAGGAGACCATGTTGAGACATTCTCTACATCCAGAGAGCAACAGCAGGAAGATCACAGAGCTAAGAGGTCTCACCACTGCCCACATTGTGAGGAGATTTTCCCAATTCTATCAAAGCTAAAAATACAAATAAATATACACACAGAAAAAATATGTATCTCTGCTCTGACTGTGGGAAGAGTTTCTCTCAACATGGCCACTTAAAAAGACACCAACAAATACATAAATGTGAGAATCCTCATCAGTTCTCTGACTAGCTAAGATTAAAATCATTCCATCACTTAATTCTCAAGAAATCGTAGCACACTCTATTGTAATCCTATTGTTTCTCACTGTGAGAGAACTGTGCAGAGGAAAGGGAGACATATTTACTGTTGTTCTGAAGCTGAACAAGACAGGAAGTTTAAATGAGCATCACAAAGCTAAATCTGACCTATTCACTAACATGTTTTGTCAGCATAAGCAGCTGTGAGACATGCTAGAGTACTGTAACATTACTGATCTACTGAATCATTGTAGTTGTTGGGGGTTATCTTTACAGTAAATATAATGGTGGTGGATAAGCCTTCAATGCAAGCTGCAGGGGTTGCCTTTCAACAAGATGATCCTGACATTTTAAAGGTTAAAAAGGTGGACTTTGTGGCCTTTATCGCAATGGTGATTAACGGCACTGCCAAGGTGGAGAAAAGATCTAGGAAGATATAAATCATTGTGGTTGCGGCAGAACGGTTCCTGGGGCTGAAAGATTTATTGGCAAAAGAGTTACATGGAATATTGTCAAAAGCCGTACCACCATCTCAGGTCCTAGAGACTGAGAAGGGAGATATGGAGATTTAAAGGAAGGAAGAAATGGGAGTTTTGTTTGTTTTGGCAATGTACTATTTTTATTAGGGTGGAGTAAGTTAGTATCACTATTAAGTATGGATGTATTTTTTATTTAATTTATTTTGTGGTTTCAAACCGTCCAGTTGGTGGCGGCAATACAACTTTTGGAAGTAGTCTGCCATAAAACCCACAGAAGAAGAAGAAGATGGCGCTGTGCATTGTGGTAGTTTGGGAACAGGAACTTCCGGCGAGGCGCGCAACATTCTTCAGAACAAAGAAAACGACAGGACTGTGCTTTCCGTTTCTCTTTATTACTACAGGTATGTAATAGCACTTTTAAGCTGTCTAATATCGAAATAACGTCATAACATGTTAGATAACAAATCAGTCAAGGTATTATCACGTTTGGCAAAGGTTTTGTGTAATTGTTGTGTCAATCCGAGTGATTGAAGAACGTGCTAAAAATATTTTACCAGCACACGGCGCGGGGTCCATTACACGTTTTCATTTGTGAGGCTTTCCAGGTTCGTATATAGGTCAGTGCGTTTCGCCTGGGTATGTTCAGTTCAAAAACGTTTTGGAAAGTTGCAGATAGAAATGCCCTGAATAGAACTGACATGATTCGTTAGAATCAGAGGCATGTTTGTTCTACATAATACATTTGTATCTGAATGTGGCCACGCAGCCCTGGTACCCGCTTGTCCCTATGTATGTGAAGCTAGTCATAATAATGATTAGCCACAATAGTGGAATTTGCGGTTCGCCCTCAAAATAAAAGGCCCTCATTGAAAGTGATGCAAACTGATACAAAATATTGGAATCATGTCAAACGTTGTTACTTAATTTAAAATGAATTACAAAAACTAATTATTTTGAAAATAAACAGGGGGAAAAACGGTTGAAATCCCACTGTGGAGGTATTAGACCACATAATTGCATTGGGGGCATTCTTATATGCACTTATGAAACGGGTTGGATTGTGCTCCCATGGAACGGGTGACACCCACAGAAAACAATTCTCAAGAGTTTATACAAATATTAGCGTCTTAGCTCTTATTGCAGGACTTTGACTGTGAAAAATCACCTTCCCAGTCAGTCTATTGCAGGGGTACTCCAGTACTATTTGAGAAGGTCCGGTCAAACAAATTTCCTAGGTGGCAAAGGTCCGGATGTATATTGTCATTTATTGGCGTAGTAACAAACCCCCAACTTGCGGCCCCAAACTGTTCACAACCCACTTGTTGGCGGAGAAAACATTTAGCAGTTTTAAAGCTAATATCCCGCAATTCTACACATTTTACGACAGGGCTGAGATTTTTAGTTGTTGCTGTTTTTAAGCAATTCTACATGTTTCCATGTCTTGTGTGTTTTATATGATACCAGGGGTTGAAGCCCAACCAAAACAGTATTATTATATAATTTTTTTGTGACCCGTGGTCCATATCTACCCCGTTCTTGGTCCTTACCGCGTTTCGCCAGTTGAGTATGCTGTTTATTTTGTTTGTATTGGACATTCATATTGCACTGTACAGCCCTACCTATGTATTGTTCAGCCTACTCAGTGACACCCACAGAACACAACTATGTAGAGTTTACACAAATATTAGCGTCTTCACTCTATTGCAGGACTCTGAAACCACTGTTGTCCTGGAGTTCAACCCTGTCAGCTAAATTGTCATGATAATCAGTGGTTTCAAGTTTGTCTCTGTACATTTTTGACGAGATGATCATAGCAAAAAATTATATACTTCTGCATTTCCCGCTGTGCAAATGCATTGTTTCTCATTGCAAAGAGGCTCAGGATAACTCCTGATAAAGTTGGGTAGCTGATAGGCCTTTTCAGAGCTTAAATAGCCAAAATGATTAGTCACAGGGCTCCTGAGTGGCGCAGCGGTCTAAGACACTGCATCTGTCACTACAGACCCTGGTTGGATTCCAGGCTGTATCACAATCCGGCCGTGATTGGGAGTCGCATAGGGCGGTGCAAAATTGGCCCAGCGTCGGCCGGGGTAAGCATAATTGTAAATAAGAATTTGTTCTTAACTGACTTGGCCCAAACATTGGGCCAAACATTAGACCGGACCAAATCTGAACCAATCACTCAGACATCATTAGGCATGTTTCCATTGACCCTGGTGCATTCGACAAAAGCAATGTTGCAAAAAAAAATATTTGCGACGTGTGTAATGGAGACGGCAGATATAGGAGAAATGTTCTAAAGCTCGACAACATTTTAAATCGTAGGACTGGTGGGTTTTTCTTTTGTCAAAGTTTCTTTATTCTGACAAGTGAGGATTGAAACAGTGTTTTTTAAATAAATGATGATTGCCAAACCATTTTGACGGTACAGGTTGAGTCATTACGTCCAGCTGTTTTTATCGACACAAGATAGTTACATGGAAACTGTCGTATCTATTTTCTATGCAAACTTTTTCTAAATGTCCAGAAAAAAATCACTGGACAAGTTATTGGAAACATGGCGACTGTTTCACAAGATTGGAAAGTACAGTATAGCAGAGTACAGGAAAGAAAAGTTTAGTTCAGTACAGTACAATAGTACAGTATAACGTAATGTACTCTGTTAGGGCGGGGCGATATGGACTACAAATCATACAGCTGTATCTTGAGTTTTTTTCAAACGTATGGGTGATTCAAGATTTCTCAATTTTGTTTTTCTCTAAGTAAGTGTTGTACAATTAAAGGTCAAATACACTGCATTTCAAACAGTCAGCAATCTAATGAATTAAGGGTTTGTCAAGTTATACCTATGAATAAATACAATTGTTTTTTGATTGAAATAATACAGTGAAGACAACGTTATTCAGGAAAATATGACATAGTGCAGCCTAAAACAAACTGCAACCTTGTACTAAATGGTTTTTGAGTCAATTATGTGAATTTCTGAAATCTACTATAGGTTAAGTGCACTTACATGGTTTAATTTAAAGTGTGCAATTTGTGTCTAATGTGAAATTAATAAATGGTTTGTTGTCAATGCTTAGCTACCTGATCTAATATATTTTTAGAGAATAAAGTGCCAGAATTGTCAAGACTAACTTTTGTGTCCGTTTCTCTTTATTACTACTGGACGATTCAGATTAAGTCTGAAGCCGGTAACATCAACAGTGAGGACAAACCCAGCCTGCCTCTCTCCTTCCACACTGAGTCTAAACCTACAGTCACTTGATCCTGATTGTGACAGCGGAGCCCAGTTTGCACTGCAGGATCCAGAGATGGCATCAGTGAAGCTGGAAGACTGCAGTCAAACATTGGAGCTGAATGTCAACATTAAAGATGAAGAAGAGGAGGAGAAGATTGGGAAATCTGTTTCACATGGTAAGAGCAGGTTCTATCTTTTTTTTTGTCAAGTAGTGGCAAATATACAGCACCAGTCAAAAGTTTGGACACACCTACTCATTCAAGGGTTTTTCTTAATTTTTACTATTTTCTACATCGTAGAATAATAGTGAAGACATCTAAACTATAAAATAACACATATGGAATCATGTAGTAACCAAAAAATTGTTAAACAAATCAAAATATTTTTTAGATTTTAGATTATTCAAAGTAGCCACCCTTTGCCTTGATGAGATATTTGCACACTCTTGGCATTCTCTCAACCAGCTTCACCTGGAATGCTTTTCCAACAGTCTTGAAGAAGTTCACACACATGCTGAGCACTTGTTGGCTGATTTTCCTTCACTCTGCGGTCCAACTCATCCCAAACCATCTCAATTGTGTTGAGGTCGGTTGATTGTGGAGGCCAGGTCATCTGATGCAGCACTCCATCACTCTCCTTCTTGGTCAAATAGCCCTTACACAGTCTGGAGGTGTGTTGGGTCATTGTCCTGTTGAAAAACAAATAATCCCACTAAGCCCAAACCAGATGGGATGGTGTATCGCTGCAGACTGCTGTGGTAGCCATGCTGGTTAAGTGTGCCTTGAATTCTAAATAAATCACCAGCAAAGCACCATCACACCTCCTCCTCCATGCTTCACGGTGGGAAGCACACATGTAGAGATCATCTGTTCACCTACTCTGTGTGTCACAAAGACACTGCGGTTGGAAACAAAAATCTCAAATTTGGACACATCAGACCAAAGGACAGATTCCCACCGGTCTAATGTCCATTGCTCATGTTTTTTGGCCCAAGCAAGTCTCTTCGTCTTGTTGGTGTCCTTTAGTTGTGGTTGCCTTCCAGCAATTCGACCATGAAGGCCTGATTCACACAGTCTCCTCTGAACAGTTGATGTTGAGATGTGTCTGTTACTTGAACTCTGTGAAGCATTTATTTGGGTTGCAATTTCTGAGGCTGGTAACTCTAATGAACTTATCCCCTGCAGCAGAGGTAACTCTGGGTCTTCCTTTCCTGTGACGGTTCTCATGAGAGCCAGTTTCATCAATGCGCTTGAAAGTTTTTGCGACTGCACTTGAAGAATCTTAAAGTAATGATGGACTGTTGTTTCTCTTTAATTATTTGAGCTGTCCTTGCAATAACATGTACTTGATCTTTTACCAAATAGGACTATCTTCTGTATACCACCCCTACCTTGTCACAACACAAGTGATTGGCTCAAGCGCATTAAGAAATTCCACAAATGAACTTTTAACAAGGCACACCTGTTAATTGAAATGTATTCCAGGTGAATACCTCATGAAGTTGGTAGAGATAATGCCAAGAGTGTGCAAAGCTGTCATCAAGGCAAAGGTTGCTTACTTTAAAGAATCTCAAATATAAAATATATATTTTTGATTTGTTTAACACTTTGTTGGTTACTACATGATTCCATATGTTATTTCATAGTTGTGATGTTTTCACTATTATTATACAAAGTAGAAAATAGTAAAAATAAAGAGAACCCCTGGAATGAGTAGGTGTTCTAAAACTTTTGACTGGTGCTGTTTGTGAATTTGGGAATACTATAGGTTAAGTACCGGCACCTCAAATATCTAGTGCTTGAGCTCATGTTCCTCTTATAGAATGTTAGCTCAACAGTATTGTGGAGCTCCTGCACCTAAATATAAACAGTACCGGCACCTATTTCAGTCCAAGTCAAGCACTGAATTAGATATTTTAACAAGAAGATATATAATATATTTTTAGGGAATAAAGAAAGTGCCAGAACTGTCAAGACAATAACTTTTTGTGTCTGTTTCTCATTGTTACTACAGGACAACTAGAATTAAATCTGAGGCAGGTAACATCAATAGTGAGAACAAACCCAGCCTGCCTCTCTCCTTCCACACTGAGTCCAAACCAACAGTCACTGGGTCCTGATTGTGACAGTGGAGCCCAGTTTGCTAAGCAGGATCCAGAGATGGTATCAGTGAAGCTGGAAGACTGCAGTCAAACACTGGAGCTGAATGTCAACATTAAAGATGAAGAAGAGGAGGAGAAGATTGGGAAATCTGTTTCTCATGGTAAGAGCAGGTTCTATCTAACTAAGTTTGTGTTTATTCCAACGTCTCACTGTGCATGAAAAGTTCCAGTAGAACTGTTTCATGATTAACTGTTTCAATGAGAAGGTAGATATTATTTCATGCTACTGACACTTACATGGTTTGACACCAGTATTGCCAGCATTTGTTTTATTCACTGGGCTATCGATCAGAGAGTAGACTAAAGAAGTCAAGTAGACAAACTGCCAGTGTTTTAAAGTTCAATGAAATGAGTCTGTGTAGTTACTAACCCTTGTGATAGTGAGTGGAGGATGACACTAACCCTTGTGATAGTGAATGGAGGATCACACTAACCCTTGTGATAGTGAGTGGAGGATGATATGGCTTCTACATCTGCATTGCTTGCTCTTTGGGGTTTTAGGCTGGGTTTCTGTAAAGCACTTTGTGACAACTTCTGATGTAAAAAGGGCTTCATAAAATACATTTGATTGACATGTATATCACACCAACTGACTGGTTCTTCTAATGTTGTTCACACAGGAGACCATGTTGAGACATTATCTACATACAGAGAGCAACAGCAGGAAGATCACAGAGCTAGGAGGTCTCACAACTGCCCACATTGTGAGGAGAGTTTCTCAATTTTATCAAAGTAAAAAATACACCTACAAATACACACAGGAGAGAAGCCTTACTCCTGCTCTGACTGTGTAAAATGCTTCACAACATCAACTGAGCTAAAAGTTCATCAGAGAACACACACAGGAGAGAAGCCTTACTCCTGCTCTGACTGTGGGAAGAGTTTCTCTCGACTGGGCCACTTTAAAATACATGAACGTATACATACAGGAGAGAAGCCTTACTCCTGCTCTGACTGTGTAAAATGCTTCAAATCATCATTTGAGCTAAAAGTTCACCTGAGAACACACACAGGAGAGAAGCATTACTCCTGCTCTGACTGTGGGAAGAATTTCTCTCGACAGGAAAGCTTAAAATTGCACCAAAGGATACACACAGGAGAGAAGCCTTACTCCTGCTCTGACTGTGGGGCAAGTTTCTCTCAACTGGGCAGCTTAAAAACACATGAACGTATACACACAGGAGAGAAGCCTTACTCCTGCTCTGGCTGTGGGAAGAGTTTTTCTCAACTGGGCCACTTAAAACAACATGAACCTGTACATACAGGAGAAAAGCCTTACTCCTGCTCTGACTGTGGTGCAAGTTTCTCTCAACCTGGCAACTTAAAACAACATGAACGTATACATACTGGAGAGAAGCCTTACTCCTGCTCTGACTGTGTAAAGTGCTTCAAAACATCATTTGAGCTAAAAGTTCATCAGAGAACACACACAGGAGAGAAGCCTTACTTCTGCTCTGACTGTGGGAAGAGTTTCTCTCGACTGGGCCACTTAAAACAACATGAACATATGCATACATGAGAGAAGCCTTACTCCTGGTCTGACTGTGGAAAGATTTTCTCTCAAATAGGCCGTTTTAAAAAGACACCAAGGTAAACGTAAAGGAGAGAAGCCTTACAACTGATCTAAAAAAGACAGATGAGCTGCAATGTCATCAGAGAACACACACAGGAGAGAAGCCTTACTTCTGCTCTTAATGTGGCAAGAGATTCTCCCAATTGGCAACGTAAAAACACACCAACGGTTACACACTGGAGAGAATACTTATTACTGCACTGACTGTGAGACGAGATTGTCCATGCCCCGACGATTTAAGGCTGTTCTGATGACAGACTATGAGCTGTTCAGAAATGACAGGTCCAGCGAGGGGATGTGAGGAGGGGGCGTGGCTATGTATGTGAATCACAGTATGCAGGCAAAGAGAAGAATAACTGACCTTGAGAAAGAAGAGTTTGAGTGTCTTCAGCTCCGTCCTAAACAACACCCCAGCTCAGTTTCATCTCTGGTAGTGGAGTGCTCTAACATCCACCATGGGCGCATGACAAAACACTGCAGCAGAACACTGTGGATTATCTCATAATCACTGTCCATGTGATCAGGATGTCCTCTCCCCAAATGGGTCTCATCCTGTGTGGAGACTTAAATCACCTGCCCATCAAGATGCTGACAAACTCCCATCCAGACATGAAACAAGTGGCCAAAGACAAGACCACAGAGGGGACTCCATCCTAGATCTGATCAACACAACCCACTGTGCTTGCTCCTCTCGGATCCAGTGATCACAAATGTCTGCTGTTCTCTCCAAACACAACATCAGGAGGGAGAAGAGAGGTGCAGCGGAACAAAAGGACATCTGGTAACCCAGAACAGAAAGAAGACCTTTGCACGATGTATGGCCAGTACTGACTGGTCTGCCATATATGAGGTGGAGAGCATCGATGCAAAGGTGGAGATGTTCAACTCCTGCATTCAAACTGCACTTGATGTATGCATGCCAATAAGAAATAAGAAAACAACAACACTGGACAAGCCCTGGATGACTGAAAGAATAAAGGCTGCCATCAGGGTAAGACAGAATATTTTCAACAGATGGGGAGAAACAATGACATGGAGAAAATACAGAAACACAGTGCAAATGCTTATCAAGGAAGCAAAGACAAGCTACTACAAAACTGAAATCCAGGACCTAAAGAAGAAAAACCCTAAGGAATGGTGGGACTTCATTAACAATGGACTGGGACCAAAGAAAACATCAGGAGGGACAATACAGGTCGAGAGAATTGAAGACGACGATGTGGCTGATGTTTTGAATGGCTTCTTTGCTGAGACATGGACAAGCACCACACCTCTTGCCATCTTCCCCCTGCCCATGTCTACAAGGCAGGTTGAGCTGTGCAGCATTGGCCAGTTAAAGCAAGCTCTTACCAGACTCAGTCCACATAAAGCATGAGGGTGATGGCAACTGGCACATTTAGCCCTTGATCAGAGGACCATCCACAACCTGCACCACTAATCCTAGGAGGACAGGAAGTACCAGTGGTAACAACAACCAAGTATCTTGGTTTTCATCTAGACTCTAACCTCAGTGGTGACACCTGGAGCAGCCAGTGAGAATGGCCTCGATACGCCTTTTTGACTGTTCTTGCCAGTAATGTCCTACTGAAGATCTGGTCACAGTCTATACTACACTGGCCAGGCCTTGTCTGGAATACGGTGGAGTGCTGTTAGTTGGATGCAGTTAAAAAAGCAGCAGGCCCAACTAGACAGGGTGCAGAGGAGGGCCTTGAGGATCATCTCCAGAGGTGGAGCAGTCCAACCACAGCTCCCGTCACTGCAGAGCAGGCGAGAACAGGCTGCAGTGCACCTGGTGAAGGACATGCACACTCTTGACCATCCACTGAATGACCTGCTCCCTCCAAGAAGAGGTAACTGCACCACCAGGCTCCTGAGAAACAGCCACAAACTGTCCTGTATAACTGCCCGTACAAACCGCCTGCGAAACGCCACTCTACCCACTGCTTTTTTAAAATCACATTTTAATATTTCAACTTCCATCATGAAACATGTCCTGTAATGTTTCAAATGTTCTGTATTCTACTTATGTCACATATTGTGTTATGTATTTAACAGGTAGCCTAGCGGTTAAGAGTGTTGCGCCAGTAACTGAAAGGTCGCTGGTTTGAATCCCGAGCCAACTAGGTCAAAAATCTGTCATTCTGGCCTTGAGCAAGGCAATTAACCTCAATTTGTCCTTTATGTCGCTCTGGATAAGAGCATCTGCTAAATTACAATAAATGTAATAAAAAATCATGTTTGTACATACATTTGTGCTGGGCAACCTCTTCTTCTCTTGTGCATAAATATAACAAAGTGTTTAAAGTGAAATAGTTAGTCTATACAGTGCATTCATTTTTACAGCCTTATTGTAAAAATGTTTTTTTTTTTTTTACAAACAACAACAACAAAAAATCCCTCATCAATCTACACACAATACCCCATAATGATAAAGCGGAAACAGGTTTATACATTTTTGCAAATGTATTAGAAATAAAAAAACAGATACCTTATTTACATAAGTATTCCAGACCCTTTGCTATGAATCTCAAGATGTTGCTCAGGTGCATCCTGTTTCCATTGATCTTCCTTGAGATGTTTCACAACTTGATTGGAGTCCACCTGAGTTAAATTCAATTGATTGGACATTGTTTGAAAAGGCACACACCTGTCTATATAACATCCCACAGTTTCAGAGCAAAAACCAAGCCATGAGGTCGAAGGAATTGTCCGTAGAGCTCCGAGACAGGATTGTGTCGAGGCACAGATCTGGGAAAGGGTACCAAAACATTTCTGCAGCATTGAAGGTCCCCAAGAACACCGTGGCCTCCTCCATTCTAAAATGGAAGAAGTTTGGAATCGCCAAGATTCTTCCTAGAGCTGTCCGCCTGGCCAACTGCGCAATCGGGGGAGAAGGGCCTTGGTCAGGGAGGTGACCAAGAACCCGATGATCACTTTGACAGAGCTCCAGAGTTCAGCCCGCTTGGAGTTTGCCAAGAGGCACCTAAAGGACTCTGACCATGAGAAACAAGATTTTCTGGTCTGTTGTTACCAAGATTGAACTCTTTGGCCTGAATACCAAGCGTCACTTCTGGAGGAAACCTGGCACCATGCCTACGGGGAAGCATGGTTGTGGCAGTATCATGCTGTGTGGATGTTTTTCAGAGGCAGGGACTGGGAGACTAGTCAGGATCGAGGGAATAATGAACGGAGCAAGGTACAGAGAGATCCTTGATGAAAACCTGCTCCAGAGCGCTCAGGACTTCAGACTGGGGCGAAGGTTCACCTGGCCCAGCCAGAGCCCAGACTTGAACCCGATTGAATAATTCTGGAGAGACCAGAAAATAGCTGTGCAGCAACGCTCCCCATCCAACCTGATAGAGTTTGAGAGGATCTGCAGAGAAGAATGGATGAAACTCCCCAAATACAGGTGTGCCAAGCTTGTAGCGTCATACCCAAGAAGACTTGACGCTGTAATCGCTGCCAAAGGTGCTTCAAGAAAGTACTGAGTAAAGGGTCTGAATACTTATGTAAATTTGATATTTCCGTTTTTTATGAATAAATTAGGAAAAACATCTAAAAACCTGTCTTTTGCTTTGACATTATGGGGTATTGTGTGTAGATTGTTGAGGGGAAAAAAACTATTTAACCAATTTTAGAATATGGCTGTAACGTAATAAAATGTGGAAAAAGTCAAGGGGTCTGAATACTTTCAGATTGCACTGTATATAGCCAAGCTATCATTGACTAGGTATTGGCACCCCATGTATATAGCCAAGCTACCATTGACTAGGTATTGGCACCCCATGTATATAGCCAAGCTATCATTGACTAGGTATTGGCACCCCATGTATATAGCCAAGCTACCATTGCTCATCATGTATTGAGCTCCTGAGTGGCGCAGTGGTCTAAGGCACTGCATCGCAGTGCTAACTGTGCCACTAGAGATCTTGGTTCGAATCCAGGCTCTGTCGCAGCCGGCCGCGACCGGGAGACTCATGGGCGGCGCACAATTGGCCCAGCGTCGTCTAGGGTAGGGGAGGGAATGGCCGGCAGGGATGTAGCTCAGTTGATAGAGCATGGCGTTTGCAACGCCAGGGTTGTGGGTTCGCTTCCCACGGGGGGCCAGTATAAAAAAAAAAATGTAATCACTAACTGTAAGTCGCTCTGGATAAGAGCGTCTGCTAAATGACTAAAATGTAAATGTAAAATGTAATGTATTAATTCCTCGTGCTACAATCTTCTTTCCTATTATTATAATTGTTGTATTGTGTTCTCCATTGTTGGTCAACATTTCACTGTTAGTCTACACCTGTTGTTTATCAAACGTGACAATTAAAATGAAATGACTACGTATTTAGTTAATTGTCTTCTAAAACTATACTGAAAAAATATATAAACTTGACATGTAAAGTGTTGGTCCCATGTTTCATGAGCTGAAATAAAAGATCCCAGATATTTTCCATATGCACAAAAAGCTTATTTCTCTCAAATTTGGTGCACAAATTTGTTTCCATTTCTGTTAGTGAGCATTTCTCCTTTGCCAAGATAATCAATCCACCTGCGAGTTGTGGCATATCAAGAAGCTGATTAAACAGCATGATCATTACACAGGTGCACCTTGTGCTGGGTACAATAGAAGGCCACTCTGAAATGTGCAGTTTTGTCACACAACACAATGCCACAGATGTCTACATTTTGAGGGAGTGAACAATTGGCATGCTGACTGCAGGAATGTTCACCAGAGCTGTTGCCAGAGAATGTAATGTACATTTCTCTACCGAGAATTTGGCAGAACGTCCAACTGGCTTCACAGCCGCAGACCACGTGTAACCGTGCAAGCCCAGGACCTCCACATCTGGCTTCTTCACCTGCAGGATCATCTGAGACCAGCCACCCGGACAGCTGATGAAACTGAGGAGTATTTATATCTGTAATAAAGCCCTTTAGTGGGGGAAAATCATTCTTATTGGCTGATGGGTGGGCCTGGCTCTCAAATGGTTGGGCCTATGCCTTCCCAGGCCCACCCATGGCTGCGCCCTTGCCCATTCATGTGAAATCCATAGAATAGGGCCTAATTAATGTATTTCAATTGACTGATTTCCTTATATGCACTGTACCCCAGTAAAATTGTTGAATGTTGTGTTTATATTTTTGTTCAGTTAAAATCTTACCAAAAAACTGATGATGAATATGTTTGGAAAACTGCATTGATCTGCCAATGAAAAATAATGTTTGTACATGAATATGTACTGGTCAACCTCTCCTCCTCTTTTGTATTCAGTTCTTCAATATTATATCTGATAGTATGAATGGTTCTTATGGTTGTATTCAGTTCTTCCATATTAGATCTGACCGTATTAATGGTTCTTATGGTTGTATTCAGTTCTTCCATATTAGATCTGACCGTATTAATGCTTCTTATGGGCTGAGTACCTGGAGTGACTACAGTCATACCAAGTTTTCTTTGACCCTGTGATCTCACCAGGACAGAACCACCAGATGGTGGCAGTGATGTACCTTTCATTGATATGAATGCTCAGTGTGAAAGACCTGAGTACTCACATGTGATGGCCCACATAAACCACAACCTTTCCTATTGTGTTAGTAAGGACCACAGCATATTCGGCAGCCATTGTTCAAAATGTGTTCATACATACGGTACAATGGGAGGGGGTGTGGCATTCACAGGGGACCAGGAAGTTGATCTCAGACTTCTATTTAGGACTGGGATTCTATCCAGAGTTGACAGATTAACAGTGAGGACAAACCCAGCCTGCCTCTCTCCTTCCACACTGATTCTAAACCTATAGTCACCTAGTCCTGATTGTGACAGTGGAGCCTAGTTTGCATTGCAGGATCTAGAGATGGCATCAGTAGACAGGTTTCCATTGGCCTAGGTTTATTTGACAAAAAAACATTTAGCAAAGAAATCATTACAACATGATGGAAACGGCAGATACAGGAGACATTTTCTAACGATCCACAAATGTTTTATCCGTTCGACAGGGGCAGGAAAACATTGAAGAACCACAGTTCAATGCCACGAAGGCGGAAAAATGTCACTGCTAAAATCAGAGATTCTTCTCTTGAGTACATACCTTTGAATCTTGAGTACACACCAACGTCCCCTGTATATAAACCTTACATATAGGACTTCAAGTTGTAAAATAGTGAACTACTCCTTTAATGTAGTGGTAGGTGCTATGAAAGGGATGTAAAAAAAAAAAAAAAAAAAAAAAACGATATAATGTTGTATTTTGTTCATTAGTCCACTGTTAATACAACGCCAAAAATGTTGCATGTTAGAAATCAAGTTTTCAAGATAGAGCACTTTCAGTACAGAGAAACAAGTGTGATGATGCAAATGAGGAAAATGATAATTGCATAAAATTTGCATCATCACACTTGTTCCAATGTACTACAGTGTTTCCCAATCCTGGTCCAGGGGACACAAAGGGGTGAGCTTTTTAGTTTTTGCCCTAACACTCACACACTGGATTCAACTAAGCAACTCAAGCCTTTGAATGGAATAAGGTATGTGAGTTATGTGGTATGTGAGTGCTAGGGCAAAAACAAACAAGTACACCCCTTTGGGACCAGGATTGGGGAACACTGCTGTACTGAAAGTCCTCCATCTTGAGAACTTCACTGCTGACGCGTACATTTTTGGGGATTGTATACATGGTGAGGAAACCAATGTGTACATTTGTAATTTGATTGAACTATCCCTTTAATTAGAGTTATTTTGGAGTTACACTTAGTCAGAGGTGCATTTGCTCTAAGCACGTCCTATAAATAAACATTCATTTATTTTATAAAGAAAACGTATTTTGTCATCTCTTAAGAAGGATAGGCCAACTGAACGAGTGTGCTCGCATACTCCCTTAAAAGACCTTTGCTTGAAAAACGAGAAAATAGTGGCAGTAGTACGGTTTGTCCATTTTGAGACGCCATAGACCCCTTTCTGTGTCTACAAACATTGCTGCAAGAGCGCGACGCGCGCAAGTTGATGGCAGAACAAGGGGGAGTTCTTATAGAACGCCAGCAAAAAATGCCTCTATTTAAATGTTGCTTATGAGTGCATTTCACACTACTTTGGATTTTAATTGGATTTTAAGGCTCGTATGAATGTCCTGCTTAATATAATGTTTGTGGCATCACAAATCAACTGCATTATACTTAAAAAACACTTCAACTTCAACCAGTAAAATGGCTCTTTGGCTATAGCCTATATCAATCATCGTTAGCATTGTAGCTAACAACTGCTGCATCCAAAATTGTTATTTTGCAAAGATCACAACCAAATATAATTTTAGCGATTGTTCAAGCAATTATCAAAACATAATTCTAAGCCTATGAGAACCCCAAAAAGTTATTTTGTTTATAACTAATAAAAATGTAAATCTAGACTACTGTCGCCAAGAGTCGCACGCATCTGTTTGTGACGTCAGTGTGTCATGTACTGGAAAAGGGTCTATAACCACTTCCTCAAAATCGTCAGAAAACTCAAGAAATCTGTCTTTAATGTTGATGTTTTTGCAGAGGAAATCTTAGTCGTGCAATTTTACATCTAACTAACATGTTTGGTTCAGTATTTCTCAATGAAAAAACCTGCATGAAAACGAGTCTTCTCAAGTTTAATGACAACAAAGACTTTAATGAAGAATCCCTACTGTTGACTAATCACCAACGCAGGGGCGTAGAGTTCCGCTACCGACTTGCCTCGAGGAAAAAATGTTGTGTTCCCGAAAAGCCGAAAAAACCCTTACCGAAAGTCCAAAACGAAAACCTCACAAAAAGTTGTCATAATATATGCACAAACTCTTCCAAACTGTTTCGGCTGGAAAGCATGCTGACGCCTTAAAGGCTAACAAAAAGTATGTCTTACAATGGTTTCAGTAGTCCTACATTGTCACAAGGTATAGATTATACCCCTATTTAGACCTGAAGTAGCAGACAGTCTAAATCCAGATTAGTGACAATATCGGAACGCTTAAACCATTTGTAACATAATTATTGTTAGTCCAGCATAAAGTTTGAGCTTTCCTTTCAGCACCATGGAGTGAATCCTTACCACTGCTACACCTGGCTATCAGCCACCGGAGCAAAGTCTGAGAGCGAAAACGTTTATTCAGCCTCATTTACGGTCTTAAAAAAACATAGCTGATATGGCTGACTTGCTTAAACAAATATGGTTTCTACTGACTCCTTCTGGATTTGTGTAAGTCAATAGGAACTGCCGAGTTAAATAAAGGTTCAATAATAATAATAAAATATGTACATATTAAAATGGACAATGTAAAACACACAGGGTGTTCACTCCTTAGGCCTACCTTCCTTACTGCGTCGGACTTCGGCCTCATGTCTGGGGTGGAAAATCTACTTCTGAAAGTACCATGCTTAGATGCATAATAACATCTCAGATTGAACTCTTCGCAAACAGCGACAGTTTCGTTGCAAACAAGACACACTGGTTTGATATTGTAGAAATACGATGAATATATTTTCATAGAACAGGTAGGACTCCCGAGTGGCGCAGTGGTCTAAGGCACTGCATCGCAATGCTAGCTGTGCCACAGCCGGCCGCGACCAGGAGACCCATGGGCGGCGCACAATTGGTCCAGCGTCGTCCAAGGTAGGGGAGGGTTTGGCCGGCAGGGATGTGGGTTTGTTTACCACGGGGGGCCAGTATGAAAAAAAATTAAAAAAAACATGTATGCATTCACTAACTGTAAATCGCTCTGGATAAGAGCGTCTGCTAAATGACTAAAATGTAATTAATATAGACATTGGTGATTTTACCACTGTAACCAGATGGACATTATTATGTTATGGTCATTGAATTGATTAGCCCACTAACCACGTGTTAAATGTGTAGTGTACCTACACTGTGTAGGACTATGAATTGGGCAGCTATAGGCTATTTGTTATTAGGCTAATTATGTTCTGGCCCGCAGACTAGCTACAAGCTCAGCAACACATTGACTGGAGGCCAAACCTAGTTGCCAACCCCCCTATATTGTAAATTCAATCTGGTTGGTATAAGATTGAAATGGGAAAATAATGTACCTGTGAACACCCTATGAAATAGCTCCCCAATACCGTCTGATGTATATATTTAATGTATTACATGAATGGTGACCACAGCCCTTCCGACAATACATTTAAAACGTGTTTTCCTGTGTTTTTTCCCACCCTGCTGAATGTATCCAATGTTCCATATCAAATGTGTGTCCTATTATGACACATATGGCAGTTTCTTCTCTCCATGTTTCTTGGCCCAGTATCATTTTTTACAAAAATCTGTGTTTTTTGTTCAGTACCATTGCAGGAAAATACCATGGTACTATTGCAGCTACCATGGTATTTCCCTGACATGGTATTACAATGAAAAAGATACCACGGTACTATCATGTTTATTGGGTCACTACAGTGGCAGGAAAATGCCATGGTATTTTCACCAGTGCCATAGTATTTTCCTGCCTTGGTAGTGACACAAAACACATCATAGTACAATGGAATGTTGTTGTTCATTATTCTACCATGGTGCATTTTTGTTAACAATTAACTTCAATAAAGTCATCCAAATAAATTCATAATCAATGACTAAAATAATGAATCTAGTTTTAAAAGACAATTTAATTAACACAAGTAGTCAATTCATAGCCTGTTTATCATTAAACAAAAGTTGTTTAGTAATATAAAATAATCCACCCAAACTAATGCTGAAAACTGATCATCACACCATCTTTATCTGATATACAGTGCATTCCTAAAGTATTCAAATCCCTTGACTTTTTCCACATTTTGTTACGTTACAGCCTTATTCTAAAATTGATTACATCGTTTTTTCCCTCATCAATCTACACACAATACCCCATAATGACAACGAAAAAACAGTATTTTTTGCAAATAGAAAAAAAAAACCTTTAAATATCACATTTACATAAGTATTCAGACCCTTTACTCAGTACTTTGTTGAAGCGCCTTTGGCAGCGATTACAGCCTTGAGTCTTCTTGGGTACGAAGCTACAAGCTTGACACACCTGTATTTGAGGAGTTTCTCCCATTCTTCTCTGCAGATCCTCTCAAGCTCTGTCAAGTTGGATGGGGAGCGTAGCTGCACAGCTATTTTCTGGTATCTCCAGAGATGTTCGATCGGGTTCAAGTCCGGGCTCTGCTGGACCACTCCTGTGTTGTCTTGGCTGTGTGCTTAGGGTCGTTGTCCTGTTGGAAGGTGAACCTTAGCCCCAGTCTGAGGTCCTGAGCACTCTGGAGCAGGTTTTCATCAGGGATCTCTATGAACTTTGCTCCGTTTATCTTTCCCTTGATCCTGACTTGTCTCCCAGTCACTGCCACTGAAAAACATCCCTACAGCATGATGCTGCCACCACCATGCTCTGACATGCACTGTCAACTGTGGGACCTTATATAGACAGGTGTGTGCCTTTCCAAATCATGTCCAATCAATTGAATTGAACACAAGTGGACTCCAATCAAGTTGTTGAAACATCACAAGGATGTTTCCTTAATGGAAACAGGATGCACCGGAGCTTAATTTCAAGTCTCATAGCAAAGGGTCTGAATACTTATGTAAATAAGGTATTTCAGGTTTTTATTTTGAATACATTTGCTAAAAATTCTAAAAAGGGCTGTTGTGTGTAGATTGATGAGGAAAATGTTTTAACCTAACAACCTAACAAAATGTGGAAGAAGTCGAGGAGACGGAATACTTTCCAAAGGCACTGAGTGTACAAAACATTAGGAACACCTTCCTAATATTGAGTTGCATCCCCCTTTGTCCTCAGAACAGCCTCAATTCGTCAGGGCATGGACTCTCCAAGGTTTGTAGAGCGTTCCACAGGGATGCTGGCCCATGTTGACTGCAATGCTTCCCACAGTTGTGTCAGGTTGGCTGGGAGTGGATCTCTACTCCGAATAGCTTGTTCCATCCGATGCACAATTGGATGGAGATCTGGTGCCTCGGAAGGCCACTGCAATAAGCTGAATTCACTGTCATGTTCGTGGAACCAATCCTGGACAAGCCTTGTGGCATGGGGCATAATCCTGCTGAAAAAAATCTATTTGCAGATGGATAACTATTGCCATGAAGGGATGCACCTGATTGGCAATTATGTTTAGATATCCTGTGGCATTCAAATGTTGCACCACATATATCAAGGGGCCCAATGTGTGCCATGAAAACACACCCCACACCACCACCACCAGCCTGCAATGCTGACACACGGCATGGATGCATGTACTCATGGTTTCCTCCATACCCTGGTACAGCAAAACTGACAAGGTGAACACTGATCAGTAAAGTAAATAGATGCCAACATTCTATAACACTCCCTTTCCTCTGCACAGTTCTCTCACAGTGAGAAACAATAGGATTACAATAGAGTGTTCTATGCTTTCTTCATTTGATCCAATCCACTACCACTTCTTATGTATACGTTGGTGTCTTTTTAAATTGCCCAATCTGTAGAATCTCGTCTCACAGTCAGTGCAGTAATACAGTGGGGAAAAAAGTATTTAGTCAGCCACCAATTGTGCAAGTTCTCCCACTTAAAAAGATGAGAGGCCTGTCATTTTCATCATAGGTACACGTCAACTATGACAGACAAAATGAGAAAATAAAATCCATAAAATCACATTGTAGGATATTTAATGAATTTATTTGCAAATTATGGTGGAAAATAAGTATTTGGTCAATAACAAAAGTTTCTCAATACTTTGTTATAATACTCTTTGTTGGCGATGACACAGGTCAAACGTTTTCTGTAAGTCTTCACAAGGTTTTCACACACTGTTGCTGGTATTTTGGCCCATTCCTCCATGCAGATCTCCTCTAGAGCAGTGATGTTTTGGGGCTGTCGCTGGGCAACACAGACTTTCAACTCCCTCCAAAGATTTTCTATGGGGTTGAGATCTGGAGACTGGCTAGGCCACTCCAGGACCTTGAAATGCTTCTTACGAAGCCACTCATTCGTTGCCGGGGCTGTGTGTTTGGGATCATTGTCATGCTGAAAGACCCAGCCACGTTTCATCTTCAATGCCCTTGCTGATGGAAGGAGGTTTTCACTCAAAATCTCATGATACATGGCCCCATTCATTCTTTCCTTTACACGGATCAGTCGTCCTGGTCCCTTTTCAGAAAAACAGCCCCAAAGCATGATGTTTCCACCCCCATGCTTCACAGTAGGTATGGTGTTCTTTGGATGCAACTCAGCATTCTTTGTACTCCAAACACGACGAGTTGAGTTTTTACCAAAAAGTTATATTTTGGTTTCATCTGACCATATGACATTCTCCCAATCCTCTTCTGGATCATCCAAATGCACTCTAGCAAACTTCAGACGGGCCTGGACATGTACTGGCTTAAGCAGGGGGACATGTCTGGCACTGCAGGATTTGAGTCCCTGGTGGCGTAGTGTGTTACTGATGGTAGGCTTTGTTACTTTGGTCCCAGCTCTCTGCAGGTCATTCACTAGGTTCCCCTGTGTGGTTCTGGGATTTTTGCTCACTGTTCTTGTGATCATTTTGACCCCACAGGGTGAGATCTTGCGTGGAGCCCCAGATCGAGGGAGATTGTCAGTGGTCTTGTATGTCTTCCATTTCCTAATAATTGCTCCCACAGTTGATTTCTTCAAACCAAGCTGCTTACCTATTGCAGATTCAGTCTTCCCAGCCTGGTGCAGGTCTACAATTTTGTTTCTGGTGTCCTTTGACAGCTCTTTGGTCTTGGCCATAGTGGAGTTTGGAGTGTGACTGTTTGAGGTTGTGGACAGGTGTCTTTTATACTGATAACAAGTTCAAACAGGTGCCATTAATACAGGTAACGAGTGGAGGACAGAGGAGCCTCTTAAAGAAGAAGTTACAGGTCTGTGAGAGCCAGAAATCTTGCTTGTTTGTAGGTGACCAAATACTTATTTTCCACTATAATTTGCAAATAAATTCATAAAAAATCCTACAATGTGATTTTCTGGAAAAAAAATGCTCATTTTGTCTGTCATAGTTGACGTGTACCTATGATGAAAATTACAGGCCTCTCTCATCTTTTTAAGTGGGAGAACTTGCACAATTGGTTGTTGACTAAATACTTTTTTCCCCCACTGTAAATACAAGTTTCACCCATACACAGCACCAGAAGTATTTGGAAAGTTCTAACCGTATGCACAAAGTAGTAATAAGACTTTAAATAACCTAATATGCAAAAATATGATGGTAATTGTATTCTATTGAGTGGCTTTGAAAGGTTTGTAAAGTTATAATACTTCATACAATTCAATTGTTTACCCTAAAACTAATTGTTTACCCTAAAACTACAACCAGACACTTACTGTCGCTTTGGCTTGAGGTGGCACATGGCCTCAAGTCCTCTGCATCTGCAACTTCAGAGAATATCACAGATGTCAAACCGTTACCACATTTATAGTACACACTTAACAGATTTTTCTGTTCATCCCATACAGTTGGTAGGAACAGAACTTTGAGAAAGTAGGCTTGTTTATCAGACTTGAAACATTATGTACCTTGTTGTAGGGTCATTTTCAAAGACACTGGCTCTTGAAGTTACTAAAAATAAAAAAAATTAAGAACTGTTACACTTTTGGTCACTAAATAATCAAGTATGTCAAGATCAGATGGGTGTGGTAATGTCTTGTCATATCAACTGTCATTAGGTCATGATTTCATTCCGTCTCAATTTAAGACTAGTACTTGCATTAACTGTAAGCTTTTCTTCACCCACATACTTGAATGTGTGTAAAACTTACCATCAACTTGCTGATTATACATTCAATGACCTAGTAGCCTAATGCAGGATCCTACCACTAGGGGCTGGTGGAAGCTGTGGCACTGTACGCTGGGCTTGTCTGGGTTCATTTGTCTTTTTCTGGAGTGCTTCACTTCCATCATCATCTTATGAAGGACAATACAAAAAAAGACTCATTTATTTCATCTACTTCCTGATGCATGTAATACACACAATGGAATAAGAGCAGTTAAGAAATCCTCACCAGGTGGCTCTACACGGAATCTGATTGGTTTAGTCACCGCCCTCTTCGCTGGTTCCTCGTCAGATTCAACATTGGAGGTGTCAACCCCCCATTTGGCTCGTTGCTCTGCCACAGAGTAATTGTCTGTACGTGCAATAAACATTGTCATAAATAGTTTCCTATTAACACTGGCAAACCGGCTATTGAGTATTTGAAATTCACATAGTAATACTTTCAGCCAATACATATAGTACTTAAGAGGGGGAAGTTCCTGACTCTACTGACCAGGAGTGGGTTGCACCAGTTAGACGATAAGGTGTAAGAGATAAGTTGGACCTACCTACGCCCGACGTAATGATTTAGAAAATTGAACAAGATGCGACATGACTAGTCATGAAACACTTACCTTGGAAACTAGTTATAGATCTATACTATACGTCTACCCCACATTACACTTAGTTTTTACACCCTGGCGTAGCAAAAGCTATTACTTACAACCAGTTGGTGACACAGGTTTACGCCTGGCTTAGAACATATTCTACGTTGTAACTAGCCTTACGTGTAGGAGTATGTTCAACTGATGCAACCTGCTCCAGAGCCACACAGCCAAGCATACATGGCAATAGAAACGGGAGTGGATGGACAGTCAAATATTATTTTACCAGTTGATGAAAAGATGGAAATTCTGTACTACTCCCATAATATTTTGTCAGGCCGGTCTCCTCTCTTAATGGCATTTCTTGGCCAGTGGCAACACAGGACCTGCAAGATATGAGACACTGTTTAAAGTGAACTATTTATCCATCTCTTTGCCTAAAAAGGGTAAACCATTTAACTGATCAACTCACCCCATCTCTCTTCTCCACCCACTGCTCTGGTACAACTTCAACATTGTTCTCTTTGACAAAATGTACAACATAATAATGCTGTATGCCCTGTGCAGAAAAACAAAACACAAATTCCACAGTGTTCAGTCTCTTGATTTACCAGCCAAGATAGTTTGCATAACTAATACAGCTTGTGAACTTGGCTGTAGCTAAATGGGGCTTGCTACAGGCTGTGCAAGATGGTAAACACAACATGAGTGCCATGGTCCTCCTCAAGTATAATAGCTTGCTTAACAAGACTGCTCTTTGCAATGAGATGCATTTGTGTGCTCCTCGTAGTGGTGTGGAAAGTCCAATACAGTCTTGAGTCACAAGGACTCAGCGTGTAAGATTCCAGATGCTGAAACACCCTGCAGAGGTAAGTATCAGAGGCATCTTCTTGACCTATCATTAAGTATGTAGGCATTGTTTGGCCGTCTCATGTTGATGACCTGTTGGCGGGGAGAAGCTCTAACTGTGCGTTCTTGCACAAGTGGCCGCCTCCCTGAACGGACCATCTTCTTTAGTTGTTGCAAGTAGTTCTCAGACTTGAAAGCACTACAGTTGTCAAGGCAGCCAAGTTCTTCAGCATCAGCAGTGAGGTGTAGGAGGGAGGGAACATTATACACGAGAAATGTGTCTCCATACAAAACCCTTCCCTGCTCCACAAAGAAGTTCAGTAAAGCATGAGCATAGGCACTGTGGATTGAAGAAAGTTGAGGAGAAACCAAAATGCACATGGCCACACTGAAGGCCATGAAGTGTGTGTACTGTTCTTTAGACCAGATTCTTCTCAGCACTACTTTCCCAGTATAGAGTAGAAACTGTCTCAATTCTGTGGCCTTCCAACGGTCAAGGTCATCCAATCGCCGTTGTTTGCGAGCAAAGCAGTCTGGAATTGAATCCTTTAGTCGGTTTAGCTGTTGACTGACCTCCTTGACTTGCACCAACGCCAACCTGGCCCCAGTCTTTCCCCTAGTCCACATCATCAAGAGCTTCCGGGTTACTCCGAGGCAACAAAGGTGCATATAGTCAATTGGGAATGAATTCACCATATCAATGGGGAGGATGCAAAAAGGAGAGGTTTTCCCTTCATGGTGATGTTCTGGCTGTACCAATTCCCTAAAGGATTTGTCAGTTCTGAGACACAGGTTTTTTACCTGCGGGTACGTCATCCTCCCATCACACCTGCCTTTTTGTGTGCACCTGTCACAGCCATAGTAGCCAGAATACATCTTTATGCATTTTACCACGGCTTTTGCAGGTGCATCACATGTTACAGAACAAACTTTCACTTGCAGTGTTGTGTCTCCCCACTTCAAGCCGGTCTGCATCAACTCTTTAAGCTCCAGCAAAGTGTCATTGAGGAATTCCAGGGAGCTTGGTTTCCATGATGCCATTGCAAGTGACAGAGGAAACACTGTGGGTGGTGATAGATTGATAGAGCACAAAAGTGGCCATAACGACATATTGGTACTTTTGAACAAAGGGAGACCATCCAGATTAAGGGATATTTCTAAAAGATTCAAATCTCCAACCACTGATTTAGGATAGATGCTTAGATGTTTCACTAACTCCACCTTCACTTTAAATCTGACAAACTCCACATTAGACTTGGCTTCAACAAAAACATTGGTGGTTTCTAGGAGAGTTCTAGCAGTGGAAGGCAAATCTGGGTGACCATTAGACTGCAGCATCTTCAGAAGTGCATCAACAGCATTGTGTTTCACTTGGGAATCACTTATCCAGGTTGCCAGGTCCTCTCTGAAGGTAGAATATTTTTCAACATCATCATTGTCAGAGTCAGTTGTCTCCTGAATTGCACAACCAGCATTGGCTTCAGTCTCTGAATCTATGTCACTGTGTGATGGCAGTCTTGGCTTAGTACCACCTACTGTCTGCAGTTCACCATCTGACTCTTCCTCAGCGTGTGTTGGCAGTCTTGGAGGAGTACCACCTACTGCCTGGAGTTCACCATCTGACTCTTCCTCAGCGTGTGTTGGCAGTCTTGGAGGAGTACCTTCCACTGCCTCAACTTCACTGTCTGACTCAATTTTGCTGTCAGATTCAGTAGAACTGGTATCTTCACTCTTGGTGTCAGACTGGCTGATGAGACTAGATCCACTTTCATTGTCATTGACTTCCTTCTCTACCCTTTTTGTCTTAAGGTTGGTTTTCTCCAGTGATAAAGCTGCGTATATTGAAAAAGCTTGTTAGTGCATAGGTCAAATGTATCTTTGTGATGCTCATTTCAAGTATTTTTTCCAGCTTCAGACAAACACTAAATATTTCACTTAAAACATAGTTTTGTTGTATTTAATGATAGAGAAGAGAAGAGTTTGACCAACACAGATTCATGTCCAATCTTTGAGGACGTGTCTACATTGTTAGAGTGGTCACATGCCAATCTGTTCCATATAATAGACAGTCTTTGGAACAGTGGAAAGCTGCATGGCCCCTTGGTTGTTGCTAAGCAGGCATTCTTCTTCTATGGTGTTTATTGGTGGTGTTCAGACCAACGTTAAAGGTGCATCACTGCCACCTTCTGGGCTGGAGTGTGATAGAGACATGTGGTTCTGTCCTGGTGAGATCACAGGGTCAAAGAAAACTTGGTATGACTGTAGTCACTCCAGGCAATCAGCCCATAATAACCATTCACACTGTCAGATCTAATATGGAAGAACTGAATACAACCATAAGAACCATTCATACTGTCAGATTTAATATGGAATAACTGAATACAACCATAAGAACCATTCATACTGTCAGATTTAATATGGAAGAACTGAATACAACCATAAGAACCATTCATACTGTCAGATCTAATATGGAAGAACTGAATACAACCATAAGAACCATTCATACTGTCAGATCTAATATGGAAGAACTGAATACAACCATAAGAACCATTCTTACTGTCAGATCTAATATGGAAGAACTGAATACAACCATAAGAACCATTCATACTGTCAGCTCTAATATGGAAGAACTGAATACAACCATACGAACCATTCATATTGTCAGATCTAACATGGAAGAACTGAATACAAAAGAGAAGGAGAGGTTGACCAGTACATATTCATGTACAAACGTTATTTTTCATTGGCAGATCAATGCAGTTTTCCAAACATATTCATCATCAGTTTTTTTGTAAGATTTTAACTAACTGAACAAAAATATAAACACAACATTCAACAATTTTACTAGGGTACAGTTCATATAAGGAAATCAGTCAACTGAAATACATTCATTAGGCCCTAATCTATGGATTTCACATGAATGGGCAGGGGAGCAGCCATGGGTGGGCCTGGGAAGGCATAGGCCCAACCATTTGGGAGCCAGGCCCACCCATCAGCCAATAAGAATGATTTCCCCCACTAAAGGGCTTTATTACAGATAGAAATACTCATCAGTTTCATCAGCTGTCCGGGTGGCTGATCTCAGATGATCCTGCAGGTGAAGAAGCCAGATGTGGAGGTCCTGGGCTTGCACGGTTACACGTGGTCTGTGGCTGTGAAGCCAGTTGGACGTTCTGCCAAATTCTCAGTAGAGAAATTTACATTACATTCTCTGGCAACAGCTCTGGTGAACATTCCTGCAGTCAGCATGCCAATTACGCACTCCCTCAAAATGTAGACATCTGTGGCATTGTGTTGTGTGACAAAACTTCTCATTTCAGAGTGGCCTTTTATTGTACAAGGTGCACCTGTGTAATGATCATGCTGTTTAATCAGCTTCTTGATATGCCACACCTGTCAGGTGGATGGATTATCTTGGCAAAGGGGAAATCCTCACTAACAGAGATGGAAAAAAATGTGTGCACAACATTTGAGATTATTAAGCTTTTTATGCATTTGGAAATTTTCTGGGATCTTTTATTTCAGCTCATGAAACATGGGACCAACACTTCACATGTCAAGGTTATATTTTTGTTTAGAAGACAATTTACTAAACACGTAGTCATTTCATTTTAATTGTCACATGCTTGGTAAACAACAGGTGTAGACTAACAGTGAAATGTTGACCAACAATGGAGAACACAATACAACAATTATAATAATAGGAAAAAGATTGTAGCACGAGGAATTAATACACGATGATCAATGGTAGCTTGGCTATATACATGGGGTGCCAATACCTAGTCAATGGTAGCTTGGCTATATACATGGGGTGCCAATACCTAGTCAATGATAGCTTGGCTATATATACATGGGGTGCCAATACCTAGTCAATGATAGCTTGGCTATATACAGTGCAATCTGAAAGTATTCAGACCCCTTGACTTTTTCCACATTTTATTACGTTACAGCCATATTCTAAAATTGATTTAACAGTTTTTTCCCCTCATCAACCTACATACAGTACCCCATAATGTCAAAGCAAAAGACAGGTTTTTAGTTGTTTTTCCTAATTTATTAATAAAAAACGGAAATATCAAATTTACATAAGTATTCAGACCCTTTATTCAGTACTTTCTTGAAGCACCTTTGGCAGTGATTATAGCATTGAGTCGTCTTGGGTATGACGCTACAAGCTTGGCACACCTGTATTTGGGGAGGTTCTTCAATTCTTCTCTGCAGATCCTCTCAAGCTCTGTCAGGTTGGATGGGGAGCGTTGCTGCACAGCTCTTTTCTGGTCTCTCCAGAGATATTAAATTGTGTTCAAGTCTGGGCTCTGGCTGGGCCAAGTGAACCTTCGTCCCAGTCTGAAGTCCTGAGCGCTCTCGAGTAGGTTTTCATCAAGGATCTCTCTGTACTTTGCTCCGTTCATTATTCCCTCGATCCTGACTAGTCTCCCTGCCTCTGAAAAACATCTGCACAGCATGATACTGCCACAATCATGCTTCACCGTAGGCATGGTGCCTGGTTTCCTCCAGACGTGACGCTTGACATTCAGGCCAAAGAGTTCAATCTTGGTAACATCAGACCAGAGAATCTTGTTTGTCATGGTCAGAGTCCTTTAGGTGCCTCTTGGCAAACTCCAAGCGGGCTGAACTCTGGAGCTCTGTCAAAGTGATCATCGGGTTCTTGGTCACCTTCCGGACCAAGGCCCTTCTCCCCCGATTGCTCAGGTTGGCCGGGCGGACAGCTCTAGGAAGAGTCTTGGTGGTTCCAAACTTCTTCCATTTAAGAATGATGGAGGCCACGGTGCTCTTGGGGACCTTCAATGCTGCAGAAATGTTTTGGTACCCTTCCCCAGATCTGTGCCTCGATACAATCCTGTCTCGGAGATTTACGGTCAATTCCTTCGACCTCATGGCTTGGTTTTTGCTCTGACATGCACTGTCAACTGTGGGATGTTATATAGACAGGTGTGTGCCTTTTCAAACCATGTCCAATCAATTGAATTTATCTCAGGTGGACTCCAATCAAGTTGTAGAAACATCTAAAGGAAGATGAATGGAAACAGGGTGCACCTGAGCTAAATTTTGAGATTCAAATTATTTCTAATAAATTTGCAAAAATGTCTAAACCTGTTTTTGCTTTGTCATTATGGGGTATTGTGTGTAGATTAATGAGGGAATTTTTATTTTTTAAATCAATTTTACAATAAGGCTGTAACGTATTTTCTTGTTGAAAAAGTCAAGGGGTCTGAATACTTTCAGAATGCACTGTATAGACACTAACTATTTCACTTTAAACCGTTTGTTATATTTATACACAAGAGAAGAAGAGGTTGCCCAGCACAAACTCATGTACAAACATGAATTTTCATTACATATTTGTAATTTAGCAGATGCTCTTATCCAGAGCGACTTATAGGACCAATTGGGGTTAATTGCCTTGCTCAAGGCCACAATGACAGATTTTTCACCTAGTTGGCTCGGGATTCAAACCAGCGACCTTTCAGTTACTGGCCCAACACTCTTAACCGCTAGGCTACCTGCCGCCAGATCAATTAACTTCAATACAGTTATTCATATACTACTATATTACTAAAATATAATTAATCTGGTATTAAAAGAAAATTTAATAAACACAAGTAGTCAATTCATAGCCTGTTTATCATTAAACAAAAGATGTTTAGTAATATAAAATAGTTAGACAGGACATTTTGTGGCTATTTCTCAGGAGCCTGGTGGTGCAGTTACCTCTTCTTGGAGGGAGCAGGTCATTCAGTGGATGGTCAAGAGTGTGCATGTCCTTCAAGCAGGTGAACTGCAGCCTGTTCTCGCCTGCTCTGCAGTGACGGGTGCTGTGGTTGGACTGCTCCATCTCTAGAGATGATCCTCAAGGCCCTCCTCTGCACCCTGTCTAGTTGGGCCTGCTGCTTTTTACTGCATCCAACTAACAGCACTCCACCGTATTCCAGACAAGGCCTGGCCAGTATAGTATAGACTGTGACCAGATCTTCAGTAGGACATTTCTGGCACGAACAGTCAAAAAGGCGTTTTGAGGCCTTTCTCACTGGCTGCTCCACGTGTCACCACTGAGGTTAGAGTCTAGATGACTGCTCCAGGTGTCACCACTGAGGTTAGAGTCTAGATGAAAACCAAGACACTTGGTTGTTGTTACCACTGGTACTTCCTGTCCTCCTAGGATTAGTGGTGCAGGTTGTGGATGGTCCTCTGACCAAGGGCTAAATGTACCAGTTGCCATCACCCTCTGCCCTCTTTCGGTGGTGTAGCTGTGGAGCCAGGCTAGTAACCTTGGACACAGTTCAATGTCAGACAGATGTTGCAGGAACTATGGGTGATCTACTCGATCAAAGGCTTTGGACACATTAGCAAGTAACAGACTCACCATTGCTGGTTTTATGGAGTCTGTAGCTGTCAGCCAGGAGTGTGTGGTTTTCACAATGGCGGTAGTATTGCTGGACTTTGGGAGGTGGTCATACTGAATCGTGCACTCAGATAACACCTCCTACTGGCAGGGGACAGTTTTAACAATGTGTTTGATGACAGGGGCTAGATCTTCTGCCTGCTCTTTAGTAGCCAGGCTGGAATGCCATCAGGCCCACATGCTTTACGTGCTCTGAGTCTGTTCAGAGCTTGCTTTAACTGGCCAATGCTGCACAGCTCAACCTGCCTTGTAGGCATGGGCAGGGGGAAGATGGCAAGAGGTGTGGTGCTTTTCCATGCCTCAGCAAAGAAACCATTCAAAACATCAGCCAGGTCGTCGTCTTCAATTCCCTCGACCTGTATTCTCCCTCCTGATGTTTTCTTTGGTCCCAGTCCATTGTTAGTGAAGTCCCACCATTCCTTAGGGTTTTTCTTCTTTAGGTCCTGGATTTCAGTTTTGTAGAAGATTGTCTTTGTCTATACATCAAGTGCAGTTTGAATGCAGGAGTTGAACGTCTCCACCTTTGCATCGATGCTCTCCACCTCATATATGGCAGACCAGTCAGTACTGGCCATACATCGTGCAAAGGTCTCCTTTCTGTTCTGAGTTACCAGATGTCCTTTTTTCCGCTGCACCTCGCTTCTCCCTCCTGATGATGTGTTTGGAGAGAACAGCAGACATTTGTGATCACTGGATCTGAGAGGAGCAAGTACAGTGGGTTGTGTTGATCAGATCTAGGATGGAGTCCTCTCTGTGGTCTTGTCTTTGACCACTTGTTTCATGTCTGGATGGGAGTTTGTCAGCATCTTGATGGGCAGGTGATTAAAGTCTCCACACAGGATGAGACCCATTTGGGGAGAGGACATCCTGATCACATGGACAGTGATTATGAGATAATACACAGTGTTCTGCTGCAGTGTTTTGTCATGTGCCCATGGTGGATGTTAGAGCACTCCACTACCAGAGATGAAACTGAGCTGGGGTGTTGTTTAGGACGGAGCTGAAGACACTCAAACTCTTCTTTCTCTAGGTCAGTTATTCTTCTCTTTGCCTGCATACTGTGATTCACATACATAGCCACGACCCCTCCTCGCATCCCCTCTCTGGACCTGTCATTTCTGAACAGCTGATAGTCTTTGTCATCCGAACACCCTTAATTCGTCGGGGCATGGACTCTACAAGGTGTCGAAAGCGTTCCACTGGGATGCTGGCCCATGTTGACTGCAACGCTTCCCACAGTTGTGTCAAGTTGACTGGCAGTGGATTTCTACTCCGAATAGATCGTTCTATCTCCTACAACAGATGCACAATTGGATTGAGATCTGGTGCCTCGGAAGACCACTGCAGTAACCTGAATTCACTGTCATGTTCGTGGAACCTTTTCTGGACAAGCCTTGTGGCATGGGGCATAATCCTGCTGAAAGAATCTATTTGCAGATGGATAACTGCTGCCATGAAGGGATGCACCTGATTGGCAATGATTTTTAGATATCCTGTGGCATTCAAACTTTGCTCCACTTTTATCAAAGGGCCCAATGTGTGCCATGAAATCACACCCCACACCACCACCACCAGCCTACAATGCTGACACACGGCATGGATGCATGTACTCGTGGTTTCCTCAATATCCTAGTCCTCTCAATATCTTTACAGTAGGAGGTATCTAAGGACTGCAAAACTGACAAGGTGCACACTGATCATTAAAGAGATGCTACCATTCCACAATGTTCCCGTTCCTCTGCACAGTTCTCTCACAGTGAGAAACAATAGGATTACAATAGAGTGTTCTATGCTTTCTTAATTTGATCCAATCCACTACTACTTCTTATGTATACGTTGGTGTCTTTTTAAATTGCCCAACATGTAGAATCTCATGTCACAGTCAGAGCAGGAGTATGGCTTCTCTCCTGTATGTGTTCTCCGATGAAGTTTTAGCTCATTTGATGTTGAGAAGCATTTTACACAGTCAGAGCAGGAATAAGGCTTTTCTCCTGTATGTATACGTTCATGTACTTTTAAGGGGTCCAGTCGAGAGAAACTCTTCCCACAGTCAGAACAGGAGTAAGGCTTCACTCCTGTGTGTATCCGTTGGTGTGACTTTAAGTGGCCCAGTCGAGAGAAACTCTTCCCACAGTCAGAGCAGGAGTAAGGCTTCTCTCCTGTGTGTGTTCTCTGATGAACTTTTAGCTGAGTTGATGTTGTGAAGCATTTTACACAGTCAGAGCAGAAGTAAGGCTTTTGTCCTGTATGTTTAGGTTCATGTTGTTTTAAGTGGCCCTGTTGAGAGAAACTTGCCCCACAATCAGAGCAGGAGTAAGGCTTCTCTCCTGTATGTGTTCTCCGATGAAGTTTTAGCTCATTTGATGTTGAGAAGCATTTTTCACAGTCAGAGCAGGAGTAAGGCTTTTCTCCTGTATGTATACGTCCATGTTGTTTTAAGGTGCCCAGATGAGAGAAACTTGCCCCACAGTCAGAGCAGGAGTAAGGCTTCTCTCCTGTGTGTATCCGTTGGTGTGATTTTAATCTTTCCTGATGAAAGAAATTCTTACCACAGTCAGAGCAGGAGTAACACTTCTCTCCTGTGTGTATACGTTCATGTACTTTTAAGGGGCCCAGTCGAGAGAAACTCTTCCCACAGTCAGAGCAGGAGTAAGGCTTCTCTCCTGTGTGTATTTTTAGGTGTATTTTTAGCTTTGATAGAATTGAGAAACTCTCCTCACAATGTGGGCAGTGGTGAGACCTCTTAGCTCTGTGATCTTCCTGCTGTTGCTCTCTGGATGTATTGAATGTCTCAACATGGTCTCCTGTGTGAACAACATCAGAAGAACCAGTCAGTTGGTGTGATGTACATGTTAATCAAATGTATTTTATGAAGCCCTTTTTACATCAGAAGTTGTCACAAAGTGTTTTATAGAAACCCACCCTAAAACCCCAAAGAGCAAGCAATGCAGATGTAGAAGCCATATCATCCTCCACTCACTATCACAAGGGTTAGTGTCATCCTCCACTCACTATCACAAGAGTTAGTAACTACACAGACTCATTTCATAGAACTTTAAAACACTGGCAGTTTGTCTACTTGACTTCTTTAGTCTACTCTCTGATCACTCCAGATAGCCCAGTGAATAAAACAAATGCTGGCAATACTGGTGTCAAACAATGTACAGAGGAGAGAACAAGTATTTGATACACTGCCGATTTTGCAGGTTTTCCTACTTACAAAGCATGTAGAGGTCTGTAATTTTTATCATAGGTACACTTCAACTGTGAGAGATGGAATCTAAAACAAAAATCCAGAAAATCACATTGTATGATTTTTAAGTAATTCATTTGCATTTTATTGCATGACATAAGTATTTGATACATCAGAAAACCAGAACTTAATATTCGGTACAGAAACCTTTGTTTGCAATTACAGAGAATATATGTTTCCTGTAGGTCTTGACCAGGTTTGCAAACACTGCAGCAGGGATTTTGGCCCACTCCTCCATACAGACCTTCTCCAGATCCTTCAAGTTTCGGGGCTGTCGCTGGGCAATACAGACTTTCAGCTCCCTCCAAAGATTTTCTATTGGGTTCAGGTCTGGAGACTGGCTAGGCCACTCCAGGACCTTGAGATGCTTCTTACGGAGCCACTCCTTAGTTGCCCTGGCTGTGTGTTTCGGGTCGTTGCCATGCTGGAAGACCCAGCCACGACCCATCTTCAATGTTCTTACTGAGGGAAGGAGGTTGTTGGCCAAGATCTCGCGATACATGACCCCATCTATCCTCCCCTTAATACGGTGCAGTCGTCCTGTCCCCTTTGCAGAAAAGCATCCCCAAAGAATGATGTTTCCACCTCCATGCTTCACGGTTGGGATGGTGTTCTTGGGGTTGTACTCATCCTTCTTCTTCCTCCAAACACGGTGAGAGGAGTTTAGAACAAAAAGCTCAATTTTTGTCTCATCAGACCACATTACCTTCTCCCATTCCTCCTCTGGATCATCCAGATGGTCATTGTCAAACTTCAGACGGGCCTGGACATGCGCTGGCTTGAGCAGGGGGACCTTGCATAAACTGCAGGATTTTAATCCATGACGGCGTAGTGTGTTACTAATGGTTTTCTTTGAGACTGTGGTCCCAGCTCTCTTCAGGTCATTGACCAGGTCCTGCCGTGTAGTTCTGGGCTGATCCCTCACCTTCCTCATGATCATTGGTGCCCCACGAGGTGAGATCTTGCATGGAGCCCCAGACCGAGGGTGATTGACCGTCATCTTGAACTTCTTCCATTTTCTAATAATTGCGCCAACAGTTGTTGCCTTCTCACCAAGCTGCTTGTCTATTGTCCTGTAGCCCATCCCAGCCTTGTGCAGGTCTACAATTTTATCCCTGATGTCCTTACACAGCTCTCTGGTCTTGGCAATTGTGGAGAGGTTGGAGTCTGTTTGAGTGTGTGGACAGGTGTCTTTTATACAGGTAACGAGTTCAAACAGGTGCAGTTAATACAGGTAATGAGTGGAGAACAGGAGGGCTTCTTAAAGAAAAACTAACAGGTCTGTGAGAGCCGGAATTCTTACTGGTTGGTAGGTGATCAAATACATACAGTGGGGAAAAAAAGTATTTAGTCAGCCACCAATTGTGCAAGTTCTCCCACTTAAAAAGATGAGAGAGGCCTGTAATTTTCATCATAGGTACACGTCAACTATGACAGACAAATTGAGGAAAAAAATTCCAGAAAATCACATTGTAGGGTTTTTAATGAATTTATTTGCAAATTATGGTGGAAAATAAGTATTTGGTCACCTACAAACAAGCAAGATTTCTGGCTCAAACAGACCTGTAACTTATTCTTTAAGAGGCTCCTCTGTCCTCCACTCGTTACCTGTATTAATGGCACCTGTTTGAACTTGTTATCAGTATAAAAGACACCTGTCCACAACCTCAAACAGTCACACTCCAAACTCCACTATGGCCAAGACCAAAGAGCTGTCAAAGGACACCAGAAACAAAATTGTAGACCTGCACCAGGCTGGGAAGACTGAATCTGCAATAGGTAAGCAGCTTGGTTTCAAGAAATCAACTGTGGGAGCAATTATTAGGAAATGGAAGACATACAAGACCACTGATAATCTCCCTCGATCTGGGGCTCCACGCAAGATCTCACCCCGTGGGGTCAAAATGATCCCAAGAACGGTGAGCAAAAATCCCAGAACCACACGGGGGGACCTAGTGAATGACCTGCAGAGAGCTGGGACCAAAGTAACAAAGCCTACCATCAGTAACACACTACGCCGCCAGGGACTCAAATCCTGCAGTGCAAGACGTGTCCCCCTGCTTAAGCCAGTACATGTCCAGGCCCGTCTGAAGTTTGCTAGAGTGCATTTGGATGATCCAGAAGAGGATTGGGAGAATGTCATATGGTCAGAAGAAACCAAAATATAACTTTTTGGTAAAAACTCAACTCGTCGTGTTTGGAGGACAAAGAATGCTGAGTTGCATCCAAAGAACACCATACCTACTGTGAAGCATGGGGGTGGAAACATCATGCTTTGGGGCTGTTTTTCTGAAAAGGGACCAGGACGACTGATCCGTGTAAAGGAAAGAATGAATGGGGCCATGTATCGTGAGATTTTGAGTGAAAACCTCCTTCCATCAGCACGGGCATTGAAGATGAAACGTGGCTGGGTCTTTCAGCATGACAATGATCCCAAACACACCGCCCGGGCAACGAAGGAGTGGCTTCGTAAGAAGCATTTCAAGGTCCTGGAGTGGCCTAGCCAGTCTCCAAGTCTCCAGATCTCAACCCCATAGAACATCTTTGGAGGGAGTTGAAAGTCCGTGTTGCCCAGCGACAGCCCCAAAACATCACTGCTCTAGAGGAGATCTGCATGGAGGAATGGGCCAAAATACCAGCAACAGTGTGTGAAAACCTTGTGAAGACTTACAGAAAATGTTTGACCTGTGTCATTGCCAACAAAGGGTATATAACAAAGTATTGAGAAACTTTTGTTATTGACCAAATACTTTTTTTCCACCATAATTTGCAAATAAATTCATTAAAAGTCCTACAATGTGATTTTCTGGATATTTTTTTCTCATTTTGTCTGTCATAGTTGACGTGTACCTATGATGAAAATTACAGGCCTCTCTCATCTTTTTAAGTGGGAGAACTTGCACAATTGGTGGCTGACTAAATACTTTTTTCCCCCACTGTATGTCATGCAATAAAATGCAAATTAATTACTTAAACATCATACAATGTGATTTTCTGGATTTTTGTTTTAGATTCCATCTCTCACAGTTGAAGTGTACCTATGATAAAAAATTACAGACCTCTACATGCTTTGTAAGTAGGAAAACCTGCAAAATCGGGATTGTATCAAATACTTGTTCTCCCCACTGTAAGTGTCAATAGCATGAAATAATATCTACCTTCTCATTGAAACAGTTATACTGCAACTGTTCATGCACAGTGGGAAGTTGGAATGAATAACATAAACTTAGTTAGATAGAACCTTCTCTTACCATGAGAAACAGATTTCCCAATCTTCTCCTCATCTTTAATGTTGACATTCAGCTCCAGTGTTTGACTGCAGTCTTCCAGCTTCACTGATGCCATCTCTGGATCCTGCAGTGCAAACTGGGCACCACTGTCACAATCAGGACCCAATGACTGTAGGTTTGGACTCAGTGTGGAAGGAGAGAGGCAGGCTGGGTTTGTCCTCACTATTGATGTTACCGGACTCGAATTTAATTCTAGTCGTCCTGTAGTAACAATGAGAAACAGACACAAAAAGTTATTGTCTTGACAGTTCTGGCACTTTCTTTATACCCTAAAAATATACTCTTCTTGTTAAATTATCTAATTCCGTGCTTGACTTGGACTGAAATAGGTGCCAGTACTCATTTTGGGTGCCGGTACTGTTTTTCAAAGATTCTACAAAGCTGTCATCAAGGCAAAGGGTGGCTACTTTGAAGAATCTAAAATGTATTTGATTTGTTTAACACTTTTTTGGTTACTACATGATTCCATGTGTGTTATTTCATAGTTTAAATGTCTTCACTCTTATTCTACAATGTAGAAAATAGTAAAAATTAAGAAAAACCCTTGAATGAGTAGGTGTGTCCAAACTTTTGACTGGTACTGTAAATGCATAAATGACAAAAGCCATTTAGTACAAGGTCACTGTTTGTTTTAGGCAGCACTATGTACTATGTTCCTGAATAACCTGGTCTTCACTGTATTATTTCAATCAAAAACCAATTGTATTTCATGTTCACACAATAGCAATATTTATCGATAAATACAGAAACAACTGAATGTGTCTGAACATTAGTATGCATAGAAAACTGATAATCATTACATTCAGCTTCAAAACAGTAGTGCGACCGTGAAATAGTCTCTCTGCTGCACTGAAATCCGTTGTGGACTTACCTGATGCAAAAAATTTTTTTATTCCCGTTATTTAGAAGGAACGCAAAGGCGAATTGAGTTATTGCACACAAGCGCTTCACAGAGGAGGCGTTCCCTAACAGAAATATGCAGATGTATGCTAGAACACACCAATAGGATCTCGCTAGCTCGTGCTTGGCTCTGCCTACTATGACTCATCTGTTCCCATTGGAAACGACCAGCTGTGGTCTATCTTGGTTTAGTTATCAGAAATCATTGGTGCAACCGTCCGTGCGTTCAGGGATCCTTGGGATGGCCCTACCCCATGATATGAGAAGGGTGGTGCTTAATTTGAGCTGGATCCTCCGGTACCTCTCAGTTTTGTAGTCGTTCGTTCCGGAACCCATTTGCCAGGATCAGGTAGCCTACCTCTTGTGGCATGAAAAATATTTTCCACTGTTTGCAATGTAAAAAATCCTAATTAAAGCAATCAGAGAAATTACATTTCGATTCCTCTGTAATTGTCATGCCCCCTAAAAAAACAACGCATGCCTAACGTGTGGCAAATCTGTCAGTTAACAGCATGCAGCCAAAACAGGCCTTTCGCAAATATTTCTAATACAATCGCTGGAAAACACAGCTGGTAAAGCAAATGGATCCTGTTGAAAATAAAATACTAATGTCTGCATGTTACCAAGTTAACAACTTCCAAATAGGCCTATTGAGCGAACAGCATTGTTTAAAAAAGTAAAGCAAGAGAGCGATAAGCTTTTGGCCGGTGAGTGAGCTGCACATCATTGGGTGATGTAGCAGTCGGGAGAGGTTGTGTTTTTCTCTAGCTCTCTAGCTGGAGGTAAGCAGGAGGTAAGCTTCTCATTTGGTGTTGAGTAAAGCTTAACCATGTATTAGATCGTAGGTTGGTAGTTAGTTGTAGTTAGGTATTGTATTTATTATAGGTTAGTATTGTTGTTATTGTAGGTTTCCGTAGGTAATTGTAGGTTAGTATCGAAGCACGAGGCTAGCTAGCTAGCGGGTAGCTACTGGTAACGATTAGCAACGATTAGCAACGGTGGAGAGCTTCTCATATGGTGTTGAGTAAAGCTTAACCATGTATTAGATCGTAGGTTGGTAGTTAGTTGTAGTTAGGTATTGTATTTATTATAGGTTAGTATTGTTGTTATTGTAGGTTTCCGTAGGTAATTGTAGGTTAGTATCGAAGCACGAGGCTAGCTAGCTAGCTAGCGGGTAGCTACTGGTAACGATTAGCAACGATGGAGAGCTTCTCATATGGTGTTGAGTAAAGCTTAACCATGTATTAGATCGTAGGTTGGTAGTTAGTTGTAGTTAGGTATTGTATTTATCATAGGTTAGTATTGTTGTTATTGTAGGTTTCCGTAGGTAATTGTAGGTTAGTATCGAAGCACGAGGCTAGCTAGCTAGCGGGTAGCTACTGGTAACGATTAGCAACGATTAGCAACGGTGGAGAGCTTCTCATATGGTGTTGAGTAAAGCTTAACCATATATTAGATCGTAGGTTGGTAGTTAGTTGTAGTTAGGTATTGTATTTATTATAGGTTAGTATTGTTGTTATTGTAGGTTTCCGTAGGTAATTGTAGGTTAGTATCGAAGCACGAGGCTAGCTAGCTAGCGGGTAGCTACTGGTAACGATTAGCTGTTTCCAATGTTAATGTGCTGCTAGCCAACGTTTAATTTTTGCTGCGTTATGCGTTATGAAAGGAACTAGACACGGACATGAATTATCTGTTTAGTGTGCTAACACACTCTTGGCAGTTTGTTGTAACCAAGTATTGGTGCTAAATTGTGTGTTAATGGATGCTAGCTTGCTAGTTAGCTACGGCGTCATAGCTAGGTATCGTGGGTTGTTGTGGGTAGTTACTGTGTCTTGGCAGTGTCTTCCGCCGTGCCGGCTGTAGCACGAAGCGAGCTAACTAGCCGTTTTTTCGAACAGAGTCAGAGTCAACACAGTAGCCATTGTGTGCCGGGTGTAGCACGAAGCTAGCTAGCTAGCCGTTCTTCAAACAAAGTCAACACAGTGGCCATTGCTAGCTACCCAACACGACCAGCTAACTGTACGGTAGTAGCTAATTACAATATACTTGTCCTAGCTAGCCAACGTTGAATCATTGCTGCGTCATGAAAGGAACTTGACACAGACACGAATGATCTGTTTAGTGTGTTATCACACTATTGGTGGTTTGTTGTGACCAAGTGTTTGTGCTAAACTGTGTGTTACTGGATGCTAGCATGCTAGTTAGCTAGTTAACACACTATTGGTGGTTTGTTGTGACCAAGTGTTGGTGCTTAACTGTGTGTTAAACTGTGTGTTATTGGATGCTAGCATGCTAGTCAGCTATGGTGTCATAGTTAGCTAGTTGAATAAAGTGGGTTGAGTCTATTCCTTTAAACATTGAACAACTGTGGTTCACAACAATTCTGATTTCTAAAGGTGGAAGTTGGGAGAGTTTTTGTTCGGGTGGTTCAGTGAATCAATTTTAGTTTCTGAGGTAGAAGTTTTTGGTGAGGGAGGCCCCCCTCTCTCCTCTCCCAGATGCTTAGCTCATTTCATTCCGATCTCCTCTGCATTTTTGTAGCCATTTGCTACAGCCTGTCAACTATGCCTCTGCCTATCCCTGTTCTCTCCTCTCTGCACAGGCTACACAAACAACGCACCACACCGCACGGCTGCTGCCTCTCTAACCTGGTGGTCCCTGCACGCACCCCTCACCTGGAGTTCCAGGTCGCAGGCAGCCTCTGGAACTGCCGTTCTGCTGCCAACAAAGCTGACTTCATCCCAGCCTATGCCAACCTCCAGTCCCTCGACTTCATGGCGCTGACGGAAACATGGATCACCACTGAAAACACGGCTACTCCTACTGCTCCCTCCTCGTCTGACCATGTGTTCTCGCATACCCCGAGAGCATCTGGTCAGAGGGGTGGTGGTACAGGAATCCTCATCTCTCCCAAGTGGACATTCTCAATTTTTCCCTTAACCCATCGGTCTATCTCCTCATTTGAATTCCATGCTGTCACAGTCACTAGCCCATTTAAGCTTAATATCCTTGTCATCTATCGCCCTCCAGGTTCCCTTGGAGAGTTCATCAATGAGCTTGACGCCTTGATAAGTTCCTTTCCTGAGGATGGCTCACCCCTCACAGTTTTGGGGGATTTCAACCTCCCTATGTCCACGTTTGACTCATTTCTCTCTGCCTCCTTCTTTCCACTCCTCTCCTCTTTTGACCTCACCCTCTCACCGTCCCCCCCTACTCACAAGGCAGGCAATACGCTTGACCTCATCTTCACTAGATGCTGCTCCTCTACTAATCTCACTGCAACTCCCCTCCATGTCTCCGACCACTACTTTGTTTCCTTTTCTCTCTCGCTCTCCTCCCACACTACTCACTCTGCCCCTACACAGATGGTAATGCGCCGCCGCAACCTTCGCTCTCTCTCTCCCACTACTCTCTCCTCTTCCATCCTATCATCTCTTCCCTCTGCTCAATCCTTCTCCCTCCAATCTCCTGATTCTGCCTCCTCAACCCTCCTCTCCTCCCTTTCTGCATCCTTTGACTCTCTGTGTCCCCTATCCTCCCGGCCGGCTCGGTCCTCCCCTCCAGCTCCGTGGCTTGATGACTCACTGCGAGCTCACAGAACAGAGCTCCGGGCAGCGGAGCGGAAATGGAAGAAAACTAAACTCCCTACCGACCTGGCATCTTTTCACTCCCTCCTCTCTACATTTTCTTCATCTGTTTCTGCTGCTAAGGCCACCTTCTACCACTCTAAATTCCAAGCATCTGCCTCTAACCCTAGGAAGCTCTTTGCCACATTTTCCTCCCTCCTGAATCCCCCCACCCCCCCCCCCCCACCCCCCCCTCTCTCTCTGTGGATGACTTCGTCAACCACTTTGAAAAGAAGGTTGACGACATCCGATCCTCGTTTGTTAAGTCTAATGACACTGCTGGTCCTGCTCACACTGCCCTACCCTATGCTTTGACTTCTTTCTCCCCTCTCTCTCCAGATAAAATCCTGCGACTTGTGACTGCAGGCCGCCCAACAACCTGCCCGCTTGACCCCATCCCCTCCTCCCTTCTCCAGACCATCTCCGGTGACCTTCTCCCCTACCTCACCTCGCTGATCAACTCATCCTTGACCGCCGGCCATGTCCCTTCCGTCTTCAAGAGAGCGAGAGTTGCTCCCCTTCTCAAAAAACCAACACTCGACCCCACTGATGTCAACAACTACAGACCAGTATCCCTTCTCTCTTTTCTTTCCAAAACTATTGAGCGTGCCGTCTTTAGCCAACTCTCTTGCTATCTCTCCCAGAATGACCTTCTTGATCCAAACCAATCAGGTTTCAGGACTGGTCATTCAACTGAGACTGCTCTTCTCTGTGTCACGGAGACTCTCCGCACTGCTAAAGCTAACTCTCTCTCCTCTGCTCTTGTCCTTCTAGACCTGTCTGCTGCCTTTGATACTGTGAACCATCAGATCCTCCTCTCCACCCTCTCCGAGCTGGGCATCTCCGGCGCGGCTCACTCCTGGATTGCGTCCTACCTGACCGGTCGCTCCTACCAAGTGGCGTGGCGAGAAGCTGTCTCCGCACCACGTGCTCTCACCACTGGTGTCCCCCAAGGCTCAGTTCTAGGCCCTCTCCTTTTCTCCCTATACACCAAGTCACTTGGCTCTGTCATATCCTCACATGGTCTCTCCTATCATTGCTACGCTGACGATACACAACTAATCTTCTCCTTTCCCCCGTCTGATAACCAGGTGGCGAATCGCATCTCTGCATGTCTGGCAGACATATCAGTATGGATGACGGATCACCACCTCAAGCTGAACCCTGGCAAGACGGAGCTGCTCTTCCTCCCGGGGAAGGACTGCCCGTTCCATGATCTCGCCATCACGGTTGACAACTCCGCTGTGTCCTCCTCCCAGAGTGCGAAGAGCCTAGGCGTGACCCTGGACAACACCCTGTCGTTCTCCGCCAACATCAAGGCGGTGACCCGCTCCTGCAGGTTCATGCTCTACAACATTCGGAGAGTACGACCCTGCCTTACACAGGAAGCGGCACAGGTCCTAATCCAGGCACTTGTCATCTCCCGTCTGGACTACTGCAACTCGCTGTTGGCTGGCCTCCCTGCCTGTGCCATTAAACCCCTACAACTCATCCAGAATGCCGCAGCCCGTCTGGTGTTCAACCTTCCCAAGTTCTCTCACGTCACCCCCCTCCTCCGCACACTCCACTGTCTTCCAGTTGAAGCTCGCATCCGCTACAAGACCATGGTGCTTGCCTATGGAGCAGTGAGGGGAACGGCACCTCTGTACCTTCAGGCTCTGATCAGTCCCTACACCCAAACGAGGGCATTGCGCTCATCCACCTCTGGCCTGCTGGCTCCCCTTCCTCTGCGGAAGCATAGTTCCCGCTCAGCCCAGTCAAAACTGTACCTGGGATAGGATAAAGGAATCCTTCTACCCCCCCAATTGTAAAGTGGTTATCCCACTGGCTATAGGGTGAACGCACCAATTTGTGAGTCGCTCTGGCTAAGAGCGTCTGCTAAATGACGTTAATGTGCCCTTGAGCAAGGCACTTAACCCTAATTGCTCCTGTAAGTCGCTCTGGATAAGAGCGTCTGCTAAATGACTAAAATGTAAATGTAATGTAAATGGGTGAGTCAGTGAAACTGGAAAGCTTTTTTAGGACTATATCTTCCTCCTCATATTATACAATGTGTTTCTCTGCACACTTAGGGGCCTCGGCTATTGATGGATTCAAGACAAGGTCGTTTTTATTGATCTCAGATTCTCAGTGTCCAAGTAGCCTGTCATTTGTGAGGTATAGAAAACGTATTGGTGGTTCCAAACTTCTTCCATTTAAGAATGATGGAGGCCTTTTGATCATATCCTTGTATAAAAATGATTGACACTCAGGTGCAAGCCTAACATCATGTGCAAAGGGCCTTTGGGTAACATAGCACATATTCAATGATATCTATTTTCCTCACGTAGGCTGTTCATTTCTGATCTTTAATACTTTTTTTGGTTTATAAACGTATCATGGTATACTACATTAACGCTATACGTATGGGCCATATTGTTACTTGGTAGCTACTAGCAACAGACCCTGTGTTGTGGATCATCTACCACTATTTTGGACGGTCCGAACTGTAACGTTAACTTTAGTCTCAGGCTTCACTAACTAGCGTTACTGTTTTAGGTGGAGCTATTCTTTGCTACTTTTCAAACAAATACTACGTGATATTTCACATATCATCTTGCTAAAAAGGCCTTTTGTTGTGATATTTCACACAACATCTTGCAAGATAGGCCTTTTGTTTTGATTGTGAGAAGTAATGGCAGAGAGAAGGCAGGAGACACTTTGTTTTGTTTAGCGTCGCTTAGGTTAGACTGCTCCCTTTAATGGATCAGTCGTCCACCAAGCTACACTCTACGATCAGGGGGAGGTGGGAGGCATTGGTTGTCTCGGTTAGGGAGACAGTGGAATGGGGTTCAGTGTTTTACTGTTAGGAAATATCTATGTTTGTTTCAACAGATCTTTACATATTTTCCTCACTACAAAATATTAATGCGGTCTTTGTGGTTACTAAACAGATTTTAGATATGTCTTATGCTATAGCTTATTCCATGTTTACATCTTTGATTAAATGACTTCAAATGCAAAACTTAAATGTACTTTGTGGAATGTCCGTGGAGTTTGTAAACTATCCAAGCTTAAACAGGTTATTACTAGGCTTAAACAACTTCATTCATCTATTGTGTTCCTACAAGAAACTCACTTGTTGAAGGATGAGCTACTTAAAGTATGCAGGAGATGACAAGGGCAAGTAATAGCATCCTGTTTCTCCTCTCATTCTCATGGTGTTATGGTTTTAATTCACTAATCTGTTCCATTTCAAGTGGATACTATTATAACTGATACAGCTGGTAGATACATTTAGATACAGGGAACTCTTTTGAATGAGCATATTAATCTGGTTAATGTTTATGGTCCTAATGATGATAATCCCAAATTCTTTGAGAATGTATTTCTATTGATAGCCTCCATTCCTGTTAAAGTCCTAATGGCAGGGGACTTTAATTGCACTCTTGATCCTCATCTAGATTGCTCCTCTGGTTTAGACACTTCCCACTCGCAGAGTAGAAAGAAATTACAGCATTTCATTAAGGACTTAAACCTATGTGAACCTTGGAGGACTCAGAACCCGAGTAAAAGGGAGTATTCATGTTACTCGTCAACATTTAAATCATATTCTCATGTAGACTACTTTTTAGTTTCTTGCTCATTGCTTCCCAATGTAGCAGGAAATGGATATGATAGTATTGTTCTGAGTGACCATTCCCCTGTGTCATTATTCTATAGGGATACAAAACTAGTAAAAGGATCCTCTAGATGGCGTTTGCATCCCAGATGGTTACAGGACCCAGACTTCTTACATTACGTTGGAGTGCATATAGATGTTTATTTGACATTGAACACTGACCAAACATCAGCGAGTACCAGATGAGAGGCTTTCAAAGCACATATTTGAGGGCAAATTATACGTTTTACCAGTTTCAAATCTAATAAATCAGAAAATGAGAGAATTGGAGAGGGAAGCTTTTTTGGATAACTCAGTAGAAGTAAACAAGGAATGATTTGGTCTTAAAGCTCAGTATGAAGAACTTCCCACCTCAAAGGCTGCAAACAGCTTAACTAGGCTGAAACAGTCCTATGATCAAGGTGAAAAACCTGGTAAATTGCTGGCCTGGCACATTAAGAAGTAAAATTCAGCCTTTAATGCAATTCATAATTTACAAGGACAATTATCAATGGATCCTGTTGAAATAAACCAAACATTTGCTTCCTACTACAACACACTTTACAACTCTGAATCTCCTGAGAACTGAACTAGTCAGGTCTTGATTTTCCCTCTACTTCAGAAGACACTAAATTGGATCTGGAAAAGGAATTGGATAGTGTTGAAATATCTGATGCTATTTTCGATATGAAAATACAGGTGTGCCAAGCTTGTAGCGTCATACACATTAAGACTTTGGCTGCAATCACTGCCAACGGTGCTTAAACAAAGTACTGAGTAAAGGGTCTGAATACTTATGTAAATATGATTGTTCAGTTGTTGTTGTTTTTGCTTTGTCATTATGGGGTATTGTGTGTAGATTGATGAGGGGAAAAAACTATTTAATCAATTTTACAATAAGGCTGTAATGTAACAAAATGTCGAAAAAGTCAAGGGGTCTGAATACTTTCCGAATGCACTGTATATAGACAGGTGTGTGCCTTTCCAAATCATGTCCAACAAACTTAGTTAGATAGAACCTGCTCTTACCGTGAGAAACAGATTTCCCAATCTTCTTCTCCTCTTCTTTCATTTACATTTACGTCATTTAGCAGACGCTCTTATCCAGAGTGACTTACAAATTGGGTATATCAGCTTTAATAGTGCAGATAGATTGTAACTTCCATCAATGTAATTGTCTACAGCACTCGACCACACGACTGGACAATAATCAAGATAAGACAAATCTAGAGCCTGCAGAACTTGCTTTTTAGAGTGTGGTGTCAAAAAAGAAGAGCATCTATTACAGACAGGCCTCTCCCCATCTTTACAACCATTGAATCTATATGTTTTGACCATGACAGTTTACAATCTAAGGTAATGCCAAGTAATTTAGTCTCCTCAACTTGTTCAACAGCCACACCATTCATTACCAGATTCAGCTGAGGTCTAGAATTTAGGAAATGATTTGTACCAAATACAGTGCTCTTAGTTTTAGATGTTCAGGGCCAGATTATTACTGGCCACCCATTCCAAAACAGACTATACTGGTGTCATTCATGCAAGTCTCAGTAGCATGAAATAACATCTACCTTCTCATTGAAACAGTTCATGATGAAACAGTTCTACTGCAACTTTTCATGCACAGTGGGAAGTTGGAATGAACCTGCTCTTACCATGAGAAACAGATTTCCCAATCTCCTCCTCCTCTTCTTCATCTTTAATGTTGACATTCAGCTCCAGTGTTTGACTGCGGTCTTCCAGCTTCACTGATGCCATCTCTGGATCCTGCAGTAAACTGGGCTCCACTGTCACAATCAGGACCCAGTGACTGTAGGTTTGGACTCAAGTGTGGAAGGAGAGAGGCAGGCTGGGTTTGTCCTCACTGTTGATGTTACCAGCCTCAGATTTAATTCTAGTCGTCCTGTAGTAACAATGAGAAACAGACACAAAAAGTTATTGTCTTGACAGTTCTGGCACTTTCTTTATACTCTAAAAATATTTTCACATTTTTCATGTTCAATTATCTAATTTAGTGCTTTACTTGGACTGAAATAGGTGCCAATACTCATTTTGGGTGCCGGTACTGTTTATATTAAGGTGCAGGAGCTCCACAATACTTTTGAGCTAATACCTAACCTATAGTAGATAAATGCATAAATGACTCAAAATCCATTTAGTACAAGGTTACAGATTGTTTTAGACAGCACTGTGTGCTAATTTCCTGAATAACCTTGTCTTCACTGTATTACTTCAATCAAAAAACAATTGTATTTCCTGTTCACACCATAGTAACATTTATTGATAAAGACTGAAACTAGTGAATGTGTCTGAATATTAGTACACATGTAGAAAACTGATAATCATTACATTCAGCTTCAAAACAGTAGTGCGACCGTGAAATTGTCTCTGATGCACCCGCACTGTCCTCACTGAAGTCTGTTGACGCTGACCGTGAGTAGCCGCCATTTTACCAGCTTGGGAATTTTACACAAAAACAATAATATGCCAAACGAACTCAGAAATCTCAAATAAATTTATTATTTATAAACTAACATGAGATAATTATGTACATTCACTCAGACAAACCCAAAATCTGTAGCTATGTGACTTGTAAAATAGTTTTTATCACGTTCTTTCACTCACTCGGTTTGACACAAAAATAACACATCAAACCTTTACCAAACGTGATAATACCTTAACGGATTTGTTACCTAGCATGGTATGACATTGTCTTTCGACATTAGAAAGTTTAAACATGCTATTACATACCTCTAGTAATAAATAGAAACGGACACAAAGGTTATCTTCTTGACAACAGATGTATTGTGAAGAATTGTGCGCGTGATGAAGTCATTACGTAATAACGTAACATTGCCTCATTACGTTGAATACAAAATAACGTTACTCAAATTGACTGGCCATCTCAGCGACAAATATGATTTGACATTTGTTAGTTTAGATTTGTTTGTTTATTATCACATATTTGTATTTGTAAAAGTAATATAAACACACAACATTTTATATGATCAGATATTTTTATTTTTAAACACAACACATTGAATGATTGAACAATTACACATTACACATTATTGAACAATTATATATGATTTATTTTCTTATTAACTAGTAAACATACACATTCTGAACAATTATAGTTTCAATCAGTGTATTGGTAGTTAGTTAACATGCTACCTAACTGATCAACAATTATAGGTACAAGCTAATAACAAGGTATATATGCTATCTTATTGAACAAGCAACTTAACTCAAATAATGATGTGTGCACTAGGCATCTCTCTCCAGCTCTCTCCAGGTTGTTGTGCTGCTTGGCTGGCCTGCTGCTGCCTGTGCACGAGCTGAGCGCCTGCTGCTGACGTCACTCACAATGCACTTTTGCAGCCAGCCATGTGTGTTGTGACTTAGTGTGTGACGGAGAAAATCGTTTTAGTGTCATTTAGAGGGGAAATGTGTGCATTTTAGTGTTTGAGTCACTTTTCAAAAGTTGCTAAAAGTTCCAAATAAGTTTTTTAAAGTAGCTACATTTGTTGCTAGGTGCTGTTTGAAAAAAAAGTTCCCAGGGTAGTCTGAAAAGTTGCTAAATCTAGCAACAAAATAGCTAAGATGGCATCACTGGGCCCTACCCCATTACATGAGAACGGGGTATCTGCCACTGCCTCCTCCTCCTCCAGGACACTTCTACTTTGCATAGAGTTGATCAATCTGTTGATTGTGGCCTGTGGAATGTTGTCCCATTCCTCTTCAGTAGTTGTGTGAAGTTGCTGTATATTGGTGGGAACTGGAACAAGCTGTGGTACACGTAGATCCAGCCCTCCCAAACATGCTCAATGGGTGACATGTCTTGTGAGTATGCAGGACATGGAAGAACTGGGACATTTTCAGCTTCCTGGAATTGTGTACAGATCCTTGCGACATTGGGCCATGCATTATCATGCTGAAACATGACGTGATGTCGGCAGGACAATGGGCCTCAGGATCTTGTCATGGTATCTCTGTGCATTAAATTTGCCATTAAGAAAATGCAATTTTGTTCATTCTCTGTAGCTTATGCCTGTCCATACCATAACCCTGACATGAACACGGGGTACTCTGTTCACGACATTGACATCAGCAAACCGCTCGCCCACACACCACCATACACTTGGTCTGCAGTTGTGAGGGTGGTTGGGCATACTGCCAAATTCTCTAAAACAAAGTTGGAGGCGGCTTATGGTAGAGAAATGACCATTAAATTATCTGGCAACAGCTCTGGTGGACATTCCTACAGTCATCATGCCAGTTGCATGCGCCCTCAAAACTTGAGACATCTGTGGCATTGTCAGTGGTAGAAAAAGAACCCAATTGTCATACTTGAGTAAAAGTAAAGATACCTTAATAGAAAATGACTCAAGTAAAAGTGAAAGTCACCCAGTAAAATACTACTTGAGTAAAAGTCTAAAAGTATTTGGTTTTAAATATACTTAAGTATCAAAAGTAAATGTAATTGCTAAAATATACTTCACTATCAAAAGTAAAAGTAAATGCAGAAATCGTTTTCAAATTCCTTATATTATGTAAACCAGACGACACCATTTTATTTTTTAAATTGTATTTATGGATAGCCAGGGGCACACTCCAACACTCAGACATCATTTACAAACTAAATGGGTGTGTCTAAAGGAAAGTAGTGGGCGTGTGGAAAGGAGTGGGTGTGTCTAAAGGAAAGTAGTGGGCGTGTGGAAAGGAGTGGGTGTGTCTAAAGGAAAGTAGTGGGCGTGTGGAAAGGAGGTGGATGTGTCTAAAGGAAAGTAGTGGGCGTCTGGAAAGGAGTGGGTGTGTCTAAAGGAAAGTAGTGGGCGTGTGGAAAGGAGTGGGTGTGTCTAAAGGAAAGTAGTGGGCGTCTGGAAAGGAGTGGGTGTGTCTAAAGGAAAGTAGTGGGCGTGTGGAAAGGAGTGGGTGTGTCTAAAGGAAAGTAGTAGGTGTCTGGAAAGGAGTGGGTGTGTCTAAAGGAAAGTAGTGGGCGTCTGGAAAGGAGTGGGTGTGTCTAAAGGAAAGTAGTGGGCGTCTGGAAAGGAGTGGGTGTGTCTAAAGGAAAGTAGTGGGCGTCTGGAAAGGAGTGGGTGTGTCTAAAGGAAAGTAGTAGGTGTCTGGAAAAAAGTGGGTGTGTCTAAAGGAAAGTAGTGGGCGTCTGGAAAGGAGTGGGTGTGTCTAAAGCGCTATAGGTTAGATGGTTTTGATTGAGCTGTGTTTTTTCTCGTCCATTTCTTACCATGCAACTACTGTATTTTTTCTTATAATGTCATTGATTGGCTAAATGGAAGGCAGTACCCATACAACATGATGATTACATCACCAGTTAAGTACCTAGCCAGTAGCCACATTGCAACATGGTGGACTCCCAGCAAGGGACTAGCTAGCTAGCTAATTCAGCATGTTTTTGATGACATCATTTATGTAAAGATTTGCCAGTGGATATCTGTATTGGTAGACTCATTAATTCCTGTTTAGCTACAAACCTTTTTCTGATGTGATGTCATTCTTCAGATTTCATCACTCAATTATCTAAGGTTAGCTAATGTCACCCATATAGCTACTAATGTCACACATTGCATTCATCCTAGCTACTGTACTATCAACTGGCTTGCTATATTAGGTAGCTCTAGATGCGAGGGGAAACTTCATGTATTTGTATTATCTATAAAGATTATAAAAAGGCCATTAGGTATCTAGCTAGGTTGAAACTGCTGGGGAATAGCTATCTAGATAGCTAACTCCCACTATCAACTGAGTTCATCAATGTATGTCAAGTCCTCCTCTTGTTCACCATCCAAAGGACACAGGGACAACTCAAATCTCTGACTCAATCTTTTTTATTTTTAGTTTGCTTTCAGTTGATTGGTCTGTCCAGTAAATTAGCCAGCAAATTTGCCAGTAAATTAGGTTGTAAACCTTTAAAGACAGAACAAAAAGTTACAATTTTAATTAAACATTTTAATGAACTTAAATTAGTTTAAACATTTAAATAAACATTCTAAATAACTTAAGTGAATTAACAATTTACCATTGGCGTCTTTGGACTGAACCTGTAAGTGAACTTGGAGTCTTCTCTTTGAAGTTTGTTCTTCTGAATAACTGAGCCCCTCCATGCCTTCACAGGTGCTCCAAATCAGTGAAAATGACTGATCAGGTGACAAGCAGCCGGTTTGCTGCTTCTGGTGCACTCTGGGAAGTGTAGTTCTTTGACTCACTCCTGAGATTCAGCTCAACACCTCCCACTTGAGCTCCTGGTTTTTTCAAATCCAGAGAGGTCACACAAGCCCTTCACACCTCTGTTTGTTCTTCAATGGGAAGTAGAATGACAAGCCGTCTGACATCTCTATGAAGAATTGTGGCTGGGATTTTGGTTTGAAGCCTCTTCGTTCTTTCACCGTTTGCTCTTGTGGGCCCTTTTTTGCTGTTTGACTTTGTGATGTGAACAGGATAGCTGGGAAAAGTCTTCACAAGCACATCTCTTACGATGCCTTTGCTGTCAGCATTGACACCGACCACTCTAGCCAGCTTGTACTGTCCTCTTAGGGCGTTTTGGTCAGCCAACCAGACCACATCTCCAACAGCAACATTTCGCTCTTTGGTGTGCCATTTGTTCCTCATGAACAGATTAGGTCCAGCCAATTGGCTCCACTTCTTCCAGAAATTGCTTAACTCTGCTTGAATATGTCTAAGTCTTTTGTAAGGGTAGCCATCAAACTGGAAATCTCCAGGGTCTCCCTTTGGATTGGTACATCCTAAAAGCAGAGAATTCGGGGTGATGTACTCTACACAGTCTTCTCTGCTTTGAGTTCTTGCATCGATGGGTCTCTCATTAGCAAGGTTGGCTGCCATGAAGAGAAAAGTTTGGAATTCTCCCCACGTGAAAACACCATCTCCACCAAGGTTGCTCAACGCCCGCTTCACTACTTTGACAGCTGCCTCTGCGGCACCATTCCTATGGGGAGAGTCTGCAGGGTGGATCTTCCATGACCATTCTGTACCATGCTTGGTAGCTGTGTCTTCAAGTTCAGACTTGTTTAGTTGGTTAAGGAATTTTTGAAGTGCGGGTTTGGCTCCCACAAAGTTAGTGCCAGGGTCTGACCAGAGTTTCCTGGGGTGTCCTCTCAGTGAAGTGAACCTTTGATAGGCTAGCAGGAATCCTTCAGATGACATGTCACTCACCACTTCAGTGTGTATGGCTCGGGAAGCCATGCAGCAGAAGACTATTCCCCATACTTTGAGTCTAGTTCTCTTCTTGACCTCATCTTTCACTTCATAAGGGCCGAACAGGTCCGTGGTGGTGAATTCAAAAGGTGCAGCTGGGCCTGTTTGCTCTAGAGGCAGGTCAGCCATGATTTGTTGACACTGTTTTGCCTTGTTTTTCCTGCAGACCACACAGCTGTCAACCATTTTCTTGGCAAGTCTACGGCCTTTTATTACCCAGGCTTTCTTCCTCATCCGGAGAAGGGTTCCCGCCACTCCCTCGTGGTTTGCTTTGTGGGATTCTTGTGCCAGCAGTGTAGACACCCATGCTTCAAAGGGTAAAACTGGCACTGCTGTCTTATCTTCGTTGAATGTCTGAATTCTGCCTCCACAAACTAGCAGCCCAGAGTTCACATCTTTGTACACTGTCAGTCTGCTTAGAGTTGTGTCTGAAAAATCTGTACCTTCTTGAGCTGCGAGGAAAAGGTCTTTGAGTGCATCTTCATGTTCTTTGACAGTCAGCACAGCTTGCTTGGGTGATCTTACCTCCCTCTTTGCCTGTTTAGGGGCCTGGCCCGTCCTCTTCAGCCACTGCTTGGCTGCTAGACAAACCCAGGCAACGACTCTCACCAGTTTGGACAGGCTACTGAATCTTCTTACTTCCACAAGATCTTTAACCCAGCCAGTGGGCTTCCTTCTAAGAAGAATTGGGTTTACCACAGGTATTCCCTCTTGAGTCTCACTCTTTGGACATTCCTGAGTGCCTTGTAGGTCTTCTTTCTGCTGACTACTTCTTGCTTGAGCTCTTGTTAATGCACCTGAGAATGCCTTCCTCTGGAGCTTGTCTTCATCCATTTGGTAGCCGATACCCAAGGCTTTGTTGTCTTCATCCCTCATTTGATTTGGTAGAATTGAGGTTTTACTTTGTGTCTTTGTTAGAACCTCCATCTCTATCCTTGCCTCCCACTTTGCCCTGACCGGACCCATGGTTTGAGGAAGAACCCTCCAGCTTTCAAGATCTCCTCGACCTTTGCTGTGATCTTGTCAAGTTTATTCAGGTCATTTTGGGAGGTTAAGAGGTCATCCACATAACTGTCCTCTTCAATGACTCTGCGCTCATCCTCCAAGTGAAGAAAGTTGGGCAGGCGTGCTGTTTCTCTCATAGCCAATTGAGCAATCCAACCAGCAGGTCTGTCCCCAATGTTGACTCTGGTTATTGCATATTCACTTATCTCTTCATCTGGGCTGTCCCTCCAGAGGAACCTGTGAAGATGCATCTCACGCTCCTCCAGCCATACAGAGTTGTACATCTTTTTGATGTCTCCTAGAGATGCATACGTCCCTTCTCGGAACCTCAGCAAGACAGCTCTTATAGGGTTGAGAACGTCTGGTCCCTTCAGAAGAAGATCATTCATACCCACGCCTTTGTATTTCTGGCTACTATTCCATACAATACGAACCGGTGTTGTCACCGAATGAGGGTTTGGTGCCACCAGGTGGCTTACGTACCACACTGGTCCATTCCACTCGTCCATGATTTTGTTGGTGAGTTTTATGGCTGCGCCTCCCTCGACCATTTCATGGATCTGGGTAGCATATGCGACTTTCCAGTCTGGCTCTCTGCTTAGTTGCTTTTCCATCCTTAAGAAACAAGCCTGGACTGCACTTTTGTTGTTCGGGAGAGAGGCTGGATCTACCGTCCAAGGATACTTCGCATCCCAATGTGGAGCCGGTGTGTGAGCATCCCCCTTCTTGTAGGTGAGGCCTTCTTTAATGATCTCCAGTTCCCTCTCCTCTGCCAGGGTCATTTATTTTCCTCCTGGTGGACAGTTTCCACATTGGCATCCTCCACATCTTGGCTCACATGCAGCTCCGATGCTGTCCCAGTGCCACCACTCAAGGAACTCACGGTTACTGGCAGCTGTAAATTTGGTCTGAGTCACATCCTCCTGCTGTAGCTGGGCTGTGTCAGTTGTTGGACTTGTGATTTCTTGATATTTGACAGCTGCTGTCCTCATGGAGCGAGCAAAGTGTGTTTTGGACTCATATGCTGCAACCTCCACTTCTTCAAATAAGTCGGGATGTGCTCCACCCACTGTTTTCCCCAATGGACCCTCCCACAAGACGAGGTCTCCGATGATTTTTACCCTCTGGGGAGCGAGTCTTCCCTCTCGGTGGCTAATGAGAAGTTCAACCTCTTCTGGCCTTTCCAATTCTGTAAGTTTGACTTCTGGGAAGAATTTTTTCAACTTCTCAGGTTCAATTACTTGATGCACTCTGGCGATTTCATCCAAGCCGTAGCAGACCATTTCATGAGCTCTCTCTGTCCCTTTAGGTGTCTTGACTCTGACTTTGAGGAGATACCTTTGTGTGTTCACCTCCATGGTCATACCACCAACCCCATGCACAACTAAAGTTATCTTCTCATGTCTTAACCCCAGTCTTTCAGCAGCCTTATGGGTAATGTAGTTTGTGTCTGAAGCAAGGTCAATTAAAGTCCCAATCTTCTGCCCTGCGTTTTCCGTGACTTGCATCAACATCATGATGACAGGAAGTTCAGAGAGCCCATTTCTCTGCGGTAGCTCAGACTGGCCTGAAGCATCGAGTGTCACTGCGGTTTTGTTGGTGTTGGTGAAAGCCTTTCTGCATCGATCTGCCATTTCCTGGGAAAGTTCAGACAAGATCTTCTCTTGTTCCTCCCGTTAGCTTGCTTTTACCTTTGCTGTCTTTTCCACTCTTTCTCTCTTCCCCTCTTCTGACTTCTCCTTTTGGGCAGAGGAAAAAATGGTGGTCTGGGGCACCACCTTCCCTTTTACAGTCTTTGTTTCTGCATAGGAAAGTGTCTCTGCAGTATCCATCTTCATCATGGCATCCGAGACATTTTCTGCATGCTCCCAGCTTTCTCAATACAGTTTTCTTTTCAGGTAGCTTAAGTCTTTTGAACTTTCTACAGAAGAAGATATTGTTGTTGTGCCCACTATCACCACATACACCACATACCTCATCAAGCTCTTCTTTCTTTGTGGTTTTTGTTGAGGCAATCTTTCTGTTATACTTCTTGTCCAAACGATCTGATTTTTCCACCTTCTCCACAGTTCTGAGCTGTTCGAGTCTCTCTAGTATTTCTTCTTGACTTTTCAGGAACTTCAAGAGCATGACAAAGTGGTTGTCTGACGTGACATTGTTTCTGGGTTCAACCATGAACATCACCCAGTCTCTTTTAATTAAGTCAGGCAACTTGCTTTCAATGGATCTAACTACCAGTGGGTTATTTATGGCTCCAGAGTTTCCTAACTCTGTGAGATCTGCTAGAGCCTTCTCCACTGACTGTATGAGATCAATGACCTTTCTTGGTTGGTTCCCTTTCACATGTGGCATCTTCTCCAGCTCTTCCAGGATTTCCACTATGATGGTTGACTTGTTGCCATACCTGTTCTCCAGGACTCTGAACATGTCTTCGGCAGTGGTGTAGGTTGAAAGTCTGAGGTCTTTTGAGATTTTGTCATCCACACTCTCCAGGAGTTGAATTTTCTTAACTTCAGTTGATTTGGATGGCTCTCCCTGCTTTTGCAGCCTTTCCCAGTCTTTCCTCCATCTGTTATATTCTCTCTTGCTTCCATTGAAGATAGGTAGAGAGATTGGCTTGATTCTCACTATTGGTGTGGATGTTGCCGGTTGGGGTAGTAGTTTCACTCCTGTGCCTTGCTCATTGATCGTCCGTGCAGTGGCAAATTCAGGTCTCCTTAACTCAAGCCTGTAGTAGAATGCTCTTACGTTCTTGACTCTTCCATCTAATTCGTCCTTTAATTCTACAGGGATCCATCGCTCCCATGTTGACATTGCTGAGATGGCCTCTTTTATTCTCTTGTCCAGGAGAGCGAGGTGCACTTCATAGCCCTCTAAATTGGCACTTTCCACAGGTACATCAGCCGCTTTATCATGAGCTTTTTCTGCTTCCAGGATTGCCACAAGAAGTTCACTCCTTCCATACCTCGACCACAGGTTTGTTTGAACAATGTCTCTTATCTCCGCCAACTTTGTTTCACCTTCATTTACAGATCTATCAATGTCAGCCTCTTGCTGTTCATTAAGACCTGGTTCCTTATCCTCAGTCATGTCAGCCTCCAGTCCAATCCTGTAGTCATCGTTGGCATCAAGCATCTTTCTAAAACAATCTGAAAGCTTAGCGAATTCCTCCTTTAACTCCACTTGAAGCATCCTGCTTGCTCCTCTTGAAATGAAGTTGGCTTGTCTGGTAAAGCTGCTTTTTGCAATGGTCCTCTCCTTTTTGAGCTGCTGGACCGACTTCCCCAGGACATCTTCCGCCATCTTGACTTCCTCTGCGTCAACAGCTTATTTCTGGATCTGAAGCCGTTTATCCTCAGGGCCAGGCCGCTCCGCGTGGTTTACAACTGTCAAGTCCTCCTCTTGTTCACCATCCAAAGGACACAGGGACAACTCAAATTTCTGACTCAATCTTTTTTATTTTTTAGTTTGCTTTCAGTTGATTGGTCTGTCCAGTAAATTAGCCAGCAAATTAGCCAGTAAATTAGGTTGTAAACCTTTAAAGACAGAACAAAAAGTTACAATTTTAATTAAACATTTTAATAAACTTAAATTAGTTTAAACATTTAAATAAACATTCTAAATAACTTAAGTGAATTACCAATTTACCATTGGCGTCTTTGGACTGAACCTGTGAGTGAACTTGGAGTCTTCTCTCTGAAGTTTGTTCTTCTGAATGACTGAGCCCCTCCATGCCTTCACAGGTGCTCCAAATCAGTGAAAATGACTGATCAGGTGACAAGCAGCCGGTATGCTGCTTCTGGTGCACTCTGGGAAGTGTAGTTCTTTGACTCACTCCTGAGATTCAGCTCAACAGTCGTTGTGCCCTTGATCAAGGCAATTAACCCTAATTGGTCCTGTAAGTCGCTCTGGATAAGAGCATCTGCTAAATGACAAAAGTGTAATGAAAAATAATGTTTCTACATTAATTTATGCTGGGCAACCTCTTCTTCTCTTGTGTATAATTAAATGAAACAAACTGTTTTAATTGAAATAGTGTCTATATATAAAACAAATTTGATCCCATTCACATTCTCCCAAACAAATGGCCTATACTGTATATACAAGACACAACATTACCTCTTTGTTTACCCTGGTCAGAGGGACAGGGCCATAGTAGGCTAGACTATGTACAGTGCCTTGTAAAAGTATTCATACCCCTTGGTGTTTTTCCTATTTTGTTGCATTATAACCTGTAATTTAAATTGATTTTTATTTGGATTTCATGTAATGGACATACACAAAATAGTCCAAATTGGTGAAGTGAAATGAAAAAAATTACTTGTTAAAAAAATAAATAAAAAACATAACGGAAAAGTGGTGCGTGCATATGTATTCACCCCCTTTGCTATGAAACCCCTAAATAAGATCTGGTGCAACCAATTACCTTCAGATGTCACATAATTAGTTAAATAAAGTCCACCTGTGTGCAATCTAAGTGTCACGTGATCTGTCACATGATCTCTGCATATATATACCTGTTCTGAAAGGCCCCAGAGTCTGCAACACCAATAAGCAAGGGGCACCACCAAGCAAGCGGCACCATGAAGATCAAGGAGCTCTCCAAACAGGTCAGCGACAAAGTTGTGGAGAAGTACAGATCAGGGTTGGGTTATAAAAAAATATCCTAAACTTTGAACATCCTACGGAGCACCATTAAATCCATTACTAAAAAATTGAAAGAATATGGCACCACAACAAACCTGCCAAGATAGGGCCGCCCACCAAAACTCACGGACCAGGCAAGGAGGGCATTAATCAGAGAGGCAACAAAGACACCAAAGATAACCCTGAAGGAGCTGCAAAGCTCCACAGCGGAGATTGGAGTATCTGTCCATAGGACCACTTTAACATTTACATTACATTTTACATTTTAGTCATTTAGCAGACGCTCTTAACCAGAGCGACTTACAGGAGCAATTAGGGTTAAGTGCCTTGCTCAAGGGCACATTAACGTCATTTAGCAGACGCTCTTAGCCAGAGCGACTCACAAATTGGTGCGTTCACCCTATAGCCAGTGGGATAACCACTTTACAATTTGGGGGGGGGGGGGTTAGAAGGAATACTTTATCCTATCCCAGGTATTCCTTAAAGAGGTGGGGTTTCAAATGTCTCCGGAAGGTGGTGAGTGACTCCGCTGTCCTGGCGTCGTGAGGGAGCTTGTTCCACCATTGGGGTGCCAGAGCAGCGAACAGTTTTGACTGGGCTGAGCGGGAGCTATGCTTCCGCAGAGGAAGGGGAGCCAGCAGGCCAGAGGTGGATGAACGCAATGTCCTCGTTTGGGTGTAGGGACTGATCAGAGCCTGAAGGTACAGAGGTGCCGTTCCCCTCACTGCTCCATAGGCAAGCACCATGGTCTTGTAGCGGATGCGAGCTTCAACAGGAAGCCAGTGGAGTGTGCGGAGGAGGGGGGTGACGTGAGAGAACTTGGGAAGGTTGAACACCAGACGGGCTGCGGCATTCTGGATGAGTTGTAGGGGTTTAATGGCACAGGCAGGGAGCCCAGCCAACAGCGAGTTGCAGTAGTCCAGACGGGAGATGACAAGTGCCTGGACCAGGACCTGCGCCGCTTCCTGTGTAAGGCAGGGTCGCACTCTCCGAATGTTGTAGAGCATGAACCTGCAGGAGCGGGTCACCGCCTTGATGTTGGCGGAGAACGACAGGGTGTTGTCCAGGGTCACGCCTAGGCTCTTCGCACTCTGGGAGGAGGACACAGCGGAGTTGTCAACCGTGATGGCGAGATCATGGAACGGGCAGTCCTTCCCCGGGAGGAAGAGCAGCTCCGTCTTGCCAGGGTTCAGCTTGAGGTGGTGATCCGTCATCCATACTGATATGTCTGCCAGACATGCAGAGATGCGATTCGCCACCTGGTTATCAGAAGGGGGAAAGGAGAAGATTAGTTGTGTATCGTCAGCGTAGCAATGATAGGAAAGGCCATGTGAGGATATGACAGAGCCAAGTGACTTGGTGTATAGGGAGAAAAGGAGAGGGCCCAGAACCGATCCCTGGGGGACACCAGTGGTGAGAGCACGTGGTGCGGAGACAGCTTCCCGCCACGCCACTTGGTAGGAGCGACCGGTCAGGTAGGACGCAATCCAGGAGTGAGCCGCGCCGGAGATGCCCATCTCGGAGAGGGTGGAGAGGAGGATCTGATGGTTCACAGTATCAAAGGCAGCAGACAGGTCTAGAAGGACAAGAGCAGAGGAGAGAGAGTTAGCTTTAGCAGTGCGGAGAGTCTCCGTGACACAGAGAAGAGCAGTCTCAGTTGAATGACCAGTCCTGAAACCTGATTGGTTTGGATCAAGAAGGTCATTCTGAGAGAGATAGCAAGAGAGTTGGCTAAAGACGGCACGCTCAATAGTTTTGGAAAGAAAAGAAAGAAGGGATACTGGTCTGTAGTTGTTGACATCAGTGGGGTCGAGTGTTGGTTTTTTGAGAAGGGGAGCAACTCTCACTCTCTTGAAGACGGAAGGGACATGGCCAGCGGTCAAGGATGAGTTGATCAGCGAGGTGAGGTAGGGGAGAAGGTCACCGGAGATGGTCTGGAGAAGGGAGGAGGGGATGGGGTCAAGCGGGCAGGTTGTTGGGCGGCCTGCAGTCACAAGTCGCAGGATTTTATCTGGAGAGAGAGGGGAGAAAGAAGTCAAAGCATAGGGTAGGGCAGTGTGAGCAGGACCAGCAGTGTTATTAGACTTAACAAACGAGGATCGGATGTCGTCAACCTTCTTTTCAAAGTGGTTGACGAAGTCATCCACAGAGAGAGAGGAGGGGGGGGGGGGGGGGGAGGAGGATTCAGGAGGGAGGAAAATGTGGCAAAGAGCTTCCTAGGGTTAGAGGCAGATGCTTGGAATTTAGAGTGGTAGAAGGTGGCCTTAGCAGCAGAAACAGATGAAGAAAATGTAGAGAGGAGGGAGTGAAAAGATGCCAGGTCGGCAGGGAGTTTAGTTTTCTTCCATTTCCGCTCCGCTGCCCGGAGCTCTGTTCTGTGAGCTCGCAATGAGTCATCAAGCCACGGAGCTGGAGGGGAGGACCGAGCCGGCCGGGAGGATAGGGGACACAGAGAGTCAAAGGATGCAGAAAGGGAGGAGAGGAGGGTTGAGGAGGCAGAATCAGGAGATTGGAGGGAGAAGGATTGAGCAGAGGGGAGAGATGATAGGATGGAAGAGGAGAGAGTAGTGGGAGAGAGAGAGCGAAGGTTGCGGCGGCGCATTACCATCTGTGTAGGGGCAGAGTGAGTAGTGTGGGAGGAGAGCGAGAGAGAAAAGGAAACAAAGTAGTGGTCGGAGAAATGGAGGGGAGTTGCAGTGAGATTAGTAGAGGAGCAGCATCTAGTGAAGATGAGGTCAAGCGTATTGCCTGCCTTGTGAGTAGGGGGGGACGGTGAGAGGGTGAGGTCAAAAGAGGAGAGGAGTGGAAAGAAGGAGGCAGAGAGAAATGAGTCAAATGTGGACATAGGGAGGTTGAAATCCCCCAAAACTGTGAGGGGTGAGCCATCCTCAGGGAAGGAACTTATCAAGGCGTCGAGCTCATTGATGAACTCTCCAAGGGAACCTGGAGGGCGATAGATGACAAGGATATTAAGCTTAAATGGGCTAGTGACTGTGACAGCATGGAATTCAAATGAGGAGATAGACAGATGGGTTAGGGGAAAAATTGAGAATGTCCACTTGGGAGAGATGAGGATTCCTGTACCACCACCCCTCTGACCAGATGCTCTCGGGGTATGCGAGAACACATGGTCAGACGAGGAGAGAGCAGTAGGAGTAGCGGTGTTTTCAGTGGTGATCCATGTTTCCGTCAGCGCCAGGAAGTCGAGGGACTGGAGGTTGGCATAGGCTGGGATGAAGTCAGCTTTGTTGGCAGCAGAACGGCAGTTCCAGAGGCTGCCTGCGACCTGGAACTCCACGTGGGTGGTGCGTGCAGGGACCACCAGGTTGGAGAGGCAGCAGCCACGCGGTGTGGTGCGTTTGTGTAGCCTGTGCAGAGAGGAGAGAACAGGGATAGGCAGAGGCATAGTTGACAGGCTGTAGCAAATGGCTGCAAAAATGCAGAGGAGATCGGAATGAAATGGACTAAGCATCTGGGAGCGGAGAGAGCAGGGCCTCCCTCACCAAAAACCTCTACCTCAGAAACTAAAATTGTTTCACTGAACCACCCGAACAAAAAAGCTGTATACTCCACAGAGCTGGGCTTTACGGAGAAGTGGCCTGAAAAAAGCCATTGCTTAAAGAAAAAAATAAGCAAACATGTGGGAGATAAGCATGTGGGAGACTCCCCAAACATATGGAAGAAGGTACTCTGGTCAGATGAGACTAACATTGAGCTTTTTGGCCATCAAGGAAAATGCTATGTCTGGCGCAAACCCAACACCTCTCATCACCCCGAGAACACCATCCCCACAGTGAAGCATGGTGGATGTTTTTCATCGGCAGGGACTGGGAAACTGGTCAGAATTGAAGGAATGATGGATGGTGCTAAATACAGGGAAATTCTTGAGGGAAACCTGTTTCAGTCTTCCAGAGATTTGAGACTGGGACGGAGGTTCACCTTCCAGCAGGAGAATGACCTTAAGCATACTGCTAAAGCAACACTCAAGTGGTTTAAGGGGAAACATTTAAATGTCTTGGAATGGCCTAGTCAAAGCCCAGACCTCAATCCAATTGAGAATCTGTGGTATGACTTAAAGATTGCTGTACACCAGCGGAACCCATCCAACTTGAAGGAGCTGGAGCAGTTTTGCCTTGAAGAAGGGGCAAAAATCCCAGTGGCTAGATGTGCCAAGCTTATAGAGACATACCCCAAGAGACTTGCAGCTGTAATTGCTGCAAAAGGTGTCTCTACAAAGTATTGACTTTGGGGGGGTGAATAGTTATGCACGCTCAAGTTGTCTGTTTTCTTGTCTTATTTCTTGTTTGTTTCACAAAAAAATATATTTTGCATCTTCAAAGTGGTAGGCATGTTGTTTAAATCAAATTATACAAACCCCCCAAAAATCAATTTTAATTCCAGGTTGTAAGGCAACAAAATAGGAAGAATGCCAAGGGGGTGAATACTTTTGCAAGTCACTGTAGCTGCTGTTGTTAGTAGCCTGCAGTTTCCATGCAATACAGCATGTCAGATCGCTAGTGTTTAGGTGTACAGGCTTCTACATTTATGCAAGAGTTTTTGCTTGTGTCTGTCAGGAGTGATGTGTTATCAGGCTTGCTAAATAACTACCGGAGGGAAGTGGAGAGCGCTCCTTGAGCTTTGTGCCCGGTCCGCGCGACATGGTCAAGAGACGCAAAGAGACAGCATTAGCACTCCGATGTGAAGGACAGCTCTTACAAAAATGTACCATCGTAGTACAATGAACAACAACATTCCATTGTACTATGATGTGTTTTGGGTCACTACCAAGGCAGGAAAATACTATGGCACTGGTGCAAATACCATGGCATTTTCCTGCCACTGTAGTGACCCAATAAACATGATAGTACCGTGGTATCTTTTTCATTGTAATACCATGTCAGGGAAATACCATGGTAGTTGCACTAGTACCATGGTATTTTCCTGCAATGGTAATGACCAAAAAACACAGATTTATGTAAAAAATGATACTGGGCCAAGAAACATGGAGAGAAGAAACTGCCAGATGTGTCATAATAGGACACACATTTGATATGGAACATTGGATACATTCAGCAGGGTGGGAAAAACACAGGAAAACACGTTTAAAATGTATTGTCGGAAGGGCTGTGGTCACCATTCATGTAATACATTAAATATATGCATCAGACGGTATTGGGGAGCTATTTCATAGGGTTTTCACAGGTACATTATTTTCCCATTTCAATCTTATACCAATTGAATTTACCGATTGAATTTACAATATAGGGGGGTTGGCAACTAGGTTTGGCCTCCAGTCAATGTGTTGCTGAGCTTGTAGCTAGTCTGCGGGACAGAACATAATTAGCCTATTAACAAATAGCCTATAGCTGCCCAATTCATAGTCCTACACAGTGTAGCTACACTACACATTTAACACGTGGTTAGTGGGCTAATCAATTCAATGACCATAACACAATGATGTCCATCTGGTTACAGTGGGAAAATCACCAATGTCTATATTAATTACATTTTAGTCATTTAGCAGACGCTCTTATCCAGAGCGACTTACAGTTAGTGAATGCATACATGTTTTTTTGGTTTTTTTTTTCATACTGGCCCCCCCGTGGTAAACAAACCCACATCCCTGCCGGCCAAACCCTCCCCTACCTTGGACGACGCTGGACCAATTGTGCGCCGCCCATGGGTCTCCTGGTCGCGGCCGGCTGTGGCACAGCTAGCATTGCGATGCAGTGCCTTAGACCACTGCGCCACTCGGGAGATATTAATAGTCCTACCTGTTCTATTAAAATATATTCATCGTATTTCTACAATATCAAACCAGTGTGTTGTAGTGTATTAAGATTATGACTTGGTTAATGTTTTCAAGTGGAACCTGAGGGGATGTTTATTTAGGTTCAAAGAGAGCCGTTTTTAGGGTGACGCCCCAGGGAAGACAGGGGATTGGACAGTAGAGGGAGCCACCCATATTTTGGGGAAGATTATATATACTGGGTTTAAACGAAGAAGAGGTTAGAGCAGACATTGTAATCAGGGAACCACTGCTCTCCGGGTGATCTGGACACCTGTACACTTATGCTGACATCTTGTGATATGAATAAACCTTATGATCAAAGTTCAGTATAAGCGGACTCCTTTGTTTAACAGCAATGATTAGCAGCATTGACTCGACACTACAGTGTCTTGTTTGCAATGAAACTGTCGCTGTTTGCGAAGAGTTCAATCTGAGATGTTATTATGCATCTAAGCATGGTACTTTCAGAAGTAGATTTTCCACCCCAGACATGAGGCCGAAGTCTGACGCAGAAAGGAAGGTAGGCCTAAGGAGTGAACACCCTGTGTGTTTTACAGTGGCTATTTTATTATGTACATATTTTATTAATATTATTGAACCTTTATTTAACTCGGCAGTTCCTATTGACTTACACAAATCCAGAAGGAGTCAGTAGAAACCATATTTGTTTAAGCAAGTCAGCCATATCAGCTATGTTTTTTAAGGCCGTAAATGAGGCTGAATAAACGTTTTCGCTGCCAGACTTTGCTCCGGTGGCTGATAGCCAGGTGTAGCAGTGGTAAGGATTCACTCCATGGTGTTGAAAGGAAAGCTCAAACTTTATGCTGGACTAACAATAATTATGTTACAAATGGTTTAAGCGTTCTGATATTGTCACTAATCTGGATTTAGACTGTCTGCTACTTCAGGTCTAAATAGGGGTATAATCTATACCTTGTGACAATGTAGGACTACTGAAACCATTGTAAGACAGACTTTGTGTTAGCCTTTAAGGCGTCAGCATGCTTTCCAGCCGAAACAGTTCGGAAGAGTTTGTGCATATATTATGACAACATTTTGTGAGGTTTTCGTTTTGGACATTCGGTAAGGGTTTTTTCGGCTTTTCGGGAACACAACATTTTTTCCTCGAGGCAAATCGGTAGCCGAAGTCTACGCCCCTGCGTTGGTGATTGGTCAACAGTAGGGATTCTTCATTAAAGTCTCTGTTGTCATTAAACTTGAGAAGACTCGTTTTCATGCAGGTTTTTTCATTGAGAAATACTGAACCAAACATGTTAGTTAGATGTAAAATTGCACGACTAAGATTTCCTCTGCAAAAACATCAACATTAAAGACAGATTTCTTGAGTTTTCTGACTATTTTGAGGAAGTGGCTATAGACCCTTTTCCAGTACATGACACACTGACGTCACAAACAGATGCGTGCGACTCTTGGCGGCAGTAGTCTAGATTTACATTTGTACTTCTAAACAAAATAACTTTTTTTTTTGTAATATGCTTACAATTATGTTTTGATTTTTGCTTGAACAGCCGCTATGATTATATTTGGTTGTGATCTTTGCAAAATAACAATTTTGGATGCAGCAGTTGTACTCCTGAGTGGCGCAGTGGTCTAAAGCACTGCATCGCAGTGCTAACTGTGCCACTAGAGATCTTGGTTCGAATCCAGGCTCTGTCGCAGCCGGCCGCGACCGGGAGACTCATGGGCGGCGCACAATTGGCCCAGCGTCGTCCAGGGTAGGGGAGGGAATGGCCGGCAGGGATGTAGCTCAGTTGATAGAGCAATGCTTTGCAACGCCAGGGTTGTGGGTTCGATTCCCACGGGGGGCCAGTATAAAAAAAATATATATGTATTCACTAACTGTAAGTCGCTCTGGATAAGAGCGTCTGCTAAATGACTAAAATGTAAATGTTAGCTACAATGCTAACGATTATTGATATAGCCTATAGCAAAATATAGCCAAAGAGCCATTTTACTGGTTGAAGTTGAAGTGTTTTTTAAGTATAATGCAGTTGATTTGTGATGATGACACAAACATTATATTAAGCAGGGCATTCATATGAACCTTAAAATCCAAGTATAATCCAAAGTAGTGTGAAATGCACTCATAAGCAACATGTAAATAGAGGCTTTTTTTGCTGGCGTTCTATAAGAACTCCCCCTTGTTCTGCCACCAACTCGCGCCCGTCCACCTCTTGCAGCTATGTTTGTTAACACAGAAAGGGGTCTATGGCGTCTCAAAATGGACAAACCGTACTACTGCCACTATTTTCTCGTTTTTCAAGCAAAGGTCTTTAAGGGAGTATGTGAGCACACTCGTTCAGTTGGCCTATCCTTCTTAAGAGATGACAAAATACGTTTTCTTTATAAAATAAAAGAATGTTTATTTATAGCACATGCTTAGAGCAAATGCACCTCTGACCAAATGTAACTCCAAAGGAACTCTAATTAAAGGGATAGTTCAATCAAATTACAAATGTACACATCGGTTTCCTCACCCTGTATACAATCCCCAAAAATGTACGTGTCAGCAGTGAAGTTCTCAAGATGGAGGACTTTCAGTACAGCAGTGTTCCCCAATCATGGTCCCAAAAGGCTCTGTCGTAGCCGGCCGCGAACGGGAGACCCATGGGGCGGCGAACAATTGGCCCAGCGTCGTCCAGGGTAGGGGAGGGAATGGCCGGCAGGGATGTAGCTCAGTTGGTAGAGCATGGCATGCCAGGGTTGAGGGTTCGATTCCAGTATAAAAAAAATAATAATGTGTGCACTCACTAACTGTAAGTCGTTCTGGATAAGAGCGTCTGCTAAATGACTAAAATGTAAAAATGTGTACTTGTTTGTTTTTGCCCTCACATACCTTATTCCATTCAAAGGCTGGAGTTGCTTAGTTGAATCCACTGTGTGAGTGTTAGGGCAAAAACTAAAAAGCTCACCCCTTTGTGTCCCCTGGACCAGGATTGGGAAACACTGTAGTACATTGGAACAAGTGTGATGATGCAAATTGTATGCAATTATCATTTTCCTCATTTGCATCATCACACTTGTTTCTCTGTACTGAAATCTTGAAAACTTAATTGCTAACATGCAACATTTTTGCCGTTGTATTAACAGTGGACTAATAAACAAAATACAACATTATCGTTTTTTTTTTTTTTTTTTTTACATCCCTTTCATAGCACCTACCACTCCATTAAAGGAGTAGTTCACTATTTTACAACTTTAAGTCCTGTATGTAAGGTTTGTATACAGGGGACGTCGGTGTGTACTCAAGATTCGAAGGTATGTGCTCAGGAGAAGAATCTCTGATTTTAGCAGCGCCATTTTTACACCTTCGCGACATTGCACTGTGGTTCTTCAATGTTTTCCTGCCCCTGTCGAACGGATAAAACATTTGTGGATCTTTAGAAAATGTCTCCTGTATCTGCCGTTTCCATCATGTTGCAATGATTTCTTTGCTAAATGTTTTTTTGTCAAATAAACCTAGGCCAATGGAAACCTGTCTACTGATGCCATCTCTAGATCCTACAATGCAAACTAGGCTCCACTGTCACAATCAGGACTAGGTGACTATAGGTTTAGAATCAGTGTGGAAGGAGAGAGGCAGGCTGGGTTTGTAATCTGTCAACTCTGGATAGGATCCCAGTCCTAAATAGAAGTCTGAGATCAACTTCCTGGTCCCCTGTGAATGCCACACCCCCTCCCATTGTACCGTATGTATGAACACATTTTGAACAATTGCTGCCTAATATGCTGTGGTCCTTACTAACACAATTGGAAAGGTTGTGGTTGATGTGGGCCATCACAGGTGAGTACTCAGGTCTTTCACTCTGAGCATAAATATCAATGACTCACCCTCAAATGGACCATCAATACCAGAGTTCCACAATACTATTTACATAATCAACTGGACATTACAACAGCCTGAACCTCAATATAGTCCAGGGCATATATTGAACTCTAACAATGGGGGATGGAAAGGGTCTGTTGAAATGAATACTGCAGTGGTGTGAGAAAGGTAACACAAGCTTCCTCTCTGTCTCCACTCCCCAATAGTATGTGGGTCATTTTAAAACACATAAAAATGAGAAAAAAAAGACAAATAATATATTTTTTGTTTTATTCATTTTATATATCATTGTATATATCATTTTGATGTTGATGTTTTAATTTTCATGTGTTGCTTTGCAAAAGATACTGGTTGGTGTTTTCTTTTCTTCCAGAAGTATGGGGGAATGTGTAGAGGGGATTCAAATACTCAAACATGGACAATATGAATGAACTGGAGGAAGTGGAACAAGGAAGGTGTGGAAATGTTCAGATTCCATCATCAACGTTGCATTAAAAGTCGACACTGCTGTGGAGATGCAGTGTAGTGGACTACATTCCAGTGTCTGCAATTATATATAGACATATTTGTATGTGTAATACATAATTTGTGTCATATTCTTTCTGTATTAATTTTTGAAGAATTATGTTTTCTGTTGTTGGGTACATGTGGGGACCTCAGATGTTTTTGTTTTTTTCGTGGATGCTTAGGGATATTGGGTCTAGGCAGGGACAGAGAGAATCCACAGGAGGGTCCGATGGGTCGACCAGCCTGAATATGGACATTTTTGATTGTACTTTGTTTTCTGAGGCTTTCATGTGTATTAAATTGCATCATAGTTTAAAATGCATTGATAAAGATGTATGAATTGATCTGGAGTACTTAGGTGGTCGCCTGGGGCAGAGGGGCCATGAGAGAATTTTACTGTCTTGATTGATTGATGGATATTTGGAAAGAAAGCTGCCAGACAGGTTTTTCGCTCTTACACTCCATAACGATTTGTTTCATAAAAATGTGTCACATCGTGTTTTATACATTTTGTTTTATTGTTAAAGTTACACAAGATTTGTCATAATCCTATTATTTTTGTTTTTGAGACTTAATTAGTCTTGAAGGGGGGAAATATGTAGTATCTGAACATTCCAGAATTTGGCTCTGCTTGCGGAGACATCTGGAAAACATTACTATAGGGGCCCCCTAAGACAGAGGAGAGTATGTTATGTAAAGGCCAGGGATTGGTCTATAGAAAACCACCCATATTATGTTACATATTATAAATACCATGGTTGGAACAAAGGACGGGGAGAGAATAACATATTAGAGATTGGGTCAGTTGTTCTCCAGATGTCTGCAGGAGTCTGTAAATTGATACTGAAATCTTTGATGTAATAAACCAATATAATCAAGGACAGTATCAACGTATTTCTTGTCATCACAGCATGTCAGCATCGTTGTCTCGGACACTACATTACCTAAGAAGAAAACCTGTCTAAGTCCTTTATGCTGAAAATAATCTATTCATATGCATTATAGAAAATAATGGGGACTAGCAAATTGGATTGTCCCAATGGTGATGTGTAGAGGTGTAGTGACATGTTTTGACTAGATACATAATATAGAAGAGAAATTGGCTCAGTTAAAAATGTTTCTAGTCAAAAATGTATATTTGGGTGCCGTGTTCAAAAGGCATATTTTGTATTTATATTGCTTTTTTTTATTTTACTTTTATATGAACATTTTCCCCAGTGATAAAACACAGTGCTAAAGGTTTTAAAACAGAGGCAGCCGTATGACTGTAGATTACATCACCATAATCAAGCACTGGGAGAAGCGTTGCTTGAACAATCTTCCTTCTACTTTCCAAAGTGAAGCAGGATTTATTTCTGTAAAATAGTTTTTTGGGCAACTGAGCAAATTGTAGGTCTTGTGAGCATAAACTTGAATGCTGTGAGACTTTTGCGCAACTTCCCGCGCGCGTTTACAGTGAACACTGAGGCTGTACTCTTACAGTTTTAGATAGCTTTTTATTTCTATGATATAGCCTACAGTAGCCTATATGTGGTGTTCAATGCAGGCCTACATTGCATGATACTTTTAAAAACGTTTTTACATTATGAAGGGCTTGACATGAATTCTTGATTTTTTTACTTGGTTTGTAACACCATGGGCCAAATAGGTGACTGTAAATTGTATTGTGTTGTATGATGCAAGAAACCACTTTACAAAATAATATTAATTATTATTCCCATACAGAGAATTAGACAATGTAGGCTACCCCTCCGCTTATTGGCTTATCAAAGACAGCTTGAAATGTAGCCTACACGTTTTGTTCTCTTGTAGGAAGCAGTAATTCCCCATTGCTGACCTATACTTATGTATAATTGGGCTAATAACTCGCTAACTAACAAAGAATATCAAAAAATGTGCAGACGCGCGGCTCCGCGGTCTGATCTGAACTGCGCATTCACTCGCTGGTGATTGAAATACCGCTCGTGGGCTACTCCCGCCAATAGAATTCTACTCGGTTCGGACTGGCTCTGCCTACAACAAAATCACAGACTCAATCTTGCAAAGTTATATATGTTTTGGTTTGTTGCATTGAAAAGGGGCTGATATAATATCGATTCGATCACAGAAAAAACGTTGATCTATATCAGGGGTGTCAAACTCATTTTAGCTCAGGGGCCACATGGAGGAAAATCTATTCCCAAGTGGGCCGGACCGGAAAAATCATGGTATATATAACTTAAAAACAACAACTTCAGATTGTTTTCTTTGTTTTAATATGATCAACATACAACATAAAGCTGGAGCCTGAGGACAGTGTGTCCAAAATAGTACAAGCACAACATCACTATTAATCATAAAACACCTCAAGTTTATTTGAAAATTCTAAAGAAAAAGAACACACAAACACACAATGCCTCAGTGATTAACAGAACTGTTTCACAGATCACAGAACTATATCAGGGTGTCATTTCTCAGGCAGAAATGTAGATAAAAATAATGAAATCCTGTTCCCCAAACAAGTGCAAGAACCACAGAGTCAAGAATAGGTTAAATATACAAATAAAATAAAATCAATTAAAAACAATAGCACATCAACATAAAAACATATAAACATAAATCTGAAAGCGTTGCTCAAACTCCCGTAACAGTCCAGTTATTTTATCTTTGAACCGCTTCATGTCTGCCACATGTTGGGTCGCGCACACATTTTTCAGACAGGGGAAGTGAGCTGCATCACCACCGGCAAGTTGCGTCTCCCACAATGACAGCTTCAACTTGAAAGAACGTATGCTGTCATAATACTGCGTGACAACTTTGTTGCGCCCTTGCAGCTGTTTGTTCAAGTTATTCAGGTGCTCTGTAACATCCACCATAAATGCAAGGTCCGGCATCCATTCTGCGGAATGAAATTCTAACACTGGTTTGCCCTTTTCTTCCATGAACTGTTCAATTTCTTCTCGTAAATCAAAGAAACGCCTCAGCACAGCACCTCGGCTTAACCATCTTACCTCAGTGTGGTATGGCAGGCCATAGATGTGGTCTTTCTCTCTGAGAAGGCTGTCAAACTGACGGTGATTCAGGCTTCTGGATCGGATGAAATTAACAGTTTGGATGACCACCTTCATGACGTTATCCATCTTTAATGACTTGCAACACAAAGCCTCCTGGTGCAAAATACAGTGAAAAGTAAAAAAATCACGTCCTCCATTTGCAGATTGCACTTTCTCTCTGAACTTTGTCACAACGCCTGCTTTTTTCCCGATCATTGAGGGCGCACCATCTGTAGCCAGGCTGACAGCGCGGGACCAGTTCACTCCGACCCTGTCCAGCGCGCCGACGAGTGCGGTAAAAATATCAGCTGCTGTCGTTGTATCTGTCATCGGCACCAACTCCACGAACTCCTCGGTGACGGTCAATGTGTCATCAACTCCGCGGATGAAAAAATGGCCAGTTGTGCAACATCTGTAATGTCCGTGCTTTCATCAATTGCAACCGAAAATGCAATAAATTACTTTACTTTTTGCTTCAACTGGCTGTCCAAATCCACTGAAAGATCGGAAATCCTGTCTGCAACTGTGTTTCTTGTCAGGCTGATATTTGCAAAAGCCTGCCGCTTTTCAGGGCACACAATCTCCGCTGCCTTCATCATGCATGTTTTTACAAATTCACCCTCACTAAATGGTTTTGAAGCCACTGCGATTTCATTAGCAATGAGGTAGCTAGCTTTCACTGCAGCGTCACTGATGTCTCGGCTGTGAGTAAACACAGACTGCTGTTTCTTCAGACCCGCCAACAGTTCATTCACCTTCTCTCATCTCCGCTGTCCTTGAAAGTTGTCATATTTGTCGGCATGAAGACTCACATAGAGCCGACGAAGGTTATATTCTTTCAGCACTGCAACATGCTCTGAACACACCAAACATACAGCTTTCCCATTCAATTCCGTGATTAAATAGGATTACCATTTTTTTTGGAACACTCTGCACTCTGCGTCCACTTTTCTCTTTTTTGACAGAGAAATATTGGGGCAATGAGGGTGCCAAAGCACATAATGTTAAAAGTAGAAGCCGTAATATCGCGGGCAAAACAAAGTAGCTCATTGGCTGCACGTGCTTGACCTACTTGCTCTGCCCCGGTATAAACAGTTTGCTTGCTTAACGCAATTGCTATTGCGCCATCCAGTGGACGCAATTGGAACAGCAGTTTATTTTATTGAAAAATAGCAGCGCATTTTTATACCCAAAAAAAAAAAAAATGTTTTTTTTTTTTTTTTTTTTTTTTAAATCATCTCGCGGGCCGGATTAAACCCGTTTGCGGGCCGGATCCGGCCCGCGGGCCGTATGTTTGACACCCCTGATCTATATAGTGCAAAATAATGTGGCGAACTCAGTGAAGTTCAATCTCTTGCGTCTCTGCGCGGCCTGGCATTTCTTCTTCTCTGCAGTCCTGGAGGAAGTGCCCGGCTGCGCAGTTTAGAGGGAACATTGCCTGCAGCACACCTTTCATATTATTGATTAATCTAGATTTGATAACGTCATTAAGCAAGCACACATTATGTCCGTTAGATAGTTATTGAGCCAATTGCAAGATGCCTGATCTAGGCTTATTTCAGACAACCTTAGAAAAAGTAAGAAATGATTAACCGTATCAAATGGCTTCGACAGGTCAATAAATAAAGCAGCGCAATGATTTGATGGTCTAAACCACAGGTGTCAAACTCATTCCACGGAGGACCGAGTGGCTGCGGGTTTTCGCTCCTCCCTTGTACTTGATTGATCAATTAAGGTCACTAATTCGTAAGGAACTCCCAAACCTAGTTGTCTAGGTTGTAATTGTAAGGAAAAACCAAAAACCTGCTGATACAAGGCCCTCCATGGAATGAGTTTGACACCCCTGGTAAACAATATAGCACCTCATCTAGTGTAGCCGCTGAAAATGATATGTCCAGGTCTAAAACCAGATTGGAAGAAATGAAAACCACACTCTGTGGAATATTCTTTCAGTTTTAATGTCTTCTTTTTTAGCAGCAGAGGTCAAAACAAATGGAGGTGGCCTTCCTCAGTGTTTGGAGAACAACAGACATCCACCATATTGATAGATGATGTCATATTGTTGTACTGATTATTTATTTATTTACAATCAATCATTATTTACATTCATTATTTACAATCATTGTGCAGTTTTGTCACACAACACAATGCCACAGATGTCTACATATTGAGGGAGTGCACAATTGGCATGAAGAACTGAATACAACCATAAGAATCATTCATACTGTCAGATCTAATATGGAAGAACTGAATACAACCATAATAACCATTCATACTGTCAGATCTAATATGGAAGAACTGAATACAACCATAAGAACCATTCATACTGTCAGATCTAATATGGAAGAACTGAATACAACCATAAGAACCATTCATACTGTCAGATCTAATATGGAAGAACTGAATACAACCATAAGAACCATTCATACTGTCAGATCTAATATGGAAGAACTGAATACAACCATAAGAACCATTCATACTGTCAGATCTAATATGGAAGAACTGAATACAACCATAAGAACCATTCATACTGTCAGATCTAATATGGAAGAACTGAATACAACCATAAGAACCATTCATACTGTCAGATCTAATATGGAAGAACTGAATACAACCATAAGAACCATTCATACTGTCAGCTCTAATATGGAAGAACTGAATACAACCATAAGAACCATTCATACTGTCAGATCTAATATGGAAGAACTGATTACAAAAGACAAGGAGAGATTGACCAGTACAAATTCATGTACAAAAGTTATTTTTTCATTGGCAGATCAATGCAGTTTTCCAAACATATTCATCATCAGATTTTTTGTAAGATTTTAACTAACTGAACAAAAATATAAACACAACATTCAACACTTTTACTAGGGTAAAGTTCATATAAGGAAATCAGTCAATTGAAATACATTCATTAGGCCCTAATCTATGGATTTCACCTGACTGGGCAGGGGCGTAGCCATGGGTGGGCCTGGGAAGGCATGGGCCCACCCATTTGGGAGCCAGGCCCACCCATCAGCCAATAAGAATGCTTTTTCCCCACTAAAGGGCTTTATTACAGATAGAAATACTCCTCAGTTTCATCAGCTGTCCGGGTGGCTGATCTCAGATGATCCTGCAGGTGAAGAAGCCAGATGTGGAGGTCCTGGGCTTGCACAGTTACACGTAGTCTGCGGCTGTGAAGCCAGTTGGATGTTCTGCCAAATTCTCGGCAGAAAAATGTACATTCAATTCTCTGGCAACAGCTCTGGTGAACATTCCTGCAGTCAGCATGCCAATTGCGCACTCCCTCAACATGTAGACGTCTGTGGCATTGTGTTGTGTGACAAAACTGCACAATTCAGTGGCCTTTTATTGTACCCAGCACAAGGTGCACCTGTGTAATGATCATGCTGTTTAATCAGCTTCTTGATATGCCACACCTGTCAGGTGGATTGATTATCTTGGCAAAGGAGAAATGCTCACTAACAGAGATGGAAACAAATTTGTGCACCAAATTTGAGAGAAATAAGCTTTTTGTGCGTATGGAACATTTCTGGGATCTTTTATTTCAGCTCATGAAACATGGGACCAACACGTTACATGTCAAGTTTATATTTGTTTTCAGTATAGCTTTAGAACACATTTTACACAAATACATAGTCATTTCATTTTAATTGTCACATGCTTGGTAAACAACAGGTGAAGACTAACAGTGAAATGTTGACCAACAATGGAGAACATAAATTATAATAATACGAAAAAAGACTAACATGAGGAATCAATACACGATGACCAATGGTAGCTTGGCTATATACATGGGGTGCCAATACCTAGTCAATGGTAGCTTGGCTATATACATGGGGTGCCAATACCTTGTCAATGATAGCTTGGCCAGATACAGTGGGGAGAACAATTATTTGATACACTGCCGATTTTGCAGGTTTTCCTACTTACAAAGCATGTAGAGGTCTGTAATTTTTATCAAAGGTACACTTCAACTGTGAGAGACAGAATCTAAAACAAAAATCCAGAAAATCACATTGTATGATTTTTAAGTAATTCATTTGCATTTTATTGCATGAAATAAGTATTTGATACATCAGAAAAGCAGAACTTAATATTTGGTACAGAAACCTTTGTTTGTAATTTCAGAGATCATACGTTTCCTGATTAAATCGTTTTTTCCCCCTCATCAAGCACCTTTGGCAGCGATTACAGCATCGAGTCGTCTTGGGTATGACGCTACAAGTTTGGCACACCTGTATTTGGGGAGTTTCTTCAATTCTTCTCTGCAAATCCTCTCAAGCTCTGTCAGGTTGGATGGGGAGCATTGCTGCACAGCTATTTTTTGGTCTCTCCAGAGATGTTCAATCGGGTTCAAGTCTGGGCTCTGGCTGGGCCAGGTGAACCTTCGCCCCAGTCTGAAGTCCTGAGCGCTCTGGAGCAGGTTTTCATCAAAGATCTCTCTGTACTTTCCTCCGTTCATTATTCCCTCGATCCTGACTAGTCTCCCTGCCTCTGAAAAACATCCGCACAGCATGATACTGCCACGACCATGCTTCACCGTAGGCATGATGCCAGGTTTCCTCCAGACGTGACGCTTGGCATTCAGGCCAAAGAGTTCAATCTTGGTAACATCAGACCAGAGAATCTTGTTTCGAGATTTATAGCAAAGGTTCTGGAATACTTATGTAAATACGGCATCTGTTGTTTATTTCTAATAAATTTGCAAAAATGTCTAAACCTGTTTTCGATTTGTCATTATGGGGTATTGTGTGTAGATTGAGGGATACAAAATAAAAATAAAATCTATTTTCCAATAAGGCTGTAACGTATTTTTTTGTTGAAAAAGTCAAGGGGTCTAAATACTTTCAGAATGCACTGTATAGACACTAACTATTTCACTTTAAACAGTTTGTTATATTTATGCACAAGAGAAGAGGTTGCCCAGCACAAATTCATGTACAAACATGATTTTTCATTACATATTTGTAATTTAGCAGATGCTCTTATCTAGAGCGACTTATAGGACCAATTGGGGTTAATTGCCTTGCTCAAGGCCACAATGATAGATTTTGTACCTAGTTGGCTTGGGATTCAAACCAGCGACCTTTCAGTTACTGGCCCAACACTCTTAACCGCTAGGCTACCTGTTAAATACATAACACAATACGTGACAAAAGTCGAATACAGAACACTTGAAACATTACAGGACATTTTTCATGATGGAAATTGAAATATTAAAATGTGATTTAAAATAACTGAATTTTTGGGAAAACCATTTAAGAGCTGGAGTTATTATGCAGTCTGATAGCAGTGGGTAGAGTGGCGTTTCGCAGGCGGTTTGTACGGGCAGTTATACAGGACAGTTTGTGGCTGTTTCTCAGGAGCCTGGTGGTGCAGTTACCTCTTCTTGGAGGGAGCAGGTCATTCAGTGGATGGTCAAGAGTGTGCATGTCCTTCACCAGGTGTACTGCAGCCTGTTCTCGCCTGCTCTGCAGTGACGGGAGCTGTGGTTGGACTGCTCCACCTCTGGAGATGATCCTCAAGGCCCTCCTCTGCACCTTGTCTAGTTGGGCCTGCTGCTTTTTACTGCATCCAACTAACAGCACTCCACCGTATTCCAGATAAGGCCTGGCCAGTGTAGTATAGACTGTGACCAGATCTTCAGTAGGACATTACTGGCAAGAACAGTCAAAAAGGCGTATCGAGGCCATTCTCACTGGCTGCTCCAGGTGTCACCACTGAGGTTAGAGTCTAGATGAAAACCAAGACACTTGGTTGTTGTTACCACTGGTACTTCCTGTCCTCCTAGGATTAGTGGTGCAGGTTGTGGATGGTCTTTATAAAAACATTTCTGAATTTCCACAGACTTTTTCCCATTCAGGACCATGTTGTTGGATGTGGCCCACTCTTCCAGCTGCTGTATCTCCAAGCCCATGGAAGTGTCCTCTTGGATGCTGGTTAATGGTATGGCTCGGGACAGCCCTACATCGTCTGCATACCCAGTGTCCAGAGTGTCACTGAAGACAACTTTTCGGGTGGACATGTGAAGGCTAAACAGATATGGTGAAACCACGCCACCTTGTGGCACATCAGAGGTGACCTCTGACCAAGGGCTAAATGTGCCAGTTGCCATCAACCTCTGCTCTCTTTCGGTGGTGTAGCTGTGGAGCCAGGCTAGTAACCTTGGACACAGTTCAATGTCAGTCAGATGTTGCAGGAACTTTGCGTGATCTACTCGATCAAAGGCATTGGACACATCAGCCAGTAACACCCTCACCATTTGTTGGTTTTATGGAGTCTGTAGTTGTCAGCAGGAGTGTGTGGCTTTCACAAGGGCGGTAGTAGTGCTGGACTTGGGAGGTGGTCATACTGAATCGTCCACTCAGATAAAACTGTCACAGCTCAACCTGCCTTGTAGACATGGGCAGGGGGAAGATGGTAAGAGGTGTGGTGCTTGTCCATGCCTCAGCAAAGAAGCCATTCAAAACATCAGCCACGTCGTCGTCTTCAATTCCCTCGACCTGTATTCTCCCTCCTGATGTTTTCTTTGGTCCCAGTCCTTTGTTAATGAAGTCCCACCATTCCTTAGGGTTTTTCTTCTTTAGGTCCTGGATTTCAGTTTTGTAGAAGATTGTCTTTGCTTCCTTGATAATCATTTGCACTGTGTTTCTGTATTTTCTCCATGTCATAGTTTCTCCCCATCTGTTGAAAATATTCTGTATTTTCCTGATGGCAGCCTTTATTCTTTCAGTCATCCAGGGCTTGTCCAGTGTTGTTGTTTTCTTATTGGCATGTATACATCAAGTGCAGTTTGAATGCAGGAGTTGAACATCTCCACCTTTGCATCGATGCTCTCCACCTCATATGGCACACCAGTCAGTACTGGCCATACATCGTGCAAAGGTCTCCTTTCTGTTCTGAGTTACCAGATGTCCTTTTTTCCGCTGCACCTCTCTTCTCCCTCCTGATGTTGTGTTTGGAGAGAACAGTAGACATTTGTGATCACTGGATCCGAGAGGGGCAAGGACAGTGGGTTGTGTTGATCAGATCTAGGCTGGAGTTCCCTCTGTGGTCTTGTCTTTGACCACTTGTTTCATGTCTGGATGGGAGTTTGTCAGCATCTTGATGGGCAGGTGATTTAAGTCTCCACACAGGATGAGACCCATTTGGGGAGAGGACATCCTGATCACATGGACAGTGATTATGAGATAATCCACAGTGTTCTGCTGCAGTGTTTTGTCATGTGCCCATGGTGGATGTTAGAGCACTACACTACCAGAGATGAAACTGAGCTGGGGTGTTGTTTAGGACGGAGCTGAAAACACTCAAACTCTTCTTTCTCTAGGTCAGTTATTCTTCTCTTTGCCTGCATACTGTGATTCACATACATAGCCACGCCCCCTACTCGCATCCCCTCTCTGGACCTGTCATTTCTGAACAGCTGATAGTCTTTGTCATCAGAACAGCCTCAATTTGTCGGGGCATGGACTCTACAAGGTGTCGAAAGCGTTCCACTGGGATGCTGGCCCATGTTGACTGCAATGCTTCCCACAGTTGTGTAAAGTTGTCTGGCAGTGGATTTCTACTCAGAATAGCTCGTTCCATCTCCTACAACATATGCACAATTGGATTGAGATCTGGTGCCTCAGAAGGCCAGTAACCTGAAATCACTGTCATGTTCGTGGAACCTTTTCTGGACAAGCCTTGTGGCATGGGGCATAATCCTGCTGAAAAAATATATTTGCAGATGGATAACTTCTGCCATGAAGGGATGCACCTGATTGACAATGATTTTTAGATATCCTGTGGCATTCAAACGTTGCTCCACTTTTATCAAGGGGCCCAATGTCTGCCATGAAAACACACCCCACACCACCACCACCATCCTGCAATGCTGACACACGGCATGGATGCATGTACTCGTGGTTTCCTCAATATCCTAGACCTCTCATTATCTTTACAGTAGGAGCTATCTGCAAAACTGACAAGGTGCACACTGATCAGTAAAGAGATTCTAACATTCTACAACTTCCCGTACCTCTGCACAGTTCTCTCACAGTGAGAAACAATAGGATTACAATAGAGTGTATCCAATCCACTACCACTTCTTATGTATACGTTGGTGTCTTTTTAAATTGCCAGATATGTAGAATCTCATCTCACAGACAGCTTCTCTCCTGTGTGTATACGTTCATGTATTTTCAAGTTGCCAGATTGAGAGAAACTTAACCCACAGTCAGAGCAGGAGTATGGCTTCTCTCCTGTATGTATACGTTCATGTATTTTCAAGTTGCCAGATTGAGAGAAACTCTTCCCACAGTCAGAGCAGGAGTAAGGCTTTTGTCCTGTGTGTGTTCTCTGATGAAGTTTTAGCTCAGTTGATGTTGTGAAGCATTTTAAACAGTCAGAGCAGGAGTATGGCTTCTCTCCTGTGTGTGTTCTCTGATGAAGTCCTAGCTTAGTTGATGTTGTGAAGCATTTTACACAGTCAGAACAGGAGTAAGGCTTCTCTCCTGTGTGAATACGGTGGTGTTTTTTTAAAGTCCCCAGTTGAGCAAAACTCTCCCCACAGTCAGAGCAGCAGTAAGGCTTCTCTCCTGTGTGTATACGTTCATGTTGTTTTAAGTTGTCCAGTCGAGAGAAACTTGTCCCACAGTCAGAGCAGGAGTAAGGCTTCTCTCCTGTGTGTATACGTTCATGTTGTTTTAAGTTGTCCAGTCGAGAGAAACTCGCCCCACAGTCAGAGCAGGAGTAAGGCTTCTCTCCTGTGTGTGTTCTCTGATGAAGTTTTAGCTCAGTTGATGTTTTGAAGCGCTTTACACAGTCAGAGCAGGAGTAAGGCATCTCTCCTGTGTGTGTTCTCTGATGAAGTCTTAGCTCAGTTGATGTTTTGAAGCATTTTACACAGTCAGAGCAGGAGTAAGGCTTCTCTCCTGTGTGTATCCGTTGGTGTGATTTCAAGCTTTCCTGCTGAGAGAAACCCTTCCCACAGTCATTGCAGGAGTATGGCTTCTCTCCTGTATGTATACGTTCATGTGTTTTTAAGTGGCCCATTTGAGAGAAACTCGCCCCACAGTCAGAGCAGGAGTAAGGCTTCTCTCCTGTGTGTGTTCTCTGATGAACTTTTAGCTCAGTTGATGTTTTGAAGCATTTTACACAGTCAGAGCAGGAGTAAGACTTCTCTCCTATGTGCACTCTCTGATGAACTGTCAGAGCCTTTGATATTGTGAAATTCTTCCCACAGTCAGTACAGGAATTCAGATTCTCTCCTGTGTGTATTTGTAGGTGTATTTTTAACTTTGATAGAATTGAGAAACTCGCCTCACAATGTGGGCAGTGGTGAGACCTCTTAGCTCTGTGATCTTCCTGTTGTTGCTCTTTGGATGTAGAGAATGTCTCAACATGGTCTCCTGTGTGAACAACATCAGAAGAACCAGTCAGTTGGTGTGATATACATGTCAATCAATTGTATTTTATGAAACCCTTTTTACATCAGAAGTTGTCACAAAGTGCTTTATAGAAACCCAGCCCAAAACCCCAAAGAGCAAGCAATGCAGATGAAGAAGCCATATCATCCTCCACTCACTATCACAAGGGTTAGTAACTACACAGACTCATTTAATAGAACTTTAAAACGTTGGCAGTTTGTCTACTTCACTTCTTTAGTCTACTCTCTGATCACTCTAGATAGCCCAGTGAATAAAACAAATGCTGGCAATACTGGTGTCAAACCATGTACAGTGAGGGAAAAAAGTATTTGATCCCCTGCTGATTTTGTACGTTTGCCCACTGACAAAGACATGTCCAGTCTATAATTTTAATGGTAGGTTTATTTGAACAGTGAGAGACAGAATAACAACAACAAAATCCAGAAAAATGCATGTAAAAAATGTTGTGAATTGATTTGCATTTTAATGAGGGAAATAAGTATTTGACCCCTCTGCAAAACATTACTTAGTACTTGGTGGCAAAACCCTTGTTGGCAATCACAGAGGTCAGCAATTCTTGTAGTTGGCCACCAGGTTTGCACACATCTCAGGAGGGATTTTGTCCCACTCCTCTTTGCAGATCTTCTCCAATTCATTAAGGTTTCGAGGCTGACGTTTGGCAACTCGAACCTTCAGCTCCCTCCACAGATTTTCTATGGGATTAAGGTCTGGAGACTGGCTAAGCCACTCCAGGACCTTAATGTGCTTCTTCTTGAGCCACTCCTTTGTTGCCTTGGCCGTGTGTTTTGGGTCATTGTCATGCTGGAATACCCATCCATGACCCATTTTCAATGCCCTGGCTGAGAGAAGGAGGTTCTCACCCAAGATTTGACGGTACATGGCCCGTCCATCATCCCTTTGATGCAGTGAAGTTGTCCTGTCCCCTTAGCAGAAAAACACCCCCAAAGCATAATGTTTCCACCTCCATGTTTGACGGTGGGGATGATGTTCTTGGGGTCATAGGCAGCATTCCTCCTCCTCCAAACACGGCGAGTTGAGTTGATGGCAAAGAGCTCGATTTTGGTCTCACCTGACCACAACACTTTCACCCAGTTCTCCTCTGAATCATTCAGATGTTCATTGGCAAACTTCAGACGGGCCTGTATATGTGCTTTCTTGAGAAGGGGGACCTTGCGGGCGCTGCAGGATTTCAGTCCTTCACGGCATAGTGTATTACCAATTGTTTTCTTGGTGACTATGGTCCCAGCTGCCTTGAGATCATTGACAAGATCCTCCCGTGTAGTTATGGGCTGATTCCTCACCGTTCTCATGATCATTGCAACTCCACGAGGTGAGATCTTGCATGGAGCCACAGGCCGAGGTAGATTGACAGTTATTTTGTGTTTCTTCCATTTGCGAATAATCGCACCAACTGTTGTCACCTTCTCACCAATCTGCTTGGCGATGATCTTGTAGCCCATGCCATCCTTGTGTAGGTCTACAATCTTGTCCCTGACATCATTGGAGAGCTCTTTGGTCTTGGCCATGGTGGAGAGTTTGGAATCTGATTGATTGATTGCTTCTGTGGACAGGTGTCTTTTATACAGGTAACAAACTGAGATTAGGAGCACTCCCTTTAAGAGTGTGCTTCTGATCTCAGCTCGTTACCTATATAAAAGACACCTGGGAGCCAGAAATCTTTCTGATTGAGGGGGTTCAAATACGTATTTCCCTCATTAAAATGCAAATCAATTTATAACATTTTTGACATGCGTTTTTCTGGATTTTGTTGTTGTAATTCTGTCTCTCACTGTTCAAATAAACCTACCATTAAAATTATAGACTGATCATGTCTTTGTCAGTGGGCAAACATACAAAATCAGCAGGGGATCAAATACTTTTTTCCCTCACTGTACATTAAATTCATTGATACGGTAATTAATACAAAATTGCAGTATTAGCCTGCTCTAAAAAATGTGAGGGTAAATGTTCTTGGTTCGTGCAGATGACTGACCTCCTCAGACCAATTGGCAGTACGCCCAGAACATTGTTCTGGGATCCAAAAGGGATATCTCAGTTTCAAGGTCTCAGCTTGGAGAGAAGAAGCCTTGTGAGGTATTGGTCGGTCACATGCAGGAACCAAATGTTAACAATTAATTAATTATGAATAAAGCTAAAATTATGCAAATATAACTTGTCTGTGTAAGCAGTATATAGGACAACTAACGGGACTGCCCCGGCAGAGCTACCGTCCGACGTGTACTATGGTGCTTTTACGTTTGTTGGAACCTCTACAACAAGGGACTCATTTGACTTTGAGTCCCTTCGTGGCGATTTTCCACGACAAAAACCCACCACCCCATTCCACTATTTAACCCCATCTAGTCCTACGCCAGACCACTACCACTCAACACCTCCTGCAGCTGTTCTGCAGTAAATCCTCGCAATCCCAAGTACTTCTCTGCCGCTGCCACCACAGCCTCTATTTTCTGGGACTTTTTGATCAATTTCTGCAGTACAATTGACAACCATTGCTATAAATGCTAAAAAGCCCACCTTACTGAAGCACATATTCTTCCCATCACTCTCTCTTGGTCTCTGCCTACTCACAGGAATCCTCTCAGGATCCCTCACCCTGTACCCATCTTCCTCTACCACTCTCTTCACTGCTTCTGCATACAACACTTTCTGTAATACTGTAACCCTGGCAACCTCAATCTAATAATAATAATAATAATAATATGCCATTTAGCAGACGCTTTTATCCAAAGCAACTTAGTCATGTGCGCATACATTTTTACGTATGGGTGGTCCCAGGGATCGAACCCACTACCCGTTACAAGTGCCATGCTCTACCAATTGAGCTACAGTTGAGCTATAGAGGACCACAATCTGCCTTTCTCTCACCTGACACCTCAGATCTCCAGCCCATTAGCACCACCACAACTAACATACAGAACTTTCTCCACCGATACCACACATTTCTTCATCTCATGCCCTCCTGCACACTTGTCATATCTAGGCATCTCACGCCTACACACTGCTGCAACAGGCCCATAAACTTCACACCTAAAACACTGTAATATTTACGGAACAAAATCGCTCACGGGATAACTGACACTTCCTACCTTGATCTTATCTGGCAGAGACTATGCATCAAAATCCAGCATGACAGATCATGTATTCTCTGTTTCCACACGCTCTACACCGGATCTACGTCTCACCAAACGGAGGGTGTCACAGACACCTGGAATCTTCCATTTCAACTGCACATCCTCAACACTTAAACCTAACCCCGTTATCACTCCTTTCAATGCCACCCTGTTCCGGAGAGCAATTCAAGTCACAATTCCTGTCTCTAATCACGTCATCCGCAGCGCCCGCTCCCTCTGGACAGAGGAGAAACAATATATCATCACGAGTCCACTCAGAGTTACCTTCACCAACTCAACAGTCCCCAACCTCTTCTCCACCTAACCTGACACCACATATGGATCCATTCTCTCTACAAATCTCACACCCACTGGGCCAGAATCATCCTTATCATCCTTGGAACGAGGCCCGAACTCTGAGTTCCTCACCGCAGGTAATTCATCCTCACTCTCACCAGGTTCCATCTCTGAGCTACTGTAGGACGTATCCCTCTTTATACACTAGACGATAACCTCCCTCAACACACTGCTTCCCTCTACACTCAGCTCCTTCTCGGCGTTCATCACTGCACCTGCCACCACAGTTAAGTAGTTTTAAATTGCCACAATACCTGTTATCAAAGGTGTCAGCTAGAGATAACGTGCAGGAGATTGCAGTGATTTGTTGTTTTGCATGATGTCTACTTTGATGATAATTAGAGTTTTATAATCTGAGAGGAAATAGAGCCGAATATTGCTAAAAGTCACGCCAGGGTAAGCCTACACGAAACACAGCCATTATTCTAAGTGTTTCTAAAATGAATAAAAAGGAAAAATGATTGGAACCATTTCCCTGATTGACCGCTACGTTTATGACACCATTTTTGCAAAAAGAATAATAATTTAAAAAAATAACTGTATTCAGACTTTACTGAGTACTTTGTTGAAGCTCCTTTGGCAGTGATTACAGCCTCAAGTCTTCTTGGGTATAACGCTACAAGCTTGGCATACCTGTATTTGGGGAGTTTCTCTGCAGATCCTCTCAAGCTTGTCAGGTAAGATGGGTAGTGTCGCCGCACAGCTATTTTCAGTTCTCTCTGTACTTTGCTCTGTTCATCTTTCCCTCGATCCTGACTAGTCTCCCAGTCCCTGCCACTGAAAAACATCCCCACAGCATGATGCTGCCACCACCATGCTTCGCCGTTGGGATGGTGCCTGGATTCCTACAGACGTGACGCTTGGCATTCAGGCCAAAGAGTTCAATCTTGGCTTCATCACACCAGAGAATCTTGTTTCTCATGGTCTGAGAGTCCTTTAGGTGTCTTTTGGCAAACTCCCAGCGGGCAGTCATGTGCCTTTTCATGAGGAGTGGCTTCCGTCTAGCCACTCTACCATAAAGGCCTGATTGGTGGAGTGCTGCAGAGATGGTTGTCCTTCTGGAAGATTATCCTATCGCCACAGAACTCTGGAGCACTGTCAGAGTGACCAATGATGACCTCCCTGACCAAGGCCCTTTTCCCCCGATTGCTTAGTTTGTCTGGGCTGCCAACTCTAGAAAAATGATTGGTGGTTCCACACCTTTTCCATTTAAGAATGATGGAGGCCTTTCGATCTTATCCTTGGACTAAAATGTTTGACACTCAGGTGCAAGCCTAACATCACATGCAAAGGGCCTTTGGGTAACGTAGCACATATTCAATGATATATATTTTTCTCACGTAGGCTGTTCATTTCTGATCTTTGATACTTTTTCTGGTTTATAAACGTATCATGGTATACCACATTAACGCTATACGTATGGGCCATATTGTTACTTGGTAGCTACTAGCAACAGACCCTGTGTTGTGGATCATCTACCACTATTTTGGACGGTCCATACTGTAACGTTAACGTTAGTCTCAGGCTTCACTAACTAGCGTTACTGTTTTAGGTGGAGCTATTCTTTGCTACTTTTCAAACAAATACTACGTGATATTTCACATATCATCTTGCTAGAGAGGCCTTTTGTTGTGATATTTAGGCTACTATATAGGCTACTAGCAAAAGACCCTGTGTTGTTAGGATAGATTTATGTTTGTTTCTTCCAACAGATCTTTACATATTTTCCTCACTACAAAATATTCCTGCGGTCCTTGTGGTTACTAAACATATTTTAGATATGCCTTTATGCTATAGCTTATTCCATGTTTACATCTTTGGTTAAATGACTTCAAATGCTAAACTTAAATTTATTTTGTGGAATGTCTGTGGAGTTTGTAAACTATCCAAGCTTAAAACAGGTTATTACTACATTTACGTCATTTAGCAGACGCTCTTATCCAGAGCGACTTACAGTTAGTGAACACATTTTTTTTTTATACTGGCCCCCCGTGGGAAACGAACCCACAACCCTGGCGTTGCAAACGCCATGCTCTATCAACTGAGCTACATCCCTGCCGGCCATTCCCTCCCCTACCCTGGACGACGCTGGGCCAATTGTGCGCCGCCCCATGGGTCTCCCGGTCACGGCCGGCTGCGACAGAGCCTGGATTCGAACCAGGATCTCTAGTGGCACAGTTTGCACTGCGATGCAGTGCCTTAGACCACTGCGCCACTCAGGAGTTTAGGCTTAAATAACTTCATTCATCTATTGTGTTCCTACAAGAAACTCACTTGTTGAAGGATGAGCTACTTAAAGTATGCAGGAGATGACAAGGGCAAGTAGTAGCATCCTGTTTCTCCTCTCATTCTCATGGTGTTATGGTTTTAATTCACTAATCTGTTCAGTTTCAAGTGGATACTATTATAACTGATACAGCTGGTAGATACATTTTGATACAGGGAACTCTTTTGAATGAGCATATTAATCTGGTTAATGTTTATGGTCCTAATGATGATAATCCCAAATTATTTGAGAATGTATTTCTATTGATAGCCTCCATTCCTGGTAAAGTCCTAATGGCAGGGGACTTTAATTGCACTCTTGATCCTCATCTAGATCGCTCCTCTGGTTTAGACACTTCCCACTTGCAGAGTAGAAAGAAATTACAGCATTTAATTCAGGATTTAAATCTATGTGAACCTTGGAGGACTCAGAACCCGAGTAAAGGGGAGAATTCATGTTACTCGTCAACATTTAAATCATATTCTCATGTAGACTACTTTTTAGTTTCTTGCTTATTGCTTCCCAATGTAGCAGGAAGTGGATATGATACTATTGTTTTGAATGACCATTCCCCTGTGCCATTATTCTATAGGGATACAAAACTAGTAAAAGGATCCTCTAGAAGGCGTTTGCATCCCAGATGGTTAAAGGACCCAGACTTCTTACATTACGTTGGAGTGCATATAGATGTTTATTTGACATTGAACACTGACCAAACTTCAGCGAGTACCAGATGAGAGGCTTTCAAAGCACATATTTGGGGGCAAATTATACGTTTTACCAGTTTAAAATCAAATAAATCAGAAAATGAGAGCGATGGACAGCAAAATCAGAGAATTGGAGAGAAGCTTTTTTGGATAACTCAGTCGAAGTAAACAAGGAATGATTTGGTCTTAAAGCTCAGTATGATGAACTTCCCACCTCTAAGGCTGCAAACAGCTTAACTAGGCTGAAACAGTCCTATGATCAAGGTGAAAAACCTGGTAAATTGCTGGCCTGGCACATTAAGAAGTAAAATTCAGCCTTTAATGCAATTCATAATTTACAAGGACAATTATCAATGGATCCTGTAGAAATGAACCAAACATTTGCTTCCTACTACAACACACTTTACAACTCTGAATCTCCTGAGAACTGAACTAGTCAGGTCTTGATTTTCCCTCTACTTCAGAAGACACTAAATTGGATCTGGAAAAGGAATTGGATAGTGTTGAAATATCTGATGCTATTTTCAATCTGAAGGGAGGTAAAGCGGAAGGTCCAGATGGGCTCCCAATAGATATTTAAGGACAAACGTCTAGGTCCACTTTTGGATATGTACAGTGTATTAGGAAAGTATTCAGACCCCTTGACATTTTCCACAATTTGTTACGTTACAGCCTTATTCTAAAATGGATTAAATCAAAAAAATCCTCATCAATCTATACACAATACCTCATAATGACAAAGTGAAAACAGGTTCTTAGACATTTTTGGGATTGATGAGGGGAAAAAACAATTTAATCTATTTTACAATAAGGCTGTAACGTAACAAAATCTCAAAAAAGTCAAGAGGTCTGAATACTTTCCGAATGCACTGTATATAGACAGGTGTGTGCCTTTCCAAATCATGTCCAACAAACTTAATTAGATAGAACCTGCTCTTACCCTGAGAAACAGATTTCCCAATCTTCTCCTCCTCTTCTTCATCTTTAAAGTTGACATTCAGCTCCAGTGTTTGACTGCAGTCTTCCAGCTTCACTGATGCCATCTCTGGATATTGCGATGCAAACTGGGCTCAACTGTCACAATCAGGACCCAGTGACTGTATGTTTGGACTTATCTGAATCTGCTAGTAGTAATATAGAGAGCACAGACACAAAAGTTAGTGGTGACAGTTCTGGCAATATCTTTATTCTCTAAAAATATAATTTTTTCTTGTTCAATTATCTAATTCAGTGCTGTACTTGGACTGAAATAGGTGCCAATACTCATTTTGGGTGCCGGTACTGTTTATATTAAGGAGCAGGAGCTCCACAATACTTTTGAGCTAATACCTAACCTATAGTAGATAAATGCATACATGACTCAAAATCCATTTACTACAAGGTTACAGTTTGTTTAGACAGCACTGTGTGCTAATTTCCTGAATAACCTTGTCTTCACTGTATTACTTCAATCAAAAAACAATTGTATTTCCTGTTCACACCATAGCAACATTTATTGATAAAGACTGAAACTAGTGAATGTGTCTGAATATTAGTACACATGTAGAAAACTGATAATCGTTACATTCAGCTTCAAAACAGTAGTGCGACCGTGAAATTGTCTCTATCTGATGCACCCGCACTGTCCTCACTGAAGTCTGTTGACGCTGACCGAGAGTAGCCGCCATTTTACCAGCATGGGGATTTTACACAAAAGCAATAATATGCTAAACGAACTCAGAAATCTCAAATAAATTGATTATTTATTAAACTAAAATGAGAAAATTATGTACATTCACTCAGACAAACCCAAAATATCTAGCTATGTGACTTGTAAAATAGTTTTTATCACGTTCTTTCACTTACTCGGTTTGACACAAAAATAACACATCAAACCTTTACCAAACGTGATAATACATTAACGGATGTGTTAACTAGCATGGTATGACATGTTCTTTCGACATTAGAAAGTTTAATCGTGCTATTACATACCTGTAGTAATAAATAGAAACGGACACAAAGGTTATCTTCTTCAATGCACAGTTCTGGCACTTTCTTTATTGTGAAGAACGTGGGATGGGCGCGCCTGCCGGAACTTCCTGTTCCCCCACTACTACTGTGCAACGGTCCGTGCATTTCGGGATCCTTGGGACGGCCCTACCAGTGTTGCCAACTCATTTTCAGGAGAAGTTGCTAGAGGCAGGTCGATTTGTTGCTAAAAGTTGCTCAAAACGTTGTGATGTCTTTGCGTGATGAAGTCATTACGTAAAAACGTAAAACTGCAGAATTACATAGAATACACAATAACGTTAATCAAATTGACTGGCCATCTCGGTGACAAATATGATTTGACATTTGTTAGTTTAGATTTGTTTGTTTATTATCACATATTTGTAATTGTAAAAGTAATAAACACATAACATTTATAAGATCAGATATTTTTATTTATAAACACAACACATTGAATTATTGAACAATTACACATTACACATTATTGAACAATTACATTTGATTTATTTTCTTATTAACTAGTAGTGTATTGGTAGTTAGTAAACATGCTACCTAACTGATCAACAATTATAGGTACAAGCTAATAACAAGGTATATATGCTATCTTATTGAACAAGCAATTTAACTCAAATAATGATGTGTGCGCTAGGCATCTCTCTCCAGCTCTCTCCAGGTTGTTGTGCTGCTTGGCTGGCCTGCTGCTGCCTGTACACGAGCTGAGCGCCTGCTGCTGACGTCACTCACAATGCACTTTTGCAGCCAGCCATGTGTGTTGTGACTGAGTGTGTGACAGATAAAATCGTTTTAGTGTCATTTAGAGGTAAAATGTGTGCATTTTAGTGTTTGAGTCACTTTTCAAAAGTTGCTAAAAGTTCCAAATAAGTTTTTTAAAGTAGCTACATTTGTTGCTAGGTGCTGTTTGAAAAAAAAGTTGCCAGGGTAGTCTGAAAAGTTGCTAAATCTGGCAACAAAATAGCTAAGTTGGCATCACTGGGCCCTACCCCATTACATGAAAACGGGGGTATCTGCCGCTGCCTCCTCCTCCTCCTCCAGGACACTTCTACTTTGCATAGAGTTGATCAATCTGTTGATTGTGGCCTGTGGAATGTTGTCCCATTCCTCTTCAGTAGTTGTGCGAAGTTGCTGTATATTGGTGGGAACTGGAACAAGCTGTGGTACACGTCGATCCAGCCCTCCCAAACATGCTCAATGGTTGACATGTCTTGTGAGTATGCAGGACATGGAAGAACTGGGACATTTTCAGCTTCCTGGAATTGTGTACAGATCCTTGCGACATTGGGCCATGCATTATCATGCTGAAACATGACGTGATGTCGGCAGGACAATGGGCCTCAGGATCTTGCCATGGTATCTCTGTGCATTAAATTTGCCATTAAGGAAATGCAATTTTGTTCCTTCTTTGTAGCTTATGCCTGCCCATACCATAACCCTGACATGAACACGGGGTACTCTGTTCACGACATTGACATCAGCAAACCGCTCGCCCACACACCACCATACACTTGGTCTGCAGTTGTGAGGGTGGTTGGGCATACTGCCAAATTCTCTAAAACAAAGTTGGAGGCGGCTTATGGTAGAGAAATTACCATTAAATTATCTGGCAACAGCTCTGGTGGACATTCCTGCAGTCATCATGCCAGTTGCATGCGCCCTCAAAACTTGAGACATCTGTGGCATTGTCAGTGGTAGAAAAAGCACCCAATTGTCATACTTGAGTAAAAGTAAAGATACCTTAATAGAAAATGACTCAAGTAAAAGTGAAAGTCACCCAGTAAAATACTACTTGAGTAAAAGTCTAAAAGTATTTGGTTTTAAACATACTTAAGTATCAAAAGTAAATGTAATTGCTAAAATATACTTCACTATCAAAAGTAAAAGTAAATGCAGAAATCGTTTCAAATTCCTTATATTATGTTAACCAGACGACACCATTTTATTTTTTAAATTGTATTTATGGATAGCCAGGGGCACACTCCAACACTCAGACATCATTTACAAACTAAATGTGTGTGTCTAAAGGAAAGTAGTGGGCGTCTGGAAAGGAGTGGGTGTGTCTAAAGGAAAGTAGTGGGCGTGTGGAAAGGAGTGGGTGTGTCTAAAGGAAAGTAGTGGGCGTGTGGAAAGGAGTGGGTGTGTCTAAAGGAAAGTAATGGGCGTCTGGAAAGGAGTGGGTGTGTCTAAAGGAAAGTAATGGGCGTGTGGAAAGGAGTGGGTGTGTCTAAAGGAAAGTAGTAGGCGTGTGGAAAGGAGTGGGTGTGTCTAAAGGAAAGTAGTGGGCGTGTGGAAAGGAGTGGGTGTGTCTAAAGGAAAGTAGTGGGCGTGTGGAAAGGAGTGGGTGTGTCTAAAGGAAAGTAGTGGGCGTGTGGAAAGGAGTGGGTGTGTCTAAAGGAAAGTAGTGGGCGTGTGGAAAGGAGTGGGTGTGTCTAAAGGAAAGTAGTGGGCGTGTGGAAAGGAGTGGGTGTGTCTAAAGGAAAGTAGTGGGCGTGTGGAAAGGAGTGGGTGTGTCTAAAGGAAAGTAGTAGGTGTGTGGAAAGGAGTGGGTGTGTCTAAAGGAAAGTAGTGGGCGTGTGGAAAGGAGTGGGTGTGTCTAAAGGAAAGTAGTGGGCGTGTGGAAAGGAGTGGGTGTGTCTAAAGGAAAGTAGTGGGCGTGTGGAAAAGAGTGGGTGTGTCTAAAGGAAAGGAGTGGGCGTCTGGAAAGGAGTGGGTGTGTCTAAAGGAAAGTAGTGGGCATCTGGAAAGGAGTGGGTGTGTCTAAAGGAAAGTAGTGGGCATCTGGAAAGGAGTGGGTGTGTCTAAAGGAAAGTAGTGGGCATCTGGAAAGGAGTGGGTGTGTCTAAAGGAAAGTAGTGGGCGTGTGGAAAGGAGTGGGTGTGTCTAAAGGAAAGTAGTGGGCATCTGGAAAGGAGTGGGTGTGTCTAAAGGAAAGTAGTGGGCATCTGGAAAGGTCCCAGGCTGTGTCACAACCAGCCGTGACCAGGAGTCCAATAGGGCGGCGCACAATTGGCCCAGCGACATCCGGGTTAGGGTAGGGTTTGTCCCTGGGGAGCTTTACTTGGCTCATCACGCTCTTGCAACTCCTGCAGGCTGACTTCAGTCATCAGTTGAACAGTGTTTCCTCCGACACATTGGTATGGCTGGCTTCCGGGTTATGGGCGTTATGAAGCGCTGTTTGGCAGGTCATGTTTCGGAGGACGATTGACTCGACCTTCGCCTCTCCCGAGCCCATTGGGGAGGTGCAGCGATGAGAAAAGATCGTAATTGGATCGCAATTGGACATCAAGAAATTGGGGAGAAAAAGGGGCAAAACAATTTAAACACTTGAGTAAATGAGGGATACAAAATATATTGAAAGCAGGTGCTTCTACACAGGTGTGGTTCCTGAGTTAATTAAGCAATTAACATCGCATCATGCTTAGGGTCATGCATACAAAATGCTGGGCAGGCCATTTTTTTGGCCCCCATATGATGACAATTCCCCCATCCACAGGGCATGAGTGCCTGAATCGTTTGATGAAAACTATACAAACCATATGCCATGGCCGTCACAGTCACCAGATCTCAACCAAATTGAACACTTATGGGAGATTCTGGAGCGGCTCCTGACACAGCATTTTCCACCACCATCAACAAAACACCAAAGGATGGAATTTCTTGAGGAAGACTGGTGTCGCTTCCCTCCAATAGAGTTCAGACACTTGTAGAATCTATGCCAAGGTGCATTGAAACTATTCTGCCTCATGGTGGCTCAACGCCCTATTGAAGACACTATGTTGGTGTTTCCTTTATTTTGGCAATTACATGTAGATCCACACATGTTATTGTCTATATCATGCAGAATTGTCATCTCATTGTTCCTTAGGGAGCTCGTTCTATAATACAGACGTTGGTGATTTCTGTCCCAGGTAGTTGCAAAAATCTGGTAACTTTCCCCAAATTCCCTTGTTTTCCAGAAAACCCGGTTGGAAGGTTTCCTGAATCAGGAGGGAATAAACAGTAAATCTGGAATCTTCAACCAGGATTTCTGGAAAACCTGGGGATTATGGGAAAGTTGGTGGATTTTTGCAACTCTAGTCCCAGGAGACTGAACTGTGTGCACGTTTTTATTCCTGCCTAGCACAAACATCTCATTCAACTAATCATGGTCTTCCATTTAGACCACAATTAGTTGAGTGAAGTGTTAGTAGAGTGCTGGAACCTGGACACTCCTGTGTAAACTGTGGCTGTCTTGACTACAATTGTCTAAATACAGGTGCCATGTTTTCTTTTGCTAATCCATGCAGGTTTGTCATCTCATAAGGAGTTGAGAAGCCCTATGCACCATAAACCTTAATACTGGAGTAACTTCCTGTCAGAGAAACTGTGATTAGAGGGTTAGACAGGAGGCCCTGGACCAATGGGAGGTCACAGGTGAGGGCTTGGGGGTCAGAGAGAGTGGGCGAGTTTGTTTAACATGGCCCAGTGCCCCGGCTGGGTGGAGTTTGCACATTTTAGACCATTCCATTGGTCCTTATGTGAAATCTCCACCAATCTGGGGCACCGAGCCATGCAAAACGAACTGACCCGGTAAGAGGGGACATTACAGACATGAAGATAGAACTCCCCCAACACTCCTCACATTGAGTTGCTGCATCTGATTTAAAGGCCCCCTTATAGTCCTCAATAATCAACAATGTAATACTTATTACAGGTTAACTCTCTTGCTTTCTTTCAAGCACACTCAGTACTTCTATCCATCCCTCTCCAGGTGCCAGAGACAGAACATTCCAAGGACCTCCAGAGCCTTCTGACCAATGACCTGCCATCTCTCCAGATCACAGAGAAGTAGGCTCCATTTGTAATAGTGTACTGATGCAACTTCACTAGTGCTGTCTGTGTGATATAGCAGATAATCAAGGTCTTCACTAGTGCTGTCTGTGTGATATAGCAGATAATCAAGGTCTTCACTAGTGCTGTCTGTGTGATATAGCAGATAATCAAGGTCTTCACTAGTGCTGTCTGTGTGATATAGCAGATAATCAATGTCTTCACTAGTGCTGTCTGTGTGATATAGCAGATAATCAAGGTCTTCACTAGTGCTGTCTGTGTGATATAGCAGATAATCAAGGTCTTCACTAGTGCTGTCTGTGTGATATAGCAGATAATCAAGGTCTTCACTAGTGCTGTCTGTGTGATATAGCAGATAATCAAGGTCTTCACTAGTGCTGTCTGTGTGATATAGCAGATAATCAAGGTCTTCACTAGTGCTGTCTGTGTGATATAGCAGATAATCCAGGGTCCCTGGTTGGGTTTATTGTACTTCAGAACTCATGCTCTCTCCCTCTAAAAGTCTCTCAGACTTGAATAAAACGTGTTCTTCCCCCTGTCCCCAAGTGAGTCTGCTTGGCCATGGAACTCCATAGCAGCATATCAAAAAACATGCCACCCTGATGCCAGCAGGCCGTTCCCTGAGGAAGGATGCAACGGTCAAGGCTTTCAATGGTCACATTTGGGGGATGACTAAATGCAAAATAACTTTTTCATAGCATATTGGTCTTCACATTTTTACCATGGTAACTTAAACAACATGCAGACTTTATCAACCAAGACAACACTTAGAGCTTATAATTCAAAAGTTCAGAAATCAAGTCTCATGTCCAGGGTGAATAACACTTTTATTCATGTATATCAGACATGACATGTGTCAACTAAAATATACACTGAATTCTCAAAACATTAGGAACACCTGCTCTTTCCATGACAGACTGACCAGGTGAATGCTATGATGCCTTATTGATGTCACCTGTTAAATCCACTTTAAATCAGTGTAGATGAAGGGGAAGAGACAGGTTAAATAAGGATTTTTAAGCCTTGAGACAATTGAGACATGGATTGTGTATGTGTGCCATTCAGAGGGTGATCCGGCAAGAAAATATTGAAGTGCCTTTGAACAGGGTATGGCCTTTAATGTAAAACAGTGTGTGTTCGTTTTTCATGTTATTGGTTTTGTGTAAACATGTATAATCTTACGAGCTGTTAAAATGGCGTCCTCCATTTTGATGTTCGTTTAAAGTCCACATAGAAGATAATGGCCCCTATCAGATATTTATGTAGTTGGTGCAGTATATTATTTTACTGTAGTAAATATACATTGGGTGGTCGGGGTTGTTCGAGCCCTGAATGCTGATTGGCTGAAAGCCGTGGTATATCAGACGTACACCACAGGTATGACTAAATATATATATATATTTTTTACTGTTCTACATATGTTGGTAACCAGTTTATAATAGCAATTAGGCGACTCAGGCAGTGCATCGTGCCTAACAGCCCTTAGCCGTGGTATATTGACCATAACACACCTCCTCAGGCCTTATTGCATAAATATTAATGAGTTCTAATTTGGAAAAGTATTTATTAGCTTACAATTGTACAATTTCTGCTTCCTGCATATAACCACGAAGACGGCCGGAAAGGCCCTAAAGCAAGATCGTAAATGGTGAGCCTGCTGTAGCCTACAGTCCATGGTAAACTGGTGCGCACCAAGTTGCACTATACGTTTTAGTATTTGATTTGGAGAACCTCAAACTCAACTTTTAGAACAATATTACAGTATTATAAATATGGATTTATGAGTTTGTAATTTGGGAATGTTTTCTGGGGGTGCTCTAAGTGTAACGAACCCTGCAGTCTGAATCGGTTCCGGTCTGTGTTACTAGTTTTCTGCTCGGGATCTCCTGTTTCCCGAGGGTTCTGGAACGCTCCCTGCCTGGTTGCCGGGCAACGTTGCTAGGCGGGAGCTCTCTTGATTTCCGCACCTGCATCCCATCAGTAATCTGCACACCTGGTCCTGATCATCACCCTTCTTAGGCTCTGTCCTAACATCTATTCCCTGCCGGATCGTTAGCCATGAACAGTAGGTTTATCAGAGTATCAGCCTTAGAACTTCTAGCGTTAGTTTTTGTTGTTTTGCACCTTGTTGGTTTGTTGTGTACTTACCTCCGTTTTGTTCCATCTGCAGTCACTCGTCCGGAACCTTCACCCAACCCCTGCCTGGTGGTCAGCGGCTGCCAAACCATTATTGGATTTACCACTGCACCCCCAACAACTCGTCCACGCCGCCCGCTCTGTTTCCTGGATTATTCAGCATCACTCTTGAATCTGTTTAATAAACACTCACCTTCGTTCAACGTACCTTGTCCTGGTCTGCTTCTGGGTTCTGGCTTTGTAATCCGTGACAGAACGATCCGGCCAGTAATGAACCCAGCGGACCTGGACTCTGTTCGCCATGCCGTTTCCCATCAGGAGAAGATGTTGGGACAACATAGCACGGCACTACAGGAGATAGCGTTGTCAGTTCGGAACCTTTCCACCGGGCTGACGGAGATACAGGCCCAGCTCAGTTTGCCGGTGGAGAATCCACTACCGTTTTCACCCATCTCGCCTGCCGCTTCTGGAGCTGTGTCCTTCCATGAGCCCAAGGTTCCGACGCCGGATAAATATGAGGGGGAGCTGGGAAGATGCCGTTCTTTCCTTATGCAGTGTGGCTTAGTGTTCGATCTACAGCCCAACTCTTATGCCACAGACAAGGCTAGGATAGCCTTTGTTATTGAGTTGCTGCGTGGTCGAGCGCTGGAGTGGGCTTCAGCCATTTGGGAACGACAGGACACCTGCATGGCTTTTTTTTTTTTTTTTTTTTTTTTTTTTTTTTTAGTCATTTAGCAGACGCTCTTATCCAGAGCGACTTACAGTTAGTTAGTGATTACATTATTTTTTTATTTTATTTTTTTTATACTGGCCCCCCGTGGGAATCGAACCCACAACCCTGGCGTTGCAAACGCCATGCTCTATCAACTGAGCTACATCCCTGCCGGCCATTCCCTCCCCTACCCTGGACGACGCTGGGCCAATTGTGCGCCGCCCATGAGTCTCCCGGTCGCGGCCGGCTGCGACAGAGCCTGGATTCGAACCAGGATCTCTAGTGACACAGTTAGCACTGCGATGCAGTGCCTTAGACCACTGCGCCACTCAGGAGTCTTCATACCAGGAGTTCACGGCCGAGATGAGGAAGCTATTCGACCATTCCGTCCGAGGTATGGACGCAGCTAGGCGCCTGTTTTCACTTCGCCAAGGAACTCGCAGCGTTGCCGACTTCGTGATCGAGTTCAGGACGTTGGCTGTGGAGAGTGGGTGGAATGAGGAGTCTCTGCAAGCGGCCTTTTACCAGGGCCTGTCGGAGCAGCTCAAGGATGAGTTGATCTCCTATCCGGAGCCTAGTGACCTGGACAGCTTGGTAGCCTTGTCTATTCGGGTGGATAACCGAGTTCGAGAGCGAAGGAGGGAGAAGCAATGGGGCCCGTCCAATCGATCAGCTTCTCAGTTCCCAGTCGGGTCGGGTGGTGGACCAGAACACGTCGATCATTATCCACCACACAGGATTAGTGGAGAGGTCCTGTCTCCCGATTCTGAACCCATGCAAGTGGGGCGGCACGGGTTAACCAAGGAGGAGCGCCAACATAGACGTAAGACCAACTGCTGCCTCTACTGTGGTAGTTCGGGACACTACATCTCCACTTGTTCCCAGCGGTCGTCAAACTGCTCGGCTCGCTAAAGTTGGGAGGACTTTTAGCGAGCCAGTTTCAACCTCTCAATACCTCTGTCAGACCCCGTTTCCCGGCTACCCTCATGAACAGGAATCAGAGCTTAGAGATTAACGCTTTTGTCGATTCAGGTGCCGATGGAAGCTTTATGGATGCCGACGTGGTGGAACAGCTGGGGCTTTCCAAGGAGCAATTACCGGAAGCCATTGAAGCTACCACTCTGAACGGCAGTAGTCTGGCACGTATCACGATGAGGACTGAACCGGTCAAGATGCTGTTGTCGGGGAATCATTCTGAGGTGATCTCATTCTTCATTCTGCCGTCTTCCCATGTTCCTCTGGTCCTTGGATATCCCTGGCTGAAGGAACACAATCCCACGTTCGATTGGGTGACGGGCAAGGTAACGAGTTGGAGCCTTGATTGTCATGCTAACTGTCTCAAGACTGCCTGTTCCCATTCGGTTCCCAGTCAGGAGATTGAGGCTAAACCCCCAGATTTATCACTGGTTCCCGAGACATATCACGATTTGGGGGAAGTGTTCAGTAAGCAGAGGGCTCTGTCACTTCCTCCCCACCGACCATATGATTGTGCCATCAACCTGCTCCCTGGAGCTGTCTATCCCAAGGGACGGTTATACAGTATCTCCCGACCGGAACGTGAGGCTTTGGAGACCTACATCAAGGAGTCCCTAGCTGCTGGCCTCATTCGTCCCTCGTCATCACCCCTGGGGGCAGGATTCTTCTTTGTGGGTAAGAAGGATGGCTCTCTTCGACCGTGTATTGATTATCGGGGGTTGAATGATATCACGGTCAAGAACAAGTATCCCCTGCCCTTGATGAGCTCTGCCTTCGACTCCTTACAGGGTGCTACGGTGTTTACCAAGCTAGACCTTCGCAATGCGTATCACCTGGTCCGGATCAGAGAGGGGGACGAGTGGTTGACGGGTTTCAATACACCGATGGGACACTTCGAGTATCAGGTGATGCCGTTTGGACTGACCGATGCTCCAGCGGTATTCCAGAGTATGGTGAACGACGTCCTGAGAGATATGATCGGTCTCTTTGTGTTTGTTTACCTGGATGACATTCTGATCTTCTCGAAGGAACCGTCCGACCACGTCCAGCATGTCCGGCAGGTTCTGCAGCGATTGTTGGAGAATCGCCTGTTCGTGAAGGCCGAGAAGTGCGAGTTTCACGTCCACACGACATCCTTCCTCGGGTACATCATCTCCAGGGGAGAGATTAGGATGGACCAGGAGAAGGTTAGAGCGGTTCTGGAATGGGCCCAGCCCGGTACGAGATTGCAGCTCCAGAGGTTTTTGGGGTTTGCGAATTTCTACCGCAGATTCATCCGGGATTACAGCCGTGTGGCCGCTCCGTTAACTGCCTTGACTTCCAGTACCAGGACCTTCAATTGGAATCCGGAGGCGGATCGAGCGTTTCTGGATTTGAAGAGGCGATTCACCAACGCACCGATTCTCTCTCAACCTGACACGGGCCGTCAGTTCGTCGTTGAAGTGGATGCGTCTGATGTAGGGGTTGGCGCCATCCTGTCCCAGCGATGCGCTACTGACGGTAAACTCCATCCTTGCGCCTACTACTCTCGTCGTCTTTCGCCTGCGGAGAGGAACTACGATGTGGGTAACCGGGAGCTTCTCGCGGTGAAGCTTGCCTTGGAGGAGTGGCGTCACTGGTTGGAGGGGGCGGAGCAACCGTTTATTGTCTGGACTGACCACAAGAATCTTGCTTACGTACAATCGGCTAGACGTCTCAACTCCCGTCAGGCCAGGTGGGCGTTGTTTTTCGGACGATTCAATTTTTCCCTGACGTTCCGACCTGGATCTAAGAACGGCAAGGCGGACGCCTTGTCCCGGATGTTCTCCAAGACGGAGGAGAGTGGAGCCAAGACCGAGACGATTCTTCCCCGGAACTGTGTCGTGGGAGCAGTTATGTGGAAGATTGAGGAGGAGGTTATGGCGGCCCTTCGGACGCAACCCGGTCCCGGTAACGGTCCACCCGGTCGGTTGTTTGTGCCTGAGTCGGTTCGTTCTGCTGTCCTCCAATGGGCCCACGCCAGCAAGATGGCTTGTCACCCTGGCGTGGCTCGGACAATGGCGCTTCTTCGCAGACGATTTTGGTGGCCTGCCATGGGAGAGGGTACTCGGGGTTTTGTTGCTGCCTGTCCAGTGTGTGCGCAGAATAAGAGTACCAATCGGCCCAGCTCTGGACTACTTCACCCCCTTCCTATTCCCCGGCGACCATGGTCGCATCTGGCCCTGGACTTTGTCACTGGGTTGCCCTCTTCTGAGGGGAACACGGTCGTTCTGACTATCGTGGACAGATTCAGCAAGTTCGCCCACTTTGTGCCTATTGCCAAGCTTCCCTCTGCCTCGGAGACGTCCGAGATCCTGGTTAGGGAGGTTTTCAGGGTCCACGGTTTGCCCAGTGATATCGTTTCCGACCGTGGCCCTCAGTTTTCCTCTGCTGTCTGGAAGTCCTTCTGTTTGGCCATTGGAGCTACAGTCAGTCTCACATCTGGGTTTCACCCCCAATCTAATGGTCAGGCGGAGAGAGCCAACCAGAAGATGGAATCCACGCTACGCTGCCTTGTCTCCTCCAACCCCACCTCCTGGGTCTCTCAGTTGCCTTGGGTTGAGTATGCCCACAATACTCTCCCTACATCTGCCACTGGGATGTCTCCCTTCCAGTGCCTGTATGGCTACCAACCTCCCTTGTTCCCTTCTCAGGAGAAGGAGCTCTCAGTGCCCTCTGTTCAGGCCCATATTCGTCGTTGCCACCGGACCTGGCATCGGGCCAGAAAGGCACTCCTTAGAGTTGCGGACCGGTATCAGCTCCAGGCGAATCGTCGCCGGATTCCCGCTCCCACCTATACCATCGGAGATAGGGTCTGGTTGGCCACACGGGATCTTCCTTTACGGACTGAGTCTAGGAAGTTGTCACCGAAGTTCATTGGTCCGTTTGTGGTGGAGAAGGTGATCAATCCGGTTGCAGTTCGACTCAAACTACCGAGAACGCTCAGAGTCCATCCCACCTTTCATGTCTCCTGCCTCAAGCCTGTTCTCCTCAGTCCTCTGTTGCCTCCTCCGCCTCCTCCTCCTCCTCCTCGGTTGATCGGAGGTGGTCCTGCCTACACGGTGCGACGCATCATGGATTCCAGACGGCGGGGCCGGGGTTTCCAGTATCTCGTGGACTGGGAGGGGTATGGTCCTGAAGAGAGGAGTTGGATTCCGCGGCGACAGATCCTGGATGCTGACCTCATTCGAGACTTCTACCGCCTCCATCCTGGCGCTCCGGGGAGTCCGCCCGGTGGCGTTCGTCGGAGGGGGGGTACTGTAACGAACCCTGCAGTCTGAATCGGTTCCGGTCTGTGTTACTAGTTTTCTGCTCGGGATCTCCTGTTTCCCGAGGGTTCTGGAACGCTCCCTGCCTGGTTGCCGGGCAACGTTGCTAGGCGGGAGCTCTCTTGATTTCCGCACCTGCATCCCATCAGTAATCTGCACACCTGGTCCTGATCATCACCCTTCTTAGGCTCTGTCCTAACATCCATTCCCTGCCGGATCGTTAGCCTTGAACAGTAGGTTTATCAGAGTATCAGCCTTAGAACTTCTAGCGTTAGTTTTTGTTGTTTTGCACCTTGTTGGTTTGTTGTGTACTTACCTCCGTTTTGTTCCATCTGCAGTCACTCGTCCGGAACCTTCACCCAACCCCTGCCTGGTGGTCAGCGGCTGCCAAACCATTATTGGATTTACCACTGCACCCCCAACAACTCGTCCACGCCGCCCACTCTGTTTCCTGGATTATTCAGCATCACTCTTGAATCTGTTTAATAAACACTCACCTTCGTTCAACGTACCTTGTCCTGGTCTGCTTCTGGGTTCTGGCTTTGTAATCCGTGACACTAAGTTAATATTATATGCATTTCAAGCATTGAGAAATAGCTACTATATGCCCATTTAACGGACTTCAGTGCAGTAGCTCTCAAAATCCCTTCTCCGTATGTAGGGTTTTCAGCCATTACATTCGTCCACATTTGGCTCTGTGTAAACTACAATTCCTATGCTCTGTTTTAACATTGAGAAACGTCAATACTCATCACTTTCACAAACATACAGTGAGGGAAAAAAGTATTTGATCCCCTGCTGATTTTGTACGTTTGCCCACTGACAAAGAAATGATCCGTCTAATTTTAATGGTAGGTTTATTTGAACAGTGAGAGACAGAATAACAAAATAAATCCAGAAAAACGCATGTCAAAAATGTTATAAATTGGGAAATAAGTATTTGACCCCCTCTCAATCAGAAAGACTTCTGGCTCCCAGGTGTCTTTTATACAGGTAACGAGCTGAGATTAGGAGCACACTCTTAAAGGGAGTGCTCCTAATCTCAGCTTGTTACCTTTATAAAAGACACCTGTCCACAGAAGCAATCAATCAATCAGATTCCAAACTCTCCACCATGGCCAAGACCAGAGAGCTCCCCAAGGATGTCAGGGACAATATTGTAGACCTACACGAGGCGGAATGCCCACCCGGCCCCTACCCTCTTGTGTTTGTGTGGCGGAGGAGAACTGGGTGAAAGTGTTGTGGTCAGATGAGACCAAAATGGAGCTCTTTGGCATCAACTCAACTCGCCGTGTTTGGAGGAGGAGGAATGCTGCCTATGACCCCAAGAACACCATCCCCACCGTCAAACATGGAGGTGGAAACATTATGCTTTGGGGGTGTTTTTCTGCTAAGGGGACAGGACAACTTCACTGCATCAAAGGGATGATGGACGGGGCCATGTACCGTCAAATCTTGGGTGAGAACCTCCTTCCCTCAGCCAGGGCATTGAAAATGGGTCGTGGCTGGGTATTCCAGCATGGATGAAGGTCATGCTTAGGCTAATAAGCTATAAAGGGAAATAAATTGCTCCAATTTACACTTTTAGAGTTATTTCATGAAATGTTGTTTTTAGAAAAGGGCAGTTTTTTAAGTTGCGGGGTAACTGCAGGCGAATATATTGATCAAAGTCACCTTGTCCTAGAGAGATTTACATTGTTATCAAAACGTTACGCCAGGGTAAGCCTATCTACCACCCTATGTAAAGCTGGGATATATGAGATACCCCATAAGGGAGACACTCTAAAATGTGAAGTTTTGTCACACAACACAATGCCCAGTGGTGTAAAGTACTTAAGTAAAAATACTTTAAAGTACTACTTAAGTCGTTTTTTGGGGTATCTGTACTTTACTATTTATATTTTTGACAACTTTTACTCGACTACATTACAGCCTGGTTAGCACTGTTTATTGTGGGATCTTGTTCCGTAAGGTTTGTTTTGGTGTATAACCTAGGACTTCACGTATCGTTTGGTTTGTTGTTTTGTTCGTGTGTGTTAAGTACATTAATTAATAAAGATGTACGCTTACCACGCTGCGCCTTGGTCCGCTTCTCATAACGATCGTGACAGCTATCCAAAAATACAATTTAAAATAAAAAATGGTATCGTCTGGTTTACTTAATAAGGAATTTGAAATGATTAATACGTTTACTTTTACTTTTGATAGTGAAGTATATTTTAACAATTACATTTACTTTTGATAATTAAGTATATTTAAAACCAAATACTTGTAGAATTTTACTCAAGTAGTATTTTACTGGGTGACTTCCAGTTTTACTTGAGTCATTTTCTATTAAGGTATCTTTACTTTTACTCAAGTATGACAATTGGGTGCGTTTTCTACCACTGACAATGCCACAGATGTCTCAAGTTTTGAGGGAGCATGCAACTGGCATGCTGACTGCAGGAATGTCCACCAGAGCTGTTGCCAGATAATTTAATGGTAATTTCTATACCATAAGCCACCTCCAACTTTGTTTTAGTGAATTTGGCAGTATGCCCAACCACCCTCACAACTGCAGACCAAGTGTATGGTGGTGTGTGGGCGTGTGGTTTGCTGATGTCAATGTCATGAACACAGTACCCCATGTTAGTGTCAGGGTTATGGTATGGGCAGGCATAAGCTACAGAGAAGGAACAAAATTGCATTTTATCAATGGCAAATTTAATGCACAGAGATACCATGACAAGATCCTGAGGCCCATTGTCCTGCCGACATCACGTCATGTTTCAGCATGATAATGCAGGGCCCAATGTCGCAAGGATCTGTACACAATTCCAGGAAGCTGAAAATGTCCCAGTTCTTCCATGTCCTGCATACTCACAAGACATGTCAACCATTGAGCATGTTTGGGAGGGCTGGATCGACGTGTACCACAGCTTGTTCAAGTTCCCACCAATATACAGCAACTTCGCACAGCCACTGAAGAGGAATGGGACAACATTCCACAGGCCACAATCAACAGATTGATCAAATCTATGCAAAGTAGAAGTGTCCCGGAGGAGGAGGAGGCAGCGGCAGATACCCCGTTCTCATGTAATGGGGTAGGGCCCAGTGATGCCAACTTAGCAATTTTGTTGCTAGATTTAGCAACTTTTCAGACTACCCTGGCAACTTTTTTTTCAAACAGCACCTAGCAACAAATGTAGCTACTTTTAAAAACTTATTTGGAACTTTTAGCAACTTTTAAAAAGTGACTCAAACACTAAAATGCACACATTTTACCTCTAAATGACACTAAAACTATTTTATCTGTCACACACTCAGTCACAACACACATGGCTGGCTGCAAAAGTGCATTGTGAGTGACGTCAGCAGCAGGCGCTCAGCTCGTGCACAGGCAGCAGCAGGCCAGCCAAGCAGCACAACATCCTGGAGAGAGCTGGAGAGAGATGCCTAGCGCACACATCATTATTTGAGTTAAGTTGCTTGTTCAATAAGATAGCATATATACCTTGTTATTAGCTTGTACCTATAATTGTTGATCAGTTAGGTAGCATGTTTACTAACTACCAATACACTACTAGTTAATAAGAATATAAATCAAATGTAATTGTTCAAAAATGTGTAATTGTTCAATAATTCAATGTGTTGTGTTTATAAATAAAAATATCTGATCATATAAATGTTATGTGTTTATATTACTTTTACAAATACAAATATGTGATAATAAACAAAAAATCTAAACTAACAAATGTCAAATCATATTTGTCGCCGAGATGGCCAGTCAATTTGATTAACATTATTGTGCATTCTATGTAATGATGCAGTTTTACGTTATTACGTAATGACTTCATCACGCAAAGACATCACAACGTTATTGAGCAACTTTTAGCAACAAATCGACCTGCCTCTAGCAACTTCCCCTGAAAATGAGTTGGCAACACTGGTAGGGCCGTCCCAAGGATTCCGAAATGCACCGACCGTTGCACAGTAGTAGTGGGGGAACAGGAAGTTCCGGCAGGCGCGCCCATCCCACGTTCTTCACAATAAAGAAAGCGCCAGAACTGTGCAGTCAAGAAGATAACCTTTGTGTCCGTTTCTATTTATTACTACAGGTATGTAATAGCACGTTTAAACTTTCTAATGTCGAAAGAACATGTCATACCATGTTAGGTAACACATCCGTTAAGGTATTATCACGTTTGGTAAAGGTTTGGTGTGTTATTTTTGTGTCAAACCGAATAAGTGAAAGAACGTGATAAAAACTATTTTACAAGTCACATAGCTAGAGATTTTGGGTTTGTCTGAGTGAATGTACATAATTTTCTAATTTTAGTTTAATAAATAATCAATTTATTTGATATTTCTGAGTTCGTTTAGCATATTATTGCTTTTGTGTAAAATGCCCATGCTGGTAAAATGGCGGCGCCATCTCGGTCAGCGTCAACGGACTTCAGTGAGGACAGTGCGGGTGCATCAGATAGAGACAATTTCACGGTCGCACTACTGTTTTGAAGCTGAATGTAATGATTATCCGTTTTCTACATGTGTACTAATATTCAGACACATTCACTAGTTTCAGTCTTTATCAATAAATGTTGCTATGGTGTGAACAGGAAATACAATTGTTTTTTGATTGAAGTAATACAGTGAAGACAAGGTTATTCAGGAAATTAGCACACAGTGCTGTCTAAAACAAACTGTAACCTTGTACTAAATGGATTTTGAGTCATGTATGTATTTATCTACTACAGGTTAGGTATTAGCTCAAAAGTATTGTGGAGCTCCTGCACCTTAATATAAACAGTACCGGCACCCAAAATGAGTATTGGCACCTATTTCAGTCCAAGTAAAGCACTGAATTAGATAATTGAACGAGAACATTTTTATATTTTTAGAGAATAAAGATATTGCCAGAACTGTCAACACTAACTTTTGTGTCTGTGCTCTCTTTATTAATACTAGCAGATTCAGATAAGTCCAAACATACAGTCACTGGGTCCTGATTGTGACAGTGGAGCCCAGTTTGCATCGCAATATCCAGAGATGGCATCAGTGAAGCTGGAAGATTGCAGTCAAACACTGGAGCTTAATGTCAACATTAAAGATGAAGAAGAGGAGGAGAAGATTGGGAAATCTGTTTCTCAGGGTAAGAGCAGATTATATCCAATTAAGTTTGTTGGACATGATTTGGAAAGGCACACACCTGTCTAGTGCATTCGGAAAGTATTCAGACCCCTTGACTTTTTTTAGATTTTGTTACGTTACAGCCTTATTGTAAAATAGATTAAATTGTTTTTTTCCCTCATCAATCTACTCACAATACCCCATAATGATAAAGCCAAAACTGTTTTTTGTTCAATTGTTGCAAAAACAACATCTGAACGATCACATTTACAAAATGTCTTTCTACTCTGCGAGTGTCTAAACCAGGGCTCTTCAATTCTGGTCCTGGAGGGCCGAAACACCTCTGTTTTTCATCCTCTCCTTCTAATCAGGGGCTAATTAAGACCTTGGACACCAGGTGAGTGCAATTAACTACCAAGTAGAAATAAAAAACAGAAGTGTTTCGACCCTCCAGGACCGGAATTGAAGAACCCTGGTCTAAACCATGATCACCTTGATCTCATTCATCTCAGTCTCATTGCAAAAGGTGTTTATTATAATACTCATGTAAATAATATATTTTTGTAGTTTTTAATACATATGCAAAAATGTCTAAGAACTTCTTTTCACTTTTTCAGTATGGGGTATTGTGTGTAGATTGATGAGGAATTGTTTTATTTAATTCATTTTAGAAGAAAGCTGTAACGTAACAATTTGTGGAAAAATAATCAAGGGGTCTGAGTACTTTCCTAATGCACTGTACATATCCAAAAGTGGACCTAGAAGTTTGTCCTTAAATATCTATTGGGAGCCCATCTGGACCTTCCGCTTAACCTCCCTTCATATCGAAAATAGCATCAGATATTTCAACACCATCCAATTCCTTTTCCGGATCCAATTTAGTGTCTTCTGAAGTAGAGGGAAAATCAAGACCTGACTAGTTCAGTTCTCAGGAGATTCAGAGTTGTAAAGTGTGTTGTAGTAGGAAGCAAATGTTTGGTTCATTTCTACAGGATCCATTGATAATTGTCCTTGTAAATTATGAATTGCATTAAAGGCTGAATTTGACTTCTTAATGTGCCAGGCCAGCAATTTACCAGGTTTTTCACCTTGATCATAGGACTGTTTCAGCCTAGTTAAGCTGTTTTCAGCCTTAGAGTTGGGAAGTTCTTCATGCTGAGCTTTAAGACCAAATCATTCCTTGTTTACTTCGACTGAGTTATCCAAAAAAGCTTCTCTCCAATTCTCTGATTTTGCTGTCCATCGCTCTCATTTTCGGATTTATTTGATTTTAAACTGGTAAAACGTATAATTTGCCCCCAAATATGTGCTTTGAAAGCCTCCCATCTGGTATTCGCTGACGTTTGGTCAGTGTTCAATGTCAAATGAACATCTATATGCACTCCAACGTAATGTAAGAATAATAATAAATAATAATATGCCATTTAGCAGACGCTTTTATCCAAAGCGACTTACAGTCATGTGCGCATAAATTTTTACGTATGGGTGGTCCCGGGGATCGAACCCACTACCCTGGCGTTACAAGCGCCATCCTCTACCAATTGAGCTACAGAGGACCATTGAGGTCATTAAGCTGTATACTATCCTGTTTGTAATGAGTCACGCCAGTATGTCTTACAGACAAAGAAGTCTGGGTCCTGTAACCATCTGGGATGCAAACGCCTTCTAGAGGATCCTTTTACTAGTTCTGTATCCCTATAGAATAATCACACAAGGGAATGGTCATTCAAAACAATAGTATCATATCGACTTCCTGCTACATTGGGAAGCAATAAGCTAAAAAGTCGTCTACATGAGAATATTATTAAAATGTTGACGAGTAACATGAATACTCCCTTTTACTTGGGTTCTGAGTCCTCCAAGGTTCACATAGATTTAAGTCCTTAATGAAATGCTGTAATTTCTTTCTACTCTGCGAGTAGTGTCTAAACCATAGGAGCTATCTAGATGAGGATCAAGAGTACAATTAAAGTCCGCTGCCATTAGGACTTTACCAGGAATGGAGGCTATCAATGGAAAATACATTCTCAAAGAATTTGGGATTATCATCATTAGGACCATAAACATTAACCAGATTAATATGCTCATTTAAGAGAGTTCCCTGTATCAAAATGTATCTACCAGCTGTATCAGTTATAATAGTATCCACTTGAAACGGAACAGATTAGTGAATTAAAACCATAACACCATGAGAATGAGAGGAGAAACAGGATGCTACTACTTGCCCTTGCCATCTCCTGCATACTTTAAGTAGCTCATCCTTCAACAAGTGAGTTTCTTGTAGGAACACAATAGATTAATGAAGTTGTTTAAGCCTAGTAATAACCTGTTTTAAGCTTGGATAGTTTACAAACTCCACAGACATTCCACAAAGTACATTTAAGTTTAGCATTTGAAGTAATTTAACCAAAGATGTAAACATGGAATAAGCTATAGCATAAAGGCATATCTAAAATCAGTTTAGTAACCACAAGGACCGCAGGAATATTTTGTAGTGAGGAAAATATGTAAAGATCTGTTGAAAATAACATAGATATTTCCTAACAGTAAAACACTGAACTCCATTCCACTGTCTCCCTAACCGAGACAACCAACGCTTCCTCTCCCACCTCCCCCTAATCGTAGAGTGTAGCCTGGTGGACGACTGATCCATTAAAGGGAGCAGTCTAACCTAAGTGACGCTAAACAAAACAAAGTGTCTCCTGCCTTCTCTCGGCCATTACTTCTCACAAACAAAACAAAATACATATCTTGCAAGATGATATGTGAAATATCACAACAAAAGGCCTCTCTAGCAAGATGATATGTGAAATATCACGTAGTATTTGTTTGAAAAGTAGCAAAGAATAGCTCCACCTAAAACAGTAACGCTAGTTAGTGAAGCCTGAGACTAACGTTAACGTTACAGTATGGACCGTCCAAAATAGTGGTAGATGATCCACAACACAGGGTCTGCTGCTAGTAGCTACCATTTATTCACTACTAAATGTAAGCCTATGTGAGAAAAAATAAAAAGAGATCATTGAATATGTGCTACGTTACCCAAAGGCCCTTTGCACATGATGTTAGGCCTGCACCTGAGTGTCAATCATTTTAGTCCAAGGATATGATCAAAAGGCCTCCATCATTCTTAAATGGAAGAAGTTTGGAACCACCAATACTTTTTCTAGATCTGGCCGCCCGGACAAACTAAGCAATCCGGAGAGAAGGGCCTTGGTCAGGGAGGTCACCGAGAATCCGGTGGTCACTCTGACAGAGCTCCAGAGTTCCTCTGGAGATGGGAGAAACTTCCAGAAGGGCAGCCATCTCTGCAGCACTCCACCAATCAGGCCTTTATGGTAGAGTGGCCAGACGGAAGCCACTCCTCATGAAAAGGCACATGACTGCCCGCTGGGAGTTTGCCAAAAGACACCTAAAGGACTCTCAGACCATGAGAAACAAGATTCTCTGGTCTGATGAAACCAAAATGGAACTCTTTGGCCTGAATGCCAAGCGTCACGTCTGGAGGAATCCTGGCACCATCCCAACGGTGAAGCATGGTGGTGGCAGCATCATGCTGTGGGGATGTTTTTCAGTGGCAGGGACTGGGAGACTAGTCAGGATCGAGGGAAAGATGAACGGAGCAAAGTACAGAGAGAACTGAAAATAGCTGTGCGGCGACACTACCCATCTTACCTGACAAGCTTGAGAGGATCTGCAGAGAAACTCCCCAAATACAGGTATGCCAAGCTTGTAAAGTCATACCTAAGAAGACTCAAGGCTGTAATCACTGCCAAAGGAGCTTCAACAAAGTACTGAGTAAAGTCTGAATACAGTTTTTATTTATTATTTTTGCAAAAATGGTGTCATAACATCTAGCGGTCAAACAGGGAAATGGTTCCAATCATTTTTCCTTTTTATTCATTTTAGAAACACTTAAAATAATGGCTGTGTTTCGTGTAGGCTTACCCTGGCGTGACTTTTAGCAACATTCGGCTCCATTTCCTCTCAGATTATAAAAATCTAATTATCATCAAAGTAGACATCATGCAAAACAACAAATCACTGCAAGCTCCTGCACGTCATCTCTAGCTGTAACCTTTGATAACAGGTATTGTGTCAATTTAAACCGAATTAACTGTGGTGGCAGGTGCAGTGATGACCGCTGAGAAGGAGCTGAGTGTATAGGGAAGCAGTGTGGTGAGGGAGGTTATCGTCTAGTGTATAAAGAGGGATACGTCCTCCAGTAGCTCAGAGATGGAACCTGGTGAGAGTGAGGATGAATTACCTGCGGTGAGGAACTCCGAGTTCGGGCCTCGTTCCAAGGATGATAAGGATGATTCTGGCCCAGTGGGAGTGAGATTTGTAGAGAGAATGGATACATATGTGGTGTCAGGTTAGGTGGAGAAGATAACTGAGTGGACTCGTGATGATTTTTTGTTTCTCCTCTGTCCAGATTGAGTGGGCGCTGCGGATTACGTGATTAGAGACAGGAATTGTGACTTGAATTGCTCTCCGGAACAGGGTGGCATTGAAAGGAGTGATAATGGGGTTAGGTTTAAGTGTTGAGGATGTGCAGTTGAAATGGAAGATTCCAGGTGTCTGTGACACCCTCCGTTTGGTGAGACGTAGATCCGGTGTAGAGCGTGGGGAAACAGAGAATACATTATCTGTCATGCTGGATTTTGATGCATAGTCTCTGCCAGATAAGATCAAGGTAGGAAGTGTCAGTTATCCCGTGAGTGATTTTGTTCCGTAAATATTACAGTGTTTTAGGTGTGAAGTTTATGGGCCTGTTGCAGCAGTGTTTAGGTGTGAGATGCCTAGATGTGACAAGTGTGCAGGAGGGCATGAGATGAAGAAATGTGTGGTATCGGTGGAGAAAGTTCTGTGTGTTAGTTATGGGGGTGCTAACGGGCTGGAGATCTGAGGTGTCAGGTGAGAGAAAGGCAGATTGTGGTCCTCTATAGCTCAACTGTAGCTCAATTGGTAGAGCATGGCATTTGTAACGGGTAGTGGGTTCGATCCCCGGGACCACCCATACGTAAAAATGTATGCGCACATGACTGTAAGTCACTTTGGATAAAAGTGTCTGCTAAATGGCTTATTATTATTATTATTATTATTATTATTAGATTGAGGTTGCCAGGGTTACAGTAGTACAGAAAGTGTTATAGCAGAAGCAGTGAAGGGAGTGGTAGAGGAAGATGGGTACAGGGTGAGGGGTCTTGAGAGGATTCCTGTGAGTAGGCAGAGACCAAGAGAGAGCAATGGGAAGAATATGTGCTTCAGTAAGGTGGGCTTTTTTAGCATTTATAACAATGGTTTTCAATTGTACTACAGAAATGGATCAAAAAGTCCCAGAAAATAGAGGCTGTGGTGGTAGCGGCAGAGAAGTACTTGGGATTGCGAGGATTTACTGCAGCACAACTGCAGGGAGTGTTGAGTGGTAGTGGTCTGGCGTAGGACTAGATGGTGTTAAATAGTGGAATGGGGTGGTGGGTTTTTGTCGTGGAAAATCGCCACGAAGGGACTCGAAGTCAAACTTAAATGAATAATATTTTTTTATCAGCAAGCTGGAGAGGTTCCAACAAACTTAAAAGCACCATAGTACACGTCGGTCGGGAGCTCTGCCGGGGCAGTCCCGTTAGTTGTCCTATATACTGCTTACACAGACAAGTTATATTTGCATGATTTTAGCTTTATTCATAATTAATTCATCGTTAACATTTGGTTCCTGCATGTGACCGACCAATACCTCACAAGGATTCTTCTCTCCAAGCTGAGACCTTGAAACTGAGATATCCCTTTTGGATCCCAGAACAATGTTCTGGGCGTACTGCCAATTGGTCTGAGGAGGTCAGTCATCTGCACGAACCAAGAACATTTACCCTCACATTTTTTAGAGCAGGCTAATACTGCAATTTTGTATTAATTACCGTATCAATGAATTTAATGTATATAGGCTGTGAATGGCCTCGCACACCAGTACAGTAGGTGGCGGTGTATTCACCTAAAAGTTGAATGCGCTCCGCCAACCAAATCCCGAAGAAGAAGGATGGAGAATGTGAAAAAGGAGCAGCCTTCATCTTTATTATTGATGTTTGATGAAGACTATCTACCACCCTATGTAAAGCTGGGATATATAATATACCCCATAAGAGAGTTTGTGTAAAACCTGATGCAATGCAATAGATGTAAAAAGTTTGGCCACATGTCAAGTGTTTGCAGATGGAAGGAATATGTTATTGAAGAGCATGTTAATGTAAAATGTTGTAACTGTGGTGGGGGTCATATTCCTGAATTCCCAGAGTGCCCTGTTAGGGTGAAAGAGGTTGAGGTGTCAAGGATCAGGGCTTTACAGCAAATCTCCTATGTGGAGGCGGTGAAGAGAGTTATAGTAGCAAGAGGCCACAGTTCTGAAGAAGATATGGCGGTGGATGCACTGCAACCAGTTGCAAATGTTGTACGTCAATCAAGTGATCTGGATACACTTATTTTGAAGGTGGATTTTTTAGTATTTACAGCCACAGTTATTAATTTTACTGCACAAGAAGTCCAAGAAGCTAGACATAATTATATCTGCAGCTGAGAAGTTTTTGGGCCTCCAAGACTTCACGGCAGAAGCCCTGCAAGGTCTACTGTAGCCAGAAAATGTTCTGCCCTCACAGGATCCTTCTGAGCCTGTGTAGGGACCTGATTAGAACAGAAAAGCAGGCTGATTTAGTTCAATTTAAATTTTGTTATTGGTAGCTTGTTTGATTTTTTTTTTGAAATACTGTATACACTGAACAACCATATAAACGCAAAATGTCAAGTGAGGTGAATTAAAAGATCCCAGAAATGTTCCAGACAGAAACTTATTTCTAAAATGTTGTGCACAAATTTGTTTACATCCCAGTTAGTGAGCATTTCTCCTTTGCCAAGATAATCCATCCACCTGACAGGTGTGGCATATCAAGAATGCATGATCATCATTACACAGGTGCACCTTGTGCTGGGGACAAGAGTAGCTGAGTAGGTGCTTGGCAGCATCTAATGGGAATCCCTAACAAATACAAAAATGCCACTCTATTGGTAGTTTGTTGTAACCATGTATTGGTGCTAAACCGTATGTTATTGGATGCTAGCATGCTAGTTAGCTATGGCGTCATATGATACGGTGTCCTGGGCGGTTTTCACGGAAGAATACTGTACCAAGGTAGCTGAATAAACTAATTTAGTCTATTCCTGGAAACATTGAACCACTGTAGTTTACAACAATTATAATTTCTAAAGTGGAAGCTGGAAGAGTTATATTTGAGTGTTTCAGTGAAAGGTTAGTGAGGGAGGCCCCGCTCTCTCGCTTCCCCAGATGTTTAGTTAATCTCATTCCGATCTCCTTTGCATTATTGTAGCCTTTTCTGTAGCCTGTCAACTATGTATCTGTCTATCCCTGTTCTCTCCTCTCTGCACAGGCCATACAAACGCTTCACACCGCGTGGCTGCTGCCACTCTAATTTGGTGGTCCCTGCGCGCACAACCCACGTGGAGTTCCAGGTCTCCGGCAGCCTCTAGAACTGCCGTTCTGCGGCCAACAAGGCAGAGTTCATCTCAGCCTATGCTACCCTCCAGTCCCTCGACTTCTTGGCGCTGACGGAAATATGGATTACCACAGAAAACACTGCTACTCCTACTGCTCTTTCTTCGTCTGATCATGTGTTCTCGCATACCCCGAAAGCATCTGGTCAGCACGGCGGTGGCACAGGAATCCTCATCTTTCCCAAGTGGACATTCTCTCTTTTTCCCTTGACCCATCTATCTCCTCATTTGAATTACATGCTGTCACAGTCACTAGCCAATTCAAGCTTAACATCCTTATCATGTATCGCCCTCCAGGTTCCCTTGGAGAGTTCATCAATGAGCTTGACTCCTTGATAAGTTCCTTTCCTGAGGATGGCTCACCCCTCACAGTTCTGGGTGACTTTAACCTCCCTATGTCTACCTTTGACTAATTTCTCTCTGCCTCCTTCTTTCCACTCCTCTCCTCTTTTGACCTCACCCTCTCACCGTCCCCCCCTACTCACAAGGCAGGCAATACGCTTGACCTTATCTTTACTAGATGCTGTTCTTCTACTAATCTCACTGCAACTCCCCTCCAAGTCTCCGACCACTACTTTGTATCCTTTTCTCTCTCGCTCTCCTCCAACACTACTCACTCTGCCCCTAATCAGATGGTAATGCGCCGTCGCGACCTTCGCTCTCTCTCTCCCGCTACTCTCTCCTCTTCCATCCTATCATCTCTTCCCTCTGCTCAATCCTACTCCCTCCAATCTCCTGATTCTGCATCCTCAACCCTCCTCTCCTCCCTTTCTGCATCTTTTGACTCTCTATGTCCCCTATCCTCCCGGCCAGCTCGGTCCTCCCCTCCTGCTCCGAGGCTTGACAACTCATTGCGAGCTCACAGAACAGGGCTCCGGGCAGCCGAGCGGAAATGGAGGAAAACTAGACTCCCTGCCGACCTGTCATCTTTTCACTCCCTCCTCTCTACATTTTCTTCCTCTGTTTCTGCTGCTAAAGCCACTTTCTACCACTCTAAATTTCAAGCCTCTGCCTCTAACCCTAGGAAGCTCTTTGCCAACATTAACCAATTCTTAGAATATCATGCACGTTTTCACATTACGTTTTTTTAGGGGGCATGACAATTACAGAGCAATCGAAATGTCATTACTCTGATTGCTTTTATTATGATTTTTATAATGTAAACAGTGGGAATAATTTTTCTTGCTACAAGAGGGAGGCTACCTGATCCTGGCAAATGCGTTCCGGAACGAAAGACTACAAAACTGAGAGGTACCGGAGGATCCAGCTCAAATTAAGCGCCGCCCTTCTCATATAATGGGGTAGGGCCATTCCAAGGATCCCTGAACGCACGGACGGTTGCACCAAATATTTCTTATAACTAAACCAAGATAGACCACAGCTGGTCGTTTCCAATGGGAACAGATTAGTCATAGTGGGCAGAGCCAAGCACGAGCTAGCGAGATCCTATTGGTGTGTTCTAGCACACATCTGCATATTTCTGTTAGGGAACGCCGCCTCTGTGAAGCGCTCGTGTTCAATAACTCAATTCGCCTTTGTGTTCCTTCTAAATAACGTGATTTAAAAAAAAATATTTGCAAGAGGTAAGTCCACAAAACTTTGTCCACTCTGTGCATAACATATTTTAATTTTGGGAACAGAACTGTATTAAGATCAGATGTTTCACCGATTAGAACGTTTGCAGAATGTCGGCCAAAATCCATCTCGTTCCATCTTCTTCCACTGCCGGCCAGTGGGCTTCCTCTCACTACCATATTTGGTAGTGAGTGGAAACGCCAACCGGATGCTTCACAATTATACATCCAGTGAAATATCTGTCTCATTGTTCTATCTGTGGCTGCACTGTGGTAGTAGGGGAACAGGAAGTTCCGGGCAGGCACGCACCATTCTTTAGTATAAAGAAAGCTCCAGAACTGTGATGTCAAGAAGATAACCTTTGTGTCAGTTTCTATTCAGTACTAGAGGTATGTGTTATGACGAGTTTCTCTGGCATCAAGTAATTCAGTATGCAAGAGAATAGTTAAACACTTAGATGGAGAGTTGGTTCAAAGTATTTAATATTACAGTACCAGATTCACATGACAAGCGGTACGGGCGTAGCCTATTGTCATCTGAATTACTTACATAGAAAACTTCTTAATTTATATAATGCTTTTCCGAGCTAGTACCATCCAACAGTTGCCAACCATTATTGAGTGTCACTCCTCGCCACATATAGGATCACATTTACATTACATTTACGCCATTTAGCAGACGCTCTTATCCAGAGCGACTTACAAATTGGTGCATTCACCCTATAGCCAGTGGGATAACCACTTCACACATTTTTTTTTGGGGGGGGGGGTAGAAGGATTACTTTATCCTATCCCAGGTATTCCTTAAAGAGGTGGGGTTTCAAATGTCTCTGGAAGGTGGTGAGTGACTCCGCTGTCCTGGCGTCGTGAGGGAGCTTGTTCCACCATTGGGGTGCCAGAGCAGCGAACAGTTTTGACTGGGCTGAGCGGGAACTATGCTTCCGCAGAGGAAGGGGAGCCAGCAGGCCAGAGGTGGATGAACGCAATGCCCTCGTTTGGGTATAGGGACTGATCAGAGCCTGAAGGTACGGAGGTGCTGTTCTCCTCACAGCTCCATAGGCAAGCACCATGGTCTTGTAACAGATGCGAGCTTCAACTGGAAGCCAGTGGAGTGTGCGGAGGAGCGGGGTGACGTAAGAGAACTTGGGAAGGTTGAACACCAGACGGGCTGCGGCATTCTGGATGAGTTGTAGGGGTTTAATGGCACAGGCAGGGAGCCCAGCCAACAGCGAGATGCAGTAATCCAGACGGGAGATGACAAGTGCCTGGATTAGGACCTGTGCCGCTTCCTGTGTAAGGCAGGGTCGTACTCTCCAAATGTTGTAGAGCATGAACCTGCAGGATCGGGTCACCGCCTTGATGTTAGCGGAGAACGACAGGGTGTTGTCCAGGGTCACGCCAAGGCTCTTCGCACTCTGGGAGGAGGACACCAACGGAGTTGTCAACCGTGATGGCGAGATCATGGAACGGGCAGTCCTTCCCCGGGAGGAAGAGCAGCTCCGTCTTGCCAAGGTTCAGCTTGAGGTGGTGATCCGTCATCCATACTGATATGTCTGCCAGACATGCAGAGATGCGATTCACCACCTGGTTATCAGAAGGGGGAAAGGAGAAGATTAGTTGTGTATCGTCAGCGTAGCAATGATAGGAGAGGCCATGTGAGGATATGACAGAGCCAAGTGACTTGGTGTATAGGGAGAATAGGAGAGGGCCTAGAACTGAGCCCTGGGGGACACCAGTGGTGAGAGCACGTGGTGCGGAGACAGCTTCTCGCCACGCCACTTGGTAGGAGCGACCGGTCAGGTAGGACGCAATCCAGGAGTGAGCCGCGCCGGAGATGCCCAGCTCGGAGAGGGTGGAGAGGAGGATCTGATGGTTCACAGTATCAAAGGCAGCAGACAGGTCTAGAAGGACAAGAGCAGAGGAGAGAGAGTTAGCTTTATCAGTGCGGAGAGCCTCCGTGACACAGAGAAGAGCAGTCTCAGTTGAATGACCAGTCCTGAAACCTGACTGGTTTGGATCAAGAAGGTCATTCTGAGAGAGATAGCAAGAGAGTTGGCTAAAGACGGCACGCTCAATAGTTTTGGAAAGAAAAGAAAGAAGGGATACTGGTCTGTAGTTGTTGACATCAGTGGGATCGAGTGTTGGTTTTTTGAGAAGGGGTGCAACTCTCGCTCTCTTGAAGACGGAAGGGACATGGCCAGCGGTCAAGGATGAGTTGATCAGCGAGGTGAGGTAGGGGAGAAGGTCACCGGAGATGGTCTGGAGAAGAGAGGAGGGGATGGGGTCAAGCGGGCAGGTTGTTGGGTGGCCTGCAGTCACAAGTCGCAAGATTTTATCTGGAGAGAGAGGGGAGAAAGAAGTCAAAGCATAGGGTAGGGCTGTGTGAGCAGGATCAGCAGTGTCATTAGACTTTGCCACATTAGACTCCACAGAGAGGGAGGAGGAGGGGGGGGGGGGATTCAGCAGGGAGGAGAATGTGGCAAAGAGCTTCCTAGGGTTAGAGGCAGATGCTTGGAATTTAGAGTGGTAGAAAGTGGCCTTAGCAGCAGAAACAGATGAAGAAAATGTAGAGAGGAGGGAGTGAAAAGATGCCAGGTCGGCAGGGAGTTTAGTTTTCTTCCATTTCCGCTCCGCTGCCCGGAACTCTGTTCTGTGAGCTCGCAATGAGTCATCAAGCCACGGAGCTGGAGGGGAGGACCGAGCCGGCCGGGAGGATAGGGGACACAGAGAGTCAAAGGATGCAGAAAGGGAGGAGAGGAGGGTTGAGGAGGCAGAATCAGGAGATTGGAGGGAGAAGGATTGAGCAGAGGGAAGAGATGATAGGATGGAAGAGGAGAGAGTAGTGGGAGAGAGAGCGAAGGTTGCGGCGGCGCATTACCATCTGTGTAGGGGCAGAGTGAGTAGTGTTGGAGGAGAGCGAGAGAGAAAAGGATACAAAGTAGTGGTCGGAGACATGGAGGGGAGTTGCAGTGAGATTAGTAGAAGAGCAGCATCTAGTATAGATGAGGTCAAGCGTATTGCCTGCCTTGTGAGTAGGTGGGGACGGTGAGAGGGTGAGGTCAAAAGAGGAGAGGAGTGGAAAGAAGGAGGCAAAGAGAAATGAGTCAAATGTAGACGTAGGGAGGTTGAAATCCCCCAAAACTGTGAGGGATGAGCCATCCTCAGGAAAGGAGCTTATCAAGGCGTCAAGCTCATTGATGAACTCTCCAAGGGAACCTGGAGGGCGATAGATGACAAGGATATTAAGCTTAAATGGGTTAGTGACTGTGACAGCATGGAATTCAAATGAGGAGATAGACAGTTGGGTTAGGGGGAAAATTGAGAATGTCCACTTGGGAGATATGAGGATTCCTGTGCCACCACCCCGCTGACCAGATGCTCTCGGGGTATGTGAGAACACATGGTCAGACGAGGAGAGAGCAGTAGGAGTAGCAGTGTTTTCAGTGGTAATCCATGTTTCCGTCAGCGCCAAGAAGTTGAGGGATTGGAGGGTAGCATAGGCTGGGATGAAGTCTGCCTTGTTGGCAGCAGAACGGCAGTTCCAGAGGCTGCCTGAGACCTGGAACTCCAGGTGAGTGGTGCGTGCAGGGACCACCAGGTTAGAGATGCAGCAGCCACACGGTGTGAGGCGTTTGTGTAGCCTGTGCGGAGAGGAGAGAACAGGGATAGGCAGAGGCATAGTTGACAGGCTGCAGCAAATGGCTACAATAATGCAGAGGAGATCGGAATGAAATGAACTAAACATCTGGGAAAGGAGAGAGCGGGCCTCCCTCACCACAACTCCCAAATATAACTCAACCAACTTCCCCCTCAGAAACTATAATTGTTGTAAACTACAGCGGTTCAATGTTTCTATGAATAGACTAACTCAGCTAGCTAACGAGGCGCAGCACGAACGGCACGAACACACAGAGAGAGCCAAACTAACGTTAACTAGTCACCCATGTCCCGAATTCCCTGAACGACTCGGGCCATCAATATGTAAAAAACAAAACACAAATCTAGGTTATGACTTACCCCTAGCAGCTACTGTTAGCTAGCCAAGTGCAAAGCTAGCCACTGAATTGACTCAGACAGTTCGCGTCTGTTCGCTAGGTCGTTCCAGCTATTGTTTACTAGTAGCTATCCAGGTAGTAACAAGCTAGCAAAATTTAAAGCACAGTAGCCACTTGCTACCGAACGTTAACGGTTCAGACATGAGGTTAGAAAACAGCTGAATGATAGGCAATGATTGTATGTAATCATTGTAGGCAGCCAGCTGGCGTAACCACAGGCACTCCCAGGCGTGAAATAAATATACCGTTGCTAATTGCTACTCGCCAGCTAGTCCAGGTGGAGGGTTAGCCAGCTAGCTTCGTGCTACGCCCGGCGCCGCCGGTATCGTGTTGCAACCTTGTCAGGATATTCCATCACATACTCCTTCTAAGATTAGCACCAGTGGCCCCCCAGCTATCTTGGCCCGCATACCTTCTGGCACCCACCAGTGACAGAAATAAATACATGGAATGTATGTCATCCTCCAAATCCTTATGCAGCTCTCAATATTCCAAACATGAACTAATACTTTATAAAATACGTAATATCAGTATGTAATAGCACGTTTAAACTTTCTAATATCTAAAGAACATGTCAAACAATGCTAGGTAACAAATCCGTTAAGGTATTATCACGTTTGGTAAAGGTTTGATGTTTTATTTTTATGTCAAACTGAGTAAACCTGGTAACTATTTTACAAGTCACATAGCTAGATACTTTGGATTTGTCTGAATGGATATACATCATTTCCTCAAGGTGATTTCATAAAGAATCCATTTATGTTAGATTTCCGAGTTTGTTTTGGTTTTGTGTAAAATTAACATGCTGGTAAAATGGTGCCGCCCACTCGGTCAGCGTCGGCGGACTTCAGTGCAGCAGAGAGAGAATTTCACGGTTGCACTACTGTTTTGAAGCTGAATGTAATGATAATATATGTTTTCGACATGTGTAGTAATATTCAGACACATTCAGTTGTTTCTGTATTTATTGATAAGTGTTACTATGGTGTGAATGGAAAATACAATTGGTTTTTGATTGAAATAATACAGTGAAGACACGGTTATTCAGGAAAATAGTACATAGTGCTGCCTAAAACAAACAGTGACCTTGTACTAAATGGCTTTTTTCATTTATGCATTTACAGTACCAGTCAAAAGTTTGGACACACCTACTCATTCAAGGGTTTTTCTTAATTTTTACTATTTTCTACATTGTAGAATAATAGCGAAGAATCTAAACTATGAAATAACACATATGGAATCATGTAGTAACCAAAAAAGTGTTAAACAAATCAAATATATTTTAGATTCTTCAAAGTAGCCACTCTTTGCCTTGATGACAGCTTTGTAGAATCTTTGTAATCTACAATGTAGAAAATAGTAAAAATAAAGAAAAATCCTGGAAAGAGTAGGTGTTCTAAACCTTTGACTGGTACTGTATGTGAATTTGGGAAAAATCGGATATAGGTTAAGTACCGGCACCTCAAATATCTAGTGCTTGAGCTCCTGTTCCTCTTATAGAATGTTAGCTCAACAGTATTGTGGAGCTCCTGCACCTAAATATAAACAGTACCGGCACCCAAAATGAGTATTGGCACCTATTTCAGTCCAAGTCAAGCACTGAATTAGATGATTTAACAAGATTAGTATATTTTTTGAGAATAAAGAAAGTGCCAGAACTGTCAAGACAATAACTTTTTCTCTGTTTCTCATTATTACTACAGGACGACTAGAATTAAATCTGAGGCCAGTAACATCAATAGTGAGGACAAACCCAGCCAGCCTCTCTCCTTCCACACTGAGTCCAAACCTACATTCACTGGGTCCTGATTGTGACAGTGGTGCCCAGTTTGCGCTGCAGGATCCAGAGATGGCATCAGTGAAGCTGGAAGACTGCAGTCAAACACTGGAGCTGAATGTCAACACTAAAGATGAAGAAGAGGAGGAGAAGATTGGGAAATCTGTTTCTCATGGTAAGAGTAGATTATATCTAATTAAGTTTGTGTTATTCATTCCAATTTCCCAATGTGAATGAAAAGTTGCAGTAGAACTGTTTCACGATGAACTGTTTCAATGAGAAGGTAGATATTATTTCATGCCACTGGTTTGACACCAGTATTGCCAGCATTTGTTTATTCACTGTGCTATCTGGAGTGCTCAGAGAGTAGACTAAAGAAGTGAAGTAGACAATCTTCATAAAATATATTTGATTGACATGTATAATCCACCAACTCACTGGTTCTTCTGATGTTGTTCACACAGGAGACCATGTTGAGACATTCTCTACATCCAGCGAGCAACAGCAGGAAGATCACAGAGCTAAGAGGTTTCACCACTGCCCACATTGTGAGAAGAGTTTCTCAATTCTATCAAAGTTAAAAATACACCTACAAATACACACGAGAGAATCTGTATTCCTGTACTGACTGTGGGAAGAATTTCACAACATCAAAGGCTCTGACAGTTCATCAGAGAGTGCACACAGGAGAGAAGCCTTACTCCTGCTCTGACTGTGTAAAGTGCTTAAAAACATCATTTGACCTTAAAGTTAATCAGAGATCACACACAGCAGAGAAGCCTTTCTCCTGCTCTGACTGTGGGAATAATTTCTCTCGTCTAGGCCACTTTAAAATACATGAACGTATACATACAGGAGAGAAGCCTTACTCCTGCTCTGAATGTGGGGCAAGTTTCTCTCAACTGTGCCACTTAAAAACACATGAACGTATACATACAGGAGAGAAGCCTTACTCCTGCTCTGAATGTGGGGCAAGTTTCTCTCAACTGAGCAACTTAAAAAAACATGAACGTATACATACAGGAGAGAAGCCTTTCTCCTGCTCTGACTGTGTAAGATGCTTCACAACATCAACTGAGCTAAAAGTTCACCAGAGAACACACACAGGAGAGAAGCCTTACTCCTGCTCTGACTGTATAAAGTGCTTCAAAACATCATTTGAGCTAAAAGTTCATCAGAGAACACACACAGGAGAGAAGCCTTACTCCTGCTCTGACGGTGGGAAAAGTTTCTCTTGACTGGGCCAATTTAATATACATGAACGTATACATACAGGAGAGAAGCCTTACTCCTGCACTGACTGTGTAAAGTGCTTAAAAACATCATATGAGCTAAAAGTTCACCAGAGAACACACACAGGAGAGAAGCCTTACTCCTGCTCTGACTGTATAAAGTGCTTCAAAACATCATTTGAGCTAAAAGTTCACCAGAGGACACACACAGGAGAGAAGCCTTACTCCTGCTCTGACTGTGGGAAAAGTTTCTCTCAACCTGGCAACTTAAAACAACATCAACGTATACATACAGGAGAGAAACCGTTTTCCTGCTCTGACTCTGGAAAGATTTTCTCTCAAATTGGCCATTTAAAAAGACATCAAGGTAAAGATAAATGAGAGAAGCCTTACCACTGATCTAAAAATAACATCTGAGCTGCAAGGTCATCAGAGAACACACACAGGAGAGAAGCCTTGCTTCTGCTCTTAATATGGCAAGAGTTTCTCTTGATTGGCCAACGTAAAAACACACCAACGGTTACACACTGGAGAAAAGACCTATCACTGCACTGACTGAGACGAGATTCTACAGATTGGGCAAATTAAAAAGACACCAACGTATACATAAGAAGTGGTAGTGGATTGGATCAAATGAAGAAAGCATAGAACACTATTGTAATCCTACTGTTTCTCACTGTGAGAGAACTGTGCAGAGGAAAGGAAGCGTTCTAGAATGTTAGCATCTCTTTACTTTACTGATCAGTGTGCACCTTGTCAGTTTAGGTGTGCTTAGATAGCTTGGTAGGGAGGACTAGGGTATGGAGGAAACCACAAGTACATGCATCCATGCTGTGTGTCAGCATTGCAGGATGGTGGTGGTGGTGTGGGGTGTGTTTTCATGGCACACATTGGGCCCCTTGATAAAAGTGGAGCAATGTTTGAATGCCACAGGATATCTAAACATCATTGCCAATCAGGTGTATCCCTTCATGGTAGCAGTTATCCATCTGCAAATAGATTTTATGCCCCATGCCACAAGGCTTGTCCAGGAATGGTTCCACGAACATGACAGTGAATTCAGGTTACTGCAGTGGCCTTCCGAGGCACCAGATCTCAATCCAATTGTGCATATGTTGTAGGAGATGGAACGAGCTATTCAGAGTAGAAATACACTACCAGTCAACTTGACACAACTGTGGGAAGCATTGCAGTCAACATGGGCCAGCATCCCAGTGGAACGCTTACGACACCTTGTAGAGTCCATGCCCCGACGAATTAAGGCTGTTCTGATGACAAAGACTATCAGCTGTTCAGAAATGACAGGTCCAGAGAGGGGATGTGAGGAGGGGGCGTGGCTATGTATGTGAATCACAGTATGCAGGCAAAGAGAAGAATAACTGACCTAGAGAAAGAAGAGTTTGAGTGTCTTCAGCTCTGTCCTAAACAACACCCCAGCCCAGTTTCATCTCTGGTAGTGGAGTGCTCTAACATCCACCATGGGCACATGACAAAACACTGCAGCAGAACACTGTGGATTATCTCATAATCACTGTCTATGTGATCAGGATGTCCTCTCCCCAAATGGGTCTCATCCTGTGTGGAGACTTAAATCACCTGCCCATCAAGATGCTGACAAACTCCCATCCAGACATGAAACAAGTGGCCAAAGACAAGACCACAGAGGGGACTCCATCCTAGATCTGATCAACACAACCCACTGTACTTGCTCCTCTCGGATCCAGTGATCACAAATGTCTGCTGTTCTCTCCAAACACAACATCAGGAGGGAGAAGTGAGGTGCAGTGGAAAAAAGGACATCTGGTAACCCAGAACAGAAGGGAGACATTTGCACGATGTAAGGCCAGTACTGACTGTTCTGGTATATATGAGGTGGAGAGCATTGATGCAAAGGTGGAGACGTTCAACTCCTGCATTCAAACTGCACTTGATTTATGCATGCCAATAAGAAATGAGAAAACAACAACACTGGACAAGAACTGGATGACTGAAAGAATAAAGGCTGCCATCAGGAAAATACAGAATATTTTCAACAGATGGGGAGAAACAATGACATGGAGAAAATACAGAAACACAGTGCAAATGCTTATCAAGGAAGCAAAGACAAGCTACTACAAAACTGAAATCTAGGACCTAAAGAAGAAAAACCCTAAGGAATGGTGGGACTTTATTAACAATGAACTGGGACCAAAGAAAACATCAGGAGGGAGAATACAGGTTGAGGGAATTGAAGACGACAACGTGGCTGATGTTTTGAATGGCTTCTTTGCTGAGGCATGGACAAGCACCACACCTCTTGCCATCTTCCCCCTGCCCATGTCTACAAGACAGGTTGAGCTGTGCAGCATTGGCCAGTTAAAGCAATCTCTGACCAGACTCAGCCCACGTAAAGCATGTGGGCCTGATGGCATTCCAGCCTGGCTACTAAAAGAGCATGCAGAAGATCTAGCCCCTGTCATCAAACACATTGTTAACACCTCCTACTGGCAGGGGACAGTTTTATCTGAGTACATGAATCAGTATGACTACCTCCCAAAGTCCAGCACTACTACCGCCCTTGTGAAAGCCACACACTCCTGGCTGACAGCTACAGACTCCATAAACCCAACAATGGTGAGGGTGTTACTTGCTGATGTGTCCAAAGCCTTTGATCGAGTAGATCACGCATAGTTCCTGCAACATCTGTCTGACATTGAACTGTGTTCAAGGTTACTAGCCTGGCTCCACAGCTACACCACCGAAAGAAGGCAGAGGGTGATGGCAACTGGCACATTTAGCCCTTGGTCAGAGGACCATCCACAACCTGCACCACTAATCCTAGGAGGACAGGAAGTACCAGTGGTAACAACAACCAAGTATCTTGATTTTAATCTAGACTCTAACCTCATTGGTGACATGTGGAGCAGCCAGTGAGAAAGGCCTCGAAACGCCTTTTTGACTGTTCTGGAATACGGTGGAGTGCTGTTAGTTGGATGCAGTAAAAAGCAGCAGGCCCAACTAGACAGGGTGCAGAGGAGGGCCTTGAGGATCATCTCCAGAGGTGGAGCAGTCCAACCACAGCTCCCGTCACTGCAGAGCAGGTGAGAACAGGCTGCAGTGCACCTGGTGAAGGACATGCACACTCTTGACCATCCACTGAATGACCTGCTCCCTCCAAGAAGAGGTAACTGCACCACCAGGCTCCTGAGAAACAGCCACAAACTGTCCTGTATAACTGCCTGTACAAACCGCCCGTGAAACGCCACTCTACCCACTGCTATCAGACTGCATAACAACTCCAGCTCTTAAATGGTTTTCCCAAAAACTCTTTTTTTCCCCCAATAACATTTTAATATTTCAATTTCCATCATGAAAAATGTCCTGTAATGTTCCAAGTGTTCTGTATTCTACTTATGTCACGTATTGTGTTATGTATTTAATAGGTAGCCTAGTGGTTAAGAGTGTTGGGGCAGTAACTGAAAGGTCGCTGGTTTGAATCCCGAGCCAACTAGGTCAAAAATCTGTCATTGTGGCCTTGAGCAAGGCAATTAACCCCAATTGGTCCTATAAGTCGCTCTAGATAAGAGCATCTGCTAAATTACAAATATGTAATGAAAAATCATGTTTGTACATGAATTTGTGCTGGGCAACCTCTTCTCTTGCGCATAAATATAACAAACTGTTTAAAGTGAAATAGTCAGTGTCTATACAGTGCATTCTGAAAGTATTTAGACCCCTTGACTTTTTCAACAAAAAAATACTTTACACCCTTATTGTAAAATTGATTTTATTTTTATTTTGTATCCCTCAATCTACACACAATACCCCATAATGACAAATCGAAAACAGGTTTAGACATTTTTGCAAATGTATTAGAAATAACCAACAGATGCCGTATTTACATAAGTATTCCAGACCCTTTGCTATAAATCTCGAAACAAGATTCTCTGGTCTGATGTTACCAAGATTGAACTCTTTGGCCTGAATGCCAAGCGTCACGTCTGGAGGAAACCTGGCATCATGCCTACGGTGAAGCATGGTCGTGGCAGTATCATGCTGTGCGGATGTTTTTCAGAGGCAGGGAGACTAGTCAGGATCGAGGGAATAATGAACGGAGGAAAGTACAGAGAGATCTTTGATGAAAACCTGCTCCAGAGCACTCAGGACTTCAGACTGGGGTGAAGGTTCACCTGGCCCAGCCAGAGCCCAGACTTGAACCCGATTGAACATCTCTGGAGAGACCAAAAAATAGCTGTGCAGCAATGCTCCCCATCCAACCTGACAGATCTTGAGAGGATTTGCATAGAAGAATTGAAGAAACTCCCCAAATACAGGTGTTCCAAGCTTGTAGCGTCATACCCAAGACGACTCGATGCTGTAATCGCTGCCAAAGGTGCTTGATGAGGGTGAAAAAACAATTTAATCAGGAAACGTATGATCTCTGAAATTACAAACAAAGGTTTCTGTACCAAATATTAAGTTCTGCTTTTCTGATGTATCAAATACTTATTTCATGCAATAAAATGCAAATGAATTACTTAAAAATCATACAATGTGATTTTCTGGATTTTTGTTTTAGATTCTGTCTCTCACAGTTGAAGTGTACCTATGATAAAAATTACAGACCTCTACATGCTTTGTAAGTAGGAAAACCTGCAAAATCGGCAGTGTATCAAATACTTGTTCTCCCCACTGTATCTGGCCAAGCTATCATTGACAAGGTATTGGCACCCCATGTATATAGCCAAGCTACCATTGACTAGGTATTGGCACCCCATGTATATAGCCAAGCTACCATTGGTCATCGTGTATTGATTCCTCATGTTAGTCTTTTTTCGTATTATTATAATTTATGTTCTCCATTGTTGGTCAACATTTCACTGTTAGTCTACACCTGTTGTTTACCAAGCATGTGACAATTAAAATGAAATGACTATGTATTTGTGTAAAATGTGTTCTAAAGCTATACTGAAAACAAATATAAACTTGACATGTAACGTGTTGGTCCCATGTTTCATGAGCTGAAATAAAAGATCCCAGAAATGTTCCATACGCACAAAAAGCTTATTTCTCTCAAATTTGGTGCACAAATTTGTTTCCATCTCTGTTAGTGAGCATTTCTCCTTTGCCAAGATAATCAATCCACCTGACAGGTGTGGCATATCAAGAAGCTGATTAAACAGCATGATCATTACACAGGTGCACCTTGTGCTGGGTACAATAAAAGGCCTCTCTGAAATGTGCAGTTTTGTCACACAACACAATGCCACAGACGTCTACATGTTGAGGGAGTGCGCAATTGGCATGCTGACTGCAGGAATGTTCACCAGAGCTGTTGCCAGAGAATTGAATGTACATTTCTCTACTGAGAATTTGGCAGAACGTCCAACTGGCTTCACAGCCACAGACCACGTGTAACCATGCAAGCCCAGGACCTCCACATCTGGCTTCTTCACCTGCAGGATCATCTGAGATCAGCCACCCGGACAGCTGATGAAACTGAGGAGTATTTCTATCTGTAATAAAGCCCTTTAGTGGGGGAAATCATTCTTATTGGCTGATGGGTGGGCCTGGCTCCCAAATGGGTGGGCCCATGCCTTCCCAGGCCCACCCATGGCTACGCCCCTGCCCAGTCAGGTGAAATCCATAGATTAGGGCCTAATGAATGTATTTCAATTGACTGATTTCCTTATATGAACTTTACCCTAGTAAAAGTGTTGAATGTTGTGTTTATATTTTTGTTCAGTTAGTTAAAATCTTACAAAAAAACTGATGATGAATATGTTTGGAAAACTGCATTGATCTGCCAATGAAAAAATAACTTTTGTACATGAATTTGTACTGGTCAAACTCTCCTTCTCTTTTGTAATCAGTTCTTCCATATTAAATCTGACAGTATGAATGGTTCTTATGGTTGTATTCAGTTCTTCCATATTAGATCTGACAGTATGAATGGTTCTTATGGTTGTATTCAGTTCTTCCATATTAGATCTGACAGTATGAATGGTTCTTATGGTTGTATTCAGTTCTTCCATATTAGATCTGACAGTATGAATGGTTCTTATGGTTGTATTCAGTTCTTCCATATTAGATCTGACAGTATGAATGGTTCTTATGGTTGTATTCAATTCAGTTCTTCCATATTAGATCTGACAGTATGAATGATTCTTATGGTTGTATTCAGTTCTTCATGCCAATTGCGCACTCCCTCAATATGTAGACATCTGTGGCATTGTGTTGTGTGACAAAACTGCACAATGATTGTAAATAATGAATGTAAATAATGATTGATTGTAAAGAAATAAATAATCAGTACAACAATATGACATCATCTATCAATATGGTGGATGTCTGTTGTTCTCCAAACACTGAGGAAGGCCACCTCCATTTGTTTTGACCTCTGCTGCTAAAAAAGAAGACATTAAAACTGAAAGAATATTCCACAGAGTGTGGTTTTCATTTCTTCCAATCTGGTTTTAGACCTGGACATATCATTTTCAGCGGCTACACTAGATGAGGTGCTATATTGTTTACCAGGGGTGTCAAACTCATTCCATGGAGGGCCTTGTATCAGCAGGTTTTTGGTTTTTCCTTACAATTAAAACCTAGACAACTAGGTTTGGGAGTTCCTTACGAATTAGTGACCTTAATTGATCAATCAAGTACAAGGGAGGAGCGAAAACCCGCAGCCACTCGGTCCTCCGTGGAATGAGTTTGACACCTGTGGTTTAGACCATAAAAATCATTGCGCTGCTTTATTTATTGACCTGTCGAAGGCATTTGATACGGTTAATCATTTCTTACTTTTTGTAAGGTTGTCTGAAATAAGCCTAGATCAGACATCTTGCAATTGGCTCAAGAACTATTATCGTATCTGAAGATTATGCCTTTGTTAAATGTTTTTCATGACGAAATGGAATGTTGGTTGTTCAGGCCAAAGGGGGGATGTTTTATGATGTTATTTGAAATGTGCCGCTTGGAGGGTGACGCCCGAGGGGAGACTGGTGATTGGCCAGAAGAAGGGAGTAGCCCCTCCCTTTGCATTGTTTATAAATAGGGGGTAAACGATTAGACGGCAGAACGACCATATCAATCTGGGGAGTCGTTCTCCAGGCAACGCGTGTCTGTAATTTATGCTGTAACCTCGTGGTATGAATAAAAACTTCTGACACGATGCAGCATAACGGACTTTTTGTTGACAGCGATAATGGCCACCATTCATCATATACGACATAATGGCGCCCAACGTGGGGCTGGTTTGCGTCTCCTCTGTGTTTCAGTCAATCGCCGGGCTAACTCTCTCTGAGGGAAAAAGGGTGAGTGTTCTTACCGCTTCGGAGGTTGTTAGATTGGATATGACTTGTGTACATTGAGGAGATGTTCCATTATAACCTGGCCTCAGGTGGCGTTATGGCTGTTAACTGGGAGTCTGAACGAAAATATTCTAAATTTGGTTGATGTGTAAACGCTGTTTACAACAATGGATTGTACCAATGGATTGGTAGAGAATAATGTTGGGAGATATCTGCATAATTAGGGCACCGGGGAATCTGGAAAAGCCCTCGAATCGAGGCGATTCATAGGAATGGGCCATAAAATCCTTGCAACGCGTTATGTGGTGTATGGTTAATTCAGGGAATTATTAAGCTGGACGGATTATATGTATGTTATATACTCATCGTATGGTTGACGAACTATAATGCTTGGGGTAACCTCTCTATGATTATCCAGAACTTACGGCAACACAAAGTTAGAAGGAGATATTATTGATAATCATGGAAAATGATTGGGCCACGGTGCGGGGTGTTCATTGGTATAGCTAGTAGGCCACAGTTGGCTAGAGGCTGAAGCTAAGGCTGGATTGTTTCAGGCCACGTGGTACATCGTTGCTCAGGCTAATCTTTGTAAGGCTAAAGTGTGAATCATGCTATGGTGTACCTTAGGCTAAGCTAAAGGCTAAGGCTACAGGCTAATTGTGTTGCGTGCTACATGCTAACGGATATCCTTAGAGATTCCATTGCGATGGATTAAAGTCTCTTAAATTTGTCACTGTCTGTAAGTCAGGTTGTATGTTTTGTGAGCGCTGTTAAATGTTGTTTGATTATAAGGGGGAAATGGGGAATTACAGCTGGACTGTTATTATGTTTGGGGAGAGAGAGTAGAGAATCTTCCTTCCACGGTGAAATTGTATTGAGGAATGGGTTTGCGCATGCGTTTAATTTTGCGACACTACACTACAGAAAGGGGGAGTTTATGACACGAGATTAGGACACGTTTTGGTTTACGGCACTAAATCTACGACATGCGGTCGACGAAACAAAATGGTGGCGTTAGTAAATGTATGGGGATGCGTTTAATTTTAAAATGATATTTGCGCATGCGTGGGATTCTGCAAAACAACACATTGGTTAAACTGCAGGGAGAGGAACACAGACGACGGAACAAATAGGCACAGGGAGAGTTTAACACGAATATTGGTTAAAGATGAAACTTGTTTTGTAGCCTATTGAATTTATAAATTAAATATAGGATAACGGATTATAATAGATTGAATTAAATAATTAAATGACGGATTGAAAGCAAAAGGTTTTTGGGCGATCTATAATTAGTCCTGAGTTAAAGTCTTACAGTGAATCATGTAGAACAAACGAATATTGAATGGTTGGAAATACTCAGTGACTGCATTAACGACTAAAATGTTATGTTGTGTCTTTGTTCTAATGTCATATGAGAGGAACGCTAAGCGAGAGGAGCGAGGAGATACAGGAAGTGATCACGTCACGTGGTAGAGGATCAAGTCAAAAAGGTTTTGGTACTGATTATGGTTACAAAATCTTTCCCTAACAGGATATGTGATGTTATGACGATTTTACAAGGGGCTTGGCAAATACTATTTCATAAAAAATTGCATTTTGGAGGCTATGTGTATCACTGGGGTTTAATTACAGATGTGTTGGGAATCCAGGATGGATTGAGGATTCTTCTGTAAATTTATGATAATTAGGGGTTAGAGCAAGGGGTTATAGGCTTTGTTTATGGGTATTGTAGTATGAAGTTTACTAACTGCATTTATTTGCATTTGATGGGTTGTGGTAAGATAGCCAACACTAATTGATATTGGTGACATAGGAATAGGAATTGGGGTTAATTATTCAGGATGGTTAATGGATTTGTTTAGGTTATATTAAGAATTTTAGGGGGGAAGTCTATATAACTTATATAAGTCTAAAATAGGATAGTTCACAATAAAGGAATATAAAGGGCTTGATATAGGGGAAAATTGATTAAAATAGTCATTTTTTAATCAAAGTAGGGTTAGAGTAGTGTTAGGAGAGACTAATGGCAGAAGTTAGTACACCTTTCTCACATATGGATTCAGCAGAAAGACACCCACCTTACGAGAAGGAAGCTTTCAGTGATTATCTAGCATGGTGATTATGGCATCAGAGATGAAGACGAATACGAGCAGAAACAACGATGAAGATGAATCCAGAAGATGGAAGAAAACCGAGATGTCTGGGAACTTAAGGAGAAGAGGATGATGATGATGAGAGGTCATGCATGGGAGATGACTCTGTGATCAGAAGGAAGTGGCAAGAGAGGAAAGAAGGATACTGGAGACTTGATCTCTGATGAAAGTTGAACGCAGAAGGAGACAAGATATTCGAGTTCTGATGAAGAAAAGTAAGAAGATGATGGAAGATGATATTTCAAGAACAGAACTTAGAAGATAACCTTTTGAAGAATACTGATAGGTCCACAACGAGAAGAAACGGACGAAGAAAACTCTATCAAATACAACTTATAACTGGTGGTGGAGAAGACGAAAAGAAGTGTTGGTTATGAAGAATCAGAGTGAATCAAATCAACAATCACTGTTACAGCTTTAACTGAACAATATCAAAGGCAATTGTACCCGCCAAGGGGGGACCAGATGTTCCATATCGACTGTCAGTTTCTGGACAGACACAGAATTGGAGAAGAAGAAACAGAGGAAGATCAACGAGCAAGTGAAGATCACCGGTGCTTCAGGTGAACACTAAATATTCTAGAGTGCCGAGAATATCCGGAAGGGGTGCATTGCTGAGAGCCTTGATTAGAGAAGAAGAGAAAATAGCTAACAGTTGAAACCACCGGCCATTAGAAGTGATAGTGAATAGGGGAAAACTTATGTGTTCAGCCTAAAGAGGTTAAACATCTCACTAATTGATAACGAATTAGGATAGGGATTTGAGGTAGTAAAACGGTTAATTACTCTTAAAGTACTAATATTAGAAGATACTGTTATTGTAGTGTTGGGAAGAGAATTGAATTGTACAATAAGATGTCCACTAGACGACTGTCAGACAGTCTGTCTGAAAAAACTTAATAGGGGTGACTGTTATGTTGGGTTACATTCTTACACTAAGAGATTTGAGGTTAGGCTAAAAGGTGTTTAGTCGGTTTTGCCAAGTCTGTGTGTAATGAGTCAGAAGCAGGTGGGGAACTTTCCCAATCACATATTCCAAACATTTGGTGGTAAGAGATTTTGTCAATAGATCAGGGGAAAAGGTTTTAAATGTTATGAGAGAAAAGATTAGATTAAAATAAGTTAGGGGTAGGCTAGGTTGAAGGGACTCTGAGACAGTAAGCTAAGTTTCAAAGTTAGTAGTAAGACAGAGAGAGAACAGTGAGGAAGGACATTTTAAAGTTTAGTGGGAAGATATGGTAGGAGTTTAAATCGGTTAGGAGCAGATGCATTGAGAAAGTATGTGTTGCTGAATGATTTGAGGGTGATTGAGTATCTATATTTACAGTTTCCAGTAGGGAGATCAAGGTCATTATAGGTGTATTTTGTTATAATCAGGAGGTTTAAAGTTTAGAGGTAGAACTGAAAGGGGGAAAAAGTGACACTAGTGGGGATGGATGGAAGTACAAGGAAGGAGTTCAAAGTCTTGGGGGAAAACTAGGAGTAAATAAGGACATTAACACTTCAGTCTATTAGAACAACAGGGATAAGCAATTTAACTCTTTCAACATTGATAGGTATTAAAGTCATAAACATATTGCATTTGATTATAAGGGAACCAATACAGCACCAATTTTAGGGGGAAAAATACTTATTAGGGTTTAGGATGGGGACGTTTCTCTCATATGGAGAGATAATTATGGAGAATAAGTATTGTTATCAGGACCAGGAGTAGAAGGAGGTATAGTTTGGAATAGGGTTAGGAGTGACTGTTCACTTATGTTGCGTAATATTATAGAGAAAGGTTAGGGAGAATATATGTGTACTTATTTAGGGCAAGCATTAGAATTTGTTTCGGTTAGGAATTATTGGTTAAAGGGCAATGTAATTCATAAAGTAACGCTTATAATGGAAGATTTGAAGTCTGTAGAAGTTTTCACAGTCATTGAGGGAGTTCAGGAGGAGTAGAACTGAATGGACAGTAGTCACTCCAACAGTAGATAATACACAGAGGATAATGGGAAATTTTGCACTAGATGTAATTAGGGTTGATACAGCAGCTAAATCAACTACTTTAAGGGTAACTTTGGAAGGGATTAATGATACTATGGCAATAGCAAATATAGGAGTATGATACTGACAACAATTGTTCTGAAATTAAAGAGGTAGCAAGAGGGACTCAGGAGGTTATGGTACGAATGGGGTTAAAGTAGAGCAGATAGTAGTAGAGAGCAATATAGATTAATCTGAAATGGAGAATAGAGATTCATCATGGAAGCTGCAGTATGGGGTCTTTTGATTTTGATGACAGAGGGGGGGGGCATCTGATCAGTGCTGCTCGTTCCTCTGTTGTGGAAATTAGAGATAGATTAACTCATTCTGTAAGAATCAGTGAGGAATCTTGAGGGTCCATGTCTGTTGAGAATTCCATCCCGGACCTGTTAGACGGTTGCGCAGCCTCTGTCAGGTGTGGGTCAGTTTTGAGCTTTGTCATGACTGTGGAGTTGGCAACAGTCATTGACAGATAAAATAATGTCGTTGTCAAAACAGTAGGGTTTAAGTGTTCTTGGGTGAAGGGATTACCCTATGAGCATTGGTTAGAGAGAAAGTAAAATCAGGTAATTGCAAACTCTGAAGTATTCAGGTGAAATATTGAGGGCTAAAAGTTGTGTTTGTTCTAATAAAACATATGAGGTAAGGGGTATGTTTATGGGAAGATCAGGGTGATGTTGTATGATAAATTTGGATAAGCATGACCTTAAGGGTAGTAATGACAAATAATAGGTTACTTTTTATATATCAGGTAGTAAGAAGAGCAGGACTTTGATGGTTAAAAGATTAGCTTTTGACTGACAAGGTGACTATGGGAATTTTAGAGGATAAGGGGAAATTATGATAGAGTATATTCTTACCCTATGGGGGATAGGATGTTGTTACAGGTCAACGTTTAAGCTTCCATATGAGGTTTTACCATTATAAGAGGGATAGCATTGGACACAGCTAAATCTAGGGTTAAAAGGGTGACATTACATTTACATTTTAGTCATTTAGCAGACACATGGCGACATGTCATAGTCTTCAAGCCTATCATTGAAGAATAAGTTTAAGGGAGAAGGGGGGACTTCATTCATGGTATGGTGTAACATTTGGGAAGATAATATTGATAAATATTAGTGTATTACTATGAGTCCAGATAGTTCAGATAATATCACTGGGGTTATAGATGCATTATAAGGGATGCATTTGAAAGGATTTGGTTGCAAGATCAATTAGGCCAGTAGGGGCAGTGATGGGTCAGATTCTAGTTTAAGCTTTGATAACACTGTGTGATGTTTGTACTGACTTTTGAGAAAGTTATGAGATTGAGATAGGTTGGAGAAGTGGTGCCTGGAGACAACACTCAGATGCCGGTGTGGACTGTTCCTGATCTGGATAAAGATGGACAAGTGGAACTGAGGGATAAATATCATTTTGGATTATTTTATGATTTTTCAAATTGGTTTTTCAATATTAGTATGATTTTTAGTATGATTTATGAATCAAAGGGGGGAATGGATAATGTGATTCATGCATCATTTATGTATCATTTTTTAAATTCTTAGGTGAAATGGAGGTTTAATTTGAAAGTGGTTGTTTTGCAAAGGATACTGTTTGGTCGTTTATTTTCTTGTCATTCCAGAAGCATGTGGGAGAACAGGTGGAGATTGGAATACTCAAACAAAGACAATATGACTGGAGGAGATGAAACAAGGAGGGTGTGGCTGATTCCATCATCAACAAGTCCATTGGAAGAGGACATTACAGGGAGATGAAGTGTAGTGGACTACATTCCAGTGTCTGCAATGAAATATAGACATGTGTAATACATAATTGTGTCATATTCTTAGGTATTGATTTTAGTAGAATTATGTTTGATGTTATTGAATGCAGATGAGGATCGTAGATGCTTTTGTTTATTTCGATGGGGTTAGGGACAGAAGGTTTAAGCAGGGAGAGATTCTCTTTCAGGTCCTATGGGTTGACCAGCCTGAGAGTGGATATTTATGGATAGGATTTTGTTTACATGGGTATTTAATTACATCATAGTTTCAAATGCATTTACATGAGTTATGAGGTTATCTGGAGTACCGACGGTGGTTGCCTGGGGCAGAGGGACGGTGAGAGAATTTTACTGTCTTGATTGATATGGATGGATGGCTGCTGGACAGTTTTTCGCTCTCACACTCCATAGAGATTTATTCATAATTCATAGTAATGTATTCACACTTCATAAACAGGTATTTCATAGAAGGGATTTACACTCTAGAGGAGAATGTGTTTGGTTTAATGTTAAAGATACTCAAGGAGATAAATGGTTAATAGTCATAATCTTATTCTGTTTGGTTTCGAGACGTTTATTTCGTCTCGAAAGGGGGGAATATCGTATCTGAAGATTATGCCTTTGTTAAATGTTTTTCATGACGAAATGGAATGTTGGTTGTTCAGGCCAAAGGGGGGATGTTTTATGATGTTATTTGAAATGTGCCGCTTGGAGGGTGACGCCCGAGGGGAGACTGGTGATTGGCCAGAAGAAGGGAGTAGCCCCTCCCTTTGCATTGTTTATAAATAGGGGGTAAACGATTAGACGGCAGAACGACCATATCAATCTGGGGAGTCGTTCTCCAGGCAACGCGTGTCTGTAATTTATGCTGTAACCTCGTGGTATGAATAAAAACTTCTGACACGATGCAGCATAACGGACTTTTTGTTGACAGCGATAATGGCCACCATTCATCATATACGACACTATCTAACGGACACAATGTGTGCTTGCTTAATGACGTTATCAAATCTAGATTAACTAATAATATGAAAGGTGTGCTGCAGTCAATATTCCCTCTAAGCTGCGCAGCCGGGCACTTCCTCCAGGAATGCAGAAAATAAGAAATGCCATGCCGCGCAGAGACGCAAGAGATTGAATTTAACTGAGTTCGCCCCATTATTTTGCACTATATAGATCAACGTTTTTTCTGTGATCGAATCGATATTATATCAGCCCCTTTTCAATGCAACAAACCAAAACATACATAACTTTGCAAGATTGAGTCTGTGATGTTGTTGTAGGCAGAGCCAGTCCGAACCGAGTAGAATTCTATTGGCGGGAGTAGCCCACGAGCGGTCTTTCAATCACCCGCGAGTGAATGCGCAGTTCAGATCAGACCGCAGAGCCGCGCGTCTGCACATTTGTTGATATTCTTTGCTAGTTAGCGAGTTATTAGCCCAGTTATACATAAGTATAGGTCAGCAATGGGGAATTACTGCTTCCTACAAGAGAACAAAACGTGTAGGCTACATTTCAAGCTGTCTTTGAAAAGCCAGTCAGATAAAAAGCTTATGTCTTAATTAAAGAGGCAGTGTTGTATTTTGAGACAGGCTTGAATATGCAAATAAACCAATAAGCAGAGGGGTAGCCTACATAGTCTAATTCTCTGTATGGTAATAATAATTAATATTATTTTGTAAAGTGGTTTCTTGCATCATACAACCATGGGCGGTGTGTTCAATAGGGCGATATGGGCGACGCACTGCCAAACGGGAAAAGGAAGGGATTTTTTTTCGAATCAATTATATCACGGCAACAGTAGTTCAGTGTTCACGTCTGATCTGCCAGCCACTAAATGTCCAATCAGGCTAAAGTCGTGCTTCAAATGTCCCCGCCCGTTTTGGGGCGATTTCAGTCAGGTTGAAAATCGCCCAGAAGTCTCTCATAGCCTCTAATGTAAAATAAAAAAAAATCAAATTTCTGAGCTTTCAATACAATCTCTATGGGTGTCTGAGGGCTTGCACTTATGCGCTTTCGTCATACGCAACGTAACGTAACCATGAACGTAACTAAGAAACTACTCTTTCACCCTGAAGGCGGCACGGCAGACAGCAACGCTTGGACAGCGACTGGTGTAACCGACATGCACCATCTTTCAGAAAATATTAAGAAAAATGAGCTGTCAAAGACCCACATTGATAGCTGTTTGAGATTGTCTGCTTTGGGGAGAGTGAATATTGCCACTCAACTGGATGAGGGATACAGGGTAGCTGTCCGCCGCCACAACGATGAGGTTAGCAACAGCAGAGTCGTGAACACTGTCTACGAGAATCGAGACGACCTCATAGAATGTTTTGAAGCCATCCGGACGGGTTCATTGGGTTCATTTGACCAGCCCACCGTACCAAAAGCTACAGAAGAAGGACATCGATGCTGTCTTTATCAAACGTGCCCTCGACAGCTTCGCAAGCAGTGTGCAGGCCATAAGGTAAGATAAAGATTAAACAATATAATTCGATCTTTCTCAAAGCAGAGCTTTATTTGAAAATGTATGCATGAAAGGAGACTACATTTGTGTTTGAAATTACATTATTCTCATTATATATGGCCAGTGGTGTAATCTATCTTATTTTATATACTATGTGTACTGTACAGTGGTGCTCATAAGTGTATGAACACATTCTAAAGCTGACTAAAAAGAGGAATAAAAAAATAAAAAAATCATCTTTTGGAAATTGATCTTAATGACTTAATTAAAAAAGTTGGAAAATCCAACCTTTAAGGACACCAATTTTCTTTTCTTTTTTATTCCTCTTTTTAGTCAACTTTAGCATGGGATCATAAGCTTATGAGCACCACTGTATACTGTGCTGAACATCCAGGCTATGTGAGACACAAAGGCTAACTTAAACACTAAAGACTTTATGCATCCCTGCCCATTTTAAGTGGAACTGAAGTATTTGTACTATACATGGATACATTGCATATACCTGTGCATCACATAGACAACAATACTGTACAAAGCCAACAAACACATTGGTCTGTTTGCCTTCAGGGACTCCTCTCAACAGCAGCTGCAAGAAGCAACAGGAGCCAAAAGACCCAGAACAGCTTTGAGAGAAGAGGAGAAGCAGAGGCTGTCTGAAGAGGTCTGCAACACCATCCTGGATCACACCAAAGAAAGGTTCTCTTTCTCTGGCCACCTTGTGAGTGCTACCTTACTGCAAGCAGACATGTTTGAAAGGTACTGCCATTAAAAAAAATAAAAAATCTGTTCATGTTCATTTTTACAAATCTATACAATTGGCCAGAATATGGTTGTTCATATTTACAAATCTATACAATTGGCCAGAATATGGTTGTTCATTTTTACAAAGCCATACATATTGTTTATGCAGTGTTGAGGAATGTGAAAGAACACCCTTGATTATTTTTACTGTGATAACTTATTTTGCTTTTGTAAGCCAACACTTTTGAGATCAGTCAATAAATGCTTCTGGTATTGACTTATATGCCGCCCCTGTCTTCATGTTGTTGCTGGACATATCTTTTTAAAAATGTGTGTAGGTCACCTAAATCATCAGAAAAATTGCCCCCCCCGAGAATTTTTTCAGGAGCCGCCACTGCATACAACACAATACAATTTACAGTCACCTATTTGGCACATGGTGTTACAAACCAAGTTTTTAAAAAATCAAGAATTCATGTCAAGCCCTTCATAATGTAAAAACGTGTTTTAAAGTATCCTGCAATGTAGGCCTGCATTGAACACCACATATAGGCTACTGTAGGCTATATCATAGAAATAAAAAGCTATCTAAAACTGTAAGAGTACAGCCTCAGTGTTCACTGGAAACGCGCGCGGGAAGTTGCGCAAAAGTCTCACAGCCTTCAAGTTTCCGCTCATAAGACCTACAATTTGCTCAGTTGCCAAAAAAACTAGTTAGAGAAATAAATCCTGCTTCACTTTGGAAAGTAGAAGGAAGATTGTTCAAGCAACGCTTCTCCCAGTGCTTAATTATGGTGACGTAATCTACATGCATACGGCAGCTTCTGTTTTAAAACCTTTAGCACTGTGTTTTATCACTGGGGAAAATTTTCATATGAAAGTTACATTAAAAAATGCAATATAAATACAAAATATGCCTTTTGAACACAGCAACCAAATGCTTTTTTTTTACTAGAAACCTTTGAACTGAGCCAATTTCTCGTCTATATTATTTATCTAGTCAAAACCTCCTGAGTGGCGCAGTGGTCTAAGGCACTGCATCGCAGTGCTAACTGTGCCACTAGAGATCCTGGTTCGAATCCAGGCTCTATCGCCGCCGGCCGCGACCGGGAGACTCATGGGCGGCGCACAATTGGCTCAGCGTCGTCCAGGGTAGGGGAGGGAATGGCCGGCAGGGATGTAGCTCAGTTGATAGAGCATGGTGTTTGCAACGCCAGGGTTGTGGGTTCGATTCCCACGGGGGGCCAGTGTAAAAAAATATATATATATGTATTCACTAACTGTGAGTCGCTCTGGAAAAGAGCGTCTGCTAAATGACTAAAATGTAAATGTGAAACATGTCACTACACCTCTACACATCACCATTGGGACAATCCAATTTCCTAGTCCCCATTATTTTCCATAATGCATATGAATAGATTTTTTCAGTATAAAGGACTTAGACAGGTTTTCTTCTTAGGTAACAATTAAATAAAACAACAAATATATTATTGGTATTTTTTTTCTCCATTTTTAAGTGTTTCCACTTACTATTGGGGAGTGGAATTAGAGAGGAAGCTTGTGTTACCTTTCTCACACCACTACAGTATTCATTTCAACAGACCCTTTCCATCCCCCATTGTTAGAGTTCAATATATGCCCAGGACTATATTGAGGTTCAGGCTGTTGTAATGTACCATTGATTATGCAAATAGTATTGTAGAACTCTGGTATTGATGGTCCATTTGAGGGTGATTCATTGTTATGAATATTCAGAGTGAGCCCTAACCCAGATGGTCATGCTCCTCCTACTCAGCCCTAACCCAGATGGTCATGCTCCTCCCACTCAGCCCTAACCCAGATGGTCATGCTCCTCCCACTCAGCCCTAACCCAGATGTTCATGCTCCTCCCACTCAGCCCTAACCCAGATGGTCATGTTCCTCCCACTCAGCCCTAACCCAGATGGTCATGCTCCTCCCACTCAGCCCTAACCCAGATGGTCATGCTCCTCCCACTCAGCCCTAACCTAGATGGTCATGCTCCTCCCACTCAGCCCTAGCCCAGATGGTCATGCTCCTCCCACTCAGCCCTAACCCAGATGTTCATGCTCCTCCCACTCAGCCCTAACCCAGATGGTCATGCTCCTCCCACTCAGCCCTAACCCAGATGGTCATGCTCCTCCCACTCAGCCCTAACCCAGATGGTCATGCTCCTCCCACTCAGCCCTAACCCAGATGATAATGCACCGCCGCAATCTTCGCTCTCTCTCTCCCGCTTCTCTCGCCTATTTTATCCTATCCTCTCTCATGACTCTGACTTTGCCTCCTGGACCCTACTCTACTCCCTTTCTGCACCCTTTGGCTTTCACTGTCCCCTTTCCTCCCGGCTGGCCCGACCTTCCCCTCCCGCTCCGTGATTGAGTGACTCACTGCGTGCTACAGAACAGGGCTGTGGGCAGCTGAGCGGAAATGGAGGAAAACTAAACTTCCGGAGGACCTATCATCCTTCCACTCCCTGCTCTCTGCCTACTCTTCTTCTGTATCCGCTGCTAAAGACACTTTCCTCAAGAAACCAACACTACTCCTCTGACCTCAAAAACGACAGACCTGTATCCCTTCTTTCTTTTCTAAAACACTTGAGTGTGCTGTCTCTGACCAACTCTCCTGTAATCTCTCTCAGAACGATCTTCTTGACCCTAACCAGTCAGGTTTCAAGGTGGCTCATTCAACTGAGGGTGCTCTCCTCAGTGTCACAGAGGCTCTCCACTCTGCCAAAGCTGACTCTCTCCTCTGTTCTCATCCTCCTAGATGTATGCCTTCGACACCATGAACCATCAGATCCTCCATTCCACCCTCTCAGGGTTTGTCATCTCAGGCTCTGCAGTCTCCTGGATTGTATTCTACCTGGCAGGTCACTCCTACCAGGTGGTGTGGAGAGGATCTGTGTCTGCATCACGTGCTCTCACTACTGGTGTCCCCCAGGGCTCAGTTTTACATTTTTACATTTTAGTAATTTAGCAGACGCTTTTATCCAGAGCGACTTACAGTTATTGAGTGCATACATTATATATTTTTTGTTTTTTATATACATATACAGTGGGGAGAACAAGTATTTGATACACTGCCGATTTTGCAGGTTTTCCTACTTACAAAGCATGTAGACGTCTGTAATTTTTATCATAGGTACACTTCAACTGTGAGATATGGAATATAAAACAAAAATCCTGAAAATCACATTGTATGATTTTTTGTAATTAATTTGCATTTTATTGCATGACATAAGTATTTGATACATCAGAAAAGCAGAACTTAATATTTGGTACAGAAACCTTTGTTTGCAATTACAGAGATCATACGTTTCCTGTAGGTCTTGACCAGGTTTGCACACACTGCAGCAGGGATTTTGGCCCACTCCTCCATACAGACCTTCTCCAGATCCTTCAGGTTTCGAGGCTGTCGCTGGGCAATACGGACTTTCAGCTCCCTCCAAAGATTTTCTATTGGGTTCAGGTCTGGAGACTGGCTAGGCCATTCCAGGACCTTGAGATGCTTCTTACGGAGCCACTCCTTAGTTGTCCTGGCTGTGTGTTTCGGGTTGTTGTCATGCTGGAAGACCCAGCCACATACCCATCTTCAATGCTCGTACTGAGGGAAGGAGGTTGTTGGACAATATCTCGCGATACATGGCCCCATCCATCCTCCCCTCAATACGGTGCAGTCGTTCTGTCCCCTTTGCAGAAAAGCATCCCCAAAGAATGATGTTTCCACCTCCATGCTTCACGGTTGGGATGGTGTTCTTGGGGTTGTACTCATCCTTCTTCTTCTTCCAAACACGGCGAGTGGAGTTTAGACCAAAAAGCTCTATTTTTGTCTAATCAGACCACATGACCTTCTCCCATTCCTCCTCTGGATCATCCAGATGGTCATTGGCAAACTTCAGACGGGCCTGGACATGCGCTGGCTTGAGCAGGGGGACCATGCATGCGCTGCAGGATTTTAATCCATGACGGCGTAGTATGTTACTAATGGTTTTCTTTGAGACTGTGGTCCCAGCTCTCTTCAGGTCATTGACCAGGTCCTGCCGTGAGATCTTGCATGGAGCCCCAGACCGAGGGTGATTGACCGTCATCTTGAACTTCTTCCATTTTCTAATAATTGCGCCAACAGTTGTTGCCTTCTCACCAAGCTGCTTGCCTATTGTCCTGTAGCCCATCCCAGCCTTGTGGAGGTCTACAATTTTATCCCTGATGTCCTTACACAGCTCTCTGGTCTTGGCCATTGTGGAGAGGTTGGAGTCTGTTTGATTGAGTGTGTGGACAGGTGTATTTTAAACAGGTAACGAGTTCAAACAGGTGCAGTTAATACAGGTAATGAGTGGAGAACAGGAGGGCTTCTTAAAGAAAAACTAACAGGTCTGTGGGAGCCGGAATTCTTACTGGTTGGTAGGTGATCAAATACGTATGTCATGCAATAAAATGCAAATTAATTACTTAAAAATCATACAATGTGATTTTCTGGATTTTTGTTTTAGATTCCGTCTCTCACATTTGAAGTGTACCTATGATAAAAAAATTACAGACCTCTACATGCTTTGTAAGTAGGAAAACCTGCAAAATTGTTAGTGTATCAAATACTTGTTCTCCCCACTGTATATGTATATATTTTTTTCATACTGGCCACCTGTGGGAATCGAACCCACAACCCTGCCGTTGCAAACGCCATGCTCTACCAACTGAGCTACATCCTTGCCGGCCATTCCCTCCCCTACCCTGGACAAATTGTGCGCCGCCCCATGGGTCTCCCGGTCGCGGCCGGCTACGACAGAGCCTGGATGGCCCTCTCCTCACATGGTCTCTCCTATCATTGTTATGTGGATGCCACTCAACTAATCTTCAAATTCCCCCCTTCTGACACCCAGGTGGCAACACACATCTCTGCGTGCCTGGCTGACATCTCAGCTTGGATGTCGGACCACCACATCAAGCTCAACCTCAACAAAACGGAGCAACTCTTCCTTCCGGGGAAGACCTGCCCGCTCCAAGGCCTCTCCATCATGGTTGACAACTCCACGGTGTCCCACTCCCAGAGTGCAAAGAACCTTGGCATGACCCTGGACACCCTGTTGTGCTCTGCAAACATCAAAGCAGTGACTCGCTCCTGCAGGTTCATGCTCTACAACATCCGTTGAGTAAGACCTTTCCTACATCCCATGGCAAGCGCCACGTTCTGCCACCTCTGGTCTCTTGGCCCTCCCACCCCTACGGGAGGGCAGCTCCCACACATCCCAGTCAACACTCTTCTCTGTCCTGGCACCCCAATGGTGGAACAAGTTTCCCCCTAAAGTCAGGACAGCGGAGTCCCTGCCCATCTTTTAAACACGTCTGAAACCCTACCTCTTTGTAGAGTATCTTAAATCCCCCCCCCACACTTTGGTTTTCCCACGAGAACTGACTTTGCTGATGAATACTTTCTTGAGAGAAAATGTAATTGATACGATTGTGATGCGTTGTTGTCTCACCTAGCTATCTGAAGGTGAATGTACTATTGTAAGTCACTCTGGATAAGAGTGTCTGCTGAATTAGTCAAATTTAAAAACGTGAATTGATATGGAATTGACCCCAGCCCTGATGGTTACTAACCCTCGTGATAGTGAGTGGAGGATGATATGGCTCGTAACACTTTAGAATACTTTAATTCCCCTGTATTGTACAGCATACTTATATTAAGTCATTTGTTACCCAGTACAGCCAGAAGAGGACTGGCCACTGCTCAGAGCCTGGTTCCTCTCTAGGTTTCTTCCTAGGTTCCTTCCTTCTAGGGAGTTTTTCCTAGCCACTGTGCTTCTGCATTGCTTGCTCTTTGGGGTTGTAGTCTCGGTACCTGCACCCTCAGCGGAGTCAACAAACACCGGAAGCATCCGTGTTTCAGGGAAAAGGCAGAGAGGAAGGCAAAGCCTGAAAACCGGAAGCTTCTGGTTTCTGTGGGCCTAGTTTAGGCATTTCTTTTACGCCTGATACATTAGGTTAGGGTATCTGTAAAGCACTCTGTGACAACGGCTGATGTAAAATGGGCTTTATAAAATAAATGTGATTGATGTAAATCACACCAACTGACTGGTTCTTCTGATGTTGTTCACACAGGAGACCATGTTGAGACATTCTCTACATCCAGAGAGCAACAGCAGGAAGATCACAGAGCTAAGAGGTCTCACCACTGCCCACATTGTGAGGAGATTTTCCCAATTCTATCAAAGCTAAAAAATACACCTAAAAATACACACAGGAGATAATCTATTTCCCTGCTCTGATTGTGGGAAGAGCTGTAAAATATCAAGGGATCTGGTACTCCTGCTCTGACTGTTGGAAGAGTTTCTCTCAACATGGCCACATAAATGTGAGAATCCTCATCAGTTGTCTGACTAGCTAAGATTAAAATCATTCCATCACTTAATTCTCAAGAAATCATAGCACACTCTATTGTAATCCTATTGTTTCTCACTGTGAGAGAACTGTGCAGAGGAAAGGGAACGTTATAGAATGTTAGCCTCTCTTTACTTTACTGATCAGTGTTCACCTTGTCAGATTTGGTGTGTTTTGTTAGCTTCTACTGTAAAGATATTGAGATGACCTTGGATTTGCCCTTAGGGTTGAATATCCTCTGTGAGGCGTCTCACAATGGAGTCTGATGGTTGATTGGGTTGTTTTGCTTCCCTCTGCAGTTTTCTGTGGGAATGAACTAGTAGACACAACATGTATCAGACAGAGATGGTGTGATGATCAGTTTTCACCATTAGTTTGGGTGGATACTTTTTATTTATTAAATTGTATTTTAAAACTAGATGAGTTAATTCAAGCCTGTTTAATTTATCTGCCAATGAAAAATAGTATGTACAGTGGGGGAAAAAAAGTATTTAGTCAGCCACCAATTGTGCAAGTTCTCCCACTTAAAAATATGAGAGAGGCCTGTAATTTTCATCATAGGTACATGTCAACTATGACAGACAAAAGGAGGAAAAAAAATCTTCACAAGGTTTTCACACACTGTTGCTGGTATTTTGACCCATTCCTCCATGCAGATCTCCTCTAGAGCAGTGATGTTTTGGGGCTGTCGCTGGGAAACACAGACTTTCAACTCCCTCCAAAGATTTTCTATGGGGTTGAGATCTGGAGACTGGCTAGGCCACTCCAGGACCTTGAAATGCTTCTTACGAAGCCACTCCTTCGTTGCCCGGGCGGTGTGTTTGGGATCTTTGTCATGCTGAAAGACCCAGCCACGTTTCATCTTCAAGGCCCTTGCTGATGGAAGGAGGTTTTCACTCAAAATCTCATGATACATGGCCCCATTCATTCTTTCCTTTACACAGATTAGTCGTCCTGGTCCCTTTGAAGAAAAACAGCCCCAAAGCATGATGTTTCCACCCCCATGCTTCATAGTAGGTATGGTGTTCTTTGGATGAAACTCAGCATTCTTTGTCCTCCAAACACGACGAGTTGAGTTTTTACCAAAGAGTTCTATTTTGGTTTCATCTGACCATATGACATTCTCCCAATCCTCTTCTGGATCATCCAAATGCACTCTAGCAAACTTCAGACGGGCCTGGACATGTACTGGATTAAGCAGGGGGACACGTCTGGCACTGCAGGATTTGAGTCTCTGGCGGTGTAGTGTGTTACTGATGGTAGGCTTTGTTACTTTGGTCCCAGCTCTCTGCAGGTCATTCACTAGGTCCCCCCGTGTGGTTCTGGGATTTTTGCTCACCGTTCTTGTGATCATTTTGACCCCACGGGTGAGATCTTGCGTGGAGCCCCAGATCGAGGGAGATTATCAGTGGTCTTGTATGTCTTCCATTTCCTAATAATTGCTCCCACAGTTGATTTCTTCAAACCAAGCTGCTTACCTATTGCAGATTCAGTCTTCCCAGCCTGGTGCAGGTCTACAATTTTGTTTCTGGTGTCCTTTGACAGCTCTTTGGTCTTGGCCATAGTGGAGTTTGGAGTGTGACTGTTTGAGGTTGTGGACAGGTGTCTTTTATACTGATAATATGTTCAAATAGGTGCCATTAATACAGGTAACGAGTGGAGGACAGAGGAGCCTCTTAAAGAAGAAGTTACAGGTCTGTGAGAGCCAGAAATCTTGCTTGTTTGTAGGTGACCAAATACTTATTTTCCACCATAATTTGCAAATAAATTCATTAAAATCCTACAATGTGATTTTCTGGAGAAAAAAAATCTCAATTTGTCTGTCATAGTTGACGTGTACCTATGATGAAAATTACAGGCCTCTCTCATCTTTTTAAGTGGGAGAACATGCACAATTGGTGGCTGACTAAATACTTTTTCCCCCCACTGTAAATGTGAGAATCCTCATCAGTTGTCTGACTAGCTAAGATTAAAATCATTCCATCACTTAATTCTCAAGAAATCGTAGCACACTCTATTGTAATCCTATTGTTTCTCACTGTGAGAGAACTGTGCAGAGGAAAGGAACTGTTATAGAATGTTAGCCTCTCTTTACTTTACTGATCAGTGTTCACCTGGTCAGTTTTGCTGTGTTTAGATAGCTTCTACTGTAAAGATATTGAGATGACGTTGGATTTGCCCTAAGGGTTGAATATCCTCTGTGAGGCTGGTTGACTGGGTGGTACTGATTCTCTCTACAGTTTTCTGTGGGAATGAGCTAGCAGACACAACATGTATCAGATAGAGATGGTGTGATGATTAGTTTTCACCAGTTAGTTTGGGTGGATACGTTTTGTTTATTAAATTGTATTTTAAAACTAGATTAGTTATTTTAGTCATTAAGGCTTAATTCAAACCTGTTTAATTTATCTGCCAATGAAAAATAGTGTGCATATGAATTTGTACTAGTCAAGCTCTTCTCTTTTGTGTAATGAATTACCAAAAAACGATGTTTCAAGTGACATATTTACTGTTGTTCTGAAGCTGAACAAGACAGGACGTTTAAATGAGCATCACGAAGCTAAATCTGACCTATTCACTTACATGTTTTGTCAGCATAAGCAGCTGTGAGACATGCTAGAGTACTGTAACATTACTGATCTACTGAATCATTGTAGTTGTTGGGGGTTATCTTTACAGTAAATATAATGGTGGTGGATAAGCCTTCAATGCAAGCTGCAGGGGTTGCCTTTCAACAAGATGATCCTGACATTTTAAAGGTTAAAAAGGTGGACTTTGTGGCCTTTATCGCAATGGTGATTAACGGCACTGCCAAGGTGGAGAAAAGATCTAGGAAGATAGAAATCATTGTGGTTGCGGCAGAACGGTTCCTGGGGCTGAAAGATTTATTGGCAAAAGAGTTACATGGAATATTGTCAAAAGCCGTACCACCATCTCAGGTCCTAGAGACTGAGAAGGGAGATATGGAGATTTAAAGGAAGGAAGAAATGGGAGTTTTGTTTGTTTTGGCAATGTACTATTTTTATTAGGGTGGAGTAAGTTAGTATCACTATTAAGTATGGATGTATTTTTTATTTAATTTATTTTGTGGTTTCAAACCGTCCAGTTGGTGGCGGCAATACAACTTTTGGATGTAGTCTGCCATAAAACCCACAGAAGAAGAAGAAGAAGAAGAAGAAGAAGATGGCGCTGTTGCATTGTGGTAGTTGGGGAACAGGAACTTCCGGGGAGGCGCGCAACATTCTTCATAACAAAGAAAACGACAGGACTGTGCTTTTCGTTTCTCTTTATTACTACAGGTATGTAATAGCACGTTTAAACTGTCTAATATCGAAATAACGTCATAACATGTTAGATAACAAATCAGTCAAGGTATTATCACATTAAGGGAAGGGTTTTGTGTATTGTTTGTGTCAGTCTGAGTGATTGAAGAACGTGATAAAATATATTTTACCAGCACACTGCGCGGCGTCCATTACACGTGTTCATTTGTGAGGCTTTCCAGGTTCGTATATAGGTCAGTGCGTTTCGCCTGGGCATGTTCAGTACAAAAACGTTTTGGAAAGTTGCAGATAGAAATACCCCGAATAGAAGTGACATGATTCATTAGAATCAGAGGCATGTTTGTTCTACATAATACATTTGTATCTGATCGTCGCCAACGTCTCCGTCCTCCTGCTGGACGCAGCCCTGGTACCGGCTTGTCCCTATGTATGTGAAGCTAGTCATAATAACGATTAGCCACAATAGTGGAATTTGCGGTTCGCCCTAAAAATACAAGGCCCTCATTGAAAGTGATGCAAACTGATACAAAATATTGGAATCATGTCAAACCTTGTTAGTTAATTTAAAATGAATTACAAAAACTAATTATTTTGAAAATAAACAGGGGGTGAAACGGTTGAAATCCCACTGTGGAGGTATTAGACCACATAATTGCATTGGGGGCGTTCTTATATGCACTTATGAAACGGGTTGGATTGTGCTCCCATGGAACGGGTGACACCCACAGAAAACAATTCTCAAGAGTTTATACAAATATTAGCGTGTTAGCTCTTATTGCAGGACTTTGACTGTGAAAAATCACCTTCCCAGTCAGTCTATTGCAGGGGTACTCCAGTACTATTTGAGATCCGGTCAAACAAATTTCCTAGGTGGCAAAGGCCTGGATGGATATTGCCATTTATTGGCCTAGTAACAAACCCCCAACTTGTGACCCCAAACTGTTCACAACCCTCTTGTTGGCGGAGAGAACATTTAGCAGTTTTAAAGCTAATATCCCGCAATTCTACACATTTTAAAACAGGGCTAAGATTTTTTGGTGTTGCTGTTTTTAAGCAATTCTACATGTTTCCATGTCTTATTTGGGTTTATATGATACCAGGGGTTGAAGCCCAACCAAAACAGTATTATTATATAATTATTTTGTGACCTGTGGTCCATATTGACCCCGTTCTTCGTCCTTACCGCGTTACGCCAGTTGAGTATGCTGTTTCTTTTGTTTGTATTGGACATTCATATTGCACTGTACAGCCCTACCTATGTATTGTTCAGCCTACTCAGTGACACCCACAGAACACAACTATGTAGACTTTACACAAATATTAGCGTCTTCACTCTATTGTAGGACTCTGAAACCACTGTTGTCTGGGAGTTTAACCCTGTCAGCTAAATTGTCATGATAATCAGTGGTTTCAAGTTTGTCTCTGTACATTTTTGACGAGATGATCATAGCAAAAAATATATATATAATTCTGCATTTCCCGCTGTGCAAATGCATTGTTTCTCATTGCAAATAGGCCCAGGATAACTCCTGATAAAGTTGGGTAGCTGATATGTCTTTTCAGAGCTTAAATAGCCAAAATGATTAGTCACAGGGCTCCCGAGTGGCGCAGCGGTCTAAGGCACTGCATCTGTCACTACAGACCCTGGTTGGATTCCAGGCTGTATCACAATCGGGCCGTGATTGGGAGTCGCATAGGGCGGTGCAAAATTTGCCCAGCGTCGGCCGGTGTAAGCCATCATTGTAAATAAGAATTTGTTCTTAACTGACTTGGCCCAAACATTAGACCGGACCAAATCTGAACCAATCACTCAGACATCATTAGGCAGGTTTCCATTGAACCAGGTGCATTCGACAAAAGCAATGTTGCTCCAAAAAAAATAATCTTTGCGACGTGTGTAATGGAAGCGGCAGATATAGGAGAAATGTTCTAAAGCTCGACAACATTTTAAATCGTTGGACAGGTGGGTTTTTCTTTTGTCAAAGTTTCTTTATTCTGTGAGGATTGAAACAGTGTTTTTTAAATAAATGATGATTGCCAAATCATTTTGACGGTACAGGGTGAGTCATTACGTCCAGCTGTTTTTATCGACACAAGATGGTTACTTGGAAACACACCCTAGAGGGCATTTGTCGTATCTATTTTCTATGCAAACTTTTTCTAAACGTCCAGAAAAAAATCAATGGACAAGTTATTGGAAACATATCTACTGTTTCACAAGATTGGAAAGTACAGTACAGCAGAGTACAGGAAATACGTTTTTAGTTCAGTACAGTGCAATAGTACAGTATAACGTAATGTACTCTGTTAGGGCGGGGTGATATGGACTACAAATCATACAGCTGTATCTTGAGTTTTTTCAAATGTATGGGTGATTCAAGATTTCTCAATTTTGTTTTTCTCTAAGTAAGTGTTGTACAATTAAATTTCAAATACACTGCATTTCAAACAGTCAGCTATAATCTAATGAATTCAGGGCTTGTGAAGTTATACCTAGGCTAAATATAAGCCATCCACAACAAATAAGACCCATTAATTATTGTATTATTTTATACAAATAGTTTAACCTGCTTTTTTTGCCATTAATCACTGATCTGGCTTTCAAGTCTGTCTATGAAAATGCAATTTCTTGTTACAAATTGACTAACTTATTGTAGCAGGCATTAGGCTATAGACAATTAACACAGGTCTCATCAACAATCTCTCAAGCCCACATGCTAGTGATTAGCCAGCTGATCTTTATATTTCAAGTTTAGCCAACTTGGATCTATTTGCTAGATAACAAAGTTGAACAGTTGAATTGTTATGAACACACCATTCTGTCTGTCTCCAACTGTTTGAAAAGCATGTTAGCCTTTCCACTTTGTTCAGATGTTGAAATCAAGTGGTCTACCTTATTTCTTAGAATGAGAACGAGTTGCCAATTTCTTACAGTGGATTCGGAAAGTATTCAGACCCCTCCCCTTTTCCATATATTCAGACACATTCAGTTGTTTGTATCTTTATCTATAATTGTTATTTTGGTGTTTTTTGATTGAAATAATACATTGAAGACAAGGTTATTCAGGAAAATATAACATAGTGCTGCCTAAAACAAACTGCAACCTTGTACTAAATGGTTTTTGAGTCATTTATGTGAATTTCTGAAATCTACTATAGGTTAAGTGCACTTACGTTGTTTAATTTAAAGTGTGCAATTTGTGTCTAATGTGAAATTAATAAATGGTTTGTTGTCAATGCTTAGCTACCTGATCTAATATATTTTTTTATAGAATAACGAAAGTGCCAGAACTGTCAAGACTAACTTTTGTGTCCGTTTCTCTATATTACTACTGGACGACTCAGATTAAGTCTGAGGCCGGTAACATCAACAGTGAGGACAAACCCAGCCTGCCTCTCTCCTTCCACACTGAGTCCAAACCTACAGTCACTGGGTCCTGATTGTGACAGTGGAGCCCAGTTTACTGCAGGATCCAGAGATGGCATCAGTGAAGCTGGATGACTGCAGTCAAACACTGGAGCTGAATGTCAACATTAAAGATGAAGAAGAGGAGGAGAAGATTGGGAAATCTGTTTCTCATGGTAAGAGCAGGTTCTATCTAATTAAGTTTGTTGTTCGTTCCAACTTCCCACTGTGCATGAAAAGTTGCAAAAAATACAATTGGTTTTTGATTGAATTAATACAGTGAAGACACGGTTATTCAGGAAAATAGTACATAGTGCTGCCTAAAACAAACAGTGACCTTGTACTAAATGGCTTTTTTCATTTATGCATTTACAGTACCAGTCAAAAGTTTGGACACACCTACTCATTCAAGGGTTTTTCTTAATTTTTACTATTTTCTACATTGTAGAATAATAGTGAAGACATCTAAACTATGAAATAACACATATGGAATGTAGTAACCAAAAAAAGTGTTAAACAAATCAAAATATATTTTTGATGTTAGGTTCTTCAAAGTAGCCACCCTTTGCCTTGATGACAGCTTTGCACACTCTGGGCATTCTCTCAACCAGCTTCACCTGGAATGCTTTTCCAACAGTTTTGAAGTGTTGTGGAAAATATTCACTATACTTTATTACAAATCAAAATACTTCCAGAGTTTTTGTAGAATTAAGAATTACTTTATTATAATTTCAACAAAGCCGATGCCAGTCTGCAGAGTAGCACCTCCTCTTCCTCTCTCTCCATCTTATATAGTGCCCTCCACACACCCTAGCTTTAAAATCCCTCCCTCTTCAGTTTCCCGCTCTTTTATTGCTCTGCCCACTCCCATTGTCTATGGTGGCGGCTAAATTCGACTTTAATTCAGTTCAGAATCACATAGTACTACAATCAATCACTCCCCTGTCTTGCAAAAACACTCATGTTTAGTTTAAACTCTGTTCAACCCTGGCGCCGAGAGAGACAAAATGCCACAGGCTAGTTTCAGTCTTTGATAAGATAGGACAGCCATGGATTTAAGTAAGAGCAATCAATTAGACCCTAAGTCAGATTCCCACTTTACCCAGACACACACAGTGAAATGACCCACTTAAGTTCCTGGCCCAGCAACAAAGAATTCTAACTATGTTTGTGATTACCCCAGTTTTATCTCATAGTCCACTAAAAAATCTCCATCAGAAGCAGTTCACACACATGCTGAGCACTTGTTGGCTGCTTTTACTTCACTCTGCGGTCCAACTCATCCCAAACCATCTCAATTGGGGAGGTCGGATGATTGTAGAGGCCAGGTCATCTGATGCAGCCCTTACACAGCCTGGAGGTGTGTTGTGTCATTGTCCTGTTGAAAAACAAATGATAATCCCACTATGCCCAAACCAGATGGGATGGCGTATCGCTGCAGAGATGCTGTGGTAGCCATGCTGGGTAAGTGTGCCTTGAATTCTAAATAAATCACCAGCAAAGCACCATCACACCTCCTCCTCCTCCATGCTTCACGGTGGGAACCAAACATGTAGAGATCATCCGTTCACCTACTCTGCGTCTCACAAAGACACTGCGGTTGGAACCAAAAATCTCAAATTTGGACACATCAGACAAAAGGACAGATTTCCACCAGTCTAATGTCCATTGCTCATGTTGTTTGGTCCAAGCAAGTCTCTTCTACTTGTTGGTGTCCTTTAGTAGTGGTTTCGTTGCAGCAATTCGACCATGAAGGCCTGATTCACGCAGTCTCCTCTGAACAGTTGATGTTGAGATGTGTCTGTTACTTGAAGTCTGTGAAGCATTTATTTGGGCTGCAATTTCTGAGGCTGGTAACTCTAATGAACTTATCCCCTGTAGCAGAGGTAACTCTGGGTCTTCCTTTCCTGTGGCGGTCCTCATGAGAGCCAGTTTCATCATAGAGCTTGATGGTTTTTGCGAATGCACTTGAAGAAACTTTCAAAGTTCTTGAAATGTTCCGTATTGACTGACCTTCATGTCTTAAAGTAATGATGGACTGTTGTTTCTCTTTGCTTATTTGAGCTGTTCTTGCAATAATATGGACTTGGTTTTTTACCAAATAGGCCTATCTTCTGGATACCACCCCTACCCTGTCACAACACAACTGATTGGCTCAAGCACATTAAGAAATTCCACAAATTAACTTTTAAAAAGGGACACCTGTTAATTGAAATGCATTCCAGGTGACTACCTCGAAGCTGGTTAAGAAAATGCCAAGAGTGTGAAAAACTGTCATCAAGGCAAAGGTTGCCTACTTTGAAGAATCTCAAATATAAAATATATTTTGATTTGTTTAACACTTTTTTGGTTACTACATGATTCCATATGTGTTATTTCATAGTTGTGATGTCTTCACTATTATTATACAATGTAGAAAATAGTAACAATAAAGAACCCCTGGAATGAGTTTGAATTTGGGAAAATCTACTATAGGTTAAGTACCGGCACCTCAAATATCTAGTGCTTAAGCTCATGTTCCTCTTATAGAATGTTAGCTCAACAGTATTGTGGAGCTCCTGCACCTAAATATAAACAGTACCGGCACCTATTTCAGTCCAAGTCAAACACTGAATTAGATAATTTAACAAGAAGAAATATAATATATTTTTAGAGAATAGAGAAAGTGCTAGAACTGTCAAGACAATAACTTTTTGTGTCTGTTTCTCATTGTTACTACAGGACGACTAGAATTAAATCTGAGGCCGGTAACATCAATAGTGAGGGCAAACCCAGCGATCCTCTCTCCTTCCACACTGAGTCCAAACATACAGTCACTGGGTCCTGATTGTGACAGTGGAGCCCAGTTTGCTAAGCAGGATCCAGAGATGGCATCAGTGAAGCTGGAAGACTGCAGTCAAACACTGGAGCTGAATGTCAAGATTAAAGATGAAGAAGAGGAGGAGAAGATTGGGAAATCTGTTTCTCATGGTAAGAGCAGGTTCTATCTAATTAAGTTTGTTGTTCGTTCCAACTTCCCACTGTGCATGAAAAGTTGCAGTAGAACTGTTTCTTGATGAACTGTTTCAATAAGATGGTATGTTATTCCATGCTACTCAGACTTGCATGGTTTGACACCAATTTTGTCAGCATTTGTTTTATTTACTGGGCTATCTGGAGTGATCAGAGAGTAGACTAAATAAGTGAAGTAGACACACTGCCAGTGTTTTAAAGTTCTAGGAAATGAGTCTGTGTAGTGTCTAACCCCTGTTATAGTGAGTGGAGGATGTAGCTCAGTTGGTAGAGCATGGCGCTTGCAACGCCAGGGTTGTGGGTTCGTTTCCCACGGGGGGGCCAGTATGAAAATGTATGCACTCACTTAACTGTAAGTCGCTCTGGATAAGCGCGTCTGCTAAATGACTAAAATGTAAATGTAAATATATAATTTTCATGACTGATGAGCATACACTCAATTAGTATTTGGTAGCATTGCCTTTAAATTGTTTAACTTGGATCAAACATTTCGGGTAGCCTTCCACAAGCTTCCCACAATAATTTGGGTGAATTTTGGCCCATTCCTCCTGACAGACCTGGTGTAACTGAGTCAGGTTTGTAGGCCTCCTTGCTCGCACACACACTTTCAGTTCTGCCCACACATTTTCTACAGGATTGAGGTCAGGGCTTTGTGATGGCCACTCCAATACCTTGACTTTATTGTCCTTAAGCCATTTTGCCACAACTTTGGAAGTATGCTTGGGGTCATTGTCCATTTGAAAGACCCATTTGCGACCAAGCTTTAACTTCGACTGATGTCTTGAGATGTCGCTTCAATATATCCACATAATCTTCCTTACTCATGATGCCATCTAATATGTGAAGTGCACCAGTCCCTCCTGCTGCAAATACCCCCCCTTTTTCCTCCAAACATAACGATGGTCATTATGGCCAAACAGTTCTATTTTAGTTTCATCAGACCAAGGACATTTCTGTAAAAAGTACAATCTCTGTCCCCATGTGCAGTTGCAATCCGTAGTCTGGCTTTTTTATGGCGGTTTAGGAGCAGTGGCTTCTTCCTTGCTGAGCAGCCTTTCAGGTTATGTTGATATAGGACTTGTTTTACTGTGGATATAGATACTTTTGTACCTGTTTCCTCCAGCATCTTCACAAGGTCCCTTGCTGTTTTTCTGGGATTGACTTGCACTTTACATACCAAAGTACGTTCATCTCTAGGAGACAGAACGCCACTCTCCTTCCTGAGCGATATGACTGCTGTATGGTCCCATGGTGTACTTGCGTACTATTGTTTGTACAGATGAACGTGGTACCTTCAGGCATTTGGAAATTGCTCCCAAGGATGAACCAGACTTGTGGAGGTCTGCGATTTTTTTTCTGAGGTCTTGGCTGATTTCTTTTGACTTTCCCATGATGTCAAGCAAAGAGGTACTGAGTTTGAAGGTAGGCCTTGAAATACATCCACAGGTACATCTCCAATTGACTCAAATGATGTCAATTAGCCTATCAGAAGCTTCTAAAGCCATGACATCATTTTTTGAATTTTCCGTGCTGTTTAAAAGGCACAGTCAACTTAGTGTATGTAAACTTCTGACCCACTGAAATTGTGATACAGTGAATTATGTGAAATAATCTGTATTTTGTCGAGGCACAGGATTTTGTCGAGGCACAGAACTGCGGGAGGGTACCAAAACATTTCTGCAGCATTGCAGGTCCCCAAGAACACAGTGGCCTCCAGCGTTTGTTTTTTTACACATATATTTATTAGTTCCAAGTAGGACAATCAACAATTACAGAAATACAATTGTTCTCATTATCCAATTGTATTGCAACAGTCTCAGGCGGGTGTTTTTGGTCTGTATCTGAGCTCTCGAGCATATCATACCCCAGTCCTCTGCTGAAATATTTATTGTATCCACTGAAGTCTCTTACTATCAGAGTTGTCTTCATGAGTAGCTACCATTTTCCAATATAATGATGTAATTTGACCTCTCCCATAACACACATTAACATAGAGCATTTCTAAAGTGGTCAAAGTAGGTTGTAGGGCAGATTGTTTTAGACTGGAAAAAATAAAGCTTCTCAATTGTAAGTATTTGAAAAAATTATGTTGTGGTAAGTTAAATCTTCTCTTTAGTTCTACAAATGACATTAGCCCTTTTTTAAATGTATAAGTCCATTACTTTAACAATACCTTTTCTTCTAAGTTCTTTAAACCCCAAGTCATTTTTACCAGGTATGAAATTGTCATTTCCCCAAATTGGTGTAAAACTGGATAATACAGGGGATTCACCCAGATATTGCTGTACTTCCTGCCATATAGTAGTTTTTTTTAACAAAGGGATTAGTAGTCTTCTTCTTTAGTTTCTTAAAGGGAGCAGAGTACAAATATCCATCCAAAGTGAAGCCTTTTGTGGTTTCTTGGAGAACCAAAACATTGCAGCCCAGTAATACCACTGTAGGTTTGGAAGTTGCATCCCCCCTCTGTCATGGGGCAAATAAAGAAGAGAAAGTCTAAGCCTTGGTTTTCTGTTGCTCCAGATAACATTTGAGAGTATCTTTCAGATATTTGGGGAAAATAAAGGTGGTGGTGCCAGAGGAATTGATTGAAATGGATAAAGAAATTTGGGCAGAATATTCATCTTAATGATATTTATTCTACCAGTAATAGATATAGACAATTATGTCCATCTGTTGATGGATTCTGTTACACTCGTCACCATGGGGACATCATTTGTTGAGCTCAAGGAGCTAAATTCTGGTGTGATTTTAATACCAAGATATGTGAAACCTTGTTCTGTATTCACAAATGGATGCTGTACAATTGGATTCAGTCTCTCTTGCTTGTTTAGGAAAAGGTTTTCAACTTTAATCCCAAAAAACTGACAAGTTATTAATTAAATTGGAGAGGGAAGAAAATTATTTAGATCTGTTAGGAATAAGAGGGTATCATCTGCATACAGGGCCACTCAATGTGCAAAATCTATTTTTATTTCTCTAATTGACGGGTGGGCCCTTACTGCAAAGGGTTCTATAGCTAAAAGAAGGATGTCCGGCCAGTCCAGGAAAAGCTTAAAAGGTTGTGAAATCAAGTTGTTAGTGGCAACTTCTGCAGTGGGGTTGGTATATCATATCTTAATCCATTTACAGAAGTAGTTCCCAAACTCAAATTTCACATTTTGTTGGGTATTTATCAGGCTTCAGAATAAGATGAAAGCCTCCTTAGAGAGGAGGGGAAGCAACCTTGCTAAAAGGATTCTGCATACAGCTACAGTGGGGAGAAAAAGTATTTGATACACTGCCGATTTTGCAGGTTTTCCTACTTACAAAGCATGTAGAGGTCTGTCATTTTTATCACAGGTACACTTCAACTGTGAGAGACGGAATCTTAAACAAAAATCCAGAAAATCACATTGTATGATTTTTAAGTAATTAATTTGCATTTTATTGCATGACATAAGTATTTGATCACCTACCAACCAGTAAGAATTCCGGCTCTCACAGACCTGTTAGTTTTTCTTGAAGAAGCCCTCCTGTTCTCCACTCATTACCTGTATTAACTGCACCTGTTTGAACTCGTTACCTGTATAAAAGACACCTGTCCACACACTCAATCAAACAGACTCCAACCTCTCTACAATGGCCAAGACCAGAGAGCTGTGTAAGGACATCAGGGATAAAATTGTAGACCTGCACAAGGCTGGGATGGGCTACAGGACAATAGGCAAGCAGCTTGGTGAAAAGGCAACAACTGTTGGCGCAATTATTAGAAAATGGAAGAAGTTCAAGATGACGGTCAATCACCCTCGGTCTGGGGCTCCATGCAAGATCTCACCTCGTGGGGCATCAATGATCATGAGGAAGGTGAGGGATCAGCCCAGAACTACACGGCGGGACCTGGTCAAAGACCTGAAGAGAGCTGGGACCACAGTCTCAAAGAAAACCATTAGTAACACACTACCCCGTCATGGATTAAAATCCTGCAGCGCACGCAAGGTCCCCCTGCTCAAGCCAGCACATGTCCAGACCCGTCTGAAGTTTGCCAATGACCATCTGGATGATCCAGAGGAGGAATGGGAGATGGTCATGTGGTCTGATGAGACAAAAATATAGCTTTTTGGTCTAATCTCCACTCGCCGTGTTTGGAGGAAGAAGGATGAGTACAACCCCAAGAACACCATCCCAACCGTGAAGCATGGAGGTGGAAACATCATACTTTGGGGATGCTTTTCTGCAAAGGGGACAGGACAACTGCACCGTATTGAGGGGAGGATGGATGGGGCCATGTATCGCGAGATCTTGGCCAACAACCTCCTTCCCTCAGTAAGAGCATTGAAGATGTGTCGTGGCTGGGTCTTCCAGCATGACAACGACCCGAAACACACAGCCAGGACAACTAAGGAGTGGCTCCGTAAGAAGCATCTCAAGGTCCTGGAATGGCTTAGCCAGTCTCCAGACCTGAACCCAATAGAAAATCTTTGGAGGGAGCTGAAAGTCCGTATTGCCCAGCGACAGCCCCGAAACCTGAAGGATCTGGAGAAGGTCTGTATGGAGGAGTGGGCCAAAATCCCTGCTGCAGTGTGTGCAAACCTGGTCAAGACCTACAGGAAACGTATGATCTCTGTAATTGCAAACAAAGGTTTCTGTACCAAATATTAAGTTCTGCTTTTCTGATGTATCAAATACTTATGTCATGCAATAAAATGCAAATGAATTACTTAAAAATCATACAATGTGATTTTCTGGATTTTTGTTTTAGATTCCGTCTCTCACAGTTGAAGTGTACCTATAAACAAAATTACAGACCTCTGAATGCTTTGTAAGTAGGAAACACTGCCGATTTTGCAGGTTATCAAGTACTTGTTCTCCCCACTGTATATACAGTGCATTGGGAAATTATTCAGACCCCTTGACTTTTTCCACATTTAGGTATGTTACAGCCTTATTCTAAAATAGATTAAGTTGTTTGTTTCCCTCATTAATCTACACACAATACCCCATAATGACAAAGCAAAAACTTGTTTTTATCAATTGTTGCTAACATTTTTTAACCAAATATAATAAAAAATACGAAAATATCACATTTACATAAGTATTCAGACCCTTTATTCAGTACTTTGTTTAAGCACCTTTGGCAGCGATTACAGCCTTGAGTCTTCTTTGGTATGACGCTACAAGCTTGGCACACCTGTATTTGGAGAGTTTCTCCCATTCTTCTCTGCAGATCCTCTCAAGCTCTGTCAGATTGGATGGAGAGCGTCGCTGCACAGCTATTTTCTGGTCTCTCCGGAGATGTTAGATCGGGTTGAAGTCCGGGCTCTGGCTGGGTCACTCAAGGACGTTCAGAGACTTGTCCCAAAGCCACTCCTGCGTTGTCTTGGCTGTGTGCTTAGGGTAGTTGTCCTGTTGAAAGGTGAACCTTCGCCCCAGTCTGAGGTCCTGAGTATTCTGGAGCAGGTTTCATCAAGGATCTCTCTGTACTTTGCTCCGTTCATCTTTCCCTCGATCTTGACTAGTGTCCTAGTCCCTGCCGCTGAAAAACATCCCCACAGCATGATGCTGACACCACAACGCTTCACCGTAGGGATGGTGCCAGGTTTCCTCCAGATGTGATGCTTGGGATTCAGGCCAAAGAGTTCAATATTGGTTTCATCAGACCAGAGAATCTTCCTTCTCATGGTCTGAGTCTTGAGGTGCCTTTTGGCAAACTCCAAGTGGGCTGTCATGTGCCCTTTACTATTCCAAGATGGCGTAGCAGTGCGGTCGCGTTCTTTGTTGTGTGTCTGTGTAAATAGCCTGTTTTTTGTATTTTTTGTGTTTTTCGTACATATTTTCCTATCATACTTTTCATCCTTCTACAACATATACTTTCCTGCAAGCCGCCTCACTCAATGTGGAACGGATTCTATTATTGACTTACCTTTATCTGGAATCTCCAGTTGAAACTAGCTAGCCAGCTAACTAGCTACTGGCTATTAGCCATCGTTAGCGGTTTTCACCCAGAACATCGGATTCTACTTCCGGAATAACTGATTCACTGGACATTAACACCGGATCGCAACTAGCTAGCCGCAACCGATTGGATGTTGCTGTTTGGCTGTTCACCACTGCCCCAGAAGCAAGCACCAGTTAGCCGTGAGCTAGCCTCGAGCCAGGCCCATTTCCCGGCTATCTACCGGACGGGAGTAGCCAGCTAACTAGCTACTTGCTATTAGCCACCATCAGCGGTTTTTCACCATTGTCTGTGGCCTGCACTACCTACCAGCCAGCTCTAGCCTGGACTATTATCAGCCAGTCTGCACTGTCTGCACAGCGTGTTATCGACCCAGAACATCGTTTTTTCTGCCGGAATCACTGGACTTTTAACACCAGATCATCGCAGCTAGCTGCAACCAAATGGACGTTGTTGTGGGTAATCAGCCTTGAGCTATCCTAAAGCCAGGCCCATCGCCCGGCTATCTACCTCTCTGTCAACCGGACGGGACCTCCTAGTGTTGACACAGATCCCCGCCGATCCAACACGACTGGTCTGCCGACGAAATCGTCTGATGTGGTTACAGCAGGCTTCCCGTTACGACGTCGACCACGAAGACCCATCTGCTAGCCCTGGCCCGCTAGCACACGCTAGCCATGGCCTCTTGCTCGCCAGTGCTATAGCAGCCTCCGAACTACCTCCGAACTCTCCTATTGCTGTTCACCGGACCTTATGATAACTCAGCTATACAGCTGATGCCTGCTGGACTGTTCCTTTATACGGTACCGCATCCTGTTTATGTTTAGCCTCAGCCCAAACTTTGTCGCCATTACCAGCTGTTGCCTTAGCTCTCTCGAATAACACCTGTGATTGCTTTATGCCTCTCTCCCATGTCAATATGCTTTGCTTATTGCTGTTTCGGTTATTTATTATTGTACTATTTCACTGTAGATCCCCCAGCCCAGCTCAACCTACCTTTTTAGATAGCTCCTTTGTCCCACCCCCATACACGCGGAGACCGACTCAATCGGTGCCTCCAGTGATGCTATCTCTTTCATCGTTACCCAACATTTAGATTTACCTCCACTGTACTCATATCCTTCCATATCCCTGTCTGTACATAATGTCCTGAATCTATTCTACAACGCACGGAAATCTGCCCCTTTTTTTCCTCTGTACTCAACGCACTAGAAGACCAGTACTTAAAGCCTTTAGCCGTATTCTTATTCTACTCCTCCTCTGTTCCTCTGGTGATGTAGAGGTTAACCCAGGCCCTGTAGCCCCCAGTATCACTCCTACTCCCCAGGCGTTATCATTTGTTGACTCCTGTAACCGTAAAAGCCTTGGCTTCTTGCACGTTAACATCCAAAGCCTCCTCCCTAAGTTTGAGTTATTCACTGCGTTAGCACACTCCGCCAACCCTGATGTTCTAGCAGTGTCTGAATCCTGGCTTAGGAAGGCCACCAGAAATGTCCATCTCCAACAAAACATTTTCCGTCTCGATAGAACTGCCAAAGGGGGTGGGGTTGCAATCTACTGTAGAGAGAGCCTGCAGAGCTCTATTGTACTATCCAGGTCTGTGCCCAAACAGTTTGAGCTTTTACTTCTAAAAATCAACCTTTCCAGAAATAAGTCTCCCACTGTTGCCGCTTGCTACAGACCCCCCTCAGCCCAGAGCTGTGCCCTGGACACCATATGTGAACTGATCGCCCCCCATCTATCCTCAGAGTTCGTACTGCTTGGTGACCTAACTGGAATATGCTTAACACCCCGGCCAACCTACAATCTAAACTAGATGCCCTTAATCTCACACAAATTATCAACGAACCTACCAGGTACAACCCCAAATCTGTAAACATGGGCACCCTCATAGATATCATCCTGACAAATATACCCTCTAAATAGACCTCCGCTGTCTTCAACCAGAATCTCAGCAATTATTGCCTGCATCCGTAATGGGTCCGCGGTCAAACGACCACTCCTCATCACTGTCAAACGCTCCCTAAAACACTTCAGCGAGCAGGCCTTTCTAATTGACCTGGCCCGGGTATCCTGGATGGATATTGACCTCATTCTGTCAATAGAGGATGCCTGGTTGTTCTTTAAAAGTGCTTTCCTCTCAATCTTAATTTTTTGAATGGGGCATGCTTATTTATCCTCAGACTTGACTGCCCTTGACTAGCACAAAAACATCCTGTGGCGTACTGCATTAGCATCGAACAGCCCCCGCGATATGCAACTTTTTAGGGAAGTCAGGAACCAATATACACAATCAGTTAGGAAAGCAAAGGCTAGCTTTTTCAAACAGAAATGTGCATCCTGTAGCACTAACTCCAAAAAGTTTTGGGACACTGTAAAGTCCATGGAAAATAAGAGCATCTCCTCCCAACTGCCCACTGCACTGAGACTAGGAAACACTGTCACCACAGATAAATCTACAATAATCGAGAATTTCAACAAGCATTTTGTTACGGCTGGCCATGCTTTCCACCTGGCTACCACTACCCCGGACACCAGCTCTGCACCCTCCGCTGCAACGTGCCCATGCCCCCTCCCCCCGCTTCTCCTTCACACAAATTCAGACAGCTGATGTTCTGAAAGAGCTGAAAAATCTGGACCCCTACAAATCAGCTAGGCTAGACAATCTGGACCCTTTCTAAAATTAGCCGCCAAAATTGTCACAACCCCTATTACTAGCCTGTTCAACCTCTCTTTCGTAACGTCTGAGATCCCCAGAGATTGGACAGCTGCCGCGGTCATCCCCCTCTTCAAAGGGGGTGACACTCTAGATCCAGACTGTTAGACCTATATTCATCCTGCCCTGCCTTTCAAAAGTATTTGAAAGGCAAGTTAACAAACAGATCACCGTCCATTTCGAATCCCACCGTACCTTCTCCGCTATGCAATCCGGTTTCCGAGCTGGTCATGGGTGCACATCAGCCACGCTCAAGATCCTAAACGATATTATAACCGCGATCGATAAAAGACAGTACTGCGCAGCCATCTTCATCGACCTGGCCAAGGCTTTCGACTCTGTCAACCACCACATTCTTATTGGCAGACTAAATAGCCTTGGTTTCTCTAATGACTGCTTCGCCTGCTTCACCAACTACTTCTCAGATAGAGTTCAATGTGTCAAATCGGAGGGCCTGTTGTCTGGACCTCTGGCCGTCTCTATGGGGGGGTCACAGGGTTCAATTCTCGGGCCGACTCTATTCTCTGTGTATATCAATGATGTCGCTCTTGCTGCTGGTGACGCTCGGATCCACCTCTATGCGGACGACACCATTTTGTATACATCTGGCCCTTCATTGGACACTGTGTTAACAAACCTCCAAACGAGCTTCAACGCCATACAACACTCCTTCCGTAGCCTCCAACTGCTCTTAAACACTAGTAATACTAAATGCATGCTCTTCAACCGAATGCTGCTTGCACCCGACTAGAATCACTACTCTCGGCGGGTCTGACTTAGAGTATGTGGACAACTACAAATACCTAGGTGTCTGGTTAGACTGTAAACTCTCCTTCCAGACTCACATTAAGCATCTCCATTCAAAAGTTAGATCTAGAATCGGCTTCCTATTTCACAACAAAGCCTCCTTCACTTATGCTGCCAAACATGCCCTCGTAAAACTGACTATCCTACCGATCCTTGACTTCGGCGACGTCATTTACAAATTAGCCTCCAACACTCTACTCAGCAAATTGGATGTAGTCTATCACAGTGCCAGCCGTTTTGTCACCAAAGCCCCATATACTACCCAACATTGTGACCTGTACGCTCTTGTTGGCTTGCCCTCACTACATATTCGTCGCCAAACCCACTGGCTCCAGGTCATCTATAAATCACTGCTAGGCAAATCCCCATCTTATCTTAGCTCACTGGTCACCATAGCAACACCCACCCGTAATCTGCGCTCCAGCAGGTATATCTCACTGGTCATCCCCAAAGCCAACACCTCCTTTGGCCGCCATTCCTTCCAGTTCTCTGCTGCCAATGACTGGAACGAATTGCAAAAATCTCTGAAGCTGGAGACTCTTATCTCCCTCACTAACTTTAAGCATCAGTTGTCAGAGCAGCTTACCGATCACTGCACCTGTACACAGCCATTCTGAAATTAGCCCACCCAACTACCTCATCCCCATATTGTTATTTATTTTGCTAATTTGCACCCCAGTATCTCTATTTGCACATCATCTTTTGCACATCTATCATTCCAGTGTTAATACGGAATTGTAACTATTTTGCACTATGGCCTATTTATTGCCTTATCTCCATAACTTACTACATTTGCACACACTGTCTATATATTTTCTGTTGTATTTTTGACTTTATGTTTTGTTTACCCCATATGTAACTCTGTGTTGTTTTTATCGCACTGCTTTGCTTTATCTTGGCCAGGTCGCAGTTGTAAATGAGAACTTGTTCTCAACTGGCTTACCTGGTTAAATAAAATTACTGAGGAGTGGCTTCCGTCTGGCCACTCTACCATAATGGCCTGATTGGTGGAGTGCTGCAGAGATGGTTGTCCTTTTGGAAGTTTCTCCTATCTCTACCGAGGAACTCTGGAGCTCTGTCAGAGTGACCATCGGCTTCTTGGTCACCTTCTTGACTAACGTCCTTCACCCCCGATTGCTCACTTTGGCCAGGCGGCCAGCTCTAGGAAGAGTCTTGTGTGTGTGTGTGTGTATATATATATATATATATATATATATATATATATATATATATATATATATATATATATATATATATATATATATATATATATATATATATATATATATATATATATATATATATATATATATATATATATATATATATATATATATCTCAGTTGAAGTCGGAAGTTTAATCATTAAAACTTGTTTTTCAACCACTCCACAAAGTTCTTGTTAACAAACTATAGTTTTTTCAAGTAATGACAAGTCATTTTTCCAACAATTGTTTACAGACAGATTATTTCACTTATAATTCACTGTATCACAATTCCAGTGGGTCAGAAGTTTACATTCACTAAGTTGACTGTGCCTTTAAACAGCTTTGAAAATTCCAGAAAATGATGTCATGGCTTTAGAAGCTTCTGATATTCTAATTGACATCATTTGAGTCAATTGGAGGTGTACATTTGGATGTATTTCAAGGCCTACCTTCAAACTCAGTGCCTCTTTGCTTGACATCATGGGAAAATCAAAATAAATCAGCCAAGACCTCAGGAAAAAAATGGTAGACCTCCACAAGTCTGGTTCATTCTTGGGAGCAATTTTCAAATGCCTGAAGGTACCACGTTCATCTGTACAAACAGTAGTATGCAAGTATAAACACCATGGGACCACACAGCCGTCATACCGCTCAGGAAGGAGACGCGTTCTGTCTCCTAGAGATGAACGTACTTTGGTGCGAAAAGTGCAAATCAATCCCAGAACAACAGCAAAGAACCTTGTGAAGATGCTGGAGGAAACGGGTACAAAAGTATTTATATCCACAGTAAACCGTGTCCTATATCGACATAACCTGAAAGGCCACTCAGCAAGGAAGAAGCAACTGCTCCAAAACCGCCATAAAAAAGCCAGACTATGGTTTGCAACTGCACATGGGGACAAATATCGTACTTTTTTGAGAAATGTCCTCTGGTCTGATGAAACAAAAATATAACTGTTTGGCCATAATGACCATCGTTATGTTTGGAGGAAAAAGGGGGATGTTTGCAAGCCGAAGAACTCCATGCCAACCGCGAAGCACAGGGGTGGCAGCATCATGCTGTGGGGGTGCTTTGCTGCAGGAGAGACTGGTGCACTTCACAAAATAGATGGCATCATGAGGAAGGAAAATGATGTGGATATATTGAAGCAACATCTCAAGATATCAGTCAGGAAGATAAAGCTTGGTCGCAAATAGGTCTTCCAAATGGACAATGATCCCAAGCATACATCCAAAGTTGTGGCAAAATGGCTTAAGGACAACAAGTCAAGGTATTGGAGTGGCCATCACAAAGCCCTGACCTCAATCCTATAGAAAATGTGTGGGCAGAACTGAAAAAGCATGTGCGAGCAAGGAGGCCTACAAACCTGACTCAGTTACACCAGCTCTGTCAGGAGGAATGGGCCAAAATTCACCCAACTTAGATGGCATCAGTGAAGCTGGAAGACTGCAGTCAAACACTGGAGCTGAATGTCAACATTAAAGATGAAGAAGAGGAGAAGATTGGGAAATCTGTTTCTCATGGTAAGAGCAGGTTCTATCTAACTAAGTTTGTTTGTTCAAACTTCTCACTGTGCATGAAAAGTTGCAGTTGAACTGTTTCATGAGGGCATTGAGATGCTGCGCCACCCGGTACAGCCAGAAGAGGACTGGTTCCTCTCCATGTTTCTCCCTAGGTTCCTGCTTTATACTAAGTTTTTAGTAGCCACTGTGCTTCTACATCTGCATTGCTTGATCTTTCGTGATTTTAGGAAGTGTTTCTGTAAAGCACTTTGTGACTTTGCTGATGTAAAAAGGGCTTCAAAAAATAAATGTGATTGACATGTACATTACCAGTCAAAGGTTTGGACACACCTACTCATTCAAGGGTTTATCTTTATTTTGACTATTTCCTACATCCTACATTGTGTAATAGTAGTGAAGACATCAAAGCTATTCAACAACACATATGGAATCGTTTAGTAACCAAAAAAGTGTTAAACATATCAAAATATATTTTATACTTTAAGTTCTAAGTAGCCACCCTTTGCCTTGATTACAGCTTTGCACACTCTTGGTATTCTCTCAACCATCTTCATGAGGTAGTCACCTGGAATGCCTTATCAAAAGTTCATTTGTGCAATTTCTTTCATTATTAATGCATTTGAGCCAATTAGGTGTGTTGTGACAAGGTAGGGGTGGTATACAGAAGATAGCCCTATTTGGTAAAAGACCAAGTCCATATTATGGCAAGAACAGCTCAAATAATCAAAGAGAAACGACAGTCCATTATTACTTAAGACATGAAGGTCAGTCAATCCGTAAAATGTCAAGAACTTTTCAAGTTTATTCAAGGGCTGTCGCAAAAACCATCAAGCGCTATAATGAAACAGCCTCTCACGAGGACCGCCACAGGAAAGGAAGACCAAGTTACCTCTGCTGCAGGGGATAAGTTCATTAGAGTTACCAGCCTCAGAAATTGCAGCCCAAATAAATTATTCAGAGTTCAAGTAACAGACACATCTCAACATCAACTTTCAGAGGAGCCCGTGTGAATCAGGCCTTCAAGGTCGAATTGCTGAAATGAAACCTCTACTGAAGGACACCAATAATAAGATGATACTTACTTGGGCAAAGAAACACGAGCAATGGACATTAGACTGGTGGAAATCTGTCCATTGGTCTGATGAGTCCAAATGTCAGATTTTTGGTTCCAACAGCCGTGTCTTTGTGAGAGACAGAGTAGGTGAACGGATGATCTCTGCTTATGTAGTTCCCACAGTGAAGCATGGAGAAGGATGTGTGATGGTGTGGGGGTGCTTTGCTGGTGACACTGTCTGGGATATTTTTAGAATTCAAGGCACACTAAACCAGCATGGCTACCACATCATTCTGCAGTGATACGCCATCCCGTCTGGTTTGCGCTTAGTGGGACAATGACCCAACACACCTACAGGCTATGTAATGGCTATTTGACCAAGAAGGAGAGTGATGGAGTGCTGCATCAGATGACCTGGCCTCCACAATCATCTGACCTCAACCCAATTCAGATGATTTGGGATGAGTTGGACCACAGAGTGAAGGAAAAGCAGCCAACAAGTGCTCAGCATATGTGGGAACTCCTTCAAGACTGTAGGAAAAGCATTCCAGGTGAAGTTGATTGAGAGAATGCCAAGAGTGTGGAAAGCTGTCAAGGCAAAGGGTGGCTACTTTGAAGAATCTAAAATATAACATTTTGATTTGGTTAACACTTTTTTTGGTTACTACATGATTCCATATGTGTTATTTTATAGTTTAGATGTCTTCACTATTATTCTACAAGGTAGAAAATAGTAAAAAATAAAGAAAAACCCTTGAATTAGTAGGTGTGTCAACTTATGACTGGTACTGTATATTACACCAACTGACTGGTTCTTCTGATGTTGTTCACACAGGAGACCATGTTGAGACATTCTCTACATCCAGAGAGCAACAGCAGGAAGATCACAGAGCTAAGAGGTCTCACCACTGCCCACATTGTGAGGAGATTTTCCCAATTCTATCAAAGTTAAAAATACACCTACAAATACACACAGGAGAGAATCTGTATTCATGTACTGAATGTCGAAAGAGATTCACATCATCACAATCTCTGACAGTTCATCAGAGAGTGCACACAGGAGAAAAGCCTTTCTCCTGCTCTGACTGTGGGAAGAGTTTTGCTCAACTGGGGACTTTAAAAAAACACCACCGTATTCACACAGGAGAGAAGCCTTACTCCTGCTCTGACTGTGGGGCAAGTTTCTCTCGACTGGGCCACTTAAAAACACATGAACGTATACATACAGGAGAGAAGCCTTACTCCTGTTCTGACTGTGTAAAATGCTTCACAACATCAACTAAGCTAAGATGTCATCAGAGAACACACACAGGAGAGAAGCCTTACTTCTGCTCTGACTGTGGGGTGAGTTTCTCTCGACTGGGCCACTTAAAACGACATGAACTTATACACACAGGAGAGAAGCCTTACTCCTGCTCTGACTGTGGAAAATGTTTCTCTCAACTGGGGGTCTTAAAAATACATGAATTTATACACACAGGAGAGAAGCCTTACGCCTGCTCTGACTGTGGAAAGAGTTTCTCTCGACTGGCGAATTTAAAAATACATGAACGTATACACACAGGAGAGAAGCCTTATTTCTGCTCTGACTGTGGAAAATGTTTTAAATCATCAACTGAACTAAAAGTTCATCAGAGAACACACACAGGAGAGAAGCCTTACTCCTGCTCTGACTGTGGAAAGAGTTTCTCTCGACTGGCGGATTTAAAAATACATGAACGTATACATACAGGAGAGAAGCCTTACTTCTGCTCTGACTGTGGGGTGAGTTTCTTTCGACTGGACCACTTAAAACGACATGAACTTATACATACAGGAGAGAAGCCTTACTCCTGCTCTGACTGTGGAAAATGTTTTATATCATCAGCTGAACTAAAAGTTCATCAGAGAACACACACAGGAGAGAAGCCTTACTCCTGCTCTTACTGTGGAAAGAGTTTCTCTCGACTGGGTGACTTAAAACAACATGAACGTATACATACAGGAGAGAAGCCTTATTTCTGCTCTGACTGTGGATGTTTTTTTAAAACAAAATATGAGCTAATACGTCATCAGAGAACACACACAGGAGAGAAGCCTTACTTCTGCTCTGACTGTGGGGTGAGTTTCTTTCGACTGGACCACTTAAAACGACATGAACGTATACACACAGGAGAGAAGCCTTACTCCTGCTCTGACTGTGTCAAATGCTTTACTACATCAACTGAGCTAAAAGTTCATCAGAGAACACACACAGGAGAGAAGCCTTACTCCTGTTCTAATTGTGTAAAATGTTTTAAATCATCAGCTGAGCTAAAAGGTCATCAGAGAACACACACAGGAGAGAAGCCTTACTCCTGTTCTAATTGTGTAAAATGTTTTAAATCATCAGCTGAGCTAAAAGGTCATCAGAGAACACACACAGGAGAGAAGCCTGACTCCTGTTCTAATTGTGTAAAATGTTTAAATCATCAGCTGAGCTAAAAGGTCATCAGAGAACACACACAAGAGAAAAGCCTCATCAGTTGTCTCAGACCAGTTAAGATTAAAGTCACTACATTCTCACCTCAGAAAGGAAGTGGTAACAGTGAATTTGATAACATTAAGAAAGAGTAACACTCTATTGTAATCCTATTGTTTCTCTCTGTGAGAGAACTGTGCAGAGGAAAGGGAACGTTATAGAATGTTAGCCTCTCCAGAACAGACGCTGGGAAACACACAGTATTAAATAAAGCCATGACTACATGGAACTCTCTGCCAGGTAACTCAAACTAGCAATAAAACCAGATTCAAAAAAACATAAAATAAAAGAAACCTTATGGCACATTACAAAAATAACAACAGGAACTTTTAGCTCAGCTGATGTTGTGAAGCATTTTACACATCTCATATGTATATACTGTATTCTATAATATTCTACTGTATCTTAGTCCATGTCGCTCTGTCATTGGTTGTCCATATATGTATATACTGTATTCTATAATATTCTACTGTATATGCCGCTCTGTCATTGCTTGTCCATATTCAGTTGAAGTCGGAAGTTTACATACACTTAGGTTGGAGTCATTAAAACTTGTTTTTCAACCACTCCACAAATTTCTTTTTAACAAACTATAGTTTTGGCAAGTCGGTTAGGACATCTACTTTGTGCATGACACAAGTCATTTTTCCAACAATTGTTTACAGCCAGATTTTTTCACTTATAATTCACTGTATCACAATTCCAGTGGATCAAAAGTTTACATACACTAAGTTGACTGTGCCTTTAAACAGCTTGGAAAATTCCAGAAAATGATGTCATGGCTTTAGAAGCTTCTGATAGGCTAATTTACATAATTTGAGTCAATAGGAGGTGTACCTGTGGATGTATTTCAAGGCCTACCTTCAAACTCAATGCCTTTTTGCTTGACATCATGGGAAAATGAAAAGGAATCAGCCAAGACCTCAGAATACATTTTGTAGACCTCGACAAGTCTGATTCATCCTTGGGAGCAATTTCCAAACACCTGAAGGTACCACGTTCATCTGTGCAAACAATAGTATGCAAGTATAAACACCATGGGACCACGCAGCCGTCATACCGCTCAGGAAGGAGATGCGTTCTGTCTCCTAGAGATGAACGTACTTTGGTGCAAATCAATCCCAGAACAATAGCAAAGGACCTTGTGAAGATGCTGGAGGAAACGGGTACAAAAGTGTCTATATCCACAGTAAAATGAGTCTTATATCGACATAACCTGAAAGGCCGCTCAGCAAGGAAGAAGCCACTGCTCCAAAACCGCCATAAAAAAGCCAGACTACGGTTTGCAATTGCACATGGGGACAAAGATCGTACTTTTTTGAGAAATGTCCTCTGGTCTGATGAAACAAAAATAGAACTGTTTGGCCATAATGACCATTGTTATGTTTGGAGTAAAATAATGTTATGTTTGCAAGCAGAAGAACACCATCCCAACCGTGAAGCACGGGGGTGGCAGCATCATGCTGTCGGGGTGCCTTGCTGCAGGAGAGACTGGTGCACTTCACAAAATAGATGGCATCATGAGGAAGGAAAATGATGTGGATATATTGAAGCAACATCTCAAGATATCAGTCAGGAAGATAAAGCTTGGTCGCAAATAGGTCTTCCAAATGGACAATGATCCCAAGCATACATCCAAAGTTGTGGCAAAATGGCTTAAGGACAACAAGTCAAGGTATTGGAGTGGCCATCACAAAGCCCAGACCTCAATCCTATAGAACATTTGTGGGCAGAATTGAAAAAGTGTTTGCGAGCAAGGAGGCCTACAAACCTGACTCAGTTACACCAACCCTGTCAGGAGGAATGGGCCACAATTCACCCAACTTATTGTGGGAAGCTTGTGGAAGGCTACCCGACACGTTTGACCCAAGTTAAACAATTTAAAGGCAATGCTACCAAATACTAATTGAGTGTATGTAAACTTCTGACCCACTGCGAATGTGATGAAATAAATAAAAGCTGAAATAAATCATTGTCTCTACTATTATTCTGACATTTCACATTCTTAAAATAAAGTGGTGATCCTAACTGACCTAAGACAGGGAAATTTTACTAGGATTAAATGTCAGGAATTGTGAAAAACTGAGTTTAAATGTGTTTGGCTAAGGTGTATGTAAACTTCTGACTTCAACTGTATGTGAATAAGGTATTATTGTTTTTAATAAATGTGAAAACATTTCTAAGAACCTGTGTTTGCTGTTGAGGATGATATGGCTCATAATTTTCACGACTTTTGCCCCTCTTTAGCTTTCGACTCGTACCAACTTTTAGAATAGTTTCCCCTCCCCATTTTGTATTGTACAGCCTACTGATATGTAAACATCACCTGGTACAGCCAGAAGAGGACTGGCCACCCCTTTGAGCCTGGTTCCTCTCTATGTTTCTCCCTTTTGTATTGTACAGCCTACTGATATGTAAACATATGTCACCTGGTCCAGCCAGAAGAGGACTGGCCACCCCTTTGAGCCTGGTTCCTCTCTATGTTTCTCCCTGGGTTCCTGCTTTATAGGGAGGTTTTAGTAGCCACTATGTTGTCTCTCCTGGCTATCAGAAGATGAATGCACTAGCTGTGGGTCTCTCTGGATGGGAGCATCTGCAACATGACTAAATTGTAAATGTAGTGCATGATGATGTATTTTGTGTTTCCTGTTTGGACCCCAGGAAGAGTAGCCGCTGGGGATCCTAATAAAATACTCCATTGTACTGAATGTATCAGATAGAGATGATGTGATGATCAGTTTTCACCATTAGTCTGTTTTTGGGCCATTTATGAATGTGTTATTCAATGTGTTTCTATTGGATATAGTAGTAAAGGCCAAATTCATTTTTAAATATATATTTTTATAACTAAAGGGGTCCTAAAATTCAAAATCAAAGGGAACGTTATAGAATGTTAACCTCTCTTTACTTTACTGATCAGTGTTCACCTGGTCAGTTTTGGTGTGTTTTGTTAGCTTCTACTGTAAAGATACTGAGATGACCTTGGATTTGCCTTTAAGGTTGAATATCCTATTTGAGGCGTCTCACAATGGAGTCTGATGGTTAATTGGGTGGTAAATTACATTTAAATTTTAGTAATTTAGCAGACGCTCTTATCCAGAGCGACTTACATGAGCAATTAGGGTTAAGTGCCTTGCTCAAGGTCACATCTGCAGTTTTCTGTGGGAGTGAACTAGTAGACACAACATACACTGAGTGTACAAAACATTAAGGACACCTGCTCTTTCCATGACATAGACTGACCAGGTGAAAGCTATGATACTTAATGATGTAGTTGTGGTGTATTTATTATGGATCCCCATTAGCTTTCAGCAGAAAACAAGAAACTGCAGTTGCAGTGGGCTAAGGAATGAAAACACTGGACACTGGAGAATTTGAAAAACATTGCCTGGTCTGATGAATCCCAGTTCCTGCTGTTTCATGCTGATGGGAGGACTAAGGTATGGAGGAAACCATGAGTACATGCATCCATGCTGTGCGTCAGCATTGCAGGCTGGTGGTGGTGGTGGTGTGGGGTGTGTTTTTATGGCACATATTGGGCCCCTTAAAAGTGGAGCAACGTTTGAATGCCACAGGATATCTAAACATCGTTACCAATCAGGTGCATCCCTTCATGGCAGCAGTTATCCATCTGTAAACATATTTCTTTCAGCAGGATTATGCCCCATGCAACAAGGCTTGTCCAGGAATGGTTCCAAGAACATGCCACTGTAGTGACCAAAAGAACATGATAGTACCATGGTATTTATTTCATGGTACTACCATGTCAGGAACACACCATGGTAGTTGCACCAGTACCATGGTATTTTCCTGACATGGTAGTACCATGGTATTCTTTAGAAACATAGAGAGAAGATACGGCCAGATCTGTCATAACAGCCTGGAAGTAAAGCTGCACTGGGAGACACATTTGAAATGGAATACATTGAAAACATGCAGCAGGGTGGGAAATATCACAGGAAAACACTATTTAAATGTATTGTCGGAAGGGCTGTGGTCACCATTCATGTAATACATTAAATATATACATCAGACGGTATTGGGGAGCTATTTCATAGGGTTTTCACAGGTACATTATTTTCCCATTTCAATCTTATACCAACCAGATTGAATTTACAATATAGGGGGGTTGGCAACTATGTTTACTTTTGAAACTTAAGTATATTTAAAACCAAACTACTTGAAGACTTTTGCTCAAGTAGAATTTGACTGGGTGACTTTCACTTTTACTTGAGTCATTTTCTATTAAGGTATCTTTACTTTTACTCAAGTATGACAATTGGGTAGTTTTTCCACCGCTGCTACCTGTTCTATTAAAATATATTCATCATATTTCTCCAATGCCAAACCAGTGTGTCTTGTTTGTATCGAAACTGTGGCTGTGTATGAATCTAAGCATGGTACTTTCAGAAGTAGATTTTCCACCCAAGACCTGAGGCAGAAGTCTGACACAGAAAGGAAGGTAGGCCTAAGGAGTGAACACCCTGTGTGTTTTACAGTGGCCATTTTATTATGTACATATTTTATTATTATTGAACCTTTATTTAACTAGGCGGTTCTTATCGAATTACACAAATCCACAAGGAGTCATTAGAAACCATATTTGTTTAAGCAAGTCAGCCATATCAGCTAAGTTTTTTTAAGGCAGTAAATGAGGCTGAATAAACGTTTTCGCTGCCAGACTAAGCTCCGGTGGCTGATAGCCAGGTGTAGCAGTGGTAAGGATTCACTCCATGGTGTTGAAAGGAAAGCTCAAACTTTATGCTGGGCTAACAATAATTATGTTACAAATGGTTTAAGCGTTCTGATATTGTCACTAATCTGTATTTAGACTGTCTGCTACTTCAGGTCTAAATAGGGGTATAATCTATACCTTGTGACAGTGTAGGACTACTGAAACCATTGTAAGACAGACTTTTTGTTAGCCTTTAAGGCGTCAGCATGTTTCCCAGCCGAAACAGTTCGGAAGAGTTTGTGCATATATTATGACAACATTTTGTGAGGTTTTCGTTTTGGACTTTCGGTAAGGGTTTTTTAAAGCTTTTCGGGCAAACAACATTTTTTCCTCGAGGCAAGTCGGTAGCCGAAGTCTACGCCCGTTCGTTGGTGATTGGTCAACAGTAGGGATTCTTCATTAAAGTATTTGTTGTCATTAAACTTGAGAAGACTCGTTTTCATGCAGGTTTTTTCATTGAGAAATACTGAACCAAACATGTTAGTTAGATGTAAAATTGCACGACTAAGATTTCCTCTGCAAAAACATCAACATTAAAGACAGATTTCTTGAGTTTTCTGACTATTTTGAGGAAGTGGTTATAGACCCTTTTCCAGTACATGACACACTGACGTCACAAACAGATGCGTGCGACTCTTGGAGGCAGTAGTCTAGATTTACGTTTTTATTACTTCTAAACAAAATACATTTTTTGGGTTCTCATAGGCTTAGAATTATGTTTTGATAATTGCTTGAACAATCGCTTAAATTATATTTGGTTGTGATCTTTGCAAAATAACAATTTTGGATGCAGCAGTTGTTAGCTACAATGCTAACGATGATTGATATAGGCTATAGCAAAAGCTAGCCAAAGAGCCATTTTACTGGTTGAAGTGTTTTTTAAGTATAATGCAGTTGATTTGTGATGATGACACAAACATTATATTAAGCAGGACATTCATACAAGCCTTAAAATCCAATTATAATCCAAAGTAGTGTGAAATACACTCAAAAGCAACATGTAAATAGAGGCTTTTTTTGCTGGCGTTCTATTAGAACTCCCCCTTGTTCTATATCGTGGAGCTCCGCCCCATAGGGGAGCTCTGTTCCTAGTGGTTTACCCTCTGCCCTAAGGCAGCAGCAGCCTGAGACAAAATTATGCACACACCTACAGCCAATAGGAGTACAGGTGTCCCTATAAGAGGTGGTGCCTCCCCTCAATCAGCCTCCCTTTTTCTTCAGCGACTGGATGACTAGACTGAAGAGCCAAGAAGAGACGAAGCACGAAGACTTAGGACGAAAACGCCGTTGATATTCCAGTCATCAACGTCGTCTAAATGAGCACACCGGGAGAATTTCCACCCCCAAAAGCTATTTTCAGAGCTCAGTGCAGATGCACTTCCATGGCGGCCGGTGACCACCACGACTTATGTTTCGTGTGTTTGGGATCCCAGCATGCCAAGGAAGGCGTCTGCAGTCCCCCGAATTGCGCCTCCTGCGCCCTCCTTTCTTTAAAGGAGAGGAAGCAGCGTTGGGCGTTTTTCAGGGAGGACATCCCCCTTGAGGATGTGTTGTCGATACTAGCCTCTGCTTCAGAGGCGTCGTCCGACGGCGCAGACTCGGGGGAAGATGGGGATTTTGAGGAAGGGTCTGGCATTCCAATGGAACAGTCGGACCCCGTCCCTCATACTTTCAAGCCCCCCTTTCCTTTGGAGAGCGAGAGGGCTTGTAGTCCTTATAGCGAAGGGGATACGAGCTCTGAGAGATCAGAAGCTCTCTCTTTCGCTGCAGCCTCTCTGAGAGCGGATTATCCGGGTCTCATTGAGAGAGCTGCTCAATGGCTGGCAATAGAGCTGCCCCCTCTTCCCTCCGCACCGGAGGTTGATATGATGGAGGGTGGTCCTTATTCCAGGCCAAGGAAGGCGGCAGAGCCAGTGGCTCCTGCCATGCCTTCTTTGGCTAGGTACGTTGGAGGCTCGTGGGAGGCACCTTTAGCGGCGCGTTCGCCTGTAAAAGCTTATCTCCCATTCACGAGAGTGGAAGGAAGGCTTCAGGGTCAGGGAATCCCCAGGTTAGAGAGCGCCATGGCGGCGTATCTCGTACCGGGTTCGAGCCCTTGGCCCTCTTCCAAGAAGGCCACGTTGCCATCCCAGAAGGACCGACTCACAGCGTCGCTGTTAGAGAAGTCTTTTGGGTTGGGAGCCCAAGCTGTAGCAGCAGCTAACAACATTGCCCTCTTGGTGGCCTCTCTGTCCCGTTTAACCACGGGTAAGACAGAGATGGCACCGGAGGAGGTGGAGGAGGCGTTCAGAATTTCTGGCGCCATACTCCACCTTACACAGGCGTCCGCAGTCTGCGCGGGGAGATCCATGGCCACTTCGGTGGTCGGGGAACGACACCTCTGGTTGTCTTTGACTTCCATGAAAGAGGCAGACAGGACATCTCTCTTGAACGCCCCCCTCTCTGACGACGGCCTCTTTGGGGTCGCAGTCAAAGAGGCGACGGAGCGTTTTTCGAAGTTGGAGGAGGAGAAGAAGCAGTTGGCCAAGCACCTGCCGTTGGCAGGACGACTCGGCCCCCCTCCTCCCCAAAGGCCATCTACCTCCGCCCCTCTAAGTAGACCGGGGTCTACGACGAGGCGGCGTAATCGCCGTCATCCGGCGGCCACGAGCAGCAACGGAGCGGGCTCGGCCCTCCCAGCAGCTACGGTAGCCCCACTACAGCCGGCGAGGGAGGTGACGAGGACGCCGACCTGGCCCTCCAAGGGAGGCAAGAGGAGGCGTACGTGACGGGACGCGGGGGAGAGGATGGAGGACGCATCGATGGTGTCGAACACGCCCACTGTTCCCCCCCACCCTTCGGTTGAAGGGACGGGTGCTGATGTAAATGCTTTTGTTGATGTGTTTAATAAAGAGTTGGCTCCACCTGACTTTGTCAAAAAAGAGCCTCTTTTCCATAATACGTCCGAGAGCGTTCAAATCTCACCCTCTCTTCCTTACCACTCTAAGAGCCGTTCAGCCCACCGGGGGTGCGTTGCTGAACAGGCACTAAGAGTAGGTATCCAGAAGACCTCAATCAGGTCGTCACATCACACTTCACGTATAAGAAGTGCTTTACATAGAAGGCAGCAGTCCCGGTCAGATTCTGACATGAGGACGCAGCCGCTATTTGGGGATGGCGCACTAGCACAGACTAAGGTCTCCACTAGTACGAGCCAGACCCATGCTGCGTTCACGGAGGGCCCGATTACCGCGGTCACCAAGGTGCCCAGAGTATCGGCGCCCCCAGGCATTGTAACACAGCAGCTATCTGGGGACGGCGCATTATCGATTCAGACCCATAATGCGATTCAGACCCATGCTACGTTCACGGAGGGCAGGATTACTAGCGTTATGGGTATAACCAAAGTATCAGCTCCCCTGACAGAACGAGCCAGTACTCACCACACTGAGCGTGAATCAACCCACCAGGGGTGCAGAGTTAAACACACACAGAAGGTGAAAGTTAAGAAGGTATCAAGGCCCCGCCTTGTTTTACCTCATAGAGACCTCATACTACAGACTTCTAGGAGTACTGTAGTGAAGGGCTCTGATAGCGAATTGCAGTCACCTAAGATGACGCAATCGCTTGCTGGGGATGGTGCCCTGCCGCAGGCTGTGGCCTCGGTCAGTGCAATTCAGACCCGCGATGCGTTCAAGGAGGGCAGGAATACGACGGTTACGGGTTTAACCGACGTCCCTACTCCTCTTTCTTTCTCAGAACGCATTTCCTCTCCCTTTTACGGGAGGCCCACCTTGGGCTGTTCCACCACTTCAATGTTGGGGAACAGTGGCGGTAAGGGCCATAGAGGAATACAGGTCCTTCCTACCGGATGCACCACAGCTTCGCGCCCAGCCACTTTCTCTGCATTGCTGGCAGTGGCGAAGAAGCTGCACCCTCTCACGCTGGCTAGAACAGACGTTGCAGAAGGGTTATGCTCTCCAATTCCACCGGACCCCACCCCCGTTCAGGGGAGTGGTGGAGACGGTGATGAAAACGCCAGACAAAGTGGCCGCTCTGATGACAGAGATTACAGAACTTTTGGCGAAGGAGGCGGTGACAGTAGTTCCCCGGGAACAAAGGAACAAAGGGCTATATTCGCCTTATTTCCTAGTGCCCAAAAAGACGGGGGGAGTGAGGCCGATTTTGGATTTACGCATTCTCAACGAGAGCATAACCAAACGGCCCTTCCGAATGCTAACGACAAAACGTCTGCTGGAATGTGTCCAGAGAGGGGACTTTTGTACGAGCATAGACCTAAAGGACGCGTACTTTCATGTGCCGGTTCAGCCGCGTCACAGGAAGTTTCTGCGGTTCGCCTTTCAAGGGGTGGCGTACGAATACACGAGGATGCCATTTGGGTACGCCCTGGCACCTCGCACATTTTCCAAGTGTGTGGAGGCGGCATTGGAACCGTTGCGTCGTCAGGGAATATGGCTACTAGCCTACCTGGACGACCTACTGGTTCTCGCCCCGTCAGCAGAGCTGGCGATCACTCACACAACACAGACAGTGATGCATCTCACAAGTCTGGGGTTCGCTGTGAATTGGAAAAAGAGCGCGCCCTGGCCCACTCATCAGATTGTCTACCTGGGGATACAGCTAGACACTGTGAGGATGAGGGCTCGAATTTCGGACCCCCGAAGGGTAGCCTTGTTGCTAGCCCTAAGGAAGTGCCGTCCGAATCACACGGTGACGGCGCTGTCGATCATGTCACTTTTGGGTCTCATGTCGTCAGCGCACTCTGTGGTTCCGCTGGGACTCCTGCATATGCGCAGGACGCAGCGATGGTTCGCCCAACTAAGACTATACCCATTGCGTCAACGTCATCGGTTGGTGGTGGTTCCCCTCTCGCTCAGTGCAGACCTAAACTATTGGAGAAACTCGCGCGTTCTCACGCACGGAGTCCCGATAGGAAAGTTGTCCTCTCACATCCCAGTATTCACGGATGCGTCCCTGACGGGATGGGGAGGGACATGTCAGACACAAGCGATAGGAGGTGTGTGGCCTCAATCAGGTCGTCACATCAACCTCCTGGAGTTGGAAACGGTTTGACTGGTTCTGACCCACTTCGCGTCTACCCTTCGGGGTCGCGATGTGCTGGTCTGGTCAGACAACCGGACCACAGTAGCCCACATAAATCGCCAGGGAGGAGTCAGATCTCCTGCTCTCCATCGGGCGGCAGAGGAATTGTGGCTGTGGGCTCACGAGCACCTTTGCTCATTGAGAGCAGCACACATTCCGGGCTACTTGAAGGTAGGAGCAGACCTCATGTCAAGAGGGGGTCCTCGAGACGACGAGTGGTGTCTGCATCCAGACATTGTTCTCCAGATTTGGGAACAATTCGGGAGAGCCGAGGTGGACCTATTCGCGTCACGCGTGAACGCGCAATGTCCTCTGTGGTTCTCTCTGAGGGAACAGGACGAACCGCCACTGGGAAGGGACGCCTTTGCGCACCAACCGTGGCCGAGAGTTCTCCTGTATGCATTCTGGGAGGTAATGCCTTCTTCAGCACAATGGATTTGACGTCAGGGTATTACAACGTGCCCCTGCATGAAGAGGACAAGAAATACACTGCCTTTTCCTCCCCTTTATGTCTGCACGAGTACAATCGGTTACCTCAGGGCCTCTGCAACAGCCCGGCTACTTTTATGAGAATGATGCTGACCATCTTTGGTGACCAAAACGTTCTAAGTCTCCTTTGTTACTTGGATGATCTGATGGTTTTTGCTAAGACGGAGGAAGAGAGTCTGCAGAGACTTGAGATGGTTTTTCAGCGGTTGCAGGAGCACAACCTTAAACTGTCTCCGTCTAAGTGCAAGTTTCTGAGGAGGTCTGTAAAGTTTTTGGGCCACATCATTTCTCAGGAGGGTGTAGCCACTGACCCTGCTAAAGTTCAAACCATTTTGAATGTGACTGAGAGTGAAGCTGAGAGTGAAGCTGATGGTGTCAAACCGTCTGCTATCAAAATAGGTTATTTCCTTGGTATGGTAGTATACTATCAGCACTACATTGAGAATTGTTCCATGGTTGCTAGGCCATTGTTTCAGCTAACTACAGGTCAGAAGAAGCCTAGGAGAGGCAAGGGTAGGAAGAGTGATGTATGCACTCATAATGATGTATGCACTCACTAACTGTAAGTCGCTCTGGATAAGAGCGTCTGCTAAATGACTAAAAATGTAAAATAAAAATGATATCCAGTACATACAGTGGGGAGAACAAGTATATGATACACTGCCGATTTTGCAGGTTTTCCTACTTACAAAGCATGTAGAGGTCTGTAATTTTTATCATACGTACACTTCAACTGTGAGAGACTGAATGTAAAACAAAAATCCAGAAAATCACATTGTATGATTTTTAAGTAATTAATTTGCATTTTATTGCATGACATAAGTATTTGATACATCAGAAAAGCAGAACTTATTATTTGGTACATAAACCTTTGTTTGCAATTACAGAGATCATACGTTTCCTGTAGGTCTTGACCAGTTTTGCACACACTGCAGCAGGGATTTTGGCCCGCTCCTCCATACAGACCTTCTCCAGATCCTTCAGGTTTCGGGGCTGAGATCCCCAAAGCCTACAAGAATTCTGATAGTGAAACTCCACTCAGCTGGGATTGTGCTGTGCCTGATGTTGTTAACTTGGTTGAAGATGCTTTGTCAGTCTGGTCTGTGACAATCTACCAGGATTCTGATCAGTCGTCTGACACTACTAGTGTTGAGTCGGAAATTGAAAGTGTGCTGGCTCCGGATATGCTGATCTGTAGTACTCCCCAACCTGAGGTTAGACCTTTGAGCACGGTTGGTGCTGTCCGTGACATTCCTGCTAGGTTTTTGGGTGAGGGTGTTCGGACTAGACTAGGTAGATTTATTAATCCAGTGAATAGGCTAATCCAAACTATGTCTACACAGGAAATGAAACAATTCTTGGTTTCTCAGTCACGGTAGGATATTGCCTACCTTTTCTTTGTTGTGTGTATGTGGTAATCTAAGTGGGTCTTAGAGTGATTTGTGGGTTTGTATAATATTTTTGACAATTCATGTAACTTTGTGTGTAGTTCATCAGCATAAAATGTATTTGGCATTTTTTGTATAGGGTTGAATAAGGGATTAGCTACCTCTTATTTTTCCTAATCCTTCACGGGATAGCTTTCCAGCTGATCAACCATTTGTGGGTCAAGAATTAAGGGACTACACTGGGTTACTCTGTCGCCCTGTGGGTGTGAAATGTTTTTTTTCTTTCTTTGCTTTGTTACCTTCGAGGTAATGTGTTTTGTTTTGTGTTTATAATCTAGTGTAAAACAGTAGGGGTGAATGTAGTAGTGTGATGTTGTTCCCCTAGATTATGCACCAAGTTGCACACAAGGACAGTTCAACTAGGCCAGGTCAAGAGGGGATGTTAATAAGTTAATAATAATAATAATTCAATGTGGTTTTTATTTAATTACAGCTGCATAGCTAATGTAATTTTTTGGTGTACAAACATTTTTATATATCTATATTGTAAATACACCTAATTGTAAAAGTTTTGTATATTTTGGTTTGGTCCATCGCGGGTTATCTGTATTTATGTACCCTCTTATTGTTCTCTTTTGCCTGTCCTTCAACTAGCAAGGTATGTTGTCCTTGGCGCCGTAATTTGTCAATATAAAACTGTGGTAAAGTTACACAAAGTGCTGTTACGCAACTACAGGTTTTGTTACAATGTGGACAATATAAAGATTTATGTAAACAACTTTCACCAAGCTCGCTAATTAGGGTACCTATTGTAACTCGGGAGTATTTGGGGCAGTGTTTGAGTGAGTTTCTATGTGCTCACGCAGGTGCCCGAGAGCTGTGGCTGCACCAAGGGCTAACCTATTGTGTGTTGTCTCTTCGTGTACAGGTATGTCTTTTATTTTGTCAGAATGATGTTGTATATCATTTTACTTGTATTGTATAGTGTGTTGTTAGGCACTGAATGTGTGCATGCAGCACCTGTTCTCTTTTGCCTGACCTTCAACTAGCAAGGTGCCCGAGAGCTGTGGCTGCACCAAGGGCTAACATAATTTTTTTGTCTCTTCGTGTGCAGGTCGAATAAAAATTATCCAACCATCAGAATTCCAGTTGTGGCAGTGTCCTAATTAAAAGTACACAACGCAGAACGAACCACGCCACATATGCATAATGATGTAGTAAACAACATTGCTCTGCGTGGGAACTTTTGGTGGGGGGGAAGTAGCCTTTATGTCTCCATGGTGGGTAAAGACCATCACTTCGTTGTCTTGTTGGGAATAGTAATAATTTGTGACAGTACGCATTGTATTAGTCTAACGTTTGTTTTTAATTTAGTTTCTCACATTAAACAGACATTTGAGAAGGATTTGAGAAGCGAATTGCTTGCAGTTGTACCTATGAGACACAGACACACTAAAGCTGTACAGTGTAGTTAGAAAAGTCAATTTACATTATTTGCAGATGTGTTCCCTTTTATTTACAAATCGAAAAATGTAACATTTGAAATGAATGTGGCAGAACAGTTAAGCATAGAGTTCCTGTGGGAGTCTTCTCCTTCAGTCTTTTTGCCTCCTATGCCTCGTTTCCTATTAGATGGGATTTTCCCAATGCCAAGTTCACCTGAGACAGCCGCTATCCAGTGTCATGTGTTGCTGAATTACAGATCTCGCTATCCCAATGTCGCTGCTGTCCATGGTGCTGAAATATCCAATCTCGGCTATTTGCATACATAGGACCATCCACACTTGACACCACACACACAAGTTAATGCTAATATCACACACACTTTTGAACATTGCACAACCTGCAACAAGACACTGAAACAGCACTTAATTTCAAGTTTGTTTGTTTCTGAATAAAGATGCGAAGAATGAAATCAATGTGTGGAAGGAGATTGGACAATGTATAGGCATTCCCTATAGCTGTATTTGACTGGAGCATGATCAGATTGCTTTGTTTCAGCCAGAATGGAAATTTGGTCTGAGAAACTATGCCCATTACAGCATGACTATTTCAGACAGAATTCACTTAATATTGTCTGTAAAAATATAAATAAGGCAATGTTTATATGACCCCCTTTCAAACATTCACATATTTATCATTTTCTTGCAGATATACAGTGCATTCAGAAAGTATTCATACCCCTTAACTTATTCCACATGTTGTTTTCTTACAGCCTGAATTCAAAATGCATTCAATTATAATATTTTCTCTCACGCAGCTACATACAATACCCCATAATGACAAAGTGAAAACACGTTTTTGACATTTTTGCAAATGTATTGGAAATGAAATACAGAAATATCTCATTTATATAAGTATTCACACCCCTGAGTCGATTAAAGCTGTGTCTTTCTGGGTAAGTCTCCAAGAGCTTTGCACAACTGGATTGTAAAATATATGCAATATACATTATATAGACAGCCATTTTTTTTTTTTGCCATAAGTTTTCAAGCCGAATTAAGTCAAAACTGTAACTAAGCCACTCAGGAACATTCAATGTCATCTTGGTAAGCAACTCCAGTGAATATTTGGCCTTGTGTTTTAGGTTATTGTCCTGCTGAAGAGGGAATTTGTCTCCCAGTGTCTGTTGGAAAGCAGACTGAACCAGGTTTTCCTCTAGGATTCTGACTGTACTTAGCTCTATTCCGTTTCTTTTTATCCTAAAAAAGTCTCTAGTCCTTGCCAATGACATGCATACCCATAACATGATGCAGCCACCACCATGCTTGGAAATATGAAGAGTGGTACTCAGTGATGTGTTGTGTTGGATTTGCCCCAAACATTACACTTTGTATTCAGGACATAAAGTTAATTTCTTTGCCACATTATTTGCAGTTTTACTTTAGTGCCTTATTGCAAACACAATGCATGTACAGGTTTCCTTCTTTTACATTTACATTTTAGTCATTTAGCAGACGCTCTTATCCAGAGCGACTTACGGTTAGTGAGTGCATACTCTGTCAATTAGGTTAGTATTGTGGAGTAACTACAATGTTGATGATTCATCCTCAGTTTTCTCCTATCAAAGCCATTAAACTTTCTAACTGTTTTAAAGCCACCATTGGCCTCATGGTGAAATCCCTGATAGTTTTCCTTCCTCTCCGGCAGCTGAGTTAGAAAAGGACGCCTGTATTTTTGTAGTGACTGGGTGTATTAATACACCATCCAAAGCGTAATTAATACCTTCACCATGCTCAAAGGAATATTCAATGTCTGCTTTAATTGTACCCATCTACCAAAAGGTGCCCTACTTTGCGAGGCATTGGAAAACCTCCCTGGTCTTTGTGGTTGAATCTATGTTTCAAATTCACTGCTGGACTGAGGGACCTTATAGATAATTGTATGTGTGGGGTACAGAGATTATGTAGTCGTTTGAAAATCACTATTATTGCACACATAGTGAGTCCATCTAACTGATTATGTGACTTGTTAAGCACATTTTTACTCCTGAGATTATTTAGGCTTGCCATAACAAAGGGGTTGAAAACTAATTGATTAGATTACTAGATACTAGACTCTGTCAATATGTTTTTGGAAGTGGCTCTGCATTTCTTGCATACATATCATATTTATGTAAGGATTATGACGACCTTCTAAAAGGACAAAGCTGTTTATGTGTGTTCCCTTGTCTCCACTGTCACCACATCCCTCGATGTGTGCAAACAGAGCATCTATATCAGGGATGGGCAACTCCAGTCCTCGGGACCTGATTGGTGTTACACTTGTTCCCCAGCCCCAGCTAACACATTTGACTCTAATAATCAAGTACTCATGGGCTTCAGTTTAGAATGCAATAAGTTTAATCAGCTGTGTTTGCTAGGGATGGGGAAAAAGTGTGACACCACTCCGACCCCCAAGGACTGGAATTGTCCATGCCTGATCTATATGGTAGGACCAGTACCAGATTAATATGGAGGCGAAAGAAACGCACACCTATTTAGGCGAGGTGCTGGCTATCGGAGTAGAACACTTGAAAAAGAAAAGGAGAGCCGCACACTCTAGGAGCTCAGATGCAATAATTGAATAACTTAATAACCAACGTCAGGATACCCTGATGAAGACAGCTTGTCTGTCGAAACTTTGGTTATTAGGTTATTAAATGATTGCATCTGAGCTCCTAGAGTGTGCGGAAAAAGTGTGACACCACTCCGGCCCCCAAGGACAGGAATTGTCCATCCCTGATCTATATGGTAGGAACAGTACCAGACCTGAATGAATGTGTCTGTTTTGAATATTCACGGAGACAGAATGATGTGGTTGATAGCAGAGACGTCATGCCCAAAGGGGGCACAGGGTCACCTGCCCCCTCAGATTTGTGATGTTTAAATTTGTCTTGTTATTTTTTCTCTGTCATACTACTAACCATGAAGTTGGCTTTAGCTAGCCCAGATAGGATCCCATTCTCCCAACCTAATAACTACACTGAACAAAAATATTAACGCAATATGTAAAGTGTTGGTCCCATGTTTCATGAGCTGAAATAAAAGCGTGAAATATTTCGTTCGCACAAAAAGCTTATTTTTCTCAAATTGTGTGCACAAATTTGTTTACATCCCTGTAAGCGAGCATTTCTCCTTTGCCAAGATAATCCATCCAACTGACAAATATGGCATATCAAGAAGCTGATTAAACAGCATGATAATTACACAGGTGCACCTTGTGCTGAGGACAATAAAATGCCACTCTAAAATGTGCAGTTTTGTCACACAACACAATGCACAGATGTTTCAAGTTTTGAGGCAGCGTGCAATTGGCTTACGGACTGCAGGAATGTCCACCAGAGCTGTTAACAGATACGTTTATGTTAATTTCTCAACCATAAGCCAAGGCGGCTTTAGAGAATTTGGCAGTACTTCTAACTGGCCTCACGACTTCAGACCACTTGGAAAGCAGCGTATGGGCGAGCTGTTGGCTGATGTCAACGTTGTGAATGCTCCATGGTGGCAGTGGGGTTATGGTATGGGCAGGCATAAGCTACAGACAATGAACACAATTGCATTTATCGATGACAATTTGAATGCACAGATATACCATGGGATAGTGTACGTGCACAAAGTGAGTTTGTAACATGTATATCATTCTTACTTGTTGTTCTTTACATTTACTACCATTGCCTATTGTAAGTTGCCTCTCTGTGTTTTACTGTGTTGTGTAATACTCCGCAGGTAGCATTATGCCATTAATACAGCCCTTCCTTTGTTAATAGCGTTGTTGCTCTACTTGTGCTATCAGTTATTGTGCATATTCATTAGCCCTGTTATCTGTCCATTACAGGACCACTATCATTCCACTACCTTTCCATGTCCATTTCATCCGTGTGTGTCAATAAAGTATCCTTGAATGTAACTCTGAGGTTGCCTTATTCCCCTCTTACCGGGGGAGGTGAAAGCGCAACCTGGTCTCAGAACATTTCGTATTATTCTGTATGTACAAAGCTGTGATCAAGCAAAGGGTGGCTACTTTGAAGAATCTCAAATCTGAAATATATTTTGATATGTGTAACACGTTTTTGGTTACTACATGATGCCATATGTGTTATTTAATAGTTTTGATGTCTTCACTATTATTCTACAATGTAGAAAATACACAAGACACAGAGGAGGAGAAACTATCCAACACCCTGGGAGAGAGAACGAGTGACCTCAGTCGAACTCACAGCCAGAAAGATGGGTTAGATACAGGAGAGGAGGAGGTTACCCCGGATGCCATCACCCCTGCTCCTGTGAACAAGGAATGAGAGGGGAAGCCTTCTAATCAGGCCAACGGGCAGGCGGAGCGAGAGGTCATAGTGATAGTGATTCACACCCAGAGAGAGACAGACAACCCATACAACCTCTTGGCTGAGATTAACCACACAGAGGTAGAGGCAGAGGGCCTTCAGGGCAAGCCAGTCAGCCTGCCTGCTCTGATCCTCAAGTCAATTGTATTTAAATTCATATTCATTAAAGATTTTTAGTCAAGACTTGAAAAGTGCCATTTATTTCAAATGATAATTATTCAGTGTCTGCAACCCTCAAGAACCAGGGTGAGTCTGGGTCCCCCTTTAACTGGGCAAACACAACTTGCATATTGTCATAGACCAGGCCGAAACGTTAATCTTTTAACCTTGCTTAAATAAAACAATGCATTTTTAATAGTGAGCAAGAGTTTTCTATGATGATTAAAGTTTTTTTGTCGCGCCCTCCACTTTTTTGTCAAATAATACATCTAAAAAAAATGTAATAAGTCAATTATTAAAAGCATTAAAATTGGGATTGGGATGTTTCCCACCTATTTATACAACCTACTCCACAAAGTTTAGAGAAATGTTCTGAAATTAATTAAGAATTAAACAGAAGAAAATCAGAATTGAAGGCAACTATAATGCAAATAATTTAATGGTATATGGTTCAATCCTGTTTCTGGTCTAATGAATAATTAATATTGTTCCTCCTCTTCCTTATGGCAAGCGCAGCAGCACACTGCCCTCCAAAGCCTGCAAAAAAAACGCTGGACTGCCCCTTTCCTCGCCCTGCATGGAACATCCAGGGTCACGTCCTTGGTGACGTGTGGGGTGACGTCCAGGGTGACCACAGCAACATCCTCTGGAAAGGGACAAAAGCGGGACAGAATGTAAATAAATGCAAACCGTAGGTTCTAAACACTGGCCAGTTGAATGGGATCTTTTATTTCAGCTCATGAAACATGGGACCAACACTTTACATGTTATCATGATGAACGGCACCTGTCAGAGTGCTTTCTATAAGTCTTACTCACCTGCTTGGATGTCAGATGGCAGAGTGGCGTAGACGGCCACCATGAGAGGCTTTTCTTCAGGTGTGACGTCCACAACCTCCAAGAGTGAAGAAGCAGGGTATGCATCTGTGTTAGGGGTGAGGTCCACAAGCTCCAGGTGGGAAGAAGCAGGATCTGCCTCTGTGTTTGGGGTGATGTTCACAACCTCCAGGTGGGAAGAAGCCAGGTGTGCCTCTTTGTTAGAATTGATGTCCGCAATCTCTAGGTGGGAAGAAGCCGGGTCTGCCTCTGTGTTTGGGGTGATGTCCACAAGCTCCAGGTGGGAAGAAGCCGGGTCTGTCTCTGTGTTAGGGGTGGTTTCCACAACCTCCTGATAGGAAGAAGCCGGGTCTAACTCTGTGTTAGGGGTGATGACCACAAACTTCAGGTGGGTAGAAGCCGTCTCAGCCTCTGTGTTAGGGGTGATGTCCACAAGCTCCTTGTGGGAAGAAGCCAGGTGTGCCTCTTTGTTAGGGGTGATGTCCACAACCTCCAGGTGGGAAGAAGCAAGGTGTGCCTCTTTGTTAGGGGTGATGTCCACAACCTCCAGGTGAGAAGAAGCCGGGTCTGCCTCTGTGTTAGGGGTGATGTCCACAACCTCCAGGTGGGAAGATGCTGGGTCTGCCTCTGAGTTATGGGTGATGTCAACAACCATACGGTGGGAAGAAGCAGGGTCTGACTCTGTGTTAGGGGTGATGTCCACAAACTTCAGGTGGGTAGAAGCCGTCTCAGCCTCTGTGTTAGGGGTGACGTTCACAATCTCCAGGTGGGAAGAAGCCAGGTGTGCCTCTTTGTTAGGGTTGATGACTGCAATCTCTAGGTGGGAAGAAGCCGGGTCTGCCTCTGTGTTTGGGGTGATGTCCACAAGCTCCTGATGGGAAGAAGCCAGGTGTGCCTCTGTGTTAGGGGTGATGTCCTCAACTTCCAGGTGGGAAGATACCGGGTCTGCCTCTGTGCTACGGGTTTTGTCAGCAACCTCCAGGTGGAAAGAAGCCAGGTGTGCCTCTGTGTTAGGGGTGATGTCCAAAACCACTATGTGGGAAGAAGCCGGGTCTTCCTCTCTGCTACGGGTGATGTCAACAACATCTAGGTGGGGAGAAGCTGGGTCAAACTCTGTGTTAGGGTGAATCCCTCAACCTCCAGGTGGGCAGAAGCCGGGTCTTTCTCTGTGTTAGGGGTGATGTCCACAACCTCCGGGTGGGAAGAAGCTGGGTCTGCCTCTGTGTTATGGGGGATTTCCACAACCTCCAGGTGGGAAGAAGCCTGGTCTGCATCTGTGTTAGGGGTGACAATTAAAATCCTGATTGGCTCTACTACTACAAGGCACCAGGATGTCATGACAAAAGGCATCTGTCAGAGTGCTTTCTATGAGTGCTACTCACCTGCTTGGATATCAGCTGGTAGTGTGGCGGAGAAGGCCACCACTAGGACAGGGGGAACTCGCAGGGTGTCTGCAGTAGGCTGGAAGTAGCTTTTCACCTCGTCCGCCACAAAGGCACAGACAGAGCTCATAAAAAAAGGGGTCTTGAGGTCATCCAGGGAGAAGGACTGGCTGATTCTCCCGAGGATCGATCTCACAGAGTCAAAAGCAGCAGCCCGGGAGAAAGGGGTGTGAGGAGAAGAGGCCTTCAACGTGTTGGAGAGCTTCTCCCCTACGGCCACCACCATACTCACAGCCATCCCGCTTAGGAGGATGGGGTGATCTGAATGGCCTTCCTCTGGCTGAAGCCACAGGGCCAGGAGGATCCTGGGCACCAGCTCCACCACCACCTGGGATGGGCTGAGCAGGTTGCTACAGGGCTTATTGGACAGCTTGTCCAGAATGCTCCTCACAGCTCTCTCCACGATGATGTGGACCTTGGGGTCGCTGAAATCAACAAAAAGCAGCAGAGAAAGCTAAACGATGTGCAATGTTCACACAGAGAACACTGCCCTAGTTATTTTCTGCATAGCTCCAGATGTGTAGATGAATGGAGCAAGCTGTATGCAGGGCAGTACATGGAACTCACATGTCAGCTCCAGCTGGAGAGGTGGTGTGCATAGAGCGGCGGAGCTTGCAGACAGCCTTGTGCTCCATGTCAATCATTTTTAGGCAGGTGTTTACTTCCCAGGTCTGCCGTAGGAAACAGGAAGTCCCATTAGTGTAATTTCACAACAGATATATTCTGCTGTACTGACTAGTTGTTGAAAGGCTAGAAAGGAGCTCACTGACTGATAGTCTAAGTCTCTAACTCTCATTCTCTTACCAGCCGAGCGAGTTCGTTCCCCTCCTCCAGGGTTTCCTTCCACACCCTTCAAATAAAACACAAAGCATTTCAACTTTCCTGGCTTCCTATTTATCTGTTGTTTATTTTACCCACACCTCCTGGAGTGCTGCTGGTGACAGAGAATGGCAGTGAAGGTGAGAGCTGACGTGGTACTCACCTCTCCCTAAGGGATTTTTTGCCCTGAGACACCAGCCAGTCGCTCATGTGCTCCATGGTGACATGGGGCGAGACCTGGCCTCGACTCTGGAGCAGCAGATAGTGGACCATGAACTTCTTCTGCAAGATGAGGTAAGGTGTGAAACCGTGCCACTAAAGACCATATAATGTGCTTTCAGAAGGGCCTCTCGCAACATTTCACAACTGCTCATGTCTCACAATTTGCAAGTGATATTAAAAACTCTTATGACCATCTTCTCTAAACTGTCTTGAAATAAAACTCTTGTTTTGGGATTAAATCTATCTCTTTTTTTCTGTGGTTACTGTTTTTGTGGGATGAATCTTACCTGTTTATTGTAATATGCTTCCTCCCAGCAGGCCTGCAGAGTCTGAAAATAAAGGCTGCTTCTACAGAATTCCTTTGAAGATAATTAAAACAATTATGCTTTATTAGGTACATTATGCACAGGCATTTACAGTATGCCAAAATGAATATCTCCTAAGATTACCTTAGTGGGACCATAAGTGAACTCAGGAATGCTCCCAACCCTATCCATGGTCAGAGGGGGACGAAATGCAGCGCTATAAATATACGGGATGCTCTAGAGATAACAGGAATGACTTAAGTCGCGAATGATCAATGCCTGTGGAGTCGTCCAATATGCTGTGCTGAGAATTGAGTTGTAGGCGATATTTGGATATGTTTGGCGCAATTTACATGTTTACATTCTATTGCCATGGAGAAATTGAGTTTCTAGAACCTGTTTTCTTCTATGTCTTTATTTCGTGAAATATTAAGATCTTTATTTTGTCATAATGTGTATATGAGGACGTTGGAGCCCGTTCCGATTCATGACGCGGTTATCCAGGTGCACGTTGCATAGACCTACTAATCCAACCTTGGCTTACAAGTTAAATTAAATTAGTATATATGCCTATACAAATCTATTGACCACATCCATTTAAATCAATGATTGTCAATTGAAAATGTGGTAGTTGTGTTATCCTGTTGTGCGTGTCAGGGCTCCTCTTAAGCACGTTATTCCAATATTTCCTAGAATTGATGCAGGTTACACTTTTGCAAAACTACTAGGTTAAAAATAAGAGCATGAATGACAATAAAGGTATGACTTGAATTATACGTGTAGTAGTTGTAATATTCATATGTGTCAGCATACTGAATTGTAATTGGATGCATTCTACTGTCATATCATACTGTGCTATGATTGGTTAAGACCACCCAGGTGGTGAGGTCATTCTAAAAGATGATCATGGCCGGAGACACATGGACATGCCAGTTATAGCTAGTTAATAAAGAGCTACGTTTATAAATATCCTGTCGTCCTGCATTTTATTATTTTGTATAAAGCATACAAAACAAGACATGGTGTCAGAGTAAAAGGACTAAAAGATGGATTTTGCTGGAGTTCCTTCACCTCGAATGGATTGGGGGTCTACAAATCTACCCGATGCATGGCGTAAGTTCAAACAGCATGTGGAGCTGATGTTCACGGGTCCTCTGAAGGAAAGAGGAGAAGAGGAAAAGTGCAGCTACCTGCTCCTCTGGATCGGTGAAAAAGGGAGAGACATTTACAACACATGGACACTTACCGAGGCTGAATCAAAGGTACTGAAAACATACTACGATCGTTATGAAGCATATGTTGTGCCAAAGACCAATACAATTTTCGCTAGGTACAAATTCCATGAGAAAGTACAAGGCGCTAGCGAATCGTTTGAACAGTTTGTCACTGAGCTGCGTCTGCTTGTGAAAGACTGTGATTATGCAAACAAGGATGAGATGGTCAGGGACCGTATTGTATTTGGAATACACTCACCGCGAGTGAGAGAGAAACTTTTGAATGTTGGATCAGAGTTAACGCTGGACAAAGCTATCGACATAGCCAGATCTCACGAGCTAGCACAGGTTCAGATGAAAACCATTTCAGGCGGCAGCACGAGCGCATCACGTGAACAAGCAGTGTACGCAGTCAGGCAGACATCAAACCTCCAGTGCCCAGAGAGCATGTTTCAGAGCGGAGACAGACAGAACTCCAAAACAGAGCGACACAGACTCCAAACGCCCCAAAACATGTGGATATTGTGGATACAAAGTGCATGGCGAACAGGGGAATTGCCCAGCTAAAGGCAAACAGTGTACTAAATGTGGAAAATGGAATCACTTTGCAAAAGTGTGCAGAGTTTACCGTGGAAAAACAGTACATACAGTGAGTGAAGATGAAATGTCAATCAAAGAGTCAAATGCTGATGAACTGTTTATTGATTCAGTGACACAGAAAAGTCAGATATCAGAGACAGAGCAAGCCTTTGCTGACATTGAGATAGGAAGACAAGGCACAGAGCTCAAATTCAAACTAGACACTGGTGCACAAGTAAACATTATTCCTCTGAGTAAGTACAGAAGCTTGACATCTGAGTGTGAGCTACAGCCCACCATGCGCAGACTGTCTGGTTATGGTGGTGAACAGCTCCCAGTAAAAGGCACATGCACTCTCAAATGCAAATACAAGGAAAGGGACATGATGTTGGACTTTTACGTTGTTGACACTCGAGCACCTGCAGTGCTAGGTCTTAAAGCATGTTTAGACATGGACCTTATCAAGCTAGTTTTATCAGTGACAGCACCAGTAGAGATAGAGAATGTCATGTAGGAGTTTGCTGATGTTTTTACAGGAATAGGACTATTCCCAGGAGAATGTACCATTCACCTTGACCCAGACGCAACCCCTGTGGTCTACCCACCGAGTGGCGCAGTGGTCTAAGGCACTGCATCGCAGTGCTAATTGTGTCACTAGAGATCCTGGTTCGAATCCAGGCTCTGTCGCAGCCGGCCGCGACCGGGAGACTCATGGGCGGCGCACAATTGGCCCAGCGTCGTCCAGGGTAGGGGAGGGAATGGCCGGCAGGGATGTAGCTCAGTTGATAGAGCATGGCGTTTGCAACGCCAGGGTTGTGGGTTCGATTCCCACGGGGGGCCAGTATAAAAAAAATATGTATTCACTAACTGTAAGTCGCTCTGGATAAGAGCGTCTGCTAAATGACTAAAATGTAAATGTAAAAATGAGAAAGATTCCACTTGCTCTCCGCGCCCGTCTGAAGAAAGAGTTGGAGAGCATGGAGCAATCTGACATCGTCACCAAGGTTACAGAACCGACGGATTGGGTCAACGCGTTAGTGGTGGTGGAGAAACCACGCACAGGCAAGCTCAGAGTATGTCTCGACCCAAGAGACTTGAACAAGGCTATCAAACGCCCCCATTACCCCTTACCGACGCTAGATGGCATCACACACAAGCTAGCGGGCGCACGCTACTTCAGTGTCATGGACGCCAGATCAGGCTACTGGGCTATCAAGCTCACAGAAGAGTCATCTAAGCTCACAACGTTCAACACACCGTTTGGACGCTACAGGTTCCGTCGCCTGCCTTTTGGGGTTATCTCAGCCCAAGACGAGTTTCAGCGAAAGATCGACGAGGTGTACGAAGGCCTCGACGGAGTCGTGGCAATTGTGGACGACATCCTTGTCTATGGTCGAACCAAAGAGGAACACGACAGAAACCTCAACGCGATGCTGCAAAGGTCCCGCGAGAGAGGAGTCCGGCTCAACCCCGAGAAGAGCACAGTCGGCGCTACAGAGGTCAGCTACTTCGGACATCTTCTCACAGCGAATGGAATCAAGCCAGATCCGCAGAAGATCTCAGCCATAAAGGAAATGGAGCCACCAAAGAACCACGCAGAGCTGGAAACAGTGCTTGGCATGGTCAACTACTTAGCCAAGTTCGCACCCAGCCTCTCCAATGCTAATGCACCCCTGCGTCAGCTGCTAAAGCAGTCCAGTAAGTTCCTCTGGGACAACCAACACGACATCGCTTTCCAGAAAGTGAAAGACTTGATCACGAGAGAACCAGGACCAATCCTTGCCTACTACGACCCCAACAAAGAGCTCAGACTCCAGGTGGACGCGTCAAAGTATGGACTAGGGGCAGTGCTACTGCAAGAAGGAAAACCCATCGGCTACGCTTCCAAATCTCTCACAGACTGTGAAATCAACTACGCTCAAATCGAAAAGGAGCTGTACGCCATTCTGTTCGGATGTAAGCGTTTCCATCAGTATGTCTATGGACGACAAGTCATTGTGGAATCAGACCACAAGCCCCTCGAGTCAATCATGAGGAAACCGTTAGCCGCAGCCCCGCCAAGGCTACAGAGAATGATCCTTCAACTACAAAAATACGACTTCACAATCACTCACCGTCCAGGCAAAGACATCCCTGTTGCAGACACACTCTCCAGGAAGTTTCTTACCTACAAGGACAGCAGCCTCAGTGAAGGCATGGACATGCAGGTGCACACCGTGTACAGCAACTTATCAGTTAGTGACACAAAACTGAAGGAGATCCGAGCAGAAACAGAAAAAGACACACAACTCACACAGCTGAGGAAAGTCATACAGTCAGAATGGCCTGAGGAGAGGAGAAAATGCCCTCAGAGCGTCTCAGAGTTCTGGAACCATCGTGACGAACTATCACAGATCAACAGAATAATTTTCAAAGGAGAGAAAATCATCATTCCTACCAGTCTCAGAGAAGAGATTTTGACAAAGATCCATGCTGGACACATGGGCATGGAAAAGTGCAAACAGAGAGCACGGGACATTTTGTTTTGGCCCGGAATGTGCAAACAAATAGAGGACATGGTTGGTAAATGCCCCACCTGTCTTGAACGACGCCCCTCAAACACCAAAGAGCCAATGTTACCTCACCGTATCCCAGACCGACCCTGGCAGGTCGTGGCAACAGATCTGTTCACGTGGAACAACGAGGACTACATTATAACAGTGGACTACTACAGCAGATACTTCGAACTCGACAAGCTTCACAGCACCACATCTGCAGCTGTGATACACAAGCTGAAAGCAGCCTTTGCCAGGCATGGCATTGTAGAGACTTTAATATCTGACAATGGGCCCTGTTACAAATCAAATGAGTTTGAATCCTTCACAAAAGCATGGGAGTTCACACACGTCACCACAAGCCCACATTACCCTCAAAGTAATGGCCTTGCTGAAAAATCTGTGCAGATCGCTAAATCACTCATGGACAAAGCAAAAGCAGACAAGAGAGACCCCTACCTCAGTCTCCTTGAATACCGCAACACTCCAGTTGACAACTTCAAATCAACAGCCCAGCTGTTGATGAGCCGCAGACTTCGCTCAATCCTTCCCAGCACCAACCAGCAGCTGCAACCTGAGGTCGTCAGCTACAAGGAAGTGCATGCAAAACGTGCACAGAGACAACAACAGCAAAAGCGATACTACGACAGGTCAGCCAGACCACTGCCACCACTGAACGACGGAGAGTCAGTTAGAATCCAGGAGCATGGCTACTGGAAGCCAGCAGTCGTCATCCAACCAGCTGACACTGAACGTTCATATCTCGTTCGCACCGCAGAAGGAGCGGTGTACCGCCGCAATCGTCGTCACCTACTGAACACAAAAGAACAACACACTGACGATATGAACTGTTCCCCTGAAAGAGAACGGGGTGGACTAAACACAGACACAACACAACATACACCATACTTACCTGCAACACCACAAGAACTGTTGACTGACACAGAAGCATGCTCAGCTTCATATCACACAAGGTCAGGAAGAGAGGTCAAGCCTAGAGCTGTCCTAGACCTGTGAAATGTCAAAGGGTGTAGGCGGATCGCTGCCCTGAAAGAGTTCCAGACTGTAAACTTGTTATTGAAAGTTAACTTGAAATGCTTTGGTATGGTATTTGTTTGATATGTTGAGATGTCATTGCTACAGTGAAAAGCTGAGTTGCTGAGAAATGTTTGTTCTAAAAGTAACAGTATGCTGAATCATTGTTTGTCTGTTATGTTGATGCAGTTGGTGCAGTTTAAATGGTTACTTACCTCGAGTTCAAACTACAGAGCATTTATTCAAAAGAAACGCTTTATTGTTCTACATATTTTTTCTTTTTTTAAAAGAAGGGGGATGTAATATTCATATGTGTCAGCATACTGAATTGTAATTGGATGCATTATACTGTCATATCATACTGTGCTATGATTGGTTAAGACCACCCAGGTGGTGAGGTCATTCTAAAGATGATCATGGCCAGAGACACATGGACATGCCAGTTATAGCTAGCTAATAAAGAGCTACGTTTATAAATATCCTGTCGTCCTGCATTTTATTATTTTGTACAAAGCATACAAAACAAGACAATAACCTCTATAATACTTATTAGAAACGTTATGAATGTGCCTGTAATGTCCCAAACAGGCTATGACATGCAGTACCTCTGGAAGACTTAAGGGGAATGTTACAAATGTCTCTGTCTCAGTTACGGTCCTTGTTACCTGGGTTGTTGCGATTTTTGTGGGACTGGAGAACAATTTTACATTTACATTTTATGCCAGGAAAGTAAAATAACGTTATTACCTGGATTCCATGCTTTTAAAATGACTGCTATTCCTGAAAAGTATAGAACACTTTAGTTTCCGGTTCTTTTTGACTTTCTTTTTTGGTTGAACAGGTTTCAACCCTAGATTACAACACATGTAGAAAACTGCTGGACATTACATTCAGGCAGCTTCAAAATAGTAGTGCAACCGTCAACTTCTCTCTCTCTCTAATGCATCCGCACTGTCTGCAGTGAAGTATGTTGATGTAAACGAACTCAGAAATCTCAAATAAATTGATTATTTATTAAATTATCTTGATGAAATTATGTACATTCAATCACACAGAAAAACCCAAAGTCTCTAGTTAGCTATGTGACTTGTAAAATAGTTTTTATCACGTTCTTCACTCACTCGGTTTGACACAAAAATAACACGTAGCTAAAACCTTTACCAAACTTGATAATACCTTGACGTATTTGTGACCTAGCATGTTATGAAATGTTCTTTCTAAATTAGAAAGCTGAAACGTGCTATTACATAACTGTAGTAATACATTTGAAATGGACACAACAGCTATTGTCTTTACAGCACAGTTTTAGCTCTTTTTTCTTTATCTGAAGAATGGTGCCCGCCTGACCACTGAGGTATAAGAGGTAGAGACTGTCTCCAAGATGGCCGACCGTTGTTTTCAACGTAATCTACTCACGTTCGCATCAGGCCAGGGTTCTGGTTGGGAAGTAGCCATCCTATGTACCTAGAGGAGACTGGCGCTAGGGTACTAGGGGGTAACTCGCCCCCCCTAAGAACAATGTCTAATTGCTGACACAAAAAAGCTACATTTGGGGGGGGGGGGATTATGTGGATGAAGGTCATGCTTAGGCTAATAAACTATAGAGGGAAAAAAATTGCTACAGTTTACACTTTTTGAGTTATTTAATTAAATGTTTTTTTTTAGAAAAGGGGAGTTTTTTAAAGTCGTGGGGTAAGTGCCCCCCATCAGAATTGTCCATTTAATTGTCCATTTAAATAAATGTAGCCTATTTATTCATTACTACATTTAGCTAACATTATATAGTTAATCCAGAGATCCTTACCTTTGCCTCGATTCGGCAGTCTTGTCCAGATCATCATGGCATTTGTAGTTCTTTAGGATAGCCACATTAGCAGCTAATTAGCATTTAATTTTTGGGGGGTAAATGCAGGTGAATATATTTATCAAAGTCACCTTGTCCTAGAGAGATTTACACTGTTATCAAAACGTTACGCCAGGGTAAGCCTATCTTCCACCCTATGTAAAGCTGGGATATATAAGATACCCCGTAAAAAAAAAAAAAACACTCTAAAATGTGAAGTTTTGTCACACAACACAATGCCCAGTGGTGTAAAGTACTGAAGTAAAAATAATTTAAAGTACTACTTAAGTCGTTTTTTGGGGTATCTGTACTTTACTATTTATATTTTGGACAACTTTTACTCGACTACATTCCGAATGAAAAATATTACATTTTAGTCATTTACAGTTAGTGATTGCATACATTTTCAGTGTTGGAGTGTGCCCCTGGCTATCCATTAATAGAAAATAAAATAAAAAATGGTGTCATCTGGTTTACTTAATATAAGGAATTTGAAATGATTCATACGTTTACTTTTACTTTTGATAGTGAAGTATATTTAAAACCAAATACTTATAGACTTTTACTCAAGTAGTATTTTACTGGGTGACTTTCAGTTTTACTTGAGTCATTTTCTATTAAGGTATCTTTACTTTTACTCAAGTATGACAATTGGGTGCTTTTTCTACCACTGACAATGCAACAGATGTCTCAAGTTTTGAGGGAGTATGCAACTGGCATGCTGACTGCAGGAATGTCCACCAGAGCTGTTGCCAGATAATTTAATGGTAATTTGTATACCATAAGCTGCCTCCAACTTTGTTTTAGTAAAATTGGCAGTATGCCCAACCACCCTCACAACTGCAGACCATGTGTATGGTGGTGTTCTTCCGAGTGGCGCAGTGGTCTAAGGCTTTATATATATTTAATGTATGCACTAACTGTAAGTCGCTCTGGATAAGAGTGTCTGCTAAATGACTTAAATGTAAAAATGTGTGTGGGTGAGTGGTTTGCTGATGTCAATGTCATGAACAGAGTACCCCATGTCAGGGTTATGGTATGGGCAGGCATAAGCTACGGAGAAGGAAAAAAATGGCAAATGTAATGCACAGAGATACCATGACAAGGTCCTGCCGACGTCATGTTTCAGCATGATAATGCATGGCCCAATGTCGCAAGGATCTGTCCACAATTCCTGGAGGCTGAAAATGTCCCAGTTCTTCCATGTCCTGCATACTCACCAGACATGTCACCCATTGAGCATGTTTGGGAGGGCTGGATCGACGTGTACCACAGCTTGTTCCAGTTCCCACCAATATACAGCAACTTCGCACAGCCACTGAAGAGGAATGGGACAACATTCCACAGGCCACAATCAACAGATTGATCAACTCTATGCAAAGTAGAAGTGTCCTGGAGGAGGAGGAGGCAGTGGCAGATACCCCTGTTCTCATGTAATGGGGTAGGGCCCAGTGATGCCAACTTAGCAATTTTGTTGCCAGATTTAGCAACTTTTCAGACTACCCTGGCAACTTTTTTTTCAAACAGCACCTAGCAACAAATTTAGCTACTTTAAAAAACTTATTTGGAACTTTTAGCAACTTTTGAAATGTGACTCAAACACTAAAATGCACACATTTTACCTCTAAATGACACTAAAACGATTTTATCTGTCACACACTCAGTCACAACACACATGGCTGGCTGCAAAAGTGCATTGTGAGTGACGTCAGCAGCAGGCGCTCAGCTCGTGCACAGGCAGCAGCAGGCCAGCCAAGCAGCACAACAACCTGGAGAGAGCTGGAGAGAGATGCCTAGCGCACACATCATTATTTGAGTTAAGTTGCTTGTTCAATAAGATAGCATATATACCTTGTTATTAGCTTGTACCTATAATTGTTGATCAGGTAGGTAGCATGTTTACTAACTACCAATACACTACCAGTTAATAAGAATATAAATCAAATGTAATTGTTCCATAATGTGTAATTGTTTAATAATTCAATGTGTTGTGTTTATAAATAAAAATATCTGATCATATAAATGTTATGTGTTTATATTACTTTTACAAATACAAATATGTGATAATAAACAAACAAATCTAAACTAACTAATGTCAAATCATATTTGTCACCGAGATGGCCAGTCAATTTGATTAACGTTATTGTGTATTTTATGTAATTATGCAGTTTTACGTTATAACGTGATGACTTCATCACGCTAAGACATCACAACGTTATGGAGCAACTTTTAGCAACAAATCGACCTGCCTCTAGCAACTTCCGCTGAAAATGAGTTGGCAACACTGGTAGGGCCGTCCCAAGGATCCCGAAATGCACGGACCGTTGCACCGTTGTAGTGGGGGAACAGGAAGTTCCGGCAGGCGCGCCCATCCCACGTTCTTCACAATAAAGAAAGCGCCAGGACTGTGCAGTCAAGAAGTTAACCTTTGTGTCCGTTTCTATTTATTACTACAGGTATGTAATAGCACGTTTAAACTTTCTAATGTCGAAAGAACATGTCATACCATGCTAGGTAACACATCTGTTAAGGTATTATCACGTTTGGTGAAGGTTTGGTGTGTTAATTTTTTGTCAAACCGAGTAAGTGAAAGAATATTATTTATTATTATTATAACGTGATAAAAACTATTTTACAAGTCACATAGCTAGAGATTTTGGGTTTGTCTGAGTGAATTTACATAATTTTCTCATTTTAGTTTAATAAATAATCAATTTATTTGATATTTCTGAGTTCGTTTAGCATATTATTGCTTTTGTGTAAAATTCCCATGCTGGTAAAATGGCGGCTACTCTCGGTCAGCGTCAACGGACTTCAGTGAGGACAGTGCGGGTGCATCAGATAGAGACAATTTCACGGTCGCACTACTGTTTTGAAGCTGAATGTAATGATTATCAGTTTTCTACATGTGTACTAATATTCAGACACATTCACTAGTTTCAGTCTTTATCAATAAATGTTGCTGTGGTGTGAACAGGAAATACAATTGTTTTTTGATTTAAGTAATACAGTGAAGACAAGGTTATTCAGGAAATTAGCACACAGTGCTGTCTAAAACAAACTGTAACCTTGTACTAAATGGATTTTGAGTCATGTATGCATTTATCTGCTATAGGTTAGGTATTAGCTCAAAAGTATTGTGGAGCTCCTGCTCCTTAATATAAACAGTACTGGCACCCAAAATGAGTATTAGCACCTATTTCAGTCCAAGTAAAGCACTGAATTAATTGAACAAGAAAAAATTATATTTTTAGAGAATAAAGACATTGCCAGAACTGTCAACACTAACTTTTGTGTCTGTGCTCTCTATATTACTACTAGCAGATTCAGATAAGTCTGAGGCCGGTAACATCAACAGTGAGGACAAACCCAGCCTGCCTCTCTCCTTCCACACTGAGTCCAAACATACAGTCACTGGGTCCTGATTGTGACAGTGGAGCCCAGTTTGCATCGCAATATCCAGAGATGGCATCAGTGAAGCTGGAAGATTGCAGTCAAACACTGGAGCTTAATGTCAACATTAAAGACGAAGAAGAGGAGGAGAAGATTGGGAAATCTGTTTCTCAGGGTAAGAGCAGATTCTATCCAATTAAGTTTGTTGGACATGATTTGGAAAGGCACACGCCTGTCTATATACAGTGCATTCGGAAAGTATTCAGACCCCTTGACTTTTTTGAAATTTTGTTACGTTACAGCCTTATTGTAAAATAGATTAAATAGTTTTTTCCCCTCATAAATCTACTCACAATACCCCATAATGATAAAGCCAAAACTGGTTTTTGTTCAATTGTTGCAAAAACAACATCTGAACGATCACATTTACAAAATGTCTTTCTACTCTGCGAGTGTCTAAACCAGGGCTCTTCAATTCCGGTCCTGGAGGGCCGAAACACCTCTGTTTTTCATCCTCTCCTTCTAATCAGGGGCTAATTCACACCTTGGACACCAGGTGAGTGCAATTAACTACCAAGTATAAATAAAAAACAGAAGTGTTTCGACCCTCCAGGACCGGAATTGAAGAACCCTGGTCTAAACCATGATCACCTTGATCTCATCCATCTCAGTCTCATTGCAAAGGGTGTTTATTATAATACTTATTATGTAAACAATATATTTTTGTAGTTTTTAATACATTTGCAAAAATGTCTAAGAACTTCTTTTCACTTTTTCATTATGGGGTATTGTGTGTAGATTGATGAGGAATTGTTTTATTTAATTCATTTCAGAAGGCGGCTGTAACGTAACAAAATGTGGAAAAAATCAAGGGGTCTGAGTACTTTCCTAATGCACTGTACATGTTCAAAATTGGACCTAGAAGTTTGTCCTTAAATATCTATTGGGAGCCAATCTGGACCTTCCGCTTAACCTCCCTTCATATCGAAAATAGCATCAGATATTTCAACACCATCCAATTCCTTTTCCAGATCCAATTTAGTGTCTTCTGAAGTAGAGGGAAAATCAAGACCTGACTAATTCAGTTCTCAGGAGATTCAGAGTTGTAAAGTGTGTTGTAGTAGGAAGCAAATGTTTGGTTTATTTCTACAGGATCCATTGATAATTGTCCTTGTAAATTATGAATTGCATTAAAGGCTGAATTTTACTTCTTACTGTGCCAGGCCAGCAATTTACCAGGTTTTTCACCTTGATCATAGGACTGTTTCAGCCTAGTTAAGCTGTTTGCAGCCTTTGAGGTGGGATGTTTTTCATACTGAGCTTTAAGACCAAATCATTCCTTGTTTACTTCTACTGAGTTATCCAAAAAAGCTTCCCTCCAATTCTCTGATTTTGCTGTCCATCTCTCATTTTCTGATTTTTATTTGATTTTAAACTGGTAAAACGTATAATTTGCCCCCAAATATGTGCTTTGAAAGCCTCCCATCTGGTACTCGCTGATGTTTGGTCAGTGTTTAATGTCAAATAAATATCTCTATGCACTCCAACGTAATGTAAGAAGTCTGGGTCCTGTAACCATCTGGGATGCAAACGCCATCTAGAGGATCCTTTTACTAGTTTTGTATCCCTATAGAATAATGACACAGGGGAATGGTCACTCAGAACAAAACAATCATATCCACTTCCTGCTACATTGGGAAGCAATACGCAGGAAACTAAAAAGTAGTCTACATGAGAATATGATTTAAATGTTGACGAGTAATGTGAATACTCCCTTTTACTCGGGTTCTGAGTCCTCCAAGGTTCACATAGATTTAAATCCTTAATGAAATGCTGTAATTTCTTTCTACTCTGCGAGTAGGAAGTGTCTAAACCAGAGGAGCAATCTAGATGAGGATCAAGAGTGCAATTAAAGTCCCTTGCCATTAGGACCTTACCAGGAATGGAGGCTATCAATAGAAATACAGAAATACCTTGTACTAAATGGCTTTTGTCATGTATGCATTTACAGTACCAGTCAAAAGTTTGGACACACCTACTCATTCAATGGTTTTTCTTAATTTTTACTATTTTCTACATTGTAGAATAAAACTTTAGAAGTAGACAAACTGCCAATGCTTTAAAGTTCTATGAAATTAGTCTGTGTAGTTACTTACCCTTGTGATAGTGAGTGGAGGATGCTATGGCTTCTACATCTGCATTGCTTGCTCTTTGGGGTTTTAGGCTGGGTTTCTATAAAGCACTTTGTGACATCTGATGTAAAAAGAATACAGTGGGGGAAAAAGTATTTAGTCAGCCACCAATTGTGCAAGTTCTCCCACTTAAAAAGATGAGAGGCCTGTAATTTTCATCATAGGTATTGGCACCCCATGTATATATCCAAGCTATCATTGACTAGGTATTGGCACCCCATGTATATAGCCAAGCTATCATTGACTAGGTATTGGCACCCCATGTATATAGCCAAGCTATCATTGACTAGGTATTGGCACCCCATGTATATAGCCAAGCTGCCATTGACTAGGTATTGGCACCCCATGTACAGTGGGGGAAAAAAGTATTTAGTCAGCCACCAATTGTGCAAGTTCTCCCACTTAAAAAGATGAGAGAGGCCTGTAATTTTCATCATAGGTACACGTCAACTATGACAGACAAATTGAGAAAAACATTTCCACAAAATCACATTGTAGGATTTTTTATGAATTTATTTGCAAATTATGGTGGAAAATAAGTATTTGGTCACCTACAAACATGCAAGATTTCTGGCTCTCACAGACCTGTAACTTCTTCTTTAAGAGGCTCCACAACCTCAAACAGTCACACTCCAAACTCCACTATGGCCAAGACCAAAGAGCTGTCAAAGGACACCAGAAACTAAATTGTAGACCTGTACCAGGCTGGGAAGACTGAATCTGCAATAGGTAAGCAGCTTGCTTTGAAGAAATCAACTGTGGGAGCAATTATTAGGAAATGGAAGACATACAAGACCACTGATAATCTCCCTCGATCTGGGGCTCCATGCAAGATCTCACCCCGTGGGGTCAAAATGATCACAAGAATGGTGAGCAAAAATCCCAGAACCACACGGGGGGACCTAGTGAATGACCTGCAGAGAGCTGGGACCAAAGTAACAAAGCCTAACATCAGTAACACACTACGCCGCCAGGGACTCAAATCCTGCAGTGCCAGACATGTCCCTCTGCTTAAGCCAGTACATGTCCAGGCCCTGTCTGAAGTTTGCTAGAGTGCATTTGGATGATCCAGAAGTGGATTGGGAGAATGTCATATGGTCAGATGAAACCAAAATATTACTTTTTGGTAAAAACTCAACTCGTCGTGTTTGGAGGACAAAGAATGCTGAGTTGCATCCAAAGAACACCATACCTACTTTGAAGCATGGGGGTGGAAACGTCATGCTTTGGGGCTGTTTTTCTGCAAAGTGACCAGGACGACTGATCCGTGTAAAGGAAAGAATGAATGGGGCCATGTATCGTGCGATTTTTATTGAAAACCTCCTTCCATCGGCAAGGGCATTGAAGATGAAACGTGGCTGGGTCTTTCAGCATGACAATGATCCCAAACACACCGCCCGGGCAACGAAGGAGTGGCTTCGTAAGAAGCATTTCAAGGTCCTGGAGTGGCCTAGCCAGTCTCCAGATCTCAACCCCATAGAAAATATTTGGAGGGAGTTGAAAGTCTGTGTTGCCCAGCGACAGCCCCAAAACATCACTGCTCTAGAGGAGATCTGCATGGAGTAATGGGCCAAAATACCAGCAACAGTGTGTGAAAACCTTGTGAAGACTTACAGAAAACGTTTGACCTGTGTCATTGCCAACAAAGGGTATATAACAAAGTATTGAGAAACTTTTGTTATTGACCAAATACTTATTTTCCACCATAATTTGCAAATAAATTCATAAAAAATCCTACAATGTGATTTTCTGGATTTTTTCCCCTCATTTTGTCTGTCATAGTTGACGTTTACCTATGATGAAAATTACAGGCCTCTCATATTTTTAAGTGGGAGAACATGCACAATTGGTGGCTGACTAAATACTTTTTTCCCCCACAGTACATTTGATTGACATGTATATCACAACAACTGACTTATTCTTCTGATGTTGTTCTCACAGGTGACATTGCGACATTCTCTACATCCAGAGAGCAACAGCAGGAAGATCACAGAGCTAAGAGGTCTCACCACTGCCCACATTGTGAGGAGAGTTTCTCAGTTCTATCAAAGTTAAAAATACACCTACAAATACACACAGGAGAGAATCTTTATTCCTGTACTGACTGTGGAAAGAGTTTCTCTCAACTGGGCAACTTAAAACAACATGAACGTATACACACAGGAGAGAAGCCTTACTTCTGCTCTGATTGTGGGAAGAGTTTCTCTCAACTGGGCACCTTAAAACAACATGAACGTATACACACAGGAGAGAAGCCATACTCCTGCTCTGACTGTGAAATGAGATTCTACATATTGTGCAATTTAAAAAGACACCAACGTATACATAAGAAGTGGTAGTGGATTGGATCAAATGAAGAAAGCGTAGAACACTCTATTGTAATCCTATTGTTTCTCACTGTGAGAGAACTGTGCAGAGGAATGGGAACGTTGTAGAATGTTAGCATCTCTTTACTGATCAGTGTGCACCTTGTCAGTTTTGCAGTGCTTAGATAGCTCCTACTGTAAAGATAATGAGAGGACTAGGATATTGAGGAAACCACGAGTACATGCATCCATGCCATGTGTCAATATTGCAGGCTGGTGGTGATGGTGTGGGCTGTGTTTTCATGGCACATATTGGGCCCCTTGATAAAAGTAGAGCAACATTTGAATGCCACAGGATATCTAAACATCATTACCAATCAGATGCATCCCTTCATGGCAGCAGTGTATCCATCTGCAAATAAATTTTTTCAGCAGGATTATGCCCCATGCAACAAGCCTTGTCCAGGAATGGTTCCAAGAACATGACAGTGAATTCAGGTTACTGCAGTGGCCTTCGGAGGCACCAGATCTCATTCCAATTGTACATCTGTTGTAGGAGATGGAACGAGCTATTCGGAGTAGAAATCCACTGCCAGTCAACTTGAAACAACTGTGGGAAGCATTGCAGTCAACATAGGCCAGCATCCCAGTGGAGACGTTCAACTCCTGCATTCAAACTGCACGTGATGTATGCATGCCAATAAGAAATAAGAAAACAACAATACTGGACCAGCCCTGGATGACTGAACAAATAAAGGCTGCCATCAGGAAAATACAGAATATTTTCAACAGATGGGGAGAAACAATGACATGGAGAAAATACAGAAACAAAGTGCAAATGATTATAAAGGAAGCAAAGACAAGCTACTACAAAACTGAAATCCAGGACCTAAAGAAGAAAAACCCTAAGGAATGGTGGGACTTCATTAACAATGGACTGGGACCAAAGAAAACATCAGGAGGGAGAATACAGGTCGAGGGAATTGAAGACTATGACGTGGCTGATGTTTTGAATGGCTTCTTTGCTGAGGCATGGACAAGCACCACACCTCTTGCCATCTTCCCCCTGCCAATGCCTACAAAACAGGTTGAGCTGTGCAGCATTGGCTAGTTAAAGCAAGTTCTGAACAGACTCAGAGCACGTAAAGCATGTGGGCCTGATGGCATTCCAGCCTGGCTACTAAAGAGCATGCAGAAGATCTAGCCCCTGTCATCAAACACATTGTTAAAACTGTCCCCTGCCAGTAGGAGGTGTTATCTGAGTGCACGATTCAGTATGACTACCTCCCAATGTCCAGCACTACTACCGCCCTTGTGAAAGCCACATACTCTTGGCTGACAGCTACAGACTCCATAAACCCAACAATGGTGAGGGTGTTACTTGCTGATGTGTCCAAAGCCTTTGATCGAGTAGATCACGCAAAGTTCCTGCAACATCTGTCTGACATTGAACATCTGTCCAAGGTTACTAGCCTGGCTCCACAGCTACACCACCAAAAGAGGGCAGAGGGTGATGGCAACTGGTACATTTAGCCCTTGGTCAGAGGACCATCCACAACCTGCACCACTAATCCTAGGAGGACAGGAAATACCAGTGGTAACAACAACCAAGTATCTTGATTTTAATCTAGACTCTAACCTCAGTGGTGACATGTTGAGCAGCCAGTCATAAAGGCCTCGAAACGCCTTTTTGACTGTTCTGGAATACGGTGGAGTGCTGTTAGTTGGATGCAGTAAAAAGCAGCAGGCCCAACTAGACAGGGTGCAGAGGAGGGCCTTGAGGATCATCTCCAGAGGTGGAGCAGTCCAACCACAGCTCCCGTCACTGCAGAGCAGGCGAGAACAGGCTGCAGTGCACCTGGTGAAGGACATGCACACTCTTGACCATCCACTGAATGACCTGCTCCCTCCAAGAAGAGGTAACTGCACCACCTGGCTCCTGAGAAACAGCCACAAACTGTCCTGTATAACTGCCTGTAAAAACCGCCTGCGAAACGCCACTCTACCCACTGCTTTTTTTAAATCACATTTTAATATTTCAATTTCCATCATGAAAAATGTCCTGTAATGTTTCAAGTGTTCTGTATTCTACTTATGTCACGTATTGTGTTATGTATTTAACAGGTAGCCTAGCGGTTTAGAGTGTTGGGCCAGTAACTGAAAGGTCGCTGGTTTGAATCCCGAGCCAACTAGGTCAAAAATCTGTCATTGTGGCCTTGAGCAAGGCAATTAACCCCAATTGGTCCTATAAGTCGCTCTATATAAGAGCATCTGCTAAATTACAAATATGTAATGAAAAATCATGTTTGTACATGAATTTGTGCTGGGCAACCTCTTCTTCTCTTGTGCATAAATATAACAAAGTGTTTAAAGTGAAATAGTTAGTGTCTATACAGTGCATTCTGAAAGTATTCAGACCCCTTGACTTCTTCAACAAAAAAATAAGTTACAGCCTTATTGTAAAAATGTTTTTTTTGTTTTTTACAAACAACAACAACAATCCCTCATCAATCTACACACAATACCCCATAATGACAAAGTGGAAACAGGTTTAGACATTTTTGCAAAACCTTATTTACATTAGTATTCCAGACCCTTTGCTATGAATCTTGAAATTTAGCTCAGGTGTATCCTGTTTCCATTGATCTTCCTTGAGATGTTTCTTGAGATGTTTCAGATTGCACTGTATATAGCCAAGCTATTATTGACTAGGTATTGGCACCCCATGTATATAGCCAAGCTATTATTGACTAGGTATTGGCACCCCATGTAAATAGCCAAGCTATCATTGACTAGGTATTGGCACCCCATGTATATAGCCAAGCTACCATTGACTAGGTATTGGCACCCCATGTATATATCCAAGCTACCATTGACTAGGTATTGGCACCCCATGTATATAGCCAAGCTACCATTGACTAGGTATTGGCACCCCATGTATATAGCCAAGCTACCATTGCTCATCGTGTATTAATTCCTTGTGCTACAATCTTTTTTCCTGTTATTATAATTGTTGTATTGTGTTCTCTATTGTTGGTCAACATTTCACTGTTAGTCTACACCTGTTGTTTACCAAACATGTGACAATTAAAATGAAATGACTACGTGTTTAGTGAATTGTCTTCTAAAACTATACTGAATAAATATATAAACTTGACATGTAAAGTCTTGGTCCCATGTTTCATGAGCTGAAATAAAAGATCCCAGAAATTCTCAAATGTGGTGCACAAATTTGTTTACATCTCTGTTAGTGAGCATTTCTCCTTTGCGAAGGTAATCCATTCACCTGACAGGTGTGGCATATCAAGAAGCTGATTAAACAGTATGATCATTACACAGGTGCACCTTGTGCTGGGTACAATAAAAGGCCACTCTGAAATGTGCCATTTGTCACACAACACAATGCCACAGATGTCTACATTTTGAGGGAGTGCGCAATTGGCATGCTGACTGCAGGAATGTTCACCAGAGCTGTTGCCAGAGAATTGAATGTACATTTCTCTACTGAGAATTTGGCAGAACATCCAACTGGCTTCCCAGCCGCAGACCACGTGTAACCGTGCAAGCCCAGGACCTCCACATCTGGCTTCTTCACCTGCAGGATCATCTGAGACCAGCCACCCGGACAGCTGATGAAGCTGAGGAGTGTTTATATCTGTAATAAAGCCCTTTAGTGGGGGAAATCATTCTTATTGGCTGATGGGTGGGCCTGGCTCCCAAATGGTTGGGCCTATGCCTTCCCAGGCCCACGCATGGCTGCTCCCCTGCCCATTCATGTGAAATCCATAGAATAGGGCCTAATGAATGTATTTCAATTGACTGATTTCCTTATATGCACTGTACCCCAGTAAAATTGTTGAATGTTGTGTTTATATTTTTGTTCAGTTAAAATCTTACCAAAAAACTGATGATGAATATGTTTGGAAAACTGCATTGATCTGCCAATTAAAAATAATGTTTGTACATGAATTTGTACTGGTCAACCTCTCCTCCTATTTTGTATTCAGTTCTTCCATATTATATCTGATAGTATGAATGGTTCTTATGATTGTATTCAGTTCTTCCATATTATTTCTGACAGTATGAATGGTTCTTATGGTTGTATTCAGTTCTTCCATATTAGATCTGACAGTATGAATGGTTCTTATGGTTGTATTCAGTTCTTCCATATTATATCTGACAGTATGAATGGTTCTTATGGTTGTATTCAGTTCTTCCATATTAGATCTGACTGTATGAATGGTTCTTATGGTTGTATTCAGTTCTTCCATATTAGATCTGACAGTATGAATGGTTCTTATGGTTGTATTCAGTTCTTCCATATTAGATCTGACAGTATGAATGGTTCTTATGGTTGTATTCAGTTCTTCTATATTAGATCTGACAGTATGAATGGCTCTTATGGTTGTATTCAGTTCTTCCATATTATATCTGACAGTATGAATGGTTCTTATGGTTGTATTCAGTTCTTCCATATTAGATCTGACAGTATGAATGGTTCTTATGGTTGTATTCAGTTCTTCCATATTAGATCTGACAGTATGAATGGTTCTTATGGTTGTATTCAGTTCTTCTATATTAGATCTGACAGTATGAATGGCTCTTATGGTTGTATTCAGTTATTCCATATTATATCTGATAGTATGAATGGTTCTTATGGTTGTATTCAGTTCTTCAATATTATATCTGACAGTATGAATGGTTCTTATGGGCTGAGTGCCTGGAGTGACTCCAGTCATACCAAGTTTCCTTTGACCCTGTGATCTCACCAGGACAGAACCACCAGATGGTGGCAGTGATGTACCTTTCATTTATATGAATGCTCAGAGTGAAAGACCTGAGTACTCACATGTGATGGCCCACATAAACCACAACCTTTCCTATTGTGTTAGTAAGGACCACAGCATATTCGGCAGCCATTGTTCAAAATGTGTTCATACATACGGTACAATGGGAGGGGGTGTGGCATTCACAGGGGACCAGGAAGTTGATCTCAGACTTCTAGTTAGGACTGGGATCCTATCCAGAGTTGACAGATTACAAACCCAGCCTGCCTCTCTCCTTCCACACTGATTCTAAACCTATAGTCACCTAGTCCTGATTGTGACAGTGGAGCCTAGTTTGCATTGCAGGATCTAGAGATGGCATCAGTAGACAGGTTTCCATTGGCCTAGGTTTATTTGACAAAAAAACATTTAGCAAAGAAATCATTGCAACATGATGGAAACGCAGATACAGGAGACATTTTCTAAAGATCCACAAATGTTTTATCTTTTCAACAGGGGCAGGAAAACATTGAAGAACCACAGTGCAATGTCGCGAAGGTGTAAAAATGGCGCTGCTAAAATCAGAGATTCTTCTCCTGAGTACATACCTTCGAATCTTGAGTACACACCGACGTCCCCTGTATATAAACCTTACATATAGGACTTCAAGTTGTAAAATAGTGAACTACTCCTTTAATGGAGTGGTAGGTGCTATGAAAGGGATATTTTAAAAAAACAACGATATGTTGTATTTTGTTAATTAGTCCACTGTTAATACAACAGCAAAAATGTTGCATGTTAGCAATTAAGTTTTCAAGATTTATGTACAGAGAAACAAGTGTGATGATGCAAATGAGGAAAATGATAATTGCATACAATTTGCATCATCACACTTGTTGCAATGTACTACAGTGTTTCCCAATCCTGGTCCAGGGGACACAAAGGGGTGCGCTTTTTAGTTTTTGCCCTAACACTCACACAGTGGATTCAACTAAGCAACTCCAGCCTTTGAATGGAATAAGGTATGTGAGGGCTAGGGCAAACAAGTACACATTTGTACATTTGAGTCATTTAGCAGACGCTCTTATTAAATATGGTTTCTACTGACTCCTTGTAGATTTGTGTAATTTGATAAGAACCGCCTTGTTAAATAAAGGTTCAATAATAATACAATATGGACATAATAAAATGGCCACTGTAAAACACACAGGGTGTTCACTCCTTAGGCCTACCTTCCTTTCTGCGTCAGACTTCTGAATCTACTTCTGAAAGTACCATGCTTAGATTCATAATAACATCTCAGATTGAACTCTTCGCAAACAGCGACAGTTTCGTTGCAAACAAGACACACTGGTTTGATACTGGAGAAATATGATAAATATATTTGAATAGATCAGTTGGACTATTAATATAGACATTGGTGATTTTACCACTGTAATCAGATGGACATTATTATGTTATGGTCATTGAATTGATTAGCCCACTAACCACGTGTTAAATGTGTAGTGTAGCTACACTGTGTAGGACTATGAATTGGGCAGCTATAGGCTATTTGTTAATAGGCTAATTATGTTCTGGCCCGCAGACTAGCTACAAGCTCAGCAACAAATTGGCTGGAGGCCAAACCTAGTTGCCAACCCCCCTATATTGTAAATTCAATCTGGTTGGTATAAGATTGAAATGGGAAAATAATGTACCTGTGAACACCCTATGAAATAGCTCCCCAATACCGTCTAATGTATATATTTAATGTATTACATGAATGGTGACCACAGCCCTTCCGACAATACATTTAAAACGTGTTTTCCTGTGTTTTTTCCCACCCTGCTGAATGTATCCAATGTTCCATATCAAATGGGTCCTATTATGACACATCTGGCAGTTTCTTCTCTCCATGTTTCTAGGCCCAGTATCATTTTTACAAAAATCTGTGTTTTTTGTTCAGTACCATGTCAGGAAAATGCCATGGTATTTGCACCAGTGCCATAGTATTTTCCTGCCTTGGTAGTGACCCAAAACACATCATAGTACAATGGAATGTTGTTGTTCATTGTACTACGATGGTACATTTTTGTAAGAGCTGTCCTTCACATCAGAGTGCTAATGCTGGCTCTTTGCGTCTCTTGACCATGTCGCGCGGACCGGGCACAAAGCTCAAGGAGCGCTCTCCACTTCCCTCCGGTAGTTATTTAGCAAGCCTGATAACACATCACTCCCGACAGACACAAGCAAAAACTCTTGCATGAATGTAGAAGCCTATACACCTAAACACTAGCGATCTGACATGCTGTATTGCATGGAAACTGCAGGCTACTAACAACAGCAGCTACATAGTCTAGCCTACTATGGCCATGTCCCTCTGGCCAGGGTAAACAAAGAGGTAATGTTGTGTCTTGTATATACAGTATAGGTATTTTGTTTGAGAGAATGTGAATGGGATAACATTTGGTTCATATATAGACACTAACTATTTGATTTAAAACAGTTTGTTTCATTTAATTAAACACAAAAAGATGTTGCCCAGATCAAATTAATGTACAAACAGTATTTTTCATTACATTTGAGTCATTTAGCAGATGCTCTTATCCAGAGCAACTTACAGGACCAATTAGGGTTAATTGCCTTGATCAAGGGCACAACAACAGATTTTTCACCTAGTTGGCTCGGGATTCAAACCAGCGACCTTTCAGTTACTGGCCCAACACTCTTAACCGCTAGGCTACCTGCGGCCAGATCAATTAACTTCAATACAGTTATCCAAATACATTCATAATCAATGAATAAAATAATGAATCTAATTTTAAAAGACAATTTAAAAAACACAAGTAGTCGATTCATAGCCTTTTTATAATTAATAAAAGTTGTTTAGTAATATAAAATAATCCACACAAACTAATGCTGAAAACTGATCATCACACCATCTTTATCTGATATACACTGAGTGTACAAAACATTAGGAACACCTTCCCCCTCTCAACACCCCCTCAACATTCATCAGACCAGGCAATGTTTTTCAAATTCTCCAGTGTCCAGTGTTTTCATTCCTTAACCCATTGCAACTGCAGTTTCTTGTTTTCTGCTGAAAGCTAATGGGGATCCATAATAAATACACCACAACTACATCAGTAAGGATCATAGCTTTCACCTGGGTTCACCTGGTCAGTCTATGTCATGGAAAGAGCAGGTGTCCTTAATGTTTTGTACACTCAGTGTATGTTGTGTCTACTAGCTCATTCCCACAGAAAACTGCAGATGTGACCTTGAGCAAGGCACTTAACCCTAATTGCTCATGTAAGTCGCTCTGGATAAGAGCGTCTGCTAAATTACTAAAATGTAAATGTAATGTACCACCCAGTTAACCATCAGACTCCATTGTGAGACGCCTCAAATAGGATATTCAACCTTAAAGGCAAATCCAAGGTCATCTCAATATCTTTACAGTAGAAGCAAACAAAACACACCAAAACTGACCAGGTGAACACTGATCAGTAAAGTAAAGAGAGGCTAACATTCTATAACGCTCCCTTTGATTTTGAATTTTAGGACCCCTTTAGTTATAAAAATATATATTCAAAAATGAATTTGGCCTTTACTACTATATCCAATAGAAACACATGGAATAACACATTCATAAATGGCCCAAAAACAGACTAATGGTGAAAACTGATCATCACATCATCTCTATCTGATACATTCAGTACAATGGAGTATTTTATTAGGATCCCCAGCGGCTACTCTTCCTGGGGTACAAACAGGAAACACAAAAAATACATCAAATACATCATCAAGCACTACATTTACAATTTAGTCATGTTGCAGATGCTCCCATCCAGAGAGACCCACAGCTAGTGCATTCATCTTATGATAGCCAGGAGAGACAACATAGTGGCTACTAAAAACTCCCTATAAAGCAGGAACCCAGGGAGAAACATAGAGAGGAACCAGGCTCAAAGGGGTGGCCAGTCCTCTTCTGGCTGTACCAGGTGACATATGTTTACATATCAGTAGGCTGTACAATACAAAAGGGGGGGGAAACTATTCTAAAAGTTGGTAAGAGTCGAAAGCTAAAAAGGGGCAAAAGTCGTGAAAATTATGAGCCATATCATCCTCAACAGCAAACACAGGTTCTTAGAAATGTTTTCACATTTATTAAAAACAATAATACCTTATTTACATACAGTTGAAGTCAGAAGTTTACATACACCTTAGCCAAATACATTTAAACTCAGTTTTTCACAATTCCTGACATTTAATCCTAGTAAAAATTCCCTGTCTTAGGTCAGTTAGGATCACCACTTTATTTTAAGAATGTGAAATGTCAGAATAATAGTAGAGACAATGATTTATTTCAGCTTTTATTTATTTCATCACATTCGCAGTGGGTCAGAAGTTTACATACACTCAATTAGTATTTGGTAGCATTGCCTTTAAATTGTTTAACTTGGGTCAAACGTGTCTTTGTGGGAAGCCTTCCACAAGCTTCCCACAATAAGTTGGGTGAATTTTGGCCCATTCCTCCTGACAGGGCTGGTGTAACTGAGTCAGGTTTGTAGGCCTCCTTGCTCGCACACACTTTTTCAATTCTGCCCACAAATGTTCTATAGGATTGAGGTCTGGGCTTTGTGATGGTGACTCCAATACCTTGACTTTGTTGTCCTTAAGCCATTTTGCCACAACTTGGAAGTATGCTTGGGGTCATTGTCCATTTGGAAGACCCATTTGCAACCAAGCTTTAACTTCCTGACTGATGTCTTGAGATGTTGCTTCAATATATCCACATAATGTTCCTTCCTCATGATGCCATCTATTTTGTGAAGTGCACCAATCCCTCCTGCAGCAAAGCACCCCGACAGCATGATGCTGCCACCCCCGTGCTTCACGGTTGGGATGGTGTTATTCTGCTTGTAAACATAACATTATTTTACTCCAAACATAACAATGGTCATTATGGCCAAACAGTTCTATTTTTGTTTCATCAGACCAGAGGACATTTCTCAAAAAAGTACGATCTTTGTCCCCATGTGCAATTGCAAACCATAGTCTGGCTTTTTTATGGCGGTTTTGGAGCAGTGGCTTCTTCCTTGCTGAGCGGCCTTTCAGGTTATGTTGATATAAGACTCATTTTACTGTGGATATAGACACTTTTGTACCCGTTTCCTCCAGCATCTTCACAAGGTCCTTTGCTGTTGTTCTGGGATTGATTTGCACCAAAGTACGTTCATCTCTAGGAGACAGAACGCATCTCCTTCCTGAGCGGTATGACGGCTGCGTGGTCCCATGGTGTTTATACTTGCGTACTATTGTTTGCACAGATGAACGTGGTACCTTCAGGTGTTTGGAAATTGCTCCCAAGGATGAATCAGACTTGTAGAGGTCTACAAAATTTATTCTGAGGTCTTGGCTGATTCCTTTTCATTTTCCCATGATGTCAAGCAAAAAGGCATTGAGTTTGAAGGTAGGCCTTGAAATACATCCACAGGTACACCTCCTATTGACTCAAATTATGTAAATTAGCCTATCAGAAGCTTCTAAAGCCATGACATCATTTTCTAGAATTTTCCAAGCTGTTTAAAGGCACAGTCAACTTAGTGTATGTAAACTTTTGACCCACTGGAATTGTGATACAGTGAATTATAAGTGAAATAATCTGGCTGTAAACAATTGTTGGAAAAATGACTTGTGTCATGCACAAAGTAGATGTCCTAACCGACTTGCCAAAACTATAGTTTGTTAAAAAGACATTTGTGGAGTGGTTGAAAAACAAGTTTTAATGACTCCAACCTAAGTGTATGTAAACTTCAGACTTCAACTGAATATGGACAAGCAATGACAGAGCGGCATATACAGTAGAATATTATAGAATACAGTATATACATATATGGACAACCAATGACAGAGCGGCATGGACTAAGATACAGTAGAATATTATAGAATACAGTATATACATATGAGATGTGTAAAATGCTTCACAACATCAGCTGAGCTAAAAGTTCCTGTTGTTATTTTTGTAATGTGCCATAAGGTTTATTTTATTTTATGTTTTTTTGAATCTGGTTTTATTGCTAGTTTGAGTTACCTGGCAGAGAGTTCCATGTAGTCATGGCTCTATTTAATACTGTGTGTTTCCCAGCGTCTGATCTGGACCTGTGGACTGTGAAGAAACCTCTTGCTGCATGTCTTGTGTTGTACCGATGAGTGTCCGAACTAGCTCATTCCCACAGAAAACTGCAGAGGAAAGCAGCACCACCCAGTCATCTATCAGACCTCACTGAGTGTATTCAACCCTAAGGGCAAATCCAAGGTCATCTCAATATCTTTACAGTAGAAGATAACAAAACACACCAAAACTGACCAGGTGCAACACTGATCAGTACAGTAAAGAGATGCTAACATTCTATAATGCGCTCTTTCCTCTGCACAGTTCTCTCACAGTGATACAAGATGGCGCCGACAGACATGCTCGCCCTGTTCCAACTTCGCAGTATATATACAGTAACAGTCGAATGTTTGGACACTCCTACTCATTCAAGGGTTTTTCTTAATTTTTTAAACTATTTTCTACATTGTAGAATAATAGTGAAGACATCAAAACTATGAAATAACACATATGGAATCATGTAGCAACCCAAAAAAGTGTTAAACAAATCAAAATATATTTAATATTTGAGATTCTTCAAAGTAGCCACCCTTTGCCTTGATGACAGCTTTGCACACTCTAAATATATATTTTGATTTGTTTAACACTTTTTTGGTTACTACAAGATTCCATATGTGTTATTTCAAAGTTCTTGAATGAGTAGGTGTGTCCAAAGTTTTGACTGGTACTGTATATATTTGTGTTATATCTGACATTATTTGCTCAGAACGTTTCTTGCATTATTACCTAGTCGAAAATAACTTTGGGATATTAGAATTGCGGTCACGCACCAGCATTTCAATCAGAGATACGACTATCCTGAATTGGATCCTTTGTTCGTACCCCCCCCCGGCTCAGACACGAGATGTATGTGGCAGGGACTCCAGACCATCACGGATTATAAAGGGAAAACAAGCCAAGTCTCGGACACCGACATCTTGCTCACGGACAAGCTAAACACCTTCTTCGCCCGCTTCGAGGAAAACACAGTGCCGCCGACGCGGGTCACCACCGCTCATGAGGACAGTGAGCTCTCGTTCTCCATGGCTGACGTGAGTAAGACATTCAAGCGTGTTAACCCTTGTAAGGCTGCCGGCCCAGACGGCATCTCTAACCACGTCCTCAGAGCATGCACAGACCAGCTGGCTGGAGTGTTTACGGACATATTCAATCTCTCCATATCCCAGTGTGTTGTACCCACTTGCTTCAAGATGTCCACCATTGTTCCTGTACCCAAGAAAGCGAAGGTAACGGAACTAAATGACTATCGCCCCGTAGCGCTCACTTCTGTTATCATGAAGTGATTTGAGAGGCTAGTTAAGGGTCATATCAAGGAAAATAGCCTCTTCCTCAACGACAAAACAAAAGGACCTGATCGTGGACTTCGGAGACAGCAGAAGGAGCACGCCCCCCATCCACATCGACGGGCCGCAGTGGAGAGGGTCAAAAACTTCATGTTACTCAACGTGCACATCACTGACAACCTGAAATGGTCCCTTCATACAGACGTGGTGAAGAAGGCGCAACAGGAGGCTGAAGAAATTTGGCTTGGCCCCTAAGACCCTCACAAACTTCTACAGCTGCATCATTGAGAGCATCCTGTCGGGGCTGTATCACCGCCTGGTACAGCAACTGCACCGTCCGCAACCGCAGGGCTCTCCAGAGGGTGGTGCGGTCAGCCCAACGCATCACAGAGGGCACACTGCCTGCCCTCCAGGTCATCTATGGCACCCGGTGTCTCAGGAGACCAAGAAGATCATCAAGGACCTCAGCCACCCGAGCCATGGCCTGCTCACCCCACTATCATCTAGAAGGAGGAGACAATACAGGCGCATCAAAGCTTTTATCTCCAGGCCATCACACTATTAAATAGTCACTACTAGCCAGCCTCTGCCCAGTACCCTTAACTTCAGTCACTGTTTCTTGCCAGCTACCACCCGGTACTCAACCCTGCCCTATGTACATAGTTATTGAACACTGGTCACTTTAATAATGTTTACATACTGTTTTACCCACTTCATATGTATATACTGTATTCTAGTCATGGTTCATCCTATATAACTACTGCTGTCCACTTCATATGTATATACTGTATTCTAGTCATGGTTCATCCTATATAACTACTGCTGTCCACTTCATATGTATATACTGTATTCTAGTCATGGTTCATCCTATATAACTACTGCTGTCCACTTCATATGTATATACTGTATTCTAGTCAAGGCTCATCCTATATAACTACTGCTGTCCACTTCATATGTATATACTGTATTCTAGTCATGGTTCATCCTATATAACTACTGCTGTCCACTTCATATGTATATAGTGTATTCTATTCATGGTTCATCCTATATAACTACTGCTGTCCACTTCATATGTATATACTGTATTCTAGTCATGGTTCATCCTATATAACTACTGCTGTCCACTTCATATGTATATACTGTATTCTAGTCATGGTTCATCCTATATAACTACTGCTGTCCACACCTTTTCTATTCATATACTGTCCATAATGTCTATACACACCATCATATACATATATTTATATTCCGGACTCTGACATTGCTCGTTCTAATATTTCTACATTTCTTAGTTCCTTTTTTTATTTTTCATTTTATTTGCGTTATTGTTTTGTATTGTTAGCTACTAGCTATCTACTACTGCACTGTTGGTTTGTATTGTTAGCTACTAGCTAGCTACTACTGCACTGTTGGTTTGTATTGTTAGCTACTAGCTAGCTACTACTGCACTGTTGGTTTATATTGTTAGCTAACTACTACTGCACTGTTGGTTTGTATTGTCAGCTACTAGCTAGGTTCTACTGCACTGTTGGTTTGTATTGTTAGCTACTAGCTTCTACTACTGCACTGTTGGTTTATATTGTTAGCTACTAGCTAGGTACTACTGCACTGTTGGTTTGTATTGTTAGCTACTAGCTAGGTATTACTGCACTGTTGGTTTGTATTGTTAGCTACTAGCTAGGTATTACTGCACTGTTGGTTTGTATTGTTAGCTACTAGCTAGGTACTACTGCACTGTTGGTTTGTATTGTTAGCTACTAGCTATCTACTACTGCACTATTGGTTTGTATTGTTAGCTACTAGCTAGGTATTACTGCACTGTTGGTTTGTATTGTTAGCTACTAGCTAGGTATTACTGCACTGTTGGTTTGTATTGTTAGCTACTAGCTAACTACTACTGCACTGTTGGTTTGTATTGTTAGCTACTAGCTAGGTCCTACTGCACTGTTGGTTTGTATTGTTAGCTACTAGCTATCTACTACTGCACTGTTGGTTTATATTGTTAGCTACTAGCTAGGTACTACTGCACTGTTGATTTGTATTGTTAGCTACTAGCTAGGTATTACTGCACTGTTGGTTTGTATTGTTAGCTACTAGCTATCTACTACTACACTGTTGGTTTGTATTGTTAGCTACTAGCTAGGTACTACTGCACTGTTGGTTTATATTGTTAGCTACTAGCTAGGTACTACTGCACTGTTGGTTTGTATTGTTAGCTACTAGCTAGGTATTACTGCACTGTTGGTTTGTATTGTTAGCTACTAGCTATCTACTACTGCACTGTTGGTTTGTATTGTTAGCTACTGGCTAGGTACTACTGCACTGTTGGTTTGTATTGTTAGCTACTAGCTAGGTATTACTGCACTGTTGGTTTGTATTGTTAGCTACTAGCTATCTACTACTGCACTGTTGGTTTGTATTGTTAGCTACTAGCTAGGTATTACTGCACTGTTGGTTTGTATTGTTAGCTACTAGCTATCTACTACTGCACTGTTGGTTTGTATTGTTAGCTACTAGCTAGGTATTACTGCACTATTGGTTTGTATTGTTAGCTACTAGCTAGGTACTACTGCACTGTTGGTTTGTATTGTTAGCTACTAGCTAACTACTACTGCACTGTTGGTTTATATTGTTAGCTACTAGCTAGGTACTACTGCACTGATGGTTTGTATTGTTAGCTATCTACTACTGCACTGTTGGTTTGTATTGTTAGCTACTGACTATCTACTACTGCATTGTTGGTTTGTATTGTTAGCTACTAGCTAGGTATTACTGCACTGTTGGTTTGTATTGTTAGCTACTAGCTAACTACTACTGCACTGTTGGTTTATATTGTTAGCTACTAGCTAGGTACTACTGCACTGATGGTTTGTATTGTTAGCTATCTACTACTGCACTGTTGGTTTGTATTGTTAGCTACTAGCTATGTACTACTGCACTGTTGGTTTGTATTGTTAGCTACTAGCTATCTACTACTGCACTGTTGGTTTATATTGTTAGCTACTAGCTATCTACTACTGCACTGTTGGTTTGTATTGTTAGCTACTAGCTAACTACTACTGCACTGTTGGTTTGTATTGTTAGCTATCTACTACTGCACTGTTGGTTTGTATTGTTAGCTACTAGCTATGTACTACTGCACTGTTGGTTTGTATTGTTAGCTACTAGCTATCTACTACTGCACTGTTGGTTTATATTGTTAGCTACTAGCTATCTACTACTGCACTGTTGGTTTGTATTGTTAGCTACTAGCTAACTACTACTGCACTGTTGGTTTGTATTGTTAGCTACTAGCTATCCACTACTGCACTGTTGGTTTGTATTGTTAGCTACTAGCCAATTACTACTGCACTGTTGGTTTGTATTGTTAGCTACTAGCTATCCACTACTGCACTGTTGGTTTGTATTGTTAGCTACTAGCCAACTACTACTGCACTGTTGGTTTGTATTGTTAGCTACTAGCTATCTACTACTGCACTGTTGGTTTGTATTGTTAGCTACTAGCTAACTACTACTGCACTGTTGGTTTGTATTGTTAGCTACTAGCTATCCACTACTGCACTGTTGGTTTGTATTGTTAGCTACTAGCTATCTACTACTGCACTGTTGGTTTGTATTGTTAGCTACTAGCCAGCTACTACTGCACTGTTGGTTTGTATTGTTAGCTACTAGCCAGCTACTACTGCACTGTTGGTTTGTATTGTTAGCTACTAGCCAGCTACTACTGCACTGTTGGTTTGTATATTTAGCTACTACTACTGCACTGTTGGTTTGTATTGTTAGCTACTAGCTATGTGCTACTGCACTGTTGGTTTGTATTGTTAGCTACTAGCTATCTACTACTGCACTGTTGGTTTGTATTGTTAGCTACTAGCCAGCTACTACTGCACTGTTGGTTTGTATTGTTAGCTACTACTACTGCACTGTTGGTTTATATTATTAGCTACTAGCTAGGTACTACTGCACTGTTGGTTTGTATTGTTAGCTACTAGCTAGGTATTACTGCACTATTGGTTTGTACTGTTAGCTACTAGCTAGGTATTACTGCACTGTTGGTTTGTATTGTTAGCTACTAGCTAGGTACTACTGCACTGTTGGTTTGTATTGTTAGCTACTAGCTAGGTATTACTGCACTGTTGGTTTGTATTGTTAGCTACTAGCTAACTACTACTGCACTGTTGGTTTATATTGTTAGCTACTAGCTAGGTACTACTGCACTGTTGGTTTGTATTGTTAGCTATCTACTACTGCACTGTTGGTTTGTATTGTTAGCTACTAGCTAGGTACTACTGCACTGTTGGTTTGTATTGTTAGCTACTAGCTAGGTACTACTGCACTGTTGGTTTGTATTGTTAGCTACTAGCTATCTACTACTGCACTGTTGGTTTATATTGTTAGCTACTAGCTAGGTACTACTGCACTGTTGGTTTGTATTGTTAGCTACTAGCTAACTACTACTGCACTGTTGGTTTGTATTGTTAGCTACTAGCTATCTACTACTGCACTGTTGGTTTGTATTGTTAGCTACTAGCTATCTACTACTGCACTGTTGGTTTGTATTGTTAGCTACTAGCTAGGTATTACTGCACTGTTGGTTTGTATTGTTAGCTACTAGCCATCTACTACTGCACTGTTGGTTTGTATTGTTAGCTACTAGCTATCTACTACTGCACTGTTGGTTTGTATTGTTAGCTACTAGCTAGGTATTACTGCACTGTTGGTTTGTATTGTTAGCTACTAGCCATCTACTACTGCACTGTTGGTTTGTATTGTTAGCTACTAGCTATCTACTACTGCACTGTTGGTTTGTATTGTTAGCTACTAGCTATCTACTACTGCACTGTTGGTTTGTATTGTTAGCTACTAGCTAGGTATTACTGCACTGTTGGTTTGTATTGTTAGCTACTAGCTATCTACTACTGCACTGTTGGTTTGTATTGTTAGCTACTAGCTATCTACTACTGCACTGTTGGTTTGTATTGTTAGCTACTAGCTAGGTATTACTGCACTGTTGGTTTGTATTGTTAGCTACTAGCCATCTACTACTGCACTGTTGGTTTGTATTGTTAGCTACTAGCTAGGTATTACTGCACTGTTGGTTTGTATTGTTAGCTACTAGCTATCTACTACTGCACTGTTGGTTTGTATTGTTAGCTACTAGCTAGGTATTACTGCACTGTTGGTTTGTATTGTTAGCTACTAGCCATCTACTACTGCACTGTTGGTTTGTATTGTTAGCTACTAGCTAGGTGCTACTGCACTGTTGTTTTGTATTATTATGTTTTGTCATTTAGCAGACGCTCTTATCCAGAGCGACTTACAGGAGCAATTAGGGTTAAGTGCCTTGCTCAAGGGCACATCAACAGTTTTTCACCTAGTCGGCTCGGGGATTAGAACCAGCGACCTTTCGGTTACTGGCACAACGCTCTTAACCACTAAAGCTACCTGCAGCCTACTGTTAGCTACTAGCTAGGAACATAAGCATTTCACTACACCCACGATAACATCTGCAAAATATGTATACGCTGCTAATACAATTTGATTTGAGAAACAATAGGATTACAATAGTTTTCTACGCTTTCTTCATGATCCAATTCAACGTTACAGCTTCTCTTACGAGATGAGAATTAAGCGATGGAGTGACTTTAATCTTAACTGGTCGGAGACATATGATGAGGCTTTTCTCCTGTATGTATATATTGGTGTGTTTTTAAGTTGCCGTGTTGAGAGAAACTCTCCCCACAGTCACAGTGGTTTTGGAGTAAACTACCCCTGGTTGGAGTAAACTACCCTACCATCCCTACCCTGGTTATAGTAAACTACCCTACCACCCCTACCCTGGTTATAGTAAACTACCTTACCACCCCTACCCTGGTTATAGTAAACTACCCTACCACCCCTACCCTGGTTATAGTAAACTACCCTACCATCCCTACCCTGGTTATAGTAAACTACCCTACCACCCTTACCCTGGTTATAGTAAACTACCCTACCACACCTACCCTGGTTATAGTAAACTACCCTACCACCCCTCCACTGGTTATAGTAAACTACACTACCATCCCTACCCTGGTTATAGTAAACTACACTACCATTCCTACCCTGGTTATAGTAAACTACCCTACCATCCCTCCACTGGTTATAGTAAACTACCCTACCATCCCTACCCTGGTTATAGTAAACTACCCTACCATCCCTACCCTGGTTATAGTAAACTACCCTACCACCCTTACCCTGGTTATAGTAAACTACCCTACCCTCCCTACCCTGGTTATAGTAAACTACCCTACCACCCCTCCACTGGTTATAGTAAACTACACTACCATCCCTACCCTGGTTATAGTAAACTACACTACCATTCCTACCCTGGTTATAGTAAACTACCCTACCATCCCTCCACTGGTTATAGTAAACTACCCTACCATCCCTACCCTGGTTATAGTAAACTACACTACCATCCCTACCCTGGTTATAGTAAACTACACTACCATCCCTCCCCTGGTTATAGTAAACTACCCTATCATCCCTCCACTGGTTATAGTAAACTACCCTACCACCCTACCCTGGTTATAGTAAACTACACTACCACCCCTACCCTGGTTATAGTAAACTACACTACCATCCCTCCCCTGGTTATAGTAACTACCCTACCATCCCTACCCTGGTTATAGTAAACTACACTACCATCCCTACCCTGGTTATAGTAAACTACACTACCATCCCTCCCCTGGTTATAGTAAACTACCCTAGCATCCCTCCCCTGGTTATAGTAAACCACCATACCATCCCTACCCTGGTTATAGTAAACTACACTACCATCCCTACCCTGGTTATAGTAAACTACACTACCATCCCTCCCCTGGTTATAGTAAACTACCCTACCATCCCTACCCTGGTTATAGTAAACTACACTACCATCCCTACCCTGGTTATAGTAAACTACACTACCATCCCTCCCCTGGTTATAGTAAACTACCCTACCATCCCTACCCTGGTTATAGTAAACTACCCTACCATCCCTCCCCTGGTTATAGTAAACTACCCTACCATCCCTCCCCTGGTTATAGTAAACTACCCTACCATCCCTACCCTGGTTATAGTAAACTACACTACCATCCCTCCCCTGGTTATTGTCACGGTTTCGGCCGAGGCTGCTCCTCCTCCTGGTTCGGGCAGGCTTCGGCGTTCGCCGTCCCCGGAGTACTAGCTGCCACCGCTCTATGTTTCTGTATTTGATTGCTTTTGTCTGTCTGTCACACCTGTGTCTGTTTGGGTGTTGATTACGTGTCCTATAAGTTCCGTGTTTTGCTCTAGGGTAATTGTGTGTTGTTATTTTGTTGCCATCTTGTCTATGCTACGTGCTTGTTTTCCGTTTTGTTTCATGTTTAGTGTTTTACGCGTGTGCGTAATTTTCCCTCGACACTTCGTGTATTTTCGAGGTCGGGGTTTTCCACTCGTGGCATTTAGACTATTAAAGTCTTGTTGGACTAACCTCTGTTTCCTGCGCTTGACTCCTCCACCACATCCACATCGGTTTAGTGACAGAACAACACACCATCATGGAGTCAGCAGTAACAGCGGCGGCACCCGAATCCCTGCTGGACCGGATCAACTTCCAGGACGCCATGATCCGGCAACTCGGGACCGCCATGGACGAGGTGTCCAACACTCTGTGCCGATTGGTGAATCAAGAGGTGGCCAAGGACCCTTACAACAACTCATCACCAACGGCCAGTCCTCCTCTCTCAGCACCGGAACCCAGTGGCATTCGGCTCTCACTCCCGAGGGCATATGACGGCTCTGCAGCCGGGTGTCAGGGATTCCTCCTGCAGGTGGAACTTTACCTTGCCACTATACACCCGGCGCCCTCGGGATACGAGAGCGTCTCCGCCCTCATCTCCTGTCTCTCCGGCAAGGCGTTGGAGTGGGCCAACGCCGAATGGAGGGGAATAGACGCCGCTACCATCACCTACGCGGAGTTCTCCCGCCGCTTCAGGGCTGTCTTCGATCATCCACCTGAGGGGAAAGCGGCGGGAGAGCGGCTATTCCACCTCCGACAGGGGAAGAGGAGCGCACAGGAGTTCGCACTGGAGTTCCGGACACTAGCGGCGGATGCGGGGTGGAATGAGAGGGCCCTCATCGACCAGTACCGGTGTAGTCTACGAGAGGACGTTCGTCGGGAGCTGGCCTGCAGGGACACCAACCTGTCGTTTGACCAGTTGGTGGACATTTCCATCCGTCTGGACACCCTGCTGGCTACCCGCGGACATCCCGAGTGGGGGTCGTCCAGTCCACCCTCCAGCACCCCCGAGCCGATTCCCATGGAGCTCGGGGGTGCTGGCGCTAGAGAGAGGAGGAGAGGGAACCCGAGGGGGGCCATCCCCTGCACCACCTGCGGTCGTGGAGGACACACTGCGGCCAGGTGCTGGGGAGGGTCTCCTGGGAGAGGTGACAACAGGCCACGCACTGGGGAGTCATTTCAGGTGAGTAGGCGCCCCACTTACCCAGAGCTCTCTGTTGGTCACATGAGTATTCCTGTGAGGTTTCCACAGGTGGCACCTCATTCCCAGCATAAGGCGCTAGTAGATTCAGGCGCAGCTGGGAACTTTATTGATCGGGCATTTTGTAGAAGGTTAGGAATTCCCCTTCGGCCGGTAGAAGCTCCATTTCCTGTCCACGCCTTAGACAGCCGGCCGTTGGGGTCGGGCCTGATCAGGGAGGTCACAGCACCACTGACGATGACGACGCAGGGGGGTCATGAGGAGATCATTCAGTTTTATCTGATTGACTCTCCTGCGTACCCCGTGGTGTTGGGCCTTCCCTGGTTAAGCACCCATGATCCTAACATAGCGTGGCAACAGAGGGCTCTTATGGAGTGGTCTGCCCAGTGTGTAGGGAGATGTCTAGGTGTTTCCGTAGGGGCGACCTCGGTAGAGAGTCCGAACCAAGTGCCCGCACTGCGCATTCCCCCCGAGTATGAGGATTTAGCACTCGTGTTTAGCAAATCGAGGGCAACACGGCTACCTCCTCATAGACAGGGGGACTGTGCGATAAATCTCCAAACAGGAGCGGCTCTTCCACGGAGTCATGTGTATCCCCTGTCTCAAGAGGAAACAGCGGCTATGGAGACATACATAGCCGAGTCCTTGGCACAGGGATACATACGGTCCTCTACTTCCCCAGTCTCCTCGAGTTTCTTCTTTGTGAAGAAGAAGGACGGGGGATTGCGCCCGTGTATTGATTATCATAGTCTCAATCAGATCACAGTTAAATACAGCTACCCACTTCCACTGATTGCGACGATGACGGAGTCATTACGCGGAGCGCGGTTCTTCACAAAGTTGGATCTCAGGAGCGCGTACAATCTGGTGCGCATTAGGGAGGGGGATGAATGGAAGACAGCATTTAGCACCACCTCGGGTCATTACGAGTATCTCGTCATGCCATACGGATTAATGAATGCTCCTTCAGTCTTCCAATCCTTTGTTGACGAGATTTTCCGGGACATGCATGGGCAGGGGGTAGTAGTTTACATCGACGACATCCTAGTGTACTCTGCTACTCGAGCCGAGCATGTAGCCCAGGTGCGCCGAGTGTTGAGAAGACTGTTGGAGCATGACTTGTATGTCAAGGCAGAGAAATGCCTGTTCTTCCAGGAGTCCGTCTCCTTTTTGGGTTATCGGTTGTCCGCGTCTGGTGTGGAGATAGAGGTAGACCGGGTATCGGCCGTGCGTAATTGGCAAACTCCAACCACTGTAAAAGAGGTGCAGCAGTTCTTGGGTTTTGCTAATTACTACCGGAGGTTTATTCGGGGTTTTGGACAGGTTGCAGCTCCCATTACGTCCCTGCTAAAGGGGGGTCCGGTTCGTTTGCAGTGGTCGGCTGAGGCAGACAGGGCATTTGTCAAACTGAAGAACCTGTTCACCTCGGCTCCGGTGCTGGCGCATCCGGATCCCTCTTTACCATTCCAGGTTGAGGTAGACGCGTCCGAGACCGGTATTGGGGCAGTCCTGTCACAACGGTCCGGCGCGCCACCTAAACTCCGCCCCTGTGCTTTCTACTCTAAGAAGCTCAGCTCGGCGGAGCGCAACTATGATGTTGGGGACAGGGAGCTGTTAGCCGTAGTCCAAGCCCTAAAGGTGGGAGGCATTGGCTTGAGGGGGCTCAACACCCTTTCCTCATTCTGACTGATCACCGTAACCTGGAGTACATCCGGGCAGCTAGGAGATTGAACCCTCGTCAGGCTAGGTGGAATATGTTCCTAACCCGGTTTGTTTTTAAGATCACATACATCCCAGGGTCCCAGAATGGTAAGGCAGACGCCCTGTCCCGGCGGTATGACACGGAGGAGAGGTCCAACGAGCCTACTTCCATATTGCCGGAATCTTGTTTGGTGGCTCCGGTGGTATGGGAGGTCGATACGGAAATCGAGCGGGCACTGCGTACCGACCCTACTCCCCCCCGAGTGTCCTGTGGGGCGGACGTACGTTCCGCCCGAGGTCCGTGATCGTCTTGTTTATTGGGCTCATACATCACCCTCCTCTGGACATCCAGGTATTGGCCGGACCGTGCACTGTCTTAGCATGAAATACTGGTGGCCAACGTTAGCTAGGGATGTGAGGGTTTATGTCTCCTCCTGCTCGGTGTGTGCCCAGTGTAAGGCGCCTAGACATTTGCCCAGGGGTAAGCTACATCCCCTGCCCGTTCCACAACGACCATGGTCCCACCTATCGGTGGATTTCGTAACAGACCTACCCCACTCCCAGGGGAATACCACCATATTGGTCGTTGTGGATCGGTTTTCCAAGGCCTGTCGTCTCCTTCCCATGCCGGGTCTCCCTACTGCCCTACAAACTGCTGAGGCCCTCTTTACCCATGTGTTCCGGCACTATGGGGTCCCCGAGGATATTGTGTCTGACCGAGGTCCCCAGTTCACTTCCAGAGTTTGGGGAGCGTTCATGGAACGGTTGGGGGTCTCGGTAAGCCTTACCTCGGGGTACCACCCAGAGAGTAATGGGCAGGTGGAACGTGTCAACCAGGATGTGGGTAGGTTTTTGAGGTCCTATTGCCGGGACCGGCCGGAGGAGTGGTCGAGGTTCATCCCCTGGGCAGAGATGGCCCAGAACTCTCTCCGCCACTCCTCCACCAACTTAACACCTTTCCAGTGTGTTTTAGGTTATCAGCCGGTCCTGGCACCGTGGCACGAGAGCCAGATCGAGGCCCCTGCGGTGGACGAGTGGATTCGGCGCTCGGAGGAGACGTGGGACGCTGCCCATGTCCATCTGCAGCGTGCCATCCGTCAACAAAAGGCGAGCGCCGATCGCCACCGCAGTGAGGGACCGGTGTACGCACCGGGAGATCGAGTCTGGCTCTCGACTCGAAACCTGCCCCTCCGCCTGCCCTGCCGGAAGCTGGGTCGGCGGTTTGTGGGGCCCTTCAAAGTCCTGAGAAGATTGAACGAGGTGTGTTACAGGTTACAACTGCCAATTGAGTATAAAAATATTAACCCCTCGTTCCATGTGTCTCTTCTCAGGCCGGTGGTAGCTGGCCCACTCCAAGAAGATGAGATAGGAGAGACCCCTCCGCCCCCTTTGGACATCGAGGGGGCCCCGGCGTACAGGGTCCGGACCATCTTGGACTCGAGGCGCCGGAGGAGTGGTCTCCAGTATCTCGTGGAGTGGGAGGGGTACGGTCCGGAGGAACGGTGCTGGGTGCCCAGGAGGGACATACTCGATCCATCCCTCCTGACTGAGTTTCACCGTGGGCATCCCACGCGCCCGGGTCCGCGTCCTCCTGGCCGTCCCCCAGGCCGGGGTCGGCGCGCGGCTCGTCAAGGGGGGGGTACTGTCACGGTTTCGGCCGAGGCTGCTCCTCCTCCTGGTTCGGGCAGGCTTCGGCGTTCGCCGTCCCCGGAGTACTAGCTGCCACCGCTCTATGTTTCTGTATTTGATTGCTTTTGTCTGTCTGTCACACCTGTGTCTGTTTGGGTGTTGATTACGTGTCCTATAAGTTCCGTGTTTTGCTCTAGGGTAATTGTGTGTTGTTATTTTGTTGCCATCTTGTCTATGCTACGTGCTTGTTTTCCGTTTTGTTTCATGTTTAGTGTTTTACGCGTGTGCGTAATTTTCCCTCGACACTTCGTGTATTTTCGAGGTCGGGGTTTTCCACTCGTGGCATTTAGACTATTAAAGTCTTGTTGGACTAACCTCTGTTTCCTGCGCTTGACTCCTCCACCACATCCACATCGGTTTAGTGACAGTTATAGTAAACTACCCTACCATCCCTACCCTGGTTATAGTAAACTACCCTACCACCCCTACCCTGGTTATAGTAAACTACACTACCATCCCTACCCTGGTTATAGTAAACTACACTACCATCCCTCCCCTGGTTATAGTAAATTACCCTACCATCCCTCCCCTGGTTATAGTAAACTACCCTACCATCCCTACCCTGGTTATAGTAAACTACCCTACCATCCCTCCCCTGGTTATAGTAAACTACCCTACCATCCCTCCCCTGGTTGGAGTAAACTAACGGACAACAATACTTCTACTGCTATGTACAGCTGTTTTCCCTCACGTCTAGGGTACCTGTAAAGAAATCATTATACATATATTGCTAATGTCCTCTTTCTTCAAGTGCTGGATTTTCACCCAAAGCGAACAACCCACCATTCCTTCAGATTTTAACTCCAACCCTCCCAAGTCCACAGATTAACCCATCTTTCCCAGTATAATGCCATTCTGATTTTAACTCCAACCCTCCCATGTCAACAGATTAATCCATCTTTCCCAGTATAATGCCATTCTGATATGAGCTCCAACCCTCCCATGTCAACAGATTAACCCATCTTTCCCAGTATAATGCCATTCTGATATGAGCTCCAACCATCCCATGTCAACAGATTAACCCATCTTTCCCAGTATAATGCCATTCTGATTTTAACTCCAACCCTCCCATGTCCACAGATTAACCCATCTTTCCCAGTATAATGCCATTCTGATTTTAACTCCAACCCTCCCATGTCAACAGATTAACCCATCTTTCCCAGTATAATACCATTCTGATATGAACTCCAACCCTCCCATGTCCACAGATTAATCCATCTTTCACAGTTTAATACCATTTTGCTATTTCCTTTTGCAATACATCCCTCCATTTTACTACGATGTCTTACGAGGGTCCTGATCCTCCCTATTTGTAACATTTATACTGATGTTGTCCTAAAAATAAATACTTTACCCAAGAGTAGAATTATATTTCCATTGACTGAACGTGGTCTTTCAGATCTCCTAACAATACAGTTTGCAGGTCCATCTGAACCCTGATATTATGACATAACAACCTTCCTGGACCTGACTCCACAAGCGAGCCACCGATGGACCGTACCAGAAAATATGTTCTATTGATTCTGTTTCCTCGTGGCAGTGTCTGCACAGGGCTGATTGTTCTATTGATTCTGTTTCCCCGTGGCAGTGTCTGCACAGGGCTGACTGTTCTATTGATTCTGTTTCCTCGTGGCAGTGTCTGCACAGGGCTGACTGTTCTATTGATTCTGTTTTACTCGTGGCAGTGTCTGCACAGGGCTGACTGTTCTATTGATTCTGTTTCCTCGTGGCAGTGTCTGCACAGGGCTGACTGTTCTATTGATTCTGTTTCCCCGTGGCAGTGTCTGCACAGGGCTGACTGTTCAATTGATTCTGTTTTACTCGTGGCAGTGTCTGCACAGGGCTGACTGTTCTATTGATTCTGTTTCCTCGTGGCAGTGTCTGCACAGGGCTGACTGTTCAATTGATTCTGTTTTACTCGTGGCAGTGTCTGCACAGGGCTGACTGTTCTATTGATTCTGTTTCCCCGTGGCAGTGTCTGCACAGGGCTGACTGTTCAATTGATTCTGTTTTACTCGTGGCAGTGTCTGCACAGGGCTGACTGTTCTATTGAGCATTCTTTATTGAGCATTTTGTATAATAGCTTATTTCGAAATGAACGGATTGCTGTGTCAATTGTTGTTTTATTTGTCAGTTCATAGACCCGATGGCAAGGTATTGGGACACCAAAAACCTGTTCCCAAATTACTTGAATTGTATAGGGTGTTGCTGTCAAACCTTATGACTTTAAGTGAAACTGATACATTTTTCGATTTATACTAATCATTTTAAGCCATTTCTGATTTTTAATGGGAGGCAACCAGACTAATTCTTTAATTTCTTCTTTAAGTAATTGTCTCTTCCGATTTTGTGGCAGAGCCACGATGAGTTGGTTATAATTTTGTATTGAGTATACGCCTCCATACACTGTTGTTAGTTTTTTACCATTCTTGTTTACAGTGTCCTTCATAAATATTATACCCATCTTTTACAATAAAATAGTTTTCTTTCTCTATCAGTACATTGGAGTTTAGTCATATTATTTGCTGTATTATTAGATCTGCCTTATCTGGAGGATGAGATTGTAGCCAACGCTGTATAACTTCATTTAAAAAGGAGGATACTTTAAACAGGGATCCATTGTCCATCCACCAAAATGTAAAGTTTTAATCTGCAAAAGTCTTCTCTCTTGTGTGTATCCGTTGGTGTGATTTTAAGTTGCCCTGTCGAGAGAAACTCTTCCCACAGTCAGAGCAGAAGTAAGGCTTCTCTCCTGTGTGTGTTCTCTGGTGAACCTTTAGCTCAGCTGATGTTTTGAAGCGTTTCCCACAGTCAGAGCAAGAGTAAGGCTTCTCTCTTGTGTGTATTCGTTGGTGTGATTTTAAACTGCCCTGTCGAGAGAAACTCTTTCCACAGTCAGAGCAGGAATAAGGCTTCTCTCCTGTATGTATATGTTGGTGTGATTTTAAGTTGCTCTGTAGAGAGAAATTCTTCCCACAGTCAGAGCAGAAGTAAGGCTTCTGTCCTGTATGTATTAGCTGGTGACAGTTTAAGGTATTCAATCGGGAAAAACTCCTTCCACAGTCAGAGCAGGAGTATGGCTTCTCTCCTGTGTGTGTTCTCTGATGAACTTTTAGCTCAGATGATGTTGTGAAGCACTTCCCACAGTCAGAGCAGGAGTAAGGCTTCTCTCCTGTGTGTATACGTTGGTGTGATTTTAAGCTGCTCTGTTGAGAGAAACTCTTCCCACAGTCAGAGCAGAAGTAAGGCTTCTCTCCAGTATGTATACGTTGGTGTGCTTTTAAATGGACCAGTTGAGAAAATGTCTTCCCACAGTCAGAGCAGGAATAGGGCTTCTCTCCTGTATGTATACGTTTGTGTGTTTTTAAGGTATCCAATCCAGAGAAACTCTCCCCACAGTCAGAGCAGGGGTAAGGCTTCTCTCCTGTGTGTATACGTTGGTGTGTTTTTAAATTGCTCTGTTGAGAGAAACTCTTCCCACAGTCAGAGCAGGAGTAAGGCGTATCTCCTGTGTGCACTCTCTGATGAACTGTCAGAGCCCTTGATGTTTTGAAGCTCTTTCCACAGTCAGTACAGGAATACAGATTATTTCCCGTGTGTATTTTTCTGTGTATTTCTAGCTTTGATAGAATTGAGAAAATCTCCTCACAATGTGGGCAGTGGTGAGACCTCTTAGCTCTGTGATCTTCCTGCTGTTGCTCTCTGGATGTAGAGAATGTCTCAACATGATCTCCTGTGTGAACTACATCAGAAGAACCAGTCAGTTGGTGTGATATACATATGACTTCATATCAGTAGGCTGTTCAATACAAAAGGGGAATAAAACTATTCTAAAAGTGGATAACAGTCGACGGCAAAAAGGAGCAAAAGGAGTGAAAATTCTCCACTCACCATCACATAGCAACCACCAGGATTCCATTTCAATTCATCCTCCACTCACCATCACATAGCAACCACCAGGATTCTATTTCATTTCATCCTCCACTCACCATCACGTAGCAACCACCAGGATTCTATTTCATTTCATCCTCCACTCACCATCACTTAGCAACCACCAGGATTCAATTTCAATTCATCCTCCACTCACCATCACATAGCAACCACCAGGATTCCATTTCAATTCATCCTCCACTCACCATCACTTAGCAACCACCAGGATTCCATTTCAATTCATCCTCCACTCACCATCACTTGGCAACCACCAGGATTCCATTTCAATTCATCCTCCACTCACCATCACTTAGCAACCACCAGGATTCCATTTCATTTCATCCTCCACTCACTATCACTTAGCAACCACCAGGATTCTATTTCATTTAATCCTCCACTCACCATCACTTAGCAACCACCAGGATTCCATTTCATTTCATCCTCCACTCACTATCACTTAGCAACCACCAGGATTCCATTTCAATTCATCCTCCACTCACCATCACTTGGCAACCACCAGGATTCCATTTCAATTCATCCTCCACTCACCATCACTTAGCAACCACCAGGATTCCATTTCATTTCATCCTCCACTCACTATCACTTAGCAACCACCAGGATTCTATTTCATTTAATCCTCCACTCACCATCACTTAGCAACCACCAGGATTCCATTTCAATTCATCCTCCACCCACCATCACATAGCAACCACCAGGATTCCATTTCAATTCATCCTCCACTCACCATCACTTAGCAACCACCAGGATTCCATTTCAATTCATCCTCCACTCACCATCACTTAGCAACCACCAGGATTCCATTTCAATTCATCCTCCACTCACTATCACTTAGCAACCACCAGGATTCCATTTCATTTCATCCTCCACTCATCATCACTTAGCAACCACCAGGATTCCATTTCAATTCATCCTCCACTCACCATCACTTAGCAACCACCAGGATTCCATTTCAATTCATCCTCCACTCACTATCACAAGTTAGCAGCTACCAGGGTTGGGGTCAATTCCATTTCTATTCGAGTCAATTGAGAAAGTAAACCAAATATGGAGGTTTTATGAAGATATTATGAAGATAACTTACAGATAGATAAAACCTGCTCTTACCATGAGAAACAGATTTCCCAATCTTCTCCTCCTCTTCTTCATCTTTAATGTTGACATTCAACTCCAGTGTTTGACTGCAGTCTTCCAGCTTCACTGATGCCATCTCTGGATCCTGCAGTAAACTGGGCTCCACTGTCACAATCAGGACCCAGTGACTGTAGGTTTGGACTCAGTGTGGAAGGAGAGAGGCAGGCTGGGTTTGTCCTCACTGTTGATGTTACCGGCCTCAGATTGAATTATAGTCGTCCTGTAGTAACAATGAGAAACAGACACAAAAAGTTATTGTCTTGACAGTTCTGGCACTTTCTTTATTCTCTAAAAATATATTATATTTTTTCTTAGTCAATTATGTCATGACAATAGATCAGGTAGCTAAGCATTGACAACAAAACATACATACATTCATTCAAATTAGACAAAGTACATACTTTAAATTACACAACGTAAGTGCACGTAACCTATAGTAGATTTCCTCAATTAATATAAATGCATAATTGACTCAAACCATTTAGTACAAGGTTGCAGTTTGTTTTAGGCTGCACTATGTACTATTGTACTGAATAACCTTGTCTTCACTGTATTATTTCACTCACAAAAACCATTGGTCAGTGATGGAAAAAGTACTCAATTGTTATACTTGAGTAAAAGTAAAAAGTAAATGCTTTACATCAAATTCCTTATATTAATTACATTTTACATTTTAGTCATTTAGCAGACGCTCTTTATCCAGAGTGACTTACAATATTGAGTGCATACATTTTTGTACTGGTCCCCCGTGGGAATCAAACCCACAACCCTGGCATTGCAAGCACCATGCTCTACCAACTGAGCTCCAATATGTAACTTTTTTGGGCAGCCCGACTAAATGCACATAGAAATGTGAGTTATGGCAATGAAAGCAAGTCTAACAAGCGGTAGATCTGTTCTATGTCCGCTATTTCTATGCTTTCTGTTCTTCAGTTTCGTTTTTGAGTCTATTACTTTCAGATTTGTACACCAGCTTCAAACAACTGAATATACAATACTTTTGGTTATGTAAAAGTTATTTCACATCGGTTTAGATGGTACAGTGATTCTCTACACAATGACTGCTTGTTTTTATACATAACCTGAAATTAGGCAAACTATTCAATTTTTTGCAACCAGGAAATGGGGGAGGGATTTCTGCATAGCGTATCTTTAAGCAAACCATACGGCATGATTTTCCTTCTTATTTTTTTTTATGGCTAGCCAGGGGCACACTCCAACACTCAGGCATCATTTACAAATGCAGTATTTGTGTTTAGTGAGTCCGCCAGATCAGAGGCAGTAGGGATGATAACGTGTGAATTGGACCATAATGCTGTCCTGCCTGAGCATTATAAATGTAACGAGTACTTTTGGGTGTCAGGGAACCTTGTATGGGAGTAAAAAGTACAACTTTTCTTTAGGAATGAAGTGGAGTAAAAGTTGCCAGAAATATAAAATAGTAAATTACAGACATCCAAAAAAAAAATACTTAAAAGGAGAAGTTTCCTATTTTACAATCAAATCTGTATTTTTGATGTAAATGTTATTTTATAGAACGGTCCAGACACTTTTTTTGTGATTTCACATGTTTTTGAGAACCTTACCCCAACCAGCGAATCACTTCCTCATCCTGGTTTAGCAGTATGTGGACCCCGAAAAAACAAAGGCGCCAAAAAAACACCCAAATACGTCCTTTTAGAAACGGCAAAGCTCTCAGTATAGTGATGAAGGTCTTTAGGTGTTGTACAAATGAAATTGTGTCATTCCGAACTTTATCCGCAACGTTATATTCCATTTTGTTGCGACTCGAGCGATAACTCTCTGTCCATTTTACATATAACTTCCAGAATAAAGGAAACACTGAGTAAATGAGGGATACAAAGTATATTGAAAGCATGGGGTGCTTCCACACAGGAAGTTCCAGACACTTGTTGAATCTGTTCTGGCGGCTCGTAGGCCGTCGTTGTAAATAAGAATTTGTTCTTAACTGACTTGCCTAGTTAAATAAAGGCTAAAATAAATAAATAAAAATTATGACGCTATATGTTGGCGTTTCCTTTATTTCTGCAGTTACCTGCAGACTACATGGGAAATGGAACCACTCGAGACGGCTCGAGTCGACCAATATGGAATATAACATTGCAGACACATTTCAGAATAAAACAACGTCATGTGTACAACGTCTAAAGACCTGCATCATTATACTGAGAGCTTTGCCGTTTCTAAAAATGATGTTTTGGGGTGTTTCTGGAGATTTGTAGTGTAGTTTGTCAACTGGAGGCACACAGTGTATGGATCTGTGTAAAACTGCTACAGTAAGTGTATCTTTATTTGAAAGATTAGTTCTGACTGACATGAAAGATAAGGGGCATATTAGCATACGTTTGTGAAAGCGATGATTATTGACGTTTCTCAATGTTAAAACAGAGCGTCAGAATTGTAGTTTACGCAGAGCCAAATGTGGGCAAATGTAATGGCTGAAAACTCTACATACGGAGAAGGGATTTAGAGAGCTACTGCACTGAAGTCTGTTAAAGGGCATGTAGCAGCTATTTCTCAATGCTTGAAGCGCATATAATAGTAACTTAGAGCACCCCCAGAAAACATTCCCAAATTACAAACTCATAGATCCATTTTTATAATACTGTAATATTGTTCTAAAAGTTGGGTTTGAGTTTTTCTCCAAATCAGCTCTAACTTCCCAAACAATCCCACAATGCCCAGAGGTCAGAGTCACAGTGAGAAGAAAAAAAATCCATTCTCAACCTTCACGTACGACTTCCACTAGTTATCACAGCCACAAAGTCAAAATGGGCTATATCGTAAAAAAATCGTAATAACTAGCTTTTTGGTCTTCATTTCAAGTTTGGGTTAGGCATAAGGTTAGCAGCGTGGTTGGGGTAAAGGTTGGGGTTAGGTTTGAAATCACATTTTAAGATGAGAAATTATAGAAAATCGGCAGGGTTTATGACTTTGTGGCTTTGGTAACTGACTACCTTCATATACTCATAGGTAAAAAAACTAAATCTAACTTGTGGGTTAGTAGTATGGAGCTAGCCAACAATTGCATTTTTATGAATCAAGATGGCCAAGCTTTGTGTGGTTAGCAGGGTGTAGCAACACTTGCTATGCAAATGTGACTATTCCTCTATGGCCACGCAAATGAAACACCGTAAAAGGTGGGATACATTTGTGAGAATGAGGCGGGTGAATTGGGCATCTACTTGTCAATCTGCTGGGGAACATTTAATCTTTGAGAACTTCCATGGCTATCAACAATAGAAGGAGGGCTTCAGCAAAACGTTGCTTTTCAAAGTGGATGGTGCCCCTACCAACAACGTGGTCATAAAGTATCACAAACAGCCAGCAGCAGCAGAGACAGAGCATTATGACTTCACCAGGTAAGTTAAAGATCTAGCTTACTACCTCAATGCTAATGTTAGCTAGCTATAAAGCTACTGCATTTAGCACATGACTTGGTCACACCAATTTTCTTACATAAATACAAAAATATAATTGATAATGATGTGGCTTGTGTCCCATAATATGCCTGCAATCCATACTAATTTACATTTACATTTACATTTTAGTCATTTAGCAGACGCTCTTATCCAGAGCGACTTACAGTTAGTGAGTGCATACATTCTTTTTTTTATACTGGAATCGAACACACAACCCTGGCGTTGCAAACGCCATGCTCTACCAACTGAGCTACATCCCTGCCGGCCATTCCCTCCCCTACCCTGGACGACGCTGGGCCAATTGTGCGCCGCCCCTTGGGTCTCCCGGTCGCGGCCGGCTACGACAGAGCCTGGATTCGAACCAGGATCTCTAGTGGCACAGCTAGCACTGCGATGCAGAGCCTTAGACCACTGCGCCACTCGGGATTAAATCAGGCTAATAATGACTAGGCATCTTTTAAATTAGCATGTCCTTGTGTTCTTACATTGATTTGGATAGATTTACTATAACAGCAAAGACAATAACCACGTGTTTTCTTCTGCTAAATCCTTTAGAGGGCAGAATTAGAAAAAAACATACTTGATACCACAGCAAAAATTAAAGCAGGGAGAAGGACTGATTTCCCCCTGTTGTTTTCAGGTTCTCTATCAAAATCACACTTTATAAAAAATATAATACCAACTACATGGATGTTCTAAGTCCACAACAACAACGCTCCAACTACGTCACGGGACCCGTTTCAGCTGTGCACCAGCCAGACTGTTTGACTAGTGGTGTTTCTGTAGCCGTAGGCGGCACGTGGGTTTCCAGTTTGGGGAAGCACATTTTCACCATAAAATGCACCTCTATAATAAAGCATTCCATGCATCATCGCAGACTTCTGTCCAATAGCCTACTATTCCTAATGTGATGAGTAGATTGGATAGTCATCATTTAGGCTAATAATATAACACCAATCACTGTGGGCAAAAAAAAAGCCTGTTCAACGCATGGCTGAGCGCGTAGTTGTGTAGAATAGGCCCAGGCTATATCAGATACGTTTCTAGGCCTTTTATAAACACATTTCATGCAATTCTACTACACTTTAAATGACTGGAGACATTAGCAGAATCTTTTTGAAGACGACAAAAATTACAGGGTAGCGTAGCCTACTCTGCTAACAATGACAAACAGATCAATAAAAATGACGCTGTCTCCATTATAATAGGCCTACGAGAAGGAGGGACGCACAAAGCCTACAATATGACATCCATCTAACCTGGAGGAGGAAACTAACTTTCAAGTGGCACTGACCCAACAATGATAGAGTGAATATGCGCTCCCCGGGGATATGGCCGATGCTCTCCACTGGAGCCAATAAGACAAAAGGCTATACTGTTCAATCAATTAAGATGTGAATTTATAGACTAACTATAAAGACAGATTAGAGACTATTCATTGTCTTCTCTTTACAGCAATAACCATTTGCTTTCCAAACTGTGATGAAATATTGCGATATTTAACTGACAGTCGCAACTCAACAATCATCTATGTGGTATTTCCCGCTGCCCAAATTTCAGGTCCTTCTGACTAGGCAATATGAATGGTTTTACATGTTTTAAAGAAGTGAATGATCCTCGGTGGCCAAATCATGCTTTCTGGTGTAGTAGCCTATTTTGAATTATTTTATTTATTTATAGACTGAAGTAGGTTTTATTTGGCCTCAAGTTTTCTGAGCAAAAATGTGTATATAAATATATTTTTTATAATTTTGTGAATTGTTGTTGGACATAAGACTGTAAAAACACCAGGAAATCAGCTCCAAGTGATTTTAATTGTGGATATCTGTTCCCAAGTATTCCCACGCATAAGAGAGTCAACTCTGATTTATCTTATTTTAACAAATACACCAGAGAAATGTTTCTACTGGTGTCTTCACCCAAGATAGTGACCATTGTCCAGTTGTTTGTGTTACAGATCTGAGAATACAAAACTCTATTCCTCGTGTCATCATCATGAACTTAAAAAATGTCAGTGAACAGGCTTTTTAAGACCTTGATTTTAGTGACCTTGATTGTATTTTAGCTATCTCTGAACCGGATTTAGCATTGAGCCTTTTTGCTGTTGTCTTCAATACTATTGTGGATAATCATGCTCCCTTCAAAAAAATTAAGGGTTAAAGGTAGATTGAATGCCTGGTACACTTCAGAATTATCAGAAGTATTTAATAAAAAGGGATGATGCTTGGGTCAAGGCCAGGAACACAGGCTTAGGCCCAGACTGGCAAGCTATTAGGCATCTGAGGAATCACTGTGTAAGACAAATCAGAAAGGCTAAATCGGATTATTATGTAACCGCTCTTTCGGATTGTAATGGGAACCCGGCTAAATTCTGGAAAACTGTCAAATACCTGAAGGGTTCTAATTCCTCCCCTCTTCCACAACAAATAAATTCAGACACTGGCCTCATGACGAGAAACAAAATGGCATCATTGATGCATTTAACCACCATTTTATTTCAGAGGGCTCTCTTTGAAAGAACTTCTAAGCCTATTCACAATGATATTGGGCTGGATGCAGATAGGGGGAAAATTTTTGAATGTTCAGAAAAATTATAGCCAAAGCTTTTCTTTTAGGCTATTTACAGAAAAATAAGTCCTTGATGCTTAGACAACAAGAAATCCACAGGGGGCGACCAATTGGATCCCTGTCTGCTTATTAAATGTGCAGCGCCCATCATTGTTGGCTCAATAACCCATATGTTTTATTTAACATTGTTATCAGGAAATATTCAAAAAGTATGGAAATCAGCTAGTAGTGATCTCAATATTTATCGCCCCAGTTCAAAGGCTTCCTTGTCTAGATAAGATGATTGAATCCTTGGTAAATGTACAACTTTTTTTTCTTTCTGAGAAATGTATTTTGAATTTAAACCAATCAGGGCCTGGGCATAGAAATATTAAAGCAACCACTTTAGTTGTTAATGATCTTGTCAATGCTTTAGACACTAAAATGAAATGTGCTGCTTTGTTTGTGGACCTGTCAAAAGCTTTCGATACTGTTGATCATGCTATTTTGTTGAATAAATTGTCCTCGATAGGCCTGAGCTCTGACGCCTGTTCATGGTTTCATGACTGTCTTAGTGACAGAACTCAGGCCATCGTGATTGATGGGGTTAAGTTATTTTCTTGAAGTACCACAGGGATCGATTTCGGGACCTGTTCTCGTCACTCTTTATATAAACACCATTGGTCACTCTGTAAAAAAAAAAGTTAACTTCATCTATACTACTATGTATGTTATCGGCCCAACTGTTGATCTGGCTGTATCCAAACTACAGTCAGATTTTATAGCTCTGCAGGAATCCCTTGAGGATTTAAAACTTGTGCTTAATATTGAATTTACCACAGCTCCAACAAGTTGTAGAAACATCTCACGGATGATCAATGGAAACAGGATGCACCTGAGCTCAATTTCAAGTCTCATAGCAAAGGGTCTGAATACTTATGTAAATAAGGTATGTTTTTTATTTTTAAGCAATTTCCAAAAATGTCTAAAAACCTGTTTTATCTTTGTCATTATGGGCAGATTGTGGGCAGATTGATGAGGGGGGGAAATGTTTTTAAATTAATTTTAGAGTAAGGCTGTAACGTAACAAAATGTGCAAAAAGTGAAGTGGTCTGAAAACTTTCCGAATTAACTGTAGTATTTTAATGAAAGGAAGTCAGGCTAGCGAGCAAGCATTTTAGCCAGGTAGTCTAGGACAACAAAAACTAAAAGCCTCATAGACCGTTTAGGCAACATGAAAGAGGAGGATGGCCTTGGCGTTTCTCTACCAGTAGGGTGAGACATGATTGTTCTACTTGCACGCATCCACACACAAACAGAAATCAGTGCCATGGACAGCCACATCATATTTAGCTTATGTTGATTGCACTAAATAGTTGTTGGTATCTTTTAGTTGTCGCTGTATTAGACCAAGCATAGATGATTAGATGATGTTGATATTGAAATGGTGCTGGAATAGTGGAGGCAGCTCCTGTTTTCTTTGTGACTTGTGCTAACTCTCCATGGTTCTAAATCAATAGTTGTTTAGTAGTCTGAAAATGTGGGAAACATGACCTTGCTTGACCATGCTGTAGGTCATGGAACTGTTTGTTACATGTAATATGTTTTGTAGACTTCACCTGACAGATGTTGCTCTCCGGTTTGGTAATGAAACAAATGTGTGGTTGAATTGATTCTGCCACTGTGTCTTCTTATTGTCTCGGCCTTCAGCCTATATATCACGGTGGCAAGGCATATGAACTAACAGGTTATAGCTCAAACAACCCAATTATCACAACACATAGGTTTTAATATGTTTTTGGCTTCCCCAGTAATGTTACCCATGCACCGCTACTGGTAAGAGGTATTTCTATTCCCCGGGACCACCCATACGTTAAAAAATAAAATAATAATGTATGCACGCATCACTGTAAGTCGCTTTGGATAAAAGCTTCTGCTAAATGGCATACTTACATACATACAACTGACGTACAGTACTTTCAAAAAGACAAACCCCAAATCTCTAGCTATGTGACTTGTAAAATATTTGTTCGCGTTCTTCAATCACTCTGTTTGACACAAAAACAACACATAGCAACCATCACCAAACGTGGTAATATCTTGATAGATTTGTTAACTAGCACGTTATGACATGTTCTTTCGATATTATAAAGTGTAAAGGTGCTATTACATACCTGTAGTAATAAATACAAACAGACACAAAGGTTATCCTCTTGACAGCACAGTTCTGGCGCTTTTTACATTCTGAAGAATGGTGTGCGCCTGCCCGGAACTACTTCTTCTTCTCCTTTGGAGTTTAACTGCGGTTGGCATCAAATATGTTGCATTACCGCCCCCAGCTGGACTATAATATAAATCAATTATACTTTGTAATACAAAATGAAAAAAATGACTACACAAAAAATGAAAATACACCCCCCCCCCCCCCCCCCCCCAAATAAAAAAAATACGTTCCAACTAACTCTACACTAATTAAAAACACACTACCCCATTCCACTACTTTGACCCTATCTGCTCCTTCACCATGCCAACGGAATGGGAAGGCGGGACACCACCCCTCAACACACCCTGTAACTCTTCTGAAATCAGATCTCGTATACCCAAATACTTCTCTGCAGCTGCCACCACAACATTTGTATTCTGTGATTTACGTTCCATCTCTGCAGTACAGTTGATAACCATTGCTATGAACGTTAAGAAGCCAACCTTACATCACTCGTTGGCCTATCCCTCTGTGCTGGCACAGACCTCACACGGATCCTCTCAGGATCCCTCCCCCTTGACCCGTCCTCCTCTACTTTCTTCACTACTTCAGCATACTACACCCCCTGCACTCCTCTAACCCTAACCTGTCTCTACCATGGGCACCCGTACAAATAAAACACTTATTCTCCTGATACTACTAAACGACACAGTTATTTGTCTCATGCCCCTTCTGCACACTTCTCACACCTAGGAATATTTACATTTAAGTCATTTAGCAGACGCTCTTATCCAGAGCGACTTAGTTAGTGAGTGCATATATTTTTTCATACTGGTCCCCCGTGGGAATCGAACCCACAACCCTGGCATTGCAAGCGCCATGCTCTACCAACTGAGCTACACAGGACGAATATCCCTCCAACACACTGCTGCCACATGCCCATAAGCTTTGCACCTGTAACCATAGCAACATCTATTGGGGCTGATGAACGAATTAATTATTATTCTCTGGTATAATGACGTTCACACAAATGTAATGTGAACTGACACTATTCAGTAGTAAGGACCTTATAAGAGCTCATACGGCCTCTTATCATTCATCATCTGTCTGCCACAACCTACTGTATGGTTAGTTAACTGGAGAAAAAATACAAGGGGGGGACTCACGTCATCACACAAAATACAAAAACAGATCAACAAAAAAAACAACCAACTCCTTCAGTCCCAGTCCAATCTAAATCACATCCCGACTCAGGGGCCTGGGAGGGGGAACATCTTCAGTCAGGATTCCCTGCAACGCTTCGGCTGTTAATTCCTGAAGACTCAAAAAAACATTCAGCCGCACATACAATTACAGTATGTCCAGTTTCTTAGACTTCTTGTTCGTTTGGGCAGTAGAAATACTCACTTGCGCAATAAATGTCACAAAATCCACCTTCTTTACAATCAGTATCCCTAAAATAGCGAACAACATTTTGTATCTCAACAGGCTGAGGGGCATCCACTGCAATAGCTTCCTCAGCCTGATTCACACACTCTCCTCTGAACAGTTGATGTTGAGATGTGTCTGTTACTTGAACTCTGTGAAGCACTTATTTGGGCTGCAATTTCTGAGGCTGGTAACTCTAATGAACTTATCCTCTGCAGCAGAGGTAACTCTGGGTCTTCCCCTTTCCTGTGGCGGTCCTCATGAGAGCCAGTTTCAACATATCGCTTGATGGTTTTTGCGACTGCACTTGAAGAAACTTTCAAAGTTCTTAATATTTTCAGGATTGACTGACCTTCATGTCTTAAAGTAATGATGGACTGTCGTTTCTCTTTGATTATTTGAGCTGTTCTTGCCATAATATGGACTTGGTCTTTTACCAAATAAGGCTATCTTCTGCATACCCTGGAATTAGTAGGTGTGTCCAAACTTTTGACTGGTACTGTATATATTAAAAGCATTATCAATATTTAAAATAAATTATCAACACAGTAATACGTTTGGTAAATGGCTACTAAAACGAATTCATAATAAAATATAAAATCTAGAGGTATAAATACATTGTTCCTTTTGATACATTGTTATTATTTGTATTACTAATATAACATAATATTAAATAATTCCACCTTTCCAAATGATTGCCTACACCAGAATTGACATCCACTTGAGAAATAATCAAAAGAAGTAGATAGCAGATAAAACACTAGTTGTTCTGAGATCATTGAAATAGTCCAGGTAATCAATTTTCTCTCATTGCCAAGGTCAACCTGGGGGCCAACATCCATTAATCTGAAGTTAAACCTGCCTCTGGCCAGGTTTAATTTAAGCCTTCACTTAGATCCAGTGGCGAACCGTGACTATAGGACCTAGGCCTTCAGAGGGACCAAAAATCTACCAATACGTTGAATAAAAAAAATATATCATGAAAATAACAGAAAACATAGCATCACTTAATACGCCAGACATTATATATTCTGTAGTCGGGACATTCTAGTTCTAGTGAAGGAGGAGCAATGCTTTTTGATGACATTATGAATGAATCAAACAGGCCGCGCTTCGGGCTGCCGCGCACACAGACAGAACCCGCATGGGACACAACATGACACATAGAATTTTGAAGATGGCGCCGACAGATATGGCAGCTCTGCTTCTAGCTCCTAAGCAACTTTGCAGTATTTCTTACATTATTTGGCCAGTATTTTTTTTGTGTTATTACATTACAGCCGGAAATAACTTTTGGATATCAGAGCGGCAGTAACTCACCTGCCATCACTAGCCGGCTTCCACCCGGTTACGCAACCCTGCAGCTTAGAGGCTACTGCCCTACATATATAGACTTGGAATCAATGGCCACTTTAATAATGTAACACTAGTCACTTTAATAATGTTCACATATTTTTGCTTTACTCATCTCATATGTATATACTGTATTCTATTCTACTGTATTTTAGTTTATGCCACTCCGACGTTGCTCATCCTAATATTTATATATTTCTTCAATCCATTCTTTTACTTTTAGATTTGAGTGTATTGTGTGTATTGTTAGATACTACTGCACTGTTGGCGCTAGAAACACAAGCATTTCGCTACACCCGCAATAGGCCCTTTTCACGATGACGTCATCTAACTTCCGCCTTTCCGCGTAGCAGGTTAACTTCACTTCCGTTCGCCCGTAACCTGAGACTTCTCTTCTGAGGTACGTTTAAGTTAAATTAGTAAAGTTAAGAGTAATAATGTTTACGTATATGCAATGGTTTGTAACTTGCTAACGTTATTGTTAATTCATAATTGTTCACTGCCTTAGTTACTTAAAAGTGGGCTAACGTTAGCTAACAACAACTTAGTACCAGATACCGATAACGTTAAAAGGTAGCGTTACATTGCTGCCTGGCTGTAATGTAACAAGTTTACTTAGCTAGCTATCTAACCCTTTGTTAGGCAGTTAGTTTATTCATGAATGTATAGTAACTCACCTATTCAAATACTGTTGTGCATGATAGCTAGATAAATATTGATTCCTGGTCAAAGCTGAATGTTAATTTAGCTGTTTCTTTTCTCCCGGTGTCTGTATCGCAACAGTATCCCATCCAACACCGAAGCATGGCACAATCTTCGAGAAGATGCTATTGCAGTGTACCATTTTGTTCAAATAACAAACAGAAATTCCCGTATCTTCCCGTAAAAATCTCCTCAGCTCAGCAGGGAGGACACTCTTAAGACCCAGGCCATCGCCCGGCTGAGGATTTTAGTCGAGAGGGCCATACGGAGGGTGAAGGAGTACCATATCTGGGATGGGCTTGTTCCTCTTTCCACAGTGGGTTCAGTGAATCAGCTGTGGGCCATCTGCTGCCTCATGTCGAACTATCAGGGACCTCTTGACATTACAGGAGACAAACCAGTCTGATGTTTTTGTCAACTGGAAGTTGTATATTTCCTGAGTAAGCTAGATGGGCTGTAAATAGAAGTACTTTTATATTACTGTATTGTATGTACAAAAAAATGTAAATATGAATTAACTTTGTTGGTAATTTAATTGATCTAATGTTATACTGTATGTTTTTGTTAAGGGTAATAACTTTTTCATAGCTATTAATGAACCTAATGTGATATATTGTAAAAATATCCAACTATTAACCATGTTATGTGCTTATGTGTCATGGCACTGATGGAACTATTAAATATATGTTTGCAAGCAACTGCTTCCAATCCTTTTTGATTTTGGTAAGAGCATTTACAACATCGCAATCCTTTTCAAAATTTGTATTTCAATACATAGATATACAGTATATAACACAATTAAGTTCATTTGCAGTTAAAGAAAAACATGTCGACATTTACATCACAATCCTTTTCAAAATGTGTGTTTCAGTACATAGGAGATATACAGTATATGACAAGTTAATTTGCAGTTAAAGAAAAAAATGTCAAAGGTTCACCTTCCACATTTACCTTAACACTATTTACACATAAAATTCTGCCTTATGTTTTATAACTTAAGAAGACATCCATGTAGATGTTATAATAGAAATGATCAAGCTTCTGTCGCATTGAGTGGATAATCTCCTCATCCCTAAAGATTCTCTCAACTGTGAAGTCAGTGCGGGTATCTGTAATGAAGTCACACCACTGAAGTCCGCTTAAGGCGAGTTGGCCTTGAACCTGATAGTAGTATTTGTGGCTCTTCTTAAGGCAGGCCTGGCCTTTAACTGTGATCAGGTGTTTAACTTGGGTAACATTTTCAACATCGCAACTCTTAACCTCAGCAAGACCAAATGGTGGTGCTTCTGTTAGGCAGAAGACTTTAGCATCCGGGCTGGCTGCAAGGTGAGGTGAATCAGGGTGGATGATGACCCCGCATTGTTTCAGAGAGACATCACAAAAATCAGAATATTGCCTCAGTATCTCAGGTTCCAGATCCAACCCTCTTCTCATAGCAGCTGTCTGAGGAGTTCCTCTCAGAATGCGGGTTGCCAAAGCCTTGGCAGACAACTCCCCACGAACATGGCATATTTCACGGAATCTGCTGGCTGTCAGTCGGGGTTTGCGTACCTGGCTCCACAGCTGGCATTCTGACTGCATTCTTGTTTCTGCTTCAATAGCAGCAGACATCTCCTCTGACACAATCAGGCTGTCCAAATGACATTGTTGTATGTAGTTGGGCTCAAAATCAATGGGAAATTTAAAGTTGTAACCTTCAATAGGCAACTGAGGAAACTCACTGGCACCAGGGTGTTTAATAATATCTCTACTTAATTCTAGAGGGCACTGGTAAGAAAGCACAGACCCAAATGGCACAGGGCCAAATTTAGAGTCCACCAAATTAAGGCCCTCAAGCCCGTGCAGCAATTTGCAAATCCCTGGTTGTGGACGGATGTCTTTCAGTTTCTCAGCACTGGCCATGACGTGAGGATCCGGAATAGGCCCTGGCATGAAAGTGAGATATGTCAAGTTTAGATTTCATTAAATGCCACCTTATCTTTTTCACTAAAAAAGACAACCACACTCATCCAGTCTCGTACATGCTTCTAATACAAATAAAAAAATATCCACTGAAAGTCTATATAAAAAGTAACAAATAATAATCACTTTTATGTTTGTATTATTTTAGAAATGCACTAAAGTCTTTGTGCTCTAGTACAGGCGGGGGCTCATTCAGACTCACCATCATAGGCTCGGTACAGTGTGCACTTCACACCAGCTCTGACACTTGTTTTTTTCTTAGCCGCTGGTTTACACACCGCCATATCATTGGTGGCCTCTGGTACAATTCCCTGTGATATAATAATGATGAACAATACATTGTCAAAAGTCAATACAAACTGCAAAGTTCTGCATCAGTGTAACAAATAATGTCTGACCTGTGTCCTAGGCCGGTGCCAGGTCTGCAGTGCGCTGGTGCATGACAGAGGCAATGGCACTGTCTTAAAGCCCATGGTAACATAGTGAGCACTTTGAAAAAGAAGTGCTACTATGTGATTACATAGTGCTTTCCCAGCAGAGCAGGAACATGACATGTGATTGAGTACCACAGGAACCTCTGCAGAGTCTAGTGTAACCTGTTCATAGAGACATAACAATTAGTGCTGTACTTACAAAACATTTTTTCTGCGTTTCATTATAAACTACTGTACACAATTTTCAAAACCCAATTTCTTTTTTTAATTAAGAAAAATTGGCTGTTCTGAAACCTTTGACAAGTAGTGCCAACACTTATCGAAAATTTGAACATTTTGAGTTATCACAGAATCTTTCCCAGTCTTTATTGCCGTCAACAACCCACATCGGTTTGTAAGAATTTCGTTGTGTATTAAGTTTAATGATACAAAATCAGAGCTCAGACTGAGAAACAAACTGATCCACAGTGGAACATTGTGGAATCATTCTTATTAAATCTGCAACCGCAGCAAAACACAACAAAAAGAAAACTTATCTATCTTAACCTATCTTATCATAATGTTAGAGAACTGTTTATCTGAGAAACCTGAAGCCGATGAGCCTCCTCATTTTTCTTCATGGACCTGTAACATCGCCCTCTCACTGTCACCTCACCGTTAACTACACTTGAGACTGTTTCAATACAGTGATTGGGAGAAAGGGCGCAGCATTAGCCATTAATACATTACTGACTCTTATCTTACGGTCGATACAAACAGCAGTAATATTAAAAAGAGGCTGCAAAACAGAAACTCGTCAGCTCATAACCTTCGCTAGCATAGGGCTAATTTAAGCTAAATAAAGATAAACACGTACCTTCATAATCAAACAGGTAACCTTCAACGAAGAACTTGTAGCCTTTATCAAGCTTCGATCTTGAAGTAAGGGACCACTTGTCAGCAAGTCGTTCTACGTCGTTAAGTCGTATTGGTGGCAGATGTGAAAGGGACTGGGTGAACTCCATAATGATGTGCTACTAGCTAAGCGTTCCTAAGCGACACCGGATGTAAACATAACCTGCATCGCGGCAGAACGGAAGTTGTCTGACGTCACGTGAAAAGGGCCTATAGCATCTGCTAAATATGTATATGTGACCAATACAATTTGATTTGAACATAATGCACTGTTTGCACAGCTTATGGTAGCCAGCACCACTATCACACTATCACCAATAGAGACAACAACAGTGTCACATCAAAGGTGAAAGGCTTGTGGTGCTGAAAGGACAGCAACCGTAATACCTGTGCACTCCATGGCACTGAAGGAGAGCCAGTTTTGGTCAAACACAGAGACAGGGCTGATAGCCAGGAGACAGCAGACTCACACAGCATCAAATAATGTTAGAGAATAAGCAGCCCATTCACTCCAGTAGGCCCCATGAAGTCAGAACAATACAATAGCACAACCATTTCATTTCCAAAATGAAATTAACAAAGCAGCTATTACTTCCCAATGCAAATATATTTTATCACGTTCATCACACTAACTGGTGATACAAAGTTTAAATGCAACAATGTTTTCCAGTCATTGTAAGTGAGGACCTGGTGGACCTATTGGGAAACCACACAATCATTTGGCCTTTTTTGGGGCTTGGGCTCATTATATGTTGTTAATGTAGGGCTCATAAAATGCATTTAATATATGTCTGATCTGTCACAAGCTGGGCTTGAACTCCGGTCTCAGATGTGGAGAGCTGGGGGTTCTACCCCTTAGCCACAGAGGAGGTATAGTTGGACCCAAATGAAACACCCAAGGCAATACTCCAGGTAAGTAGATTTAATGTAAAAAAAAAGGTTATTTGCACTTCAAAAATAGTCCAACAAAAGTTCTTCTCAGAAAGAGGTATATTAACAGAGGTAGAGTAACAAAACAGGAGGCAAAACAAAATAACTCCACGAGGGGAGAAAAACAAACTAAAGATAACTTAGAAAAGCTTACTTGGAAAGACACGGTGGGACAAAGCAGGAGACACATAGCCAGGACTCAAAAACCAAGTGAGGAACAAGGGGAAAACATACAGCTAAAATACTCTAGGGGAAACAAGGCACAGGTGACCTGGATAAAGCTAATAAGGACACACGAGGAAGAACTAAGGCAGAGGGGAACACAGATGACCTCTAGAGGCCCGGAGACAAACAGGAGGCAGGAAGCTGACAGGACCCCCTCCTCTAGGAACGACTCCTGACGTTCCTTCCAGAACACCCTGGCCTCAGGGTGCGAAAATCTCGGATCAAACCTGGGTCCAGGATGTCCTTGGCTGGAACCCAGGAGCGCTCCTCTGGCCCGTAGCCCTCCCAGTCCACCAGATACTGCAGAGAGTTCTGGACCCTCCGGGAGTCCAGTATCCGGCGGACTGTGTAGGCAGGCTGGCCGTCAATGATCCTGGGAGGTGGCGGGGGTCTGCGTGGGGGGGCAAAGGGAGAAGACAAGACAGGTTTAAGTAGTGAAACATGGAAAGTGGGGTTAATTCTAAGGGAGCGAGGGAGAACCAAACGATAAGAAACAGGGTTAACTTTTCTTGCTATGCGGAAAGGGCCGATGTATCTCTGGGAAAGCTTCTTGGATTCGACCCGGAGGGGCAGGTTCTTAGTGGCCAACCAAACTCTCTGACCAGCTCGGAAACTAGGGGCCGTCCGGCGGCGGCGATTAGCCTGACTTTGGTATCTCTGGGAGGTCCGAAGGAGGGTACGCCTGGCCTTCTTCCAGGTCCGCCTACAGCGTTGGACAAAGCGCTGGGCCGAGGGAACACCAACTTGCGCCTCTTCCTCTGGAAATAATGGAGGGGTGTAACCGAACTGGCATTCGAAGGGGGACAATCCGGTGGCTGAGGACTGGAGGGTGTTGTGGGCATATTCAGCCCAAATGATATAGGTGGCCCAAGACGTGGGATTACTGGCCGCCATACACCGCAGGGTGGTCTCCAGATCCTGATTAATCCGTTCCGTTTGGCCATTAGACTCTGGATGGAACCCCCGACGATAGGCTGGCTGTGGCCCCAATAAGCCTGCAGAAGGCCCCCCAAAACCGGGACGAGAATTGGGGACCTCGGTCGGAGACCACGTCCAGGGGAACTCCAAATATCCGGAAGACATGGTTCATGAGGAGCTCAGCAGTCTCCTTAGCCGAGGGCAGCTTGGGCAGGGGAATAAACCGGGCAGCCTTAGAGAATCGGTCTACCACCACTAGGATGACGGTGTTGCCCTGGGATGGAGGAAGTCCCGTAACAAAGTCCAGAGAAAGGTGTGACCATGGCCTTCGAGGAACAGGTAAGGGATGGAGCAGTCCCTGGGGTCGCTGGCGTGTCGACTTTCCCTGGTTGCACACAGGGCAGGCCTCAACATAGACCTGCACGTCCTTCTTGATGGACGGCCACCAAAACCGCCGTCGGAGGAATTCCAGTGTGCGAGCACTGCCTGGATGGCATGTCAAGGGCGACTCATGACCCCACTGCAAGACGCGGGCCCGAACAGAGAGAGGAACGTACAGGCGACCGGCAGGACCACCGCCTGGATCGGGCTCATGGACAAGGGCCTCTCGTACCCCTCTTTCTAGTTCCCACTGAAGAGGTGCGACGATCCTAGACCTCGGAATAATCGATGCCAAGGGCTTCTCTTGTACCTCGGGAGAATAGGCTCGAGACAGGGCATCCGGCTTGACGTTCTTGGTGCCAGGTCGGTAAGACAGGAGGAACTGGAATCGATTAAAGAAAAGGGACCATCGTGCTTGCCGAGGGTTCATCCGCTTAGCCTGTTGGAGATATTCCAGGTTCTTGTGGTCTGTGAGAACCTGGAAAGGATGCTGAGCCCCCTCAAGCCAATGGCGCCACTCTTCCAAGGCCAGTTTTACCGCAAGCAACTCTCGATCCCCCACGTGGTAGTTGCGCTCGGCCTCAGACAGGCGGCGAGACATGAAGGCACAAGGGTGTAATCTCCCATCCTCACCCCTCTGTGACAGGACGGCTCCCACCCCCACCTCTGAGGCGTCCACCTCCACCACGAAAGGTCTTTCTGGGTCAGGGATCACCAGAATCGGAGCAGAAGTGAAGCGGCGCTTGAGATCCTCGAAGGCCCCTGCTGCTTCCGGACCCCAGTGAATCTTGGTCCCTCCTCCCTTGGTAAGCGTCGTCAAGGGAGCTACCACAGAGCTGAAATTCTTAATGAACTTCCGATAGAAGTTAGAAAAGCCAATGAACCGTTGAACCTCCTTGACCGTGGCAGGTGTGGGCCAGCAGTGGACCGCTTTGACCTTCTTGGGATCCATCTCTAGGTGGCCGGGAGTGACAATAAACCCGAGAAACTGAGTCTGGGAAACATGAAATTCACACTTCTCAGGTTTAACGTAGAGGTGATTGTCAAGGAGCCTCTGGAGAACCCTGCTAACATGCCCCTCATGCTCCTTCAGTGACCTCGAGAAGATGAGGATATCATCCAGGTACACGAAGACGAACAGATTAAGCATATCCCGGAGAACATCATTAATCAGGGCTTGGAATACTGCGGGGGCATTGGTGAGCCCGAACGGCATCACCCGATATTCATAGTGCCCCGTGGGCGTGTTGAACGCCGTCTTCCATTCGTCTCCTTGCCGGATCCGCACGAGATGGTAAGCATTGCGGAGATCCAGTTTAGTAAAAATGGAAGCCCCTTGAAGCAGCTCAAAAGCAGTGGCCATGAGAGGAAGGGGGTATCGATTCCGAACCGTGATCTTGTTGAGTCCCCGGTAATCAACACAAGGCCTAAAACCCCCGTCTTTCTTTTCAACAAAAAAGAAGCCCGCCCCAGCCGGGGAAGTAGAGGCACAGATGAGGCCGGCTGCCAAGGACTCCTTGATGTAGGTGTCCATAGCTGCGTGCTCGGGGGAGGATAAGGAAAAGATCCGACCTCTAGGAGGGCAGCAACCAGGGAGTAGATCAATGGCACAGTCATACGTGCGATGAGGCGGTAAGGAAGTAGCCCGGGCCTTGCTGAACACTGCCTTGAACCGATGGTAAACACTGGGGACTCGGGAGACGTCAACAGACTCTTGAAACTGGGTACTATGGGCTGAGGGACTCTGAAGCATGCAGGTGAGTTGGCAAGTGGGACCCCAGCTTAGAATGGTGCCAGTAGGCCAGTCGATCTGGGGATTATGTCTGCATAGCCAAGGGTGACCCAGGATAATAGGATACTCGGGAGAGTCAATGAGATAGAAGGTCTCCTCCTGCTGGTGTTGAGAGATGGTAAGTCGCAGGGACTGAGTCGCCTCTGTAACCTTTCCTGGTTCCAGAGGTCTGCCATCTAAGGCTGTAACTGCCTGGGGTTGAGGAAGTAGTTGGGTAGGGATCTTAAGTTCCTTAGCCAAGGTTACATCCAGGAAATCACCTGCGGCACCGGAATCGATCATAGCCTGGACCCGATGCTGGTGGCCCTCCCAGGACAGAGTGGCTGGAATAGCTAGGACAGCGTTAGTAGGAGGAGCTCTAATTTTCCCCATCACAGCCCTCCTGTAGCTGGGCGGGACAGGCGTTTCCCGAAATCTCGGGGCAAGTGGAGCGGAAGTGGCCGGCAACCCAAATAGGAGAAACAGAGCTGCTCAGAGGAACCTGGGACTGAGACACCTGGCGGCGAGCCGTTCTCCGCTCTCTTAGACGATTGTCCAGGCGGATGGCCAAGGCTATGAGGGACTCGAGATCTCCAGCTGGTTCTCGGGTGGCTAACTCATCTTGAAGGGGCTCAGATAACCCTCCCTGAAAACAGACCCTCAGCGCTTCATCATTCCATCCGCTCCTTGCTGCTATGGTTCGGAATTCAATGGCAAAATCTGCCGTGCTTCGGGGACCCTGACGGAGAGACAGTAGGCGCTTGGAAGCCTCCCGCCCACTGACAGGATGATCGAACACCCGCTTGAACTCTTCTACAAATGCAGCGTAGGAGTCACAACAGGCCTCCTGGGACTGCCACACCGCAGAGGCCCAGGCGAGCGCCTTGTCTGAAAGAAGGGTAATGATGTAGGCAATCTTGGAACGGTCTGTGGGAAAACTTGAGGGTTGGAGCTCGAAGGTGAGGGAGCATTGGGTGAGGAAACCCTGGCAAGAGCTTGGATCCCCAGAAAAGGGCTTGGGAGGTGGTAGTCGGGGCTCCGCCACTGGAGAAGGCCTGTCGTCACTGGGGGGTGACCTGGAGGAAGGGAGAGGACCAGGGAGGCGTTCAAAGAGCTGGCGGAGGGGACTCATCATTTCGGCCAGGAGTTGAGAATGACTAGCCATCAGCTCTTCTTGTCGGCTGAGAACGGCTTCATGGCGCTGGAAAGATGCCTCATGTTGAGTGATCACCGCCAACAGGTCCTGGGAACTGAGTGTTTCTGGGTCCATGATTGACTTGGTTTTTCTGTCACAAGCTGGGCTTGAACTCCGGTCTCAGATGTGGAGAGCTGGGGGTTCTACCCCTTAGCCACAGAGGAGGTATAGTTGGACCCAAATGAAACACCCAAGGCAATACTCCAGGTAAGTAGATTTAATGTAAAAAAAAGGTTCTTTGCACTTCAAAAATAGTCCAACAAAAGTTATTCTCATAAAGAGGTATATTAACAGAGGTAGAGTAACAAAACAGGAGGCAAAACAAAATAACTCCACGAGGGGAGAAAAACAAACTAAAGATAACTTAGAAAAGCTTACTTGGAAAGACACGGTGGGACAAAGCAGGAGACACATAGCCAGGACTCAAAAACCAAGTGAGGAACAAGGGGAAAACACACAGCTAAAATACTCTAGGGGAAACAAGGCACAGGTGACCTGGATAAAGCTAATAAGGACACACGAGGAAGAACTAAGGCAGAGGGGAACACAGATGACCTCTAGAGGCCCGGAGACAAACAGGAGGCAGGAAGCTGACATGATCAGGCTCAGGTAGCATCAGGTTTGTATTTTCATGCTGATCAAAGCTCTAATTAAATCCAGACATTTATAAGTGTTTTATAATGCTTTTGAATGACACTTCCGGTTTTGGCGGAAAATACCGAGTTACCCGGGAGAAGAGTGATTTATTCTCGGGATGGAACATTTGTAAAACACCGGGGAAATATTAAACCCTATTGGCATACCAGTTGATTCACAAGACACCAACTAAGTAACTTACATATACGGTATTATTAATAAAGACAGGCTATTTTTACTGTTCATATTATTTGCGTTGATGATGTATTGAAGTCAAGTGGTTCAACATTCAAATGTAGTTGGATGGACCACACAGGACTGCTTGGAAAACGCGACGGTCGGTGGAACACTTGCGCCACCAAGTGGACAATTGCTTCAGTTCCCTTGTGGCATCAACGCTACTAGAGATATGTGATATAAGATCAAATGTTAGGTCAATATTATTATCTCTAAATTGATTCCCCCACCCGTATTTCATATATTATTATTCCGATTTAGCTGTTAATCTGGATTTAATTTATAAACACTTTCTGTCATTTCCGATTGGAGGTCAGATGACCACGTGACTTCCGATCCTACCAATTTGTTACTTTGTAACAGTCAAAAGTGGTTATTCCCAACGTTGATTAACTCCCAATCTATGACACGATTTTCTTTAAGTCGTTATCTTTGATATTTGGCGGACAGTTTACAGAGCTACGTTTTGTGTAAACGTCATCGAATATGACGTGCCCGAGAACGGTACCTTCCTCCCGAAAGCATTGCGGTATCGCTTCTCGGCCTTTTGGCTAAGATCAAGTGTAGTATCTGTTCTTATCGCTTCTCGGCCTTTTGGCTAAGATCAAGATCAAGTGCAGTACCAAGGAGATCCTGAAGGTGGAGCGATGTCGTCATCGTCCACGTCACAGTCAGCAGCCGCCGGACTGAAGAACACGCTGCGTTTTCAATGGACTGGAAAAGAAAAGTTGATGGAAAGAGTTAATTTTGGAAAGGACGTTCTTTTTGGACCTCTACGCCTGACAGCAGACGATGTGCACTGTCTGCAACAAAACACACCGGATAAATTTTATGATGTGTCGTTCTACACCATCACCAGGCTGGAGGAGGTGAGAGGGCTCTTCCGAGCGAACACGACAGCACCCGCCCTCAGTAGCTTTCAAGTTGAGTCCCTGTGCAGGCACAATCTGAGGGTGCTAACGGTGCACATGTTCAACCCCTGGGTCACTGAAGAAACGTTAGTGTGCTACCTCAGCCAGTATGTGACCATCTTGCCAGGAGTGAGAGACATTAAGGACGCCCTAGGCATTTGGACAGGGAAGAGGCAGTTTCGCGTGCTGCTAAAGGAAGACGAGAGCGGCCATGATGGCTACCTCCATCCTCCCGCGTCTTTTTCTATCGGTGCAGACAGGGGTTACCTCATGTATGCTGGGCAGCCTCGTTTTTGCAGGAAGTGCAGCACGTACGGGCACCTCGCTGATGCCTGCACCCAGACAAGGTGCAGAAACTGTGGGACCCTCGGCCATGTAATGAGGGATTGCACCGTGCCTAAGCGCTGCAGTCTGTGCAGCTCAGAGGAGCACCTGTTCCGTCACTGCCCAAAGGCAGCCCCCTCCTACGCCAGAGCGGTGAGCGGGAAAAGAGCAGATGAGGGAAAAGTTATAGAGCTACGCGCTATTGAGGAGGTCGTGAAGGAGCTAGTGATGGAGAGAGAACTGCGAGAGTCTGAGGAGAGCGGGAGTGAGGCGCCATCATCACCTCATGAGGAGAGCGGAGCGGGGGACAGGAGCTGGAGCAAGCAAATGGAGGAGGCTACAGGAGAGCCCACCGCGCCCTCTGCTCCGGAGAGCTGGACCACGGTGGGAGAGAGGAGGAAGTGCTCTGTCAAGAGGAAGCAGATGAGCCCTGTTTCCCCACTCATCCGCATGGAGGCGACGGAGGAGTCCGCCCTTGGGGGGAATCGTTTCAGTTGTTTTGCAAGCGGGGAATCTGAGGAGAAAAGCGCGGGAAACCCGGGCAGCGCAGAGGAGACTCTGCTTTCCCTGTCAGGCGCGAGCTCTACCGACAGCAGCGGTCTCGCACCCAGCGGTGTTCCAGCACCCACACTGACTGAGGAGGAAAGGGTTTTCCCGACCCCTATCTTTGTGGACAGTCCTCCCCCTGGGGACCACCGTTTCCCAGACAGGCCTCCTAACGAGGAACTATACTTAAAGTGAGTCTGGAAATTCATGTCATATTTAGATAGTTGTCTGCTTCCCTCCTTTCCCCATGTCGTCCCTTTTTAACATAGCTAGCATAAACGCTAGAGGGCTTAGGAACCCCGTTAAAAGGGCGACTGTTTTTTCCCATTTGTCCTCCATTTGCTTCTCTGTGTGTTTTTTACAAGAAGTACATTTAAAAGATCAAAATGATGTGGAGAGATTTACGAGGGAATGGGTTCAGGGAGAGTCAAGGTGGAGTGTCGGCGGGGTGCATTCTACAGGGGTATGTATAACTGTATTCTGTCGTTTAAATTGAAATGTAGGCTAAGCCTTTGTAAATATTCGATATACTGAGTTTTATTCAGAGTTCCCTTTGGTATATGTGTATGTTTTTATTTTTATAATAGTTTTTATTCCTTTGAAAGATCAGCTTTGGGAGATTGTTAGAGGCAATTGTTTACATGCTTCTCTTGAATGTAGGCCTTTTAGCTGGTCAGGTTCCTCAGAACAGCACTTTTTTTTAGGAGTTTTGCTATTTTGATACGGTTAAGGTACGTACTGTTTTTGTAAATCCATGTTATGTACAACGTTATGCACTGAATTTGTACTTGTATTTGAATGTGAAATGAAAATAAAAATTATTTTTCCACAAAAAAAAAAAAAAAAATCTGTTCTTATCAGTTTAATATCTGATACGTCCCCTATCTGGGGACCATATATTAAATTGATTTTTGGAACAGGGAGATGGAATAGGGGCTTGCTCCGTCCACTCCACGCATCGACCTGGTATTGCAGTACCTCCAGGAACGGTGCACCCCCTGTCATTGTAAAGATAAATCAGGCAAAGACAACAGAATTACTTTGTTATATTCCATTAGGATCACGATGTATTTTATATTTTCACGTTTGACCATCTTCATCTCAATCTCAATGATGGCTAGAAAGTGATGGTGAAGTCAGTCACTGTTATATTGACTATGATAGCTGATGTGAATGGTGCGTTAATCATCTAATCAAATCAATGTTTATTCGTCACATGCACAGGATACAGGGTGTAAATGGTACAGTGATAATGCTTTAAAGATAATGCTTAAAAAAAATCTTGGCACAGATTGGGAGTTGATCAACGTTGGGAATAACCACTTTTGACTGTTACAAAGTAACAAATTGGTAGGATCGGAAGTCACGTGGTCATCTGACCTCCAATCGGAAATGACAGAAAGCGTTTATAAATTAAATCCAGATTAACAGCTAAATCGGAATAATAATATATGAAATACGGGTGGGGGAATCAATTTGGAGATAATAATATTGACATAACATTTGATCTTATATCAAATATCTCTGGTAGCGTTGATGCCACAAGGGAACTGAGCAATTGTCCACTTGGTGGCGCAAGTGTTCCACTGACCGTCGCATTTGAATGTTGAACCACTTGACTTCAATACATAATCAACGCAAATAATATGAACAATAAAAATAGCCTGTTTTTATTTTACATATCTGTAGAGCCTTGTACGATAAGACAACGTTGAAGAGGCCTTCATAAAGTTGCCGTCCTAAATTACTAGAGGCCAAACTTCAAAGATGTCCATGGCACTGGACTGCAGTAAAAGCTAGGCCTACAGTGCTGCCTACGGAGCGGTCCTGGTGTATGGTCCTGGCTGCCTAAATGTTTCCTCCACATAATAAACTGTACAAACATGGCACTTTAGAGGGTTACTTTTACAATTAGCCTTACTGAGTCACTACAACAAACTTCCTATCATGGACATGAAATGCCATTAGGCCTAATGAAGATACCGTACGTGTAAGTTACTTAGTTGGTGTCTTGTGAATCAACTGGTATGCGCATCAGGGTTTAATATTTCCTCGATATTATACAAATGTTCCATCCCGAGAATAAATCACTCTTCTCCCGGGTAACCCGGTATTTTCCGCCAAAACCGGAAGTGTCATTCAAAAGCATTATAACACTTATAAATGTCTGGATTTGATTAGAGCTTTGATCAGCATGAAAATACAAACCTGATGCTACCTGAGCCTGATCAGACATATATTAAATACATGTTATAATACATTTTACAAATCCAAATCCCAGATGAAGAATAAGACACTATTTCAAAGCATAGTACATGTAATGTTAGCCAAGTACAATGTAATTACTAGTTGTTACACAGGATTTAGCCAATTAAAATTAAGTGTATCTTTAAGAGTACTTGTAATTAATGTGTACAGTACATTACCCATCCTGACAACCTGGCCCTCAATTTAAAGCTTGTGGAAGTGACATCCAAGTGGGAGAATAAATACACTAGAACACCACAGAGTATCTGTATAGGAAAATCCTTCAGAGCACACTGTGCTGCCAATCACAGTGTAAGGTGCGACATTTTTCGGGTGTGGAGAGCTCGTTAGAGGATAGAGAAAGCTTGCATTGAAGAGCTGGGCATCGTGTTATGACCTGCATTATCTGAATTAGGCCCACATAATTATACCTACGGAGGAGCGGCTTCTATGGAGGAACTTTGAATGTCTGAACTTCAGAGTTGGTTTAACGTTGGACCAGAGCAGATGTTAGCTAGCTAGCTAACAACCTTGTTTGTGCAGTGCAGCACTAGAATTAAAAACAGGTCGTACCTTTTTGTCGTTAATAAATCCAATGTGAAACGTGGTGACTATAGTATCCTTAACTAGCATTGAAAAAGTTCATCCATTCTTCTCAAATTAAACATATCTCCCTAATTTCTGAATCATGCTTGTAACGTTGTCAGTAGGATACAGTAACCTATGCTTCAGAGGGGAGGAGCAGGTCGTTTCCACACGCACACCCACTGGCATAGATTTCCATGCCAGCTGGCAGGCAGAAACTGGAATACGTTTCTAGAGTGAGCTTTGTTGCGATTTTTGTGGGACTGGAAAAATACCCGGAGAGTAAAATAACGTTATTACCTGGATAACTGCTGTTCCTGAAAAGTATAGAACACTTTAGTTTCCGGTTCTTTTTTATGTTCTTTTTCTGTTCTGTTCCCTGAACCGGTTCCAACCCTAGATTTCAACACATGTAGAAAACTGCTGGACATTACATTCAGGCAGCTTCAAAATAGTAGTGCAACCGTCAACTTCTCTCTCTCTCTAATGCATCCGCACTGTCTGCAGTGAAGTATGTTGATGTAAACGAACTCAGAAATCTCAAATAAATTGATTCTTTATTAAATTATCTTGACGAAATGATGTACATTCAATCACGCAGACAAACCCAAAGTCTCTAGTTAGCTATGTGACTTGTAAAATAGTTTTTATCACGTTCTTCACTCACTCGGTTTGACACAAAATAACACATAGCTAAAACCTTTACCAAACTTGATAATACCTTGACGTATTTGTGACCTAGCATTGTCTTGACAGCACAGTTTTAGCTCTTTTTTCTTTATCTGAAGAATGGTGCCCGCCTGACCGCTGAGGTATAAGAGGTAGAGACTGTCTCCAAGATGGCCGACCGTTGTTTTCAACGTAATCTACTCACGTTCGCATCAGGCCAGGGTTCTGGTTGGAAAGTAGCCATCCTATGTACCTAGAGGAGACTGGCGGTAGGGTACTAGGGGGTAACTCGCCCCCCTAAGAACAATGTCTAATTGCTGACACAAAAAAGCAACATTTGGGGGGGGGGGGAAATTATGTGGATGGAGGTCATGCATCTCATTTTGTCTGTCATAGTTGACGTGTACCTATGATGAAAATTACAGGCCTCTCTCATCTTTTTAAGTGGGAGAACTTGCACAATTGGTGGCTGACTAAATACTTTTTTTCCCCACTGTATGTGGATGAAGGTCATGCTTAGGCTAATAAACTATAGAGGGACAAAAATTGCTACAGTTTACACTTTTTGAGTTATTTAATTAAATGTTTTTTTTTTAGAAAAGGGGCGTTTTTTAAAGTAGCGGGGTAAATGCCCCCCATCAGAATTGTCCATTTAAATAAATGTAGCCTATTTATTCATTACTACATTTAGCTAACATTATATAGTTAATCCAGAGATCCTTACCTTTGCCTCGATTCGGCAGTCTTGTCCAGATCATCATGGCATTTGTAGTTCTTTAGGATAGCCACATTAGCAGCTAATTAGCGTTTCATTTTTGGGGGGTAAATACAGGCGAATATATTGATCAAAGTCACCTTGTCCTAGAGAGATTTACACTGTTATCAAAACGTTACGCCAGGGTAAGCCTATCTTCCACCCTATGTAAAGCTGGGATATATAAGATACCCCGTGAAAAAAAAACACTCTAAAATGTGAAGTTTTGTCACACAACACAATGCACAGTGGTGTAAAGTACTTAAGTAAAAATACTTTAAAGTACTACTTAAGTCGTTTTTTGGGGTATCTGTACTTTACTATTTATATTTTTGACAACTTTTACTTCACTACATTCCGAAAGAAAAATATGTACTTTTTACTCCATTCATTTTCCCTGACACCCAAAAGTACTCATTACATTTTGAATGCTTAGGACAGAAAAATTGTCAAATTCACGCAATTGCAAGAGAACATCCCTGGTCATCCCTACTGCCTCTGATCTGGCAGACTCACTAAACACACATTTAGTTTGTAAATGATGTCTGAGTGTTGGAGTGTACCCTGGCTTCCATAAATACAATTTAAAAAAGAAAATGGTGTCATCTGGTTACTTAATATAAGGAATTTGAAATGATTATACGTTTACTTTTACTTTTGATAGTAAAGTATAATTTAGCAATTACATTTACTTTTGATACTTAAGTATATTTAAAACCAAATACTTTTAGACTTTTACTCAAGTAGTATTTTACTGGGTGTCTTTCAGTTTTACTTGAGTCATTTTCTATTAAGGTATCTTTACTTTTACTCAAGTATGACAAATGGGTGCTTTTTCTACCAATGACAATGCCACAGATGTCTCAAGTTTTGAGGGAGCATGCAACACTGCAGGAATGTCCACCAGAGCTGTTGCCAGATAATTTAATGGTAATTTCTCTACCATAAGCCGCCTCCAACTTTGTTTTAGAGAATTTGGCAGTATGCCCAACCACCCTCACAACTGCAGACCATGTGTATGGTGGTGTGTGGGCGAGCGGTTTGCTGATGTCAATGTCATGAACAGAGTACCCCGTGTTAGTGTCAGGGTTATGGTATGGGCAGGCATAAGCTACAGATAAGGAACAAAATTGCATTTTCTTAATGGCAAATGTAATGCAGAGATACCATGATAAGATCCTGAGGGCCATTATCCTGCCGACATCATCACGTCATGTTTTAGCATGATAATGCAGGGCCCAATGTCGCAAGGATCTGTACACAATTCCTAGAAGCTGAAAATGTCCCAGTTCTTCCATGTCCGGCACATCAGGAAATATACCACACATTTTGTTTTACAGGAAATTCTACCCAGGACATACATTTTATTTCCAGTATGAGGGTGAAGAAAGAAATCCCCCTTGGTCATCACATTACAGTTCTCACAATGATTTGAGGGGAGGGTGGATAGGAAATGCTGAGGGGGAACATATTCATCTGCTCTTACTAGGCTGTCCTTTAGGTTTCTAGCATGTTTAAAAGAGAATCGAGAGATATTCTGAAAAGCCCGGCCCATAGAGGGATCCCAGTCCTAAATAGAAGTCACGGGCGGCAGGTAGCTTAGTGGTTAAGAGCGTTGTGCCAGTAACCGAAAGGTCGCTGGTTCTAATCCCCGAGCCGACTAGGTGAAAAATATGTCGATGTGCCCTTGAGCAAGGCACTTAACCCTAATTGCTCCTGTAAGTCGCTCTGGATAAGAGCGTCTGCTAAATGACCTATTATTATTATTTATTATTAGATCAAACTCCTGGTTCTCCCCTGTTCCTTCCACACGCCCTCCCATTGTACTGTATGTGTGAACACATTTTGAACAATGGCTGCCTAAAATGCTGTGGTGCTTACAAACACAATAGGAAAGGTTGTGGTAGATGTGGGCCATCACAGGTGAGTTCACAGCTCTTTTACTCTGAGCATTCATATCAATAACTCACCCTCAGATGGACCATCAATGCCAGAGTTCTACAAGACTGTTTACATAATCAACTGGACATTTCAACTGTCTGTCCCTCAATATAGTCCTGGGCATATATTGTTTATCTTACTATTGTTATAAATGCTAACTTTTTAGCATTTGTGGCACAAATCCACTGCAAGTCAATGGTACGTATACAGTCACAGTGAAAGTCTACACACCCCTTTACATTTTGCAAGCTTAAATCTTAATAGAGATTCAATTGTTTATCCTGCCGACCTACAAAAACTATTCCACATTCTCAGTGTAAGAAAATTGTAGAACAATTTTACTTCTAAAGATATCCAGTAGTTTTGATTACATATATTTTCACACCCCATGAAACAGTTCTACAGCAACTTTACATGTGTGTTGTGGCTTGTAACTTGCTAGGTAGCAGTTTAAGACATGGTTTGAATCCTATTCAACCCATCCAATGTGAGTACATGTTGAAGTACAGTAGATTAATAAAGCTACAGTACTGCAGCCGGTGACAAAGCTGCGTATATTGAAAAAGCTTGTTAGTGCATAGGTCAAATGTATCTTTGTGATGCTCATTTCAGGTCTTTTTTTTCCAGCTTTAGACAAACACTAAATATTTAACTTAAAACATAGTTTTGTTGTATTTAATGATAGAGAAGAGAAGAGTTTGACCAACACCGATTCATGTCCAATCTTTGAGGACGTGTCTACATTGTTAGAGTGGTCACATGCCAATCTGTTCCATATAATAGACAGTCTTTGGAACAGTGGAAAGCTGCATGGCCCCTTGGTTGTTGCTAAGCATGCATTCTTCTTCTATGGTGTTTATCGGTGGTGTTCAGACCAACGTTAAAGGTACATCACTGCCACCTTCTGGGCTGGAGTGAGATAGACACATGTGGTTCTGTCCTGGTGAGATCACAGGGTCAAAGAAAACTTGGTATGACTGTAGTCACTCCAGGCACTCAGCCCATGAGAACCATTCATACTGTCAGATCTAATATGGAAGAACTGAATACAACCATAAGAACCATTCATACTGTCAGATCTAATATGGAAGAACTGAATACAAAAGAGAAAGAGAGGTTGACCAGTACAAATTAATGTACTAATGTTATTTTTCATTGCCCATCAATGCAGTTTTCCAAACATAATCATCATCTGTTGTTTTGTAAGATTTTAACTAACTGAACAAAAATATAAAGACAACATTCAACAATTTTACTGGGGTACAGTTCATATAAGGAAATCAGTCAATTGAACAGGGGCGGCCTGTTCAATAGGGCGATATGGGCGACGCACTGCCAAACGGGAAAAGGAAGGGATTTTTTTTCTAATCAATTATATCACGGCAACAGTAGTTATCAGTGTTGTAATCTATATGTCTGATCTGCCACAGTGCCACACTGCCACTAAATGTCGAATCAGGCTAAAGTCGTGCTTCAAATGGCTCCCCCCCCTTTTGGGGCGATTTCAGTCAGGTTGAAAATCGCCCAGAAGTCTGTCATAGACTCCCATGTAAAATCTATTTTTTTCAAATTTCAGAGCCTTCAATACAATCTCAATGGGTGTCTGTGGGCTTGCACTTACGCGCTTTCGTCATACGTTACGTAACCATGAACGTAACTGAGAAAAGAGTGGATTGTTTGAAAGAAGTTCCTTTTTGTCGGCGAACAAATGAAGATAAATTGGCAACGAAACAATTAGGACCTCCCAGACCAAATTTAATAATTCAACAGGTTTCTACTAAAGGCGGAAAGTCCTACACCCGAGGATTTTCCAAAAATTGGTACGAACGAAAAAAGACATTGCCACTCACTCAACTGGATGACGAGGGATACAGGCTAGCTGTCCGCCGCCACAACGATGAGGTTAGTGTTGATAATCACAAGTTTACTGGAGAACCAACTGAGACCAAGTAGAGACTTTGGACAGGGTGGATATGGTGTAATAAAGGCAGTTTATTCAGAGGTAAATATATCTGGAATCGCGTTCACGGACCCGTTCGTCAAACTCTTAGGGAGCTATAAATTAAGCCCCATTACTTACCATATCAGATAAGAGAAATTGCTGCAGCTACATATATTTTACATCCTGGCCCTACATAGTTCACTATTTGCATCACTTACCAAAATATTACATGTGGTCATATATGCTTGGAAAGTGGAGATGCCATAGAACGTCAAAAAAGTAAACATTGCTGGAGACACATTGCCGTTTTGGAGAAGACATCGCGTTTGCTAGCGAAGAGATTTGTTGTGGCAAATGAACTTGGGCTGGGAATTGCCAGGAACCTCACGATAAGATATATGCATCAGCATTGCGAGTCTCATGATTCTATACGTATTGCGATTCGATACTGTGATTTTATTGCGCACCATATGTCTGTTGCAGAGGGATCAGAAAGCCATGAGAACGAGTTTTGATCAGTCATGGAAATAAAAGTGATGAAAACAAATTGGCTCCCAATGTGAAAAGATTGAGAACAAGCTATGAAGGAACAATAATGGTATTTTGGTGCAGGTACAGCCAACTAGCGCTAAAATATTGCGATATTGTCAATACAGTATATCGTAAAGTATCACTATGTAACTCGATTTCTTTCACCCCAATCCCTCAAATTAACGGTAAATAACTGAATTGTTTGCCCCACATTTAGCTAAGATGATTAGCTAGCCAGCTAAAATGTTTTATTTAGTTAGCAGTCGCATCTACAATAGTTTACTGTCAATAACATGTCTCCAAAAATGACGTGGTGTCTCCAATTGTGTTGACATTTTACAATTGCAATGCGCATCCATGAGTATCCACTTTCTGTAGCTCAGCTGGTAGAGCATGGTGCTTGTAACGCCAAGGTAGTGGGTTCGATCCCCGGGACCACCCATACACAAAAATGTATGCACGCATGACTGTAAGTCGCTTTGGATAAAAGCGTCTGCTAAATGGCATATTATTATTATTATTATTATTATTATTATTATCTGAAGAGAGCCCCGAAACATTGTGTGCAGACATTTTATGCAATAAATGAAGTAGGTTCAATCTAGTAGTTCTGATCTTCTGATTGGTCCTGATGAGTTGGGCGAGGTCCCCTCCAGGCTACTGTCACTGTTGCATTGGCTCTGAGTCGGGTTCTCTGTCTTCAAATGTTCAGCCTAAGAGAGGGGATTTTTGTGTGTGTGTGTGTGTGTGTGTGTGTTTAACAGTGATGATGTGTGTGTGTGTGTGTGTTTAACAGTGATGATGTGTGTGTGTGTGTGTTTGTGTGTGTGTGTGTCCTCAGAGCAAGAACTCGTGAGTTGGAAGAACTGAGAGGCCTATGGCGTGGGTGTTGTCCTTGGCCACCTGCTGACAAGGCTGACAAGATAGGACCCTTTTGTCCATTGTTATTGGATAGGAACAGAACTTATAACCAGCTCCTGACCTAAATAGATCTTAGCACAACATTTTACTCAACATATCATATTCCATATTCACTATAACAAATATATTTACTACGACATTAGCAAGAACCGCCACATCCTCAGCCGGCTAATCCAGTGTGTGAAGTTTTGCGGAGTGTTTGAGTTAGCTTTGCGAGGCAAAGATGAAACTGAGGGCTCCACCAACCCTGGTAAGCCAACACTTTTGAGATCAGTCAATAAATGCTTCTGGTATTGACTTATATGCTGCCCCTGTCTTCATGTTGTTGCTGGACATATCTTTTTTTAAATGTGTGTAGGTCACCTAAATCATCAGAAAAATTGCCCCTCCTGAGAATTTTTTCAGGAGCCGCCACTGCAATTGAAATACATTCATTAGACCCTAATCTATGGATTTCACATGACAGGGGCCCACCCATCAGCCAATAAGAATGATTTTTCCCCACTAAAAGGGCTTTATTACAGATATAAATACTCCTCAGTTTCATCAGCTGTCCGGGTGGCTGGTCTCAGATGATCCTGCAGGTGAAGAAGACCGATGTGGAGGTCCTGGGCTCTTGTGAACATTCCTGCAGTCAGAATGCCAATTGTGCACTCCCACAAAATGTAGACATCTGTGGCATTGTGTTGTGTGACAAAACTGCACATTTCAGAGTGGCCTTCTATTGTACCCAGCACAAGGTGCACCTGTGTAATGATCATGCTGTTTAATGAGCTTCTTGATATGCCACAACTCGCAGGTGGATTGATAATCTTGGCAAAGGAGAAATGCTCACTAACAGAAATGGAAACAAATTTGTGCACCAAATTTGAGAGAAATAAGCTTTTTGTGGGTATGGAAAATATCCGGGATCTTTTATTTCAGCTCATGAAACATGGGACCAACACTTTACACGTCAAGTTTATATATTTTTTCAGTATAGTTTTAGAAGACAATTAACTAAATACGTAGTCATTTCATTTTGTCACATGTTTGGTATACAACAGGTGTAGACTAACAGTGAAATGTTGACCAACAATGGAGAACACAATACAACAATTATAATAATAGGAAAAAGATTGTAGCACAAGGAATTAATACATGATGAGCAATGGTAGCTTGGCTATATACATGGGGTGCCAATACCTAGTCAATGGTAGCTTGGCAATATACATGGGGTGCCAATACCTAGTCAATGATAGCTTGGCTATATACAGTGCAATCTGAAAGTATTCAGACCCCTTGACTTTTTCCACATTTTATTACGTTACAGCCATATTCTAAAGTTGGTTAAATCGTTTTTTCCCCCCCTCGTCAATCTACACACAATACCCCATAATGTCAGAGCAAAAGACAGGTTTTTAGACATTTTTCCTAATTTATTAATAAAAAACGGAAATATCTAATTATTCAGACCCTTTACTCAGTACTTTCTTGAAGCACCTTTGGCAGCGCTTACACCATCGAGTCTTCTTGGGTATGATGCTACAAGCTTGGCACACCTTTATTTGGGGAGTTTGATTCATTCTTCTTTGCAGATCCTCTCAAACTCTAGCAGGTTGGATGTGGAGCGTTGCTGCACAGCTATTTTCTGGTCTCTCCGGAGATGTTCAATCGGGTTCAAGTCTGGGCTCTGGCTGATCCAGGTGAACCTTCGCCCCAGTCTGAAGTCCTGAGCGCTCTGGAGCAGGTTTCATCAATGATCTCTCTGTACTTTGCTCCGTTCATTATTCCCTCGATCCTGACTAGTCTCCCAGTCCCTGCCTCTGAAAAACATCCGCACAGCATGATACTGCCACGACCATGCTTCACCGTAGGCATGGTGCCAGGTTTCCCCCAGAAGTGACGCTTGGTTTTCAGGCCAAAGAGCTCAATCTTGGTAACAACAGACCAGAGAATCTTGTTTCTCATGGTCAGAGTCCTTTAGGTGCCTCTTGGCAAACTCCAAGCGGGCTGAACTCTAGAGCTCTGTCAAAGTGATCATCGGGTTCTTGGTCACCTCCCTGACCAAGGCCCTTCTCCTCTGATTGCGCAGTTGGCCGGGTGGACAGCTCTAGGAAGAATCTTGGTGATTCCAAACTTCTTCCATTTAAGAATGAAGGAGGCCACGGTGTTCTTGGGGACCTTCAATGCTGCAGACATTTTTTGGTACCCTTCCCCAGATCTGTGCCTCGACACAATCCTGTCTCTGAGCTCTACAGACAATTCCTTCGACCTCATGGCTTGGTTTTTGCTCTGACATGCAATGTCAACTGTGGGATGTTATATAGACAGGTGTGTGCCTTTCCAAACCATGTCCAATCAATTGAATTTATCTCAGGTGGACTCCAATCAAGTTGTAGAAACATCTCAAGGAATATCAATGGAAACAGGATGCACCTGAGCTAAATTTCAAGATTCATAGCTAAGGGTCTGGAATACAAATGTAAATAAGGTTTTGCAAAAATGTCTAAACCTGTTTCCACTTTGTCATTATGGGGTATTGTGTGTAGATTGATGAGGGAGTTTTGTTGTTGTTCGTAAAAATAAAAATAAAATCATTTTTACAATAAGGCTGTAACTTATTTTTGTTGTTGAAAAAGTCAAGGGGTCTGAATACTTTCAGAATGCACTGTATAGACACTAACTATTTCACTTTAAACACTTTGTTATATTTATGCACAAGAGAAAAGGTTGCCCAGCACAAATTAATGTACAAACATGATTTTTCATTACATATTTGTAATTTAGCAGATGCTCTTATCTAGAGCGACTTATAGTACCAATTGGGGTTAATTGCCTTGCTCAAGGCCACAATGACAGATTTTTGACCTAGTTGGCTCGGGATTCAAACCAGCGACCTTTCAGTTACTGGCTGACAGCTACAGACTCCATAAACCCAACGATGGTGAGGGTGTTACTTGCTGATGTGTCCAAAGCCTTTGATCGAGTAGATCACCCATAGTTCCTGCAACATCTGTCTGACATTGAACTGTGTCCAAGGTTACTAGCCTGACTCCACAGCTACATCACCGAAAGAGGGCAGAGGGTGATGGCAACTGGTACATTTAGCCGTTGGTCAGAGGACCATCCACAACCTGCACCACTAATCCTAGGAAGACAGGAAGTACCAGTGGTAACAACAACCAAGTATCTTGATTTTAATCTAGACTCTAACCTCAGTGGTGACATGTGGAGCAGACAGTGAGAAAGGTCTCGAAACGCCTTTTTGACTGTTCTGGAATATGGTGGAGTGCTGTTAGTTGGATGCAGTAAAAAGCAGCAGGCCCAACTAGACAGGGTGCAGAGGAGGGCCTTGAGGATCATCTCCAGAGGTGGAGCAGTCCAACCACAGCTCCCGTCACTGCAGAGCAGGTGAGAACAGGCTGCAGTGCACCTGGTGAAGGACATGCACACTCTTGACCATCCACTGAATGACCTGCTCCCTCCAAGAAGAGGTAACTGCACCACCAGGCTCCTGAGAAACAGCCACAAACTGTCCTGTATAACTGCCCATACAAACCGCCTGCGAAACGCCACTCTACCCACTGCTTTTTTTAAATATTTCAATTTCAATCATGAAAAATGTCCTGTAATGTTTCAAGTGTTCTTTATTCTACTTATGTCACATATTGTGTTATGTATTTAACAGGTAGCCTAGCGGTTTAGAGTGTTGGGCCAGGATTATGTGGCTTTCACAAGGGCGGTAGTAGTGCTGGACTTTGGGAGGTAGTCATACTGAATCGTGCACTCAGATAACACCTCCTACAGGCAGGGGACAGTTTTAACAATGTGTTTGATGACAGGGGCTAGATCTTCTGCATGCTCTTTAGTAGCCAGGCTGGAATTCCATCAGGCCCACATGTTTTACGTGGGCTGAGTCTGTTCAGAACTTGCTTTAACTGGCCAATGCTGCACAGCTCAACCTGCTTTGTAGGCATGGGCAGGGGGAAGATGGCAAGAGGTGTGGTGCTTGTCCATGCCTCAGCAAAGAAGCCATTCAAAATATCAGCCAGGTCGTCGTCTTCAATTCCCTCGACCTGTATTCTCCCTCCTGATGTTTTCTTTGGTTCCAGTCCATTGTTAATGAAGTCCCACCATTCCTTAGGGTTTTTCTTCTTTAGGTCCTGGTTTTCAGTTTTGTAGTAGCTTGTCTTTGCTTCCTTGATAAGCATTTGCACTGTGTTTCTGTTTTTTCTCCATGTCATAGTTTCTCCCCATCTGATGAAAATATTCTGTATTTTCCTGATGGCAGCCTTTATTCTTTCAGTCATCCAGGGCTTGTCCAGTGTTGTTGTTTTCTTATTGACATGCATACATCAAGTGCAGTTTGAATGCAGGAGTTGAACGTCTCCACCTTTGCATCGATGCTCTCCACCTCATATATGGCAGACCAGTCAGTACTGGCCATACATCGTGCAAAGGTCTCCTTTCTGTTCTGGGTTACCAGATGTCCTTTTTTCCGCTGCACCTCTCTTCTCCCTCCTGATGTTGTGTTTGAAGAGAACAGCAGACATTTGTGATCACTGGATCCGAGAGGGGCAAGGACAGTGGGTTGTGTTGATCAGATCTAGGATGGAGTCCCCTCTGTGGTCTTGTCTTCAAGGGGGACCGCCACTTGTTTCATGTCTGGATGGGAGTTTGTCAGCATTTTGATAGGCATGTGATTAAAGTCCCCACACAGGATGAGACCCATTTGGGGAGAGGACATCCTGATCACATGGACAGTGATTATGAGATAATCCACAGTGTTCTGATGCAGTGTTTTGTCATGTGCCCATGGTGGATGTTAGAGCACTCCACTACCAGAGATGAAACTGAGCTGGGGTGTTGTTTAGGACGGAGCTGAAGACACTCAAACTCTTCTTTCTCTAGGTCAGTTATTCTTCTCTTTGCCTGCATACTGTGATTCACATACATAGCCACACCCCCTCCTCGCATCCCCTCTCTGGACCTGTCATTTCTGAACAGCTGATAGTCTTTGTCATCAGAACAGCCTCAATTTGTCGGGGCATGGACTCTACAAGGTGTCGAAAGCGTTCCACTGGGATGCTGGCCCATGTTGACTGCGTTCCACTGGGATGCTGGCCCATGTTGACTGCAATGCTTCCCACAGTTGTGTCAAGTTGACTGGCAGTGGATTTCGACTCCGAATAGCTCGTTTCATCTCCTACAACAGATGCACAATTGGATTGAGATCTGGTGCCTCGGAAGGCCACTGCAGTAACCTGAATTCACTGTCATGTTCGTGGAACCATTCCTGGACAAGCCTTGTGGCATGGGGCATAATCCTGCTGAAAAAAACTATTTGCAGATGGATAACTTCTGCCATGAAGGGATGCACCTGATTGACAATGATTTTTAGATATCCTGTGGCATTCAAACGTTGCTCCACTTTTATCATGGGGCCCAATGTGTGCCATGAAAACACACCCCACACCACCACCACCATCCTGCAATGCTGACACACGGCATGGATGCATGTACTCGTGGTTTCCTCTATACCCTAGACCTCTCATTATCTTTACAGTAGGAGCTATCTAAGCACTGCAAAACTGACAAGGTGCACACTGATCAGTAAAGAGATTCTAACATTCTACAACTTTCCCGTACCTCTGCACAGTTCTCTCACAGTGAGAAACAATAGGATTACAATAGTGTATCCAATCCACTACCACTTCTTATGTATACGTTGGTGTCTTTTTAAATTGCCAGATATGTAGAATCTCATCTCACAGACAGCTTCTCTCCTGTGTGTATACGTTCATGTATTTTTAAGTTGCCAGATTGAGAGAAACTTAACCCACAGTCAGAGCAGGAGTATGGCTTCTCTCCTGTATGTATACGTTCATGTATTTTTAAGGGGCCCAGTCGAGAGAAACTCTTCCCACAGTCAGAGCAGGAGTAAGGCTTCTCTCCTGTGTGTGTTCTCTGATGAAGTTTTAGCTCAGTTGATGTTGTGAAGCATTTTACGCAGTCAGAGCAGGAGTAAGGCTTCTCTCCTGTGTGTATCCTTTGGTGTGATTTCAAACTTTCCTGCTGAGAGAAACCCTTCCCACAGTCAGAGCAGGAGTAAGGCTTCTCTCCTGTGTGTATACGTTCATGTGTTTTTAAGGGGTCCTGTCGAGAGAAACTCTTCCCACAGTCAGAGCAGGAGTATGGCTTCTCTCCTGTGTGTATATGTTCATGTCGTTTTAAGTGGCCAGATTGAGAGAAACTTAACCCACAGTCAGAGCAGGAGTAAGGCTTCTCTCCTGTGTGTGTTCTCTGATGAACTTTTAGCTCAGTTGATGTTTTGAAGCGCTTTACACAATCAGAGCAGGAGTAAGGCATCTCTCCTGTGTGTGTTCTCTGATGAAGTCTTAGCTCAGTTGATGTTTTGAAGCATTTTACACAGTCAGAGCAGAAGTAAGGCTCCTCTCCTGTATGTATACGTTCATGTATTTTTAAGTTGCCAGATTGAGAGAAACTTAACCCACAATCAGAGCAGGAGTATGGCTTCTCTCCTGTATGTATACGTTCATGTGATTTTAAGTGGCCCAGTTGAGAGAAACTCGCCCCACAGTCAGAGCAGGAGTAAGGCTTCTCTCCTGTGTGTGTTCTCTGATGAACTTTTAGCTCAGTTGATGTTTTGAAGCATTTTACACAGTCAGAGCAGGAGTAAGGCTTCTCTCCTGTGTGTATACGTTCATGTTGTTTTAAGGTGTCCAGTCGAGAGAAACCCTTCCCACAGTCAGAGCAGGAGTAAGGCTTCTCTCCTGTGTGTGTTCTCTGATGAAGTCTTAGGTTAGTTGATGTTGTGAAGCATTTTACACAGTCAGAGCAGGAGTAAGGCTTCTCTCCTATGTGCACTCTCTGATGAACTGTCAGAGCCTTTGATATTGTGAAATTCTTCCCACAGTCAGTACAGGAATTCAGATTCTCTCCTGTGTGTATTTGTAGGTGTATTTTTAACTTTGATAGAATTGAGAAACTCGCCTCACAATGTGGGCAGTGTTGAGACCTCTTAGCTCTGTGATCTTCCTGCTGTTGCTCTATGGATGTAGAGAATGTCTCAACATGGTCTCCTGTGTGAACAACATCAGAAGAACCAGTCAGTTGGTGTGATATACATGTCAATCAAATGTATTTTATGAAGCCCTTTTTACATCAGAAGTTGTCAAAGTGCTTTATAGAAACCCAGCCAAAAACCCCAAAGAGCAAGCAATGCAGATGAAGAAGCCATATCATCCTCCACTCACTATCACAAGGGTTAGTAACTACACAGACTCATTTAATAGAACTTTAAAACATTGGCAGTTTGTCTACTTCACTTCTTTAGTCTACTCTCTGATCACTCTAGATAGCCCAGTGAATAAAACAAATGCTGGCAATACTGGTGTCAAACCATGTACAGTGAGGGAAAAAAGTATTTGATCCCCTGCTGATTTTGTACGTTTGCCCATTGACAAAGACATGATCAGTCTATAATTTTAATGGTAGGTTTATTTGAACAGTGAGAGACAGAATAACAACAAAGAAATCCAGAAAAAAATGCATGTCAAAAATGTTATTAATTGATTAGCATTTTAATGAGGGAAATAAGTATTTGACCCCTCTGCAAAACATGACTTAGTAATTGGTGGCAAAACCCTTGTTGGAAATCACAGAGGTCAGACGTTTCTTGTAGTTGGCCACCAGGTTTGCACACATCTCAGGAGGGATTTTGTTCCAATCTTCTTTGCAGATCTTCTCCAAGTCATTAAGGTTTCGAGGCTGACGTTTGGCAACTCGAAACTTCAGCTCCCTCCACAGATTTTTTATGGGATTAAGGTCTGGAGACTGGCTAGGCCACTCCAGGACCTTAATGTTCTTCTTCTTGAGCCACTCCTTTGTTGCTTTGGCCGTATGTTTTGGGTCACTGTCATGCTGGAATACCCATCCACAACCCATTTTCAATGCCCTGGCTGAGGGAAGGAGGTTCTCACCCAAGATTTGACGGTACATGGCCCCGTCCATCGTCCCTTTGATGCGATGAAGTTGTCCTGTCCCCTTAGCAGAAAAAACCCCCCAAAGCATAATGTTTCCACGGTGGGGATGGTGTTCTTGGGGTCATAGGCAGCATTCCTCCTCCTCCAAACACGGCGAGTTGAGTTGATGCCAAAGAGCTCCATTTTGGTCTCATCTGACCACAACACGTTCACCCAGTTCTCCTCTGAATCATTCAGATGTTCATTGGCAAACTTCAGACAGCCCTGTATATGTGCTTTCTTGAGCAGGGAGACCTTGCGGGCGCTGCAGGTTTTCAGTCCTTCACAGCGTAGTGTGTTACCAATTGTTTTCTTGGTGACTATGGTCCCAGCTGCCTTGAGATCATTGACAAGATCCTCCCGTGTAGTTCTGGGCTGATTCCTCACCATTCTCATGATCATTGCAACTCCACGAGGTGAGATCTTGCATGGAGCCCCAGGCCGAGGGAGATTGAAAGTTATTTTGTGTTTCTTCCAGTTGCGAATAATCGCACCAACTGTTGTCACCTTCTCAACAAGCTGCTTGCCGATGGTCTTGTAGCCCATTTCAGCCTTGTGTAGGTCTACAATCTTGTCCCTGACATCCTTGGAGAGCTCTTTGGTCTTGGCCATGGTGGAGAGTTTGGAATCTGATTGATTGCTTGCTTCTGTGGACAGGTGTCTTTTATTCAGGTAACAAGCTGAGATTAGGAGCACTCCCTTTAAGAGTGTGCTCCTAATCTCACCTGGGAGCCAGAAATCTTTCTGATTGAGAGGGGGTCAAATACTTATTTCCCTCATTCAAATGCAAATCAATATATAACATTTTTGACATGTGTTTATTCTGGATTTTTGTGTTGTTATTCTGTTTCTCACTGTTCAAATAAACCTACCATTAAAATTATAGACTGATCATGTCTTTGTCAGTGGGCAAATGTACAAAATCAGCAGGGGATCAAATACTTTTTCTCACTGTAGGGGCCTAAGCTATTGATGGATTCAAGATAAGGTCGTGGTTATTGATCTCAGATTCTCAGTGTCAAAGTAGCATTTCATTTTGGTCATTTGTGAGGTATTAAAAAAGATTCTGCAAAAGTCTCCAGTCATCTAAAATGATATAGAATTGCATGAAATCCATTTCTAAAATAATACATTTTTCCCGGACTCTAGGCTTCTAGGAAATTCCTGGACATTGGCGGGAACTGGAACAAGCTGTGGTACACATTGATCCAGACCATCCCAAACATGCTCAAAGGGTGACATGTCTGGTGAGTATGCAGGCCATGGAAGAATTGGGACATTTTCAGCATGTTCAATTGTGTACAGATCCTTGCGACATGGGGCTGTGCATTATCATGCTGAAACACGAGGTGATGGAGGTGGATGAATGGCAGGACAATGGGCCTCAGGATCTTGTCATGGCATCTCTGTGCATTCAAACTGCCATCGATAAAATGCATTTGTATTAGTTGTCTGTAGCTTATGCCATGCCATAACCCCGATACCACCATCGGGTACTCTGTTCACAACATTGACATCAGCAAACCGCACGTCCACACAACGCCATACACGGTGGTCAGCAGTTGTGAGGCTGGTTGGGCATACTGCAAAATACTCTAAATCAACATTGGAGGCAGCTAATGGTAGAGAAATTAACCTAACATTCTCTGGCAACAGCTCTGGTGGACATTCCTGCAGTCAGCATGCCAATTGCATGCTCCCTCAAAACTTGAGACATCTGTGGCATTGTGTTGTGTGAAAAGACTGCACATTTTAGAGTGGCATTTTTTTATTTGTTAGGGATCCCCATTAGATGCTGCCAAGCACCTCCTCAGCTACTCTTGTCCCCAGCACAAGGTGCACCTGTGTAATAATGATCATGCTATTTAATCAGCTTTATGATATGCCACACCTGTCAGGTGGATGGATTATGTTGGCAAAGGAGAAATGCTCACTAACAGGGATGTAAACAAATTTGTGCACAACATTTTAGAAATAAGTTTGTGTCTAGAACATTTCTGGGATCTTTTATTTCACCTCATGAAACATGGGACCAACACTTTACATGTTGCGTTTATATGTTTGTTCAGTGTATACAGTATTTCAAAAAAAAATGATACAAACTATCAATAACAACATTTAAATTAAATCAGCCTGTTTTTCTGTTCTAATCAGGTCCCTACACAGGCTCAGAAGGATCCTGTGAGGGCGGAACATTTTCTGGCTACAGTAGACCTTGCAGGGCTTCTGCCGTGAAGTCTTGGAGACCCAAAAACTTCTCAGCTGCAGATATGATGATGTCCAGCTTCTTGGACTTATTGTGCAGTAAAATTAATAACTGTGGCTATAAATACTAAAAAATCCACCTTCCAAAATAAGTGTATCCAGATCACTTGATTGACGTACAACATTTGCAACTGGTTGCAGTGCATTCACCGCCATATCTTCTTCAGAACTGTGGCCTCTTGCTACTATAACTCTCTTCACCGCCTCCACATAGGAGATTTGCTGTACAGCCCTGATCCTTGACACCTCAACCTCTTTCACCCTAACAGGGCACTCTGGGAATTCAGGAATATGACCCCCACCACAGTTACAACATTTTACATTCACATGCTCTTCAATAACATATTCCTTCCGTCTGCAAACACTTGACATGTGGCCAAACTTTTTACATTTCTTGCATTGCATCAGGTTTTACACAAACTCTCTTATGGGGTATATTATATATCCCAGCTTTAAATAGGGTGGTAGATACTCTTCATCAAACATCAATAATAAAGATGAACTTTTTCACATTCTCCATCCTTCTTCTTCGGGATTTGGTTGGCGGAGCGCATTCAAATTTTAGGTGCATACACTGCCACCTACTGTACTGGTGTGTTAGGCCATTCACAGCCTATATACATTAAATTCATTGATACGGTAATTAATACAAAATTGCAGTATTAGCCTGCTCTAAAAAATTTGAGGGTAAATGTTCTTGGTTCGTGCAGATGACTGACCTCCTCAGACCAATTGGCAGTACGCCCAGAACATTGTTCTGGGATCCAAAAGGGATATCTCAGTTTCAAGGTCTCAGCTTGGAGAGAAGAAGCTTTGTGAGGTATTGGTCGGTCACATGCAGGAACCAAATGTTAACGATTAATTAATTATTAATAAAGCTAAAATCATGCAAATATAACATTAAGGACTTAAATCTATGTGAACCTTGGAGGACTCAGAACCCGAGTAAAAGGGAGTATTCATGTTACTCGTCAACATTTAAATCATATTCTCATGTAGACTACTTTTTAGTTTCTTGCTCATTGCTTCCCAATGTAGCAGGAAATGGATATGATACTATTGTTTTGAATGACCATTCCCTTGTGTGATTATTCTATAGGGATACAAAACTAGTAAAAGGATCCTCTAGATGGCGTTTGCATCCCAGATGGTTACAGGACCCAGACTTCTTACATTACGTTGGAGTGCATATAGATGTTTATTTGACATTGAACACTGACCAAACGTCAGCGAGTACCAGATGGGAGGCTTTCAAAGCACATATTTGCGGGCAAATTATACGTTTTACCAGTTTAAAATCAAATAAATCAGAAAATGAGAGCAATGGACAGCAAAATCAGAGAATTGGAGAGGGAAGCATTTTGGGATAACTCAGTCGAAGTAAACAAGGAATTATTTGGTCTTAAAGCTCAGTATGAAGAACTTCCCACCTCAAAGGCTGCAAACAGCTTAACTAGGCTGAAACAGTCCTATGATTTTACATTTACGTCATTTTAGCAGACGCTCTTATCCAGAGCGAATTACAGTTAGTGCACACATTTTTTATTTATTTTTTTATACTGGCCCCCCGTGGGAATCGAACCCACAACCCTGGCGTTGCAAACGCCATGCTCTAACAACTGAGCTACATCCCTGCCGGCCATTCCCTCCCCTACCCTAGATGACGCTGGGCCAATTGTGCGCCGCCCCATTGGTCTCCCGGTTGCGGCCGGCTACGACAGAGCCTGGATTCGAACCAGGATCTCTAGTGGCACAGCTAGCACTGCGATGCAGTGCCTTAGACCACTGCGCCACTCAGGAGACTATGATCAAGGGGATCATGATTTAGACACTCGCAGAGTAGAAAGACATTTTGGAAATGTGATCGTTCATATGTTGTTTTTGCAACAATTGAACAAAAACCAGTTTTGGCTTTATCATTATGGGGTATTGTGAGTAGATCGATGAGGGAAAAAAACTATTTAATCTATTTTACAATAAGGCTGAAACGTAACAAAATCTCAAAAAAGTCCAGGGGTCTGAATACTTTCCGAATGCACTGTATATAGACAGGTGTGTGCCTTTCCAAATCATGTCCAACAAACTTAATTAGATAGAACCTGCTCTTACCATGAGAAACAGATTTCCCAATCTTCTCCTCCTCTTCTTCATCTTTAAAGTTGACATTCAGCTCCAGTGTTTGACTGCAGTCTTCCAGCTTCACTGATGCCATCTCTGGATATTGCGATGCAAACTGGGCTCCACTGTCACAATCAGGACCCAGTGACTGTAGGTTTGGACTCAGTGTGGAAGGAGAGAGGCAGGCTGGGTTTGTCCTCACTGTTGATGTTACCGGCCTCAGACTTACCTGAATCGGCCAGTAGTAATAAAGAGAAACAGATACAAAAAATTAATTGTCTTGACAGTTCTGGCACTTTCTTTATTCTCTAAAAATATTTTCACTTTTTTCTTGTTCAATTATCTAATTCAGTGCTTGACTTGGACTGAAATAGGTGCTAATACTCATTTTGTGTGCCGGTACTAGTTTATATTAAGGTGCAGGAGCTCCACAATACCTTTGAGCTAATACCTAACCTATAGTTGATAAATGCATAAATGACTCAAAATCCATTTAGTACAAGGTTACAGTTTGTTTTAGACAGCATTGTGTGCTAATTTCCCGAATAACCTTGTCTTCACTGTATTACATCAATCAAAACCATTTGTATTTCCTGTTTACACCATAGCAACATTTATTGATAAAGACATTAACTACTAAATGTGTCTGAATATTAGTACACATGTAGAAAACTGATAATCATTACATTCAGCTTCAAAACAGTAGTCCGACCGTGAAATTGTCTCTGATGCACCCGCACTGTCCTCACTGAAGTCGGTTGACGCTGACCGAGAGTAGCCGCCATTTTACCAACTTGTGAATTTTACACAAAAACAATAATATGCAAAACGAACTCAAAATCTCAAATAAATTGATTATTTATTAAACTAACATGAGAAAATTATGTACATTCACTCAGACAAACCCCAAATCTCTAGCTATGTGACTTGTAAAATAGTTTTTATCACGTTCTTTCACTCACTCGGTTTGACACAAAAATAACACATCAAACCGTTACCAAACGTGATAATACCTTAACGGATTTGTTACCTAGCATGGTATGACATGTTCTTTCGACATTAGAAAGTTTAAACGTGCTATTACATACCTCTAGTAATAAATAGAAACGGACACAAAGGTTATCTTATTGTATGCACAGGTCTGGCGCATTCTTTATTCTGAACAATGGGTCGCGCCAACCCGGAACTTCCTGTTCCCCCACTACCACAGTGCAACACCGACATCTATTGGACTGATGGACTAACTACCCTCGGTCCGTGCATTCCGGGATCCTTGGGTTGGCCCTACCGTTTACATTTTACATTTTAGTCAATTAGCAGACGCTCTTATACAGAGCGACTTACAGTTAGTGAGTGCATACATTTTCATACTACCAGTGTTGCCAACTCATTTTCACGGCAAGTTGCAAGAGGCAGGTCGATTTGTTGCTAAAAGTTGCTGTCATTGCGTGATGAAGTCATTATGGGTTAACGTAAAATTGCGTCATTACGTAGAATACACACTAACGTTACACAAATTGACTGGCCATCTCCGCGACAAATATGATTTGACATTTGTTAGTTTATTATCACATATTTGTATTTGTAAAAGTAATATAAACACAACACATTTTATATGATCAGATATTTTTGTTTTTAAACACAACACATTGAATTATTGAACACTTACATTTGATTTATTTTCTTATTAACTAATAAACCTACACATTCTGAACAATTATAGTTTTAAGCAGTGTATTAGTAGTTAGTTAACATGCTACCTAACTGATCAACAATTATAGGTACAAGCTAATAACAAGGTATATATTCTATCTTATTGAACAAGCAACTTAACTCAAATAATGATGTGTGCGCTAGGCATCTCTCTCCAGCTCTGGGCCCTTGGCATCACTGGGCCCTACCCCATTACATGAGAACAGGGTATCTGCCGCTGCCTCCTCCTCCTCCGGGACACTTCTACTTTGCATAGAGTTGATCAATCTGTTGATTGTGGCCTGTGGAATGTTGTCCCATTCCTCTTCAGTGGCTGTGTGAAGTTGCTGTATATTGGCGGGAACTGGAACAAGCTGTGGTACGCGTCGATCCAGCCCTCCCAAACATGCTCAATGGGTGACATGTCTGGTGAGTATGCAGGACATGGAAGAACTGGGACATTTTCAGCTTCCTGGAATTGTGTACAGATCTTTGCGACATTGGGCCCTGCATTATCATGCTGAAACATGACGTGATGCATACCTGCCAACTTTTCAAAAAACCTTGGAGTGAGATTTTGTCCTGGGTCCACCTGGGTCCTGCAGTCGGTGAAAAGCAATTGCACTGCCTGCGTCTCAGAACTGTGGCCGCCTTGATCTCATGAGGTTATCGTTGCCCACATGACGTCAGAGAAAGTCGGGATCAAGTCGGACACAAATCTAACCAGCATGCATTGGGCGGTGATCGCCGGTGATCGATTCTGCGCAGACCTGGCTCATCTCAAATGAGCCTCTTGTCTATGATCTGTCGGGGCATGGTTATGCTGGCCTGTGGCCTTCTTGGAGGCCTTGATGATATCGGAGGGGGGCTCCCATTTGAATCAGGGCTCCAGATTGGCCATCTTTATGGTCATTATTGTGCCATCCAATGCTAGGCTGTTTCTTCTCTTGGTTTTGTTCAGTCCCACAACTGAAAACACCCTCTCAGCATCTACGTTTGCATGGGGCAACACCAGGACAAGCTTGGCGACGGCAGCAAGCCTCTCGAATTCTTTGGCTCCTGTCACCTATGGAAAATGCACCAAACCACAATGGAAAAACATACCTTGATTTTTGATTGATTAATACTGTAATTATACTGTAGGTTGATCCATTAACAAAGTTCAGATAAAAACATGCATCATTTGCAACATGCATGACACATACAGTGGGGAGAACAAGTATTTGATACACTGCCGATTTTGCAGGTTTTCAAACTTACAAAGCATGCAGAGGTCTGTAATTTTTATCATAGGTACACTTCAACTGTGAGAGACGGAATCTAAAACAAAAATCCAGAAAATCACATTGTATGATTTTTAAGTAATTAATTTGCATTTTATTGCATGACATAAGTATTTGATACATCAGAAAAGCTGAACTTAATATTTGGTACAGAAACCTTTGTTTGCAATTACAGAGATCATACGTTTCCTGTAGGTCTTGACCAGGTTTGCACACACTGCAGCAGGGATTTTGGCCCACTCCTCCATACAGACCTTCTCCAGATCCTTCAGGTTTCGGGGCTGTCGCTGGACAATACGGACTTTCAGCTCCCTCCAAAGATTTTCTATTGGGTTCAGGTCTGGAGACTGGCTAGGCCACTCCAGGACCTTGAGATGCTTCTTACGGAGCCACTCCTTAGTTGCCCTGGCTGTGTGTTTTGGGTCGTTGTCATGCTGGAAGAACCAGCCACGACCCATCTTCAATGCTCTTACTGAGGGAAGGAGGTTGTTGGCCAAGATCTCGCGATACATGGCCCCATCCATCCTCCCCTCAATACGGTGCAGTCGTCCTGTCGCCTTTGCAGAAAAGCATCCCCAAAGAATGATGTTTCCACCTCCATGCTTCACGGTTGGGATGGTGTTCATGGGGTTGTACTCATCCTTCTTCTTCCTCCAAACACGGCGAGTGGAGTTTAGACCAAAAAGCTCTATTTTTGTCTCATCAGACCACATGATCTTCTCCCATTCCTCCTCTGGATCATCCAGATTGTCATTGGCAAACTTCAGACGGGCCTGGACATGCGCTGGCTTGAGCAAGGGGACCTTGCGTGCGCTGCAGGATTTTAATCCATGACGGCGTAGTGTGTTACTAATGGTTTTCTTTGAGACTGTGGTCCCAGCTCTCTTCAGGTCATTGACCAGGTCCTGCCGTGTAGTTCTGGGCTGATCCCTCACCTTCCTCATGATCATTGATGCCTCACGAGGTGAGATCTTACATGGAGCCCCAGACCGAGGGTGATTGACCGTCATCTTGAACTTCTTCCATTTTCTAATAATTGTGCCAACAGTTGTTGCCTTCTCACCAAGCTGCTTGCCTATTGTCCTGTAGCCCATCCCAGCCTTGTGCAGGTCTACAATTTTATCCCTGATGTCCTTACACAGCTCTCTGGTCTTGGCCATTGTGGAGAGGTTGGAGTCTGTTTGATTGAGTGTGTGGACAGGTGTCTTTTACATAGGTAACGAGTTCAAACAGATGCAGTTAATACAGGTAATGAGTGGAGAACAGGAGGGCTTCTTAAAGAATTACTAACAGGTCTGTGAGAGCCGGAATTCTTACTGGTTGGTAGGTGATCAAATACTTATGTCATGCAATAAAATGCAAATGAATTACTTAAAAATCATACAATGTGATTTTCTGGATTTTTGTTTTAGATTCTGTCTCTCACAGTTGAAGTGTACCTATGATAAAAATTACAGACCTCTACATGCTTTGTAAGTAGGAAAACCTGCAAAATCGGCAGTGCATCAAATACTTGTTCTCCCCACTGTAAGTATTTGATCACCTATCAACCAGTAAGAATTCCGGCTCTCACAGACCTGTTAGTTTTTCTTTAAGAAGCCCTCCTGTTCTCCACTCATTACCTGTATTAACTGCACCTGTTTGAAATCGTTACCTGTATAAAAGACACCTGTCCACACACTCAATCAAACAGACTCCAACCTCTCCACAATGGCCAAGACCAGAGAGCTGTGTAAGGACATCAGGGATAAAATTGTAGACCTGCACAAGGCTGGGATGGGCTACAGGACAATAGGCAAGTAGCTTGGTGAGAAGGCAACAACTGTTGGCGCAATTATTAGAAAATGGAAGAAGTTCAAGATGACGGTCAATCACCCTCGGTCTGGGGCTCCATGCAAGATCTCACCTCATGGGGCATCAATGATCATGAAGAAGGTGAGGAATCGGGCCAGAACTACACGGCAGGACCTGGTCAATGACCTGAAGAGAGCTGGGACCACAGTCTCAAAGAAAACCATTAGTAACACACTACGCCGTCATGGATTAAAATCTTGCAACGCACGCAAGGTCCCCCTGCTCAAGCCAGCGCATGTCCAGGCCCGTCTGAAGTTTGCCAATGACCATCTGGATGATCCAGAGGAGGAATGGGAGAAGGTCATGTGGTCTGATGAGACAAAAATAGAGCTTTTTGGTCTAAACTCCGCTCGCCGTGTTTGGAGGAAAAAGAAGGATGAGTACAACCCCAAGAACACCATCCCAACCGTGAAGCATGGAGGTGGAAACATCATTCTTTGGGGATGCTTTTCTGCAAAGGGGACAGGACGACTGCACCGTATTGAGGGGAGGATGGATGGGGCCATGTATCGCGAGATCTTGGATAACAACCTCCTTCCCTCAGTAAGAGCATTGAAGATGGGTCGTGGCTGGGTCTTCCAGCATGACAACGACCCGAAACACACAGCCAGGGCAACTAAGGAGTGGCTCCGTAAGAAGCATCTCAAGGTCCTGGAGTGGCCTAGCCAGTCTCCAGACCTGAACCCAATAGAACATCTTTGGAGGGAGCTGAAAGTCTGTATTGCCCAGCGACAGCCCCGAAACCTGAAGGATCTGGAGAAGGTCTGTATGGAGGAGTGGGCCAAAATCCCTGCTGCAGTGTGTGCAAACCTGGTCAAGACCTACAGGAAACATATGATCTCTGTAATTGCAAACAAAGGTTTCTGTACCAAATATTAAGTTCTGCTTTTCTGATGTATCAAATACTTATGTCATGCAATAAAATGCAAATTAATTACTTAAAAATCATACAATGTGATTTTCTGGATTTTTGTTTTAGATTCCGTCTCTCACAGTTGAAGTGTACCTATGATAAAAATTACCGACCTCTACATGCTTTGTAAGTAGGCAAACCTGCAAAATCGGCAGTGTATCAAATACTTGTTCTCCCCAGTGTATATGCATGCAACAATTTTAAGCAACAGATGTAGCCAAGCCACACCTGCCAAAAGGAAAGACAAAAAAGGAAAAAAATGTTACCTTATGCTTCCGGGTTGCCATTTCAGCCCAGAAGCTTTCCATTTCAGTTTCGTCCTGCAGGAATATCATTGGCATGGTCTGATAATTTAGAAACTCCTCACCCAGAAGTTCATGCTCCTCTGGCCCATGGTATGGGAGCAGATGGGGAAACCTATTTATGAAAGTAGAGTTACAAGTTGTTACGTTTTAGGTATATAGTCATCAACCAGCAGCAGTTCATACACATCTTTGAGGAGAAGCCACATAAGAATATCTCATGTGCAGTTTAGGAGTGAACACACCTCATCATAAAACACAGGGTATTTTAGCTAAGATGATAGACAATAATTAGAGAAAAAAAATAACCTTTCAACAAAGTACAGGACATCTTCGATGTCACTTTCAGCCCTCTGCCGTACATCTACAAATTGTGCGTGCTTGATCAGTGGCTCTTCCAGTGGCAGCTTCTTAAGTGCATAGTCCACAGCACTTGTCAGGAAACACAACACAGCTTCATGGAATGAATCCACCTGCTGTGGTGTGATGTCACCCTCGTGGAGTAATCTGTTAAGTTTAGCCCTGGTTGTGAACCCAATACAGCATGTCGGTATAAGGTACAAGGCTAAATATCACATATCACAGTGTTTGATCATAATAATAGTCAAATACTAACCTGGTAAATGGTTTGCCTTTTCTTTCAAGGCAATTTCACAAGGCTCCTCATGGCACTGCAGAGCTGCTGGAACCATAAACTTGGAACATAGCTTGCGTACGAATTTCACCATCTATAACAGACATTTACAAAAATAGTTGGTGAAACCTGTTTTAGAGGACCCCTGCAGATATCAGCAAGAAACACAGAATGGAAAAAAACAGCAAAATCCAATCCCACCTCATCATGTAACAAAAATATTGATGACTGCTCTCTCTGAAGCAGCAAGTTGAAAGAAGTGAAAGTTGGTACGGTGGCTTGGAAGAACAGCAGGTACACTTCTGTCATGGGGTCAGTGAATGTCTGCACAAGTCTCTTGAACCTGGCCTGATTTTCATCTTGAATCAATCAATAAATAACACAAAACAAGAGGTTGTCATTAATACAAGTATGTGACTAACAATCCATGTAGTTGCTGCATAATGAAATTGAAAATTGATGACGATACTAGCAGATTTGTAGTTGCTGGCCAGAGGTTCATACAGCCTCAGGATCCTGGTCACACAACGTTCAAGGCTTAGCCAACGGACCGAGATACGCAGGAGGACCTCCATGTACTCCGCTTCATGGAGCTCACAAAACTCTGTTTTAGACATTAAATCCATATCATATATTTTCTACAGCTCAGCATTTCAGTATTACACTTAATAGTATCAAACATGCATACCTGACAGGTATCCTTTCCGATTTGTGCTACCCTTGAACCAGTAACCGATGTCCACTACCATATCCTCCAAATCAAAACCGGACACCTGCAATGCATAAATCAATCATAACACATTCAGTCAATGCACGTAATTAGGATACAAATAAAAAGGTACATGTAAAGATAAATCAGGCCTTAACTCACTTTAAAAAATCCCACTCCTGCAGCTTTGGCGGTGTTATGTGCCACATGACAAGGACAACCATGAATATAGGTGTTGGGATGCTTCTGGAGCACCCTAGAGGCAATGGAATTACGTGGTCCAATGTTCACAGCTGCATTGTAAACTGAGAGACCAATGCAGTTCTCCCAAGGGATGCCATGCTCCTCTATGGTGGAGTTAATTTTGGTGAAGATCTCACTTGCTGGCCCACATCTCCTCCCACTTGTTGTGCACATATTTAAGAACTGGTGGACAACTTTTCTGCCCATGAAGACCCGGACAGTAAGCGGGTTCATCTTTTCCACTCCTATAATGACAAGTTAGAATCATACAGATGTTCATGTTATTAGATGTTTAAAAATACACAAAGCACATGTTTTGCAGATGAGAAAAATCTCAAATAGTTTGTGAAATACCAGTGTCATTCGACCCATCCGTAACAAGGGTATACGGGGCTTTTTTCATCTCCTTCACAAGCTCCTGTGTGAAATATGGTGCGAGTGCTTCATTGGTAATGCAGGATGACTTAGTCCTGGCACACCTGTACTCCTGCGCTGTCTTCGAATCTCCGAAACATTCTTTTAGGAGAGGCCCCAGGTGGTCCGCAAAGGCTAGGGGAACGTTGTGAACTACCAACCCAGCTGTCATTTTGACCTCAGCCCTTCTTGTCTGTAAGAAATTAAAAATTATGAATCCTCCCAAAAGACCATAGTTTATTTAAAATAGACGCCTGCGATAATAGGGCACAGGTAAAAAACACATTCAGCAACTAAGATCTCGAATTAAGAAAACTGGACTGTACTACACTGAAATACAAACCACAAATTAGTCAAAACTATCAACCATGACTTTACCGTGATCAACTAGAACACAAAACTCTTGACTGAACCTTGACAGAATCATTACACATATCATACCTTAACCTCTTGTGCAGACATACCCCCTACAGATGGAACGGCCATTGCATATTGGGATATTGTGGCTGTGGACTGGAGAGCTCGTTGCTTATCTTGGTGGCCTTTGCTTTTTATATGGCGCACTACATCTGTCACACCCTGGTGGCAACATGAGTTTTCAATACGGCAGACTGCACACCAGTAGTGCGTGTTGACGCTCCCTCTGGTAATACATGGCCATGAAGAGGTCCACTCATTTTGGAAAATGGATCTATATGTTGCTGCTCCAGCCAGAGCACGACTCTTCTGGCCCTGCTGTTGGATTGGGGGGGGGTCTCTTCTTTCTGTCCCTCTGTGTCTTCTTCCATCTGCCCTGTTGGTTGTTCTATTTGTCCTGTCTGTTGCTCCTCTGCATGGGCGTCAATCTGTCCTGTCTGTTGCTCCTCTGCTTGTTTGTCAGTCTGTCCTGTCTCCTGCTCTCTCTGTCCTTTGTGTTGCTCCTCTGTCTGTTGTCCTGTCGTTTCTATCAATCGTTCTTGCTGTTCTGTCAGTGTGTTTGTCTGTCTTTTCTCACTTGGCTGGTTCTTTAAATAAAATAAAAGGTTTCGCTTTTGTCCTGGCAAAGGTCTCTTACGGGACATCTTTGAAACCTTAAACAATTAAAATGGTCATGTTGGTTTAATAACTCTACTCTCAGTTACAAAAACATACCTACTTCTTTTGCACACATTTCCTGTATTTATGTTAAATTCTTTGGAATACATCTTACCTGTTCGAAATCAGCTGAGTTTACATTCACCACACTAAATCATGTTCACACGCACAAACAAATAATTTATTTCAAGATTTAAAGTTTAAGAGAGTGAGTATTCAATTGGACGACATTTCATTGTTACATACCTAGTCTCAGCTCAGCTTCTTATCAGACTTCTTGAGGTAGTGACCGTTTCATCTCATGTTGACTTTCGCGGCAGTGGTATCTCTTCTTCTGTCGCTAACTTCGGGGTGCAGCACATATGGTTCAGTGGCGCTCATCAGCTCCATCTACCGTCGGGGAGTTTGAAAAAAGGAACGAACGCGTCTCGGCCGATTTTTTTTGCGTGAGAAATTGGATGTGTGGCGTGAGTGCGTGTGAAAACAGGCAAAAACGTGTGTCACACGGCGAAAGCGTGAGAGTTGGCAGCTCTGTGTTAACACCCTTGTTGATGCATGCCAATGTGTGTGTCAATGCAAAGAAAATCTAAACTACATTGTAACAATTCATATACAATTCAGTATGAAAATGTATGCACTCACTAACTGTAAGTCGCTCTGGATAAGTGCGTCTGCTAAATGACTAAAAATGTTTTTTTAAATGTAAATATACTGTATCTACATGTATCTCTCTGCAGAATGTAGAATATATGTTTGGAATAGTTGGTGTTCCAGTCATTGAAGTAGCTATGGCAGCTCAAGCCTCAGGAATCAAGTATGTGGGAATGCGCAATGAACAAGCACTAAGCCACCTTTTTATTACTAAACCAGCTCTCCCCAAATTATGTGATATTAACTACCCTTACATAGACTACAGGAGCGTGTAGTGTGTGAGGGTCAGTTTCATAGCTTTTTTGCATTGCTAATTATGTCTGCCTGTCTGTCTGACCCTTTGTGTGTCTGTCTGCCTGTCTTCCTGTCTTTCCCTCTGTCTGTCTGTTCCTCTCCAGTCCAGGTGCATGTCTGGTTGTGTCTGGACCGGGACTCATCCATTCACTTGGTGGAATGGCCAACGCTAACATGAACTGCTGGTATGCTAGAACTCCAATCAATCAATCAATCAATTTTATTTTATATAGCCCTTCGTACATCAGCTAATATCTCGAAGTGCTGTACAGAAACCCAGCCTAAAACCCCAAACAGCTAGTAATGCAGGTGTAGAAGCACGGTGGCTAGGAAAAACTCCCTAGAAAGGCCAAAACCTAGGAAGAAACCTAGAGAGGAACCAGGCTATGAGGGGTGGCCAGTCCTCTTCTGGCTGTGCCGGGTGGAGATTATAACAGAACCATGCCAAGATGTTCAAAAATGTTCATAAGTGACAAGCATGGTCAAATAATAATCAGGAATAAATCTCAGTTGGCTTTTCATAGCCGATCATTAAGAGTTGAAAACAGCAGGTCTGGGACAGGTAGGGGTTCCATAACCGCAGGCAGAACAGTTGAAACTGGAATAGCAGCAAGGCCAGGCGGACTGGGGACAGCAAGGAGTCACCACGGCCGGTAGTCCCGACGTATGGTCCTAGGGCTCAGGTCTCTCAGTTGGCTTTTCATAGCCGATCATTAAGAGTTGAAAACAGCAGGTCTGGGACAGGTAGGGGTTTCGTAACCGCAGGCAGAACAGTTGAAACTGGAATAGCAGCAAGGCCAGGCGGACTGGGGACAGCAAGGTGTCAGCATGCCCGGTAGTCCTGACGTATGGTCCTAGGGCTCAGGTTCTCAGAGAGAAAGAGAGAACGAGAGAATTAGAGAGAGCATACTTAAATTCACACAGGACACTGGATAAGACAGGAGAAGTACTCCAGGTATAACCAACTAACCCCAGCCCCCCGACACATAAACTACTGCAGCATAAATACTGGAGGCTGAGACAGGAGCGGTCCGGAGACACTGTGGCCCCATCCGAAGAAACCCCCGGACAGGGCCAAACAGGAAGGATATAACCCCACCCACTCTGCCAAAGCACAGCCCCCGCACCACTAGAGGGATATCCTCAACCACCAACTTACAATCCTGAGACAAGGCCGAGTATAGCCCACAGAGGTCTCCACCACAGCACAAACCAAGGGGGGGCACCAACCCAGACAGGAAGATCACGTCAGTAACTCAACCCACTCAAGTGACGCACCCCTCCTAGGGACGGCATGAAAGAGCACCAGCAAGCCAGTGACTCAGCCCCTGTAACAGGGTTAGAGGCAGAGAACCCCAGTGGAGAGAGGGGAACCGGCCTGGCAGAGACAGCAAGGGCTGTTCGTTGCTCCAGAGCCTTTCCGTTCACCTTCACACTCCTGGGCCAGACTACACTCAATCATATGACCTACTGAAGAGATAAGTCTTCAGTAAAGACTTAAAGGTTGAGACCGAGTCTGCGTCTCTCACATGGGTAGGCAGACTGTTCCATAAAAATGGAGATCTATAGGAGAAAGCCCTGCCTCCCGCTGTTTGCTTAGAAATTCTAGGGACAATTAGGAGGCCTGCGTCTTGTGACCGTAGCGTAGGTATTGGTATGTACGGCAGGACCAACTCGGAAAGATAGGTAGGAGCAAGCCCATGTAACGCTTTATAGGTTAACAGTAAAACCTTGAAATCAGCCCTTGCCTTAACAGGAAGCCAGTGTAGGGAAGCTAGCACTGGAGTAATATGATCAAATTTCTTGGTTCTAGTCAGGATTCTAGCAGCCGTATTTAGCACTAACTGAAGTTTATTTAGTGCTTTATCCGGGTAGCCGGAAAGTAGAGCATTGCAGTAGTCTAACCTAGAAGTAACAAATGCATGGATTAATTTTTCTGCATCATTTTTGGACAGAAAATTTCTGATTTTTGCAATGTTACGTAGATGGAAAAAAGCTGTCCTTGAAACAGTCTTGATATGTTCGTCAAAAGAGAGATCAGGGTCAAGAGTAACGCCGAGGTCCTTCACAGTTTTATTTGAGACGACTTTACAACCATCAAGATGAATTGTCAGATTTAACAGAAGATCTCTTTGTTTCTTGGGACCTAGAACAAGCATCTCTGTTTTGTCCGAGTTTAAAAGTAGAAAGTTTTCAGCCATCCACTTCCTTATGTCTGAAACACAGGCTTCTAGCGAGGGCAATTTTGGGGCTTCACCATGTTTCATTGAAATGTACAGCTGTGTGTCATCCGCATAGCAGTGAAAGTTAACATTATGTTTTCGAATAACATCCCCAAGAGGTAAAATATATAGTGAAAACAATAGTGGTCCTAAAACGGAACCTTGAGGAACACCGAAATGTACAGTTGATTTGTCGGAGGACAGACCATTCACAGAGACAAACTGATATCTTTCCGACAGGTAAGATCTAAACCAGGCCAGAACTTGTCCGTGTAGACCAATTTGGGTTTCCAGTCTCTCCAAAAGAATGTGGTGATCGATGGTGTCAAAGGCAGCACTAAGGTCTAGTAGCACGAGGACAGATGCAGAGCCTCGGTCTGACGCCATTAAAAGGTCATTTACCACCTTCACAAGTGCAGTCTCAGTGCTATGATGGGGTCTAAAACCAGACTGAAGCATTTCGTATACATTGTTTGTCTTCAGAAAGGCAGTGAGTTGCTGCGCAACAGCTTTTTCTAAAATGTTTGAGAGGAATGGAAGATTCGATATAGGCCGATAGTTTTTTATATTTTCCGGGTCAAGGTTTGGCTTTTTCAAGAGAGGCTTTATCACTGCCACTTTTAGTGAGTTTGGTACACATCCGGTGGATAGAGAGCTGTTTATTATGTTCAACATAGGAGGGCCAAGCACAGGAAGCAGCTCCTTCAGCAGTTTAGTAGGAATAGGATCCAGTATGCAGCTTGAAGGTTTAGAGGCCATGATTATTTTCATCATTGTGTCAAGAGATATAGTACTAAAACACTTAAGTGTCTCTCCCGATCCCAGGCCCTCGCAGAGCTGTGCAGATCCAGGACAGCTAAGCCCTGGAGGAATACGCAGATTCAAAGAGGAGTCCGTAATTTGCTTTCTAATGGTCATGATCTTTTCCTCAAAGAAGTTCATGAATTTATTACTGCTGAAGTGAAAGCCATCCTCTCTTGGGGAATGCTGCTTTTTAGTTAGCTTTGCAACAGTATCAAAAATAAATTTTGGATTGTTCTTATTTTCCTCGATTAAGTTGGAAAAGTAGGATGATCGAGCAGCAGTGAGGGCTCTTCGGTACTGCACGGTACTGTCTTTCCAAGCTAGTCGGAAGACTTCCAGTTTGGTGTGGCGCCATTTCCGTTCCAATTTCCTGGAAGCTTGCTTCAAAGCTCGGGTATTTTCTGTATACCAGGGAGCTAGTTTCTTATGACAAATGTTTTTCGTTTTTAGGGGTGCAACTGCATCTAGGGTATTGCGCAAGGTTAAATTGAGTTCCTCAGTTAAGTGGTTAACTGATTTTTGTCCTCTGACGTCCTTGGGTAGGCAGAAGGAGTCTGGAAGGGCATCAAGGAATTTTTGTGTTGTCTGAGAATTTATAGCACGACTTTTGATGCTCCTTGGTTGGGGTCTGAGCAGATTATTTGTTGCGATTGCAAACATAATAAAATGGTGGTCCGATAGTCCAGGATTTTGTGGAAAAACATTAAGATCTACAACATTTATTCCATGGGACAAAACTAGGTCCAGAGTATGACTGTGGCAGTGAGTAGGTCCAGAGACATGTTGGACAAAACCCACTGAGTCGATGATGGCTCCGAAAGACTTTTGGAGTGGGTCTGTGGACTTCTCCATGTGAATATTAAAATCACCAAAAATTAGAATATGATCTGCTATGACTACAAGGTCTGATAGGAATTCAGGAAACTCAGAGAGGAACGCTGTATATGGCCCAGGAGGCCTGTAAACAGTAGCTATAAAAAGTGATTGAGTAGGCTGCATAGATTTCATGACTAGAAGCTCAAAAGACGAAAACGCCATTTTTTTTTTTGTAAATTGAAATTTGCTATCGTAAATGTTAGCAACACCTCCGCCTTTGCGGGATGCACGGGGAATATGGTCACTAGTGTAACCAGGAGGTGAGGCCTCATTTAACACAGCAAATATATCAGGCTTAAGCCATGTTTCAGTCAGGCCAATCACATCAAGATTATGATCAGTGATTAGTTCATTGACTATGACTGCCTTTGAAGTGAGGGATCTAACATTAAGTAACCCTATTTTGAGATGTGAGGTATCACGATCTCTTTCAATAATGGCAGGAATGGAGGAGGTCTTTATCCTAATAAGATTGCTAAGGCGAACACCGCCATGTTTAGTTTTGCCCAACCTAGGTCGAGGCACAGACACAGTCTCAATGGGTATGGCTGAGCTGACTACACTGACTGTGCTATTGGCAGACTCCACTAAGCTGGCAGGTTGGCTAACAGCCTGCTGCCTGGCCTGCACCCTATTTCACTGTGGGGCTAGAGGAGTTAGAGCCCTATCTATGTTGGTAGATAAGATGAGAGCACCCCACCAGCTAGGATGGAGTCCGTCACTCCTCAGCAGGTCAGGCTTGGTCCTGTTTGTGGGTGAGTCCCAGAAAGAGGGCCAATTATCTACAAATTCTATCTTTTGGGAGGGGCAGAAAACAGTTTTCAACCAGCGATTGAGTGCTGAGACTCTGCTGTAGAGCTCGTCACTCCCCCTAACTGGGAGGGGGCCAGAGACAATTACTCGATGCCGACACATCTTTCTAGCTGATTTACACGCTGAAGCTATGTTGCACTTGGTGACCTCTGACTGTTTCATCCTAACATCGTTGGTGCCGACGTGGATAACAATATCTCTATACTCTCTACACTCGCCAGTTTTAGCTTTAGCCAGCACCATCTTTAGATTAGCCTTAACGTCGGTAGCCCTGCCCCCTGGTAAACAGTGTATGATCGCTGGGTGATTCGTTTTAAGTCTAATACTGCGGGTAATGGAGTCGCCAATGACTAGGGTTTTCAATTTGTCAGAGCTAATGGTGGGAGCCTTCGGCGTCTCAGACCCCGTAACGGGAGGAGTAGAGACAAGAGAAGACTCAGACTCAGACTCCGACTCGCTACATAATGGGGAAAACCGGTTGAAAGTTTCTGTCGGCTGAATGAGCGACACCGGTTGAGCATTCCAACAGTATTTCCCTCCAGAAGCCATGAGAAAGTTGTCCCGCTGCGGGGACTGTGCGGGGGGATTTATACTAACGTTACTATCTGTACTTACTGGTGGCACAGACGCTGTTTCTTCCTTTCCTACACTGAAATTACCCTTGCCTAACGATTGCGTCTGAAGCTGGGCTTGTAGCACAGCTATTCTCGCCGTAAGGCGATCGTTCTCCTGTATATTATGAGTACAGCGACTGCAATTAGAAGACATCATGTTAATGTTACTACTTAGCTTCGGCTGTTGAAGATGTTGACGAACCATGTCCAGATAAAGCGTCCGGAGTGAAAAAGTTGAATGAGGGAAAAAAGTTGCGATGGAAAAAAGGAAAATAAAGTAAAGTTGGCAGCAAAAACGCACAGGAAAATGACTCTTCTGTCTCGGGACATTCACTCCTTGGAGGAGAGCGCGCTTTTTCCCAGAATCACCCAGAATGCACTGCGTAGTGTTCCTCTAGAACTCCACAAACAGAAGACCCTACTACTCATGTTCAGTGGTCCTTTCAAAAGAAGGGATGCTATCCGCACACTGCAAAAAATGATCTGAGGACTCCAAACTATCTCAGCTTGTCAGTTGATGTCATTGTGTGATACCTCTCTCTCTGTAGGCCTGTGATTGTTATTGGAGGCTCCTCTGATCAAAACCAAGAGACCACTGGGGCGTTTCAAGAGTTTCCACAGGTACCGATTCAACCATGACATTTCTGACTATTGAACAGTAGGGGATGGTATCCCGGGACACAGATTAAGCCTAGTCATGGCCTAAAAAGCAAACTCAATAGAGAATCTCTGTCTGGGAAACTGGCCCTAGCAGTTTAATTGCTGAAAGAGGAAATCATTTGTTATTTGTGGTCCTCTTTCTCTGTCAGGTGGAGGCATGCAGATTGTACAGTAAGTTCTCTGCTAGGTCTAGCAGTCTGGATATGATCTCCTCAGTGGTAGAGAAGGTATACAGTCTACTCTGACTCCCTCTGTGTAGTCCTCTTCATATCATTTGGTATCACCTGCAATTGTCTGTTTTCTGACCTCTAATTTTCCAGCTTAGCAAGGTACCTTAACTGCTTCATAAGAGCACAGCACAGCCTTAATTGATCTGAATGGAAGGGTGTTTGGTCTGTCTAAGGCAGCACGCACTAGCATGTATGGACGTCCAGGTGCTGTATACGTAGACATATCTGGGGACATGGTCAATGCTAAATTGGACAGGAGCAGAGCCAGGTTAGTGGCCATCACTGTCTTTCATCCATTTAAAATGTATACTAATGTGTTACTGTTGAATATGTATACCTCTGAATTCACATCACCGTAGTCATTTTTATTTTATCTTGTTATACCTTTCAACGTCTGAAGTGAACCAGAAATTAAATTACTTAGAAAATATAGCACTATATCAAAATATTCTCATCAGGGAATAGCAATAAGCCTCGATAGACCTTCATGGTTTATTTACATATGCAATAAAGTTGCTAGGTAACATGTTTAATGTTTGACCTATTATTTATTATTTCCTTTGTCAGAGAGGTGCCCTGTAGTCCACCTCCTCCTGTGAGTATGGCTGACCATATGGCGATCACAGAAGCACTGGCGGTCCTGAAAGGAGCCAAACGGCCTTTACTCATCATTGGCAAAGGTAGGGATTGCTTTTTTAATAGCCAGATAATCTGGGGGAAACAGAACTAAAATCTTGCATAATTGCGTCAGATACTTGGATAAGGTCTGGGGAGATGTTAAGAGAAAGATACTAACGCCACTTGCGAACTCTCCACCCCCCTAAACGGAAACTCTCTGCAAGTTTCAGGCAAGTTTATGGGCCAAATGTCCCCTCCCGTTCTGAAATTGAAAAGATGCGAGCACCTGCGAAATCGGGATTTGTCCAAATGATTAGTGGTGAAAAATCAGCGTACCGGAACAAAGTTGTCACATCCCAGTCTGTTGACAGACGCTACTTCCAGTTATGTTACGTGCGTCTGTCCAAGAGAGATCAATAGCCAGCTGAGACGCACTGTAACACATATAGCACTGTACCACGGTTCAGTTGAAAACTGGGCCACGTTCAGTCGACAAATGTTGTTGACATGATTTCTCATTCTACCTGTCCGAGAGGCACGTTCGTTCTACATGCTGTATTTCTATCTGAACGTTGCACAACGTTTTGCTCAGCTGAATGCATCCCAGTTGTGAAGGCCAGTCTGTTGAAATCCATGTGGCAGTGCCCTCTGTCTGTGTCCCTCTGCAGGTGCAGCCCATTGAAGAGCAGAGGGGGCTCTGAAGGAGCTGGTGGAGGGGTGTGACCTGCCCTTCCTGCCCACCCCCATGGGTAAAGGGGTGCTGCCTGACGATCACCCCAACTGTGTTGCTGCTGCCCGCTCCAGGTCAGCCTCTCCTTCTCTCAGCTGGCATCATATTCATGTACAGACCATTGACTGTATAAGTAGGACCAAGAATTTCCCTGACCATTTGAACGGACCAGGAAACTCCTGAAATCCCTATCTATAACTAGTCTCTCCTGGCCAGGTCATGTCAATGTAAACTGGTGTCAATCAAACAACTACACACTCCTATAACTAGCCTCTTTTCATTACATTTTGTTTTGTCCCTGCTCTCCTCCTCCTCTCTTCCTATCCTCCTCCTCCTCTCTTCCTCCTCCTCCTCCTCCTCTTCCTATCCTACTGGTTCTATGGTCTTGGTGGGGACTGCAGAGCTCTGCTCCAGTCTGATGTTGTGGTCCTACTTGGTGCCAGACTCAACTGGATCCTGCACTTTGGCCTTCCCCCCAGGTTTGACACCCAAGTAAAGGTCATCCAGCTAGGTCAAAGGTCACCAGTAGGGTTTCTTTTTTTTCCTTCTTTTTTTCGGATTCCAGATTTTCTGCTTATTCCGTTCTGATTTCTGGAATCTTCCAACAGGGATTTCTGGGAATTTTGGGAAAGTAACTGTAATTTTGCAACCCTAGTCACAGGTCATTTCATAGTGAACTACAGTTCATTGTAACCAGGTATAAAGGTATTTGACTCAGTCTATTGGATTTAGTCTATCAATTATATAGCTTCTCTATAAGTCTTTGTGGTCTCTCCAAATAATGTCATGGCTGTCTTAGTGCTGTACAGTACATCTATATTTAAGCAATAAGGCCCGAGGGGGTGTGGTATATGGCCAATATACCACGTCTAGGGGCTGTTCTTAAGCACGATGCAACGCGGAGTGCCTCGATACAGCCCTTAGCTGTGGTATATTGGCCCTATACCACAAACCCCAGAGGTGCCTTATTGCTATTATAAACTGGTTACCAACGTAATTCGAACAGTCAAAATACATTTCAAATCAAATCAAATCAAATTTGATTGGCCACATGCGCCGAAATACAACAGGTGCAGACATTACAGTGAAATGCTTACTTACAGCCCTTAACCAACAGTGCATTTATTTTTAACAAAAAAGTAAAAATAAAACAACAACAAAAAAAGTGTTGAGAAAAAAAGAGCAGAAGTAAAATAAAATAACAGTAGGGAGGCTATATATACAGGGGGGTACCGGTGCAGAGTCAATGTGCGGGGGCACCGGCTAGTTGAGGTAGTTGAAGTAATATGTACATGTGGGTAGAGTTAAAGTGACTATGCATAAATAATTAACAGAGTAGCAGCAGCGTAAAAGGATGGGGTGGGGGGGCAGTGCAAATAGTCCGGGTAGCCATGATTAGCTGTTCAGGAGTCTTAAGGCTTGGGGGTAGAAGCTGTTGAGAAGTCTTTTGGACCTAGACTTGGCACTCCGGTACCGCTTGCCGTGCGGTAGCAGAGAGAACAGTCTATGACTAGGGAGGCTGGAGTCTTTGACAATTTTGAGGGCCTTCCTCTGACACCGCCTGGTATAGAGGTCCTGGATGGCAGGAAACTTGGCCCCAGTGATGTACTGGGCCGTACGCACTACCCTCTGTAGTGCCTTGCGGTCGGAGGCCAAGCAGTTGCCATACCAGGCGGTGATGCAACCAGTCAGGATGCTCTCGATGGTGCAGCTGTATAATTTTTTGAGGATCTGAGGACCCATGCCAAATCTTTTCAATCTCCTGAGGGGGAATAGGCTTTGTCGTGCCCTCTTCACGACTGTCTTGGTGTGTTTGGACCATGATAGTTCGTTGGTGATGTGGACACCAAGGAACTTGAAGCTCTCAACCTGTTCCACTACAGCCCCGTCGATGAGAATGGGGGCGTGCTCAGTCCTCTTTTTTTTCCTGTAGTCCACAATCATCTCCTTTGTCTTGGTCACGTTGAGGGAGAGGTTGTTATCCTGGCACCACACGGCCAGGTCTCTGACCTCCTCCCTCAACGTGACCCATGTTATACGGTCAGATATACCACAGCTTTCAGCCAATCAGCATTCAGGGCTCGAGTCACCCGGTTTATAAAAGGGAACGTGTGTGTGTCAGCCTTAGCATTATGTGGTGTTGCCTGGTTATTTCTGTTGTGTTTAGCTTGAGGTTTGGCCACTCCTCCAGCTGCTGTTACATGTGTCACGCACGGCGCTCTTCCTGTCGTGTCGTTGCTGGTATGTTGTAGTAACGTTCCACATACGTTATTTATGTCAAGGTCAATGTCAAGGTTGATCTGTGTGCTGAGGAGATGGGGAACAACGTGCAACCTGCTGCTGCTCTCCTGGGGGACATCAATACTATTGTCAAGCAGGTAACACAACACAGTCCTGGGGGACTGGAGATCCTGGTTTGAATCCAGGCTCTGTCGTAGCCGGCCGCGACCGGGAGACCCATGGGGCGGCGCACAATTGGACCAGCGTCGCCTAGGGTAGTGGAGGGAATGGCCGGCTCAGTTCGTAGAGCATGGTGTTTGCAACGCCAGGGTTGTGGGTTCGATTCCCACGGGGGGTATGAAAAAAATAAAGTAACGTATGCACTAACTGTAAGTCGCTCTGGATAAGAGCGTCTGCTAAATGACTTAAACATGTTAAATGTAGAGGGCACCGTAAACAGTTCCACAAACGTCAGCATGAGTGCGCTGACTGTGGAAGCACTAATCACTGGACCAAAGCTCACTGTCAGATGCACCAGCTGTGCGTCAAGTGCTTTTCTCCGGGCCACATGAGCTTTGACTGTAGTGAGGCTGGGCAGCGACAGAACCCTGGATGTGGACAGACTGGCAGGTCTCAGGAAAACTAGGAAGCCTCCGTTCTGAGGAGGGCAATGTGGGGCATTCTTATTTTTCCTCCACTGATGATGATATCCAATCTCTTTATTCTTACTTTTGTGAGTCAGTACCCAAGAACAACACAGTCATTTTTCAGAACACAATCAGAATGACAGTTTGTTTTACACCACTGTGCTAGTACAGGATAAAGTTGAGCTGAAGGGGATGTTAGATAGTGGGTCCATGGCTACTACTCTGCGCGCAGATATTGTACCTCGGTTGAGGGAGGCAGGAGTGGTAGAGGGGAACTTTCTAGCTCCTTCAGACATCATCCTGGTGGGTTGTGGTGGGAACAAACTTAAACTGACTTAAAAATTCAACTTTATGGCTTCTGTTATGTAGTCCCAGTGCTTATTGTTGATGGGCAGGTTGATGAACTCATTGTGGGAACTAATGTGTTGAAGTCTCTGATTAGACAGTGAGTTTCTATGTGCTCACGCAGGTGCCCGAGAGCTGTGGCTGCACCAAGGGCTAAGCTATTGTGTGTTGTCTCTTCTTGTACAGGTATGTCATTTATTTTGTCAGAATTATGTTGTATATCATTTTACTTGTATTGTATAGTGTGTTGTTAGGCACTGAATGTGTGCATGCAGCACCTGTTCTCTTTTGCCTGACCTTCAACTAGCAAGGTGCCCGAGAGCTGTGGCTGCACCAAGAGCTAACATATTGTGTGTTGTCTCTTCGTGTGCAGGTCGAATAAAAATTATCCAACCATCAGAATTCCAGTTGTGGCAGTGTCCTAATTACGTGACCTGCCGACTGGTCAGCTCAAGCCGACCGCCGGAGCTGTGCATGTGGATGAGGTGCACGACCTGCGCATGTGAATTTGTTGATGGCTTACTGTAAGTGAATATATACTGTAAACAGTGAAAGTGAATGTAGCATATTCATTAGATACAGGTATTCGTGCTTATTTGTATGTTTTGGATGAATTTGTTTATTGCATTTTTTTTGGGGGTATTTGAATGCACTAAATTACATTGTATTTTAGTGCTCTGTTGAGCCATGGAAGATTCTCAAATCCATAAGACGTGTTATGCTGGGGATTTTAGTGTGGGTAGAGGGAGGGGTGTCCTTCCATTTACACCAATTGTACAGTCAGCTCCTGGGAGTAGAGCGTTTGCTAGTCCTGAGTTTGCAAGCACTGGGAGGGGTAGGCTGTTTGTTCCACCTGACCAGGGTATCCCACCTCTGTCTTTTGATGTACCATCATCCACAGTACTCGGTGATAATGGGACGCCTCCGAGTCAGCTTAGTGACCTTATTAAGCAGATTGGTTCAGAGATAGGATAATCTATCAGAGCGAGTTTACTGCAGCCTGGGGTTTCAAGTCTTTCTCCTGCCCGTCCCCCTCACCAACCCCAGCAGTTTCCCCTGCCTGAGCAGTGTGGGTCAACCTTTATTGATGCGTCCAAGCTGAATCTGGTTGTGAAGTCAGATGTTAGTGCTCCACCTCTTTTTAGGGGTGATGGCTCAGATAAGTACTCTGTCCTGGAGTGGGAGGAGTTAATGGAAGTCTACCTAGAGAAGAGGGGTTACACTGGGTCTGGGAATGTTGGGGAGGTGATGTCTAGGCTCATGGGGAGGGCACGGGATGTGACCAAAGTCTGGAAGCGTAACAACCTTGTTGTCACAGATGTTAAGGCGGTGTTCAGTGTTTTCAAGCAACACTTTGGGGATACTGTCTGCTCAGGTATGCCATTAGCTGATTTCTATTCAATCAAACCATATGCTAATGAGGGTCCAATAGATTTCTGGATTAGGCTTAACAAAGCTGCAGAGGCAGCCGAACAGTACCTTGTGAGTGAGGGCAGGACCTTATCCAATCAGTGCTCAGAGTTGGCAGTCATGTTTGTACGCAACTGTCCTGATAAAGAGTTGGCCCAAGTGTTCAAGAGCAAACCCATTCGTGACTGGACAGCCAGTGAGGTACAGGATCGGTTGGATGAACTGTTAAGGGAACGTAAAGCATGTAGAACACAACTTTCACAGCAGGTTGCTGCTGTTTTTACATTTACATTTACATTTACGTCATTTAGCAGACGCTCTTATCCAGAGTGACTTACAAATTGGTGCATTCACCCTATAGCCAGTGGGTTAACCACTTTACCTAATTTTATTTATTTATATATATTTTTTATTTTTAAGGGGGCGGGGGGGTAGAAGGATTACTTTATCCTATCCCAGGTATTCCTTAAAGAGGTGGGGTTTCAAATGTCTCCGGAAGGTGGTGAGTGACTCCGCTGTCCTGGCGTCGTGAGGGAGCTTGTTCCACCATTGGGGTGCCAGAGCAGCGAACAGTTTTGACTGGGCTGAGCGGGAACTATGCTTCCGCAGAGGAAGGGGAGCCAGCAGGCCAGAGGTGGATGAACGCAATGCCCTCGCTTGGGTGTAGGGACTGATCAGAGCCTGAAGGTACAGAGGTGCCGTTCCCCTCACAGCTCCATAGGCAAGCACCATGGTCTCGTAACAGATGCGAGCTTCAACTGGAAGCCAGTGGAGTGTGCGGAGGAGCGGGGTGACGTGAGAGAACTTGGGAAGGTTGAACACCAGACGGGCTGCGGCATTCTGGATGAGTTGTAGGGGTTTAATGGCACAGGCAGGGAGCCCAGCCAACAGCGAGTTGCAGTAATCCAGACGGGAGATGACAAGTGCCTGGATTAGGACCTGTGCCGCTTCCTGTGTAAGGCAGGGTCGTACTCTCCGAATGTTGTAGAGCATGAACCTGCAGGATCGGGTCACCGCCTTGATGTTAGCGGAGAACGACAGGGTGTTGTCCAGGGTCACGCCAAGGCTCTTCGCACTCTGGGAGGAGGACACAATGGAGTTGTCAACCGTGATGGCGAGATCATGGAACGGGCAGTCCTTCCCCGGGAGGAAGAGCAGCTCCGTCTTGCCAAGGTTCAGCTTGAGGTGGTGATCCGTCATCCATACTGATATGTCTGCCAGACATGCAGAGATGCGATTCGCCACCTGGTTATCAGAAGGGGGAAAGGAGAAGATTAGTTGTGTATCGTCAGCGTAGCAATGATAGGAGAGGCCATGTGAGGATGTGACAGAGCCAAGTGACTTGGTGTATAGGGAGAATAGGAAAGGAACTAGAACTGAGCCCTGGGGGACACCAGTGGTGAGAGCACGTGGTGCGGAGACAGCTTCTCGCCACGCCACTTGGTAGGAGCGACCGGTCAGGTAGGACGCAATCCAGGAGTGAGCCGCGCCGGAGATGCCCAGCTCGGAGAGGGTGGAGAGGAGGATCTGATGGTTCACAGTATCAAAGGCAGCAGACAGGTCTAGAAGGACAAGAGCAGAGGAGAGAGAGTTAGCTTTAGCAGTGCGGAGAGCCTCCGTGACACAGAGAAGAGCAGTCTCAGTTGAATGACCAGTCCTGAAACCTGACTGGTTTGGATCAAGAAGGTCATTCTGAGAGAGATAGCAAGAGAGTTGGCTAAAGACGGCACGCTCAATAGTTTTGGAAAGAAAAGAAAGAAGGGATACTGGTCTGTAGTTGTTGACATCAGTGGGATCGAGTGTTGGTTTTTTGAGAAGGGGTGCAACTCTCGCTCTCTTGAAGACGGAAGGGACATAGCCAGCGGTCAAGGATGAGTTGATCAGCGAGGTGAGGTAGGGGAGAAGGTCACCGGAGATGGTCTGGAGAAGAGAGGAGGGGATGGGGTCAAGCGGGCAGGTTGTTGGGCGGCCTGCAGTCACAAGTCGCAAGATTTTATCTGGAGAGAGAGGGGAGAAAGAAGTCAAAGCATAGGGTAGGGCAGTGTGAGCAGGACCAGCAGTGTCATTAGACTTAACAAACGAGGATTGGATGTCGTCAACCTTCTTTTCAAAGTGGTTGACGAAGTCATCCACAGAGAGAGAGGGGGGGGGGGGGGGGATTCAGCAGGGAGGAGAATGTGGCAAGGAGCTTCCTAGGGTTAGAGGCAGATGCTTGGAATTTAGAGTGGTAGAAAGTGGCCTTAGCAGCAGAAACAGATGAAGAAAATGTAGAGAGGAGGGAGTGAAAAGATGCCAGGTCGGCAGGGAGTTTAGTTTTCTTCCATTTCCGCTCCGCTGCCCGGAGCTCTGTTCTGTGAGCTCGCAATGAGTCATCAAGCCACGGAGCTGGAGGGGAGGATTTAGCCGGCCGGGAGGATAGGGGACACAGAGAGTCAAAGGATGCAGAAAGGGAGGAGAGGAGGGTTGAGGAGGCAGAATCAGGAGATTGGAGGGAGAAGGATTGAGCAGAGGGAAGAGATGATAGGATGGAAGAGGAGAGAGTAGTGGGAGAGAGAGAGCGAAGGTTGGGCGGCGCATTACCATCTGTGTAGGGGCAGAGTGAGTAGTGTTGGAGGAGAGCGAGAGAGAAAAGGATACAAAGTAATGGTCGGAGACATGGAGGGGAGTTGCAGTGAGATTAGTAGAAGAGCAGCATCTAGTAAAGATGAGGTCAAGCGTATTGCCTGCCTTGTGAGTAGGGGGGGACGGTGAGAGGGTGAGGTCAAAAGAGGAGAGGAGTGGAAAGAAGGAGGCAGAGAGAAATGAGTCAAATGTAGACGTAGGGAGGTTGAAATCCCCCAAAACTGTGAGGGGTGAGCCATCCTCAGTAAAGGAACTTATCAAGGCGTCAAGCTCATTGATGAACTCTCCAAGGGAACCTGGAGGGCGATAGATGACAAGGATATTAAGCTTAAATGGGCTAGTGACTGTGACAGCATGGAATTCAAATGAGGAGATAGACAGATGGGTTAGGGGAAAAATTGAGAATGTCCACTTGGGAGAGATGAGGATTCCTGTGCCAACACCCCTCTGACCAGATGCTCTCGGGGTATGCGAGAACACATGGTCAGACGAGGAGAGAGCAGTAGGAGTAGCAGTGTTTTCAGTGGTAATCCATGTTTCCGTCAGCGCCAGGAAGTCGAGGGACTGGAGGGTAGCATAGGCTGGGATGAAGTCAGCCTTGTTGGCAGCAGAACGGCAGTTCCAGAGGCTGCCTGAGACCTGGAACTCCAGGTGTGTGGTGCGTGCAGGGACCACCAGGTTAGAGAGGCAGCAGCCACGCGGTGTGAGGCGTTTGTGTAGCCTGTGCGGAGAGGAGAGAACAGGGATAGGCAGAGGCATAGTTGACAGGCTGTAGCAAAAGGCTACAATAATGCAGAGGAGATCGGAATGAAATGAACTAAACATCTGGGAAAGGAGAGAGTAGGGCCTCCCTCACCAAAACTCCCAAATATAACTCTCCCAACTTCCACCTCAGAAACTATAATTGTTTCACTGAACCACCCGAATAAAACTCTCCCAACTTCCACTTTAGAAATTAGAATTGTTGTAAACTACAGCGGTTCAATGTTTCAAGGAATAGACTCAACTTACTTTATTCAGCTAGCTAACTATGACGCCATAGCTAACTAGCATGCTAGCATCCAATAACACACAGTTTAGCACCAATACTTGGTTACAACAAACTACCAATAGTGTGTTAACACACTAAACAGATAATTCGTGTCCGTGTCTAGTTCCTTTCATAACGCAGCAATAATTAAACGTTGGCTAGCTAGCACAAATATATTGTATTTAGCTGCTACAGTACAGCTAGCTGGTCGTGTTGGCTAGCTAGCAATGGCTGCTGTGTTGACTTTGTTTTGAAAAACGGCGGCGCTGCGAACAAATGTAGCTGGCTAAAAGGATATTGTATTTAGTTGCTACCGTTGCTAATAGCTACTCGCCAGCTAGTCCAGGAGGTGAGTTAGCTAGCTAGCTAGCTTCGTGCTACACCCGGCACCGCCGAATACAATGCTATCCTACAATAATTACATACAATAACTACCCACAACAACCCACGATGCCTACCTACAATACCTAACTACAATCTAAATACATAGTTTAAGCCTTACTCGACAAAGCCCAAGCTATGTATAAAGCCAAACTTACCCGACGCCAGCTGTCTGGGTGGCAGACAAGAAGACATTGGTCTTCTGCAATCAGTAGCTGTAATTAAGTACAGTAGCTACTAACTACCTAACGTTAATGCCTCAGATAATGAGGTTAGAAAAAACAGCTGAATGGTAGGTAGCTAGTTGGCTTAATTACAGGTACTCTTAAGCTTGAAATAACATTGGAAACAACTATCCACAGTTGTTAAAAGTGACCAGTAGCTACCCGCTAGCTAGCTAGCTTTATTGGTCCAGGTAGTGGGTTAGCTAGCCTCGTGCTAGCCTCGTGCTTCACCGGGCACCGCCGAATACAATACTTACCTACAATAATTACCTACAATAACTACCTAAATAAACTACCTACAATACCTAGCTACAATACCTACCTACAATCTAAATACATGGTTTAAGCTTTACTCAACACCATATAAGAAGCCAAGCTTACCTCCTGCTAGAGAAAACACAACCTCTCCCGACCTCCTCCTCCTCCTTTTGACTGCCCTCAGGAGGGAGTGGGTCCTGTGAAAAGACCTAATGTGTCATCTTTTTCTCAATGTGGCCGTGAACCAGACCAGGCACCATCTGTATCTGAGGGTGGGACATTAAAGAAAGTTTTGACTTTGTTAGAGAAGGCTCTGGTCAGCAATACTCAGCAATACTCAGTCTGTGAGTGGCGCAGTGGTCTAAGGCACTACATCGCAGTGCTAGCTGCGCCACTAGAGATCCTGGTTCGAATCCAGGCTCTGTCGTAGCCGGCCACGACCGGGAGACCCATGGGGCGGCGCACAATTGGTCCAGCGTCGCCTAGGGTAGTGGAGGGAATGGCCGGCTCAGTTCGTAGAGCATGGTGTTTGCAACGCCAGGGTTGTGGGTTCGATTCCCACGGGGGGTATGAAAAAATAAAAGTTACGTATGCACTAACTGTAAGTCGCTCTGGATAAGAGCGTCTGCTTAATGACTTAAACATGTTAAATGTAGAGGGCACCGTAAACAGTTCCACAAACGTCAGCATGAGTGCGCTGACTGTGGAAGCACTAATCACTGGACCAAAGCTCACTGTCAGATGCACCAGCTGTGCGTCAAGTGCTTTTCTCCAGGCCACATGAGCTTTGACTGTAGTGAGGCTGGGCAGCGACAGAACCCTGGATGTGGACAGACTGGCAGGTCTCAGGAAAACTAGAAAGCCTCCGTTCTGAGGAGGGCAATGTGGGGCATTCTTATTTTTCCTCCACTGATGATGATATCCAATCTGTTTATTCTTACTTTTGTGAGTCAGTACCCAAGAACAACACAGTCATTTTTCAGAACACAATGAGAATTACTCAGAATGACAGTTTGTTTTACACCACTGTGCTAGTACAGGATTAAGTTGAGCTGAAGGGGATGTTAGATAGTGGGTCCATGGCTACTACTCTGCGCGCAGATATTGTACCTCGGTTGAGGGAGGCAGGAGTGGTAGAGGGGAACTTTCTAGCTCCTTCAGACATCATCCTGGTGGGTTGTGGTGGGAACAAACTAGCCCAGTGGGCATGTGTGACTTAAAAATTCAACTTTATGGCTTCTGTTATGTAGTCCCAGTGCTTGTTGTTGATGGGCAGGTTGATGAACTCATTGTGGGAACTAATGTGTTGAAGTCTCTGATTAGACAGTGAGTTTCTATGTGCTCACGCAGGTGCCCGAGAGCTGTGGCTGCACCAAGGGCTAAGCTATTGTGTGTTGTCTCTTCTTGTACAGGTATGTCATTTATTTTGTCAGAATTATGTTGTATATCATTTTACTTGTATTGTATAGTGTGTTGTTAGGCACTGAATGTGTGCATGCAGCACCTGTTCTCTTTTGCCTGACCTTCAACTAGCAAGGTGCCCGAGAGCTGTGGCTGCACCAAGAGCTAACATATTGTGTGTTGTCTCTTCGTGTGCAGGTCGAATAAAAATTATCCAACCATCAGAATTCCAGTTGTGGCAGTGTCCTAATTACGTGACCTGCCGATTGGTCAGCTCAAGCCGGCGGCATGTGGATGAGGTGCACGACCTGCGCATGTGAATTTGTTGATGGCTTACTGTAAGTGAATATATACTGTAAACAGTGAAAGTGAATGTAGCATATTCATTAGATACAGGTATTCGTGCTTATTTGTATGTTTTGGATGAATTTGTTTATTGCATTTTTTTTTTTTTGGTATTTGAATGCACTAAATTACATTGTATTTTAGTGCTCTGTTGAGCCATGGAAGATTCTCAAATCCATAAGACGTGTTATGCTGGGGATTTTAGTGTGGGTAGAGGGAGGGGTGTCCTTCCATTTACACCAATTGTACAGTCAGCTCCTGGGAGTAGAGCGTTTGCTAGTCCTGAGTTTGCAAGCACTGGGAGGGGTAGGCTGTTTGTTCCACCTGACCAGGGTATCCCACCTCTGTCTTTTGATGTACCATCATCCACAGTACTCGGTGATAATGGGACGCCTCCGAGTCAGCTTAGTGACCTTATTAAGCAGATTGGTTCAGAGATAGGAGAATCTATCAGAGCGAGTTTACTGCAGCCTGGGGTTTCAAGTCTTTCTCCTGCCCGTCCCCCTCACCAACCCCAGCAGTTTCCCCTGCCTGAGCAGTGTGGGTCAACCTTTATTGATGCGTCCAAGCTGAATCTGGTTGTGAAGTCAGATGTTAGTGCTCCACCTCTTTTTAGGGGTGATGGCTCAGATAAGTACTCTGTCCTGGAGTGGGAGGAGTTAATGGAAGTCTACCTAGAGAAGAGGGGTTACACTGGGTCTGGGAATGTTGGGGAGGTGATGTCTAGGCTCATGGGGAGGGCACGGGATGTGACCAAAGTCTGGAAGCGTAACAACCTTGTTGTCACAGATGTTAAGGCGGTGTTCAGTGTTTTCAAGCAACACTTTGGGGATACTGTCTGCTCAGGTATGCCATTAGCTGATTTCTATTCAATCAAACCATATGCTAATGAGGGTCCAATAGATTTCTGGATTAGGCTTAACAAAGCTGCAGAGGCAGCCGAACAGTACCTTGTGAGTGAGGGCAGGACCTTACCCAATCAGTGCTCAGAGTTGGCAGTCATGTTTGTACGCAACTGTCCTGATAAAGAGTTGGCCCAAGTGTTCAAGAGCAAACCCATTCGTAACTGGACAGCCAGTGAGGTACAGGATCGGTTGGATGAACTGTTAAGGGAACGTAAAGCATGTAGAACACAACTTTCACAGCAGGTTGCTGCTGTTTTTGACTGCCCTCAGGAGGGAGTGGGTCCTGTGAAAATACCTAATGTGTCATCTTTTTCTCAATGTGGCCGTGAACCAGACCAGGCACCATCTGTATCTGAGGGTGGGACATTAAAGGAAGTTTTGACTTTGTTAGAGAAGGCTCTGGTCAGCAATACTCAGTCTGTGAGTGGCGCAGTGGTCTAAGGGTCACTACCCTAGGCTCTGGTGGTCACTACCCTAGGCTCTGGTCAGCAATACTCAGCAATACTCAGTCTGTGAGTGGCGCAGTGGTCTAAGGCACTACATCGCAGTGCTAGCTGTGCCACTAGAGATCCTGGTTCGAATCCAGGCTCTGTCGTAGCCGGCCGTGACCGGGAGACCCATGGGGCGGCGCACAATTGAACCAGCGTCGCCTAGGGTAGTGGAGGGAATGGCCGGCTCAGTTCGTAGAGCATGGTGTTTGCAACGCCAGGGTTGTGGGTTCGATTCCCACGGGGGGTATGAAAAAAATAAAATAACGTATGCACTAACTGTAAGTCGCTCTGGATAAGAGCGTCTGCTAAATGACTTAAACATGTTAAATGTAGAGGGCCCCGTAAACAGTTCCACAAACGTCAGCATGAGTGCACTGACTGTGAAAGCACTAATCACTGGACCAAAGCTCACTGTCAGATGCACCAGCTGTGCGTCAAGTGCTTTTCTCCGGGCCACATGAGCTTTGACTGTAGTGAGGTTGGGCAGCGACAGAACCCTGGATGTGGACAGACTGGCAGGTCTCAGGAAAACTAGGAAGCCTCCGTTCTGAGGGCAATTTGGGGCATTCTTATTTTTCCTCCACTGATGATGATATCCAATCTGTTTATTCTTACTTTTGTGAGTCAGTACCCAAGAACAACACAGTCATTTTTCAGAACACAATCAGAATGACAGTTTGTTTTACACCACTGTGCTAGTACAGGATAAAGTTGAGCTGAAGGGGATGTTAGATAGTGGGTCCATGGCTACTACTCTGCGCGCAGATATTGTACCTCGGTTGAGGGAGGCAGGAGTGGTAGAGGGGAACTTTCTAGCTCCTTCAGACATCATCCTGGTGGGTTGTGGTGGGAACAAACTAGCCCAGTGGGCATGTGTGACTTAAAAATTCAACTTTATGGCTTCTGTTATGTAGTCCCAGTGCTTGTTGTTGATGGGCAGGTTGATGAACTCATTGTGGGAACTAATGTGTTGAAGTCTCTGATTAGACAGTGAGTTTCTATGTGCTCACGCAGGTGCCCGAGAGCTGTGGCTGCACCAAGGGCTAAGCTATTGTGTGTTGTCTCTTCTTGTACAGGTATGTCATTTATTTTGTCAGAATTATGTTGTATATCATTTTACTTGTATTGTATAGTGTGTTGTTAGGCACTGAATGTGTGCATGCAGCACCTGTTCTCTTTTGCCTGACCTTCAACTAGCAAGGTGCCCGAGAGCTGTGGCTGCACCAAGAGCTAACATATTGTGTGTTGTCTCTTCGTGTGCAGGTCGAATAAAAATTATCCAACCATCAGAATTCCAGTTGTGGCAGTGTCCTAATTACGTGACCTGCCGATTGGTCAGCTCAAGCCGGCGGCATGTGGATGAGGTGCACGACCTGCGCATGTGAATTTGTTGATGGCTTACTGTAAGTGAATATATACTGTAAACAGTGAAAGTGAATGTAGCATATTCATTAGATACAGGTATTCGTGCTTATTTGTATGTTTTGGATGAATTTGTTTATTGCATTTTTTTTTTTTTGGTATTTGAATGCACTAAATTACATTGTATTTTAGTGCTCTGTTGAGCCATGGAAGATTCTCAAATCCATAAGACGTGTTATGCTGGGGATTTTAGTGTGGGTAGAGGGAGGGGTGTCCTTCCATTTACACCAATTGTACAGTCAGCTCCTGGGAGTAGAGCGTTTGCTAGTCCTGAGTTTGCAAGCACTGGGAGGGGTAGGCTGTTTGTTCCACCTGACCAGGGTATCCCACCTCTGTCTTTTGATGTACCATCATCCACAGTACTCGGTGATAATGGGACGCCTCCGAGTCAGCTTAGTGACCTTATTAAGCAGATTGGTTCAGAGATAGGAGAATCTATCAGAGCGAGTTTACTGCAGCCTGGGGTTTCAAGTCTTTCTCCTGCCCGTCCCCCTCACCAACCCCAGCAGTTTCCCCTGCCTGAGCAGTGTGGGTCAACCTTTATTGATGCGTCCAAGCTGAATCTGGTTGTGAAGTCAGATGTTAGTGCTCCACCTCTTTTTAGGGGTGATGGCTCAGATAAGTACTCTGTCCTGGAGTGGGAGGAGTTAATGGAAGTCTACCTAGAGAAGAGGGGTTACACTGGGTCTGGGAATGTTGGGGAGGTGATGTCTAGGCTCATGGGGAGGGCACGGGATGTGACCAAAGTCTGGAAGCGTAACAACCTTGTTGTCACAGATGTTAAGGCGGTGTTCAGTGTTTTCAAGCAACACTTTGGGGATACTGTCTGCTCAGGTATGCCATTAGCTGATTTCTATTCAATCAAACCACATGCTAATGAGGGTCCAATAGATTTCTGGATTAGGCTTAACAAAGCTGCAGAGGCAGCCGAACAGTACCTTGTGAGTGAGGGCAGGACCTTACCCAATCAGTGCTCAGAGTTGGCAGTCATGTTTGTACGCAACTGTCCTGATAAAGAGTTGGCCCAAGTGTTCAAGAGCAAACCCATTCGTGACTGGACAGCCAGTGAGGTACAGGATCGGTTGGATGAACTGTTAAGGGAACGTAAAGCATGTAGAACACAACTTTCACAGCAGGTTGCTGCTGTTTTTGACTGCCCTCAGGAGGGAGTGGGTCCTGTGAAAATACCTAATGTGTCATCTTTTTCTCAATGTGGCCGTGAACCAGACCAGGCACCATCTGTATCTGAGGGTGGGACATTAAAGGAAGTTTTGACTTTGTTAGAGAAGGCTCTGGTCAGCAATACTCAGTCTGTGAGTGGCGCAGTGGTCTAAGGGTCACTACCCTAGGCTCTGGTGGTCACTACCCTAGGCTCTGGTCAGCAATACTCAGCAATACTCAGTCTGTGAGTGGCGCAGTGGTCTAAGGCACTACATCGCAGTGCTAGCTGTGCCACTAGAGATCCTGGTTCGAATCCAGGCTCTGTCGTAGCCGGCCGTGACCGGGAGACCCATGGGGCGGCGCACAATTGGACCAGCGTCGCCTAGGGTAGTGGAGGGAATGGCCGGCTCAGTTCGTAGAGCATGGTGTTTGCAACGCCAGGGTTGTGGGTTCGATTCCCACGGGGGGTATGAAAAAAATAAAATAACGTATGCACTAACTGTAAGTCGCTCTGGATAAGAGCGTCTGCTAAATGACTTAAACATGTTAAATGTAGAGGGCCCCGTAAACAGTTCCACAAACGTCAGCATGAGTGCACTGACTGTGGAAGCACTAATCACTGGACCAAAGCTCACTGTCAGATGCACCAGCTGTGCGTCAAGTGCTTTTCTCCGGGCCACATGAGCTTTGACTGTAGTGAGGTTGGGCAGCGACAGAACCCTGGATGTGGACAGACTGGCAGGTCTCAGGAAAACTAGGAAGCCTCCGTTCTGAGGGCAATTTGGGGCATTCTTATTTTTCCTCCACTGATGATGATATCCAATCTGTTTATTCTTACTTTTGTGAGTCAGTACCCAAAAACAACACAGTCATTTTTCAGAACACAATCAGAATGACAGTTTGTTTTACACCACTGTGCTAGTACAGGATAAAGTTGAGCTGAAGGGGATGTTAGATACTGGGTCCATGGCTACTACTCTGCGCGCAGATATTGTACCTCGGTTGAGGGAGGCAGGAGTGGTAGAGGGGAACTTTTTAGCTCCTTCAGACATCATCCTGGTGGGTTGTGGTGGGAACAAACTAGCCCAGTGGGCATGTGTGACTTAAAAATTCAACTTTATGGCTTCTGTTATGTAGTCCCAGTGCTTATTGTTGATGGGCAGGTTGATGAACTCATTGTGGGCACTAATGTGTTGAAGTCTCTGATTAGACAGTTCAAATCAAATGACAGGTACTGGCGGGTGTTGGGTACACCAGGTTCCTCTAGCCAGTGTGATGTCAAATCTGGAGAGATGGAGAGGAGACTCCATCCCAGATAAAGTGGGCACCATTAAGTTGAAGAGAGCAGTAACGCTCCAACCCATGAGTGAGCATCTGGTGTGGGGCCGCCTAACCCCAAAGACAAAACTCTCTGTGGGCAGTACTGTTGTTGTCGAGCCCAGCACGTCTCGTTGTGTGAATCGACACATACTAGTGGGGAGAGTAGTTACGCCTCTGTGGGGGGATGGATGGCTCCCTGTGAAGATTGTGAATCTAACAACATCGGCAGTTACCCTGAGACGAAATGTTAAAGTGGCGGATGTGTACCCTTGCATTGCATTGGAGTATTTTAATAATGTCAAGCAGCAAGCAGCTCATCAGAATGTGGCAAAGGCTCAATGTGACAGATCACATGGCAGTCTGACAGCTAAGAGTTCAGTTGGTGGCAGTGTAGATAATGGCAACAGTACACTGAGGAATCTTGGACTTCAAGGCCTGTCTGTTGAGGAGTGTCCAGTTTCACAGTTCTGGAAAGATAAACTTGTCAACTTAATTGGGAAGTATGACACAGTGTTCTCTAGACATAGCCTAGATTGTGGCGAGGCAAAGGAGTTCTGCCTTCGCATACGGCTGACTGATGACCGCCCATTTCGATGACCTTATCGTAGGCTGTCTCCAGCTCATTACCAAAAACTCAGGGAAACACTGGATGATATGGAGGAAAAGGAAATCGTCAGAAAATCCAGCAGCGAGTATGCCTCACCATTGGTGCTGGTATGGAAAAAGAAAGGGGACTTGCGCCTATGTACTGACTTCAGGTGGTTAAATGCCCACACAGTAAAGGATGCTCATCCCCTGCCTCATCAGGCTGATGTACTGGCCGCGCTGGGAGGTAATGCCTTCTTCAGCACAATGGATTTGACATCAGGGTATTACAACGTGCCACTGCATGAAGAGGACAAGAAATACACTGCCATTTCCTCCCCTTTAGGTCTGCACGAGTACAATCAGTTACCTCAGGGCCTCTGCAACAGCCCGGCTACTTTTATGAGAATGATGCTGACCATCTTTGGTGACCAAAACGTTCTAAGTCTCCTTTGTTACTTGGATGATCTGATGGTTTTTGCTAAGACGGAGGAAGAGAGTCTGCAGAGACTTGAGATGGTTTTTCAGCGGTTGCAGGAGCACAACCTTAAACTGTCTCCGTCTAAGTGCAAGTTTCTGAGGAGGTCTGTAAAGTTTTTGGGCCACATCATTTCTCAGGAGGGTGTAGCCACTGACCCTGCTAAAGTTCAAACCATTTTGAATGTGACTGAGAGTGAGATAATGGAAGCTGATGGTGTCACACCGTCTCCTATCAAAATAGGTTCTTTCCTTGGTATGGTAGTATACTATCAGCACTACATTGAGAATTGTTCCATGGTTGCTAGGCCATTGTTTCAGCTAACTACCGGTCAGAAGAAGCCTAGGAGAGGCAAGGGTAGGAAGAGGCCTGGTCCCCCTCGCAGGCTCACTGCTGCAGACTGGACTGCCGAATGTCGACTCGCTTTTGAAGCTTTGAAATCAGCACTAGTTGACCAGGCACTGCTGGTTCATCCAGATTTTTCTCAGCCATTTCTACTTTCCGTGGATGCATCTACTAGTGGTTTGGGAGCTGTACTATCACAAGTGCAAGATGGGAAGGACATAGCCAGGCCGATAGCTTTTGCTAGTAAATCTCTTAATCATGCACAATCCAAGTATCCTGCTCACCGGCTGGAATTTCTAGCCATGAAATGGGCCAATCATGATAAATTCAGCCATTGGCTGCGAGGGCATAAGTTTACTGTGTGGACCGACAACAATCCACTCAAATATATTCTTACAAAGCCGAGACGATGCATGCGAGCAGAGATGGGTTGCAAAGCTGGCACCCTTTGAGTGGCGCAGTGGTCTAAGGCACTGCATCGCAGTGCTAGCTGTGCCACTAGAGATTCTGGTTCGAATCCAGGCTCTGTCGTAGCCGGCCGCGACCGGGAGACCCATGGGGCGCTGCACAATTGGCCCAGCGTTGTCCCGGGTAGGGGAGGGAATGGCCGGCAGGGATGTTGCTCAGTTGGTAGAGCATGGCGTTTGCAACGCCAGGGTTGTGGGTTCGATTCCCACGGGGGGCCAGTATGAAAAATAAAAATGATGTATGCACTCACTAACTGTAAGTCGCTCTGGATAAGAGCGTCTGCTAAATGACTAAAAATGTAAAATAAAAATTATATCCAGTACATACAGTGGGGAGAACAAGTATTTGATACACTGCCGATTTTGCAGGTTTTCCTACTTACAAAGCATGTAGAGGTCTGTAATTTTTATCATACGTACACTTCAACTGTGAGAGACGGAATGTAAAACAAAAATCCAGAAAATCACATTGTATGATTTTTAAGTAATTAATTTGCATTTTATTGCATGACATAAGTATTTGATACATCAGAAAAGCAGAACTTATTATTTGGTACAGAAACCTTTGTTTGCAATTACAGAGATCATACGTTTCCTGTAGGTCTTGACCAGGTTTGCACACACTGCAGCAGGGATTTTGGCCCGCTCCTCCATACAGACCTTCTCCAGATCCTTCAGGTTTCGGGGCTGAGATCCCCAAAGCCTACAAGAATTCTGATAGTGAAACTCCACTCAGCTGGGATGGTGCTGTGCCTGATGTTGTTAACTTGGTTGAAGATGCTTTGTCAGTCTGGTCTGTGACAATCTACCAGGATTCTGATCAGTCGTCTGACACTACTAGTGTTGAGTCGGAAATTGAAAGTGTGCTGGCTCCGGATATGCTGATCTGTAGTACTCCCCAACCTGAGGTTAGACCTTTGAGCACGGTTGGTGCTGTCCGTGACATTCCTGCTAGGTTTTTGGGTGAGGGTGTTCGGACTAGACTAGGTAGATTTATTAATCCAGTGAATAGGCTAATCCAAACTATGTCTACACAGGAAATGAAACAATTATTGGTTTCTCAGTGACATTTACATTTACATTTTAGTCATTTAGCAGACGCTCTTATCCAGAGCGACTTACAGTTAGTGAATACATATATATATATTTTTTATACTGGCCCCCCGTGGGAATCAAACCCACAACCCCCAACCTTTTCTTTGTTGTGTGTATGTGGTAATCTAAGTGGGTCTTAGAGTGATTTGTGGGTTTGTCTAATATTTTAGAAAATTCATGTAACTTTGTGTGTAGTTCATCAGCATAAAATGTATTTGGCATTTTTTGTATAGGGTTGAATAAGGGATTAGCTACCTCTTATTTTTCCTAATCCTTCACGGGATAGCTTTCCAGCTGATCGACCATTTGTGGGTCTAGAATTAAGGGACTACACTGGGTTACTCTGTCGCCCTGTGGGTGTGAAATGTTTTTTTTCTTTCTTTGCTTTGTTACCTTCGAGGTAATGTGTTTTGTTTTGTGTTTATAATCTAGTGTAAAACAGTAGGGGTGAATGTAGTAGTGTGATGTTGTTCCCCTAGATTATGCACCAAGTTGCACACAAGGACAGTTCAACTAGGCCAGGTCAAGAGGGGATGTTAATAAGTTAATAATAATAATAATAATAATAATAATAATAATAATAATAATAGTAATAATAATAATAATTCAATGTGGTTTTTATTTAATTACAGCTGCATATCTAATGTAATTTTTTGGTGTACAAACATTTTTATATATCTATATTGTAAATACACCTAATTGTAAAAGTTGTGTATATTTTGGTTTCGTCCATCGCGGGTTATCTGTATTTATGTACCCTCTTATTGTTCTCTTTTGCCTGTCCTTCAACTAGCAAGGTATGTTGTCCTTGGCGCCGTAATTTGTCAATATAAAACTGTGGTAAAGTTACACAAAGTGCTGTTACGCAACTATAGGTTTTGTTACAATGTGGACAATATAAAGATTTATGTTAACAACTTTCACCAAGCTCGCTAATTTGGGTACCTATTGTAACTCGGGAGTATTTGGGTCAGTGTTTGAGTGAGTTTCTATGTGCTCACGGAGGTGCCCGAGAGCTGTGGCTGCACCAAGGGCTAACCTATTGTGTGTTGTCTCTTCGTGTACAGGTATGTCTTTTATTTTGTCAGAATTATGTTGTATATCATTTTACTTGTATTGTATAGTGTGTTGTTAGGCACTGAATGTGTGCATGCAGCACCTGTTCTCTTTTGCCTGACCTTCAACTAGCAAGGTGCCCGAGAGCTGTGGCTGCACCAAGTGCTAACATCATTTTTTTGTCTCTTCGTGTGCAGGTCGAATAAAAATTATCCAACCATCAGAATTCCAGTTGTGGCAGTGTCCTAATTAAAAGTACACAACGCAGAACGAACCACGCTACATATGCATAATGATGTAGTAAACAACATCGCTCTGCGTGGGAACTTTTGGTGGGGGGGAAGTAGCCTTTATAAGTCTCCATGGTGGGTAAAGACCATCACTTCGTTGTCTTGTTAGGAATAGTAATAATTTGTGACAGTACGCATTGTATTAGTCTAACGATTGTTTTTAATTTAGTTTCTCACATTAAACAGACATTTGAGAAGCGAATTGCTTGCAGTTGTACCTATGAGACACAGACACACTAAAGCTGTACAGTGTAGTTAGAAAAGTCAATTTACATTATTTGCAGATGTGTTCCCTTTTATTTACAAATCGAAAAATGTAACATTTGAAATGAATGTGGCAGAACAGTTAAGCATAGAGTTCCTGTGGAAGTCTTCTCCTTCAGTCTTTTTGCCTCCTATGCCTCGTTTCCTATTAGATGGGATTTTCCCAATGCCAAGTTCACCTGAGACAGCCGCTATCCAGTGTCATGTGTTGCTGAATTACAGATCTCGCTATCCCAATGTCGCTGCTGTCCATGGTGCTGAAATATCCAATCTCGGCTATTTGCATACATAGGACCATCCACACTTGACACCACACACACAAGTTAATGCTAATATCACACACACTTTTGAACATTGCACAACCTGCAACAAGACACTGAAACAGCAAGTTTGTTTGTTTCTGAATAAAGATGCGAAGAATGAAATCAATGTGTGGAAGGAGATTGGACAATGTATAGGCATTCCCTATAGCTGTATTTGACTGGAGCATGATCAGATTGCTTTGTTTCAGCCAGAATGGAAATTTGGTCTGAGAAACTATGCCCATTATAGCATGACTATTTCAGACAGAATTCACTTAATATTGTCTGTAAAAATATAAATAAGGCAATGTTTATATGACCCCCTTTCAAACATTCACATATTTATCATTTTCTTGCAGATATACAGTGCATTCAGAAAGTATTCATACCCCTTAACTTATTCCACATGTTGTTTTCTTACAGCCTGAATTCAAAATGGATTCAATTATAATATTTTCTCTCACACAGCTACATACAATACCCCATAATGACAAAGTGAAAACACGTTTTTGAAATTTTTGCAAATGTATTGGAAATGAAATACAGAAATATCTCATTTACATAAGTATTCACACCCCTGAGTCGATTAAAGCTGTGTCTTTCTGGGTAAGTCTCCAAGAGCTTTGCACAACTGGATTGTAAAATATATGCAATATACATTATATAGACAGCCATTTTTTTTTTTTGCCATAAGTTTTCAAGCCGAATTAAGTCAAATCTGTACCTAAGCCACTCAGTAACATTCAATGTCATCTTGGTAAGCAACTCCAGTGAATATTTGGCCTTGTGTTTTAGAGAGTGTGCGGAAAAAGTGTGACACCACTCCGGCCCCCAAGGACAGGAATTGTCCATCCCTGATTTATATGGTAGGAACAGTACCAGACCTGAATGAATGTGTCTGTTTTGAATATTCACGGAGACAGAATGATGTGGTTGATAGCAGAGACGTCATGCCCAAAGGGGGCACAGGGTCACCTGCCCCCTCAGATTTGTGATGTTTAAATTTGTCTTGTTATTTTTTCTCTGTCATACTACTAACCATGAATTTGGCTTTAGCTAGCCCAGATAGGATCCCATTCTCCCAACCTAATAACTACACTGAACAAAAATATTAACGCAATATGTAAAGTGTTGGTCCCATGTTTCATGAGCTGAAATAAAAGCGTGAAATATTTCGTTCGCACAAAAAGCTTATTTTTCTCAAATTGTGTGCACAAATTTGTTTACATCCCTGTAAGCGAGCATTTCTCCTTTGCCAAGATAATCCATCCAACTGACAAATATGGCATATCAAGAAGCTGATTAAACATCATGATGATTACACGGGTGCACCTTGTGCTGAGGACAATAAAATGCCACTCTAAAATGTGCAGTTTTGTCACACAACACAATGCACAGATGTTTCAAGTTTTGAGGCAGTGTGCAATTGGCTTACGGACTGCAGGAATGTCCACCAGAGCTGTTAACAGATACGTTTATGTTAGTTTCTCAACCATAAGCCAAGGCGGCTTTAGAGAATTTGGCAGTACTTCTAACTGGCCTCACGACTTCAGACCACTTGTAAAGCAGCGTATGGGCGAGCTGTTGGCTGATGTCAACGTTGTGAATGCTCCATGGTGGCAGTGGGGTTATGGTATGGGCAGGCATAAGCTACAGACAATGAACACAATTGCATTTATCGATGACAATTTGAATGCACAGATATACCGTGGGATAGTGTACGTGCACAAAGTGAGTTTGTAACATGTATATCATTCTTACTTGTTGTTCTTTATATTTACTACCATTGCCTATTGTAAGTTGCCTCTCTGTGTTTTACTGTGTTGTGTAATACTCCGCAGGTAGCATTATGCCATTAATACAGCCCTTCCTTTGTTAATAGCGTTGTTGCTCTACTTGTGCTATCAGTTATTGTGCATATTCATTAGCCCTGTTATCTGTCCATTACAGGACCACTATCATTCCACTACCTTTCCATGTCCATTTCATCCGTGTGTGTCAATAAAGTATCCTTGAATGTAACTCTGAGGTTGCCTTATTCCCCTCTTACCGGGGGAGGTGAAAGCGCAACCTGGTCTCAGAACATTGCGTATTATTCTGTATGTACAAAGCTGTGATCAAGCAAAGGGTGGCTACTTTGAAGAATCTCAAATCTGAAATATATTTTGATATGTGTAACACGTTTTTGGTTACTACATGATGCCATATGTGTTATTTAATAGTTTTGATGTCTTCACTATTATTCTACAATGTAGAAAATACACAAGACACAGAGGAGGAGAAACTATCCAACACCCTGGGAGAGAGAACGAGTGACCTCAGTCGAACTCACAGCCAGAAAGATGGGTTAGATACAGGAGAGGAGGAGGTTACCCCGGATGCCATCACCCCTGCTCCTGTGAACAAGGAATGAGAGGGGAAGCCTTCTAATCAGGCCAATGGGCAGGCGGAGCGAGAGGTCATAGTGATAGTGATTCACACCCAGAGAGAGACAGACAACCCATACAACCTCTTGGCTGAGATTAACCACACAGAGGTAGAGGCAGAGGGCCTTCAGGGCAAGCCAGTCAGCCTGCCTGCTCTGATCCTCAAGTCAATTGTATTTAAATTCATATTCATTAAAGATTTTTAGTCAAGACTTGAAAAGTGCCATTTATTTCAAATGATAATTATTCAGTGTCTGCAACCCTCAAGAACCAGGGTGAGTCTGGGTCCCCCTTTAACTGGGCAAACACAACTTGCATATTGTCATAGACTAGGCCGAAACGTTAATCTTTTAACCTTGCTTAAATAAAACAATGCATTTTTAATAGTGAGCAAGAGTTTTCTATGATGATTAAAGTTTTTTTGTCGCGCCCTCCACTTTTTTGTCAAATAATACATCTAAAAAAAATGTAATAAGTTAATTATTAAAAGCATTAAAATTGGGATTGGGATTTTTCCCACCTATTTATACAACCTACTCCACAAAGTTTAGAGAAATGTTCTGAAATTAATTAAGAATTAAACAGAAGAAAATCAGAATTGAAGGCAACTATAATGCAAAGAATTTAATGGTATATGGTTCAATCCTGTTTCTGGTCTAATGAATAATTAATATTGTTCCTCCTCTTCCTTGTGGCAAGCGCAGCAGCACACTGCCCTCCAAAGCCTGCAAAAAAAACGCTGGACTGCCCCTTTCCTCGCCCTGCATGGAACATCCAGGGTCACGTCCTTGGTGACGTGTGGGGTGACGTCCAGGGTGACCACAGCAACATCCTCTGGAAAGGGACAAAAGCGGGACAGAATGTAAATAAATGCAAACCGTAGGTTCTAAACACTGGCCAGTTGAATGGGATCTTTTATTTCAGCTCATGAAACATGGGACCAACACATTACATGTTATCATGATGAACGGCACCTGTCAGAGTGCTTTCTATAAGTCTTACTCACCTGCTTGGATGTCAGATGGCAGAGTGGCGTAGACGGCCACCATGAGAGGCTTTTCTTCAGGTGTGACGTCCACAATCTCCAAGAGTGAAGAAGCAGGGTATGCATCTGTGTTAGGGGTGAGGTCCACAAGCTCCAGGTGGGAAGAAGCAGGATCTGCCTCTGTGTTTGGGGTGATGTCCACAAACTCCAGGTGGGAAGAAGCAGAATCTGCCTCTGTGTTTGGGGTGATGTCCACAAGCTCCAGGTGGGAAGAAGCCGGGTCTGCCTCTGTGTTAGGGGTGATGTTCACAACCTCCAGGTGGGAAGATGCTGGGTCTGCCTCTGTGTTAGTGATGATGTCCACAACCTCCAGGTGGGAAGAAGCTGGCTCTGCCTCTGTGTTAGGGTTGATGTCCACAACCTTCAGGTGGGAAGAAGCCGGGTCTGCCTCTTTGTTAGGGGTGATGTTCACAACCTCCAGGTGGGAAGAAGCCAGGTGTGCCTCTTTGTTAGAATTGATGTCCGCAATCTCTAGGTGGGAAGAAGCCGGGTCTGCCTCTGTGTTTGGGGTGATGTCCACAAGCTCCAGGTGGGAAGAAGCCGGGTCTGTCTCTGTGTTAGGGGTGGTTTCCACAACCTCCTGATAGGAAGAAGCCGGGTCTAACTCTGTGTTAGGGGTGATGACCACAAACTTCAGGTGGGTAGAAGCCGTCTCAGCCTCTGTGTTAGGGGTGATGTCCACAAGCTCCTTGCGGGAAGAAGCCAGGTGTGCCTCTTTGTTAGGGGTGATGTCCACAACCTCCAGGTGGGAAGAAGCAAGGTGTGCCTCTTTGTTAGGGGTGATGTCCACAACCTCCAGGTGAGAAGAAGCCGGGTCTGCCTCTGTGTTAGGGGTGATGTCCACAACCTCCAGGTGGGAAGATGCTGGGTCTGCCTCTGAGTTATGGGTGATGTCAACAACCATACGGTGGGAAGAAGCAGGGTCTGACTCTTTGTTAGGGGTGATGTCCTCAACTTCCAGGTGGGAAGATACCGGGTCTGCCTCTGTGCTACGGGTTTTGTCAGCAACCTCCAGGTGGAAAGAAGCCAGGTGTGCCTCTGTGTTAGTGATGATGTCCACAACCTCCAGGTGGGAAGAAGCTGGCTCTGCCTCTGTGTTAGGGTTGATGTCCGCAACCTTCAGGTGGGAAGAAGCCGGGTCTAACTCTGTGTTAGGGGTGATGACCACAAACTTCAGGTGGGTAGAAGCCGTCTCAGCCTCTGTGTTAGGGGTGATGTCCACAAGCTCCTTGTGGGAAGAAGCCAGGTGTGCCTCTTTGTTAGGGGTGATGTCCACAACCTCCAGGTGGGAAGAAGCAAGGTGTGCCTCTGTGTTAGGGGTGATGTCCACAACCTCCAGGTGGGAAGATGCTGGGTCTGCCTCTGAGTTATGGGTGATGTCAACAAGCATACGGTGGGAAGAAGCAGGGTCTGCCTCTGTGTTTGGGGTGATGTCCACAAGCTCCAGGTGGGAAGAAGCCGGGTCTGTCTCTGTGTTAGGGGTGGTTTCCACAACCTCCTGATAGGAAGAAGCCGGGTGTGCCTCTGTGTTAGGGGTGATGTCCACAACCTCCAGGTGGTAAGATACCGGGTCTGCCTCTGTGCTACGGGTTTTGTCAGCAACCTCCAGGTGGAAAGAAGCCAGGTGTGCCTCTGTGTTAGGGGTGATGTCCAAAACCACTATGTGGGAAGAAGCCGGGTCTTCCTCTCTGCTACGGGTGATGTCAACAACATCTAGGTGGGGAGAAGCTGGGTCAAACTCTGTGTTAGGGGTGAATCCCTCAACCTCCAGGTGGGCAGAAGCCGGGTCTTTCTCTGTGTTAGGGGTGATGTCCACAACCTCCGGGTGGGAAGAAGCTGGGTCTGCCTCTGTGTTATGGGGGATTTCCACAACCTCCAGGTGGGAAGAAGCCTGGTCTGCATCTGTGTTAGGGGTGACAATTAAAATCCTGATTGGCTCTACTACTACAAGGCACTAGGATGTCATGACAAAAGGCATCTGTCAGAGTGCTTTCTATGAGTGCTACTCACCTGCTTGGATATCAGCTGGTAGTGTGGCGGAGAAGGCCACCACTAGGACAGGGGGAACTCGCAGGGTGTCTGCAGTAGGCTGGAAGTAGCTTTTCACCTCGTCCGCCACAAAGGCACAGACAGAGTTCATAAAAAAATGGGTCTTGAGGTCATCCAGGGAGAAGGACTGGCTGATTCTCCCGAGGATCGACCTCACAGAGTCAAAAGCAGCAGCCCGGGAGAAAGGGGTGTGAGGAGAAGAGGCCTTCAACGTGTTGGAGAGCTTCTCCCCTACGGCCACCACCATACTCACAGCCATCCCGCTTAGGAGGATGGGGTGATCTGAATGGTCTTCCTCTGGCTGAAGCCACAGGGCCAGGAGGATCCTGGGCACCAGCTCCACCACCACCTGGGATGGGCTGAGCAGGTTGCTACAGGGCTTATTGGACAGCTTGTCCAGAATGCTCCTCACAGCTCTCTCCACGATGATGTGGACCTTGGGGTCGCTGAAATCAACAAAAAGCAGCAGAGAAAGCTAAACGATGTGCAATGTTCACACAGAGAACACTGCCCTAGTTATTTTCTGCATAGCTCCAGATGTGTAGATGAATGGAGCAAGCTGTATGCAGGGCAGTACATGGAACTCACATGTCAGCGCCAGCTGGAGAGGTGGTGTGCATAGAGCGGCGGAGCTTGCAGACAGCCTTGTGCTCCATGTCAATCATTTTTAGGCAGGTGTTTACTTCCCAGGTCTGCCGTAGGAAACAGGAAGTCCCATTAGTGTAATTTCACAACAGATATATTCTGCTGTACTGACTAGTTGTTGAAAGGCTAGAAAGGAGCTCACTGACTGATAGTCTAAGTCTCTAACTCTCATTCTCTTACCAGCCGAGCGAGTTCGTTCCCCTCCTCCAGGGTTTCCTTCCACAACCTTCAAATAAAACACAAAGCATTTCAACTTTCCTGGCTTCCTATTTATCTGTTGTTTATTTTACCCACACCTCCTGGAGTGCTGCTGGTGACAGAGAATGGCAGTGAAGGTGAGAGCTGACGTGGTACTCACCTCTCCCTAAGGGATTTTTTGCCCTGAGACACCAGCCAGTCGCTCATGTGCTCCATGGTGACATGGGGCGAGACCTGGCCTCGACTCTGAAGCAGCAGATAGTGGACCATGAACTTCTTCTGCAAGATGAGGTAAGGTGTGAAACCGTGCCACTAAAGACCATATAATGTGCTTTCAGAAGGGCCTCTCGCAACATTTCACAACTGCTCATGTCTCACAATTTGCAAGTGATATTAAAAACTCTTATGACCATCTTCTCTAAACTGTCTTGAAATAAAACTCTTGTTTTGGGATTAAATCTATCTCTTTTTTTCTGTGGTTACTGTTTTTGTGGGATGAATCTTACCTGTTTATTGTAATATGCTTCCTCCCAGCAGGCCTGCAGAGTCTGAAAATAAAGGCTGCTTCTACAGAATTCCTTTGAAGATAATTAAAACAAGTATGCTTTATTAGGTACATTATGCACAGGCATTTACAGTATGCCAAAAGGAATATCTCCTAAGATTACCTTAGTGGGACCATAAGTGAACTCAGGAATGCTCCCAACCCTATCCATGGTCAGAGGGGGACGAAATGCAGCGCTATAAATATACGGGATGCTCTAGAGATAACAGGAATGACTTAAAGTCGCGAATGATCAATGCCTGTGGAGTCGTCCAATATGCTGCGCTGAGAATTGAGTTGTAGGCGATATTTGGATATGTTTGGCGCAATTTACATGTTTACATTCTATTGCCATGGAGAAATTGAGTTTCTAGAACCTGTTTTCTTCTATGTCTTTATTTCGTGAAATATTAAGATCTTTATTTTGTCATAATGTGTATATGAGGACGTTGGAGCCCGTTCCGATTCATGACGCGGTTATCCAGCTGCATGTTGCATAGACCTACTAATCCAACCTTGGCTTACAAGTTAAATTAAATTAGTATATATGCCTATACAAATCTATTGACCACATCCATTTAAATCAATGATTGTCAATTGAAAATGTGGTAGTTGTGTTATCCTGTTGTGCGTGTCAGGGCTCCTCTTAAGCACGTTATTCCAATATTTCCTAGAATTGACGCAGGTTACACTTTTGCAAAACTACTAGGTTAAAAATAAGAGCATGAATGACAATAAAGGTATGACTTGAATTATATGTGTAGTAGTGTGATGTTGTTCCCCTAGATTATGCACCAAATTGCACACAAGGACAGTTCAAGTAGGCCAGGTCAAGAGGGGATGTTAATAAGTTAATAATAATAATAATTGAATGTGGTTTCTTTATTTAATTACAGCTGCATAGCTAATTTTATTTTTTGGTGTACAAACATTTTTATGTATCTATATTGCAAATACACCTAATTGTAAAAGTTGTGTATATTTTGGTTTGGTCCATCGCGGGTTATCTGTATTTATGTACCCTCTTATTGTTCTCTTTTGCCTGACCTTCAACTAGCAAGGTATGTTGTCCTTGGCGCCGTAATTTGTCAATATAAAACTGTGGTAAAGTTACACAAAGTGCTGTTACGCAACTACAGGTTTTGTTACAATGTGGACAATATAAAGATGTATGTTAACAACTTTCACCGAGCTCGCTAATTAGGGTACCTTTTGTAACTCGGGAGTATTTGGGGCAGTGTTTGAGTGAGTTTCTATGTGCTCACGCAGGTGCCCGAGAGCTGTGGCTGCACCAAGGGCTAACCTATTGTGTGTTGTCTCGTGGTGTGCAGTTATGTCTTTTATTTTGTCAGAATTATGTTGTATATCATTTTACTTGTATTGTATAGTGTGTTGTTAGGCACTGAATGTGTGCATGCAGCACCTGTTCTCTTTTGCCTGACCTTCAACTAGCAAGGTGCCCGAGAGCTGTGGCTGCACCAAGAGCTAACATATTGTGTGTTGTCTCTTCGTGTGCAGGTCGAATAAAAATTATCCAACCATCAGAATTCCAGTTGTGGCAGTGTCCTAATTACGTGACCTGCCGACTGGTCATCTCAAGCCGACCGCCGGAGCTGTGCATGTGGATGATGTGCATGACATACGCATGTGAATTTGTTGATGGCTTACTGTAAGTGAATATATACTGTAAACAGTGAAAGTGAATGTAGCATATTCATTAGATACAGGTATTCGTGCTTATTTGTAAGTTTTGGATGAATTTGTTTTTTGCATTTATTTTTTTTGGTATTTGAATGCACTAAATTACATTGTATTTTAGTGCTCTGTTGAGCCATGGAAGATTCTCAAATCCATAAGACATGTTATGCTGGGGATTTTAGTGTGGGTAGAGGGAGGGGTGTCCTTCCATTTACACCAATTGTACAGTCAGCTCCTGGGAGTAGAGCGTTTGCTAGTCCTGAGTTTGCAAGCACTGGGAGGGGTAGGCTGTTTGTTCCACCTGACCAGGGTATCCCACCTCTGTCTTTTGATGTACCATCATCCACAGTACTCGGTGATAATGGGACTAATCAAATGTTCTGGTCCTGTCCCCGTCTGGCAGATTAGTTGTCCACTATTTAAAACCCTTTCTGAAGGATTTGATATAAAGTTGCAGCCTAGTGCAGAAATTGCTATTTTTGGAGTACCAAACAACAATCCTTCTCTGACCAATAGACAGCTAGATGCCATTGCCTTTGCCTCCCTGTTAGCCCGCAGAAGGATTTTATTGGATTGGAAATCTATCAATCCTCCCTTAGCCTCTCTTTGGCTCAAAGATCTGAAGCTGTTCCTAAAATGAGAAAAAATGAAGTTACCATTCGAGGGTCAACCAACTCATTTTATTCCTCCTGGGACCCGATGATATTCTATTTTGAACAGCTCCAAACACTTCCTCCAGATTAGTACTCTTGGCCCCACCTTGAGATTACTGCTATATAGGCCTATAAAATCACTTAATCACCTGAAATTGTTAGGCTATTACATTTTTGCTTTGTTTTGTTTTCTGACATGTAACTCAATTACTTTCCCTTTCTTTTTAAATGTGTTTGGAGGCATTCTGGGGGGAGGGGGAGGTCAAAGGGGGACTAAAAGGGGAGAAATGTACCATGTCTTTACATGTTATCTTTCATTCATTGTGAATACAAAATATATCATTTTAAAGGGAAGGCTTTGAAGCCAGATTTAGCGGATTTTGCTGTTTAGTTTTCCTCAACCTGTGTTTTGTTTCTCTCTCCTCTCCCTGTTAGATGGTGAGGCTGCTTCTCTCCAGAGGAGCCAACATTAATGCCTTTGACAAGAAGGATCGCCGAGCAATCCACTGGGCTGCTTACATGGGTGATGAGTTTACCACATCATTTACATTCTGACTAATGTCCTTTATACCAATGAATGAATGAATGAATGGACTGTGTGTTAGTCTCACAGCTCAGCTGTATGAGCCACGTCTAGTGTGTTATTATGTCAGAATCATGTACTAAGTAGGTTGATTAGATGTTTTCAGTTGTACTAACATGATGTAGGTGTTGCTTATGGTGCTGTGTACCACTGTAAACTAATCTATCTCTCCCTCTCTCTGCCTATCTCTCTGTGTTTGTGTCTCTGTTTCTCTCTTAACCCCCTTACTATCTCTCTCTCTCTCTCTCTCTCTCTCTCTCTCTCTCTCTCTCTCTCTCTCTCTCTCTCTCTCTCTCTCTCTCTCTCTCTCTCTCTCTCTCTCTCTCTCTCTCTCTCTCTCTCTCTCTCTCTCTCTCTCTCTCTCTCTTTATCCCTCCCCCTCTCTCTCTACCATAGGGCACATTGAGGTGGTGAAACTGCTGGCCTCTCATGGATCAGAGGTGTCCTGTAAAGACAAGAAGGTCTACACCCCTCTCCACTCTGCAGCCTCCAGTGGAATGATCAGTGTGGTCAAGTACCTCCTGGACCTTGGTGTGGATGTGAGTCAACACGCATTCAAATGTGTAGGGGGTTTTCATAATAGTAATGAAGAGAGAGAGGTTAGAGCCAGTGATTTGGACCAGGGGGTTTTCATAACCAAGTAATGAAGAGAGAGATGTTGGACCAGGGGGTTTTCATAACCAAGTAATGAAGAGAGAGAGGTTGGACCAGGGGGTTTTCATAACCAAGTAATGAAGAGAGAGAGGTTGGACCAGGGGGTTTTCATAACCAAGTAATGAAGAGAGAGAGGTTGGACCAGGGGGTTTTCATAACCAAGTAATGAAGAGAGAGAGGTTGGACCAGGGGGTTTTCAGAACCAAGTAATGAAGAGAGAGAGGTTGGACCAGGGGGTTTTCAGAACCAAGTGACCTGATCAGGAATGTATTGTTTTGTTCTCTCTCCCCCCACCCCCCCCCTCTCTCTCTCTCTCCACTCTTTTCCCTCCCTTGCTCCCTCCAGATAAATTAGCCCAATGGGTACGGTAACACCCCCCTCCACGTGGCATGCTACAACGGGCAGGATGTGGTGGTGAATGAGCTGATCGAGTGCGGCGCCAACGTGAACCAGGTGTACGAGAAGGGTTTCGCCCCACTCCACTTCACGGCCGGCTCGCGCCATGGGGCGCTCTGCCTGGAGCTGCTGGTGGGCAACGGGGCCCTCGTCAACATCAAGGTGAGGAGACCGGATGACCAACACTGTGTCTGAACTAAATAACACCCTATTCCCTATGTAGTGCACTACTTTTGACCAGGGGCCCATAGAGCAAGGAGCCGTGATGACACTGCCTGTGTCCCAAATGGCACCCTGTTCCCTTTATAAGTACACTACTTTGGTTCAAAAAGTAGTGTACTTATAAATAGGGTGCCATTTGGGACGCACACACTGACGCAGCACATGGCTTAGTATTTGGCCCTGGTCTACATTCAAATACCAATGGAATAGGCCTAACAATGCAAACTAAATGCAATCAAGCGCTCCTCCAATACGTGTTTGATTTTGCCTGTGGTCAGCAGCACAGACTGCCGTGTGAACCATCTTTGTCTTTCTATCTGCAGAGTAAAGATGGAAAGACCCCCCTCCACATGACGGCCATCCACGGACGCTTCTCCAGATCTCAAGCCATCATCCAGAATGGTGAGTCGCTGTGAATGCTCTCAACTGAATATATATGAACCAGTAGGCTCTTCAGCATTGTCTTTTGTCTTCAAACCATGATTCACTGGCACAGAGCAATGTTACTTGCAATGTGGTTGAACATGAAGCTTCATGAGGCCTCTAGGGTCAAGTGGTTGACGTGTGTGTGTGTCTGTGTGTGTGTGTGTGTCTGTGTGTGTGTCTGTGTGTGTGTCTGTGTGTGTGTCTGTGTGTGTCTGTGTGTGTCTGTGTGTGTCTGTGTGTGTCTGTGTGTATGTGTGTGTATGTGTGTGTGTGTGTGTGTCTGTGTGTGTGTCTGTGTGTGTGTCTGTGTGTGTGTCTGTGTGTGTGTCTGTGTGTGTCTGTGTGTGTGTCTGTGTGTGTGTCTGTGTGTGTCTGTGTGTGTCTGTGTGTGTGTGTTCTGTAGGTGCTGAGATCGACTGTGAAGAAAAGAATGGAAACACACCTCTGCACATCTCTGCTCGCTACGGCCATGAGTTACTCATCAATACACTCATCACGAACGCAGCTGACACAGCCAAGTGAGAACACACACAGTTTCCAGCAAAAATGCAACATGCATCTGCAATTCTGTCATTGACCGAATTCCCGCTTGGAGACTATGCTCAACACATTGTGGTGTGTGGGGGGTTGATAGACAGGGCATTGCAGCATGCTGATGTGTTGATCTGCTGTGGGGTTTAATGAGGACTGTGATGTGGTGCTGTTTCCAATCTTAGCTGAATCAACTGTAAGTCGCTCTGGATAAGAGTGTCTGCTTAAAGTCTCAAATGTAAAAATGTGTTGCAGGCGAGGCGTCCATGGGATGTTCCCCCTCCACCTGTCTGCTCTCAGTGGGTTCTCTGACTGCTGTCGGAAGCTCCTCTCATCAGGCTTTGATATAGACACCCCTGACGACTTTGGAAGGACCTGTTTACATGCTGCAGCAGCTGTTGGGTGAGTGGACTGGTCCAGGCTTTACACCAAGGAATATTTAGTTCATGAACTGGAAAGCCACCAGAAAGAACAAACACATATTCACACTCTTACATTTCACATTGTTTAGCAGTATTAAAAAATCGTATAGATCATTAGTGCGGTATCATTTCTGTATAATGTGGTTCCATGCCATGGTGGTATTGACTTGTCTTTATATCTTCTTGAAAGAGAAGAGAAACCTGCAAACTGCTCTTGCTAGTATCACTTTTTATTATTGCTTTTATTAGCATTATAAAAACAGTGATACTAGCAAGAGCAGTGTACGGGTTTCTCTTTTCTCTAAGGTTCTCATTGTTACCATCCACCTGATAGCTCAGATGTGAAAGGGCCTTTCTGAACTTGATATCTTGTTACCATCCACCTGATAGCTCAGATGTACGAGGGCCTTTCTGAACTTGATATCTTGTTACCAGTGGCGGCTCCTGAAAAAATTCTCAGGGGGGGCAATTTTTCTGATGATTTAGGTGACCTGCACACATTTAAAAAAAGATATGTCCAGCAACAACATGAAGACAGGGGCAGCATATAAGTCAATACCAGAAGCATTTATTGACTGATCTCAAAAGTGTTGGCTTACCAGGGTTGGTGGAGCCCTCAGTTTCATCTTTGCCTCGCAAAGCTAACTCAAACACTCCGCAAAACTTCACACACTGGATTAGCCGGCTGAGGATGTGGCGGTTCTTGCTAATGTCGTAGTAAATATATTTGTTATAGTGAATATGGAATATGATATGTTGAGTAAAATGTTGTGCTAAGATCTATTTAGGTCAGGAGCTGGTTATAAGTTCTGTTCCTATCCAATAACAATGGACAAAAGGGTCCTATCTTGTCAGCCTTGTCAGTTTCAGTTCTCCAGTAAACTTGTGATTATCAACACTAACCTCATCGTTGTGGCGGCGGACAGCTAGCCTGTATCCCTCATCCAGTTGAGTGGGAATGTTCACTCTCCCCAAAGCAGACTATCTCAAACAGCTATCCATGTGGGTCTTTGACAGCTCATGTTTCTTAATCTTTCCTGAAAGATGGTGCATGTCCGTTACACACCAGTCGCTGTCCAAGCGGTGCTGTCTGCCGTGCCGCCTTCAGGGTGAAAGAGTAAGCAGGGGGTAGCAGAAGACTGCATTAGCTACATCGCAGCCTGCTAGCCAGGTTTTTCGTTCGTACCAATTTTTGGAAAATCCTCGGGTGTAGGACTTCCCCCCTTTAGTAGAAACCTGTTGAATTATTAAATTTGGTCTGGGAGGTCCTAATTGTTTCGTTGCCAATTTATCTTCATTTGTTCGCCGACAAAAAGGAACTTCTTTCAAAGACACAATCGCGTTGCACTGAAGGCTAGCCATTTTGACAGTAATAGTGAATTGATTGATGAGGCTACCCGCTCTTTTCTTAGTTACGTTCATGGTTACGTTACGTATGACGAAAGCGCGTAAGTGCAAGCCCTCAGAAACCCATAGAGATTGTATTGAAAGCTCTGATATTTGAAAAAAATAGATTTTACATGGGAGTCTATGACAGACTTCTGTGCGATTTTCAACCTGACTGAAATCGCCCCAAAAGGGGGGGTGGCCATTTGAAGCACGACTTTAGCCTGATTGGACATTTAGTGGCACTGTGGCAGATCAGACGTCTAGATTACAACACTGATAACTACTGTTGCCGTGATATAATTGATTAGAAAAAAAATCCCTTCCTTTTCCCGTTTGGCAGTGCGTCGCCCATATCGCCCTATTGAACACACCGCCCCTGCTTGTTACCATTCACCTGATAGCTCAGATGTACGAGGGCCTTTCTGAACTTGATATCTTGTTACCATCCACCTGATAGCTCAGATGTACGAGGGCCTTTCTGAACTTGATATCTTTTTACCAGGAACCTGGACTGTCTGAATCTGCTGCTCAACACAGGGGCAGACTTCAACAGAAAGGACAGCTTCGGAAGGTCTGTCTGTGGCATCAAATAACTTTCATATGTGATCTTTATGATAATGGGGAATATAGTATAGGGGCATATAGGAATTATTATGGGAAATATTGGGCGGCAGGTAGCCTAGCGGTTAAGAGCGTTGGGTCAGTAACCGAAAGGTTGCTGGTTCAAATCCCCTAGCTGACTAGGTGAAAAATATGTCTATGTGCACTGCAGCAAGGCACTTAACCCTAATTGCTCCTGTAAGTCGCACTGGATAAGAGTGTCTGCTAAATGACGTAAATGTAAAATGTAAATGTTTTACAGCTCCAATAAGCTGTTTCTGTTGTTGATGTTGAATGGTTTCTGTGCGTTCTTCTAGGAGTCCTCTGCATTATGCGGCAGCCAATTGTAACTACCAGTGTCTGTTTGCCTTGGTGGGGTCTGGGGCCAGTGTGAACGATCTGGATAAAAGGGGTTGCACCCCGCTCCACTACGCTGCTGCCTCCGACACAGACGGAAAGTACGTCTCACACCTCTCTTACTGTTGTGTGTGTTGTGGTGCCATGACCTTTCACATTTCACTGTAGTCTGGAGAGTATGTTGTGGTGCCATGACCTTTCACATTTCACTGTAGTCTGGAGAGTATGTTGTGGTGCCATGACCTTTCACATTTCACTGTAGTCTGGAGAGTATGTTGTGGTGCCATGACCTTTCACATTTCACTGTAGTCTGGAGAGTATGTTGTGGTGCCATGACCTTTCACATTTCACTGTAGTCTGGAGAGTATGTTGTGGTGCCATGACCTTTCACATTTCACTGTAGTCTAGAGTATGTTGTTGGCCGTGTTTGAATACATACTAGTGTTAAATCTGCAGTGTGAAAGCTTGGCCATGTCTCCTTTGGGAAAGTGTCTCTGCTTGCTTATCTGTCTGTCTTGATGTTGGTATAATGATTAGTGAACTCTTGACCTCTGACCTCTAGGTGTCTGGAATATTTGCTGCGAAACGACGCTAACCCAGGGATCAGGGACAATCAGGGCTACAACGCAGTCCATTACGCGTCTGCGTACGGACACCGCCTCTGTCTGGAGCTGGTGAGTCAGAACCACAGGGGACTAGACGCCCTGCATTCACAGACCATTTTGTCTGCGTCCCAAATGGATGTAGGGCCCATAGGGCTCTGGTCAAAAGTAATGCACTATATAGGGAATAGGGTGCCATTTGGGACAGACGTTGATATTCAGTAGGTTTTAAGGTGTGGTTGCATGTTTGTCGTGGCCGCATCGTCACTCTTGATGTTCTTTTTCCAGATTGCAAGTGAAACACCTTTAGATGTGGTAAGTACCAGTTGGTTACTTTTCCTCACACTAGCTTGTTTAAGATACGAATGCAACACCCCAGTATGTCTGCAGGGGCTGGACACTGAGATTTACAACATGAAACATGCTACTAGACTAACCTTCAAAGTAAATATGTTACAAGTCTAAACTGGCCCGTCCTTGTCTTTCCCCAGCTAATGGAAACCTCAGGGACAGACATCCTGAACGACTCTGATGTCAGAGCTCCCATCAGCCCCCTACACTTAGCTGTGAGTAAAGCCTACCTGCTCCTGTAGGGGTCTCGCCACATGACAAATGGCACCCTATTCCCTATTTAGTGCCCTGCTTTTGACCAGAACCTTATGGGCCCAGATCAAAAGTACTGCACTACATGGGAAATAGGGTGCTATCTGGGATACAGGCATGGTGTTGTTTTTCCACGAAAAGTTGATTGTCCAGACACTCACACACCATGTTCCTATCTGTTCCTGATTAGTGTAAAATACATGCATATTTTGACACGGTGATGATGAGGATGATTTCCTTATTTTGCCCTTTGAGTTAATCAACCTCCAACAGAGGAGTAGTAGTGTGTTTGTTTCTAAATCTCACGCTTGGCAGGGACCTTCGATGTTGATGCTGGGCGGGAGAAAAAATGGGCACCCGATTTGAGAGACACTGGTCTACTTTAGAGGTCTAGGACTGTTTCTGTTCAGGCATACCACTGGTCTACTATAGGACATTGATTATATTAGGAGTGTATATCTGTTCTGGCATACCACTGGTCTACTATAGGACATTGATTATATTAGGAGTGTATATCTGTTCAGGCGTACCACTGGTCTACTATAGGACATTGATTATATTAGGAGTGTATATCTGTTCAGGCATACCACTGGTCTACTATAGGACATTGATTATATTAGGAGTGTATATCTGTTCAGGCATACCACTGGACTTTGCTTCAGACTGTGTGTTTGTTTCCATTCAGGCGTACCACGGCCACCACCATGCTATGGAGGTCCTGGTTCAGTCTCTGCTGGATCTAGACGTGAGGAACAGCCAGGGGCGCACCCCTCTGAACCTGGCTGCCTTTAAAGGCCATGTGGAGTGTGTTGACGTCCTCATCAACCAGGGAGCCTCCATCCTGGTTAAAGACTTCACCCTGAAGAGGACCCCCATCCACGCTGCAGGTACGCATAGGATATTTTTATTTTATTTATTTTATTTAACCTTTATTTAACCAGGAAGGGCTCATTGAGATTTAAAATCTATTTTTCAAGAGCGTCCTGGCCAAGATAGGCAGCACCAAGTCATTACAAAAAATTACAGACAGACAACATGAAAAACTACAAGTAATCTAGTAAAAACCATTCATGAATTCACAAGAGTATAACAATATCAAAAACAGCAAATTAAAAACATTGACAGGTCAGGGAATCAGCCTCAAAATCCTTCATCAGAGATTTAAAAACACCAATCGGGACAAGTTCTTCCAGTTTAAAATTATTTTGTAAGGTGTTCCAAGACGATGGCGCAGAGTACATAAAAGACCTTTTACCAAATTCAGTTCGGACATTTGGAACAGTTAGCAGGATAAAGTCCAGTGAACGAAGAGAGTACCCACCACATTTCTGAACAATAAAAATGCCCAAATAAAAAGGTAGTAAACCCAAAATGGCTTTGTAAATAAAAGTATACCAGTGACTGAGCCTACGAGTGACTAGAGAAGGCCAACCAACCCTGGTATACAAAGTGCAGTGGTGCGTAAGGGTTTTGCAGTTTAAAATAAATCTCAAAGTACCATGGTAAAGAGTGTCAATTGATCTCAAACACTGAGCGGAAGCATTCATATATAAAATATCCCCATAGTCTAGTAAAGGCATAAATGTAGCTGATACTAGCCTCCTTCTGGCTTCAAAAGAAAAACAGGCCTTATTCCTAAAATAAAATCCCAATTTCAGCTTCAATTTTTTTGTAAGTTGTTGAATATGCAATTTAAAAGAGAGGCCGTCATCAATTAGAATTCCAAGATATTTATATGAGGTTACAACCTCAATCTCCTTGCCCTGACAGGTAGTAACAGGTGAAAGGTTCAGAGGTCTATTTCTTGCATTAGAAAACACCATTAGTTTAGTTTTGTCAGTATTGAGGATAAGCTTCAATTGACACAAGGTATGTTGAACAGTATAAAAAGCAGTTTGCAAGTTCTGGAAAGCTTTTGTAAGAGATGAGGCACAACAGTAAATAACAGTATCATCAGCATAAAAATGAAGTTGTGCATTTTGGACATTTTTGTCTAAATCATTAATATAAATAGTGAATAAGAGAGGACCAAGTACAGAGCCCTGGGGCACACCATTCAGGACAGACAATTTAACAGACATAAGCCCATCAAATTGAGTGCACTGAGTTCTATCAGACAGATAGTTAGCAAACCATGCAACTGCATGCTCCGAAAGACCTACACTCAACAATCTCTGCCTTAGTATAGCATGATCAACTGTATCAAAAGCCTTAGAGAGATCAATAAAAAGTGAGACACAGTGCTGTTTTTTGTCAAGGGCTTCAGTGATATCATTTAAAACCTTCATGGCTGCTGTAATTGTGCTATGCTTCTTCCTGAAGCCCGATTGATACATTGATAAAATAGAGTTAGTAAATAAAAACTCTTTTAGCTGTTCACTTACAAGGGTTTCAAGTATTTTCACCAGGGGTGACAGCTTTGAGATTGGCCTATAATTATTTAAAAGAGTTGGATCTCCCCCTTTTAAAAGTGGTAGGACAAATGCTGATTTCCAGATCTTTGGAATTTCATTACATTCCAGGGTTAGATTGAACAGATATGTAAGTGGTTCAGCTATGAAATCAGCTGCCAGATTTAAAAAGCAGGGATCCAAAAGATCAGGACCTGCAGGCTTTCTTTGATCTAAGGATTTCAGGGCTTTATGTACCACCTGCACTGAGAATGGCAGAAAGCTAAAAGTTTGACCAGCTCTCACTGGTTCATCCACACAGGGTTGTACAGAGACAGAGGACACTGAATCAAACAGCCTACCAGATGATACAAAGTGCTCATTGAAACAATTCAGCATTTCAGTTTTGTCATATATAGCAACAGAGTCCTTCAAAACACATGACGGTAATTCATTAACATTACTGTTACCAGACATAGACTTAATAGCATTCCAAAACTTTCTAGGGTCATTCAGGTTATCAGTGGTAACAGACATAAAATATTCAGACTTGGCCTTCCTGAGAAGAAAAGAACACTTGTTTCTTAACTGCCTAAAAATAAGCCAATCAGCATCAGAACAAGATTTCCTTGCTTTAGCCCAGGCTAGATTACGGTCGTGAATAATACAAGACAGCTCAGAAGAAAACCATGGATTATCCCGCCCTTTAACCCTGAACCTGCGGAATGGTGCATGTTTGTTTACTATTTGGAAAAAACCATCATGAAAGAATATCCAGGCAGTTTCCACATCAGGGATAAGCTCAATCTTGCTCCAGTCAAAATAAAACAAATCATGAAAGAAAGCCTGCTCATTAAAACACTTCAAATTTCTCTTACGAATAAAACGTGGATTTGTCTTTGGAACCTTAGTATTTCTAACAGCAACAACAGCACAATGGTCACTTAAATCATTACAAAAAACACCAACCGCAGAATATTTATGTGGAACATTTGTCAATATCAAATCAATCAGGGTAGATTTATCAGGGCATTTAAGATTTGGGCGAGTGGGTGAATTAATCAACTGGGTAAGATTCATAGAATTACAAAACATTTTTAAATCATCAGACACCGGCTTTAACCAACACCAGTTGAGATCACCAATCAAGATCATTTCACTGTAAAGAAGTTTAGACATAAGGTGCGTCAAAGAAGAAAATGCATCACCAAGAGCAGAGGGGGGTCTATAACAGCCAATCACAGTTATAGAGAGGCCCTTTGAAACCTCAATATTCAAAGCAAGAAATTCCAACTGTTTACAAATAGTTTCAGACTTTGCCACACTTACATGGAATTTAGATTTTACATATATAGCCACACCCCCACCTTTCTTAACCCGATCTGCACGATAAACATTGTAACCACTTATACAAATATCCTTATCAAAAATAGACTTGCTGAGCCAGGTTTCAGAAAACACAATTACATCAGCATCAGTTGATTTAGCCCAAATCCTAACCCCATCAATTTTTGACAACAGGCTGCGTACATTTAAATGAAAAATACCAAAACCAGATCTTGATTTAAAATCGGAGGGGGTTTGGAGACATTTCATATCAGGGCCAGGGTTAGGTTGCACGTTACCCGATATCAACAACAGAAGAATAACTAGGCACCTCTGTTTAATAACCTTGCACGGCTTCTCTTTTTTAAGAGACCTACTGCAAGCGAATTCTACAAGTGAGTTTCCAGACAATACAAAACAGTCATTTAAAACCATTAGACTTTGGTAGTGACACAAATTCGTACTGTTCACATCATGCCACAAATGCATCGGCACTTGGACGAGTGGACCGAGTGAAAAAGAGCGAGTTCCTGCAGACAAAATGTCTAATGGACGCGAGAGTACATTGTCAGATGTACTCACCCTGCGACAATGTTCGTTTTCTCCAGAGTTCAGTAAAGTCAGTGCACAAAGCAATACCACGTAAATTGTCATTTTCTCTGACCAAAAAAACCAAGAGGCCAACGAAGGTAAGTGGAGAGAGGGACGGCGTGTATGTGAGTCAATGTGAGTGTTTGCGCGTGTGAGTAGATTGGGTGTTGATATCACGTAAGACCTAGAGATTCTGTAATTCAAAAGTTTTCCTTACCAAGATGGACATTTGTTTGGTCATGTTGCTAGGATGCCAATGTCCACTCTAGGGATATTATATAGCATAGTGTGAAAATGCCCACTACACACTGATCTAAGGTCATTTTTTGTCATTATTGCTGAGGATCTGGGGAGGGTAAGCTGATCCTAGATCAGTGCACAGGGGGACTTCTATCCAGAGCCAGGTACACAGCTAGCAGGTGACAGGCTTCGAGGGCCTCAGCCCCAAAATGTTTTATTATCTGCTGTGTTAACATCATGAGGATGTCATCTACCAATACCACTGTTCTAGAAATCTGTCTGTTCATGTGAAGGTAATAGTCGTCCAGCAATCAGCTCATATCCTCTCTGTTTACCCTCCTCTAGCTACCAACGGTCAATCATCTCACATTCTTATATCCTCTCTGTTTAGCCTCCTCTAGCTACCAACGGTCAATCATCTCACATTCTTATATCCTCTCTGTTTATCCTCCTCTAGCTACCAACGGTCAATCATCTCACATTCTTATATCCTCTCTGTTTAGCCTCCTCTAGCTACCAACGGTCAATCATCTCACATTCTTATATCCTCTCTGTTTATCCTCCTCTAGCTACCAACGGTGATTCGGAGTGTTTGTGTTTGCTGATTGGAAATGCTGACCTCCAGAGTGCAGTGGACGTTCAAGGCGGGAATGGACAGTAAGTCAATTGGGTTTTGGATACAATTCCTGAAATAAAGAGATTTTGACACTAGGTCTACGTCCCAAATGGCACCCTATGCCCTACTTGGTGCACTACTTTAAACCAGAACCCTATGGGCTCAGGTCAAAAGTAGTGTACCATATAGGGAATAGGTTGCCATTTGGGACTCAGCCTGGTTATTACCAGTTTGTAATATGACCTTGTTGTCTTGTGTATCAGAACCCCTCTGATGCTGTCGGTGCTGAGCGGACACACAGACTGTTTGTACTCACTGCTCAACAAGGGAGCCAGCGTAGAAGCCAAAGACAAGTGGGGCAGAACAGCGCTACACAGAGGGGTGAGGAGGAGAGCTGGCTGTATACGCTCACACACAGAAAGAGACGGGGAGGCTCAAATATACATATTATCTTCAGAAAAGTAGTTGTCCATGGGTAGTGGTGTATTCATCCCTGTAGGGGGACCTGCCAATTTGTAATAATTGATGATTCATTATTATATCATTGATTATTAGTTATTTCAAATCCATTCTTGTCTCCCCGCCCTTCCTCCCAGGCGGTGACGGGTCATGAGGAGTGTGTGGAGGCCCTGCTGCAGCACAGCGCCAGCTTCCTGGTTCGGGACTGTAAGGGGCGGACCCCTGTCCACCTGGCGGCGGCATCCGGACACATCGGGGTGCTGGGGGGGCTCCTACACGCCGCCCAGTCAGTGGAGACCCTCCCCGTCATCACAGACAACCAGGGCTACACGCCACTACACTGGGCCTGCTACAACGGTACGTACTGGACTAACGGAACACTAGATCTTTTCTGATTTTCTCTCTTCAGCACCGTAAACATGTCCCTGAATTAGGCAGGCCATACAACGGTACGTACTGACTAACTGGACTGTAGCTCTGTTCTCTCCTCCATGAAGTGTACACTCATTCACTCCCTCTTGTGGCTTGAAAAGCATTCGATTGGTGTGGACGGAGCCATGTGGGGGAATGAACAAGACTACAACAGAATTAGGGGTTATGACTCTCAGTGGAGGACCTTACACTGAAACATGACTTTGTCAGGGATTGACATAGCACATGTTGTAGCTAAAACATCTTTTGTGACTTCACCATTGTCAGATGTGTAGCTTTCTCTGAGAGTATTGTTGTGGTCTGCAGCGACGTCATCTTTTTCCTGTATGAATCAATCTTCCACTAGGCCATGACACGTGTGTAGAGGTGCTGCTGGAACAGGAGGTTTTCCACAAGACCGAGGGCAACTCGTTCAGCCCCCTCCACTGTGCTGTGATCAATGACAACGAGGGGGCTGCAGAGATGCTGATTGACACTCTGGGGCCGGCCATTGTCAACGCCACTGACACCAAGAACCGGTAACTACAGCACATGACAAAGTCCTTTTCTTCTGGAGAATAATGTTGTCTTGGGAATAAAATGACCTCTGGGGTTGGATGAGGGATTGTAGATTACTTTTAATACATCTATTAGTGATTTTATATTTCTATGGTATAAACAGGGTTAATTGAACAAACTTGTTTATAACAGTCCTACATGATGTCGGTGAAATAAGTTTCCTCTCTCTCCAGGACCCCCCTGCATGCGGCGGCTTTCACGGACCACGTGGAGTGTCTTCAGCTGCTGCTAGGCCACAACGCCCAGGTCAACTCCCCCGATGCCTCCGGGAAGACCTCCCTCATGATGGCTGCTGAGAACGGACAAACCAACGCTGTCGGTACGCAGCCCCCTCTCCTCCGCTTTGCCTCGACCAGCCGGCTTAAGTTCAACATGTCTGTTTTACATTTTAATAAGTCGCTTAATTTCCTAATTGAGTTTCTTTATGTTTCTCTGTCTGTGTCAGAGCTGTTGGTGAGCAGTGCCAAAGCAGAGCTCACCCTGCAGGATGCAGTCAAGAACACTGCTCTTCATCTGGCCTGCAGTAAGGTGAGCATCCCCACATGAAGATGACGTTCATCTGAACAGTTGGCTCTCTCTGGTTAAAATTTTGGTCTGACATGTTTGACTCTGGTTTTTAAAGGGGCATGAAACCAGTGCTTTGTTGATATTGGAGAAGATTACAGACAGGAACCTCATCAACTCGACTAACGCAGCCTTACAGACGTACGTATGGTTCAGCTGTATTAATTGGGCCAGAAGAATTAGAAGAAGTGCACTATATAGTGAATAGTCATTTGGGAGGTATCCTCATTTGCTGCTGGCTAATCTGACGGTACTTTCTCCTCAGGCCGTTACACGTTGCAGCCAGAAATGGTCTGACGGTGGTGGTTCAGGAGCTACTAGTGAAGGGTGCTAGCGTGCTCGCAGTCGATGAGAATGGTAAGATCCATAACGCTAACACCGTTTTCTTCTGTACTTCTCTTCTCAATGTGTCCACAAATGTTTCTCTCTAGTCCACTGCTTGGTTATTGTCTTAACTTTGTATCTCCTAGCCTGCTGTTATTTCATGTTTTTCACCAAAAGTGTTGTAGTAAATGGTGATGCTCCTGAAGTGACCCTCTGCTGTTCTGTTTGAACCCCTCAGGTTACACGCCTGCCTTGGCCTGTGCCCCCAACAAAGACGTGGCGGACTGCCTGGCGCTGATCCTGTCCACCATGATGCCCGTGTCCCCCTGCAACCCGGCGCCCAGCCTGTCCTTCAGTGCCATTAACCACTACACCACCAGCCCCTCCAAGAGTGTGACCTTCGACAGCCTGCCCGTGCTGCGCAGCGAGCACAGCTCCTACTGCAGCTTCAACAACATCGGCCACCGCGAACACGATGGAGGCTTCTACAAGGATGAGGAACTCAACGACTCAGACTCAGAGACATACTGAAGGGGGTGGTGGTCGCTGCCCAGGAGGGGAGCCAAGGGCAGGCAGATGGACAGTGAAGTGGGGCAGAGGCCACAAACAAATCCACACATACACACCGTGTCTTAAATCACCACAGCCCGCTTTGGGAGGGCACGAGCCGAGACAGTCCGCACAGGAGCCTTAAGAGTCCCGCAGATGGAGAGAGAGAAATGGAGGGAGGGAGGGAGAGGGGGAGGCACAACAGGCTGGCTGGCCACACTCATCCTCTCGTACCACCAGGTGTCCTTCCAGCAGATACTGGACTTCAGAGGAACTGCTGCTGCTATACCCCACCTTTACCTTTACCCACAAAGGTCCTAAACGGTAGAAACTGTCCAGCCAACAGACAGACGGACACCTTATGACGGCAATAACCTGTAGTCCAAGGGGATAGTAGCACTTCACTGAGTGAAAAACAGACATGGACCAAAAGATGTGGAAGAAGCCTTTTCAAAACCTGTTTTGACAGTAGAAATGGGATTGAGCGTTTTGGGGATGAGAAAAAACATAAGGAGTGATGTTTCATTTAAGTTTTATGAGAGTGATGGTCATGTTTATCCGCACACTAAGACAGTCAGAGCGCACCTAGCCTCTTGGCTGTAATCCATGTGGGAGGAGGGGAAATCATTTATTTTTTATGAACAAACATTTTAATAATATCATTCATGTCTTCAGCTCCTGACCCTCTGTGGGAACCAAAGAATCTTAGTATTTGCTCTCATGAGTAATTTCAAAGAATTTCCATCCCCAATGGCACCCTATTCCCTTTATAGTACACTACTTTTGACCAGGGCCATAGGGTTCTGGTCAAAAGTAGTGTACTCTATAAAGAATAGGGTGCCATTTAGATTTTGCAT